>NC_082714.1:121793747-123126664 GCF_030144855.1 Hypanus sabinus | reverse complement strand
CATGCTGTTCTTGTTACCTTTAGAGGAATGCTTTGGGGAGGATTCATAAGAGGTTTATCAAAATGATGCCTGCATTAGAGGATACACACTATAAATAGAGGTTACCATTTAGTAGGTTAATTGCCCGTTGTAAATCTTGCCATGATTAGGTTAGCATTAAATTGGGGGGGATCGTTGGGCAGCACAGCTCAAAAGGTCAGAAAGGCCTATTCCGCACAGTATCCCTATGGATAAAAAAAATGCTGAGTAGACAGCTGATAATAGATCATAAAATTAAAGAGAATAGACCAGGTAAAAACAACTAGAATATTTTCCCCCTCAGATTAGAAAATTTAAAATACAATTGGGCTAAAAGTGAGGGTAAGTATACAGGGATGTTCAGCGCAAGTTAAAAAAAAAATACAGTGAGCATTAAGTGCCTGGAATATGCTGCCAAGGGTGACTGTAGAAGCAAATTCAAGAGGTGTTCAGATGGGTACAAGAATATCCAGGGAATGGATATGGTTCATGTACAGGCAGAAAGAAAATTGCATATTTGTGAGATATGATCTCCCATGGAAACAACACACAAGCGAATCAGCGCCAAGCTTTCCACCATATACATTTATCTAATCCCTCAAAATCCCCCCTGCCCCAGTAATTTGCTTATCACTAGACTTTAATTCCCAGGTTTTTCTCTCTCATCATCTGGCACCTCACCTGTAGCTAATAGTGATGCATAATCCAGAGAATGAGAAGGTTAACATTTGAGAAGCATTTGCAGGCTCTGGGACTGTAGTCACTGCAGTTTAGAAGAATGAGTGGAGAAATCACATTGAATGTTGAATAAAGACCTAGCTAGAGTGGACATGTTGAGTTTGTAGCCTATAGTGGGGGAGTTTGGGACTAGAGGGCACAGCCTAGAATCAAAGGTCTTTACAACAGAGACAAGTTTTGGCTGTGGAGGTCAAGTCATTGGGTATACTTGAAGTGGAGTTCAACAGGTTCTTAATTAGCAAGGGGGTCAAAAGTTATGGGAAGAAGGCTCTAATGGGGTTGACAGGGATAATAAAGGCTCGGTGGCCAAATCACCTAACTCTGCTCCTATGTTATATGGTCTTTTGATTTAACATCATAGACTGAAGGCCCTTCCCTGTGCTGTAAAGTTCTGAGGTTTTACAGGGAGATACAAAGAGATGTAATCAAAACTAAGACCAGCACGCAAGTTATTAGGAAATATGCAAAAGGTAACCAAGACTTTTAAACCTCAGTACTATTATTTGCAGTTGTTGGTGTAGTTTAGTGGTGAAGACAAGTTATCTCTGGAGCAACGATGAGCTGTATGAGCCGAGTCAAGCAGTATCTGCACAAGGAAAGGAACTGTTTTCATTTCCAGAGGGATTAGTAACCACATCCAACCATCTTGGTAAAACGTACTGGATAGCTCACTTCACAGGAACCCACCAGGATGGAAGAGGATATCCAAAGTTTCAGCCTAACACTTTATCCCAAATTCAGTCACCTTCACTACTGCCATAATTCCAATCACATATTCCTATTAGTATTTATTATTCTTAATACACCACACCCATTGAAATCAAGTAACAAACATCACATGGGAGCATAATTAATACAGAGCTTTTCATTGGGACTATAGGCATGACTTCCAATAAGAGCTACTTCTGAGCATTTACACAAATGATCATAGTTCTTGTATCCTTATCCTGATAGCCATGGGGAAAAGTAGGCAGAATCATTATCTGAGTCCCATGTCCAACCATATCTTCCATGTTGCAGGTGTTGAGAAATACAAAAGATTTCATCAGGCACTAAAATATGAATCTTTGAAATCTGGACATGTTGCTGATATTGCCTCCTGGAAATTGTTTTGAATTCTGCTCCTTCTGCATTATTGTCAACCCGTGATCCTCATTCCCTGTGCCCAAGAACATGCATCCATGCCGGCAAATACAAGGCTAGCTGTTTGATCAGACATAAAAAATATTTTGGAAGCACCAAATGGTTATACTTAATACCAAAGGACGCAAAGGACAACCAACTGATATATAGTGGGATGAAATTATTTTTTAGAAATCAGGAATGTTTCCAAATCTAGCAATTAAAAACAATTCTTTAGTTCTGATGAGTTGACATTTGTCTGAAAAGATATAATGCCTTCTGAGAAAATATTAAATAGATTGGGCTTACATTCCAGAAAATAAATGCATAGATGACAACCTTGTAACACCTAGTTTCTAAGATGGTTAGATAAGTAGATGCCACATGACGTTTACCTGCTATGGGAAGTTAGCACTCACGGTTATAGTCTCACCACACGGCAGAGTAAAAAAAAATTCTTCTCACCAATCTCTTTGAATTTGAGTCATGGAAGCTCAGTAGACTTAATAACTTTGGAAAATGGTATGGAGGACTGAACAGGAAAATTATGTCAAGGCCAATATATAATATGCACAACAGAATGACTAATCTATTTTTGGTTTGTGATTATGGATGACATAACTTGATAAAAGTTTGCCTCTTATACTACAATATATGCAGTATTTCAGTTTATTGCCACAACTGGGGAATAGGGCTTTTGAATGTCCAAGATTTGAATAACTGATAAAAATCAGCCAGTTCAAATACCCTTTCCCCTCAGATACTAGAGCAGCTATACAAAGCTTTGGGGTTTATTCTATGCATTCAGGACCATTTCCATGGTTAAAGTTGATTAGGTACAGTATTTTCATCTTAATTTCAGTGTTCTTATGAATTCAGTGACATTAACACACACAAACACAAACTCTGGCCAGTGTTCATACAATTTGACTGCCACTAACTAAACCATCTCAAAAGACTGAGGAGCTTCAACTGTGAATAATACCAAAGATAGAAATTCCACTTTCAATTTCAGTAATTTTATAAAAATGGTAGAACCAAACACAAAATCAAGCTTTAGCTCCAGGGCTACTATGCTAAATAGAACCATTTGCAAGCCTGTAAGGAATTTCAAAAAAAAATTGAGATTTTTAAAAAACTGATCCTGGTATAATATCCTTTGCTATAGCTAATTAAAATGTCAAAATATTACAAAGAAATTGATGTACTTTATATTCAATTTTTGACCTCAGTTCTTTGTACTTATTACAGCAAAAGGAGTTGGATTGCAACACCAAACCAAGATATAATTTTTTAAAGATTCTCATTGCAGTCTGCCCTATGGCTGACTTCCAGAATAATTTAAACCTATTATAGGTAGCAGTTCAGGCAATGCTTTACAGTACTAGATTGGTGTTCAATTCCTGTCTGTAAGTACTTTGTACATTCTCCGCATGGCTGCATGGGTTTGCTTTGAGTGTTCCAGTTTCTCCCTCACTTTCCAAAGCCATACAAGTTAGGATTATTAAGTAGTGAGAATGCTACATTGGTGTAAGCAACAATTGCAGGCTGCCCAGCACAGACATAAATGATGCATTTCACTGTATGTTTAGATGTACATGTGACAAATAAAGCTTTTTGTAAAGTTATGTAAGCATGTTACATACTGCCTAGCATTCTAAGAAATCATTTCAGAAACATCCTCAATTATATATTTAGTGCACACTCAAGCCTCTCACATCCATAATGATTCTTTGCAATTAGACCTATTCCTTGATGTTAATAAAAATAGATCTGGAACTACAATTTTTAAGTCAGAAGATAATATGTTAGCAATTGAGCTTAAAGAGACTTTGATACTAGCAATTATACCGATTCTATCCTCCAAAGCAGTCAGCCAACATTAAAGGTGCAACATTCTAAATAGCATTGTTCATGATTAGAAAATGATGTTTACAAATGTATTATCAAAACATACAAAAAAACCATAAAATACACCATTTAATTTCTTTTTTACTAAATTGTTTATAAAGAGAGAAACCCCCATATTATCAGTTAGGAAGTAGTCCCAAAAACCAGCATATCCATCAAGTGCAGTCTGCATTAACATTTTTTTCCATAAGTATTTTTAAGCCTCGACTACTGACCTAGCAACTTCAGCTTTCAATACTGTAGCTGGGAATTTAAATTGCTATGGTTAAACAAATCTTTCTGAATTACTAATGAAATTGAAACCAAACCCACTTAGGTAAAGAAAGTAGTCTAAGAAGAAATTTAGATAAATACCAATACAACTAGGACACCAAGCTATGCAGCTCAAGGACAGATAAGTATGAGCAGTAAATGCTACCATGACAGCAGTACACATCTTTACCAGGAATAATATTAGTCCATAAGTAAGGTTGCTTAAATTCTGAATTTTGTCAGGATTCTTCTTCAAACTTTCCCTTGCAAAAACTTGTTCATAAACAAGAATAGTTCGGCAAAGAAACAACCTGGTTTCTGTTAAATTGAAAGGGTTATCTGAAACTAAATTGCTTTTACAGTTTCAATAACACAAAACAAAAATGCATATCAATATCTTAGTAAAACCTGAAAAAAAAGTGGAATCCAGACTCCTAATCTGACTTGAGTTAAGGTGTTATCTTCAAAACTGAAGTACAAATTAATGTATTAACATTTATCCATGCATGTAATCCAACTTTACAGAGATTTACAAAACCACTGGATTACTGAATCATTACAACTAATTAGTCATGAAGAAACTACCCAAGCAATTAAAGCTCACAGCATGTACTCTGAATGTACAAACACTAAATTTATAAAACATAACCAGTGTTGCAGTAATTCAAGTTGCACCCTGACCAAAAACAAAAATTTCTGCTGAATATTTATAGCTCAAAATGATTACAAAACATATCTATTTGTGAACTTACAAAACAGCCTGTATTTAAGGTTTAAGTTTAAAATATTGTTGAATTTCATTAAATGGTCTTTAATCTGATATAAGGACTGCATTTTATTTAAAACTATCCACTATGTTAAATACATAATGTAAAAATGCATGTAAATATCATACACAATAGAGTACGATAAAGCATTTTATTTTCCATAAGTGTAAATGAAAAGTACAAAGGAAAATAAAGATCACAAAAATGAAATTTACTACACAGACACTATTACATAGATGATACAATGTATACAAACACCATAATGGTGTTTTTATCCCTAACATATAACCTTGAAATAGGCAAAACTAGGCATTTCTAAATATTTGCCATGTTTTACCCAATTCACCATGTGCGCTGATCCAAACACAAATCAGTCAAATCAGCATATTATGAATTTCATTCCTAGTTCTGTAAGTAATTTAGGCTGAAGGGAGACTTTAAAAATGCATTAACATTTGAAATGCCAGTAACCATCAATATTGGAGCAAAGGATACATTAAACAGCAATTTGCCATATTACAGTAAGGCCAGTTATTATGTTCAGTAAGCTACTGGCCAAATGCTACCAAAGTTGTATAAGGATATGTGCAATAAAAACTAGTTTTATAATAATGTTGACAGACACTACAGCACAACCTCCTTCAAGCAGTTATCAAGTGAACTAAATGCTGCATTTATTTGACAGCAGGGGCACTAAAAAAAGGTGAATCATACAGTAAATCTAGAACAAGTACACAAGACCTATACGATAAGCTTCACTTAGAATGGCTCTAAAACTGTAGAAATATACATTCCAGCTACGCAGACTGAGTAAATGAATATAACAAACTTAAAGGTCTTATTGAAATCTATAGTACAGTACACTGTTAACCAGTAAGTACATGTTGGCCTTTCACTACCATAGGTAAATGAGAAAACATTTAGAAAGTAAATTACAATGCCACTTTTGTACAACTGTAAAGCAACCTGAGGGCAAAATGCAACAAAACCAGTTGCATTTTACTGCCCCCCAACCCCCATCTGTAATTCTGTACCTTTGAATAGTCCTTCAGATTTTATACACTGGCTTTTTTCATTTTCAGATACTGCACACAATTCACAGCAAAGCTCCAAAATAAGTCAAACTTTATGCAGGTTGACTACTTAACCCAACACCCGATGAGGATCCACAAACAGGTTCTGCCACATTATCAGAAAGACCATCATTTGACTGATCAAGGAGCTGATCAAGCTCCTCACCTTCACTATCTGCTGTGTTACCTTGCCATTCTAACAATGGATTAGACAAACTTTCATTTTCTGGCGAAACGTTTTTCCACTCAGGCCGTTCTTTGGCCCACTTTTCTCCTTCATTTTGGAACTGTGCTCCACCCCATTCACGTGGCCCCCCTCCCCAACTTTGCTCATCGTTTTCCAATGCAGCTTTTGTTTCAGAGGTCCGAGGGGGCTCTTCCTCCTCTTCACTTTGGGATACATCATCTGTCCATGGTCGTTTGATCCAAAATTCTTGCTTCAGCTCAGATGAAACATCTTCTTGATCAGATGCTTGTGGAGATACAAGTCCATCCTCAGCTGGTGAACCAGCTTCTTTGCATTCAGAAAGATCTTCCGAATCTTCACTTTCTGATTCCTTATCTTTTGATTCAGAAGATTGTTCGGGATACTCTTCATCCATGTTTGAAACATCATCCTTCAACCCCAATGATGCATTTTCTGTAAATGCAGGCTTTCGAAATTCATTATTTAAATCTTCAGGAACCATTTCAGAAGTTTCTTCCCTACTCTGCAAACCACTCATTTCACTTGATGACAAATCTTCACCACCACAAGTATTTGAAGCATTTTCCTCTATATTGTCTGGACTCATATTTGAAGGGCTTGCTTCTGCCATGTCAGCACTCATATTAGATGGGCTCTCCTCTACCATCTCTGCACTCATACTTGAAGGGCTTTTCTCCACCATCTGGGAACTCAAATCCAAAGCATTTCCCTCCACCATATCAGAACTTACATTTGAAGGACTTTCTGCCACCATCTCAGAACTCATATTTGAAGGACTTTCTTCTACCATCTCAGTGCTCTTGATTGAAGGACTCTCCTCCACCATCTGAGCACTCAAATCCAATGGTGTACCCTCCACCACTGCAGAGCTGGTGTTTGTAGGTCTCTCATCCACCTGAGTGCTCAAGTCTAAAGCATTGCCCTCCAGGCTTTCTGAACGCAGGTTCATAGCTCTTCCTTTCATCTTTCCCAAGTTTGGATTAGAATTTTCCTCCATCTGGGAGCTCAAATCTAAAATAGTTCCCTCTGTTTTTTCTGACCCCAGACTTAAACCTCTTCTCCCTTTCTCCAGTTTCTGATTTACTTTTTCCATGCTTGGCTTTAAAGTAGCAGGTTCCTTACCATCTATTTCTTTGTTATTTAGCATATTCCAAGTAGGCCCAAAGTCCATGTTATGCTTTACTTTTCGCATCTCCATCATGTTAAATCCAAGCAGTACCTTGGGCCTGAACTTCTCACAATCTCGAACACATTTCTTCCTCTTATTGCTGAAGTGGGAAGCAATATCCGATTTCCATAACCATAAGCCAGCTGCCAACTTCTCAATTTCTCTTCTGCTTGGGTAAGGTTGCTTGTTAAAATAGTTTGTAAGGAACATTTTTCTGGCCTCATAGGACTCATCCTCATACCCCTTGGGATCGATAGCTAAAACTACAGGCTCCTCTGGTTTATCCTCTCCCAAGGTAAAGCTCTGAACAGTTTCCTCACCATCCAATTTCCTTTTTTTCATTAAAGCAAAGTCCCCATACTCATACTCATATTCTCGCTTCATGGGCATTACACTTGGTGAATGAGTTACCTTAGCATGAGCAAGACTTCGATCCTGACCATTTTGTGCTTTTCCAACACCTCTACAGTGCACCAAATGCAATGTTATGGTAGAGGCTGTCATGTTACTTGTGTAGACTCCCAAACAATGAATGCATTTATAGGTAAGCTTTTTTTCCACTGGATGAATTGTTTGTATCACTTGATGTCGTTCCCTCAAGTGGTGTGCCAAAGCATCAGATATTGGGCCCTTCAAAATAGAGAAGCACAAAGGACAAAGGGTTTTGCCAACATCATTTTTATAAGGTAATTGAGTTTGAGAAATAGAATTCAAATCTGGCTTTATTTTAGATTTCACTTGTGGTTTTGGCTGCTGCAGTTGCCCTTCTGGCTTTCTAAAAGCCATGTTCTGATTCTGGGATCGATAATTTGTATTCTCCACAGAGGCACTCTCAGAGGTACTGTATGTAGTAACATGAAGCTGTATATTACTGCGACTACCTTTCTGTGTAGACAAATCAAAAGTTAATGTTGATTCAGTCTTGGGTCCCACTTCTTCATCAATATGAAGGATTCTTACATGTTCAGCCATCTTTTCAACATCATTGAAAGTGGACCGGCAGTAAGGACATGAGAGTCCATGTATAAGCATATGGTTAAGCAGCGTTTCACTAGGTAAGTAACGGTTACAGTAGAGACATTTGCTTGTGAAGCTATTGATCTTCTGAATGTAATTAGCTACAGCCTGGATCTTTTCAGCTTTATGCTCTTTCTCAAAGTGTATGCTATATACACTTTCTGGGAAAAGCTCATTACACATTGTACAGATCTTCCACTTCTGAGCAGCAGACCCAGCTAATGCAGGACTCTGGCTAGCAGAATTACTCAAGCCTGTTGGTGAAGCTAATGACTTTACCGCTGAAGTAGATAATCCTTGCATCCTTTGTGCTTGAGAAATACTGAACTGTGACTGTTTCATTGGTAATTGACTGGATCCGCTGTTCCCAGTCAAGCTACCCGCCTGAACGTTATATTGCATCTGAGATGGCCGCCTCTGTTCACCAGCACCAACTCCATATTGACGCCCATTGCCACCAGAGATTAGTTGTTTTACCGTTTGTGATCGTTGCTGAAGAGGAACTGGTAAACCACCTGGCAGTGGGAGCCTCATTTGTTGACCCAAAGGATAGTTATGTGCCATTGATGAAACAGCATATTTTGGTGGCAGACGACCACTACCTGACATAAGATTAACAGCAGAATTCTGTGCGTTTTTGGACATGGATACACGATTCATATTCTGCTGCATTGAAGTTTTCACACTCTGATAATTTCCAGCAGCTAAAGCCTTGTCGTGTGGCTTTGGTGCTATCAGCATCAAGGGTTTTGATCTTGGAACAACCACATTCGTATGCCCTATCATTGCCGTTACTTGGTATCCTATTCGTTCATGGTCTTCAATAACATGCTGAACCAAGGCTTCATAAGTTTTGGGTATGAAGAGACAACGTTTACAGTGCACAGTCCCATCCTCTCTTCCGTTAGTGGCAGAAAACGTTCCATTCACTGACTTGTCTCCTGTTCTTGCCACATAAGGAGCTGCCACATGCTGAAAATGTTCTCTGTAAATATGTTTCCGGACAACATCATAAAGTGGATCTCGGTAAGTACACTTCTTACAGTAATAAACTGCTTGTTCCACGCTATCAGCATGTTTCAGTTTAAGATTGCTATCCTGCTTTGACTTTTCATGATGTGCATTCTTGCCTCCACTAGGTACTTTCCAGAGAGGGACATGAAATATCTTGATATGAGTTTCCAGGGTCTTTCTGTCAGCATTGTACGGGCAATAAGGGCAATTAATAAGTATTTTGTTTTCAAAATCTTCACTATGAACATTTCTGAAGTGGCTTTTGTAGGCAGAAAAAAATTTGGATGCAAATGGACAAGCGCTGCAACAAAATGGCTTTGTACGATAATCCTGAAAAAGAGAAAAAAAAGTGGGTTAATTGTTCAGCTATTTTGCAATAAAAGGCAATCTAAGCTTACCTATGAATTAAATATAAATAACAGTAGGGTACTGCATAATTTATCCAATATTATTATACATATGACAAGTTTTATTTTTAAATGTAATGCCAGAATCTACTCCAAATCAATTATGTAGCATTCTATTTAGCCATGGCATAGTTTTACTAACTACACTACAGTAGTAACATACTATTTTCAAATTTACAAGCTGGCTGATTCTCCAGTCAACGAGAAGGCTGGAGGCATTTTTATCAACTGCATTTAATCACAATTCACATCTAGAGAGGAATATTGATTTGTAACTATACTGCATTCTTCAATTATAGCCTGAGCACTTCTCTACACAAATGTACAATAATTTACAATCCAAAATACTTTACCTTTTGGTTAATCAAAGTGTTTTATCAATCTTGAGTATCACAAGCACAGTGCATTTACCAACTTACATTTGCCAAATCATCAAAAACAAGTATTTCCTGTTATAATATAGTAGAAAAGCTCTTCCTGATAACTAGATATAATTATTAACATAAACGTAGCCTGGAAGTTAACATTTCTGTTTTTGAAATGAAACAAACCTGTAGTTTTGTAGAAGAAGGGTCCCAAAGTGAGACATCATCCCATGTAGTGTTCTTTAGGTAAAAGTCATTTGGTTCAAACTGCTTGAAATCCTGTAAGAACATTTTTAGTTGTATATGAAAAATTAAGTGTAATACTAGTATTCAACATATTAATCATAAAAAGTTTTCCTGAAACTTCCAGAAAAACCTTTTCTCCCTTTTTGACATAAACACCTAGTTTCAATCACAAATCACTTAAAACAGCAGCAAAGTGATACAGCATTATTAAGTGCATAATTCCTTCAGTAGCTTCTTCAAATAATAGGATATTCAATGCAGGATCATTCAATTGCTTTAACATCAGAAGTGATTATTTAGACAAACAGAGCACTACTGGCAATTCCATTCTCTGGCAAATTGCTTTCCTTCTGGTGTCAATCTAATACACTATGCAAAACCTTGTGTATTTTTTTCATGACTTTTATAAGCACCAAGTACCAGATCATAAACTGCCCACTTTGCAAAAGACAATTTTACTTCTAACCACTCACAAGTAGATAATGGGCCTCAAGTGTAAATTCTTTAATTTTTCAGATATTTGTTTAAAACCCTGAAAACCTTGTTATTCACTGACAGCCAGAGTATCCACCATAAAGGTGACACCTAAATAGAGTGAACATGGAGAGGAGGTTACCTATAGTCAGGGTGGCGGGGGAGAGAAGAGTCTAGGACTAGATGGCACAGCCTCAGAATACAAGGACGCCCTTTTGAAACAGAGATGAAAAGGAATTTCTTTAGTGAAGAGGGTGGTGAATCTGTGGAATTCATTGCCACATATGCAGTGTAAATCACTGGGCATATTTAAACTTGAGGTTGATAGGTTCTTGATTAGTAAGGGTGTCAAAAGGTTACGGGTAGAAGGCAGAACAGACAAGAGGGATAATAAATCAGCCACGATGGAATGGCAGACAGACTCAATGGGCTGAAAAGCCCAATTTTACTCAATTGTCTTATTTCTACAAATTAGTAATGTGGCCTAACCAGTTATAAAGGATCCTATTATACCTATTGACTAAATTATAAGTCTGTGTACTACCTCAGCTTTGAGGCATCTGCTGGTGAGCTATTACTTGCTACTTTTTAATTTGCCTCTACTTACCCTATTAAAAATCATGTTCTTACACATCTTCAAATTTCCTCTCAACCTCCTTTGTCCTAAGGAGAGCATCGCAACTTCAACAGCTAATATACCTCATGCCTGGAACTATTTCAGTTTTTTTTAAATAAGACATCTTGGACTTTCAATATCCTTCCTAAACTATTGTGCTAAAAATAGGATGCAACCTCTAGTTGGACCAAATCAGTGCCTTACACAGGGTCACCATACAATCTGTAAGATCTTATACAACTTTCCTGCTTTTGTCTTCTTTCCCATAAGCTTCACTAACCATTCCCTCAATATGCCAAGCCATTTCCAATTGCGCATTCTTTCAAGAACTCTGCCATTCGGTCTATACTGTCTCATTCTTTCTGCTAAACCATAGTGCTTTGTTTTATTAAATTTCATGTGCCATCTCTGTGTTCTGATAACATATCTTGTTGTAGGCTGTATCTGTCCACCTCACCATTTAATGTAATACCAAGTTCTGAACTATTTGGAATTTTACCTGGATATCCACTCCCAACTCACTTATGTCAAAAAAACTAATTCCCACATCAACATATGGTAATAATCCTCTATTCATGCTCTATATCTACTGTCCATTATCCTCAATTCTGAAAAACAGCTATATACCCATTCTTTACCTTTAAGCTAATTTCCTAACAAGGCTATCACTGACCCTTTAATTTCATGGGCATTGATCATGTTATCTAGCCTTTTATGTGGACTATCAAACAGTATATAACTTCAATAAATTTACAATGGTGTTCTTCATTAAATTCAACTTTTTCCAAAAGTCTTAATTGAAAATCCCTGATTGCAAGTCTTAAGGCATTCATAGTTAAACTGATTTGTCTACAGTTGTTGCACTTTACCTGTCCTCTGATAAGTCCCCTGACTCAGGAGTAAAGGAACAACTGGTCATTGAGGGAGCAGCCAAGGGCAGGGCTATGTTGAGAGAGTGGTTAAGGTAAGACATACCATAGTGCATATACAAAACCTGTTAGGAAGGAGATTAAGATTAGCTTCTTATTCTACGCTCAACACAAATTCTGTTTTGCACCATGGCTTTGTGAAGGGCAGATCGTGTCTAACAAGCCTGACAGAGTTCTTTGAGGTGACCAGGCATATAGATCGGGGTAGTGCAGTGGATGTGATCTACATGGATCTTAGTAAGGCATCTGACAAGGTTCCACATGGTAAGCTTATTCAGAAAGTCAGAAGGCGTGGGATCCAGGGAAGTTTGGCCAGGTGGATTCAGAATTGGCTTGCCCGCAGAAAGCAGATGGTGTGGTGGAGGGAGTACATTCGGATTGGAGGGTTGTGACCAGTGGTGTCCCACAAGGATCGGTTCTGGGACCTCTACTATTTGTGATTTTTGTTAACGACCTGGATGTGGGGGTAGAACGGTCGGTTAGCAAGTTTGCAGACAACACAAAGGTTGGTGGTGTGGACAGTGTAGAGGATGATTGAAGATTGCAGAAAGACACTGATAAGATGCAGAAGTGGACTGAGAAGTGGCAGATGGTGTTCAACACAGAGAAATATGAGGTGGTACACTTTGGAAGGACAAACTCCAATGCAGAGTACAAAATAAATGGCAGGACACTTGGTAGTGTGGAGGAGCAGGGGGATCTGGGGGTACATGTCCACAGATCCCTGAAAGTTGCCTCACAGGTAGATAGGGTAATTAAGAAAGCTTATGGGGTGTAGCTTTCATAAGTCGAAGGACAGAGCTTAAGAGTCGCGAGGTAATGATGCAGCTCTATAAAACTCTGGTTAGGCCGCCACACTTGAAGTACTGTGTCCAGTTCTGGTCGCCTCACTATAGGAAGGATGTGGAAGCATTGGAAAGAGTACAAAGGAGATTTACCAGGATGCTGCCTGGTTTAGGGAATATGCATTATGATCAGAGATTAAGGGAGCTAGGGCTTTTCTCTTTGGAGAGAAGGAGGACGAGAGGAGACATGATAGAGGTATACAAGATATTAAAGAGGAATAGACAGAGATTAAGAGACTACTAGAGAGGTATATGGAGGAATTTAAGGTGTGGGGGTTATATGGGAGACAGGGTTTAAGGGTCGGCACAACATTGTGGGCCGAAGGGCCTGTACTGTGCTGTACTATTCTATGTCCAGTGTTTTACTTGGTACATCACAGAAATTCTTAAAGCAGTAAAAATGATCTATCAAATGACTAAATTTAAATAGCTTCACAATGTATCAGATTCACGAGTATTCTATTTATCCTGGTTCAAACTCAATTAGCTTTAACAAATATTAAGACATTAAAAAGACAAACCAATGTCAAAAACAAGCCACATTCTTCTGAAAATACAGTATTGTATTACAGATTGTGAATAATCTGAGATGAAAATGAAAAATGCTGGTAATAACTTCAGCAGGTCAGGGAGCATTTGCAGTTGGCATTTCAGATAAAGGGGAGCTCACAGAAATTTACAAACACCTGAATTAAAAATCTGCAGAAACTATGTTCCAATAATGTGTTTCCCAACCCCTAATTGAAGCAAAACTAACAAACACAAAAGTTAATGCATGCGCCCATTGATTTAGTTTATGGTGGTAATACAGTTCACAAGGAAGGCAAGAATACTATTCTACCTAAAAGAATATAAGTTATCGACAAATGACATCACAAAACGGAGAAAACCTCCAGGCACATTATATTATGCTACTATCAAGTATAACCTAATCCAGAAGGGTTTCTTCTGAACTTGCATCACAGAAGGATGCCTGACAGCTGTGACTGAATGCCATCATCTCAAACAAAGCAAAATGAAGCAAAATAAAATGATAAAATTTCACTCCTATATGAGCGCAATGCTTTTTATTCTTGCTTTGACTAACAAATGTGGAGACACCCTCATGAACTCCACAGCCCCCGATGACCCTGTGATTTCAGTCTCTGAAGCCAATTTGAGAGTATCCTTCAGGAAGGTGAACCCACAGAATGCATCTGGCGTAGACAGTGTACCTGGCTAAATACTGAAGATCTGTGTGACTCAAGTGGCCAGAGTGTTTACTGACATTCAGTAAATTTATTTTCAAAGCACATATACATCACCACATATAACCCTAAAATTCATTTTCTTGCAGGCATACTCAATAAATCTATAGCATAATAACCCTAACAGAACCAACGAAAGATCGCACCAACTTGAGTGTACAACCAGAGTGCAAAAGACAACAAACTGTGCAAACACAAAAAGAAATAAATAAGCAATAAATATCAAGAACACAAGATAAAGAATTCTTACAATTGTCCGTTGGTTGTGGGAATATTTCAGTGATGGCCAAGTGAAATTATCCCTTTTGGTTCAAGAGCCTGATGGTTGAGTGCTAATAACAATTCCTGAACCTGGTGGTGAGCGTCCCGAGGTTCCTGTACCTTTTTCATCAGAATGCTCTTCACTGACTACAGCTCAACATTCAGCACTAATCAATCCCTCAACACTAATCACTAAACTCCAAGATGTGAGTGGAACTAGATCCTCAATTTCCGCAGTTGCAGATTCTTAGCCAACATCTCCACAATCACTATCAGCACAAGTACACCATGAGGTTATATGCTTAGTACCCTACTTGCCTTACTTTATACCCACGACTGTGTGGCTAAGTACAGCTCCAATACTATATGTAAGTTTGTTGATGGCACCACTGTTGGTGGAAGAATCAAAGGAGGTGACAATATGGCACTTTTTGCACTATTTGTCTTCTTTTGCACATAGGGTGTTTGTCAGTCTTTATATATAAATTCTATTGTATTTCTTTATTTTCCTGTAAATGCCTGCAAAAAATGAATCTCAAGATAGTAATGACATACGTACTTCGATAATAAAATTAGTTAAGAGTATCATTGATCATGTCAGATTAACTACCTACCCACATCAGCTACCTTCTCCGTCTCGGGACAGTGAATTTTAGATTATTGTATAATGTACTTACATTTCAAGAAGCTAACAAAAGGATAGTGTAAACAGCATGCAATGAGAATTCAATCCTGTTCACCCCTTCCAAAAATTAATTTTTACTTACCTCTATATGATCTTTACAATAGTCCAATCCAATATCTGTAAGGATCTTTTTCACTGTCTTACGAGCTTTTCTTAGATTTGCAAGGTTGTTAACAGGAAGTTGGTACATAGTTTCTGTTCAAACCAAAAAGAGAAGAAGTAAATCCTGATGGGAGTATTTTCCGAATACCATTAAGTATGATATGACTTACCCAGAACATTCTTAATCATTAAGCAAACCCAAGTAAACTACCAAAAGAATGAAGGTAATATGTTTGTTTGTCCTCATTTGCTTTCTTTGTGTGCATAATTTCTTTAAATTCTTAAAATCCCATTCCACCAACTATTTTCAAAATTTCAAAGAATTAACATCATCTCCTAAGTTGTCAGCTCACTCCACCTGTACACTGATCAAACTGAGCTGAGTAAAAGACAGGAATAAGAAGTTGAATAGCACTAATAAATTCTAGCAACACACAAAATGCTGGTGGAATGCAGGAGGTCAGGCAGCATCTATAGGGAGAAGCACTGTCGACGTTTTGGGCTGAGACCCTTTGACATGACCTTAACTGAAAGGAAAGATAAGAGATTTGAAAGTAGGAGGGGGAGGAGTGAGCTGAGAGCTGGAAAGGTGATTGGCAAAAGGGATACAGAGCTGGAGAAGGGGAAGGATCATGGGACGGGAGGCCTAGGGAAAAAGAAAGGGGGAGGAGAGCACCAGAGGGAGATGGAGAACAGGCAAAGTGATGGGCAGAAAGAGAAAAAAAGGAGGGGGAGAAAAACTAAATATATCAGGGATGAGGTCAGAAGGGGAGGAGGGGCATTAACGGAAGTTAGAGAAGTCAATGTTCATGCCATCAGGTTGGAGGCTACAGAGCCGGTATATACCGTGTTGTTCCTCTAACCTGAGTGTGGCTTCACCTTGACAGTAGAGGGCATAGATAGATATATCAGAATGGGAATGGGACGTGGAATTCTGACAGCATGGAATTAAATGGAAATGAACCCAGCTATGACACCACTATGGCATGAATGCAATTTACATTTTTGGGGACTTCTGATATGTTGTGAACCACAATACTGAAAGAACTCCAAGGCTGCAATGACTTTTTTCATCTCAGTTACACTGCTGGAATGTAGTTCTAAGTAGAGGCACTGTGTCTGTCAAGAAAAAAGCAGAAAATTTATCACTGTTCTGTTTTTCTTACACCTTGCGCAGGTGGCCCAAAGTATCTCCACCACAGAACTGAGAGCAAAATTGCACACAATGGTTCTGTCACGCAGAAAGGACTGAGTGCATCAAACAGAGGCTGCTTATGATTCAAGCTGCAGAAATATACAGATAGAGGGATACTCTGTAGCTCCGCCATTTTTAAACACAGATTCCAATCAGATTAAACAGGTGGGGTACAATTCAAGGTAGATTGAACTCTATGGAAGAAGTGCATTTCATGGGCTAAACAGCTTTTTCTTGATTCACGCTTATGTGCTCTTCTGATAATGCTATCTTTGTTAAAAAAAAATAACATATATGATAAAACTAAATAGAATCACAATGTAGTTTTATAAAGTATTTTAGCTTCTGGAATAGTTAAAGCTAAATCAATAATTGTGTGCATCATGAAAATTAAAGGCTAGAATTAATCATGCTGTTCTTTCAACTAAATTAGCCAGAAATCTATAAAATAACACCAATTTCTAGCTAAATATATATTTAAAGATTATATTGGCTTTTATTTCTCATATCTAGGAGGGCGGTGTTGCTCCGCCTACTCACGCTCAATGGTTACGTGATGTTATGTCATGCTTAAATTTAGAGAAGGTCTGTTCAATTTCTGATTCTAAACAAGACTTTCAAAGATTGTGGGGACCATTTTTGAACTACTTTCAAAACCTTTGATTTGGTGTTAAATGGAGAAGTTGGCTAATAACATAAATCACTATAAGGACTTCTTCCCATTCTTCTTTCTTTCCCAAACAGCTTCGATCTTGGTAGCGGGTTTAGATTCTTTTTTATAATAAAATTATTACAATTCAAATTACAATTTAATTAATGTACGCATTTATGAATATAGGGTACTGCAACTGCTAGTGTGATTTAAATATAATGTATTCGGTACTATTCTATCCCTTTTTGATTCATAATATATATCCTCATGTACTCTGTATTCTTCTATGTGAAGATTAATAAAAATATGGAAAAAGAAAGATTAACTACTTATTTCTGTTTGGTTAAGTCACAGAATATAATGGGAAGTAAAACCTGGTAACTCTTGCACATTTTTAAAAAATTACAATTCATTTTAGGATTTCCCTCAACTTGAAACCTTATTCCAAATAAAAGCCTCAAAGACAAAGAAATTGAAGCAATCCATGCTTTGCAAGTGTGTCCCAGTTAACCTTTCAGAAGGCTTTGAGATTTAAAAATGAAGACTCAGTACTGATGCCTAGTAATGTTGAAATCTTCTGAGATTAATCAGCAATAAAACATCACGCAAAAATATTGCATCAAATGTTAGCTTCTCAGGCTACATGAAGCCTGAGCACTTGTGAAGCCCATAAAACAAATACACAATAAAAAAAAGAGAGCACCTTAAATTGATTAGGAAACAGAATAACGGAATAATAAATAAATAAATAATACTAAAGAAAGAATTTTATTAGAAAAATTAATTTTGAGAACTTTCTTTTTTAAAACAAAGCACATCTTTTCATACAATGGAATCACCAAGTTAGCAGAAAGGTTTAAAAAGTAGTTAAGGATCTGAAGGCACTTGGGCCTATATTACAAAGCTGTTAATAAGGCCACACCTGGAATACCGTGCACAATTTTGATCCCCTTACCTAAATACAGTACCAGTGGATGTAGTACTAAAGGAGATTTACAAAGCTAATTCCCGGAATAAGAGAGTTGCCTTATCAAGAGGTCACAGTTTAGAAGAATGAGAGGGTGACCTTATTCAAAAATAATATACCAAAGAGGCTTGCAACGAGGTGATGTTGAAATGTTTTGACTAGTGCAACAGTCACAAAGAGACACACCTACAAAATAAGGGACCTATCAGTTAAAATTAAAATACGATGAAATTCCTCAGGTGGCAGTCAGTCTCTTCAAGTTCTCTGCAACAGAAAAGTGAAAGCCAGATTACCAGATATTTAAGGTAAAATGGCTAAATATTTGAAAGATCAACGAATTGAAGGTTATGGAGAAATAGCACAGATGTGGAGTTGAGGACAGCATTATTAACAGAATGGTGGGGCAAACTTGCAGGACTTGGTGGCCTACTCTTTGAATTGTGTGTGATTTCTGAATAATAGAAAATTATGATGTTCCAAATTGTAGCCAGGGGAGACTTGGCTGCTAGGAAGTTACAGAAATCAGAATTAGAAGTCTATATTCCTAGGAGGCCACACATAAATATATTAAAAATACCACTGCTGCTGAAAATCTTGAAGTGAAAAAAGGAGGGAAATATTAAAATGGGGCAGTATTGGTGAAGAGTGAACTTGTTAATGTTTCAAGTGGAGGATATTTCATTAAATGTAATATACCTGGATCAGCAAAAAGTTTAAGTTAACACTCCAATTCATTAAATAAAACATCTCACCTGAACTTTTGTCCCCAGATTTAACAGCTTATTGATGAACTGGATCTCTGTAGAAAATAAAATACAACTTTAGACTATTAAAACATAAAAAGGACAAGATGAGAAACAAACTAATCCACTGTACAAAAATGTTATACTTAAGAATGAAATGCATAACATATCAGTAAAAATGGGCACATGGAACTAATCTGAGACATTTTTACTGGCCAATTGGTACAGTTACAAGAGGTGCTTCACAATAAACACTTTTTTGGTACACTCACCAGGTAGTTAAGATTGTACGCTTATTATTTCAAAATGTTGTAAAATTGGGAATGGATGTATCCTCCACAGTTACTCAAGGCCATGATGAAAATATATCAAAGGTTATCAGATGGCGATAAAGGAATTCTAAAATTTTGTCAATTATACTCAATAATGCTTCTTGGAAATGAATGTGCTTGAAATTCTATCCATGTACTTTTATGGAAGAGTTTTATTTAATCCAATAGTAAGATTCAGGATCAAACCAAAGACTAGCTTTTGTTTTGCTAAAGCTTCATGATTGCAATGAGAAGGAGTCCAGTTCACTCCATGGCTCTAGAACTGTTCAACCATTTTTTCACTTTAGGATCTGGCTTTGGGTGACTGATAAGCAGCATTACACAAACATAGACAGTAACTAATAACCAATCACTTTAATATTTTTTCTACAAAAATTGGTGTGGATATGATTAAGACAACAGATATTTTGATACTAGAGATGGGCCTGGAAACGTACTCTCACATTCAGGCTCTGGCATTCCAATTTGATAGAGTAATACTCCCTCTATCTGGAGAAATCAGCAAATGGGGCACACTACTCAGGGTAACATTACATGTAGCTGGCTCACTTCTCAGCAAGGACACAAGGCCTTAGCCACCAACGATTAAAAACTGACCAATCTACTTGGGAGAGTTACATGAGGCAATGGATCTTTTTGATCTACTTTGCTCACACAGGGCAGCAATTAGGGTTATTAGCATGCTTTTGGATGCACAACTCTCACTGGGGACTAGAATTATAACCAGCAGCTCAAACTAATACTGGGACATGTCAATAAGCAGAGTGATATTGTCTAAACTAGCAACAAACTTAGACATCTATGTAGATAATTTTATATCAGTTAAACACTAATTATCAACGATTGGGCAGCCCCTAATTTTAGATGCTGCAAATTCTACATGTAACACATTCTTACAGGAACAGAATAGATACATATTCAAACAAAATGAAAATACTGTTTTTGTGTATTCCACCAGATTGTATTTTTGTTTCTTTTTATTTTATTTAGAGATACAGGGCAGAAAAGGCCCTTCCAGCCTACAAGCCCACCACCCAGCAACGCACCTATCTAACACTAGCAAACACAGGGAAATTTACAACGACCAATTCAAAAACAAAAAGAGAATCAGCTTTAATATCACCAACATGTCATGAAATTTGTCAACTTAGTGGGAACAGTACAATGGAATACATGATAACATAGAAAAGAAATAAGTAAATCAATTACAGTAAAAAATACATATAGCTAAATTAAAAATAGTGCAAAAGCAGAAATAATAAAAGTGAACTAATGTTCATGGGTTCAATGTCCACTTAGGATGACAGAGGGAAAGAAACAGTTCCTGAATCGTGAGTGTGTGCCTTCAGGCTTCTGTCCTTCCTTCCTGACAGTAACAACAAGAAGAGGGTATGATCTGGGCGATGGGAGTCCTTAATTATGAATGCTGCTTTTCTGAGGTATTGCTCCTTAAAGATGTCTTGGATACTATGGAGATAAGTATCCAAGATGGAGCTAACTAAATTTACAACTTACTGTAGCTTCTTTCGATCCTGTGCTGTAGCCCACCACCACCATACCAAACAGTGATGCAGCCTGTCAGAATGCTCTCCATGCTACACTGGTATTAAGCTAATAACTGGTACATCTTTGGACTGTGGCAGGAAACCATCGTATCCTGAGAAAACCCACATTGATCAAGGGGAGAGCGTATAAACTCTTTATAGATGGCACCAGAATAGAATTCCAAACACTCTGACCTGAGCTATAATAGAGATGCACTAACTGATAAGCAACTGAGGAATTTTGAACCTGGCAAGACCTTATAACTCATGGAAATGACTCAACTGTACAGAAATCGTAATAAAGTTAAGCATTCTGTAATTATGTAGGGCATTTTATTTAGCAGCTTCCTGTAAAAGCAATGTGACCTGCTTTTAGAATACAGGCCATGATGTCCAACTATGAACTTTGTGTCAGAAAATCAGGATGGTGGAATTGGGAGAAGGTTCTAGAGAGAGCTGGGCAAAGAGAGATTGGTGACGGGCACTGGTGGGGTTTGTGTTTTACTTGCAGGAGATGCAGAGAGAAGATCGAGAGAGACAACCATAGGATTCGATCCAACAGGAAGACGTGATTACAACACTGCTTTGCGAGATGAAGTCGTCCAAGTGACTGATGAGATTCAGTGTCGTGAGTAAAGGTCATACCCAGCTTTTGGACAATATGGGCTCCAATGATGTGCACATTTAGACTGGTTTAATTGTAATGGACTCCTTCCCCCCCCCCCCCCAATCTTAATAACTGAAATTAGCAAATACACTTTCTTTATGCAGTGTATGATCTGTTATTTCTTGCAGACGGATAATTGTATATAGGCAATATTTACACATTTGCTCAAATCGGGGTTCCGTTAATCAAAACATATCAACTTTTACTGTTCGGATGAATCCAAATCATACTGACACCAAACGTTCATTGTTAATAAAAGTGGCTTTCTCACTGCTGAGTCCAGTGGCTTTTGGCAGAGCCTGATAATGAGTCAAGTTCGCATATGAGCTTGATGAAGGTGAGGTACAATTATCAGACGTTAATTAGCAATATATGAATAACAAACTGTTGTATATAGCAACACTCAAAATCTAATGATCACAATACCCTGTCCCAAGATTATGGGGAAAGCATTCTTCTCGACCCATATAGTGTCTAACAAAGATTCCATCTTATGCATTTATTACAACTTTAGTTGAAAGACGATTACCCAATGAAGCTACCAATAAATTCAAATAAATTAGTTTATACAGGAAATCACTAAAAAAAAACCTCTAACGGACATTAGTTCAGCGCACAATTTTTCTTTTCCCATCACCCTCAACTGTATCAAGCCACTGAGCAACTTTTTTTCATTAAGCAGTCTAAGTAACTGCGACTTAGGTATAAATTCTAAGTGTTTTAGCCATTTTAAACTGTCCTTAATTCAATAACTCATAAAGCCAACACAACTGTCCGACATTTAACGCCTTTGGGCTCAAAATGAAAGTAACTGTGATATTTTGAAGCTCTATGCCATCCTTCCTTTGCATTACTTTAATATATTGCTATTATGTGCAATTCATAAAGAGGCAGACCTCTTGCAACTTACGAATGACTTGTTACCTGACTAAAACATTGTTAGTATTTTTTTAAAAAACAGAACAAGCATGAAAATGTTATGGCAGACCCATGGGTGCAAACTGAAGTATGATTCGACATGCAACTTATTCCATTATAAACAATGCAACTAGTTTATGTCATAAACACTATCTTATTTAAAGCAGTTCACAGGAGCAGGTTGAATGTAGAATAAAATGCTGTACCAGAATTTGATTTGCTAACAATTTGTGTATAAGGGAAAATATATCCATACATAGGAGCCTTCAGTGGATTGCTCAGCAAAATAAAAATAAAATGCTATAAAATCAGACTTGGCATATTTAATAGGCCAAAGCTTCTCCATCTATATTAAAACTAATACATCACATACACAAGTTTCAACAAGATGTGCATTACCAGAAGTCACACTTAAAAGTGATGCAAATGTCCAAGCAACTTCATAAATTGGGAAACTAATCTTTAAGATATAACATTCAAGACATTTAAAAATTGCTTACTGATTTAAAAAACATGCTTGAATTTCAGTAAGCACCCATTCATTATCTGCGATGCCTTTCTTCATTGTGAACCTAAACATAAACGTTTAATATGCAACGATAGTTGCAGTCACAAGGTAATAATTCATCTATGCCTCAATTCGCTAGCACGATAAGTATTTTACTTTTACTCAACTGACTTATTTTTATAAAATTCAGATTATAGATTGCAGCATTGTAAACATACTTTTGAGTATCACCTACAGTTTGGCCAACACAAGTTGTTTTCTCCTGAGCCTTTTTGAATTTCAGTTCAATTTACACTGCCATTGAAATAGAATTCAACATCTCACTGGCAACACACCTTCTTGGGTTTGCCATCAAGACTGCAATTACATGACAAGCAGTACCAAGGCTGGCACTGACTGTCAAGTAGAATTACACCATTCCTTCAGATTTGGGAGGAATAATTTCCTCACAATTAGTGCCGGTGTCAAAAGAAACACAAGTGCAGTAAGGAACCATAGCAAAAAAGACTGGTTGATATGAAACACCTAATGAAATAAATGCACACCAAGACACCCAGAGACACTAAAGCACTCAATTCCCCTTTATTTTTCAATTTAGAGTTCAATAAGGACATTGCTTGCAGTTCTCTTGCTCACCATCAAGAGCGAGATAGTAGCACAGCAGATAAGCAGGTAACAGTTGTCTTACAGCTAAAGCAATGCAGGTTCAATCTTCACCTTGAACACTGTCTGCCCAAAAACACACTATTACATCAATTCACTAAACTCTCCCAGTCTACGCTAATGACAGTAAAATTCAAGTTTCAAAAAGTAATTGATGGGCTTGTGAGAAAGGGTGAGCTACAGGCAGTAGGGTAACGGGACTGATGATAATGCTTTTATAGTGTACATAATCTAGATTATTTTGAAATGTAGAATGTCTCATATTTTTTCAATATTGAAAATCTCTTCACTCTCCACTTTTTCACAACCCCAGAGCAGCGTAACACACTTGGCATAGGGGCATCAGCACTGGTTTTTGCGGCAGATATTCCTGAGTTTGAAACTGGCTAGGTCCCAACCTGGGCAGCAGTATCTGCGTGGAAAAAAGGCCTTCCATATCTTGCTACGAAAACCCTATGGACAACTACACTATCTATAGGGTCACCATGAGTTGATGGCAACTCCATGGCAATCAGCAGCACCAACCTATATAGTGTTGACCTAACACCTTCACAAGCAAATACAGAAGATGCAAAATGCATGCTTTATCCTCTTTCATTTCCACCTTCCAAGGATCCAACCACCATTTCCAGGTGAAGTAATTTACCTGTACTTTTCCAATTTAGTGAACTCATTTCAATATAGGTACATGGAGCTTAGAAAAATAGAGGGCTATAAGTAAGCTTAGTAATTTGTAAGGTAGGGACATGTTCCGCACAACTTTGTGGGCTGAAGGGCCTGCATTGTGCCACAGGTTTTCTATGTTTCTATTTCAATATCCATCATGTGACCTCCTCTGTCAAGGCAACAAGAAAGAGATAGGTTGACTACTTTGCAAAAGACTCCCATTTAAGTCAACATGAGTGACCCCAAGTTTCAAATTTCCTGTCACCTTAATTTTCCACCCAACTTCCATGCTGACCTACTGTTAATGGCTCCTCATTCAAATGAAGCTTAACTAGAGGTTATGGAAAAGCTTCCTCTTCATCTAGACAAGCAAAATTAACACCTTCAGTTTAGTTTTCCATTCCACCCTTCTAACTTAGAGACTTGAGTTACTATTTCAACAATACCAGTTTCAGCTTTTACTGTTTTTTAAATAAACTTTCAATTCTTCTACAGCCATCATGCAGCTTTCGTGAGAAATAAAATTCCTCCTACTATATATACAGTAATCCGCTTCAGGCACTACTACAAGATTTTACTTTCAACTCTGGCATTAACAACCCACAAACTTGACATTGTGTATTATCTCTTAATCTTAGAGCAATGTTGTGATCGACAATACAGCCTTACTTTCACCTTGGTAAGAACACCAACTTCCCCTTATCTGTGGCTTAAATTACCCATTAACTTAGGCACCATTCAGCATATTAGAGGTCATTACCCAAACATTTTGTGTAAAGTTCAGATGACTTTCTGATCCTTAACATTACATTAGCACACCACTGACCCTCTTCTTAGTAAACCTTCCCTAATAATACCTTTTCTAAGCAAATAAAATTTTCCAGCATGCTTTAATCTAAAAAGCAGGCATGTTCCAGATTCAGAGAATTCTAAACTTCAGTTATTCTCAAAAGACTTTCAAAATGGCAAACAGTACTGTGTAAAGTTCAAAACTAAATTCTGAAGTTAAGAACCATCTTTTCCTCCTTGCAAAAAATAACTCTTGAAATTGTCTATAATTAGAAACACAAATTCCTACACCAATTGCAAAACTCCATGTTACTATAATAGATTTCTAAAATAAAGAGTACAACAGTGGTCGTGGACTGCAAGAAACTTCACCTCAGAATACAACTCAATCTGAGCGACAAAAATACAAAAAGATGGAGGAACTCAGGTCTAGCAGCATTTGTAGAGTCAAAGTCATTCTTAAAAAATTAAGGACTGTCACTATATCTTCATAAAAGTGACAAACCTTAATTTCACCACGGTGTTGTACTTACTGAGTGTACTGATCTCACATTAAAATTATGCACATGTTAAGTGGCTTTACAAAGGATTTCACTATTGCAGTTTTATTCATTCTTCAACATTTAAACAACATAAATGAACCAGCACTTTCAAATTTTAAATATATCCTTAATTACACTGAAACACAAATAAAAACTTAAAACATAAGATACATCTCAAAGATTCAGCTGCACTATTATATATAATTTAGAGATTAAAAAATCCAATTGCACACTTTTTATATATATATGCACACACAGACACAAACATGAAGATATGTGATTTTGCATTTTTACGACCCAACAGAAAAATATGATTGAAAATGTGATCATTTGCATTACTACGTCAGGCAGGAATTTGCAGATTTGTAGCTTAAAACATATACAGTGAATTCCAGTTAATACATCGAGTCTAGTATTTTCTGACCCAATTAAGCAGTTGCCCAAATTAGCCAAAGTTTCATGGGAATAGTTAGTTATATACAAAAAAAGACTACCATTTAACTGAGTAACTAATATATGAATGGAAGACAGAATAAATTAGAACATTACAATACTACTATAATAATAATATAAAATGGTACATTGGTTCCTAATAGCTATGACTGAAGAATATATCCAGTGTGTGTTCTTCTGATTGACTAAATGAACAAGATCAGCAGAGACCCCTAGTGTAGATAATGGACTTTCATATAATGCTTTCAATGACTGAAACTTCCACATCTTCATTTTCACACTCAAAATGATTTTAATATTCAAGGGGTGGCATGATAGCAGTGTTTAGCATATGTTTTACAATACCCACTGCTGCCTGTAAGGAGTTTTAGGTTCTCCCCATGACTGTGTGCGGAGATGAATTTGAAACTGATCAGAAGTACCATGAGATTTCTGTCTACTTTATTGTCCACATCAACTTTCCTAAAAGAACAGAGATGTATCAAGTACATGATATGGAGAGCAAATCAGATCTCCGATAATTAAAGTTCACAGTTATTATCAAAGTATCTATACAATACCATATACAACCTTGAGATTCATCTCTTTGCAGGCAGCCACAAAACAAAAACATAATAGGACCCATGAAAAACCCCACAACAAAGACCATTAAACATCTAAAGTGCGGAAAAAATAAAAAGAGTGAAAAATGTGAACTGTACCACAGAGTTCTGGAAAATGAGTGCACAGCCACGACGCCAGCTCAGCAGGGAGGTGAGTGTGGCCCGTTAAGGCTCCTGCACCTCGCACCTGATGGTAGTAGTGAGGAAACAGAATGGGTTCAGGTGAGGGATCCTGGCTGACACGGAATAACGAGCTAAACACTGGTTGTCCTCTACCCTTAAGTGATTTTTAATCTGGTTCGACTCTTAAGTCAACTGAACATCATTTCATTTTTTGCCCTCAAATCCAGGTTCCACTGCTGCAATCAGGAACAAAATACACTCCAGCAATGGCCAACACAATTGTATTTTCAAGAGTCCAGTTCGCTGACTCTTTCAAGATACCACAAGAGTAACAGGTTATTCAGATGATTTAGAAGCACACTCCCAAAGGGAAACTACAGGTTGCAGATTGCAACCATCGTAGTCCGAAGAAAGTACATTTAGTAGATATTATAGTTATGCCAGCTGCCCACAAAACATTGCCATATATGTATAATGGATTAACTATACTGCAATTCAAGATCCTGTCAATCTCATCCAACCAGCATAATGTTTCTTTCCAGTTTTCTCCAAATTCAAAATGCCAAAAGCACCAGATTGACCAAGTTCCATTCATCAGCTCAGCTGGTTTCTATATGAATATTGAATTTTAAATGCCCATAGCTAACAAAATGTAATTGTACATTTAAGTTTCTAACAATCACATACAGAGGCACAGAACATCTTGCCAGCAAACGCAACATGTATAGATGTTGGAAGTGCTAGGAAAATTGTTTAAGCAGTATTAACTTAAAAAAACTAACCAGAGGCAAACAAAATAACAACTGACTATATCTTATGAAAGAAAACTGTCCCTAAGTGATTATTTCAACAAAAAAAGGCTTAAATTCATTGCAAAGGATCTGAGATATGCAGTTTTCCTTAATAGAACACAAAATAGATTTATAGTAAAATCTCATAAAGACTTTCAAACAGGAATTGAAATGGCACTGTAGAGAACATGATGTACAGTAAATACTGGAAAAGAGCAAACAAATGGGCAGAGGTAGATCATTCAACTCAGCACAGAGTCAATGGACTGGATGGTCTCCTGTGATTTTACAAGCTCTAGCAACAGGCCACTGCACACTTAGTATCTGCTAACCTTGTCAACCCATTTTTAAGTTTGCTGAATCAAGCACAGATCTATCAATTTGTAAAACTAATATGGACATGCAGGTTAGGATGTATAATACTGCATAAAAAGAAAGTTACAAACTGAAGTTCAGCTTCATTTTGATATGGTTTATGGCCAGATATTCCAGATTCCAGTGTTCAAAAAAAGTTGAGGGCATGATTAGGAGATAAATTAATGCAGATTAAAATTATTGCTGAAATGTGGATAGAAATTAATGCATTTTTTCTTCAGCCATTAACAATCCCTTTAAATGCAGCCAAAGGCCCTAAAAAATGTAAAACCACCAGTCCCAAAGTACCTCCGAGTAACTTCCACAAGCAAAAGAAAATAAATGCCCAAGTTGAATATCCCATGTGATACCTTTCCACACAGCCAATTTCAAGAATTAGCCCTTAGAACTCATAACACAATATAACCAGAATTCTTTCAGATTGGAATTAGTGCATGCTAACAGAGAAGAATGGCACAATCCTCTCAGGCAATGGGTGAGTGGGGAGGGCACACAGGAACTCCACAGTACTTTTAAACAGTTCACTGAATGCAGTTCTAGTGCAAAGAGCACATGTGACAGGGAATAACCATGCAAGACGAATTTAGGGTCATACTAATACACTGCCTTTATCACAACACATTGCATGTAACATATTATTGCTCACTAATGCATTATAAACTCAAATAAAACTTGGGAAATCTATTTTTTTAATAAATGTGACTTATGCACATATCCCTATAATGAACATTGTGTTTTCAAAACTGCAAGAATTCAAAGAGGCCTTATGCCTTTTGACACCTCCTTGGAAATTACATGCTATAGTCCTCACCAGTTTTTATGTTATTAGTCTTTACCCAGTTTTTTAAAATATGAATTTCTCCTGTGGTAAACATTAACAACTTGTTTCTATACATTTTTTCAGACGTTTACTCATGCTTGTTTGGCAGTCTTGATATGATCTGCCTGTGAGATTAGGAGATGTGTTTTACTTCTGTATAGCATTCATTTTGAGTCGAGATATTATATGTGCTTCAGCTGAACACCAAAAATAACATTAAAATGTACGAAACAATTGCACCAAAATGTTCCTACCTTATTAATACCTGGCAGTAACACAGAAACACAAGCAAAATTGATCAACACCTTATGTAATTTTAAACTGCAGTATGCCAATTCTTTGTGATTAGATTTCTTGGCCATGAAGTCTTATAGCTGATGAAGATCAAAACTGATTTTAAGAAACTACACAAAATATGTTGTAATTAGCAGTATTTTTCTTTTAACAAAATGAAACCATTATTGGTCTGTTCAGTAGCCATTTGGCCAAAAACTAATCTGTTAATGAATAAAAATTCTGTTATCTAAATATATATATATATATATAAAACTTTATCAGTTTCTGGCTATGTATGGTTAAATTGAAACATCATCCAAGTTTCAGATGCAATTTTTATTGTCAAGGTGGTCTCTCCTGCAAAAGCTGTGCACCACCAGTCTACATTCTAGGTGTGGTCCTGCCTAATGACAGACTAAGTTACAAAATACTCAATATGGTAACCACACCGCCACAGTATTATAATGAAAAACTCAAAATGGACATAACTAAAAGAGATGAGCTGATTCTGCATTCTTAGGAATGAATGCAAATACAGAAGAATTCTTTGAAATTAATTTTACATTATGTACATTCATTCACATGTATTATCCACAGGGCAGATGCTTGTAACCCAGGAATGATATCAGAAATTAATCAAAATTCCTGCAGTACAATTTCCTGTTTTGTATGTTACCTGAATAATTTAAGTTACAGATCCA
Source organism: Hypanus sabinus (assembly GCF_030144855.1). Lineage (NCBI taxonomy): Eukaryota > Metazoa > Chordata > Chondrichthyes > Myliobatiformes > Dasyatidae > Hypanus > Hypanus sabinus. The sequence goes on along the minus strand of NC_082714.1, from coordinate 123,096,872 downwards.
CTTCCCTTCTTTCAGAATTCTTGTGTCAGTTAGCAGTTTAAAAAAATCAACTTCAAAGCAGAACCTCACTTGCCAAAAAGTGATTAGTATAGGGACAAGCTCAGATGAAAAAAAATACACACACACAAATATTTTTTCTCTCTGCCTCAAGGAGAAAAAATTCGTACTACAGTTTTCTTGCAACCTATACAAATGAATGAAAATCTAGGACACAGATTTTAATACACAGCCAGTCCTGGGTAATGAATAGATTCCATTTAAATGGATGTCCATAAATTAGAAAATACAGAGAAATCACTCAATATGGTGACAAAAATCTCATTTGACCCATCAAGTCTTCTCTGCCATTCAACAATGGCTGATTTATTTTCTACCGCAATGCCATTCTCCACATAACCTTTGATGACCTTACTAATCAGGAACATATGAACTTCCACTTTAAATATTCCCAATTACTTGGCCTCCACAGACATCAGCAGCAATGAATTCCACAAATTCACCACCCTATGGCTAAATAAATTAATCCTCATCTCTATTAAAGTTATCCTTTAATTCTGAAGCTGTTCACAAAATTGGAAACATCTGCTTTATCTAGGCCTTTCAATATTCAATAGGTTTCAATGAGATCACCTCCTCCTCCTTCTAAACACCAGCGAGTACAGGCCCAGAGCCATCAAATGCTATTATATAAACCCTTTCATTCTCAGAGTCTTTCTCATGAACTTCTCCACTACCAGCATATGCTTTCCTAGATAAGGGCCCAAAACCGTTCACAATACTTTAACTGACAAATACCTTATAAAGCCTTGGCACTGCATCCTTGCTTTTATATTCCAGTCCTCTCAAAATGAATGTTAAAACATTGCATTTGCCTTCTGTACCACTGACTCAACTTGCAAATTAACCTTTATGGAAACCTGCAGTCCCCTTTCTCCTGTCAGTCCTTCTGCAGACTTCCTGCATCCTCAACAGTAACTGCCCCTCACCTAATTTTGTATCATCTGCAAATTTGGCCACAAAGCCATCAATTCCATCCTCCAAATCACTGATGCAATGAGAAAATAAGTAGCCACTGTGGAACACCACTGGCCACAGCAGTAGCCAGTCAAAGACTTCCTTTGTTCCCAATCTTTGTTTCCTGCCAGTCAACCACTCTTAGAACCATATAACACTACAGCACAGAAAGCAGGCCATTCAGCCCTTCTAGTATGTGCTGAAACTTTATTCTGCTAGTCCCATTGACCTGCACCCAATCCAGAACCCTCCAGACCTCTCCCATCCACGTATCTATCCAATTTATTCTTAAAACTTAAGAGTGAGCCCACATTTATGTCAGATGGCAGCTCGTTCCACACTCCCACCACTCTCTGAGTGAAGACATTCACCCAGACCTTTCCCCTTTCACACTAAGGCCATGTCCTCTCGTATTTTAAATGCGAGCCTACTCGCATTTACTCTCTCTATACCCCTCATAATTTAATAAACCTCTATCAAATTCTTCTACCTCATTCTTCTACGCTCCAAGGAATAAAGTCCTAACCTGTTCAATCTTTCCCTGTAAATCAACTCCTGAAGACCCGGCAACATCCTAGTAAATCTTGTCTGCACTCTTTCAATCTTACTGATATCCTCCCTATAGTTAGGTGACCAGAACTGCACACAATACTCTAAATTTGGCCTCACCAATGTCTTATAAAACCTCACCACAACATTCCAACTCCTATACTCAATACTTTGATTTATGAATACCAGGATGCTAAAAGCCTTCTTTACAACCCTGTCTACCCACACCACTTTCAGCGAATTATGTACCTGAACTCCCAGATCCCTTTGTTCCTCCCCACTCCTCAGTGCCTTACCATTTATTGTATATGTCCTACCTTGATTTGTCCTTCCAAAATGCAACATCTCACACTTGTCTGCATTAAATTCCATCTGCCATTTTCTGGCCCATTTTTCCAGTTGGTCTAGATCCCTCTGCATGCTTTGAAAGCCTTCCTACTTGTCCACAACACCTCCAATCTTAATGTCATCAGCAAACTTGTTGATCCAATTTACCACATTATCTGCTGCCCATGATTGTATCTTTCTTGGAATACAATGGGCTCTTACCTTATTAAGCAGCCTCATGTGTGACACCTTGTCAAAGGTCTTCGGAAAATCCAAGCAAGCATCATCCATCAATCCTCCTTTGTCTATCTTGCCTGTTATTTCCTCAAAAGAATCCTAACAGATAAGTCAGGAAAGAACACCCCTTAAAAATCATGCCGACTTTGGCCTATCATGTGCCTCCAAGTACCGCAAAACTTCATCCTTAATAATGGACTCTATTGTCTCATCAACCACTGAAGACAGGCTAATTAGCCTGTAATTCCCTTTTTTCTTTGCCTCCATTTTTAGAGTGGAGTGCAATCTTCCAGACCCATTCCAGAATCTAGTTTTTTTTTGGAAAGGCCATTAACGTCTCCACAAGCTCTTCGGTTACCTCTTTCAGAACCTTGGCATGTAGTACACATAACCCAGATGACTTATCTACCTTTAGATCTCCAAGTATTGTAATGAATGGCACCAAAAACCCCAAAGTCTGAAAAAATTTACTATAAATTGAGAGAGGATGCTAGATCTGCTGATCATAATCACAAATCTAAGTCTGTACACCAGACTTCTGAATTTAGTAACATTACGGGAGTTCGTGCATATTGAAAGGTTTCTACAAGTTGGGAGTTTGAGAAATAATTGATTGGTTGATCATTTATAACTAAAAATTAAGGGCTTATAGTTAAATACATGATTAAACTTAAAATTTGCCACATCTAAACCTATAGAGTACATTTTAACTTGAAAATTTAAAAGTAGTTGATGTTTTGTGACGGAAAAGGTATTAACAGGAGTGTTTCTGGTTCTTTTCATAACATACAACAATTTACATATAAAATATAGGCAGTATGGATAGATATTAAAGCGAGGAGGCTCATTTTAGACTCCAAGGTAGTGGTGGTCTGATCAACTGAGCAGAAAAGTGGCATATGGGATGTAATCTGGAGAACTGCAAGATAGTGCACTTTGAAAGGGCACAAGAAAAGACAAAGAGGAAACAAAATGGTGTGTTAGAATCCTGGAGCTAAGATCTACAGATTTATAGAAGTAACAGGACAGGTTGGTTAATGAACTGAATCCTGGAGCTAAGATCTACAGATTTATAGAAGTAACAGGACAGGTTGGTTAATGAACTGATCAAAAATGCTTCATTTTCTTTAATAGCTTAAGTGTTAAATACAGAAGCTAGAAATATAACTCTTGTTGAACTAAAGCTTTGGGTGCCATATAAAGTTATCATATTACAAGAAAAAGATGACTGCACACAAGAGTGCAGAAGAAACTTTACAAATACTTAATGAGGGAAGGTCAGATAACTTGGGATCTTGTTTTTTTAAACATAAGGCAAGGGATACTTATTTAAGATGTATATCATTATGGAGGATAGACACAAAGGAAAAACCCTGGTGCCAAAACGTGAAATTACACAGGACAGCAACAATGAATCAGGACATTTTTTTTTAGTATTGTATGTTTTCTGAGACTGTTCTATGAAGGCAGTCATAATGTGAGCTCTCAAGTATAAATTCTTTCACTGCAGTGGCAACGTGTGCACAAAATGAATCAATGATTCACTTTAATTCCTGCTCCACAGCGCCAGGTATCCTGATTTGCAACTAATGTGGCATATTCAATTTACAAAAGCAGAGCAACTGTACCTCAAAACTGTGTATTTAAACTCAAGGCATATAAAATAATAAAAGGCAAAAAGGCCAAGGTTTTGAATCACCTGTCCATTTCACACTACAGCAGTGCCCTCCTTCTCCAGGTAATATAGGTTTTCTTTAAATTAGGGAACATTAAAATATTTTAAATTTATTTATCATCAAGAGTGTGGAGTAGGCCTTCTAGCTACACTGCCCCATCAACCCTAATTAACCCCTATCTGATTACAGGATTAATTTACAATGACCAGCTTAACTTACCTGGCACATCTTTGAACTGTGGAAGGAAAGCAGAACACTCGGAGAAAACTCATGCATTCCACAGGGAGAACATACAGACTCCTTACAGATAGCACAAGAATTGAACTCAGAACTCCAGAACACCCCCAGCTGTAATAGTGTTGTGCTAGCTCCTATGCTACCACGGTGCCCAATTTACAACGCATATTTTCAGCTATTTCATCAGATATCTGCATGCCGCACCCCCATCATTGCCAGTTTCTAACATCGTTTCGCCTTCAATGCCTCACACTTGAGATGCAGTCTTTTCTAATGGTCACATCAATACCACAAAAGGACCGATTAAAGAAGTGATTGGGACTCATTTGAAGTAATCCTTTGGCATCATGACAGATGATCAGCCTATCAGGAATAAACCAAGGGGCATTAGAGCAAAGGCTGTTTTTAACTTTATCAAGATCCGTATACTGCAATCTTCCTTTAGGATTTAGCAGACCATGAGCAGAAACATGAGCTAAACACAATCTCATTCTTTCCCACATATGCACATGCAAAACTAGTAAATGCAATGAATGAATCTTCCCACTCCTTTCTAAAGCAGTTAGGACAGCTTTAAAATACATGTGGCATACAGCAAAGACACCACTGAAAGCTTTGCAATGGCTTACTTAGATTATTACATTTCACTTACATTCTTGATTTATGCTTTGTACTGATTTGTCATGAAGATTATGCTCAAATTAATAAAGTCTTCAACATTTCTGTGAATAATGTACATAGCACCTTCACAGAATATGAATAATAGTAACTTTCTAAGTGTAGGCAAAGCTTTCCCACAAATATCCAACTTGAATCTTTGGCTACTCACTTTCAAATCAATGAAAATACTAAGTTTTTGCATAGGAAGATAAAGCATTGACCTCAAGTTCAATAATTTACTGACAATCACTGTCTGCACTGAGAAAATGCCAAATAAACTTTCACTTCGAGGACTTTAAATTCAACCAAATGTTATGGTGAAATCTAGAACCCATCGAAGTTTGCAAAATGAAAACTAATAAATGACTTCATCTTTATTTTGCTTATTTTCACAAATGTAGTATTATGTATTTCAAAGATATTAATAGCCTGGACTCACATGTAAAATGCTGCCAATGTAATAAGCTAAGCTGAACTGGAATAATTCATCAATGGATCAGTCAAGATTTTTTATGAACTTCTAAAAAGTATGACATATTGACATTGATTCATCTAATCAGATCTGTAAAAACTCATGTATACATCTTCACAAGCCAACTCTACACCTTCCATTCATTGATACTTGAAATATTATTTCAACCTTTCCCTCTTGCAAGAGCAAAAAAAAAACAAGATTTCATTTTAAGGGATATCATTTCCATAAGGATTGCCACTATACTCCAAGAGAACATTGTACACAAGGGAAACTTAATCTAAGTCTTTATCTGAGCCAAAGATAATGGTTAGAAATTTAGTACTCACATGATAAATGAGTTTAATTTTGGAATTTAAAAGAGTTGGAATCATAAAAAAGTCCATTACATTCAGTTGTGCAACCCTTGCAATACTAACAATTTTAGTCAGGATGAAATTTCATTGCCATATCCACATCTAATGACTGAAAATCTCAAGAGTCAATCACATCACTTCTTTGGCAACCTCCAATTAATGCCAATTATTAAGCACAAACTTCTTTCATCCTATCGCTTCAGTCAGTTGTCACTAAAAAGCTCTGAACCACTATAAATTCCTGCAGTTTCGCAAATCAAGATAAAATAAAGAATGGTGTGGAATACAAATAAAGATAAAGGAGGAAGTAATATGGGAGAAGTATCCAGAAAAATGTTTAGCAGTAAATTATAAGCAACACAACCTCTGCTCCATCCACAAAAAGCAGCTTTTCCCGATGGCCAACCATTTTAATCCCTATGAGTTCCGACTTGTTGGTCTATGAGCTCTTCTTCTGCCACAATAGGCCCACTTTCAGGCTGGAGGAGCAACATCTCCTATTCCACTTAGGTAGCCTCTAACCTCATGGCATGAACATTGATTTCTCCAACTTCTGATATTTTTTCCCCTCTCCCTTCCTGGTTCTTCAATGGCCTCATACCATTTCTGCTCACCTGCCTATCATATCCCCCTGGTGCTCCTGTATCTACCCTTCTTCTCATGATTTGCTCTCTCTCAGATTCCTTCTTCTTCAGCCCTTAACCTTTTCACCCATCACCTCACAGCTTGTTGTTTCCTCCCCTACCTTCTTATTCTGGCATCTCCCCTCTTCAGTCCCAATCCTGAAGGGTCTCAGCCCAAAAGTTTAACAGTTTATTCATTTAAATAGATGCTGCATGACCTTCTGAGTTTCTCCTGTATTTTGTGTGTACTGCTAGGGATTTCCAGCAACTGCAGAATCTCCCATGCTTAGAATGGATTGTACTTTTGTGTTCTACCAGCATTTTGTGTGAGTCGTTGTTTGAATTTCCAGCATCTGCAGATTTCCTCGTGTTTGTACTTTTTGAAAATGTGTTCTACCATCACAAATTGCCACTTAGCAACAAAATAACCAGGCTCCTCACAATTCCCTGGGGCTGCTAGTAGTTCAATGGTTTTTGGTTGGGCAAATGCACAACTGAAGTATACATATAGACGTAGCATATAATTTTGATGGCCAATGTACGGCCACAATCATCTCTTCTTAGGCATTAATGGAACTTTTCCCATTACTTCATTAGTTGAGGGGTGGAGGCATTACTGTTTCTAAATATTGATGGACAACTGCAATGTTTCAACTTCTCCCTATAACCATATCAAATACAATTTAAGACATGGTGTTCTGCTCAATTTATTAGATCACATCTACTTTATGCTATATTTTAAAAAATGCAACATCTTTATAGTCAACAAAATTAGTTTATGACAAAATGTTGACAAATGATTCAAAATTGAGATAACCAAACTTACAGTTGATCCTCTGACAAATAGATTAGAAGATCAGTTGTATTTGAGTAACACAGAGGATTATCAAAGTAATTTTTTTTGTTCCTAAACATCCGAAGGTTAACTGTGCCTATATACAGGGGCAGAATACTTGATACTGTCAATGTCTCACATCACTACATTTTACATCTTTTGAAACTTCCAACTCAAAAGATCCTTAACTTAGCTTGACTGAGTTCAAGTAAGTTGTTACTCTGGAATATAAAAATGAATTACTTGTATCATTTTTCACTAATGCATATTTGCCTTGCACTGACTGTCATCAAATAGATCCAGTTAAAAACAAGGTGTCAATTTTATGGATGTATTCAATATGATACTTGGCCATAAGTAAATCACTACGAATCCCCGAAATTGGAACAGTGAAAGCATATCTGGGGAGGTTTTATTGAATTAACTGTATTGTTGCAAACCACAAGTCAAGAGTGTGCTTTATTTGTAACCCTAAGTATTCAGTCACTATTTTCGCCATTTAAGCTACAGGTGGCGCTGTATTGGGAGCGTCAACCCTTTCCTCTCAATCATTTTTTTTCCACTAATAACTCCTTATCCTGCATCTGGAGCCTCAAAACCAGCTTCTGAAGAGCGCCTCCTGCTGCACCGAGTATTGATTTTCATTTTCTGCATGGCTGCATAACAATAAGGGTGGAGGCAGCTGTGCACGCAAGAATGGAAATATTGTTATACCATCAGATTACATAAAAATACAGTATAATTGAAATGGATTTGAAAACAACTCCAAGAACCAGTAGAAAAATGAACTATTTTATTTGATGCACAAGAGTTTTAAATGTCTTTCCCTCAACACCAAGCCTGAATTCTGCATCATACTAGACCTGATAACGGGCTGGATCACGATATGATTTCTCCAAAGAACACGTGCTAAACATTTCCTACTTAAGCAATTACAGAACTGAGGATCCCTAAATCTATTCAGGTCTGCAGTGGATCAGTACTCGCGCCATTTTACAGCAACGTCACAGCCGGCAACCAGTCCAGAGGTGCACATTTTAACATTATCATCTGCAATTTATCCCATCCCTAATATTATCAGCATCATAAAATATGCAGAACTGTCACCGAGGTGAACTCACGTGAATACTTATATGTAAATTAACAAATAAATTAAATCACAGTTTCCATCCACCCCGTCTTCTGTCTAGGGCGTTCCTTTCTGTCTGGATTGGTTGAACATGCTGTCTAAAGACCATAGAGCACTAGAAAAGGTATTGAGCAAACGTGTAAACAAATGTTCGATCAGATTCACGACTGATGCTCAGAGAGTAAGAGGTAACAATTACTATTTTATATTTTGAACGCCAGGAATAACGCTGATTTTGAGAGAGCTCTAAATTAATTGAACTAATTTATCCGTAGATTAAAAAAAACTCGAAACACAGCAGCCACCTTTAAAAGATTAAAATACCTTATAATTCCAGTTTTTAGGTAATATTGCAATCCACGATTAAGAATGGTAAGACTAACATCGATTGGGTGACTTGACCTATCATATATACATTAAATCGATACATAGTAAATTATACTAATCTCCGAATCCCCACCTAACTTAGAACAACAGTAAACACAAATGATTGACAATTATAAATGATTGATCAGTACAAATGATGTTTGCTAACAAATTGTGCATTTGGAAAATTAAATCCGGGCATTAATGCAATTTGTAATCGTGCGAAAAGGCAGCATACAAAATAGGATAAAGCAATCGCTGCAGCTAGATCTCTACCTCAGGTCGATTCATCTTTGTCCTCAAATAAAGTGCTTAAGATAAAGGAGAACTACTTGTATGCATCGTACACATCGTTCCAGCTTTTTTTTAAACCACATTTTAAAATCGGTTTGGGTTTTCCCCATTTCTCCTCTTGGACTATTTTGTGTTCACGAAAATCTCGGTTTTATATCAAACTTGCTAGAAGAAAAGATAAACGATCTCACCTTTGTGGTTTTGTTTGAGATTTAGTTTTAATTGTTCAATTAAGCGCGAGCGAGCCGGCCGGCCGGACCGGCAGCAGTGAGAAGAAGCGCGAGCCGCAAACAAAGGGCCTCCCTCCTCCTGCTGCCGCCGCTTCACCCTCCTTACATCGAGCCCGGGCGGCGGTGCTTCCAGCGCCTACTGAAAGAGGGAGCTCTTTACTGAGAGGCAGAGAGAGAAAGAGAGAGGTGGGGAGGGGGGAGGAGAGAGAAAAGACAACTGAACGCTGCCGGACCTAGCGGCTGCAGGGATTTTAAAAAGAGAGAGAAAACCTCAAGCCGATCGAGCGACCTATTCTTCCGGACCAACAACTTTCTGCGGCGCAGCCGGCGAGGGGGAAGAGGGGGGCGAAAATTCACTCTCTCTTCGACAATAATTCACAGAGCCTTCCCTGGCCAAAATGGCGACCGAGAAAGAACGGAAGTGACGTGTATGCCTCATTTGCATAGGGGACTATTGTCCAATAGAGAGCAGAGTTGAGTATTACTTTCAGGGCAATTTCTCCAAACTTCGAGGCTATTACCCACTATTAGCAATCCCACTTTTTCCAAAAGTGGTTAACATGGGGAGGGCATTGCTGTAACAATAGGAATAGTTCATGTTGCATAAGCACCCTGAATGTATTCTCGCGAGAATTCTTGCCAGGCGCGTGAAAACGAGGCTCATCAAGCAGCCAGTAGGGGCGCTACATCTCACCCGCCCTCCAGTTGCTGGCGGGGCAGGCCACTGCGCAGGTGCGAACTAGGGCATCTGGCGCCTCCATCTGCTAAGCGTGCAGTCACAGACCGGAGCACACATATGTGCACACAACCTGATTCAGCACTTGGGTTATCACTGCGCCTCCCGCCTGCTCCAGCACTACTTTCTGAGATAGTGGTGGGAAGTCATCCATTTTGTTACAGCAGGAGGTTGCAAGTGACACACCAAGAATATGATGCTGATGCTTCACACTGCTAAGTTTACTTGAGCCACGTGACATGCTAAATGTTAGTGAATAACTTACTCACAAAGGTGGCAGAAGAGTTGCAGGTTTAGGTTTCTTCATGTTTGTTTCATTGGTTCTATTATGGTTGTAATTCTATTATGGATTTATTGAGTATGCCTGCAAGAAAATCTCAGGGTTGTATATGGTGACATATGTACTTTGATAATAAATTTATTTTGAACTGTGAAAAGGTGAAGCTTAAAATAAAGCACCTAACCATTAAATTCAACATGAAACCCAACATTCGTGCAAGCTTGACACTGGTGCAGTGAGAAATCAGACAATCTAAGGTTTCACTAATTCTGAATTGCATAATATGGTTAAACAAGTGGTCAACATCTCTGATCATATAGATGATGAGCTGGCAAACCACAACTTTCAACAAGAACCAATTTTTTAACAACACGTTTGAACAAAGACGAATACATATAGTGCATGTGATGCGACAATTATAATTGCAATTTTTCAAATATGAATATTATTGTAGTTGGAATATAAACATAATCAATTACAACAAAAATCTGATTGATAAGATAATGATGAAGCCAGAAAAGTCCAAATCTGCTTTGCTCTCCACAGATGCTGCTTGCCCTGCTATTAAATTACCAGCATTTTGTCTCATCTCAAGAAGGTACTTCATACGTAAAATAAATGAATTGTAGATTATTGATGATTCCAATGTTAATTTGCCTCCAAATTATATTTTTATTTGCTTTTAAAACACAACCACCAATATCCAATTCTTCAAATGAGACTTCAATCAGTGATCCAATGTCTTTTTTCCCCTCAACTATATGCCTAAATTTTACCTATAAGGCAAACCTATTGAGTTGGTTCAGATGATCTATTTACCTTCCTAAAAACAAAAGCAGACTAAAAATACTATAAATCTCCAAATTTGACAACCGTTGGTTTTTGTCTCCTTTAGATAATAGTAAGAAATATAAACATGATATTGAATTGATGTTTATAAGGTGATGGTAATAACTTTTCTCTGGATATAATTAATTTAAAAATATCACTTCTGAACATTGATGATCACATATACATCTTTTTGTTTACAAATATTTCAACCCAAAAGTCCAAAGCCAAAATTATTTACCAATCCAGCTTTCTTTTGACAAATGAAAGGCTAGATTTCATTTTGTCCAGACTGAAAATAACAGGGCCATTTGTACAATATCTTTCAAGGCTCATAGCTGCAATGAGGTCTACAACCTGACATTCAGGCCCAGTGACGGATTCTGCATCCATATTCATCTCAAATTACTCTGGGTCAAAGCAAAGTGTTAGTGCTGTTGAATCTTCAGATATAGCTGATGAAAATTAGCAATGCACAAATCACTTTCACTTAAAACGAACCATTTACTTATTTATATTCCCCATGCAATACATCAGTAAACAAAATTACTATTTTATTGTTGAATACAAAGCATGGCATTATTGTGTCAGCATCAAATTTGTACCATATTTATGCCAACAAGGGTAATGTCTGTAAACATCCAAGTAAATAAATTAATAGTTTCAGAGAATTGAGTAACAACTGGAACAAACTTTATATTATTTTACAAAGCTAGCTTTCTTTAAAAAAGAGTGGAAGAGAAAATGGAAGGCCTTAAGATACAAATGTTTAAGATCAGATGGCATATTTACATTTGAAGATAACAAGCAACTTAATCTACTGTGATTCCAAATGGTTATGACATTAGAAGGCTATTGTTTTGTATTTATCTTTCTTTATTCAGAAATTTTTGAGCTTACCTTATGAACCACTGCCCAAATTATTGTATGAAGGAAGATCAGAAACTTAGCTTGAAAAATTATTCAGTCACAGCATTCATATACCACTATTTTGTACAACACATCTAATCTTCTTTATTACACTGATACTTTTGCAGAGATGTAGTTTTTGATTAGATGTCCCATTTTTAAGGACACAGAATCATTGACTATGTGTCAATGATAAGTATTTGGATAAGTATTTCTAATTTCATTTTAATTTGTTCTAAGTAAAATATTAAATGGAGGCACTGGCAAGTTGCTTTGCTTTATACTTTGCTTGCTGTTGTCCTGATCATGCCTAGTGTAATACAATCAATATTAATGTTTTAAGACAATTGCTAAGGTAATTTTGGGTATTCATCCAAGCTCAGTACTTTTGGGATGAACTGTTAACATATCAAAATCTGAATTTAATAAATTCCTTGATGCCCTTTGTTCCTTTTGTTAGCTTCACAGGCTTCACACTGCAATTCTCCTTTTAAGAGTGAGCAAGTTCTTCAGTCAGATCTTTGTGAGCAAACCCAAAAGACTAAATGAATTGTTAATTAAACTTCCAACCCAAATTTAGCATGTTTGTCTCATGAGTCAAAGCTACAGATGTTAGAATAACCATGGATTAAAACATTAAATCTACATGGATGCTTTAAGAGAATTTAAGGGGTGCAGCCCTTCAGTTGGCATTTTAAACCAAGGACCTATTGGCTAGTTCTGAATTCCAAATACAGCAGTTATTTATTCTTCCATTTGGGTATAAATGCCTACCACTTTCACTTGCATATAATGACCACACTTCAAATATGATCCATTGCTTGAAAAGCTGGTTTACAACACAGAAGATATGAAAACTGATAAAAATACAACTTCTGGCTTTCTGAAGATTTTATTTGTGATGTTCATTTAGATCCAGAACTTTAGGAATAAACAGTTGTTCTAAAACACAGTCTTTTCATTGATTAAGTTAAACATTACTTAGAATATATTTGGACAACCATGCCTTGAAATCTTCAACAGATACATAAATAAACATTGCTTTTACATGGTTTATCAAAATAGGTTACAATAAAGATTTAAATCAACATGGGGCATGCATTGTGACTAAAAGTGAAAGTTATCTTAGTTTTATGTTAACACTGGAACAAAAAGTCACACCTTTCACAATCTTAGTGGAAAGGCAGCACAGAGGTTAGCCATCCTGAATAAGTACTTGCAAAGTCATGACAGTTGGAAATTTGTCTCATAAAAGTCTGAAAGAATTTGGTATTTGTTGACTGATAATTTGTTTACTCACCACAATCAAGTGCATATAACAGGTCCAAGAATAGTTATTTTCAACAATTAGATCTGGTCAAATGTGTAAGAATCTAGTTAAAGAAAATCATTTTGTTTAGACAGAACCAGAAGGAGCACAGAATTCACTAAGGAAAGAAACTTTTACACATTTTAATAGAAGTTAAAATGTATCTTGTCTTGATGTTACGATTCATACAAACAGTACTGTACACCACAGCACAATTACATCAACTTGCAATGCAATTTTCAATGAGACTATGCGATAAACATACCTGTGTAATTTTCACAAATAACCTGAAATAATGCAAAGTTAGAAGGTTAACATTTCTGGATCCTATTTAAAAGAATGAACTCAAAAATATTACATTTTGTATGCAAACATGCATAAATCAGCAAGTACAAAGCATGTCCTATTGAAAGAAAAACCCATACCAATTTTTGACAGACTTGTTAACCTGTGATTACACAAAAAGTAAGAATGCTAGTTTACATTCCCATCACAATAAGAGTTCTATTAATGAAGATGTCAATTAAAGACAAGGAACTAGGACTAGGAATTAATTCAATTGAAATAAAAACCAAGTAAGTCACTCATTGGTCTTCCTTCCACCAATTATTGAGGTATTGAGATAACCTTGGGAGCAAGCTCTCCTGAATGACTCTTAAAAATCTAGTCCAGTGGGGGCAGTGGGAATTTATAAGGGAGTGAAAAAACAAAGGGTGCACTGGGGGGTGGTCTTGGTAGCAAGGGGGGAGGCAGCTTAGAGTTTACAGACTTTAATTACTTATTATATCCATTTTCTCCTCAGTTCCTCCTACTTGATTACAATGATCACGTAATCACCTCATCTCTTGCTAATCATCATTCTCTTAGACTTTGCTCAAAGCGTGTTGTTGTTGAAAAGCAATCTGTTGTGTCTCTATTTGGTATATCATGAGAATTCTGGACTGCAGAAATAGTGTTATTTCTGGGCTCAGCCTGTGCATTATTGCTGTTCACTACTTTAGTACAATATTAGCTAGCATGATTCAGCTACACAATTCCTCCGAATTAGGGTATGGTGTTCAATGGGTTAAAGTTCAGAATCTATCCTTTTGAATGGTCTTTATCATATTTCTCCAGTCCACAGCCCAAATGAGATATCACTGCCCACTTTATGTACCTTCAGGCAGTCAGGTTTTGCCTGAGCTATTGTGACATCATAACTTTATCCTTTATGGACCGCAGCGCTTGAGGTTGGACATAGACAACAGATGATTGACCGTAGTCATTAATCCATGACAAAACTGGATTTCCTATTAATCTGTAATAAAAATGAAGCAAACCAAATGAAAATAAGTGTAGACAGTATAGAGTGATTTGTAATATTGATTTCTACCAGCACCATGCAAATAGGAGCCAATTTGTCTGTTGTTTCAGTAAATTTTCCAAATCAGGCAATGAAGCCATTGATTGTCATTAACATGTGGAGAGAATATACTCTGATAAAGCAAACAAGAACTTGGCTTATTTTCAGCCACTGCACGGACATTTTCAGAAATGGTAAACACTTTAAAGCATATTCGCTAGTGCTTCATAACAAAACAGTGATGGTTGGCATGCTTTACACAACTTTTCATTGTTCGTTGCTAAATCTGGAAAGCCCAATTGGAGAACTGATTCTGCCAGCAGTAAGGGAGGTTCTGAGTACAGTTTTGCATAAGTCACCAGACCAAATAATTAAAGCAATTCCTCTTAGTGACAACTCTGTTCAAAGACAAATAGATGAAATATCCAAGAATGTGGAAGACACTTTGTACAACATACCTAGGACAACAGAATTTGCTTTGGAGTTGGATTTGTCAACTTTACCAGGCAACAAATCTTTGCTTTTTGGCTGTGTTTGCTTTATAAAAGATGAAAGCATGGTTCAAAAGCTATTGTTTGCAAGATGACTAGAAACAGATATGAAGTAAAGTCAATATTTTGGGTTGCTGAGCAATCGTTCAAAGAGGAGACCATTCCACTCAACAACATTCTTGCTTGTGCAACAGACTATTAATGACAGGATGCCACTGTGGAGTTATTATAATCTTAGAGAAGCTGTACCTAACACATTTATCATTCACTGTGTAATTCAGAGACAACTGCTTGTTGCAAAAAAAAACACCTTAGTGATCGGATGCCCAAATCATTAAATACTGTTATCACAGCATCAAATAAAATCAAGTCCCACCCTCTCAATTCTCAACTATTTTGAGAGGTTTGTATCTAGAATGAGAGTCTGAATGCTTGCTGTTTCACACAGAAATCAGATGGCTTTCAAAAGGAAACTGCCTGAGATGTTTTTACATGCTTTTCTAACTTCCAAGCCTCTTCGAGTTGGAAGAAAAAGAATACCAGATGATGATCTTCAAGTAGACTGTGCCCACTGGGTAAGCTGCATAAAGACATGGTCAGAGTTTTCAGGATTTTATCTCGATCTATATTCTAGATTGGGCAATGAATCCATTTCTGAACAGTTGCTGTGAGGTGTTAATTGGAAGGATGAAGAATGAACTGATCTTGCTGCAAAAATTACTTTGAGCTGAAGCTGATGTTCAAAAACCATATCAAGACTTTTGGTTGCAGAAAGAAATCTATCCTGCACTGTGGAAAAAAGTCAAAATATTCTTTATTTCCTTTCCAGCATTATATTTAGTAGAACATAATTTCAGTGCAGTTATCCAGCTACTTTCAAAGCAACAAAACAGACTGGAAATTACTGACATGCAGTCTAATGAGATGAGATGAGAAGCAGATTTCACGGCACCAAGGCCATCTATCTCATTGAAAAGGTGAAAACCCAATGAAGTAATAAGCAGTTGGACTAATAATGCACACTTAAATTGTTGATGGAACAATTTTATTTGTAGCTTTAAATATATTTGAATAATATTTGCAATTATTTTTCACTACTTTGAATTTTCAGTTCCTGTTTTCTTTCACTGTGTCGTAAATCAAAATTCTTTAGAGTTTTTATGTAATGGCTGGAAAGAGAGAAGGATTGCTGGGGATGTGGTCTGAGAGCCAAGGGAGTGGTAGCCCATAAAAGTTTGAGAACTACTAATCTAGAGGGATACAAAATTCTAGAGAAAGAATTATTGAGGCTATTGACACAAAAGTGAAACATATAAAACCTATACCCAAACAGGATCAGTCAGTATAGAAAATAATGTATTTGCATGAATGTATAGATATTGGTACATTTTAATTTATTTTTGTGAGAATTTATGGTTATTCCTTTAGTAAAGATAATATACATAATTAAAGTGAATATTATAATGAATGAATAATAGAAAAAAGTGAAAATGTCTGGAAACTTAGTTAAATGGAAAAACTTGAAAATCTCAGAATGTCTTGCATAGTTTTTTCGGGGGGGAAAATAAGAATAAGTCACTAAACACAAGAGCTTCTGCAGATGTTGTTAATCCAGAGCAACATACACGAAATACTGGAAGAACTCAGCAGATCAGACAGCATCTATGGAGAGGAATAAACCATCGACATTTCGGCCAAGACCCGTCATCATCAGAACCTTCCCCTTCCCCTTCTTTCTTAATCTGTTCCCCCCCCCCCTTCACTTTTCAGTCCTGATGATTTGTCTTGGCCTGAAATGTTAACTGTTTATTCTTCATCTTAAAATAAATCACTAATATTAGAATTTATATGTGTAAATTCCCAGAATAAAATTGAATAATAAAAAGAATGTCCAACTAAATCATACCTGATATGAAAAGTATTATTCAGATGTTACCATAATATAAAATCTATTGCCTTAATTGGGGACTAAAAGATAAATATTGGTATCAGCAGGCATTGTTGGTGATTAGCCAAAACTAGACTATGCCTGTATTCTTTAACAGGTTACAAAACAAGTTAGCAATATGATTTGTGGCAGGAGAGCTATCAGCATTAAAATGAGTCAAACAAAATTAATATTTAATGAGATAGTAGGAATGATTTATTTCACATGTTACAATTGTTCACTCACTAAGGTGTGCTACAGATTTATACAGATTGGAATTTACAATGAGGCTGTGAAGCAAGGAAACATTACAAATCGTAAGACATTCTAGATACATAATATTTCAGAACCATACGGTATATTAGCCTCGATCATGTAGTGACAAAGAGATGCAGCAGTCCTTTCAAAAACGAAACTATTTCATTTCCTCCCAGTTTAGATTCACCATACACACGGTCCACAAATGTTATAGGAACCTGCAACAATTCGAAGTGGGTGAAACATGTTAATTGAATGTAAATATGAACATTACTAAGGGATCTATGTATCAAGAATTAACCAACTATAATGTACACATAAATTTCAGTAATAAGAAATAGTGCAGCACTACATTATCTACCAATTTTACAGACCTGAATTTTATTAATAATAATACATCTTTAATGTATCTGGGACACTGGTGATATGATTTTGAGTAATTTCTTTTTGTTCGCTCTGTTATACTTGTCAATTTATCACATGATGTCATTCACCATGAGTCCTGAAGAAATAAGAATGGCTGTATTTTTCATGAAACTTTAACCATGTTTTAGTAAAACTAATCCCTCGGTAACATGGTGGTTAGCACAGTGCTTTACAGCACCAGCTGTAAGATCGGAGTTCAATTCTCACCGGTATCTGTAAGGAGTTGATACATTCTCCTGTGAACATGTGTATCAGTTGCTCTCCAGTTTCTTCCCACATTCCAAACAACGTATGGTTAGGGTTGGTGAGTTGTGGGCTTGCTATGTTGATACTCGAAGCATGCCAAGACTTACAGGCTGCTCAGCATGATCCTCGCTGATTTAATTTGATACAAACAAAACCTTTCACTATATATTTCAATGTATACAACTTAACTTTAACCGTTAGGGCATTATCAGCTTCCTTCTTTAATGTTGTTAAATATAGACAGATATTTGGAACATATCACATAATATATGTATACATAACTGTCAAAAAGACCGCCCCCAAACCGTATATTATTTTCTTCTGATAATTAACCAACTCTCAATCCATGCGAATAAAATTACATCCAGTTCTACACTTGATACTGCATGAGCCACATCTATTTTACATAACATAGTTCCCTAATCATTCCCATTTTAAAGAGGAATGAGCTAATCAAATCAGAGTTACATACAATGTCTAAAAATAAATAAAAACTAGGGACACAATCAGCTCCTTGAGCTAGTTCCACCATTCAATTAGATCATGGCTCATTTCTATTGCAAATCTATTTACTCAAATATATCCCTTGATATATATATATATATAATGTCCACACACACACACACATCCAAGAAACTTTAGAGATTGTAACCTTTAAAGGTTCCATTGAATATCCACATAATATTTCCAAGTTTCAACAAAATCTATTGGACACATGCTTTTTTCCCCACTCCATCATACCCAATTAATTTTCCTATTACATCTTTTTATTCTGGATTCTTTACCAGAGGAAGCAACAATTGTTATATTCATTTTTATCATTTAAAATACTTATATTAAATAGCACCTACCTGAAACACCCATTCTCATTGAAATACAAGAAACAGCTTACGTAACAGACTACCTTCTCTCTCTCCCTCCCTCCCCCACAATTTCATCATACTTGGGGTAATTTTGTAATAATATTGAAAACCGACCATTTTATTTTTGAAGCATGTATAAGTCATATATCAAGCAAGCTATTTTGTAAAGGACAAAGCTGACCAATTAATTTCTATAAATATTTTGAAGTTCTCCTTTCATACCTCTCCAATACTGTAGTTCAGTTGTCGAGCCCTAATGATCATCTCCATTTGAAAGACATAGCCTTTGGATACACACTTCTCAACCAGTTTATGCAATACTTCTTTTCTGTATAGTCTGTGGAAAGAAAATACTTTTAGAATATACAGTATGTAAATACACTACTTTCAACAAGACAATTCATATCTTAAAACAAGAAGCACCGCCTCAACAAGTATAAAAGAGCCTTTCTCACGTGGTGTAAATCTTTCAACTCTGGAAATAAATGTATTGCAGAAATGATTGATGGGAAATTTAGTGATTTTGCACTGAGCCACGGAGGACAAAGCGCTCAATATTTTGATTTGTAATGCATTCTGAGACAGTAGCAGGATAATGCTAGAAAAAACAAGGAGAGAGATGGGGCAGGTTTCACTTCTCTGATTCCTGTGTTGGCCTGTTGCTGGAAATGCTGAGTGCTCATGTGATATTAGAGGAGGATTAGGATCAGCTACGATGCTACAGTGTTTTCAAAATGACACAAAATGTTTCAGAAGGAAAATTGGAAAAAGCATTACTCCTTTTTATAAACAATGCAGTATTGATGTAATGTGTAGGGAAGAGAAAGAAAAAAAAATTTCAAATGACTTGCCAGCCAGTGGACCATAATTGTATCACATTAAAACAAGTAACGATCTCTTATCAAACCAATCTACCTGTACTAGTAGACCCATGGCTATGTACAGATATATATCAGCTAACTATTCTGCAAAGCTAGCAAGATACAGAATTAACTTTTCAATTCCTTCATTACATTTTCTCCTTCACCACTCTCCCTGTACAAGAGAGCACAATGAAAAAGTGGAATTCCTTTGCTGTGGTTTAGATTATATATAATTACTTCAACATGCCCTGAAGTTAAACAACTACACCCACACAAATATAAAGCAGAAGTTATTAAACCACATTCTTACCTAAAGCTACCGGTCAAGTCTGAAGCACCAGGTCTCAATAACACCTGAGTGATAAAATTTGCTCCACGGCTAAATTAAAAAAAAGATTGAATACAAATTAAAAATTGAAGTAATTTCATTTCTTCAATTAAACTTACAACAAATGCCTTTTTAAATTCCACACTTATTAGCTGGATAACTTAATCTGATTTAGATATACAGTACGTGCAAAAGTCTTAGGCAAGTAAACAGCTGCAAGAAAAAGTTTCTGAACCCTTTGCAATTACTAGGTTTTCTGCATTAATCATTCATAAAATGTAGTGCGATCTTCATCTAAGTCACAATAATAGACAAACAATCTGACTAAACTAATACACACAAACAATTGGACTTTTCCTGTCTTTATTGAACACATTGTTTAACCATTCACAGTCCAGGTTGGAAAAAGTGTGTGAACCCTTGTATTAAAAAATGGTAGAATATCCTTTGCAGCAGTAACCTTCAGCAAATGTTTCCTGTAGCTGTTGATCAGACTTGCATAATGGTGAGGAAGAATTTTAGACTAATCCTCCATACAAAACTATTTCAGTTCATCAATATTTCTGGGATACCTTGCAAGAACAAGTTATGAACATCAAGTTATGCCACAGCATCATAACTGAGTTGACGTCTAGACTCTGACTTAAGCCATTCCAAATCACAGATTTTCTTTTTTAAATAAAAAACTATTCTGTTGTTGTTTTATTCTTCAGCTTCAGATTATTGTATCATCCAACTTCTATTAAGCTTCAAGTTACAGACCGCTACCCTGTCATTTTCCTGTAAAAAATGTCTTGGTACAATTTTGAATTCATTGTTCCCTTTTTTGGGGCAGTAAATATTGCTGAAATGAAGAAAGAATTCAGAAGGAACCGGTGGGTCCTCACAGAAGGAAAAATACAGAAACCTATTTAAAGCTATCATTAAAGAAGGAATAGCGAGGCATCTGGGAAGGAATAGGAGATTTTGTGGGGAAGATTGGGAGTCTCGGATGGTATGTTGCTTCCCTGGTGCCGGGGTCCGAGACATCTCAGATCAGGTGCAGGTTATTCTCGAGAGGGAGGGCAAGAATCCAGATGTTGTGGTCCATGTAGGGACCAATGACGTTGGTAGGATGAGTGAGGGGGTCCTGCATAGGGAGTTCAGGGAGTTAGGTGCGAAGCTGAAGAGCAGGACCTCCAGGGTAACAATCTCAGGATTGCTACCTGTGCCACATGCGAGTGAGGCAAGGAACAGGAAGATTATAAAGATTAATACGTGTCTGAGAGGATGGTGCAGGAGGGAGGGCTTCAGGTTTGCAGATAATTGGGCTTTGTTCCAGGGAAGGTGGGATCTGTTCTGAAGGGACGGTTTACACCAGAACTGGAGCGGTACTAACATTCTTGCAGGGAAGTTTGCTAGTGCTTCTTGGGGGGGTTTAAACTAAATTTGCAGGGGGTGGGGGGATCCAGAATGTGAGGGAGGATAGCGAGATGAAGAATAAAGGACAGGTGGGGACTACACGGTTCCGGAATATTAAGTGTGTAGTAGAGGAAGGTGGGGCGGAACAAGTGATAAGGAGGACTCATGTACAGAGGGATGGTCTGACGGAACATGGAGTTAAATGTGTTGAAAGAATAAGTAAATTTAGGAAGGACAACAAAGTTCTAGGGGCGTATAGCCTGATGGGAGTTCGGGGAGCTGGGTTAAGCACAATAAGCAGCGATTCAAACAGAGAGAGGAGAAATGGGTTAAAAATTCTATATCTGAATGCACGTAGTGTCAGAAATAAGGCGGATGAGCTTGAAGCCCAGGTGCGAATGGGTAACTATGATGTTGTTGGGATAACGGAGACATGGCTGCAGGGAGATCAGACCTGGGAAATGAATGTATAAGGGTATACGTGCTATTGTAGGGACAGAAATGTGGGCAGAGGGGGTGGGGTGGCCCTGTTGGTGAGGAATGAGATTCAGTCCTTTGCAAGGGGGGACATAGGGTCAGCAGAAGTAGAGTCTGTGTGGATAGAACTGAGGAACAGTAAGGGCAAAAGGACCCAAATGGGTGTTGTCTACAGGCCACCAAACAGTAGCATGGATATTGGGTGCAAGTTGAATAGGGAGTTAACATTGGCATGTGGCAAAGGTAATGTCGCAGTAGTTATGGGGGATTTCAACATGCAGGTGAACTGGGAGAATCAGGTTGGTGCTGGACCCCAGGATAGGGAGTTTGTAGAGTGCCTACGGGATGCATTCTTGGAACAGCTTGTACGAGAGCCGACCAGGGACAAGACTATTCTGGATTTAGTGTTATGTAATGAACATGATTTGATAAGCGATCTCGCAGTAAAGGAGCCATTAGGAGGTAGTGATCACAATATGATAAGCTTTTATCTGCAATTTGAGAAGGATAAGGGCAGCTCGGAGGTGTCAGTGTTGCAGATGAACAGGGGAAACTATGGAGCCATGAGGGAGGAGCTGGCCAAAGTTGACTGGACGGATAGCCTAGCAGAAAAGACAGTGGAACAGCAATGGCAGGTATTCTTGGGAATAATGTAAAAGGTGCAAAATCAGTTCATCCCCCAGAGAAGGATGGATTCAAAGGGGGGAAAGGGGCCACAGTGGTTGACAAAGGAAGTCAGAGATTGCATAGCATTAAAAAAAAGGAAATATGATAGAGCTAAGGTGAGTGGGAGGACAGATGATTGGGAAGTTTTTAAGGAACAACAGAACTTAACTAAAAAGACAATACGGGGAGAAAAAATGAGGTACGAACGCAAGCTAGCCAGGAATATAAAGGAAGACAGCAAAAGCTTTTTTAGGTATGTGAACAGAAAGAAGATAGTTAAGAACAATGTTGGGCCCTTGAAGAATGAATTGGGTGAAATTATTATGGGAAACAGAGAAATGGCAGAAGAATTTAATGAGTACTTTAGATCTGTTTTCACTAAGAAAGACACAAGCAATCTTCCAGATGTATGGATGGGCCAAGGACATAGGGTAACAGAGGAAATGAAACAGATTGACATTCGGAAGGAAACGGTGATGAGAAGACTGATGGGACTGAAGGCTGACAAATCCCCAGGTCCAGATGGTCTGCACCCTAGGGTACTAAAGGAGGTGGCCCTGGAAATTGCAGATGCATTGGTAATCATTTTCCAATGTTCCTTAGATTCAGGATCAGTTGCTGAGGATTGGAAAATGGCTAATGTTATCCCACTTTTTAAAAAAGGAGGGAGGGAGAAAACAGAGAACTATCGACCTGTCAGCCTGACATCGGTGGTGGGAAAGATGCTAGAGTCCATTATTAAGGATGAAATAGTGGCATATCTAGATAGCAGTGATAGGATTGGGCCAAGCCAGCATGGATTTACCAAGGGTAAATCATGCTTGACTAATCTGTTGGAGTTTTTTGAGGATGTAACCAGGAAGTTAGACGGGGGAGATCCAGTGGATGTAGTGTACCTCGATTTTCAGAAGGCATTTGATAAGGTCCCACATAGAAGATTGGTGGGTAAAATCAAAGCTCAGGGCATCGGGGGGAAGGCATTGACATGGATAGAAAACTGGTTGGCAGATAGAAAACAAAGGGTAGCGGTGAATGGGTGTTTCTCGGAATGGCAGGTGGTGACTAGTGGGGTGCCACAGGGCTCGGTATTGGGACCACAGCTGTTTACCATTTACGTTAACGATTTGGATGAAGGCATAAAAAATAACATCAGCAAATTTGCTGATGATACTAAGCTGGGTGGCAGTGTGACATGTGATGAGGATGTTAGGAGAATTCAGGGTGACTTGGATAGGCTGGGTGAGAGGGCAGATACTTGGCAGATGGCGTTTAATGTGAATAAGTGTGAGGTTATCCACTTTGGGAGTAAGAACAGGAAGGCAGATTATAATCTGAACGGTGTAGAGTTGGGTAAGGGAGAAATACAAAGGGATCTCGGAGTCCTTGTTCATCAGTCACTGAAGATGAATGAGCAACTGCAGCAGGCAGTGAAGAAGGCTAATGGAATGTTGGCCTTTATTACAAAGGGAATTGAGTACAAGAGCAAGGAAATCCTCTACACGCTGGAATTAAGGAGATTGAGAGGGGATCTGATTGAAATATATAAGATTATTAAGGGATTGGGATAGAGGCAGGAAATATGTTCCAGATGCTGGGAGAGTCCAGTACCAGACGGCATGGTTTGAGAATAAGGGGTAGGTCATTTAGGACAGAGTTAAGGAAAAACTTCTTCTCCCAGAGAGTTGTGAGGGTCTGGAATGCATTGCCTCGGAAGGTAGTGGAGGCCAATTCTCTGGATGCTTTCAAGAAGGAGCTAGATAGGTATCTTATGGATAGGGGAATCAAGGGATATGGGGACAAGGCAGGAACAGGGTATTGATAGTAGATGATCAGCCATGATCTCAAAATGGCGGTGCAGGCTCGAAGGGCTGAATGGTCTACTTCTGCACCCATTGTCTATTGAATGAATCCATCAGGCAGACACAGCATGGATTCAGCAAAGGCAGGTCCTGTTTGACAAACTTACTGGAGATCTTTGAAGATATAACTAACACAGTGGATAGAGGGGAACAGATGGACATTATTTACTTGGATTTCCAGAAGGCATTCCTTAAGATGCCACATAAAAGACTTATCAATAAGATAAGGATGCATAGAGTTGGGAGCGATGTATTAGCATAGATAGAGGATTGGTTAACTAATAGAAAGCAGCGAGTTGGGATACATGGGTGTTACTCTGGTTGACAATCAGTGGTGAGCGCTGTGTCGCAGGGGTTGGTGCTGGGTCTGCAACCGTTCACGACATACATTAACGATCTGGAAAAGGGGACCAAGTGTAGGGTATCTAAGTTTGCTGATGATACTAAACAGTGGAAAGGCAAATTGTGCAGAAGATACAGAGAGTCAGCAGAGAGATATAGATAGGTTAAGTGAGTGGGCAAGGGTCTAGCAGATGGAGTACAATGGTGGTAAATGTGAAGACATCCACTTAGAAAGGGAAAAATGAAAGCAGATTATTTTTAAATGGCAAAAAAATTGCAGCATGCTGCTGTATAGAGGGGCTTGGGAGTGCTTGTGCATGAGTCACAAAAGGTTGGTTTGCAGGTTCAGCAGGCTGTAAAGAATGCAAATGGAATGTTAGCCTTCGTTGCTAGAGGGATTGAATTTAGGAGCAGGGAGGTTATGTTGCAACTGTACAGGGTACTGGTGAGGCCGCACCTGGAGTACTGTGTGCAGTTCTGCTCTCCTTACTTGAGGAAGGATATACTGGCTTTGGAGGCAGCACAGAGGAGCTCCACCAGGTTGATTCCAGAGATGAGAGGATTAGACTATGAGGAGAGATTGAATCACCTGGGACTGTACTACCTGGAATTCAGAAGAATGAGAGGAGATCTTACAGAAAAATATAAAATTATGAAAGGGATAGATAAGCTAGAGGCAGGAAAGTTGTTTCCACTGGTAGAACATGGGGACATAGCCTCAAAGTTCGGCAGAGTAGATTTAGAATGGAGATGAGGAGGAACTGCTTTTCCAAGAAAGTGGTGAACCTGTGGAATTCTCTGCCCAATAAAGCAGTGGAGACTACCTCAGTAAATATATTTAAAATGAGGTTAAATGGAATGTTTGCATAGTAGGGCAATTAAGGATTATGGGGAAAAGACAGGTAGGTGGAGTCGAGTCCATGGCCAGATGAGCCATGATCTTATTGAATGGCAGAGCAGGTTCGACAGGCCAGATGGCCAACTGCTGCTCCTATTTCTTATATTCTATCATACAGGTGGATGTTGGTCTTTGTCGCAAAGCAGGTGGAATATAAAGTACAGATGGCTTGTTGTAACGGAAGACAGAACAGATGAAGCCACATCTGGACTTCTTGGTCTCTTTGCTGAAGAAGAAATATGTTTGGATTAGAGATAGTTCAAGGAAAGTTCACTAAGTTAATTCTTGGGATGAAGGGTTGGGGAATTGTTCAGCAGATTGGGTCTAAATTCACTGAATGAATGGTAATAACCTTTCTGAAACATACAAGATTTTGAGGGACCTTAATAGGCTCAGTAATGTTGATAAGGCGACAAGAACTGGATACGGCCACCAATGATGTCAGTGAGTGCACACTTATGAAGACATACAATTGGAACATTGCCACAGTTCATCATGAAGGTAGTACAGGATGGCTTCAAAAGCATATTAGCCGAAGCAGAATCAGAATCAGGTTTATTATCACTGGCATGTGATGTGAAATTTGTTAACTTGGCAGCAGCAGTTCAATGCAATACATAATCTAGCAGAGAAAAAAATAATAAATAAAATAAAAAATAATAAGTGAACAAGTGAATCAATTACATATATTGAATAGATTAAAAAATGTGCAAAAACAGAAATACTGTATATTAAAAATAAAGTGAGGTAGCAACCAAGGCTTCAATGTTCATTTAGGAATTGAATGGCAGTAGGGAAGAAGCTGTTCCTGAATCGCTGAGTGTATGCCTTCAGGCTTCTGTACCTCCTACCTGATGGTAACATTGAGAAAAGGGCATGCCCTGGGTGCTGGAGGTCCTTTATAATAGACGCTGCTTTTCTGAGACACCGCTCCCTGAAGATGTCCTGGGTGGTTTATAGGCTAGTACCCAAAATGGAGCTGACTAGATTTACAACCTCCTGCAGCTTCTTTTGGTCCTGTGCAGTAGCACCCCCTCCCCCCCACACACCAGACTGTGATGCAGCCCATCAGAATGCTCTCCACCATATAATTATAGAAGTATTTGAGTGTATTTGTTGACATGCCAAATCTCTTCTAACTCCTAATAAAGTATAGCCGCTGACCTGCCTTCTTTATAACTACATTGATATGCTGGGACCAGGTTAGATCCTCAGAGATCTTGACACCCAGAAACTTGAAGCTGTTCACTCTCTTCACTTCTGATCCTTCTACGAGGATTGGTATGTGTTCCTTTGTCTTACTCTTCCTGAAGTTCTACTGACGTTGACTGCCAGATTGTTAGGATTAACATTGCAGAGGAAGCAGGAGAAACATTTTGAGATGGGTTGAATATAGGGTTGGAACCTCAACTCCAGTTAAGTAAGATACTGGGATGCTGAAAACAGCCTGGTGCAGATAGGGTCAATAAAAAGTAATAATTGAGAAGGAAATTCAAAGACAGTAGTTTGTTCTTCATAATTATTAACCATGAGTATTTCTGGTCTTCATATTGTGGAAAGTACATAGAATGGCTGGAAAAGGTACAAAAATAGAGCTAAGATTATAAGATCATAAGAAATAAGAGTAGAATTAGGCCTTTTGGCCAATCATCCCTCTCAACTCCACTCTCCACCCTTTCTAATCAAGAACCTATCAAACTCCACTTTAAATATATCCAGTGATTTGGTCACCATGGCCATCTGTGGCAATGATTTCCACAGACTCACCACTCTCCATCCAAAGAAATTCCTCACATGTCTGTACAAGGTATTGGTTGGACTGCACATGGAGTGCTGTGAGCAGTTTTGGGCCCTTTATCTAAGAAAGGATGTTGTGGAATTGGAGAATATCCAGAGGAGGTTCATAAGAATGGCCCTGGAATGAAAGGGTTAATATGTGCAGTGCACTTAATGGCTCTGGACTAGTATTGACTGGAATTTTAGAAAAATTGGGGGTGGGGGGGTGGATATCATTGAAACTTATTAAATATTGAAAGGCCTAGATAGACTGGGCATGGAGAAGATGTTTCCTAGAGTGGGAGAGTCTCGGACCAGAGGGCACAGCTTCAGAACTGACGGTCATGACTAACAAGAAAGATGAAGTAATGTGGGGCTCTTTCCACTTGAAAGAAAGATTCAAGTCACTTGTTAGAAGAGTAAAGAAAGGATTTGAGAGTATTGAAACTTCGAGAGAACAGACATTTGAAGTGTCCGCTAATACAAGACAAACATTAATAAATGTACAGAGAATTTCAGGAGAAATATTTAACAAAAAGGACAAAATTGCTCCTCAGGAATCAAGGTGAGAGGAACAGAAGAAGTGTGGTTAAAAAGCCAGAGAAATACAGATGAGATAAATTTAAAAATTTACAAGGAGAAATCAAAGTTCATGCCATCAGGTTGGAGCTACCTAGATGGAATATGACGTGTTACTCCTCCATTCTGAGAGCAGAATCATCATAGCAGAAGAGGAAACCATCGACTTGCATGTCAGAATGGGAATGGGGACAGGAATTAAAACGATTGGCCACTGGGAAATTCTGCTTTTGGCAAATGGAGTGGAGGTGCTTGACATAGCAGTCCCCCAATTTATGTTGGGACTCACCAACAGAGAGGAGGCTGTATCAGGACCAAAAATGCTATTCTCTTTTCTCAGTTCCTTCATCTCAGCTGCATCTGCTCTCAGGAAGAGGTTAACCTTTCTAGATCATCAATCCTTTTTCAAAGAATGGGCTTTCCCTTCCTCCACTGTTGACGTTACCCTCACAGTTATCTCCCCCATTTCCTGGGCATTTGCACTTAACCCATCGTCCTGCTGCCTTCACTGGGATCGAGTTCCCTTTGTCTTCACCTACCACCCACAAGCCTCTGTATCATTCTCCACAACCTTCGCTATCTTTAAAGGGATCCTACCACCAAACATATCCTTACTACCCCATCCACCACTTTTCATAGATATCACTCCCCTCCATGATTCCTTTGCCCATTCATCCCCATCCACTAATCTCCCATCTGGCACTCATCCCTGCGAGTGATAGAAATGCTACACCTCCCTATTTACCTCTTCCCTTAGCTCTATTCAGGGCCCCAGATAGTCCTTCCAGTTGAGGCAACATTTCACTTGTGAATCTTTTGCGGTGGTCTATTGTTTCCAGTGCTCATGATGCGGCCTCCTCTATAATGGGAAGACCCAACGTACATTGCAGGCCACTTTGTTAAGCACTTCCACTCCATCTGCCAAAATCGGAATATGTCAGTGGCTAACCATTTTAATTCCTATTCCCATTCTCGATCGATATGTGGGCCCATGACCTCCTCTTCTGCCACAATGATACCACTCTCTGGGTGGAGGAGCAAAAGCTTATATTCCATCGAAGTAGCCTTCAACCTGATGGCATGAATATAGATTTCTCCTCTTTTCCCCACACCCTTCCCTCT
Organism: Hypanus sabinus; assembly: GCF_030144855.1. Lineage (NCBI taxonomy): Eukaryota > Metazoa > Chordata > Chondrichthyes > Myliobatiformes > Dasyatidae > Hypanus > Hypanus sabinus. The sequence goes on along the minus strand of NC_082714.1, from coordinate 123,067,941 downwards.
TCTTCTATTCCTCACTCTGGCCTCTTACCTCTTCTCCTCACCTGCCTATTACCTTCCACTGGTGCCCATTCTTCTTCCCTTTCTCCCATGGTACATTCTCTTCTATCAAATTCATTCTTTCCAGGCCTTTACCTTTCCCATCCACCTGGCTTCACCTATCACATTCTAGCTAGTTCTTCTTCCCCACCACCTTTTTATTCAATCGTGAAGAAGGGTCTCGGCCTGATATGTCGACTGTTTATTCATTTTATAGAGGCTGCCTGACCTGCTAAGTTCTTCCAGCATTTTGCATGTGTTGCTCTGGATTTCCAGCATCTGCAGAATCTCATGTTTAGATAAGACCCAAGTATGAGAGTAGGAGGAGAGTTACAATGCTATTTTACTGGTGTTGCAGTTAATCTTATAGGCAGGAATTCGAAGTATTTATGATGCATTGCTGCATACCTGATAAGTTTCCTTCTTAAATCCCAGCCAAATACACCTCCATTTCCAATGTAGCGAGTGCCAGACACTACATCATAATTCCCTTCCTTCTGTTTTCTGTAATATTATGTAATACAAAATAGTGATTAAACCTATATTAATTGATGTTCTGAAACAGAAAACTGATGATAAAATCATTCTATAACAAATTGTGTTACTACCCTTTATAGTCTATAAACTACACTTCAACAACGAGTACCTTTCTAAATTAAATTAGAATAATAAACATAAATTTTGGATAATGCTATTAATTAAATTAATGGATTAATTTAAAATACATTTCATATAACTTAATACCTAAACTGAAGATAAATTTCATTCAAAGTGGATTTAGTGGAAGAAATGCAAAAGTTTTCATTGATACGACTACACCTATTTTCAGATTGTCAGAAAACAAAAGCATATATCAACTTATTCCATACAAAAGATCATTTGGCTATCAAGAAAATTCAGTTACAAAAACATCTAAAGAAAATAAGGAAGCAATTCTAAATCTATTTACAAAAGAACTTCTGAAATTATCTCATATTATGAGCTAGAGGTTGCTCATAATATCAGCAACCTCATTCCATCTGAGTGGATTCCGCATGCTCTGCCTGTTTGCATTAGTTTTTTTCCAGGAATTCTGGTTTCCTCCCACATCCCAAAAATCATGTTAACATTGTAAATTTCCCGTGTGTAGCTCAGTTGGAGAATTGGAGGTGGGATAGGGGGAGCAAGTTGATGGGAATGTGTATAGAATAAAATAGGATAGGATTCGTGTAAACATGGGTGCTCGACAGTTGCCATGAACTCAGTGGGCCAAAGGGCTTGTTTCCATACTGTGCAAAGCTGTTCATAAAACAAAAACAGGTGCACATATAGCTGTCCAGAGAAGTATTCTCAACTCTGAAAAAAATCTAATCCACAGCCCCACATGTTGTGAATGCCACAGAGAAATCTAAGTAGAGAAGCCGTTACTTCAGTTCTTGAAGTGGAACTCTGGGAAGTCACTTTACAGTTAAAAAGGAACCTGCATGATTGCATTTTATGCTTAACAAGAGCAATTTACCAAGAAAAATAAATTAAAATTAATCATTCACTCTTTCATAATTTGAGCAGATTTAGAATTCAGGAGATGCTATATTTATTTTAGAGTTTTTGTATAAACATGAATAGACTAATAATTCTGAATTCATTTATTATTACTATCTAGAATGTTGTTTTTTTATGTGAAAATATCATGACGTTGTGGCGGCTCTTTTCCTAGCGTATGCGAACCGACTCACAATTAGATAGCCTACGGGGGTTTGCGAGCACAGAGCTTTGGAGCCTCTTCGCCATGGGGGGCCGGTTGACAGAGGCTTAAAAGTGAGGCTGAAGTTTTCGAATAAAGTTTTTCCTTCGACTGCAGTTACCGACTCCGTGTCGTAATTTTAGCGCTGTTTGTAGCACACCGCTACAATTGGTGACCCCGACGGTCCAAACGATTTTTGGACCAGAAATGACCGACGCCGCCTCTGTTCATGCGGTTTCGTTGAAACTGCCGGGTTTCTGGACACAGCGCCCGGACCTATGGTTCCAGCAAGCCGAAGCCCAATTCCACGTTCGCCGGATCACCTCAGAAGACACCCGCTACTACTACGTGGTGGGCTCCCTCGACCAGGACACAGCTGCCCAGGTCGCGGAGTTCGTACAGTCGCCCCCGACAGACGGCAAGTACACGGAATTCAAAGCCCTGCTCCTCAGGATTTTCGGACTCTCACGGCGCGAGCGGGCTGCCCGTTTACTGCACCTGGATGGCTTGGGCGACAGACCTCCATCGGCTTTAATGAATGAGATGTTGTCTCTGGCCGAGGGACACACAGGCCTCATGTTTGAGCAGGCATTCCTGGAGCAGCTGCCCGAGGACATACGCCTGCTGCTGTCCGACGCGGATTTCAGTGACCCCCGGAAGGTGGCAGCCCGGGCGGACTTGCTGTGGAACGCCAAAAAGGTGAGCGGGGCGTCCATCGCACAGATCACCCAGCCACGCTCCCGGCAGCAAACCAGTCCAGGCCCGGCCGCAGAGCCCACTAACCCCCGGCCCAATGACCACTGGTGCTTCTACCACCAGCGGTGGGGCGCAGAAGCCCGCCGTTGCCGCCCGCCCTGCAAGTTCCCGGGAAACGCCAGGGCCAGCCGCCGCTGATGGCTACGGCGGCTGGCCATCGGGATAGCCTCCTGTATGTGTGGGATAGCAGGTCGGGACGCCGCTTTTTGGTCGATACTGGGGCTGAGGTCAGCGTTTTACCTCCGACAAGTTACGACACTCGCAGCAGGGCACCGGGTCCCCCCCTGAGGGCCGTGAATGGCAGCACAGTAAGGACCTATGGCACCCGTCAGGTGCAGCTACAGTTCGGCCCCAGCCAGTTCACGTGGGACTTCACACTGGCCGCCGTAGCCCAACCGCTTCTGGGTGCGGATTTTTTGCGAGCTCACAGCCTGCTGGTTGACCTGCCCAGGAAGAGACTGGTACACGCCGAGACCTTTCAGACGTTCTCCCTGGGCGCGGCCCAGTTGCCAGCCCCTCACCTCGGCTCCATCACGCTGTCCGACAACGACTTCACCAGGGTCCTGGCGGAGTTCCCATCGGTTCTGGCACCGCAGTTCACAGCAGCCATGCCCAGGCACGGCGTACAGCACCACATCCCGACACAGGGACCACCCCTCCATGCCCGTGCTCGGCGGCTTCCCCCGGACAAGCTCCGACTGGCGAAGGAGGAGTTCCAGAGAATGGAGGAATTGGGGATCATCCGGCGGTCCGACAGCCCCTGGGCTTCCCCCCTGCACATGGTGCCCAAAGCGACGGGGGGCTGGAGACCGTGCGGCGACTACCGCAGGCTGAACGAGGCTACCACACCGGACCGCTACCCTGTGCCGCACATTCAGGACTTTGCGGCAAACCTGCACGGCGCCCGGATCTTCTCCAAGGTCGACCTTGTCCGAGGGTACCATCAAATCCCGATGCATCCTGACGACGTCCCCAAGACGGCTCTCATCACCCCGTTTGGCCTCTTCGAGTTCCTCCGCATGCCGTTCGGCCTGAAGAATGCCGCACAGACGTTCCAGCGGTTAATGGACGCGGTGGGACGGGACCTGGACTTCACGTTCATCTATTTGGATGACATCCTCATAGCCAGCAGCAGTCGTCAGGAGCATCTGTCCCACCTCCGTCAACTCTGCGCCCGACTGAGTGAGTACGGTCTTACAATCAACCCTGCCAAATGCCAGTTCGGACTTGATACCATTGACTTCCTGGGCCACAGGATTACTAAAGACGGGGCAACCCCTCTGCCCGCTAAGGTAGATGCGGTCCGCCACTTCCCCCGACCCACCACGGTCAAAGGCCTTCAGGAATTCGTAGGTATGGTCAATTTCTACCGCCGCTTCCTCCCTTCAGCTGCCCGGATCATGCGCCCCCTGTTCGCCCTGATGTCGGGTCCGAGCAAGGACATTACCTGGGACGAGGAGTCCGCCGCCGCTTTCGTTCAAACGAAGGAAGCTTTGGCTGACGCCGCAATGCTAGTACATCCCAGAATGGACACCCCTACCGCCCTCACAGTGGACGCATCAAACACGGCAGTCGGTGGGGTGCTGGAGCAGCTCATCGCAGGTCGCTGGCAACCCCTGGCGTTTTTCAGCAAACACCTGCGGCCACCCGAGCTCAAGTACAGTGCTTTTGACCGGGAACTGTTGGCGCTCTACCTGGCAATCCGGCATTTCAGGTACTTCCTAGAAGGTCGGCCCTTCACCGCGTTCACGGACCACAAACCGCTTACCTTTGCGTTTACGAAGGCATCCGACCCCTGGTCATCCCGCCAGCAACGCCACCTGTCCTACATCTCTGAATACACAACGGATGTCCGGCACGTCTCGGGTAAGGACAATGTCGTGGCGGATGCGCTCTCTCGCCCTACCGTTCATGCCCTTTCCCAAGGGGTAGACTTTGAGGCACTGGCAGAGGCACAGCAGGTAGATGAGGAGATTCCGAGTTACAGGACTGCAGTCTCTGGTTTGCAGCTCCAGGACTTCCCCGTGGGCCCAGGTGAGAGGACCCTACTCTGTGACGTCGCCACCAACCAGCCCCGTCCGGTCGTCCCCGCAGCCTGGCGGCGACGTGTTTTCGACTCCATTCATAACTTGGCGCATCCCTCCATCCGGACAACTGTCCGGATGGTTTCCAGCAGGTTCGTTTGGCACGGACTCCGCAAACAGGTCAGTGAATGGGCCAGGACGTGCATGCACTGCCAGACGGCCAAGGTTCAGCGGCACACCAAAGCCCCACCGCAGCAGTTCCATCCCGCCCACCGGCGTTTCGACCACATTCATGTGGATATCGTGGGCCCCCTGCCAGTGTCGCGCGGAGCGCGTTACCTCCTGACTATCGTGGACCGGTTCACAAGATGGCCAGAGGCGGTCCCGCTCACCGACACCACCTCCGAATCTTGCGCCCGAGCCCTGATCGCCACCTGGATATCCCGCTTTGGTGTACCAGCCCACATTACCTCCGACAGAGGCGCCCAGTTCACCTCCAGCCTGTGGTCAGCTATGGCCAGCCTTTTGGGGACTCAGCTGCACCACACCACTGCCTACCACCCACAGTCGAACGGGCTAGTGGAGCGTTTCCACCGTCACCTGAAGTCGGCCCTCATGGCCCGCCTGCGAGGAGCCAACTGGGCGGACGAGCTTCCCTGGGTCCTTCTCGGCATCCGCACAGCGCCCAAGGACGACCTGCACGCCTCGTCGGCCGAGTTGGTATACGGCGCGCCCCTGGCCGTCCCCGGGGAGTTCCTACCAGCCCCGAGGGGGCAAGAGGAAGAACCCGCTGCAGTCCTGGGCAGACTTCGCGAGAAGCTCGGTAACCTGGCCCCCATACCCACTTCACAGCATGGGCGGCACCCGACCTGCGTACCCAAAGACCTACGGAACTGTAAGTTTGTGTTTGTACGAAGGGGCGGGCATCGGCCACCGCTGCAGCGGCCATACGAGGGGCCGTTTACGGTGCTCCGGAACAACGGGTCCACGTTCGTGCTGGACGTTGGGGGGAAGGAGGAGGTTTTCACGGTGGACCGCCTCAAGCCGGCCCATGTGGACCTGGCGCAACCGGCCGAGTTTCCGGCGCCTCGGCGCAGAGGCCGACCTCCCAAGCAGGTTCTGGCCCTGGCTGTGGACATTGGGGGGTGTATCGCCGGTTCTGGGGGGGGGTTATGTGGCGGCTCTTTTCCTAGCGTATGCGAACCGACTCACAATTAGATAGCCTACGGGGGTTTGCGAGCACAGAGCTTTGGAGCCTCTTCGCCATGGGGGGCCGGTTGACAGAGGCTTAAAAGTGAGGCTGAAGTTTTCGAATAAAGTTTTTCCTTCGACTGCAGTTACCGACTCCGTGTCGTAATTTTAGCGCTGTTTGTAGCACACCGCTACAACGTAACCTTTTTGTTACAGATGGAGAAATGTTAGTGACAATTTTACTCTGAATGTGGACATGGACAATATCTGAATTAATCAGGGTAAATAATCAGGCCAAGCTTCAGGTTAATTTATTTCATGTCCATTCGCTTTTTATAATTGTTTCACATGATTATAAAAATAGTAAGTTTAAAATCACTGACACTGATGTAAAAGGGAAAAGATGGATATCTTCATGAAATGAATCACTTCTCAATTATGCTATGTTCAATGACAAGCACTTGAGAAGATACAGTTACACAACATTTAGTATGACTATGTAATACACAGTTGGAAACAAGGAAAATTGCTTACTTTATGAACTCAGGGATAAACTTTGGCTGAAATAAAAAAAAGAGACTGGTTATACAAGTACATTAAATGTGAAATAAACAAATAAAAAAAGATGAACTTACATGATGTGAAAGATCTGCATCCATGATAAAGACAAAGTTACCACTGGCATGCTGCATTCCATGAATATATGCTGTTCCTAGAATAAAAACAAGCATTCAGGATAAGCACACTAAGCAAATCAGTATTTGTTGACTTTCCTGAACATATTCCACATGTGCCTAAAGTAACAGGTTATTACTGAAAACGCATTTTTTACATTATTACTCACTGAAAGAAAATATATTTTGAAATTTCATTGATGTAATTATGTCAGCATACTTTTACAATTTAAGTATTTTGTTAGAAGAATATCAAACCAATATACTCAGTGGCCAATGATTCGAGTATTGGACATCATCAAAAAATACACTCCATGGCCACTTTGTGGTCTTTTGCTGCTATAGCCCATCCACTTCAAAGTTTGACAAGTTTGTGTGTTTGGAGATGCTCTTCTCCATATCACTGTTATAACGTGTGGTTATTTGAGTTACTGTTGCCTTCCTGTCACCTTTAACCAGTCTGGTCATTCTCTTCTGACCTCTCTCACTAATGAGGCATTTTCACCACAGAACAGCCATTCCCTTGATATTTTTTGTTCTTTTTCCTCACCACTTTCAGTAAACTCTAGAAACTAATATGCATGAAAATCCTAGGAGATCAGCGGTTTCTGAGATACTCAAACCACCCCATCTGGCACCAACAATCATTTTATGGCAGTCACTTAAGTTGTATTTCTTCCTCATTCTGATGTTTGGTCTGAACAACAAATGAACCTGTGGACTGTCTTGATGCATGCTTTTATGCATTGAGTTGCTGCCACAAGATGGGCTAATTAGATATTCCACATTAATGAGGTATACAGGTATACCTAATAAAGTGGCAACTGACTGTATGTAGCCAGGATTATCAGTTTGATCTCAGCTCTCAAATACTTTTGCTCTCCCATTAAATGGTAGAGTACCACAGTAACATATTGCTTCTCCGAAAAGCACAATAAATGTGAAAACGAACTGAAAGTATATTATAACAATAATAAACATTACTTGAAGAACAAAATGGGTTGCAATAGATGTGGTTTGTCCTACTTTATCACTTACTTCTACTTCAGATTTGGTCTGCTAGGCCAGAAATTCTCAATGAAAAGGCATGTTAAACTGATGCTATGCACAAACTCACAATATTTTTTATACAAGGTCATTCCGAAACTGAAATTCTATTGTACAGGAGGCTTATGTGATGTTGTGGAGCTAAAAGAGGAAGTAGCTAGGCTGCCGATTACAAAGAGGGGTTACGGAGTTAAAAGTGAATTAAAATGGGAGATAGTTAGGATGCAATCAGATCAGACAGAGATCAGAGGCATGAAGAGAGCTGGACATGCATTTAGAATTAGCAGGAGAGGGACGGTGATTCGATGTTGGGATAAGACTGATGACCAAATAATCAGTCCAGAAGGATAAGAGACATAATTAGCAGAAAACCGTGGTGTGAAGATGCTGAGAAGGGATAGTCATGCACACAATCATGAGCCCAAAGGGAATCAGTAATGAGGGGAAAGGTTTGAGAGCAAACAAAGAAAAATGACAGCAAAGCTGTTGTACCTGTAAGGAAAAAAAATGTTTCAGATCAGGACAGTTCGACTTAAGATAAGCTTTGGTGTGAGTGTCTCACTGCTTTCATTAGCTTTGTACACAGAGAAGAATTTTGCACCTGGCTAAAGTTGTGTTGTGCGCTACTTGACATGACCATACATAAAAGAGATCTGAAACAAATTTGTGAATGTTGCAATGTACAAGCCAACTAATTTCACTTAGAGCTTCGATTTCAGGTTAATTTCCCGGTCTATGCATTGAAAACATTGTGTTGCCCAGGAGAATTATAACCATTTATTTTTACTTATAATTTTGTTTTGTGCTTACAGCTATGATTCATCATAATTAGCCATTCCTGTTGCTGTATGGTACATTAGCCGCTGGTTCAGTACTAAAATATTGTAAAAAAAATATTTGAGATAGGTAGCAGGAACAATTGTAATGGTAGAAACTGTGCAAGATGTACTGTATAGTTGCAAAATGATTTTAAACTAGTTTTGTTTTAAACTCACTAAACATAAGCCTGCATGACACTCTCCAACCAACGGCCAGTTCCAATGTCCTCCCCATCTACAACACAATAGTGCTTATGACATCCCAACTGTCAGCCTTTCTTCAAGCCTCAAAAACGAACACTGGCAACACATTTTGAGGCCGAAAAGGTGCAATACTTAATCAGGGCCGGGGGGGGGGGGGGGGGTTAGGGAAAGAGGATCTTTAATAACACACGCAAAGTGCTGGATCAACTCAGTAGGTCAAGCAGCATCTATGGAAAAAAGTACAGTCAATGTTTTGGGCCAAAAACCTTCAGCATTACTGGAGAAAAAAGGCTGGAAAGTAGATTTGAAAGGGTGGGGGAGGGGAGAGAGAAACGCCAGGCTCTCCTCACCTTTTTCTCTTTCTTCCATGGCCTTCGGTCTCTTTCACCAATCAACCTCCTAGTTCTTTGCTTCATCTCACCCCCTCCAGGTTTCACCTATCGCCTGGCGTTTCTTTTTCCCCACCTTTCAACGTTGACTGTGCTTTTTTCCATAGATGCTGCCTGGTCTGGTGAGTTCCCAGAGCATTTTGTGTGTATAGTCACAACAGTTTGGATTAGCAACATCTCCTCCACAATCAACATTGGTGAACCATAAGGCTGAGTGTTTAGCGCACCCCGCCCCCGATCCGCTCACTTCATATTTTTGACTGTGAAGCTAAGCTTAGTTTGAACGCCATATTAAAATTTCCTGATGATACCACAGTTACCGGCTGAATCAAAGATAGTGATCAATCAACATATAGGAGGAAGAATGAAAATCTGGCTGGGGGCTGCCACAATTCACTGAAGTGCCAGCAAGACCAAGGAGCTGATTATTGACTATAGGTAGAGGAAACCAGAGGCCAGAGGCCTATGAGCCAGTCCCCATAACAGGATCTGTCCTAGGTCCAGCATGCAAGTGCCATTATAAAGAAAGCACCTTTACTTCACAAACATCTGGAATATCATCTAAAACTTTTACAAACCTCTATTGATGTGTTGTGGAGAGTATATTGGCTGGTTGCTTCAAAGCTTGGTACAGAAACACTAATGCCCTCGAACAGAAAAGCCTCCAAAAAGTAGTGGATATGGCACATTCCATCACAGTAATACCTCTCCACCATTGAGCTCACCTACACAATCACTGTCACAGGAAAGCAGCATCATCAAAGACCCTGACCATCCAGTTCATGCTCTCTTTTCACTGCTCTGACAGAAATATTTCAAATGTCATTAGTAACGGGGATGGTGCCAGAGGATTGTGTATTGCTCATGTTGTTCCATTGTTTAAAAAGGGTTCTGAGAGTAAACCTAGCAATTATAGGCCTGTAAGTTGGACATCAGTGGTGGGTAAATTAATGGCAAGTATTCTTAGAGATGGTATATATAATTATCTGGATACACAGGGTCTGATTAGGAACAGTCAACATGGATTTGTGCGTGGAAGGTCATGTTTGTCAAATCTTATCAAATTTTTTGAAGAGGTTACTAGGAAAGTTGACGAGGGTAAAACAGTGGATGTTGTCTATATGGACTTCAGTAAGTCCTTTGACAAGGTTCCACATGGAAGGTTAGTTAGGAAGGTTCAATCATTAGGTATTAATATTGAAGTAGTAAAATAGATTCAACAGTGGCTGGATGGGAGATGCCAGAGAGTAGTGGCGGATAACTGTTAGTCAGATTGGAGGCCGGTGACTAGTGGTATGCCTCAGGGATCTGTACTGGGTCCAATGTTGTTTGTCATATACTTTAATGATCTGGATGATGGGGTGGTAAATTGGATTAGTAAGTATGCAGATGATACTAAGATAGGTGGCGTTGTGGATAATGAAGTAGGTTTTTAAAGCTTGCAGAGATATTTAGGCCAGTTAGAAGAGTGGGCTGAAAGATGGCAGATGGATTTTAATGCTGGTAAGTGTGAGGTGCTACATTTTGGTAGTATTAATCAAAATAGGACATACATGATAAATGGTAGGGCACTGAAGGATGCAGTAGAACAGAGTGATCTAGGAATAATGGTGCATAGTTCCCTGAAGGTGGAATCTCATGTGGATATGGTGGTGAAGAAAGCTTTTGGTATGCTGGCCTTTATAAATCAGAGCACTGAGTATAGGAGTTGGGATGTAATGTTAAAATTGAACAAGGCATTGGTAAGGCCGAATTTGGAGTATTGTGTACAGTTCTGGTCACTGAATTATAGGAAAGATGTCAACAATAGAAAGAGTACAGAGAAGATTTACTAGAATGTTACCTGGGTTTCAGCACCTGAGTTACAGGGAAAGATTGAACAAGTTAGGTCTTTATTCTTTGGAATGTAGAAGGTTGAGGGGGGACTTGATAGAGGTATTTGAAATTATGAGGGGGTATAGATGGAGTTGACGTGGATAGGCTTTTTCCATTAAGAGTAGGGGTGATTCAAACATGAGGACATGAGTTGAGAGTTAAGGGGCAAAGGTTTAGGGATAACACGAGGGGGAACTTCTTTACTCAGAGAGTGGTAGCTGTGTGGAACGAACTTCCAGTAGAAGTGGTAGAGGCAGGTTCGATATTGTCATTTGAAATAAAATTGGATAGGTATATGGACAGGAAAGGTATGGAGGGTTATGGGCTGAGTGCAGGTCGGTGGGACTAGGTGAGAATAAGCGTTCAGCACGGACTAGAAGGGCCGAGATGGCCTGTTTCAGTGCTGTAATTGTTACATGGCTATATATGGTTATACCATCATCAGGAAGGAAGTACAGGAGTCTCAGGACCCACACCACCAGGTTCAGGAACAGTTATTACACCTCAACCATCAGGTTCTTGGACCAGAGAGGATAACTTCACTCAACGTTCACTCACTCCGTCACTGAACTATTCCCACAACCTATGAACTCACTTTCAAGTATTCATCTCTTGTTCCTGATATTCATTATTTATTATTATTATTACCATTTTCTTTCTTTTTGTACTTGACCAGTTTGCTGTCTTTTGCACATTGGTTGTTTGTCTGTCTTGTTGGGCGCAGTCTATCACTGATTCTGTTGTGTGCTTTGTATTTACTGTGAATGCCCACAAGCCCACAAGAAAATGAATCTTAGGGTTGTATATGGTGACATGGATTTACTTTGATAATATATTTACTTTCAACTTCGAATAGGTTTTCAACAATGGGCCTCTTAAATGGTGTGTAACACCCAATGTTGTGCCCATATGGTACACATAGTATGAAGTACTAGAATGCAAACAATAGTATTCGACACAGAATCAGAGGCAGAATTAATACCCTAGCAGTTAGTTAATTCATTTTAAAAATGCAGATGATATAAAATCATTATAATTTGGAGAAGTAATATAGATTTTCAGGCTTGCATAAAAACTTAGTATGCAACCCGAATCACATAATTTTTTTTGTTCCTTCCTATGACACATTTACTCGGCTACATCAGGCTCACATTAATCAAAAATCAACAGTTCTCCAGGTTATTAGTCTCAGCCTTTGGACTGATAATCCATAAGTACAATCAGTTTTTATCCACAGTGCCTGATATGCAAAGGAAAATAACACAAAGATCAGCCTGCTGAGTTTTGTTTTGACACAACAATGCTGTCTGATTCTGAGACTTAACAATAAGGCTTAGAATGACTTAAATCAGCATCCAAAAAGCTTCATTTTCAATATATGTTTTCAACAATCATTTACAAAACTGAAAACATAAATATAATTAAAATAGTTGGTATGCATTCATAGCTCTTACCTAATCCCAACTTTCTTTCTCTAGGTCGGAGTAACTGTGAAAAGATTAAACAATAATTACAGCAACATAATTAGAATTTTAACAGAGGCAAATTTTACAGTGAGACAGATTCCCAAGAGGTTAATTGTTCCGAATGGACAGGCAAGTCATAGGCAACTTTGTACATTACCCAAAAATTACATTCATTATCATTAAGACACATCATCTGTGGCATTGTTCTAAATGTGTCAGTTGCTGCACAGAGAAAAAGGTAGATTTTTGTTATATGATTCACTGAAAAGATTTAAAAAGCATAATGTTAACAGCAATTCAGCACCAAAACTGGAATCAAATGCTCCTTCTAATCTTGTTGAAGAAAACCAAATGTTATCACAGGTAAATTAATAAATATTTTGCATTATGCATCACTGTTGCATGAAATTAATCTTTATATGCAATGTGAGGTGGTTTTCAATGCGTAGGTTATTTGTGAAGAGCCAAAAATAAATCTTTGCAAAAGGAATTGCATCATCTCTTCTTTACCAAATATAATCATGCCTTAGTAATACAACAAGGCTCTAGTTAGCTTCTTCAACAAAAAAAGTTCTTGAAAATACTTACATAAAACCAATTAGCATTTCATTTCACATGATATCTCGTCAAGAGTTTGAACATATTATTTATTTAGTCAACTCTCTGTTCAAGATGATGCCAGCGAACAACGTGACCAACAGCAACATCCTGCAGACAGCTCATGAAACTACTTCTTCTTTCAAATATGATCTACTACTAACTTGCGTGTGATTAGAACCTGTGATTTACAGTGGTGTGATTGAGTGATCTGGTGCTTTACTGTCTCCAAGAGAGTTTGTTCTTAGCCTTCAGGAATTTGGGCATCGAGGGAGAGAGGAAGAGGAGAGCCATCCGCAATACCACCGATGCAGCAGAGAGGGCCTCAAGATGACTATGGCTCAAGAGAGGGGAGCCATGGAGTCATATGTAGCCAGCCATCTGGACACAAGCTGGTGTCTGATAGCCCTGGCTGGGTCACCTGGAGAAGGGTGTATGATGTTGAAAGACCCGAAACACCTGATGATTCCAGGACCATCACTGATGATGTGTCCAGAAGCATCGGTAGATGTATGCACACAGTGGAGGTTGCGAGCTAAGTGTGTGGCTTGGAGGCCTGGACGACTCCATTGCTTCTCTTTGATTGAGGCATCAAGCAAGGTTGAAGTTGACAAAGAAAAGAATGGAGTGCGACCGGGCATTCAGCGCAGTCTGCCTGCATTTTCCTGTCGTTCTTGCTAGCTTCAGTCAGACAAAAGCCTTGGGTTCCACGCTGCAAGGATTGATCAGTGAGGCTTGAGCCTGTGGACTCACCTTGGGAGACTTTGAAGTTCACTTTGCAAGTCTCTGGATCCTGGTTACTCTTTTTCTCGCTGACTTTGAGCAGTTTGACTGGGGCGATTGGTGAAGACTGGCTTTGTGGTGCTGAACTGAACTAAACTCAATACTCCTGAATCCTGGGCTGATGCTCAATATTCTGTGTTGTTCGCTCACTTCTGCCGTACGCATAAACTGTTCTTTTTTTGCCCGTTGATTGAGGTTTCGTTTGTTTTTTAGTTACATGGCTGTCTGCGGGAGGACGAATCTCAGTTGCATTCTGTATACATACTTTAAATCTCTCCTTTGGTAATAAGATTATTGCCAATAAAATCCCCCAAGTCCTCTTTCCATTTTTTCTGTGTCAATAAACTGGGTGTATGTCTTACTCCCTTCTCAACAAAACGTGTTTGTTCTTTATACTCCTTTCTGAAATTTACTGAAGTTTGTCACATTTTAAAATTTAGGATGGTATGACAGCTTTATGGTTAGCAAAACATTATTACAGCAACACCAACCTTGGTTCAGTTCTGCTGCTGTCTAAAAGGAGTTTGTAGCTCTCTTAGTATTTGCACGTGTTTCCTCCAGGTGTGTGAGCTTCCTCCCACATTCCAAGGACATGGGTTAAGAGCTTAGTTGGTCACATGAGTGTAAATGGGCAGTGAGGACTCATTGGGCCAGAAGTGCATGTCACTGTGCTATATTTCTAAATATTTTCAGTATTGTCATAACATTGCAGGGCTGTTCAGAAGAGTGATATAAATAAATATTGAAACAGAGCCATAGGCAAATACTTGAACAGCAGACTAAAAGCTTTGTTAAAGAAAGAGACAGAAGTGGAAAAGTTTACGAATTCCAGAGCTTAGAGTTATAGCATCTATACCAACATCAGACTTAGAAGAAGTGAAGTTAGCTCAGAGATTTATGGAACTTGAGGAGATAATGATAAGAAAGGGTGAGAAAATGTAGGGTTTTGAATAAAAGCATGCATATTTTAAAAGCACAGTATCACTTAGCTGGATTCCAATATAGGTTAGTACAGGGGTGGGCAAACTTTTTGACTTGTGGGCCACAAAGGGTTTTAAAATTTGACAGGGGGGCCGGACCAGGAGCAGATGGACGGAGTGTTTTGGTAATATACCTCATAAGAGAAAATAAAATATCATGGGATATGTAGAAAACATGTGCTTTAATTTCAATTGAAAATGAACAAATGCATTACAACAAAATATCTGTCTTTGAAGTCCCAAGGTACTTAGCTATTTATTGAAATGACTTTTAAAACACTGAAAATTAAATGAATAAAATACAGCTTTTTTTAATAGTAACAGTTATTATTTTAAAGCACTGAAAATTCTGTTATCCTTCAAGATATTATCATCATCACTCTCCTCCTGACTGTCTTTATTTCAAAAACGGTAGGAGATGCAGGTCTACTTGTCCTGCTCCTTCTTATTCAATTGTCCCGTGCCAAAACTCAACAACAACCAGCACAAAGACAGAACAATGACGGCGCGCCAGTATGCGGAGTGCGTTATTTGATCTGGAGCGCATTTTTTATTTTGAGAACGTACGTGCACCTGCGCACTACTCATGTCCATCACTTAACAGAAATGACATGTAACATGTAAGGCTTATTGAAAAAAATATTTTCAAATGCATTTTTTACATAACACAACGAAGAAACTTATTTTTAATTTCAGTGGGAACAGTGTTGTTGGTCTCCCTTTTTAGCCAGCACATCAAAGTCTGGATTTAGTTTTGTTGTGGCGATTCTCAGGATGGATCTGAGGTGTTGGTCAGTTAACTTGGATCTGTGGCTGGCTTTGTTGATGTTCATGACGCTGAACGCCTGTTCACACAAATAGGTCGAGCCAAACAAAGAGTAAAGCGCAAATGTGGAGTAATACGCTGCACCTCAACAAAGGTCAATGTATATAGAGTGCGTCATCTATTGGGAAAACGCCAGAATTGCGGGGAAAAAACGTTAACAAGGTTTATTAATATAATTTCATCAAGTTCTGCGGGCCGGATTAAAAAGCTTAACAGGCCGCATATGGCCCGCGGGCCGTAGTTTGCCCATGCCTGGGTTAGTAAGTACAGCAGTAATACTGTACCTGAATGCACTTAGGTGTGGAATTAAGCAGCAGAGTTTTGGATGATCTTAGCTAGAGAGAGGGCAGCCAAAAATGCATTGGAATAGTCAAGTCTGATTTGTTAAAGAGATGATTTATTGCATTTTTGGTATTACAAGATTCATTCTAAAAGGCACTGGCGAATTTCCTTTTCATATGAGTGTTGGCTCCTTAATGCCAACAACAGACTTCTTGTTATGCTTCATTATGAAATCAGTAAACTATCATTAATAATAAAGTCTATTATGAAATAAAATGCTGTTTAAGTTTTTTTTGTGGGAAAAAGGAAGATAAAAATCAATCTTCAAAGTTTGAATAACTTCATTGGGAACTGTAGGTTTTGGGATTACATTCCAGTTTTGAAATCCACCAATGTCAGAAGGATAAAGTAGCGGGAAAAGAAACATTCCTTCTCTCTCTGAGATTATTGTCAAAATTAAGTACTTCTAAATTGGGGATTGCTTAAGCAGATGCTATTCAGAGAACTTGCACAGTCTTAAAACAAAAATCAAATGCCAAATATTACTTAGATTCATGTCACAAGTTCTAAAATGTTCAGAAGAGATTGATGAAATGGCAGAAATATTATTATTAATTTATGAAAGAAACAGGACCTCCCTGTAAACTAACCCATCAGAATCAGGTTGATTGCAGCTGAACACCAAAAACTGTAGAAACAGCACTAAAAATAAAATCAATTTATCATTCCCATAAATGTAAGAATAGAATATTGAGTTTTTGTCCCATCCCCCACATAGATGTTGCCTGAAGAGTGTAGCAGATTAAATCTTTTAGCCGAATTGCTTTCTTGGTTAACAGACATGACTAAAAACTTGTAATTTTAACTTAAGAGGCAATAGTGCACAAGCTGGCATTGAGCAATTCGGACAAATAGAACATGCTACTGATATACAAACAGCAGAAATTTTGGTTAAGTTCAATCACCCATAAATTAGAAGTGGCAATATTAAATCAGGCTGTTTAAGACTGCTGTTGTAAACACCATTTTGAATCACTGAACCCATGACAAATAAAATAAGTTTAATTATGAACAAGAAATAACCCAGTGGTATTGAATCATTTATGCCTGAACAATCATAATATAATTAGACAAACTAATGATGAGCTGAAAATTGTGTGCTAAGTGACATATCAGGAATAACCAAAACTGCAGAGGAAATGACAATTACAAAGAGTCTAACAGAATATTTCAAATGAAAAATTAAATAATGACCAATGAAGTACATACCAATGCAAAGGGATAAATCATACCACAATTGGTAAAGGGGAAAATGAAGGCAATACTGTGATGGCCAATAATTCAACTGCAACAGAATGAAGATGAGCTAGACTAGCAATGTAGTATCATCAGTACTATTGTCTTAGTCCTGTGCACTACCAAAGCGTTGAGTACGATATACTAGCGGACAATCCAGGATTTCCCAAACCAGCAACCATGGATAAACTGGGAAACCCACTCTCTCCTTAAGTCTAGCACTGCAGTATTCAATTCTGATGTCCCTGACCTTTATAAGAAATCAAAATATAGTCTTTGTAATGCTACAAGGGATGCCAGGAGACAATACCTGTCTGAAATCAATCTGAGCCAAGCTATCAGTTGTGACAGGGCTTACATGCTGTAATAGATCACTTAGTGAAGTCAGGCAGCATTGCCAACACCCTTCTCAGAGAAGGGGAATGGAATGTCATCATGCACCGCAACAGCCGCCAATGTGCCTGAACTCAGTCACCATGTAGATGTGCAATCAGTCCGCTGGAGAGTGAATCCACAGAAAGCTTCAGGCCCAGATGGTATCCCTGGCCATATCCAGAGATTCTGCGCAGATCAGTGCTTTGAAAAAGTATTCAGCCCCCAACCCTTTGTTCACATAAATGAGTATTACAACAGGGATTTTGATCAATTTAACTGAGGATATTTATTTGTGAATCACATGCTCCTTTTCCTCCCCATGGTGGAGCCCAAAAACAGAGAAAATTATAAAGCATGGAAAATTAAAATCTCAAAAACTGCAGTGTTAACAGTTCAAAAAGTGTTCACCTTCCTTTGCTCAGTACTAAGTTGAACCACCTCTAACAGCTAATACAGCCAGTAGTCTTTTGGGATTAGTCTTTATTAGGTTTGTGCAACACAATGGAGCAAGATTTGCCCACTCCTCCTTACAAAATTGCTCAAGCTGTGCCAGATCAGTTGGAGAGCAGCGATGGACTCTGACTGGGCTACTCAATGACAACAGTCTTCTTCATTTTCTCTGGCAGTGTGCTTTGGGTCGTTGTGACAAACTTCCTCCCCAGTTTAAGCTTTTTGGCAGAGGCTAGAAAGATTTCCAGTCCCTGCTGCTGAAAAGCATCCCCACAGCATGATGCTACTTCCACCATACTTTACAGTAGGAATGGGGCTACGTGGCTGATGTGCAGTATTAGATTTATGCCACACATACCACTTGGCATTGAGGCCAAGTAGTTCCACTTTCGTCTCATCCAACCACATCTTCCACATCTTTACAGTAGCTTCTAAGTGATGCTTTGCCAGTTCTTTAAGGGCAAGGATATGCTTTTTTTTTAGCCAGGCCTTCTTCTCTGCCACTTTTCCATAAATATTCTTTTTATGGAAGGCCTTAGATTATGGAGCCATGAACTTCATATCCAGTTGCAGGCACTGACTTATGCAGCTCATTCAGAGTGACTGTTGGCATCACAGTAGCCTCTCTTACAAAAGCCATTATTCTTCAGGCAACTAAGTTTAGAGGGGCAGCGTGTCCTGGCAGTGTGGCTGTGGTTTCATATTTTTTCCCAGTTTCTCATAATGAACTGCACTGCACTCTGAGGTATGTTCAGTGCCTTTGATGTAATCTTGTACCCCTCTCCAGATTTCTGCTTCTTTATTATCATTTCCTTGCCTTGTCTTGAATGTTCTTTTGTCTTCATTTTGGTTTGGTCTTTTGAAAATCTACGATACCATTGGACCTTACAGAGAGAGAGGGTATTTATCCTTATGAATTCATTGAAAACATCTGATTTTCTACATGAACAAAGAGGGTGAGCTGATAAGGTAATGTTGCACCTGAAGAAAGTTAGTGCAGTAATTACAAAATGGATGAATACTTTCTCAGACGTACAATTTTGGTTTTTAATTTTTAGTAAAATTTTGACAGATTTTGGAAATTTTCTTCAATTTGACACAATGTTTTGTAGATTAGCTCAGAAAATCTTACTTCAATACATTTTAAAATTAAAAATGAGACAGTAAAATGTGAAAATAGTTGTGGGGGCTGAATACTTTTTAAGGCACTGTACTTGCAGGCATTTTTAACCTCTTCATGCTTCACTCTGAGATTCTACGCTGCTATAAGACCAACATCATCCCAGTACCAAAGAGAAACAAGGTAACCTGCCTTAATGATTGTCACCTGGTAGTTCTGGCATCCACCACAATGAAGTGCTTTGAGAGGCTGGTTATGGCACATACCAACTCCAGCCTCCCAGTTAACTTTGATGCACCGTAATTTGACCACCACTGAAACAGGTCTATGGAAAATGTCATCTCTCTGGCCTTATACTCATCTCTGGAGCATCTGAAAAATAACGAGTCTAAGAAACAAGATCTAACTCTGTTTTGAACCATCAAACAACATGAGGATATGGATCACAGAAAGCCCAAACATTCACAAGGACAGATCCTGAGTCTAGGATTCAGAAAATAAAGGGAAACCACAAGTTTCAGGCACAAATACTTAGTTTGCTGATCAAAACCAAAACTATCCTATACAAGAGCTGCTGTTTACTATTAAATGTTAGTTGCCACCGGGTTTACATACTTTCTAGATTTAACTGATTTGATTTTCCTATTACATAGCCTTTTATCAGTGTCTTTCTTTAACACTGCAAACTAGTGGCATTTAAAAAAAATTTTCTCAGTTAATTACACCTGTGGAATTCATTGGCACCAACAGCTATGGGAGCGGAGGTTGATAGGTTCTTTTATAAATAGGGATTTTGAAGGTTTTGGGGACAAGGCAAGTGATTGGGCTGAAAAAAGTAATGATGATAGAATGGCGGAGCAGACCCAACGGGATGAATGGCCCAGTTCTGTTCCCATATATTAAGTTTGTTGAGATTAATTACCTCATGTTTTGACTTATTATACATTGTTTTTGCATTTAAGAGCTTGAATAAAGCTTTGACTATTAGTGTGACTTTTATATAAATGTAACTTTGGCACAACTAAGGAAAAAGTAACAATTTCTTTGCAGTAATCCTGGAATTGGTAAGCCAGTAGTTCTATCTGGTGTTGTAGACAGTCCCCATTTGCAGATGCTCATGACTCATTACTGAAGAACTTACCAGTTAAATTAACACAAGGAAAAGGATTCGGTTTTGAATAATGATTTTTTAAAAATAGTATTTGATGTAATTTGGTTATAAATTCAACCTCAGATTTTAGCTGTGGTTTCGGTTTTAGAGAATCATAAGTAACTGCAAATAGGGAACAACTCCAACACCATAAAAGCACCAAGTGGAACTACTGTAGTTTGATAGGCTTGAATAGCTGAGTAGCTTTGTTGAATTCCTTTGATACTTATGTCATTACTTCCACAATATGACATTTCTACTTCCGATAAGTGATATCCTTATCAAATATCTCTGTAAAGCTGTCTACCAATGCTAAATAATAGGATGTTCTGTTCTTGTGACTTTGCCACAATTTTAGTCCCTTACCAGCTGTCAGAGGAAACATTTCTTTAAATTCTTAGAGTTTAAATTTACATTGAATTCATAAAGTCCCAGAAATTTAAGGATTGTACATTCCCACACAAATACTTACAATTTTATCAGATCCATAAATCTGCTCCAACTGCTTGGCAGCCTCAAGTGTTCCATCAGGGCTTCCATCATCAATTATTATAATTTCATAGTCAAAACCACTGCAAAGAAGAATAAACTGTCACTATTATAGATTTCATGGCAAATAAATTCAACTTCTATCATTCAACCAGAGGAAGTGAATCTTTCCAAGCAGTGAAAATCTGTGTTCTTCCTTGTCATGTATGCTTATCAAGTCAAATCCCATTTTATAAAGTGTGAATTAGGAGATTACTGGAGCTTACTACCCAGAGTGCAGCAACTGCAACGAATCACCCGTATAAAGTTCCAAATGATAGGCATTTTCTGTTATTTTCCCTCTTTGGCAATTTCTGGGCCAAGTGAAGTAGAAATATAAGACAAGTTAGATCACATTTGTCTTGGCCTCCCTCAACTTGAAAATAAATCTTTCTATACCACCCCCATTAACTGGTTAAAAAATTAAGTACTGCCTCAGGTTTTTTGAACTGATGGTTGAATTTACAGCTTGCTTTGCCACACACTAACTCAATCTATGGCAAATTAGCATTGTCACCTCTTAAGATATTTCAAATTTAAAATTAAAGTTCTATGTAAATCAAAATACATTCTTCTTCAAAAATGTTAAATTGCAATAACTGTATTTTCCAATTTTATAATGGATACTTTAAAATTAATTCTAAAAAAAATCAGAACTCCTGATCATAAAAATCTGTTATAGCTAAACAGTTGTACTCCTTCTGAAAAGGCTGAAGAAAAAAAGAAAAAAATATTACAACCATCTTAACCCATTTTTATGTTTCCTATCTAGATTCCTATCTTTCTGATAATCTCAAATGAATACCACATAACATACTCTAAACCCTGGAGCAAAGAAACAAAGACGCCAGAAATTCAAAACAAAAACAAAGAGTGCTGACAACCCTCAAACAGCATTAGCGGGAAAGAACAGAGTCTACATTTCAGGTCAATATCCTTCTCCAGAGCTGAAAAGTGTTGGAAACAAGCATGTTAAGCTGCAGTGTAAATAGCAGGAAAGCCAATGATATAGCACAAATTAAAATTGTTAATGTAATGATTACTTTATAAGCTACCGTTTGAGACAAGTAGAACAAAAAAGTGACCAACAGAAACAGAGCAGTACAACTACACCTGATGAGAGGAATCAAAGTGGTTACCTAAAATTGTTAAAATTCAATACCAACTCCCAAGAGCTGCAGCCTTAGCAGGCAGGGAATGAGGTCCTGGTCCTCATGTTTACAAGGGCATCACTGAATACTGTAGGAAGTTAAGAACAATGCAGTTCAGTGCATGTGTGAGATGGAGAATTAAAGTTGGAGACACAGGAGATTCTGCAGGTGCTGGAAATCTAGAACAACATGCACAAAACATTGGGGGAGCTCAGCAGGTCAGCCAGCATCCATGCAGGGTAATAAACAGTTGACATTTTGGGCCAAACCCCCATAATGAGGACTGAAAAGGAAGAGAGCCAAAGCCAGAGTAAAAAGGAGCATAAACTGCCAGGAAAAGGGGAGTCCAGGTGAGGGGGGGGGGGGAAGGTAGGTAGGGGCAGGGTGATGAAAGGAAATGATGTGAGAAGCTGGGACATGACAGGTGAAAGAGACTAAGAGCTGAAGGAGGAGGAGGAATTTGCTAGAAGAGAATAAACTATAGAATAAAAGGAAAGAGGTACTGGCCAGGTCTTGAGAAGTAGGGGGAAGGAAGGAAGGGAAAAGGAATGAGGGGCCACACGAATGAGACAAAACAATGGGGAGAGGTTACTGACAATAAGAAAAATTGATATTGATGCTATCAGGTTAGAGACAATAGAATATGGGGTCTTGTTTCTTCAACCTGCATCTTGCCCCATCATGGCAGTAGAGGAGTCTGTGGGCAGACATGTTAGCGTGGCAATGGGAAGCAGATTTAAAATCGGTGATAACAGGGAGTTCCTGACTGTTTGGTGGATTAAACAAAGGTGCTCAATGATGTGATTCCCCAATCTACGTAGGGTTTCCCCGATGTGGAGAAGGCCACATCAGAAGCATCACATGCAATAAATGGTACCAACAGACTCACAGGTCATCTGGAAGGACAGTCTGGGGTCCTAAATTGTGATGAAGGAGGTGGTGTATGGGGCACCTGTAGCACTTAGGGAGATTAGCGTGGAGGAACAAGAGGACAAAAAAATTTGCGGAGTTATAATTGCATAAAGCCAGAGAGGGGGTTGGGAAAAATGTTCCTAGTGGTAGTGGGACCCCACTGGAGGCAACAGAAGTTGTGGAGAATGATGTGTTGGATGCAGAGGCTCATGGAGAGGTACATAATGAGTCCTATCCCTGTTATGTCTGGGCAACGGTGATTGGGTGAGGGCAGATGTACGAGAAATGGAAATGCTGTTGAGGGCAGCATTGATAGTGGAAAGGGAAATCCCATTTTCTGAAAAAAAAAAGAAGAGGACATTTCAGATGTCCTGGAATGGAAAGCCTCTTCCTGAAAACAGATGCAGCGGAGGTGGCAGAAACAGGAGAAAGGAATAGCATTCTTACAAGTGCCAGCGTGGGAAGTGGTGTAGTTAAGATAACTGCAAGTCTGTGGGAGAATTAACATGACAGGTTTCTGGAAGCTCAAACTGAAGAGAAATGTTCAGCATAGGATGAATGTGGGGATCCATATAGTCTATTATCCCATTATTTGAAAATCCCAGTTGTTCAGCATTTAGCTCACTAGGTGCAGATATGCCTATTCAGTTTAAACACATTGTTTTCCTTGCCCCTTTTAAACTCAGAATTCACCAGAAAATTTTATTATATTTGTGTCGTATTTGTTAATTAAAAGCATACAGGTATTTCACAGCTTATGAATCCCTAAAGTATATACAGCCCATACATACGAGTGAGCATTTAGGAGACCAGATGGATGGACTTGACGGCTGCCAGGGGATTTGCTACTCCCTGCTTGAGTGTGTGGTCCATGCTATTTGGATGCTTCAGATGCAAAAATGAATTTTGTAAGAACAAAGAAATATGCACTGCACACTATTTGACATCACTTCATGGGTACAATGGCCATCATTCCCATTGGCTTGGCTGAATCTGAATCGGAAATGGAGCAAACTCTCAAATGTGCATAACTGAACGTAAGTGATCCAACTGCATCATGCAACTAATTTTAAGTCAACTTCTTTTGCATTCACAGCTAATTTCTGACCCGCCATCCTTACCAATACAGCTTTACTTTCTTTTGACCCCTCTTTTACTTTTGAATGCTACTAAAATCTTTTAGAAGTATCATTGGAATCCAAACACACTTCAGTGACATTTAAACTTAATTCTCTCTGTGAAGTAACTTTTAAAATACTCTATCATTTACACAGAAGCATTTTAAACATGGAATTCTCAAGTTCAATAAATTGGTTTATTCTCTACGAATAGTAACTAGAAAATTTAGAAAAGTTTTAGTCAGAACACCAAGACATCAGTTGAAAGTAAGGCATAGGAATGTACATTCAATTTCAGAAAATTGTTTAGGTTTCTCTATATGTAAGATGTGCTAAAACAGAGGCTGATGATTAGTAAGGACAAGTAGCTCGCAATCCATGCTTTGCTGTCAGTTATCAAAGGTTCTCTCAAACCGTGTGTGTCACTCATTTTAAAGCAGAGCTTATCTGTCAAGTTAGGTAGGCCTTTTCAGGTGAGTTCATTTGAGAGGACTTGACATCTATTGCTGAGGTTTCAGAGGCACTGAAAGTCACTTTCCTTTACGTAGCTACCTTAAGTGTTTGCTCCCAGTTTCCAGCCTCACTTGCTGCCTACATCCCCAGGGTACCTGATACATAGAATTAATCTGCCCTCCATCTGCATTTACCTTTCTCAGGCTCCTTCACACTGATTGCCAACTTCTGACCATCATCCCTGCACCCTCTCTCTGATCAGCACCCTCCCAAGCCAAACCCCTCAGAATTTCTACTGCACTCTGCACCCAAATGCCCAAAGCTCCCACTTGTATCCCTGATTGCACCACAGACTGATTTTTACTTCTTTGCTTATTTTCTCTGGAATTGCCTTGGAAAATCTGGACAACTTTCTGGTTATCATTTTAAAGCTACCCCCTTTATCCTATTCATATTTCCCTACTAACTCCGCAAAACAAAACTACTGTTCTCTCATTTTCCCGATTTTACCTTTCCACAAATGCTGCTTGATTTGTGAATTATTTGTAGTACCTTTTTTTTTAAAAATCCTGAATAACCAAAGTTTGGCAAACTACTCTTTGTTTAGTTCTCAACAAAAATAAGCACACCACAATCTTGTTCTTCATCCTATCTGACAACATCTGTGAAGATGAGCTCTTCTACCCTGTATACATGATTTCAGAAAACAATAATCACAGGGAAGGGAGAGAAGGATAAAATACAGCTGCTAATCTGAATTTCCTCCCAGTGTGTTCCTATTTATAATATATGCAGTCTTACTATGATGTTTGTAGATGACAAAAGATAGCAATCAGTGGATAACTGGGTGAGCAGTATGATGTTGGTATCTGGAAAAAAAACCTAATGACTATATTTAATTTATTTGCAATGAGAATATAGCTGCAAAAATTACAAATGCAAAATTACAGTCAATGACATAAATATGATAGGCAGTGAATGCAAATCACTGTAAATGTATTTTGTATTCAGATTTTTTTGTCTGCCTCATTATATAATCACATAACCAATGTAACAGAAACTAACCAATAGGCAAGAGCACAACTAATTTACAAATATTGTTCATTTAAAATTAAACATTATTGCTTTGAAATTTCTCCCTCCAATTTTAGATCCTTCATTTTCTGGCTCAGATTGCAAACTGTCATCTTGCCAAGATATGGCTAATTTTGCTTTCTAACCAAAGACTGGAAAGCTTTTCAGTGTTTCTACACTATCTGCCCTTTAATTTTTCCATTCAGAATCATCATATGCTGAAAAGGGACCCATGTACTTTCTGAATAGACCTCGACTACCTGGCATATCTGCAGATACTTCACTATGCTCTAAGCCCTGAAGACTGCTTCCCACGTGGCCACACAGCAAAACACACAATGACAGCAATGAAAGAGGGCTAAAATGGTAAAAAAAAAGAGCTTGCTTGTTCAACACAAGTGCTGGTGGAAAAAGCAGAGGCCAAGAGGAAGGTATTATGTGCAGGGGAGAGAAGTGGTGGCAGATCCTCCAAGCAATCAATTAGAAAGATGTAGCAGCAAATACGCAACATACTTATCACCTACAATAATCCCCCAAAATCTGGAGCAATTAGACATTTCATGATCTGGCAATAAACAAAGAAATAAGATAGATCTACAACCATTACTGTTCCTGCACGATACTTGGACATAAACAAATACATGAACAAATAGTCCTCCTACTCTGCCAATCTTTAGAATAATGTCCAATTTTCTATGTCATCAGCGTTCTCTTAAACTATCACTATATCCCTTAATTTCATTCCTATTCAGAAATCTATCACTCTCTGTTTTGAAAGAACTGAATGATTAAGTCTTTACTATTATCCAGAGTAGAGATAATTACACATATTTAATTCTGCACAAAGACATTTCTCCTCACTCAATTCTGAATGACCTACCTCTTACTTTGAGACCATGAGCCCTGGTTCTGGACTCCTTAACCCTCTAAGTTTCAATGTGATTTTGTCTTGTACTTCTAAGCTCTAGTGAACATAGAACTGATCTACCCAATCTTAACCAAGAGAAAATCTGCAGTTGCTGGAAATCCAAGCAACACACAAAAAATGCTGGAGGAACTCAGTAGGCCAGGCAGCATCTATGGAAAAAAGTAGAGTCAATATTTCGGGCTGAGACCCTTCGACACAATCTACCCAATCATTCCTTACACAGAACACCCTGGAATCTCTCTATCACAAATACTTTTTCTAAAAAAAGATATGAGACCAAAACAAAACACAATTCAGAAGGTGTCATTTCATCTAGATGCATTGGAATTGCAGTAAACTACTCTCATGCTCAAATTCTCTCATTACAAATGTCAAAAAATATTTGTTTCCTTAATTATTGCATCGAAACATGACTTTCGGTGATGTACGTCAAAAACACACATTGAAAATGAACATTACCCCAAATTTTCATTTAGAAATACTTTGCCTTTCTGCTTGGTGCAAGAAAGTGAACCTCACATTTTCCACGTTATAATGCATCTGCCACAAGCTTACACACTCACTCAAGTTCATCCATATTTCAATGAAGCTTGTATCTCCTTCTCCCTATTCACAATCCCCTGTGATCTGTATGATCAGAAAACTTGAGAATATGACATCTGGTCCCCTCAGCCAAATCACTAATATGAATCGTGAACATCTGAGCCACAACCACCAACTCCACTAGTCAGAGCTTACCAATGTGAAAAAGTGCAGTTTGTTCCCACTTTTTACTTTCTGGCTGATAACCAATTCTTAGTCTAGTCAGTATATTATTCTCAATTCTGCCTTCCAACCTTCCTCACCAGTTTCCTATTACTTCACACACATTCACCTCCTTCCCCTTCTTTGAACCTTGTTTTCATCCCAACTTGATATTCTAGCTCCTCAACTCCTACACTGATCAAGAAAGGTTAATCAATGCCTCTGAATTCTTCCATTCAAGTAAAAGTAGTGAGAAAGAGTCCATCCACACAAAGGAGACCCTACCAAGATTAATAACTAACTACAGTGGTGAAAACTATCCTGAGAATGATGTGCCAACATGGCCCAAGCATCATGTACAGCTGTTGCCATTTATAATCTGCTTTCATTAGCAAAGCTTCAAACTAACAACAAACAGGCAACACACATAAAATACTGGAGGAATAATCGCAAACTGCTTATTGCAACCACTTTGAACTGATCAACCATAAACACTCCAATTATGTCTGTGCTACAGGATTACTGTGAACATGTTTTGTCACAACTCAAGTCTGGTGTTTGCAAGATACTGGCAGATGTTGCCCCTTTTCCTTCCACTTAAGGAGGGGACAGAAGAGGCAGCAAGACACAATGGAGGAAGGGGAGATATTGAATGGAGCCCAAGCAAGTGAATGCAGGAGACACTGCAGAGAGGGTGGTGTAATAAGGGTAAGAATTTGATGGTAAACACAGTTTGTCATTGCACTTGATATTTCCAGCACACATGTGGGTGGAAAGTTAGACTAGATGGACACAATTGTCAAAACAAGGCTGATACAAATACAAACTGTCACATCTGCTTGACTGAATGCAGGAGGTTGTGAGAGGAATATCTCAATGCTTTCACAGGAGATTATGCAGAGTCAAGATGCCAGTACCTCTTTTCTTGAGGCACAAATACTTCCTTTTTTAAAAAGTACTTGTTCCTCAAGAAAACCTTAACAGGGATCCTTTTTCACAGACTCCTAGTCAGATTACAACTGCTGTGCAGGCATAGGCAGAAGTCATACAATGTCTGTCTGTATAATCTCATTTTGAGCCAGCTACATACAATTTTTCAGATTCAGGTTGATCGTCTCTGACCTATATGACATGAAGTTTGTTGTTTTGGTGAAGAACAATGCAAAGGCATAAAAATTACTATAAGCTACAAAATAAATAATAGTACAAAAAAAGGAGGAATAATGTTCATGGACCATTCAGAAATCTGATCCCAAAGGGGAAGAAGCTGTTCCCAAAATGTTGAATGTGTTTCCTCAAACTCCTGTACCTCCTCCACGATGGCAGTAATGAGGAAACAGTGTGTCCCAGATGGTGAAGATCCTCAGTGATGGATGCACCTTCTTGAAACATCACCTCTTGAAGATGTCCTCAATGGAGAGCAGTGTTGTGCCTGTGAAGAAGCTGGCCAAGTCTATAGCCCTCTGCAGCCTCTTGCGATCTTATGCATCAGAGACTTCATTCTAGGCTGCAATGCCAGCAGCGAGAATACTTTCCACAGTATCACTAGAGAAATTTACATAAATCTATGTCAAATTGGTAGAGCTTCAAACCAGTAGGTAGTGGGTTTCATGTTCCCGTAGAGATGAAAAATGCACCTTGAGGGATACGCTGTATGTCAACAGATCACTCTCCTGCATAAGCAGAGAGGATTATCTCGGCAGATCACTCCTACAAAAAACATATGGAAGCTCATCTATTGGAATAAGAATATTCCCCTACTCACATCTCATAATCATAAGCACTGTCCAGTCACAATTGTAGAGAGGATTCCTTTAGAGAAGAACGAAGACAGAAAAGGACCAGATACCTGGCTCCATCACCTGTTAGCAAGTTCTGTAGAATCTGAAAGGTCCCCTCAAAAGGGCATCAGTTCTCCTGCCACCTTGGCTTCTCAGGCAGCACATTCATTCAAACCCAGAGCTAACAATGCTGCTTCAATTAACGCTACGCAGCAGTCAGAGACTGGGCTAAGGCAAGAGCATTTTGTGAGTCACAAAGGGAAGCTGCACAGACTCAAAGTGAAAGGAGTCAGCCATTGTATATAATGCTGTAGTGCTGTAACATATCATCATCATCAACATCAGGGGCCATGCCCAGTTTGAGCTTTGACTGCCATGGCCCACACACTCCTGTTTCGGGTCAAGTGGATCAATTCATTGGTATTCATTTCCAGTTCTCTGGCTGCTGTCTCCATCATCATTAGTCTTTGCCTTCCACTTGCTTTCTTCCCTTCAATCTTTCCCATAATTACCATGCATTCTAACTCCTCTTTCCTAATCACATGTCCAATAAAGTTACATTGTCTTTTCATCTTGTACATTATTTCTCTTTTTGTGCTTGCTCTGTTCATGACATGCTCGTTATTTATTTGTTTCATCCATGATATTCTTTGCATCCTCTACTAAAACCATGCCTCCGCTGCTTCAATTCATTTCCTCATGTTACTAGATATTGTCCAACATTCTGAGCCATATAAATAACTGGATAAATGTAACATTTCAATACTCTGAGGTGGGTTGTCATGCCTAGTTTAGTGTTGGTCAGTACACGCTTCATTCTCGTAAAGGTGTCTTTTGCCACCCCTGCTCTTCTTTTGATGTCCATGTTGCACCTGCCATCTGATGTTACCCAGCTTCCAAAGCAGCAAAAGTTCTGTACTTGTTTTGTCTTCCCCATTTATTCTCAGCCTACAAATAGGATTCTCCTTCTATTTGGATATCACCGTACATTGTCTTTTTGCAATCGATAGATAGACCCACTTTTGCACTTTCTTCAACAACTGTATCAATTAAGTTTTGTAGTTCTTCCTCTGTACTTGCAATTAACACAGTGTCATCCGCATATCTGAAATTATTGATGTTTTCACCACCAACTTTGATTCCCAAGATGTCTCTTATTTTTGTAATATTGTTCCACTATACACATTAAACAAATCAGGGAAGAAAACACACCCTTGTCTAACGCCTCTCTTGATTTTTTTTTAAACTGACTCACTTCTCCATCTATTCTTACAGTGACAGTTTGCTCCCAGTACAGATTTCTGGAAAGCAGAGGTCTTTCAAATCTAGATCTAGAGTTTCCTGTAATATTTCAAATAACTTTTTGTGCTTCATTTTATCAAATGCTTCTGTATAGTCAATAAAACAAACAAATCTTTTTGCACTTGAATATCTTGTTCTGATAGTTTCCTTAGCATCAATATTACATTTCTTGTACCTTTGTCTTTCACAAAACCACATTGTTCTTTACCTATTTCTACTTGCATCTTACTTTTAGCTCTTGTCATCAAAATTCTTAGAAGTATATAGCGATATGACTCATTAAACTTATGGTCCTATGTAATTCACATTCTATTGCTCCAGGTTTCTTAGGAAGAGTGATAATTACTGATTTTTTCATCTCTTCTGGTATTATTCCAGTCTCATAAATGTCATTGATTAAATCAGTAAGTTTTTCAATTCCATAATCTTCAAGGGCAATAATTTGTTCTATTACAAATTCATCAGGACCTGCTGCCTTTCCCTTCTTCATCTTATTTATTGCATTTAGAACTTCAGATTTTAAAATACTTGGACCTTCAATGTTCTTAATTTCTGGTTTTTTGCTTCAATCGTCTTCAAACAATTCCTGAATATACTCAGTCCATCTGTTCATAATCTCTTTTCTTTATCAATCTTTATATTAGTTAAATAAAAAAGTAAAATTTTATATATAAAACAAGAGAATTATCACAAATATCTATAACAGTTTGAATAAAAGGAAAAATAAATATAATCAAGATCAAGCATAGTATTAATCTAATAGTATATAATAAAGAGAAAGGTAATTGATTCTCCTCATCCATAAAAAAAAAGATAAAGAAACTTTTATAATTGACATGTACAGAAAAACCCAAAACACAAAAAAAACAAGAAAAAGAAAAAAGAACTGGGCAGCTCAAACTGAGAGTGAAAGCAAAAAAAAGGAAAAACTTTCTGATCAAATTCAAAACTTCAAAAAGGCCATCTGTTCATAATCTCATCTTTTTCCATGATAATGGTACCGTCCTTTGCTTTCAAACATCCACTTGAAGAACAGAGGGCTTTTACCAGTGATATTCTTGATTTGTTGATCTAACTTTTTTGGATCAGTAATAGGGATTCTTTCTAGTTGGTCACATTCCTGGTTTAACCATTCTTCTTTGGCTTTTGAACATAAGCTTTTAACTTTTTTATCCAAGGACTTATATTCTATAGGATTTACTTTCTTCCATCAGATTTTTGATTTCATCTGTCATCCATTTACTCTTTGTGTTTTTTTCTTTTTTAGGAATCACTGACTGCTGATTCTACCAAGACATCCTTTAGAAGGTTAAACTTATTTTCTACATGATTGCTATCATCTTCAACATATTCTATTTCTAGACTTTGAAATCTATTCCTTACTTCAATAGTAAATTTTTGTCTTAAGTTTTCTTCTTTAATTAATTGTGAGTAGTCAAGGGATTCTTCAAGGTTTTGCTTCTTTAGTTTTTTTAAGTTTTACTTTTACATGACTTATTACTGCGTTATGGTCACTATTACGATCTGCACCTGGATATGTTTTGCATTGAGTCACTGAGTTTCTAAATCTTTGGTTTATAGTAATAAAGTCAATTTGATTTCTGGTGTTATGACCTGGACTTTTCCAGATCCACAAACATCTTGAATGGCTTTTAAAGTAGGCATTCATAATGACCTGATCATTCATCTTGCACCGTTCTACCCATTTCTCGCCTCTTTCATTTCTTTCCCCTAGTCTAAATTTTCCTATGGTATTTCCATCAGCACCTTGTCCTACTTTAGCTGTAACATCTAGGTTCACTTATAAGGTTAACATACATGCAGGATTTTTAAGTTTTCGAAACATATTACACTCCATTTATATTTGGTGTCATTTTCTATTGTAACAGAGATGTGAACATGCCAGCATTGCTGAAATGGACTCCCATTTTGCGAAAATAACATTCTTAATGGTGCAGAAATATACCATACCAATGCTATTGCATTGCAATGCCTGAAAAAGGTACAAAGTTAACTTTGATTGAAATTTGTTTCCTCTGACATATGAAAACCTTGTAAATGCTGGCCTCAACAATTATGAATGCATACCACTGCTGCCATGTTGTCTGGCCATTATTGTACAAGATGCTTGATGCCAAATTGATTACAGTGTTGCAGTTCATCTTCCTTGCTTGTTCTGCTTCTGAGAGAGGGATTTCTAAAACTGTCAGAAAATGAGAGGCTTCAGAAAACAAGGACACTCATTTAGAACTGAGATGAGGAGGAATTTCTTTAGCCAGAGGGTAGCGAATCAATGGAATTCATTGCCACAGACAGCTATGGAGGCCAAGTCATTGGGTATATCTAGGTTCTTTATTCGTAAAGATGTCAAAAGCTATGGGGAGAAGGCAGGAGATTGGGGTTGAGAGGGATATTAAATCAGCCACGATGGAATGGCAGAGCCAACTCAATGGACTAAATTTTTCTCTTCCCATCAGGCCTCCAACCTGATGGCATGAACACTGACTTCTCTAACTTCTGTTAATGCCCCTCCTCCCCTTCTTACCCCATCCCCGATATATTTAGCTTTTCTCCCCCCTCGTTTTTTTTTCTTTCTTTCTGCCCATCACTCTGCCTGTTCTCCATCTCCCTCTGGTGCTCCCCTCCCCCTTTCTTTCTCCCTAGGCCTCCTGTCCCATGATCCTTTCCTTTCTCTAGCTCTGTATCCCTTTTGCCAATCACCTTTCCGGCTCTCAGCTTCACCCCACCCTCTCCGGTCTTCTCCTATCATTTTGCATTTTCCCCTCCCCCTCCTACTTTCAAATCTCTTACTATCTTTCCTTTCAGTTAGTCCTGACGAAGGGTCTCAGCCCGAAACGTCAACAGCACTTTTCCCTATAGATGCTGCCTGACCTGCTGCGTTCTACCAGCATTTTGTGTGTGTTGCTTGAATTTCCAGCATCTGCAGACTTGCCTTTTAAATTTTTCTCTTATGCCTTATGATCTTATGGAAAATCTGACCCCTCTCGAGATCCTTAACATTTTTTAAAGGATGAAATAGAACAGAGTGGAGTCGTCTTCAGTCAAAAGTAATGGTTCTGAAGGAGATCATTGAAAACACCAAAGCCTGCGAAGAGACAGTTTATAAGACGGCAGTATGAGATGCCAAAGATTGTGAAGTAGATTTTTTCTGAGTAGGACACATCTTTGTGTCCTGTGCTTACACTTTTGATTCACTCTACCTGGCCAATGATTGCCATAGCAAAGCCTGCAGTAACAAATTGCTGACTGCAATGTCACTAATAAGATTCCACAAATTATAAATGCTGAAAAAGCATGTGTGCCAATTGTGGTACAGTTAAGGTATTCTGAAAGATGACTGTGCAAGTTCTAAAGGCAGCGATCAAATATCCCAGTTTCAAAGCAGTATCTCTTTTAAAACAATAAAATCTCACAATATGCTCCTGGTTTCAACTGTGAGTATTCACTGAAAGCCTCTTTCATTCAAGTTATGCCAGTAATAGAGAAAATAAAAACCGTACACAGAAAATGTCACTGAGAGTATGTGTATGATTCTAGGGAAACATTTTATGATGCTTGAGTAAATGATAGCTGCAGTCCAATTTTAAGATGGGCAAGAACTCAACAGAAAGTAATTACAGCTGTACATTATTAAAATATAAGCTAAAGTGGCTTATGTGTGTGACTTGAACTAACAGATGCTAGATGCTCCATCTTCTAGGCTGATGTTTTAGTTTTAGTCAATGCTTCCACCAACTTTGCAATCATAGCTCCTCATGTAGAAATATCCATTTTGAAGATGCTATACTCAAAAGGTAGTTATCCCTCAGTCACTCAAGATTCACTGCAGTGAAGAGTGGGGAATATATTTAGAATCTAGCTTTCAAACTCGGAGTCCATGAAAGCCAGTAACATTTAATGGTATTTTTAATAGGCAGAAGGCTATGAAATAAATATTTTAAATGGGTGATAAAAAAGAAATCTCTTTGAGCATCTGCACTGATCCACCGGGCAGCAACAAAATTAAATGAATGGCATGTTTATTTTGGCTAGTCAAAACAAGAACATTTGATTTTGATTAACTGCATTCTGTATACTGTTTTACTGTATAAACCATTTATGGATTTTTACATAGAGAATGTTTTTTTTAAATGAACCTAACCCTTTCATTAACTCAGGGAATCCCATATATTAAATGAAGAAAAGTGTAATTGTACCATTTTTTCATCAACACTTTTAAAGTTCCATGTCCACAGCTGTGCAGAATTTCAATTCAACTTTTATTATAGCAGAGCACTACACTTTATTAAAAAACACAATGGATTCTGGTTATCTGGGACACATCAAGATCAGTATGTTTTAGTCCCATTAAACAGCTGTCCCAATTAGCTGAAGTATGATGTAAATAGTTAAAAAGGTATATAAAACAGAGACAAACTGACTATCAAATTACGTATTTGAATGAAATACAGAACAAATTAGAACTCTACCAATACTGCTTCAGTACTCTTAAACTGGATATTAGTTCCTAATAGTAAGAGGAATTTATCTAATGTATGCAATAAGCAAAATTATCGCAGACACTTAGTGCATATAATGCCTTTTTACAATGCTATCAATGTGTATCTGCCAAATCTTCATTTTCATTGTAGCATTCAAGATGATTATTGGTACCTTCAAATCTTTCACATCTCCTAACTTGTTGAAATAGTGAATGTGTTTCATTTTCACTCCTGACCATTTCTGGCATCTCCAAGCTTGAATGCTTGAAAACACAGTGAGCAAAACAGTTCTGAAGAGTTTTACTGCTTATTCTTCACCAACTATCAGTGACAAAAAATACTGCTTTTTGAATGCAAACACATGCAACTGACGCAATTTAAAAACTGATCACTTGAAGAAGAATGGTGTAGCTTCTAATGACCAAGACCGACTCCAGTTAGAACCTGTTTGGCAACAGTCTCCTGCTCCAATTAAGCAGCATAATGTCCCAAATAAATGAAGGGAATCCTGGTAATTTTCTTGATTAGTTTTTGTTCTTTAAGAGTTGTCCCAAATAAGTGGCTTCCCCAATTAACCGGAACCCAGTGTATTAGCGTTTGTGCTAAAATTCTCCTGATCAAAACAAGCTGAAAAGTCACATTTCATAGTTTGGTTCTCTATGTGGTTCTGATGATGTTGTTTGCCTTTAGCATCTTACCTTTTTTGTATGCCCACATTTGTGAATTCCCATTCCTATGTGTTGCCAGCTCACTTGTGATGCAAAGAATATTGAGGCTAGTAGAAAAACTTGTAATCAATAAAGGAAAATGCATGTGAATTTTCAGAAAGTAAAAGTATATATTTGAAGGCATCATTTCATACTTCAAGTTCCAGTAACCACAGGCAGCAACACTAGAGTTTGAAGATTTTGTCAGATTATAACATTTTGTGACAACATGATATATTTGCTTCAACTTAAGACAAACTGCTTTTCAAATTCCTCAGACGGTATGCATTTTTATGGGGGGGGGGGTATAGAATTTCTAATGTAGGTTTTTAGCATATGTTAGCAACATAACAAATAAAGCTCATAAAACTGAGTGATCCACCAGACTCTTGCTAAAACATGCCTTTTGGTAACCAGCCAAATGACTTGTTAAAACAAAGTACACTATACAAATAGCTTCATTAAATAGAACCATAATTTAACAAAGAAGAATTTAGTGAAACCAATAAGGTACCTAAAATTCAAAATTAGGTAATTATTCAGTACATTATTATAATATTAAGAGTCTGTTTCCAGAAATGCCAAATTAAGAAATCAGGTTTCTTTTTAGAAAATGCTGGAAATATTCAGGAGGTCAGGCCACATCTCTAGAAATAGAAACGGTTAATGTATCAGGTCAAAGACCTTTTGTCAGAAAGTGATATATTCTGATAAAGGGTTTCTGACTTAAAATATTAACTCTGTTTCTTTTCTTACAGGTGCAGCCTGGCCTGTTGAGCATTTATATCCTTCGCTGTTTTTTTTAAAAGCTTCAAGGACCTATATTTTTTAACTTAAGTTCCTTCTCGGTTTTTAATAAAGCGCATGTCAAAAGTAATTCAAAAACATTGACTTCAGGTGTAAACTTCTTCTACAGTTACTTTGAACTTTTGTACATTGTAGCACAAATGAATAGATCCCTGATAATTTATTTTGATACACTATGAAGCAACTTAAGTGTTACATGAAACAAAACTGTTGGTGTAATCTAAGTAGGGAAAAAGAGTTCAATGTATTTGCTGGCACTCCTGCCAAGCAGGCTACTAACATTATGATTTCATTTAAAGATGTACGAAGTATGTAAAGTGTCAGGAACTTTGTAATTAACAACACTGAGCTGACTCCTTTTAAAACAAAATTACAACTGAAAACCTACCCAAGTTATCAAAATTTAGCAATAACTTCAATTTTAGTGTTCACATGCCATTCTTCAGTATCACTGATCATTCAATACAAAAAAGCTCACAATATGAAGAGTTAAACATTTAAACATTGTAGATTAAGCTGATGTGTGTACTGAATTTTATTACTACCTGCTTTTTCAGATATTTGAATTCTGTGCATTATTGAAAAAGTATCAGCTCACAAATGAACCTGGAGCACTGCAATTTGAGAACATGAATAAAGTTTTGGAATTCATATTAATTAAAATGGAATAGAATTAGAAGGAAAGTACAATGTGAAAATACCGTACTAACAATAAGTGCATTTTCAAATTCAATTCACTGTGCTATGTTGTAATGGTAACCAGAATTTTGAGCTGCTGCAATTTATTGCCTGCAGGCTATATTTCTAGAAATGTGAGGTGGATCTTCCGGTAAGCACCATACTGCCAGTATAAGCCAGACGCCAGTGCTGTTTTTATACCATTTACAGTTCCACCTTTTTCTCTGGCAAGCCGCCAATGCATACCAGTAACTAAGATTATACCTTTTAATGTCATTGTTGGTGATTATTTCTACCATTTCAGCTTTTACATTTATACAAGGAAATTAGGTGGGAGACACTGAGGAAACTGCAGGGCAAACTCTGGGTAGGAAATTGGTGGAAGTAGCGACAAAAAAGGTGGAGCAGGAGTCAAAAATAAATTGCATGGATTCCCCTGCACTTTCAAAGGAAGGAACCACGGTATGTTCCTCCTACTGGAAAACATTTGATATAAAATTCCCATAAGAACGTTGCTAGTCAAAGGTTTCAAAGGTACATTTATTGTCAGAGAAATGCATACAATACTGTATACATCCTGAAATGCTTTTTCTTCACAACCATCCACAAAAACAGAGGAGTGCCTCAAAGAATGAATGACAGTTAAATGTTAGAACCCCAAAGTCCCCCCCCCAGTTCCCCTCCCTACCATGCGAAAGCAGCAGCAGGCAACGATCCCCCTTCCCCCCACCGGCAAAAGCATCGGAACCTGACACCGAGCACTCAAACGTGAGCAAAGCAACAGCAAAGACACAGACTTGCAGTTACCCCAAAGACTACATGTTGACCCGGTATTCAACATACCGCAGGTGCTCTCTCTCCCTAATAAAGGAGTAAGAG
This sequence comes from Hypanus sabinus, assembly GCF_030144855.1. Lineage (NCBI taxonomy): Eukaryota > Metazoa > Chordata > Chondrichthyes > Myliobatiformes > Dasyatidae > Hypanus > Hypanus sabinus. Next base: position 123,030,315 of record NC_082714.1, on the reverse strand, counting down.
ATGTCTCCATTTCACAAATACATGTCTTCACAAGTATTACAGAATCTCATCTCACTGAAGGAGATCCATTGAGCCCATACTGCCTACGTGATAAAGCAACTCAATACTTATTTTCCAGTCCTAAAGATTATTCCTCTTAAAATATACAGACATTTCCTGCATCCAACATTCTTTCCAACAACAGTTTTCAAATTAGAACTCCCTTGTGTAACCAAAGTTCCTTTGCCAATTATTAAAATTGTTCTCTCTGGTTATTACATCTTTCACCAGTTCTAAGATTCTCCTCAGCTACTCCACTACAAGTACGGACTACTTGAACATCTCTGCTAAATCTCTCCTCAGACATACAGTGTGTGGTACACACATTCCAGATTCTTTCATCTCTCCTCAAATCCTTCATCCATCTTCCTGGCTAATCCCCCCCCACCCCCCCCCCCCCCCCGCACCATCTCCAAAGCAACCAAATCAAAATTTCGCAATATAAAATTATTATTTCTGTAAGTGGACCCATCAACATTCATAATAGATGTCCAAAAGGTGCTAAATGTTTTACCTATCTGTCTTTACACAGCTCCAGAAAATCTTGGGATGTAACCGATCTTTTCTGGAAGATGATTTAATATTGTCAATCTCATACAATAAATTTGAAAAATTAATAATGAAATTTGATACTGCACTTTAAGCAAGAAAACATTCATTAAGGCCAGTCAGGATAGCATCTTTGAGCGATCTGTCAACCTAGACCCCAAGATCCCTCTATCCCTCCACACTGCTAAGAATCCTGCTATTAACTCTGTATTCTTCCTTCAAATTCAATCTTCCAAACTGTTTCATTTCACACTTATCCAGGCTGAATCCCAACAGAATTTGAAGATTTGATTGATCCAGTACTGTATTTCAAAGCAACAGATAACATTCAACTCTACATCAGTAAAATAGGATTGGAAGTTGAATTGCCATCCGCTTAATTAAAGGCAAGATTTACCTTTGCTTTAGCCTAATTAAGAATAAACTTAAATTGTTCTTTATGATTTTTATGAATGACTTGGATGAGGAAGTGGAAGGGTGGATTACCAAGTTTGCAGATGACAAAGATTGGCGGAATTGTGAATAATGTAGAAGGCTGTTCTCAGTTCAAACGGGACAATGCCAGGATTCAGAGCTGGGATGTTAAATGGAAATCAACCCTTAAAAGCGTAAAGTGATTTACCCTGGAGGATTGAATTTGAAGAATACAGAGTTAATGGCAGGATTCTTAGCAGTGTGGAGGAACATTTGGATCTTGGGGTCCATGTCCACAGATACCTCAAAGTTACTGTGCAAGTTGATAGGATTGTTACGAAGGCATATGATGTGTTGGCCTTCATTAGTTGGGGCACTGAGTTCTAGAACCCTAAGGTAATGATGTAGCTCTATGAACGATGGTTAGACCACACTTAGAATTTTATATTCAGTTCTGTTCACCTCATTATAGGAAGGATGTGGAAGCATTGGAGAGGGTGCAGAGGAGATTTACCAGGAAGGTGTCTGAATTAGAGAGCATGTCTTATCAAGAGAGGCTAAATGAACTAGGGGATTTCATCTTTGCAGCAAAGGAGATTGAGAGCTGATTGATAGAGGTGAACAAGATAATAAGGGGAGTAGATTGAGTGGATAGACAGAAACATTTTCCCAGGGCAGAAAAGGATAGCATAAAATATGGGTGGCATAAATTTAAGGTGACTGCAGAAAATTATGGGGGGGGGGGGTGAGAATGTCAAGGCAAGCTTTTTTAAAAAAAAAACAGTGATGGGTGCATGACAGGGTGGATGGAAAGGCAGATACATTAACAACATTCAAATAAACTCAGGTGTGTGGATGATAGAAAAATGGAGGGATACACATGGGTTAGATTGATCTTAGATTAGGTTAAAAGGTCGGCATAGAGAGTTGAAGGTCCTGATCTGTGCTATAATATTCTAAATTCAACATGACACTTCCTAAGTTTAAATTAATCTCCATGAATAATATTCAGTCCCCAAAATTGGGAGTACTCCCCAGCTGAAGGCAATTTAGAAAATGTGACTTACAGCAATATCCCATACTATTGAGGAAAAGTGAGGAGCAATTTGGATAAATGAAGAAATCTGTGATACAACAATGCAATTTCCCATCCTTCCTACTCCATAAATATTTGGAAAACATGAAGAGAATCCTGTTTTTGTATTGTGGATGAGACCCTTCAAAAATAACTTTGCAAACAGGTTCCCACTTGAAAGTGGCTAGTCCCATAGAAAATATCAACTGAATGCAGAATAAAATTCCTTAGACTGTATTTCTTTATTACATTGAAAACATCTTCACTGTTGATACACCATACACTTTTAACAAGTTTCATTAACAAAATCTGCTCAGGATAGGACAATAAAATAAGCAGCTGTAATAACTTAAGTAGAAATAAATGATGAATAAACAAAACTATTGATTAGTTCGATCAACCCCTTTACCATGATAAATTAAAAATTCAAACTTCAAAGCTCAAAGTACTTTATGATCAAAGTATGTATACTATATACAACCTTGAGATTCATCTCCTTACAGACAGCCACAGAATACCAATGTTAATATTGAGGCTTCATTAATGAGAGTGGCTGTGTAGCATCACAAGGTTAAAAAAAAGTAATTGTACTTTTCTATCTCTTGCTCAGTGGGAGAAGGGAAAAGTGAATGTCGAGGGGTGAGGGAGTGGGGGCGGTGAAGAGGAGGGTTAGGGTCTTTGATAATGTTACCTGCTTTCGCAAATCACCAGCAAGTGTTGACAGAGTCAATGGAGGGGAGGCTGGTTATAGAACCTGGGGTCACAATCTTAGAACTCAGGGGACAATATTTATGACTCTTTGGCCATTAAGTGGCAATTTTGTGGAATTCTTTAGCTCCAAAGGTTGTAGAAGCCAAGCAGCTGAATATATTTGAGAAGTACATGGAAAACTTTCTAGATACAACAGACATCAAAGGGTATAGAAAGGGAGTGAAAACACTGAATCAGGCGTAATTGTTTTCAATGGCAGAACAGACTGAAAAGGCCGAATAGCCAATTCCTTCTCTGATTTTTCTATCTGTCTGTCACTTACATTTACAAACATTTAGCTATTGAGATTAGATAATGAATGAAATTAAAAACATAACACAGTTAAACATTTAAAATCCATTATATCAATCAACATTTTAAAATTATCTTTTTGAGAACTTTATAATCGCCAATAAAATCAACAGGGTTCATGAAATCTGAAGATGGCTGACCTGGCTCGAGATCCAAAAGATAATTCCTTATAGCGCCTTGAACTTGGCTTGGTAGAGTCCAGGAGATAAAGGAATTTTTCATTCAGTAAGCCCAGGACATGTGTGTTTGACAGCTTAAGTAAAAGCAAAACCCTGAATTTGTCTCCATTTAAGCAGGCAATTTCCATTCATTCAGTTTGGCCGTGCTGGCATCAATCACTTGGCCATTGCAGTGCATATTGCAGAAGACTCTTTTTCATGTATTACTAAAAATTATTGCTTTGAGTGAAAAGCAATAGTTAGTCTTGGCCATTATCATTCCATTAAGCTTAATTAGTTTTGCAACCCCTGATTCAAATTTTGATGAAAGAACTTTGACTTAAGAGTTACAGTTCAAAAGATATGGTAACATTTATAATTTAAAAAATACAAATTTAATTCAACATTCTGATTGTCCACCTACTATGTGATAATAGTGTTTGCAGCAAAGATAAATGGTGTATAAATCAACCTAAACTTGCTGAAAATAGCACAACACGTTGACAGCATTCTGAGCCACTCTTTTTCTTATTTTAAAGGTCTGCAAATTTTATTTTCCTAATAGTGTTTTATCCTCTTTACCTAATGTATCTGGCTCTCTTTTTTTTGTTACACCCACTTCTCAGCATCCACTAAATTGAGGTGACTTATTGCTTTTTTCTGATCCACTAGAAGATGGTCAGGGATGATTGTACAACACTGAGCATTTCTGGTGTGCTGATGATTCAATTGTGCCAAAAATCTTTAATAAGCTATAATAATAAACTAAAACAGTGAGTCAGGCACTTGATTTGGACACACAAAGCTGCACCAAACTGATTTCTGAAATGGTGAGATTGTCATACAATTTAACACTACAAAGTCCATTTTACTGATAACTATATTCTTAAGTCTAATTTGAGACGAGTCAGCATCTTCATTTTTTCAGCACTCCCCTTCTGAACACAACTCCTATTGAGTAAGATTATGTACAATTTGACATACTGGTGTATCTCATCTTTTAACCAACACCCCAAACATCTCCATCATAACTCCTGGGTATGCAGAGTTAAGATAGGTGTAAAAACATGGAAAATAGGTGTATATGCCCACCACACCACATTACCACCAAGCCAGAGGATTAGCAAACATATAATCATTCTTAAAAAACAAATCAGCACGAGCATTTCAATTTCAGTTCATCTACCTGACAAACGGAAAGAACTGAATATCAATAGCACAAATGAGCAGATTGAAACCAGGTAACTGGAAAATATCAAAGTGCTGGGGGGAGGATTGCGGTTCAAAGATATCACAGATATAAGGAACAAAGGGTCTGGACCCAGTGAGAAAGAATGGAGTCAATATAGGAAGGGATACATTCTGCAGGGCTTGAGCTGGCTGAAACAATGAGTTTGCTGGAACAGTGCTGCTTCTGAATCTTACAAGATTGAAGAACTGCGATACTGCAGAGCTGAGAGCTCCGGAGCAAAAATCTAAGGAAATGAGATCTGTAACTATCTGGCAGATAATGGCCAGATTCGGTGATGCAGCCATGATCCAGAGAGAGATAGAAGGAAGTAAATGTCTGAGAGCTAAGATCTGTGAGATAATATCAGCTTGTCTGACCACAACTCCATCCCATTCTTTAGTTTTGCTGACAATACTAGTGTTGGGTTTTTTTTTAGTGAAAGTAAAACTGAATGCTACATCAGTAGTTTACAAGGAATAGGTGTTGAAACGGAAAAAGGTCAGAGTAATCAAGAATGCAGGAAATGGAAAGATTCACTATCTGAAGTGAAGACTACTGACCCAAAATAAAGGGTACAGAGGTGGAGGGAGCAGTTGAAATATTCACATCAGACTCAGAACTCACTTAGATGGGTTGGAGCAAAGGGGAAGTCTCTACTGCGGACTGATCCCTTGGTCTTGGTGGGTGGAGGGGGAGTTGGGGATGATTAGAAGGAACTGTTAAAACTGAAAGGGACTGGGACTGGAGGAAAAGATAGGGTCAGAAAAAAAGTTAAGGGAAGAAAGTTCAGAACTAATTTGGAATTTAAGAGCTATTGGAACTTGCAATTCAATAATTATGGCTGATTATAGAAATAGACCAGCTCTGTACACAGGCATAAAAGAGCACCAAACTCCATATATGTAAGCCAACACTCTCTATCATTTGCCTATATTCCAATGAATAAAGTCCCAAACTGATCAAGCTTTCCACATAATTCAATCCTTCATGCACTGTTCTGTCTAAACTAAGCGGGTGCACGGCTGCACAATAACCGAAGTGCTCCTGCACACATAGCATTTGATGCCATGCAGCTGCAATTCTCTTTTATATAATGCTACCATAATTTTGAAATTATGATCAAAATTTTGAAATGTTAATCTAATTGTGAAATACCCTGTAATTTTGTGTTAATGTATATAATCCCTAAATTTTCTAAATAATAAATGTACTGTAACCTTTACTTTGAAACATTTTAAGAGCTTTAACATATTTACATCGTTAGGTGTTTCAAGTTGCAACACGATTTAAATTGTAACAATAAACAGAGAATGGAAGTTGGTAGCCCAATGTTAATAAACCGCTGGCCCCCTGAATTACAGCCAATGCTAGAATATGCATATTACAAATAAAAGCATGTAAAAGTGCTGCAGTGTTCGAGCCATGTGAAGATTTCCTGTGTAGTCCGTGCAGCTGTAAAATAAATAAGAGGGAAATCTGCACCCTCATTTCACAAAAATGTCATCATAAACCAACACCTTGTACAGCTACAACAGCCCAAGGTCTGTACTCAATGCCCTAACTGACCAGCCTGTCTACCTGTGATGCCACTTTCAGGGACCCATGTACTTGTAGTTCTTAGTCCTTGTGTTCTACAACCCTCCCCGAGCTCCCACTGTTCACTGTAAAAGTCCTGCACTGATTTGTACAGTGCCTTGTATATTCTCATCCAAAACATTGATATAGAATAGCTATAGGCTTAGCATCATTCCAAATAAACAACCTTCCACCATTCCACCAGCATTTTGTGTGTGTTGTTTGAACTTCCACCATTACCCTTTGCTTTATACCATTAAACCAATTGTGCATCCAATTAGATGTGTTTTCCTGGATTCAACAGTGAATCGTTTTCGGCTGATTACAACAGTAAACTTTACTTTAAAACTTGTTTGCAATGCTTCCATTTGCAGTCTCAAGGATCATCATGGGAAATCTACTATTTATGCTAAACGTCACAATGTTGATAAAAAAAAATGGGAAAAAAGCTAAATTCAAAGAAGATGCTGGTGATTATATTTTGAGTTGCTGGTCTGTACTATTTTGTATTTGAAAGACGATTCACACTACTTACAAAACTTTGTTGTCCATTCGGACACTGAAGCTTGCTATTCCCAAGGTGAGCATCATAAATACAGACACAAGAAAATCTGCTGATGCTGGAATTTCAAGCAACGCACACAAAATGCTGGTGGAACGCAGTAGGCCAGGCAGCATCTATAAGAAGAAGTACAGTTGACGTTTTGGGCTGAGGCCCTTCATCAGGACGTACTTCTTCCTATAGATGCTGTCTGGCCTGCTGCATTCTACCAACATTTTGTGTGTCATAAATACAGGTTAGGTGCCAGACTTCTGTTTCAATATTACTACGAAACTGAGCACAAAGCATCCAAACAAAACAATGCACAATTTATGGTTATAATTTTAATGAAGAAATTTAAACTCTACAGCTGATGGGATGCTACTAAATGGGGGAAAAAATGTACTTAGCAAATCAGCCAAATTTTAAGCCAAGTACATGAACACAAATGTGGATGAAGATTCAGGCACAAAGGTGGCTCAATGGTGCAGCAGAGAACTGCCCATACATAGCGCCACGATTCAGATTCAATCCTGACCTCCAGTGCTGCAAGTGAATAAATATCAGAACTAGAATCGCTTAATAGTCAAGAGAAATGGGGGAAATTTAGTGTAAATGGTTGCTTGATAATTGGAATAAATTAAGTGGGTCATAAGACCTATTTTTATGCTGCGTGGCTGGCTCTGTACATTTGAATAAAGATGAAGATTTTGAATTGTCTGTCCACAAAGAATACAAAGTGGAGTAAAAGAATAAAAGGAATTCAAAAGCACATTTATGGAAGAACTGCTTTCAGAAGACTTGGTATATTAACCATGTAACGTCTTTTTGCATTAGTTATTTTTTATTTTTCTTATTGCAACTTAGAGTAATTATTTTATGTATTGTACTGTACTGCTGCCGCCAAACAATAAATTTCACAATATAGTATGTCAGTGATAATAAACATGATACTGATTAATAGCAAGAGATTTAGGAACTGACCAGTATGTCATTGCAAAGCACAACCTGCAAAAGCACTACTCCAGCTGTCCAAATGAGCTGCAATACCATTCTAAACAATACAAATAAGTTACTGTGAAAATTGTTGGATGGCTTTATATTGTGGCAGTAATAACTCACCTAAGAATGCATGATGCAGAAAATCAAAGCTGTTTTAAATAAGAGGTTGCATCATATGAGTAGCAATGTAATAAAGCACTATTCCAATTCTCCTTACCCCCGCTTCAATGAAGAAGCAAAATCGCCAATTCACGTGTTAAAAGGAGACACTGAAGTAACAGGCCTGGGAGGACCAACTGAACATGAAGTTAAAACATTTATTAGCAGCAATGTTTCTAAGTTAGAGATCAACACCACAATCCACAACGTGGTGGACTACAGTGCAAATATTGATGTTTAGACTCACGTCCTAGTTAAGTCTTATTCAACCCAATTTAAAATAAGAATGTGGAGCTTCTTCCCCTCTGCCATCCGATTCCTAAATGGACATCGAAGCTTTGGACACTACCTTTTTTTAAAAAATATACAGTATTTCTGTTTTTGCACTTTTTTTTAATAATCTATTCAATATATGTAATTGATTTACTTGTTTATTTACAATTGTTTTTATTTATTATTATTTTTTCTTTCTGCTAGATTATGTATTGCAATGAACTGCTGCTGCTAAGTTAACAAATTTCACATCACATGCCGGTGGTGATAAACCTGATTCTGATTCTGAAAGCAGTGCACAACTGCAAAGTCCAGCAGTTCGGTTTGCACAGTCCTGGTGGGTCAGAAATGAGAAGATGGAACTTTTTGGAAATAGTAGAAATAAGCGGTTCTAAGAATGATCTCAAAGAAAATAATTTTTTTTAAATAATCACAGACTATTTGATCCTACACTATGATATTCAAGAGAATACTTAAGACAATAAATAACAACTGTACTCAAGAATAAGAACGTTCCTACAGAAGAGCCAATGTGCAAATGTTTCTAATAAGGGTCAAGATGAGACAACTTCATTAAATCCAGAAATGGGTGATATTCTAGCAGTACTGGTTGGATCTGTTAGTTCAAAGTAAATAGCATCATTATTACTGCTAAGATCACAAAAAATGTGAAAAACTGCAACATGGCCAAGCTTATAGATACATTAGATCAGTATGTGTGTTTCTTAAAAAGTAGAGCAGTGTCATAATTTGACAAATGTCATGTGCTATTGTGTGGAGAGGCAGTGCTAATAAGTCCTTTTAATTCAATAGGCATTTAGTTTGATCTTGTCTTTCACATTTAAACAGTCTGTCCACAAGCAATGGACTTCATTTAAAGATGCTCATTGATTACATGTACCTGGGGATAGACAATAAACACCCTGCAAGCAATGCTTGCATCTTTGAATTGGTTATAAAAAGTCTGAGTGGTCTTTGCAGGTTATGAGAGCATGTGGGAGTTCTGCTTTCTATGCAAGCTCTGTTCCACTGGTGAGAGCACACTGGATGCTGGCAGCAGGTGTCTTAAAAGCAGTATCACTTCATTTCGCGAAACTTTCAATAAGTCAATTTCATTAAGCTGGGCTCAAAAATATTTTAAATGCCACTTTTGGAAGCAATTAACTTTTAAAGAAGCATAATTACCAAGGATTATTAAATGCTATTTAAACTCTCAACATATTTTATCCATAGTGCAATATAGTTCACAAGCTAAAAGGGGAATATTTAAATGATTTTTTAAAACAAGAAAACTGAAGCTTTTATCTGAAAAACATTATTCATAATTTTACCCTTTGTGTGCACCAATTTCAGCTTTGTTTGTTTGAACAGAATTAGTGCTTGCTATTTTTCAGCTTTACCACATCTGGAGATGTGTATACTATAACTGGTTGCTATGTTGGGCTCATAGCAACAAAACAACCAATGCCTGGCACTTTTATTATACAACAATGTATTGTTGGCTGTTGTCCACCAGCACAGCTATTTTCCATCTATGCAGGAAAGTTAAGCTTCAGTTAGATAGTGGATTGATGTGGGGAAAAAAAATTACTGTATTTGAAATAATTGCCACAACAGTATTTTCAATTCCCCTCTGACCCTCACCAAGATAACAGTTAATACACTAGATCAGTATCATAGCATTCTGCAACAATGTTGGGGGTAAACAGTATCTACATTACTTTGTAGCATTAATCAACCTAATTGCTTGGAATTTGTGATCAAAATAAAGCCATTTTGTATCTATGGAAAATATTCCATTGACCTGAGAACGGAAAGTTAATGATTAAATTACAGTTCATATACAGCGCAAGATTTTTTTTTGATTTTGACAAAACCTGAAGCAACACTCTTCAGATTTACTTGAAGAATACTTTTATTTCCCCTCTCTGATAAATATACAAGTTGACAATAAAAGTCTATGCATAATTTACATTTTCATTTAAAAAAAATGTCATATATGATTTTCAAAAATACTAATCATTTGTTTATTAGATGTGCATGTCACTGGTGTGAAGGCAGCCAAAATTACCAGCAGAGTAAAGCTGAGCAGAAAAGGGCAATATTTTGGTGTTCATGATTAGGTGCAAGAACACGAAGAATTAGGAAACAAAGTAAAGTCTGAACTAGTTGGTGATCGATTCTAATACCTTTGATTCAGTCGTACTTTAGAAATTAAAATGTTTGCAGTTCACTATCAAACGATAGAACACCCTGAAATGAATCAAATTAAACACTCAAACACTACCCATATGCAACATCCTATTCATATTAAGGGTTTCATTTTGTTTTCTTTGATTTTCAATTTTGTTAATTTTTTTGTTAATATGTAAATCGTGATATTGTTGGTACTTCAGAGAAACATTTCAAAATACAAGCTACCGTAAAAGTTTCTTACATTTCCATACATCAACAGTTGCTTAAAAAATAAATATTGATTTGAACACCTAAAATGACTGGATACATTCAAATTTAAAATGATTTCATCATTCTGTACTTATTTTATTTAGAAATTACATAACAGCGATAAAAGGATACCTAACTTTTGCCTGAAATAAATACCATTCTGTAAAAAATAATTTAGTATGGAAATCAATGGCTGTTTCATTAGCGATAAATCAGTTGGATACTAAATCACAGATGGCAATACTTTTGCCTTACCTGTTGCTGTTGTATGAAAGCAAAATCTGGCCCAATTTCATTGCATTTTATGTCTGACCCCAAAAATAATGTACAGCTATCAGAAAATTGAATCTGTAGGTGGTCAATAAATAGGTCTCCAGTATAGTATGTGATAAGTCTCATATCATTAACCAGTTGCAATGCCAGACTAATTATTGGCAATAAACTAAAAATTTCCAATTAATGGTAAAGATTCACTACAAGGAATGCTTATTTGTTCCATTGTCAATAGATTTAGTTTCCTGAACCCAAACCAGAGTCGCTCTACCCTGCTGAATAGGCTTTAGTATTCTTGTAGATAGTTAAATTCTGCAAGGTGGAAAGGTCAAATGAGAGTACCAGAATTACATGAACTGCCCTTTTATGTTTGTGTAGTTGGCAAAATGACTGCAATCATGTTTTTGTTCCCTTGCTAACTTGAACAAAGTGGAAAACCTAATGGTTTTTTTTTCATCTTTTAGCATCACAGCCATCCAGTACTGAAACAGGCTCTCTAACCCAGAAACCTTGCCAAGCTTCAAATGTCCTTTTAAACTAATCCTAACCCCTTTTTATTCTCCCTTTATGCCCTCCCCAGTCCCACTCCTCCCAGATTCTACCACTCACCTTCACACTTTGGAAAACCAAGCACCCAGGGGAAAAACATGTAGTCATGAGGAGGATGGACAAACTCCACACAGACAGCACTGAAGCCCAGGATCAAATTCAGCTCCTTATAGCTGTGAGACAATGGCTCTACCGGTTTTGGGGAACACTTTGTTCTATTTTGCATACATGGTGTACACAGTGTTTGCAGAACTGAAGCAGTTACATGCATTCATTCTCAAAAAAACAAGTTGTTTTAAGGCTCTTGAGAATTGTGGGTTAGTTGTGGGTTTCAATTGTGAGCAAAACAGATTACTGCAAAGTTTTTAAATGGAATGGTGAGGAAAATATATGGAATGCTTATTTTTATAGGTCAGGACATAGAATATTAAACTTGGGCTGTTGCGTTGTAATTTCAAAGAACACCGTTTAAGTTGCACAAGGATGTGATTGCACTGTAGAGAGTGCAAAAGGAGATTTATCAGGATGTAGCCTGGAATGCAGAATTTTAGTTAAGGAAAGTGATGGAATTAACTGGGCTTACTTTCCTTGGAGCACAGGATGCTCTAGGGATGACCTAAAGAAAGTACAGTTGCAAGAAAAAGTTTGTGAACCCTTTGTAATTACCTGATTTTCTGCATTAATTACTCATACAATGTGGTTTGATCTTCATCCAAGTCACAATAATAGACAGACACAATCTGCCTACAGCTCTATTGCTAATTCCATAATATTAACATCTCCACTGCATGAAATTATTTTTGTCCTTTTGTTATATAGAATAATGAATTTGTAACATTTTTGATCAACATTATCCATTAATTGCAACTGTTCATTATAGAAATAAGACCAAAAGACCATAAGACATAGGAGAAGAAGTGGGCCATTCGGCCCATCAAGTCTGCTCCACCATTCAATCATGGGCTGATCCAATTCTTCTAGTCATCCCCATTCCCCGACCTTCACTCCATATGGTTTAATGCCCTGACTAATCAAGAAACTATTTATCTCTGCCTTAAATATACCAATGACTTGGCCTCCACAGCCGCTTGTGGCAGCAAATTCCACAGATTTACCACCTCCTGACTAAAGTAATTTCTCCACATCTCAATTCTAAATGGACGTCATTCAATCCTGAAGTTGTGCCCTCTTGTCCTAGAATCCCCTACCATGGGAAAAAACTTTGTCATATCTAATCTGTTCAGGCCTTTTAACATTTAGAATGTTTCTATGAGATACCCCCCCCCCCCCCCCCCCATTCTCCTGAACTCCAGGGAATACAGCCCAAGAGCTGCCAGACGTTCCTCATATGGTAACCCTTTCATTCCTGGAATCATTCTCATGAATCTTCTGAACCCTCTCCAATGTCAGTATGTCCTTCCGAGAATAAGAAGCCCAAAACTGCACACAATACTCCGTGTGGTCTCAAGCGTGCCTTATAGAGCCTCAACGTCACATCCCTGCTCTTATGTTCTATACCTCTAGAAATGAATGCCAACATTGCATTCACCTTCTACACCATCGACTCATCCTGGAGGTTAACCTTTAGGGTATCTTGCACAAGGACTCACAAGTCCCTTTGCATCTCTGCATCTTGAATTCTCTCCCCATCTAAATAATAGTTTGCCCATTTATTTCTTCCACCAAAGTGCAGGACCAGACACTTTTCAATATTGTATTTCATTTGGACTTCTTTGCCCATTCCCCTAAGCTATCTAAGACGCTCTACAGGCTCTCAATTTCCTCAACAGTACCCACTCTTCCACCTGTCTTTGTATCATCGGCAATTTAGCCACAAATCCATTAACCCCAAAGTCCAAATCATTTTTTAAAATATTTTTTATTAAATTTTAAAGAGAATTACATAAAATGAATAGAATAATAGTGAAAAATTAATATTAGCCCTCCCCTTAACCCTTCCCTCCTTAAGATCCCTATCTAAAAAAAGGAAAAAGAAAGAAAGGATTGCCTGGATATTGGAGGATCCCCACATGCTCCATGGAGTTCAAAATCTTTAGTATATATTTTTTCCCCCTAAATAACTAATAATTTTATCTTCAAAGGACCTATATATTTATTCCTATCTTTTGTAGATAGGGGTGCCAAATTTTCAAAAATATATCATATTTCTTAAATTATAAGTAATTTTTTTCAAGTGGGATGCAGCTATATATTTCATTATTCCAACGATCCATAGTTAAGAATGAATCTGATTTCCAAGTAACTGCAATAGCTTTTTTGGCTACTGCCAATGCAATTTTTATAAATTTTTTCTGATACTTATTCAATTTAGGTTTTGGTATTATCGCTTCAATATCAAAGTCCAAATCATTGACATACATCCTAAAGAGTAACGGTTCCAAATAAGATCCCTTTATTCCCACCCTCTGTTTTCTGCCGACCAGCCAATGCTCCACCCCTGCTAGTAACTTCCATGTAATTCCATGGGATCTTATCTTGCTAAGCAGCCTCATGTACAGCACCTTGTCAAAGGCCTTCTGAAAATCCAAGTACACCACATCCACTGCATCTCCTTTGTCTACCCTGCTTGTAATTGCCTCAAAGAATTGCAGTAGGTTTGTCAGGCAGGATTTTCCTTTCAGGAAACCATGCTGGCTTTGGCCTATCTCGTCATGTGCCTCCAGGTACACCATGATTTCACCCCTAACAATCGATTCCAACTACTTCCCAACCACTGATGTCAGGCTAACAGGTCAATAGTTTCCTTTCTGCTGCCTCCCCCCTTCTTAACAACATTTACAATTTTCCAGTCATTCAATACAATGCCAGAATCTATTGATCCTTGAAAAATCATCGTTAATGCCTCCACAATCTCTGCAGCTACTTCCTTCAGAACTCGAGGGTGCATCATCAGGCCCAAGAGATTTATCCACCCTTGGACCATTAAGTTTCCTGAGCACCTTCTTAGTCATGATTTTCACTGCACAAACTTCACTTCCCTGACACTCTTGAATGTCTGGTATAATGCAGACATCTTCCACTGTGAAGACTGATGCAAAATATGCATTCAGTTCCTCTGCCATCTCTACGTCTCTTATCACAATATCTCCAGCATCATTTTGTATTGGTCCTGTATCTACCCTCGACTCTCCTTTACCTTTTATATACTTAAAAAATGTGTGAGTTCCATGTTCAGTCAGCATAGGAATTGTGGTGTGATTGGACTCTGGATATATTGCCTTATAATTTAGACCTTATTTCGTGAATCAAGGTCTCCAACTGAAGCTGAAGGCCTTGTTTTTCATTTCAGCTAATTATTCTTAGCACACAAGTTCTGTCCAATTTTAACAAGATTTATTTATCTGTGAGACTAGTGTTGCCTTACAGTTGCACATCATCATTTATTGGAAGAATTGAAAAAAAATTGTCAGGATTGGGCTCACATAATCATGGAATCAAATTTTATTAATATGTCTTCATAAATGCTGTAGCTCCTCACACCAATAAGCCTTCAGCATAGTTTAGGTGCTGAGGGAGTCAGCTATGAAAAATGAAGAATTTAAATCCTAATTGAGTCTTTAAATGCTTTGGCATGGACTAGATGGACTGAAAGACCTTTTCCATGCTTTATGATTCTATGAGCAGAATAATATTGTAACGCAAAACCCAGACGAGTTACAAATTCAACTGAACCCCAAACCAAGCCAACAACAATTAGCCACTAATTAATCTCAGATTGTATTCCCATTAGTTTATGTGGCTTTTGAAAGGTTAGGTCACTTTGACAAGAAAATACATAACACATTACATGTAACTGTATAAAAGTGTATTTTCTAATTTACTACAAGCAAACTCATGTAAAGCCAAATAATAATACAAAATATTTTAAAATTATTTTCATGAATTTTTTTGTTGCAACTCTATATTCTGGAAAATGTAACTGATGTGACTATATTGCAAATATAATTTCATTTATAAAATAGAACAAAGGGATTACAAAAATAAAAAGTAAACTTAGTTGAAAGCACACAGATCCTATTGTGATGGCTTCATTACATTATTGCCTAACAACATTTGAAAAAATCATAGTTTTTAGAAAGAGCAGAGAGAGAAAACTAAAACAAATGTAAAGAGCCAAACTGATAATGCTTTTGCAATAACTATCTGACCACCTTTATGAATACTGTGCTACTTCAAGCACCTTTACACAAGATTTACAGTTTCAATATGACATCCACTAAATTATTACCAAACCTAGAAAATAATTTCAAGTGACCTAACTTAAAAAGGATACCATCATGTACATAGATCTCATCAACAAGACCTTGCTGCCAGGAAGACTCAAGCTGTAGTGCTTCCAGTTCGACATACTCCCAAGACTCATGTGGCCTTTAGCAGTCTATGAAATCCCCAACAACAAGGTGGAAAAGCTCAAAAGAGTGATCAGCACACATGTGAAACAGTGGCCTGGACTTCCACCATGCTTAAGTCCTGTTGGACTGTACGGGAATGGCAAATTGGAAATACAAATTGCAAGTCTTGTGGAAGAATTCAAATGTACCAAAGCAAAGTTGGTCACTACCCTCACTGAATCCGAAGATACTGTTATTCGAACAGTGCCCCCCCCCCCACCCCCATGTAGCAACAGGGAGGAAGTGGACCATATCTGAAGCCGTTCAGAGTGCTAAGTCTGCTCTTCACTTCAGGGATGTGGTTGGCCAAGTCCAACATGGAAGAGCCTGTCTCGGGCTTGTCCCAAAGACTCCTCAAAGGCACAAGGCAACATCAGTGCAGAAGAGATGGCTCGTGGTGGAGGAGGTGAGGAGACAAGAGGAGACAGAGCGACATGCCAGAGCCATCTCAATGGCCAAGCAGGGCCAATGGACTAATTGGGAGAGCCTGGAAAAGAGGAACCTCAGTTGGTGTGACATCTGGGAGATGGAGGGATCCCAGCTTGAGCCAATTATGACCTCCTACCAACACCTCAAAACCTGAACCAATGGTGGGGAGAAGACCCCATTTGCTCTCTTTGTCAAGCACCTGGATCACTAAGGCATATTTTAACAGGATGCACCATGAACCTCAGCCAGGGGCAATATACTTGGTGGCATAACCAAGTTCTTAGACAGCTGGCATCAATCTTGGAACAGAGACGAACCACCATAAATGCTCTCCCACAAACATCTGCAAAAAAATGTCCACATTACACGATTTGTACCAGCAGGCCAACCTCCAGAGCACCTAGCAACATCAAAGGATATAAGCATTCTGCAGATTGCTTGGGATTGGAAAATGGACGTGGACTTGGAGAAAAAGCTTGTGTTTCCCCCAGACATTGCAGCTACAACACTCCGGCCAGACGTAATCCTGTGGTCCACAACACCCAAGCTGGCATATGCTGTGGCATTGACAGTACCATGGGAAGATGGTGTTGAAGAAGTTTATGAGAGGAAAAAGACCCTGAACTGGCATCTGAAGCTGCTCAGAACAGCTGGAGGACCAAGATTTTCCCTGCAGAAGTGGAATGCAGGGGATTCGTTGCTATATCTATGACCAATCTATTGAAGAAGATGAGTGAGGGGTGTCTCCCTCCAAAAAACAATCAAGTCCTTGTCAAATGCAGCAGAAGAAAGCAGCAATTGGATTTGGATTAAAAGGAAAGACAACAACTGGGCTGCAAATGAAGACAGGAGGATACAGAACTGAGGGGGTGTATCTGGGATGCCAGGTAGCACCATTTAGCCCTCTGGAGACGTCGTGGGCTTATCAACGAAACGTCAAAGAAGGAGGGTGCCCACCTGGTGACGCCGATGACGTAGCTACCCTCTTCGTCACCACTCCAAGCCTATTGCCAACATTGTGAGTGTCAACTTATCATAGGGATTGAAACATCAAGTCTTTATTAGCTCTACTACTTAATGATGTCTTTGATAGTATCAAAGATATGATGTAATGAATTCATTTGAGAATAGTGCTTATTAATGCAAGCAAATATGGAAGTTATTTTTATATATTTTGAAACTTAGACTTAGGTCCTTAAGGTATTTCCAAATTTCTCTGATTTCTCTCCCTCAGTGACTGAACTGCTCTTGAAATGAGCCTAACACCTATTTAGGGCTTATAATTGTTTTACAGGTCTTTCACAGATTACAGCAAAGATGGCTTGAAGTGTGTCAATAATTCCAGGAGGACACTAACCTTCTAATTTTAAGAACTACTGATGTACAATAATATTCCATAAATAGCAATAAGAATATTAATATGTTCTTTTGAGAAAATTGTGCCCTGGGGAAACGAATAGATTCCTTGGTGTTCTTGGAATAGTCGCAAGATTTTTAGCATTGATTATGAACCATACAATAAGTGGCTACAGTCTCTGTTTAATATTTCATCTGAATGACTCCATCTACGTACTCCTCCCTCAGTACTATACTGTGTGTACTAAGTGCTCAAATTAAGGGCAGGCAAAGGTAAAGTTGTAATCAACTAATTAAAACTGAATCTTTGGAATATTCCTAAAACTGCTAATAAGGATTAATTTTGCTGCATGGGCAGAAAAAACAAAACACTTTATAACCATCTGCTGTTTTCACTTGTACAAAATCAAGAGGTATATGTTTTAAATGTCCTTTTTGAACTGTTCAAAAATTTATAAAAACGTATTTCACTGTGGCTTAACTTGAAAATACACCACCAATAATGACATACAGCTAAAAAACAGATAGATGAACAAAGGTGCACTGCAAACGTCTCTGGCTTTTCAATGTTAGTCCAGGAGTTAAAATCAAGCTCTCATTATTGGGTTGACAGTATGTTTTCTCTAAGGTTGTAAATGCCTCTGTGTTCACTGTGATCTCTACGATCAAAGTAGTCTTTAAATACCAACGGCACAAATAATGGCAAGTTGAAATCTATAGTTCTGGCACAATTCAATTTAAGATGTTCGTATTGTTGTAGCACATCTTCAGAAGCCATAATTTTCATTACTAATCTAGAGTGTTCTGTGCCACAATTTACATTTAGCACTTTCAACATAAGATTATTCATTCTTACTTTATTAAGTGCATCTATTAGTTAAAAAAAGTTAGGGAGGAAAATCTTTTTAAAGCAAAAATCCAGAAGACTTTAATTTTATGCCAATGCCTTTATTTTGTTGCATAGGTCTCAGTTTTTAATGCCAGTCTATAACTATCAGTATACCAACATCAGTAAATTACTCTGCTCAAAACGCTCCATCCAGGCACAACATAATTGGAAGGACCAAAATACAATGGTACACAGAGAAATGAGGAGAGGGAGATAAATCAGATATAAATAATGTTATTGAATGGTGGGACAGAGTTCAAGACATTACAGCCAATATCTATTTATGATACTGTGCAACAAAAGTATGCTTGCCAGATGAGCCACAACACTTCATATACTAGCGACAGAACTATAGAGAAAATCTGCAGAACATATTAAGCACATTACCAGTTACAGAACTTACAAAATCTTCATAGGCAGCTATTAAATATATTATTGAAGGAAAAAATATGTATTTCATACACACATATAACGTCAAAGCTTTAGATTCTGGTTAAGATGATGCTACCAAATGTGTGGAACAGCTTCTAGTCGTCAGAAAGTTAAGACATCTGACTAAAATCATAACTAAAATTACCTTTGCTGGGGTAAATTGCGTTAAATTATCACCGCAAACAATGAAGGTGTGAGCTATGGTGAGGCAAGCTTAGGAGATGAGTGAAATGGTGTGTTGCAGAATCATTGCAGTTGGAGCTCTGATGCATGTACAGCTGGCCTGGAGCAAAGTTGGATCACTCTGGGCCGAGGTAGGAAAGTTCCTATGCTCCTTCAACAGGCCTGGGTGCGACGATGGATCGCTCTGGATGCCAAAGAGAGAAGTTGGGGCCTGGGCAGAGGGGTTCTGACGCTCACTCAGCCGGCCCAGGTGCAAGGTTGGATCACTCTGGGCACTGAGCTGATCTCAAGTGAGTGAAAGCGGCTTCAGGTTAGGCGACAGAATCTGGGCCCGGAGTGAGTCGCTGGATGGCATGGCTTAGGCCAGAAGCCTTTCTCAGCAGTGCTGCCTGGGTCCTAGTGACAGGTACAATACACTGTTTTTACAATTTAAACACTGGCTCAGATTGGAGGCAAGAGCCTATTTTGCTCAGTCTCCATGATCTTCACTCCTTACTCAGGGCACTGGAGCCTTTTGCTGTTCTATTGTTGGGTCAATTTAAACAATGGCCAGGATAAGAGCTGATTTCACTCGCTCTCCATGATGGTCATCTCTATGGCGCTGAGGCAATTAAGACTGTGCTCCGTGCCTTTTAATATGATGAACTGATAACTGAGGCTTTGGGCCTACTCCGGGGTTCGGATCTGAGGACTCAATTCTATTTCTTAATGCTGTTGCTCACTTCAATTGTTTGCATGATTTGTATATTTTTCTTTCACTTGCACATTGAATGTTCATCTTTTATTTTATTCGTTTTTCCTTTAACTCAGTTCTTTTAGATTTCTTGCTTTGTGGCTACCTGTGAGCAAGGAAATCTCAAGTTTGTATAATTTATATATTCTTTGATAATAAATGACTCTTGATTCTCCATTTCTCAGAACATTTCTGTTTGAGAATATTGGGGTTCAATTCAAAAACTGATGCTACAAAAAGTTAGAAAGTACATTTTATGTTAAGTTGTGCAGCCCACGTTATTTGCATTCCCAAAACAAGACACTTTATTCCCAGCTTCATTGGAGATCACTAGGTGGGGAAAGAAAAAAAATATTCACTGATGTGCGCAAAGCTTCCTTGAGGAAGTTCAACACCCCACTGACTCCTTGGAAGCCCTGATCCATGATTGCTCAAAATATAAATGGATAAAAAACACTCAAGATGGCACTGAAAGTATTGCAGCCATGCACTGAGAGTACTCAGAAAGTCTGCATTAGCAGCTAAGGACTGCATGGAACCCACCGGCTTATCCCATCACAATCTCCTCCCACACCCTTGGATATGTTGGCAGTTAGCACTTTGGCCTCAGCAGCCATCTCATAACTCAGATAACTTGAATAAAGTAATCTTTGATCTCAAGGGACTATCTGTGAAGGAGATCTCAAGTGATATGGTTGATGGAATATTTCTTCTCAACAAGGTGTGTTACCATATAATCGATGTTAAGTAAATAAATAGCTTAGAAGTCTGTCCAACTCCATTGCAACTTCTGCTGCCAGTAGTGCAGGGAACTGATGCAACGTCATGTCAGTGAAACCAGAGCTCAATGGTTGTCAGCTCTTTTAAAGTCAAGGAAAGCACAATTCCTGAAGATAGCACATTAAGTATATCAACAACACACACAAAATGCTGGTGGAACTCAGCAGGCCAGGCAGCATCTATAGGAAGAAGCACTGTCGACGTTTTGGGCCGAGACCCTTCGTCAGGACTAACTGAAAGGAAAGATAGTAAGAGGGTATCCATTAAGTAAAAGATGGTATACATTAAGTACGCCGTCTTTTCTGTATAGAGCAAATTGAGGAATAAGTTGTTAAGATGCTATCACTTTGCAAAGTTGAATCAAGACACTGGTAAAGATTAGGTAACAAGGACATCAAATTAACTAAGTCTAGAAAGTATGTAAACTGGTAGCAACTAACATTTAATAGTAAACAGTAACTCTTGTTAACAATAACCATAGTTTTGGTTTTGATCAGCAAAAAAAGCATCTCAACCTGGGAATGATATACAGAACTTTCATTATGCTAATCATAATAACTTGAGCAGCTACTTCCTAGCCTGAGGGATAAAAGGCACACACCCACATGAAAATACAGGGTATTTCCTCATAGCAATATTCATGCATCTTTAGCAGTAAAATATCACAAAACACTTAATAGGATCATTAAAGCAGAATATAAATTTTTAAGATTTGTGAATAAAAGCTTGGTCAAAGTGGCAGTTTTTAAGGAGTGTCCGAAAGAAATAAAGAGCTGTATTTTAAATTAAATTATAACAAAAAAGTTTGGATGAATTTTGGGAAGACATTCTGGCCTCTTCGGTGGTGCATTAGTAATCAGATTTCTATGAGCTAAATGACCTTTCTGCTTGGCATTTACCGTTTCCTTTTCTGTTGAGGGAAAGAATTTTATGGATTTACCAGGCATTGCTCATTTACAGCATGACTTTCAAATGCAAAATGCAACCTGCATTTACAACAGCCTTTGGTATTGACTGTTTCATACATTTAAATGAGTCTTTAACCAGTCAACATTTTTTGAACACATTAAGAAAGTGGGAAGAAATGCATCAGGTTGTTCCTTTCAAAGATCATGCATCATTAATGTGCCACGGTCCTTACCATCCTATTAAGAGGCACTTTCCAACTGACAATCTTTAGGAGAGAGCAGGTATAGTAGTGCTGTGATCATTAGTTGCTCTTATGCAGAGACTTGGTCTGTTATTCCAAAGACACAATCCACTGAGAATTTAAATACAAGTTGTGAAACATATTCGGAATTTAAAAAACTACTATTGGTCACTATCAGAACTGCACGTTATTTTTGAAGCTTCTTTCCTGTAGCTATCCAGCTTCTTAACAAAACTCATTCAGGTGTAATATCCCAACGGTCCCTGCACAACATCCCTTAAATGGTCTTTCCTGTTCTCCTTGTTCTGTTGATAATGATTTAGTCTGTTCATATATTCACATTTGCTCATGTGACTTTTCTGCTAATTGTTGATTGCTCATGGCTGTTTGCAATATTGTCTTGCAAATTGTTGTTTGCTATTGTGTTGTCTGTAATGGTATTGTCCTGTGTTTTATGCTTGGCACCGAATCACAATCAATTCTAGTATATTTCACATACTGGCAATAAAGTGAATCTGATTAATCATGAAACTACTGGTTGGCATAAAATAGATTGCATCTCCAAAGTTACCAAGAGAAAGAAATTCATCGTTCATACCTGATCAGTCAATATGCAAATTCATCATGGCTGACTCTCAACTACCCTATGAAACAGCCTACTTAGCATAGACAATAAGTAGTTTTCATCTAGGTAAACATGAGCGTTTCTACAGATGCTGGAAATCCAGAGCAACACATACAAAATGTTGCAGGAACTCAGCAGATCAGGCAGCATCAATGGAATAGAGTAAAAAGTCAATGTTTTGAGCTTAGGCTCTTCAACAGTACTTAAAGGAAGTGATAGAAACCAGAATAAGAAGGTGGGGTTCGGAGAAGGAGAACAAACTAGCAGGTGCAACCAGGAGAGAGGGTTGACGTGAGAAGCTAGGAGGTGAAAGGTGGAAGAGGTAAAGGGCTGAAGGAGGAGGAATCTAATTGGAGAAGATAGTGGACCATGGAAGAAAGGGCATAACGAAGGGCACCAGAGGGAGGTGATGGGCAAGTGAGGAGAAGAGAAGGAGTCAAGGGGAACCAGAATGGGAAATGGAATGAGAGAAGGGGAGGTGAGGAGAAATTACTGGAAATTAGAGAAATGGATGTTATCAGGTTGGAGGCTACCAAGATGGAATATGAGGTGTTGCCTTTCCAACCTGAAGGTGGCTTCATCATAACTGTAGAGAACAACGGACATTTACTTTGTAAAGTTCTTCAAATCAATGTCCTGAGTTATAGCTGAAATACATTCAATTGGAGAATACTCGGCCATCCCTACAACCAGTACATTCCACCCTTGACTATTTACTTCACTAACTGGACAACTCCACGATCATAGTCAGAGTACCGCAGTAAGGAAAAAGGCCCTCAGCCCAACTCGTCCATGCCAACTAGGATGCCCACCTAAGCTAGTTTTACTCATCCACATTTAGGTCATATCCCTTGAAACTTTTCCTATGTACCTGTCAAATGTCCTTTAAAAGTTGTTTTTGTATCTGCTTCAGCCACCTCTTTTGGCTACTCATTCCATATACATACCACCCTTTGTGTAAATAAGTTGACCCTTTATTTTTCCCATGTCAACTTAAATCTATGCCCTCTAGTTTTTGAATTATTTTCCTGGGAAAAAGCTGCATGCAGTCACCCTTATCTATGGCCCTCATGACTTTATGTACCACCACTATAAGGTCACCCCTTAGTTTCTTGCCAAGTCTACCCAACCTCCCCCTAAACCAAGACCCTCGTGTTCGAGCAGCATTCTTGTAAATATTATTTGCAATCTTTGCAGCTTACTGGGGTCTTTTTAGTAACAAGGTAACCAAAACTGTACACAATACGCAACGTTCTGTATAAATGCAACAAGGCGGCCCAATCTCTACTCTCAATTCTCTGACTGACGTAGGCCAAACATGCCAATCCCACAAGAAATACTATGATTAATAGCCATATTCAGAAAGGAAAATAATGTATTTGTTTTGGGCGGAATCCACTCGGAAAGATCTTGATTGAAGGATTTAGCCTGTCAATCGGCCCTTTGCCCATTTTGGTAACAGTGTGGGGTGCAGGATGGCAGTCCGTAGTCTCCTTCCTTAACCAGCAGATGTCCCCGGCTCCATTTACTTCCTCAGCCCTTCAGCTCGGGTCTCACACCAAACACCCGTCACCCCCTCCACCCGCCTCAGTCTGAAGGGCAGCCCCAGGTCGGTCCCCGAGCTCCCTTCGCCTAACAGCCGCGGAAAGAACTTGCCGGGTACCTTTCATCGAAGTATCGGACCAGCAGCCAGACGATAAGCGGCAGATTTTCCCTTTCGTTGTAGGTGGGCAGTAACACCGAATATTTGTCGCCTCGCCGCCTCTCGGTGCCCTCCCCGCTTGCCATGTTGGAGGATCCGACAGGAAGCTGGTGCTTCATTCAAAACAAACCCTCCTGCTGCTGTCGTAACGGTTAAAGTGTCCCGTCCGCCTGACTGCGAACTTCAACAAACTCAGCTTGAAATCCAGACCTTCCTACGCACGGCGCCGTAACGCAAGACTTAACTGTTTCCAAGAGCAATGAAAGAGTCTTTGTACTCAACAGCCGCCTTGAACTGACAATAAAACATGCGCAACCAGTCTGCTCCCCTTTCAGAATCCCGCACCAATGGCAACTAGTTTTTCTGATGAGGACTGCTTCAGGAATAAGAGTCCCTATGATCAATTTGTGGCAACCACTGCCAGCAATAGGTTCGAGTGGAAATAGTGTTGAAGGAAAAGGAGAAAATAATGAATGCGCATTATTTAAAGTGCAGGAACAGGCTACCTGCCTTACCAGCCTAAGATGGTACCTGGAACAATAAAGACAAAATGCTGGAGGTACTCAGTAGGTCAGGCAGCATCTATGGAAATTAATAAACAGTTGACATTTCCGTCCGAAACCCTTCGTCAAAACTGGAAAGGGAGGAGGAAAGTGCCGGAATAAGAAGGGGGGGGGGGGTTGGTGAAAAGGACAAGCTAGAAAAGGACATGCTCCTTGTCAGCCTCCAAACTCCTGAATTACATGGATGCATTTAAGGAAATTACTTTTGCTATTTAATTTGTATGTTTTCCTTAAATGCATCCATGCAATTTGTATCTACTCCATGTGGCAAGACATCCACATTTTATTTGCAGAAAGCTGTAAAATAAGTCAGCTCCATCATGGGTACCAGCCTCCATGGTATCCAAACCATCTTCAATGAGCAGTGCCTCAGGAAGACAGGCATGTATCGTTAAGGACCCCCACCATCCAGGACATGCCCGCTTCTCATTGTTACCATCAAGAAGGAGGCACAGAAGGCTGAAGGCATCCATTCAGGGATTCAGGAACAGCTTTTTCCCCTCTACCATGAGATTTCTAAATAGATGTTGAACCCATGAACACTACCTCACTACTTTTTTTATTTATTTCTGTTTTTGCACTACTTGTTTGAACTTAACTACTTAGTATACATATATATACTTAACGTAACTCAGTTTTTTCCAATATTGTATCATGTATTGCATTGTACTGCTGCCACAGAGTTAACAAATTTCACAACGTGTGCCAGTGATATTTAATCTGATTCCAAATTATAGGTGAAGAGGGTTCTCCTAATTAATTAGCTGCTTCTTTAAATTAATTTTTCAGGTGTTGATTTATGATGACAAAAATATGTTGTGTTTGGAAGCTGGTGAGCTGTCTTCCTGATCTATCAGATTCCCTGGGTAGAGGGGCTTGCAGTTTATGGATCTGTTTCTTTTAGAGGAATGAACCACCCCCCCAGCACTACATAATTTAACTGTTGTCTACACATTTACATTGTTCTCTCTCTCTCTCTCTCTCCCTTGCTGCAATGTGAATACACTAGTTAAAGCCATCTCCTGAGTGTGTGCTTTTAGTTTAGCACAGACACAACAATCTGGCAACAATCACGAACCTGAATGTCAGAAAATATAACGAACTGAACCGACAGTTACCATGTGAAACAGTGAGAGGTAAATAGCATAAGAAAGCCAAAGGGCCTGCGAATAACAGTGAAAGATACGCTGAATTTAAAGTGAAAAATAAGACGGTGATGGCTTCCTTCTGGAAAGTTGATAAATTTGATAGCACTAATGAAGGCTGGGAGACGTATATCGAGAATGTTGAACTGTTTGGTAACGCGAACAATGTGGACAAGCAAAAGAAAACCCCTGCACTTCTTAGCTTAATGGGTGCAAGGACTTGCAGTGTGGTGAACTACCTATACCTGTCTGGACATGCCCTATCCCCCCCCCCCCACCCCGGCTGACTGCTCCTGTGGCTCCTCCCACAGACCCCGGTATAAAGGCGATTGGAGGCACAGCCACGGCCTCAGTCTCCAGGATGTTGTATGGTGGTCACTTGCTGCTTGTTCTTTCTTCCAGCCAATAAAAGCCTGTATCTCACCTCATGTCTCCGAGAGTTATTGGTGGTGCAGCCTCTTAAAGCAAACTAGTAACCCCTGAAAAGCCAGCCAGCAAGATGTTCTATGTAATTGTTACAATTTTACAAAATCACTTGAGCCCTAAACTACTGGCAATGGCTAATAGATTTAGGTTGTACAAATGGAGCCAGTCAAAAGATGAAAGCATTTCTGAATACATTGTAGTAGTATGATTTTAGAGATGGACTTTCTGATGTATTAAGGGACAAGTTTGTATGTGGCATACATAGTCAAAGCAGGCTACTGTCTGAAATGGACCTAACCTTAGAGCAGGGATTGATCATGGCCATCGTTAGAGACTGCAGCAAAGGAATCAGCAGAACTAGAGAGAAGGAGGCTAGGATGTGAAATACATAAAAAGACCTCGAATGCTGCAAAAAACCAAAAATGCTTTTGATATGGCAAATCCTCCCATGATTCAAATGACTATTGGTTCAAGGTGAAAATTTGTAGAAAGTGTCACAGACAAGGTCATATAGAGAGAGTGTGCAAGTCAGACAAAAAGCACAACTAAAGAGAAAAGAATGCACAGAGTGAAGAGTTTCGCATACAAATCTAAGCAATTGCACGAAGTGACTGAATGTGAAACAACAAAGCGCCTGATGAAGGTGAACTATAGTGTATAGAATTGCATAGTATTACTGAAGCAGGTCACAAATTCATATGGAGCACAATAGATATGTCTGGTGTAAAACTGGAAATGGAACTGGATGCAGGGCCAGCTTTGTCTGTAATTCCAGAGGCTGACTATAACAGACTGTCTCTAAGATACCTTTAGAGAAGACTCCAGTGATGCTAAAGACATACTCAGGTGAAAAAAGTGTCTCCCAAAGGAAAACTGAAGGTAAGTATGACGTATGGAGGCCAAGCACAGCAGTTTGAGCTTCAGGTACTGAAAAGTGGAGGGCCAGCACTTTTTGGATGTGAGTGGTTGAGAAAAGTCCAACTAGACTGGCACTCAAGCAAAGCTCTCAATAGACACCAACAACACAAATGGTAGCACTGACCAGAGACTGGCCCGCTGCTTAATGTTGATGAGAAGGTGTTTGAGAATGGGAGTGGTAAACTCAAAGGCATGAAGGCCAACATTGAACTGGATGAAGCAGCAACACCAAGCTTCCATAAAGCACTTTCAGTGCCTTAAGCACTATGTCCTAAAGTGGATACTGAACTGCAGAGTTTGGAGGCATCTGGAATCCTCTCCAAGGCTGAGTAGAGCGAATGGGTCATGCTCATTGTCCCGGTGATCAAGAAAGGGAAGGCTGGAGCCATTCACATACGCAGGGACTTCAAGGTGCTGCGTACTGTGCAGTATCCCCTGCCACAAATAATGACATTTTTGATCTTTGGCAGTTTGGGAGAGGTTTTCAAAGATTGATTGTCACAAGCCCATCTGCAAATGGAAATTGAGGAGTCATGCAGGAAATTCCTCACCATCAACACTCACAAGGGATTGTTCCATTATAATCATTTCATCTTTGGCATTGCATCAGCTCCAGCAAAGGGTGAAGTGTTCCAAGATAGCCCAGGAAAACAATGTTACCTTGATGACATCATCAAGACTGGCAATTATGATGAAGGGCACCTCCAGAACCCAGTAAAGTGCTTACCAGGCTGGTTGAGTGTGGTCTGTGTGCAAAGAGAGAGAATGTGAGTTTTTCAAGAATGAAATCTTGTATTGTGGACACATCATTGACAAGCATGGCTTACATAAGTCACAAGAGAAGATTGAAGTAGTGCTACAGGCACGCAAGCTGGAAAATATGTCACAACTCAGATCATACTTGGGCCTTATACACCACTACCACCAGTTTCGGCCAAACATTGCTACAGTGCTGCATCCGTTAAATGCACCGTTACAGACAGGAGCAAAGTGGGAATGGTCAGAAAGATGTGAAAAAGCATTCAAGGAAACAAAGAGTCTAATAAGATCTGATGAACTTCTCACCCATTTTGACTCATCCCTGCCCATCAGAATGTGTTGGTGTGTGATACATCCCCTTATGACATTGGAGCCATTTTGTCACATGTTATGAAAGATGAATCTGAACACCTGATTATGTTTGCTTCAAGATCACTGACGAACCCAAATCACAATTACGCATAGATCAACCAGGAGGCTTTTAGTCTAGTATGGGGAATAAAAACTTTCCACCACTACCTCTATGCACAAAAGTTTATGCTAGTGACAGATCACCAGCCCTTTGTGTCCATTTCATTCCTAGGAATGGCCTTCCAATGATGACTGCCACCCGGTTACAATGTTGGGCACTATTCCTAGGAGTTCAAGGGTACCAAACAACACAGCAATGCTGGTCACATCTTCCACCACTGGCAATTGAAGAAGAAAAGTCTTGGTACTGTGACCCAGCAGAAGTGTTCCACACTGCATTGCATTGCTGGACCAGTTGCCAGTAACAAT
Source organism: Hypanus sabinus (assembly GCF_030144855.1). NCBI lineage: Eukaryota > Metazoa > Chordata > Chondrichthyes > Myliobatiformes > Dasyatidae > Hypanus > Hypanus sabinus. The sequence continues at coordinate 123,001,688 of NC_082714.1, read as the reverse complement.
TTCCAGACAACAAAGGCAAACAAGGAATGACCCAACATTGTCAAAAGTCTATGAAATCACCATGCAAGGATGGTCAGCTGTTGGTAACCCTATGTTTCCAGAGTTCTCAGAGAGATGACACCAACTGTTGGTATGTCAAAGAACGCTAATGTGTAGATCTCGTGTTATGGTTCCCTATAATCTTGCTCACCAGAGTGTTAGAAAATCTGCATGAAAGATACCTGGGTACAGTCAAGATGAAGAGCTATGTATGGTGGCCAGCAATAGATAACCAGATTGAAAACTTGGCCAAAAGCTGTTCAGGTTGCTGAAATGTTCAAGATGCACCCCCGCAGGCTCCATTATAACTGTGGGAGTGGCCATCATCACCATGGCAAAGAGTACCTATTGACTCTGCTGGGCCTTTCATGAACTCTATGTTTCTGATTGCTGTAGATACTCATTCAAAGTGCCCGGAAGGTATACCAATGAAGTCAACCACTTCAGCAAAGTCTGTCTCTGCTCAGAGGACTACCTTCACCAGAAGTGACTTACCAGAACAAATTGTGAGTGACAACGGACCACAATACACATCAGAAGAATTCCAACTGTTCATGAAGACAAATGGCATCAGACATTTCAAGTCAGCTCCTCATCACCCGGTAATGAATGGGTTAACGGAAGGGTTTATCCAAACCTTCAAGAATCACATTAAAACAATGGTCAAGGAAAACATTTCTCTACAGCACAAGGTGGACAACTTCCTTTTTGTGTATTGCAACTCTGTTCATGCGACAGCAAATCAAATACCTGCAATGCTGTTCATGAGCAGGAATCTCCCATAAACCTCCTCAAACTAGACTTCTGGAGGGAAGTACAGAATAAGCAGTTCAGCCAGTTGCCAAGTCAAGCAGCAAGGAGCTCGAGATTGGACAGGACGTCCTAGCATCTGGTAACTGCGAAGACAAGTGGACACCCAGTAGGATAGCTATAAGAACTGGAACCACTAATGTACACAGTGGATGTTGGAAATCAGACATAGAGATGTCACGTGGATGAGATACTGCATGCTCAACTGAAGAACACACCTGAGTCAATTGCATCCAACAAGACGGACACATTACCGTCACTGGGCTTACCTCCAAGTGGTGATCATGTCACTGACAGCAATGTGACACCGGCAACTGAGAATGTCGTCTTAGACAAGACACCCACCAAACCCAAAGCTACACACAGGTCCGGAGGCACGATGAGAACATTATCATTGAAAGACTCCTGTCAAACCTGATGCCACTCCATAGGTCCAGAGTCACTGTCCTGAAAGAATCAAAGCGACATCCAAAAGACTGACTCTTTAGAGACATGTAGTTAGTTATGGACTATTATTGTGAAAACATGTTTATTTGGAATATGGGTTTATGAAAGGGAAATTAAATGTTTTGTACATATACAGATTTATGTTGCATTAATATAAAGGGGGGAAGTATAATGCATGGATCTGTTTCTTTTAGAGCAATGACTCCACCCCCACCCCTTAGCACTACATATTGATTTGTAGTCTGCACATGCACATTGTTCTCTCTCTCCCTCACTCTCTCTCTCTCTCTCTCCCCCGCCCCCTCTCTCTCTCCCTCTCTCCCCTTCTCTCTCTCTCTCTCTCTCATTGCAATGTGAATACAGCAGTTAAAGCCATCTCCCATGTGTCTGCTTTTATTTAATTGATATGTCATTGTGCTTTTATGGTGAGAGCTCCACATAGACCGAACAAAACTGCATAATTTGTGATCTGTTTTCAGGATGTATGCGACTTGGGGTGGGGGGGGGGGGGCAACTTGTATATGAAGGTATTTCAGTGCATGTTTGTTCCTCCAGCATTTTGTATATGTTGCATGTGAATCCTTTATTTTTTTTTGTTTTAGAGATGATGAGTGTGGGAGGTGCTGTTGGAATAGCCTAGTTAACTGTAATTAATGTTTACCATGGTGTTTCCTGCAGCCAGGACTGAATGCTTAGGGGATGGTGTCGCATTCAAACAGGTTGCTTTCTCTTGCAATGTGAAGCTTATTGAGTTTTGTAGGGGCTGCATGCGTCCACACAAGTAAAAGTATTTTATTACATCCCTGACTTATCCTTTTTACACAGCAAACTGCCTCTAGGGATCAGAAGATAATCCTTCACTGCAGCATACTGTACATGCCCCCTGACCTTATCTCACAGCCACGGGAATTATGTAGCTGTTCCTGTTACGTTTATGGTCAATGAATGCCTCTAGGGTGTTAGCTCAGCAATAGATGTCTTGTTGAATATGATGGGCAGGTGGTTAAATGTTGCACTTGTGTGGCACTAAAATTTTCTGTGATGAAGAGCTTTGAGAGGTTGGTCATGGCTAGAATTAACTCCTGCTTAAGCAAGGATCTGCAATTTCCTAACCCTCTCAATCAGTCTACAGCAGATGCAATTTCAATGGCTCTCCACTCTGCTATGGGCTATCTAGACAATAGTAATACTTACATGAGGCTGATTATTGAGTACAGCTCAGCATTGAACGCCATCATCCCCTCTGTATGAATCAACAAGCTTCAAAGCCTGGGCCTCTGGACCCCACTCTGCAACTAGATCCTTGTTTTTCTCACTGGGAGACCACAGTCAGCGTGGATTGGAAAAATCATCTCCTTGCTGATAATCAACACCAGTGTACCTTAGGTACGTGTGCTTAGCCTGATGTTCTATTCTCTCCACATCCATGATGGTGTGGCTAGGCACAGCTCAAACACCTTCTATTTATTTTAAGCAGAATCCCAGATGGTGTCGAGGAGCCGTACATGAGTGAGATAGATCAGCTTTTTGAGTAGTGTCACAATAAGAACCTTGCACTCAAAGTTAGTAAAAGCAAGGAATTGATTGTGGACTTCAGAAAGGGGAAGTGAAGGGAACATACACCAATCATCATCAAGGCATCAGCAGTAGAATGGGTGAGCAGTTTCAAGTTCCTGAGTGTTAACTTTTCTGAATATCTATTCTGGGCCTAACATATTGATACAATTGCAAAGAAATCACAACAATGGCTATATTTCATTTGGAGTTTGAGGAGATTTGGTAGTTCTTCAAAGGCTCCAGCAAATTTCTACAGATGTCCCTGGTTGCATCACTGCCTGGTGTGGAAGGGGCCACTGCATGTGATCAGAATAAGCTGCAGAAAGTTGCAAACTCACCCAGCTCCATCACGGGCACTAGCTTCTCCACCATTGAGGACATCTTCAAAAGTCACTGGCTCAAAAAATGTGTCATCCATCATTAAAGACCCCCATTATATTCTCTTCTTATTACTACTGTCAGAAAGGGGGAAGGGGGTAGAGGACCTTGAGGGGAGACACACACACACATCCTACTTTAGGATAAGCTTCTTCCCCACTGCCATCAGATTTATGAGCAGACAATGAACCAACTCATGGAACACTACCTCACTAATTTTGATCTTTTTGAACTACTTATACAGCTCGCCTTCTTCCAGCCACAGTGGTCTCCATAGCGTTGTTGAGCTCAGTCCAGTTAACCTTAATATGAGTTTTTTGAAAGCTCTTTAGGTGAACAAAGAAGGCATTCAGTGATTCATAAGTTATGGGAATAAAACTCCAAAATGATATTTTCACTTTGCATAGTTGGATTACTTTTGAAATCATACTTACTCCTATCACTCCTACTAGGGCATGAACTGCCAATGGTAGCTCACCAGAGCCCTCCGTCCTGCGCCATTCTTTCATGTTACCTCCAGGTGTAGCCCATCTTCTTGGTATATCCTTCCTTTCCTTGGGATGAGGTCTTTTGAGTTCCTGTTGGTGTTTCTGTAGCACTGGGTTTTTAAGGGGTGGGGTTGCTAGCCCCATGCCCGGCCCTTCTCATTTCGCAGCAGGGCTTGGATCAGCCCATGATGGAATTTTTAAAATCACAGGACCCTGATATAATACACTAATGAGACATCTAAAAATGATGCAGATGAAGGATTTCAGTTTGAAACATCGACTGTTTATCCACCTCCACGGATGCTGCATGACTTGCTGAGTGAGTTCCTCCAGCATTTTGTGTGTGTTGCTCAACATCTGCAGAATCTCTTGGGTGTATCTAAAAAAGGTGGCAGCTACATCAGGAGAAGAAATAATTTAAGCAGCATGAATAATGAATAATTACAAATTTATTTGCTTCTGAAGTGGGTAATTAAAGTTAGTCTGACAAAGGACTATTACCATGCTTCATTTATATTGATATTGAAGCTTATCATTTTTGGACAGTAACTTGAAGTCCTTTTGTAAACTATTGCATAATGACATTGGAAATAGTTCAAATAATCAACCATGAAACTAGCCATTAATTCAAGGGTTCTAAAAAGATGTTGCTTTTGTATACTTCTGTCTGTAATAATTTGCCATTTCAGTAAAAGAGGTTCAACCAGTTTGCGCTGTTGTAAATGATCAAAAAGAAAAAAAGATGCCTTTAAAGTGCAAAGGGAGGGTCTAAGAACACAAAAAATAGGAGCCAGAGTCAGTCAACTTGCCCATTGAGCATGCACCACTATTCATTCAGATCATGGCTAAACTTTCTGACTTTTTCCCAAAACCTTTAATATTCCAACTATGTAAAAATCTACCCAACCGTGTTTTAAAATCTATTTAATGAGGTTGCTACTGCCGATTCCCTGGGCAGAGAATTCAACAAGCCCACCACTCTCTGGGAAAAGCAGTTCCTCCTCATCTCTATCCTAAATCTACTCACCTGTAGTTCGCAGTCACTGTTCTGGTGCAAACGAACATTTAGCAATCAAATGCCGCCACGCTGCCCGCTCAGGGAGTTCACTGTTGTGTTCATCACCACTGTTTACATCTCCCGAGCACAAACACCAAGGATGCATTGGGAGAGATTTACAATACCATCAGCTCTCTACTAAATAAGCATCATGATGGTCCCTTCAATTATGTTAACCAACAGGACATTTTACCCAAATTCCACCAACATGTCACCAGGGCCACTTGGGAAACAAACAGACTCGACTATATACATACAAACATATGTGTTATTTACAAAATCACCTCACACCCTCATCTTGGCCTCTCTGACCACATCTCCATAATGTTAATCACAGCGGACCAACCACTGCTGAAAATGGAGAAACCAATCGAGAGGCCCATTACGGTATGGCCTAATGAGGCAATCACTATGCCTTAGGACTGTTTTTGACAGGACTAACTGTTCAAGGAGGCCGACATGAATGGAGCAGACACAGACCTCGAGAAATGTGCCTTAATCTGTCATTGGCTACATCAGTAAGTGTGTAGACTATGTTCATACTCCAAGAACATCATCTCACGGCCCAACCTGAGTCCCTGGCTGAACACAAAGCCTGAGACATTGCTATCAAGTCCGGTGACAGAACGGTTCGCAGAGTAGCCATGAGAAACATCATCTGAGACAACAAGAAGGCTAAGACCGCCTACACTCAAAGAATTCAGAAATATCTGTCCAGTAACGATCCCCAGTGTACGTGGCTGGGCATTGAGGGCATAACTGACTACACTAGGTAAAACAATGTTGATTGTACCAGTGACGCCTCCCTCCCTGACACTCCAAGGAACTTTTCTGCATGCAACATAATGCTGCCCATAAAAGCTACCCCTCCCAGGTGAGCAGCCACTGTCTGCAACAGCGGCAAACATGAGGAAGACTTTGCAGAGAGTCAACCACCATAAGGAGGCTGGACCAGACAACATCCCAGGGTGAGTACTCAGGGAGTGTGCACACCAGCTCACCAACATCTTCACAGACATCTTCAATGCATCACTTATCCGGGCTGCTTTCCCCACATGTTTCAAATCACCACCATCCCTGTTCCAAAGAACTCCACACCTTCAGAACTCAACAATAGGTTATTTTAAGAGCCTCTTAGATAGGTACATGGAGCTTAGAAAAATATAGGGCTATCTGCTAGGGAAATTCTAGGCAGTTTCTAGAGTTGGTTACATGGTCAGCACAACATTGTGGGCCGAAGGACCTGTAATGTGCTATAGATTTCTATGTTTCTATGTTAAACAACTTCCCCCCAGTGGCACAAAACAACGGCCAATCATCATGAAGTGCTTTGAATAACTGGTAATGACACTTACCAAAAACTCCATCCTGCCATACCGGACAGTCTCCACTATGTTTACTGACAGAACCACTCTATCATCTGTCATGCACCTGGCCCTGGCATGCCTAGAAAACAAGCACATTTATACCAAAGTGCTGTTTCTGGATTTCAGTCTGGCAGTCAACACCATTGTCCCACAGACCTTGGTGAACAAACTCCTAGTCTTCAATTTAAATGTACCACTGCACATATGGGTGTTGGACTTCCTTACCAATAGACCTCAGATAGTTATGATGCAACAACTGCTCCTCCCTCCCCTTCACCCTCAACATGGGTGCCCCCAGGGATGTGTGCCAAGCCCATTGCTGTACACTCTGCTCACACATGACTGCACAGCCAAACACCTGAGCAATCACATTGTCAACTTCGCCGATGACAAGACAGTGTGGGTCTCATCACCAACAATGATGTGATGGTCGTCAGGGAGGAGGTGACGAGTTGAGGTTCGGTGCCGGGCAAGTAACCCTTGCTTCAATGTCCTACAAGACAAAGGAGATGGTTATTGAGTTGAAAAGTACTCATTGCACTCACACCCCTGTTTACAACTGTGACGCAGCAGTGGAAACTACAAGCTGTTTCAAACTCCCAGGAGTGCTCATCTTACACAGTGGTTCATGGTCCTAGGACACATCATGCACAACCAGGAAAGCTTACCGACATCTCTACTTTCTGAAGAAACTGCAGAGAACTGGACTATGCACATCATTCTACAGATGCGCAGTAGAAAGCATCCTAACAAGCTGCATCATTGCATGATGCGGAAACAAACTGCAGCATTCAGGAAGTCTCTAAAATAGGTAGTTAAAACTGCCCAACACATCACCAACACCAGCCTACCTGTCATCAAGCAATTATATACAGAAAGATGACAGAAAAGGGCCAGGAACATCATGAGATATCTCACCAACCCTGCTCATGGACTGTTTGTCCTACTCCCATCAGGGAGGAGGTTATGTAGCACTATACCAAGACCACCAGCTCAAAAGCTGTCAATGCTTCCACCACTAACCCACCCCTCCACACTCCCAACACTACATTATAATTTCCCGTTAGTCAGCTTATGAACAGACACTTCTGTGCCTAACATCATTTTATGGATGATCAATCTATGTATAGTATATAAGCTATCTTACATATTTATATTTATCATGCTTTTTTTTAAAGTATTGTGTTCCTTATCCTATTGTGATTTTTGCGCTGCACTGGATCCAGAGTATCAATTATCTTGTTCTGTTTTACTCCCTCATCTTTGGGTTCAACTCAGTGAATCTCCTCTGCATCACGTCCAAAGCCAGTACGGGTATATCTGTTAGATAAGTGGGTGACTGTCAGGAAAGCGAAGGGAAGAGCTCAGATGGTAGAGAGCACCCCTGTGGCCGTCCCCCTCAGTAATCGCTATCTCATTTCGGCATGATTGAGTGGAATGTCCTGACAGAGGACGACCACGGCGAACGGGTCTCTGGTACTGAGCCTGGTTCCGTGGTGCAGAAGGGAAAGAGGAAGATGAGGAATGCGGTAGTCATAGAGGGTTCCATACTGAGGGGAAAAGACAGGAGGTTCTGTCAGCTGATAGAGATACCCGTATGGTATGTTGCCTCCCAGGTGCCAGGGTACGGGATGTTTCAGATCAGGTGCAGAGTATTCTGAAGGGAGAGGGTGAACAGCCAGAAGTCTTGGTACACGTTGGTACCAAAGACATAGGTAGAAAAGGGAGGAGGTCCTAAAAGAGAATTCAAGGAGTTAGGTAGGAAGCTAAAAAGCAGGACCTCTAGGGTAGTAATCTCAGGATTGCTGCCTGTGTCACGTGCTAGTGAGTGCAAGAATAGCATGATCAGACGTATTAATGTGTGGCTGAGAGACTGATGTAGGGGGCAGGGATTCAGATTCCTGGAACATTGGGGCCTCTTTGGGGGAGGTACGACCTGTACAAAAAGGACGGGTTACACCTGAACCCAAAGGGGTCCACGACCCTAGTGGGCACATTTAATAAAGTTGTTAGTGAGGGTTTAAACTAATTTGTTGGGGGATGGGAACCAGAGTGATAGGGTTGAGGAAGGGGAAAACAGAAATAAATCAAAGACAGCGTGCAACAGAGATTATAGAAAGAACAGGCAGGAAATGAGGCTTAATCACAGCTAGCAGAATGAGTTACAGGGCAATAGAGGCGTGGTGCAGTTAAAACAGAAAGCAACAAATACTGGACTGAAAGTGTTATATTTGAATGCACACAGCATAAGGAATAAAATGGACGATCTTGAAATTCAGCTGCAGATTGGCAAATATGATGTTGTTGCCCTCTCTGAAACTTAGCTAAAGGATGGCTGACATTGGGAGCTGAACATCCAAGGATATATAGTGTATCGAAAAGATAGGTTTTTATAGTGCATATAATATATAACGTATTGAAAAAAAAAGCAGGGGGTGGTGTGGCTCTGAGTATAAGAAATAATATTAAATCATTAGAAAGAGATGACACAGGATTGAAAGGTGTAGAGCCTCTATGGGTTGAGGTAAGAAATGACAAGGGTAAAAGGATCCTAATGGCAGTTGTATACAGGCCTCCAAACAGCAGCCGGGATGTGGATTACAAATTACAGCAGGAGATAGAAAATGCATGTCAGAAAGGCAATGTTATGATAATTGTTGGGGATTTTAACATGAAAGTGGATTGGGAAAACCAGGTCAGTACTGGACCTCAAGAGAGAGAAATTATAGAATGTCTAAGGGATTACTTTTTAGAACAGCTTGTTGTTGAGCCCACTAGGGGATCAGCTGTGCTGGATTGTCTGTTGCGCAATGATCCAGAGGTGATAAGAGAGCTTAAGGTGAAGGAAAAATTAGGGAACAGTGATCACAATATGATCGAGTTCACATTGAAATGTGAGAGGTAAAAAATAAATTCCAATGTGTCGGGGTTTCAGTGGAATAAAGGAAATTACAATAGCATGAGAGGGGAACTGGCTGAAGTTGACTGGAAAGGGACATTTGCAGGAAGGACAGCAGAGCAGCAATGGCTGGAGTTTCTGTGAAAACTGAGGGAAGTGCAAGACAGATATATTCAAAATAAGAAGAAATTTTCAAAGGCAAGAAGGACTCTAGCGTGGCTGAAGTCAGAGTCAAAGTAAAACCAAAAGAGAGGGCATACAAGGAAGCCAGAGCTAGTGGGAAGACAGAGGGTTGGGAATCTTTTAAAAACTTGCAGAAGGAAATTAAGAGGGTCATTAGGAAAGAAAAGATGAATTATGAAAGGAAGCTGGCGATTAATACCAAAGAAGATATCAAAAGCTTTTTTAAGTATATGAAGGGTAAAAGAGTCGAGGGTAGATATAAGATAATACAAAATGATGCTGGAGATATTGTAATGACAGGTGAAGAGATGGCAGAGGAACCGAATGCATATTTTGCATCAGTCTTCACAGTGGAAGACGTCTGCAGTATACCAGACATTCAAGAGTGTCAGGGAAGTGAAGTATGTGCAGTGAAAATTATGACTGAGAAGGTGCTCAGGAAACTTAATGGTCTGAGGGTGGATAAATCTCCTGGACCTGATGGAATGCACCCTTGAGTTCTGAAGGAAGTAGCTGGAGAGATTGTAGAGGCATTAACGATGATTTTTCAAGAATCGATAGATTCTGGCATTGTATTGGATGACTGGAAAATTGTAAATGTTATTAAGAAGGGTGGGAGGCAGCAGAAAGGAAACTATAGACCTGTTAGCCTGACATCAGTGGTCGGGAAGTTGTTGGAATCGATTGTTAGGGATGAGATTATGGTGTACCTGGAGGCACATGACAAGATAGGCATGGTTTCCTGAAAGGAAAATCCTGCCTGACAAACTGACTGCAATTCTTTGAGGCAATTACAAGCAGGAGAGACTAAGGAGATGCAGGGGACATGGTGTACTTGGATTTAAAGAAGACCTTTGACAAGGTTCTGCACATGAGGTGCTTAGCAAGATAAGTTTCCATGAAATTACAGAGTATTTACTAGCATGGGTGGAGCATTGGCTGTTCGGCAGAAAACAGAGAGTGGGAATAAGGGATCCTATTTTGGTTGGCTGCCGGTAACCAGTGAAGTTCCACAGGGGCTGGTGTTGGGACTGCTGCTTTTTACGATGTATGTCAAAGATTTGGACTATGGGATTAATAGATATGTGGCTAAATTTGCTGATTATACAAAGATGTGTGGGGGAGTGGGTAGTGTTGAGGAAACAGAGAGCCTGCAGAGAGACTTAGATAGTTTAGCGGAATGGGCAAAGGGGTGGCAAATGAAACACAATGTTGGAGAGTGTATGATTACGCACTTTGGTGGAAGAAATAAATGGGCCGACTATTATTTAGATGGGGAAAGAAATCAAAATGCAGAGATACAAAGGGACTTACGAGTCCTTGTGCAAGATACCCTAAAGGTTAACCTCCAGGTTGAGTCGTTTGTGAAGAAGGTGAAAGCAATGCTGGTGTTCTTTGCTGGAGGTATAGAACATAAGAACAGGGATGTGATGTTGAGGCTCTATAAGGCACTCGTGAGACTACACTTGGAGTATTGTGTGCAATTCTGGGCTCCATATTTTAGAAAGGATATACTTACATTGGAGAGGTTTAAGAGAAGAATCACAAGAATGATTCTAGGGATGAAAGGGTTACTGTATGAGGAATGTCTGGCAGCTCTTGGGCTGTATTCCGTAGAGTTCAGGAGAATGAGGGGAGATCTCATAGAAATATTCTGAATGTTAAAAGGCCTGAACAGATTAGACATGGCAAAGTTATTTCCCATGGTAGGGGATTTTAGGACAAGAGGGCACAACTTCAGGACTGAAGGACGTCCATTTAGAACTGAGATGTGGAGAAATTACTTTAGTCAGAGGTTGGTAAATCTGTGGAATTTGCTGCCACGAGCGGCTGTGCAGGCCAAGTCATTGGGTGTATTTAAGGTAGAGATAGATAGGTTCTGGTTAGCCAGGGCATCAAAGGGCATGGGGTAAAAGCAGTGGAGTGGGGATTACTGGAAGAATTGGATCAGCCCATGATTGAATGGCTGAGCAGACTTTATAGGCCGAATGGCCTACTTTGCTCCTATATCTTATGGTCTTACCTTTTCTGAAGAAAGAAGACCAGAATTGCATTGAGTCTTCCAGGTGTAATGTCACTAATACCCTGTACAGTTGCAGCACACCCTCAGTGCTCATGAATTGAATAATTTAGCAAGGAAGGTCAACTTTCCATTTGCCTTCATAATAACCTGTTGCACATGCAAACCAACCTTTAGCAATTCAGGCACAAGCATTCCCAAGTCCCTCTGCACAGCAGCATGTTGCAATCTATTACCATTTAAATACAAATGTGATCATCTATTTTTCCTTCCAAAGTACATAACATTGCACTTACTAACACTACACTCCATTTGCCAGAACATTTGCTCACTCACTTAACATACAGTTCCTATATCTCTTTGTAGAATCTCTACATCCTCTGCTCAATTTGCTTTTTAACTCAGTTTAGTGTCATCAACAAATTTAGATATGCTTCACGTATGGACCCTGCTTCCAAATCATTAATGAATATAGTGAATGGTTGTGGTAACCAGCACCGACCAGTGCAGCACAGCTCTTACCATTGACAGTCAAGCAGACAAACACCCATTTAACTCAAATTTCTGCCTTCTAATAAACAATAAACAATAGACAATAGGTGAAGGAGTAGGCCATTCAGCCCTTCGATCCAGCACTGCCATTCACTGTGATCATGGCTGATCATCCACAATCAGTACCGTGTTCCTGCCTTCTCCCCATATCCCTTGACTCTGCTATCTTTAAGAGCTCTATCTAACAGTCTTCTAAGGCAGAGCATTCCACAGATCCACAACTCTCTGGGTTAAAACGTTTTTCCTCAGCTCAGTACTAAATGACCTACCCCTTATTCTTAAACTGTGGCCTCTGGTTCTGTACTCCCCAACATCGGGAACATGTTTCCTGCCTCTAACGTGTCCAATCCCTTAATAATCTTATATGTTTCAATCAGATCCCCTCTCATCCTTCTAAATTCCAGTGTATACAAGCCCAATCGCTTCAATCTTTCAACATTTAACAGTCCCGCCATTCCAGGAATTAACCTCATAAACCTACACTGCAGTCCCTCAATAGCAAGAATGTCCTTCCTCAAATTTGGAGACCAAAACTGAACAAAATACTCCAGGTGTGGTTTCACCAGAGCCCTGTACAACTGCAGAAGGAGCTCCTTGTTCCTATACTCAACTCCCCTTGTTATGAAGGGCAACATGCCATTAGCTTTCTTCACTGCCTGCTGTACCTGCATGCTTACTTTCAGTGACTGGTGAACAAGGACACCTAGATCTCGTTGTACTTCCCCTTTTCCTAACTTGACACAATTCGGATAGTGATCTGCCTTCCTGTCCTTGCCACCAAAGTGGATAACCTCATATTTCTCCACATTAAATTGCATCTGCCATTTATCTGCCCACTCACCCAACCTGTCCAAATCACCCTCCATTCTCATAACATCCTCCTCACATTTCATGCTGCCACCCAGCTTTGTGTCATCTGCAAATTTGCTAATGTTACTTTTCATCCCTTCATCTAAATCATTAATGTATATTGTAAATAGCTGCAGTCCCAGCACTGAGCCTTGTGGTACCCCACTAGTCACAGCCTGCCATTCTGAAAGGGACTCGTTAATCCCTACTTTTTGTTTCCTGTCTGCCAACCAATTTTCTATCCATGTCAGTACCCTACCCCCAATAACATGCACTCTAACTTTGCCCACTAGTCTCCTATGTGGGACCTTATCAAAGCCTTTCTGATAGTCCAGGTACACTACATCCATTGGCTTTCCCTTGTCCATTTTCATAGTTACATCCTCAAAATGTTAACTAATTGTTACCTAATTTTCTATTCAAGCCAATATAATACCCCGCCTGTCCCCCAACTCCATGGATCCTCACATTATGGATAAGTCTTTTACATGGCACATTATAAAGCACCTGGAAATCAACAAACGACACCTACCTCTTCTCCTCCATCCACTACATAAAAGAACTCCACTATTTCATCTATAAGACTATAAGACCTCGGAGCAGAATTACTGTATTTGGCCATCAAGTCTGCTCCACCATTACATCATGGCTGATTTATTATCCCTTTCAACCCCATTCTCCTGCATTCCCCTCATAAACTTTGATGCCTTCACTAATCAAGAACCCAGAAATCTCCACTTTAAATGTACCCATTGAATTGGCCTCCACAGCTACAATGAATTCCAGATACACCACACTCTCACAAAAGGAATTTCTCCTATTCTCTGTTCCAAAGGGATGTCTTTCTATTCTGAGGCTGTGCCCTTTTGTTCCAGACTCTCGCACGATAGGAAATATCCTCTCCACATCTACTCTATCAAGTTTTTCAATATTGAATGAGAACCCCCCTCATTCTTCTTAGCTCCACCGAGTACAAGTTCAGTGCTCCTTAAATGTTAACCCATCCATTCCAGGAATAATTCTTGTGAATTTCCTCTGGACTCTGTCTAATGCCAACACCAATTTTCTTCGATAAGAGCCCGAAACTGCTGACAATTCTCCAAGTATGGTTAGACCAATGCCTTATAAAGCCTCAGTATTGCCTCCTTGTGTTTCTATTCTAGTGCTCTTGAAATGAGTGCTAACATTACATTTGCCTTCCTTACCACTGACTCAGCTTCCAAGTTATCCTTCAGGGAATCCTGAATGAGGACTCCCAAGTCCCTTTGCAACTCTGATTTCTGAATTTTTTCCCTGTTTAGAAAATAGTCTACACCTTTATTCCTTCACCCAGGGAGCAAGAAATTGCACGTTCCAACAGTATATTCTATCTGGAACTTCTTTGCCCATTCTCCCAATCTGTCTAAGTCCATCTACAGATTCCCTGCTTCTTCAACACTGACCCTCCACTTATCTTTATGTTGTCCACAAACTTGGCCACGAAGCTATCAAATCTGAAAGCAAAATTAATGATGTTTAATGTGAAAGAAAGCACTCCCAACACTGACATGGCAGACCACCACTAGTCACCGGTAGTCAACCAGTAAAGGCCTCCTTTATTCCCACTCTTTGCCTCCTGCCAGTCAGCCAATCTTCTTCCCTTGCTAGTAAATTTCTTGTAATACCATGGACTCTTATCTTCTTTAGCAGCCTCATGTGTCTCGTGTGTGGCACCTTGTCAAGAGCCTTCTGAAAAACAACATCAATTGAATCTCCTTGTCGATCCTGCCTGTTATTTCCTTAAAAAATTCCAATAGATTGTCAGACAAGATTTTCCCTTAAAGAAACCGTGCTGACTTTGGCCTAATTAATGTGCCTCAAGGTACTTCAAAACCTGATCCTTAATAATGGACTACAACATTTTCCCAATCACTGAAGTCAGGCTAACTAAATCCTGATGAAGAGTCTCGGCCCGAAACTTTGGCTATAATCTTTCCCACAGATGCTGCCTGACCTGCTGAGTTCCTCCAGGAATTTGTGTGTGTTGCTTGGATTTCCAGCATCAGCAGACTTCTCCTGTTTGTGATTGGACTACTTTCTAACTCTGATTCCTTTTCTTCTTTTGTTTAGTCCTAATGAAGGGTCTTGGCCCGAAGCGTCAACTATACTTTTTCTCCTAGATGCTGCCTGGCCTGCTGAGTTCCTCCAGCATTTTGTTTAACTCAGCTATTTTTTTTACCTCCCTACCTTCTTAAAGAGTGGAGTGATATTTGCAGTTTTCCATTCCTCTGGAACCATGTTATGGTGGCATGCATAAGACCTGCATATTGAAGACACAAATGTCACGTAATCCTGGGAAAGATAACTTATGATTCATTATCCAAAGCTTTATAGATGCAATTTATTCTCTTCATTTACTTTCTCCATAGGTTATTCAGCCCACTCTGTGTTTGGCAATTCTATGAAAATGTTGCTTGATATATATATATAGATATATAGATATATGTATATGTATATGAATGATTTGAATGAAAATTTAGGTGGTCTAATTAGTAAGTTTGCCAATGAAAATCGGTGGAGTTATACATAGAAGGTTGCAAAGGGACGTACTGTAGATTAGTTTGAAAGGGGTGGTGGAAATTAATCCAAGCCAAGGCATGGCAGCAGCAGTACAGTGTAAAATTCCTGCCACCAAAATGCCATAACTACCTGTAATTGAAGGAAAAGTGTGGAATGGTGCCTTGTCTTTTGTGAAGGCTTGAATTGAATTTAACCATATCTAGATGAACCTCAATTCAGAATTTCTACAGGTTACAACTGGCAATTCTTCATTATGGCATTTAGCAGTGGCAGGAAGATTGAGCTATATCATGAGACCCCATAGAACAGTGGTGTTTAGAACATAGAACATAGAAATCTACAGCACTTTACAGGCCCTTCAGCCCACAATGTTGTGCCAACCATGTAACCTACTCTAGAAACTGCCTAGAATTACCCTACCGCATAGCCCTGCATTTTTCTAAGCACCATGCACCTATCTAAGAGTTTCTTAAAAGACACTATTGTATCCGTCTCTACTACCATCACTGACAGTGTATTCCACATGTGAAAAACTTACCCCGACCTATTTCTTACCTATTTCCAAGCACCTTAAAACTATGTCAATCCTTCAGATTAATCACAACACCCCCAACCTTTGTGTCATCAGCAAGCTTACTAACGTTCCCTTCTCCTTTTCATCCAGGTCATTTGTAAAAATCACAAAGAGGAGGGGTCCCAGAACAGATTCCTGTGGAACACCACAGGTCACCAACCTCCATGCAGAATACGAACCATCTACAACCACCCTTTGCCTTCTGTGGGCAAGCCAGTTCTGGATCCACAAAACAAGGTTTCTTTGGAAGAAAGTATGGCAGTGTCTCTACTTCCTTAGGAACACAAAGATTTGGCATGACATCTAAAACATTGACAACTCTCTTCTAAGTATATTGACTAGTTACATCACAGCCTGGTATAGAAACACAAGTTCCCTTGAATGAAAAATCCTACAAAAAATATATGATATGGTCCATTCAATGAGCAGTAAAGTCCTCCCCACCACTGAGCACATTTGCATGAAGCTTTGTTGCAGTAAAGCAGTATCCATCATCAGGGACCCCACCACCCAAATCATGCTCTCTTCTCATTGTTGCCATCAGGAAGAATGTACAGGAGCCTCGGAACTCACACTACCAGGTTCAGGAATGGTTATTACCCATCAACCATCAGGCTCTTGAACCAAAGGGGGATATCTTCACTCGACCCTTCATTGAAATGTTTGCACAACCTATGGACTCACTCTCAAGGACTCTTCATTTCATGTTCTCGATATTTATCACTCATTTATTTTTGTTATTATTATTTCATTCTTGTAGTATTCACACAGTTTGTTATATTTTGCACAATGGTTGAGCACTCAAGTTGCAGCAGTCTTGCATTGATTCTATTATGGTTTTTATTATTTTATTATGGATTTATTGTGTATGCCAACAAGAAATTGCATCACAAGGCTGGGTGCTCGGCCCTACTCCACTCACCTTGTACTTATGACTTAAGCATAGCCTGAATATCATTTTAAAGTTTGCTAATGACAGACACCACAATTATTGGCTGAATCATAGGTGGTGATGATTCAGTATATAGAAGGGAGATTAAAAAATTGGCTGGGGGCTGCCACAACAACAACCTGTCAGTTAAATGTCAGCAAGACCATGGAGCTGATTATTAACTACTGGAAGGGGAAACTGGAGTTCTATGATCCAGTCTCATCAGGGAGGTGGAGGGTCAGAACAGAAAAGCCAACCTAAAGTAAAGAGATACGGCCCAGTCCATCACAGTAAATACCTCCCCAAAATTGAGTACACCTGCATGGATTGCTGACACAGGAAATCAGCATCCAGCAGACAGTGGCCCCCACCACCCAGGTCAAGCTCCCTATTCTCTGCAGCCATCGGGAAGAAAGTACAGGAGCCTCAGGACCCACACCACCAGGTTCAGGAAGATATTACCCCTCAACCATCAAGCTTTTGAATCTGAGGGGATAACTTCACTCAACTTCACTCACTCCATCACTGAACTATTTCTACAACCTATGCACTCAGCTTCAAGTATTCTTTATCTCACGTTCCTGATATTTATTGCTTATTTGTTTACTATTATTATTATTATTACTGTTTTTTTCTTTTAGTATTTGACCAGTTTGCTGTCCTTTGCTCATTGGTTGTTTGTTTGTCTTGTTGGATGCAGTGGTCTTTCATTAATTTTGTTGAGTTTTTTGTATTTACCGTGAATGCCCATAAGAAAATGAATTTCAGGGTTGTATGTGGAGACATATACTATATGTACGTTGATAATAAATGTAATTTGAATTTAAATACCAGGGATTGTTTTCAGAACCGCCCACCACAATCAATGTGACTAGGCTGATCATTTCCATTTTTACATCAGGATATAATGAGCTGTTAGTTCTGTTTATTCAGCTTCCACATTTGTGCTGTCTACACCTGGCTCCACCTCTCCACTTTATATGCAATTAGTTTTGGATCAGAATCAGAATCCTAATGAAGTGGAACCACAATTTGAAACTAACATGTCACTTATACTTCCTGTTGCAAATACCATCTCAAAGGCTGATTCTGTTCAAGCTGAGATCCAAACCACATCCTCTCTCTCAGTATTCTTATTTCCATTTTGCAAGTCTACTTTCATCTGGTAAAATCTCCCATCATTATGCTGGAATTCTTGTGATCATGTCACCATCATCTTGTTCAGCTCAGTCTCTCATCATCCATCTTCCTGCCTCCAGCTCATCCATATGCTGCTACCTTATAGCGTATTTTACACTTACTTGCTTCAGCACACCACCTTTACTGGGGTATAGGCTGCCGACAGCAGCTCACCAGACTCCTCTGTCCTGGCCAACCTTTGTCGTGAAGATAGAGCATCCCGAAGGCTGTGTTGCCTGCCTGGTGCCTGGGTTCAGGATATCTTATCTGACCTGCAGAGGAATTTGCAGTGGGAGAGGAAAGATTCAGTTGTTGTGGCCCATGTGGGTACCAACGACATAGCTAGAATGAGGAAAGAGGTTCTACTGAGGAAATTTCAGCAGCTAGGGAATAAGTTAAAAAAGCAGAACCAAAAAGATAGTAGAACCATAGAACACTACAGCACAGTACAGGCCCTTCAGCCCTCCATGTTGAGCTGACTCATATAATCCATAAAAAAAGTACTAAACCCACACTACCCTATAATCCTCCATTTTTCTTTCATCCGTGTGCCTGTCCAAGAGGCTCTTAAATACCCCTAATGTTTTAGCCTCCATCACCATCCCTGGCAAGTCATTCCAGGCACTCGCAACCCTCTGTGTAAAAAACTTACCCCTGATGTCTCCCCTAAACTTCCCTCCCTTAATTTTGTACATATGCCCTCTGATGTTTGCTATTGGTGCCCTGGGAAACAGGTACTGATTATCCACCGTGTCTATGCCTCTCATAATCTTGTAGACCTCTATCAAGTCCCCTCTCATTCTTCTATGCTCCAAAGAGAAAAGTCCCAGCTCTGCTAACCTTGCTTCATATGACTTGTTCTCCAAACCAGGCAACATCCAGAATTGAACACAATGGATTACTATCTGAGCCATGTACAAATTGGCATAGGGTCAAGAAGATTAGAGAGTTAAATGCGTGGCTCAAGGGTTGGTGTGGGAGAAGTCGGTTTGAATTCATAGGAAATTGGCACCGGTATTAGGGAAGGAGGGAACTATACCAATGGGACGGGCTTCACCTGAACCGTGATGGGACATGGATTGCGTAACTATGGTTGTGGATAGAGCTTTAAACTAAATAGTAAGGGGGTGGGTTCAACAGATTGGAGAAGTAAGAAAGAAAAGTGTGGATAAAGATAAGAGAAAAGTAAGAATGGAGTGAAGAGAAGTCAAATGCAAAAGAGTAAAAGATTACAAGATCTTAAAAGCACAATGAGTGTAAGGGCACTTTATTTGAATGCCTGTAGTAAACAAAACAAGGTCAGTGAATTTGTGGCACAAATCAGTACAAAAGGTTATGATTTAGTGGTATAACAGAGACGTGGTTGCAGGGTGCAGAGGATTGGGAATTAAATATCCAAGGATATCAAGTAATACAGGAGGATAGGCAGGAAGGTAAGGGAGGTGGGGTAGCGCTCTTAATTAAAGGTGAGATCAGGGCGATAGTGAGAGACGATGTAAGAGTAAGGAGCAGAATGTTGAATCCATCTGGGTAGAGATTAGGAATAGTAAAGGGAAAAAAAAATCACTGGTGGGAGTTGTCTATCAGCCACCAAATAATAACATTACAGTGGCACAGGCAATAAACAGAGAAATATCTGAGGCACATATGAATGGAGCAGCAGATATTGTGGGCGACTTTAACTTATGCGTAGATTGGGTGAATCAAATTGGTAGATGCAGTCTTGAGAAGGACATCATAGAATGCATCCATAATGGCTTTCTTGAACAGCATGTTATTGAACCTACAAGGGAATGTGCTATCTATGATCTGGTCCTGTGCAATGAGACAGGTAAAATTAGTGATCTTGTAGTAACAGATCCTCTTGGAAAGAGTGATCACAGTATGACTGAGTTTCTCATACAAATGGAGGGTGCAATAGTATGATTGAAAACCAGTGTATTAGTCTAAACAAGGGAGACTACAACGGGACAAGAGAGGTGCTGGATAGGGTGGACTGGGAACACAGGCTAAATGGTGGGACTGTTGAGGAACAGTGGAAGACCTTCAAAGATATTTTTCATGGTGCTCAACCAAAGTATATCCCAGCTGAAAGCAATAACAGTAAGGGTGGGGAGAACCAGCCATGGGTAACTAAGTAAATAAAGAAAGGCGTCAAACTAAAAGCTTGTGGGTACAAAATCACCAAGAGTAGTGGGAAACTGGAAGATTGGGAAAACTTTAAAAAGCAACAAAGAACCACTAAGCAAGCAATAAAGAAAGGGAAGCTAGATTATGAAAATAAACTAGCACAAAATATAAAAATTAATACTAAAAGTTTTTATAAACAAATAAAGCAGAAAAGGGTGGCTAAAGTCAACATAGGTCTCTTGGAAGATGAAAAGGGGGATTTGATATTGGGTAATGAAGAAATGGCAGAGGCTTTGGTTGATTATTTTGTGTCGGTCTTTATGGTGGAAGACACATCTAACATGCCAAAGAGAGATATTATGAACGCAATGGGAGATGAGGACCTTGATACAATAGCTATCACTAAAGAAGTAGTGCTGAGCAAACTTGTGGGCCTGAAGATAGATAAGTCCCCTGGTCCTGGTGGAATGCATCCCAGGGTACTGAAAGAAATGGCAGAAGTTATAGTAGAGGTTTTGGTGAAAGTTTACCAAAATTCTCTGGACTCAGGGCAGTTCCCGGTGGATTGGAAGATGGAAAATATCACACCACTGTTCAAAGAAGGATGTTGGCAAAAGGCAGGTAAGCCAGTTAGTTTAACATCTGTAGTTAGAAAATGCTTGAAGCAATCATTAAAGAAGAAATAACATGGCATCTGGAAAGAAATAGATCCATCAGGCAGACGCAGCATGGATTCAGCAAAGGCAGGTCCTGAACTTACTGGAGTTCATTGAGAACATAATGAGCACAGTGGATAGAGGGGAACAGATGGATGTTATTTACTTGGATAAGGGCTTCGATGAGATGCCACATAAAAGACTTAACCATAAGATAAGGATACATAGAGTTGGGTGTAATGTATTGGCATGGACAGAGGATTGGTTAACTAGTAGAAAGTAGAGAGCTGGGATACATAGGTGTTACTCAGGTTGGCAATCAGTGGTGAGTGGTGTGCCGCAGATGTCGGTGCTGACCTCACAACTGTCCATGATATACATTAATTATCTAGAAGAGGGGACTGAGTGTATTGTATCTATGTTTGCTGATGATACTAATTTGAGTGTAAAAGCAAATTGTGCAGAAGATATGAAGAATCTACAGAGAGATACAGATAGGTTAAGTGAGTGGGCAAGGGTCTGGCAGATGGATTACAATGTAGGTAAATGCAAGGTCATCCACTTTGGAAGGAAAAATGAAAGAGCAGATTACAGTTTAAATGGTTTAAATATTGCATTGTGCTGCTGTGCAGAAGGACTTGCGAGTGCTTGTCCATGAATCACAAAAGGTTGGTTTGCAGGTGCTGCAGGCTATAAAGAATGCAAGTGGAATGTTGGCATTCATTGCTAGAGGGATTGAATTTAAGAGCAGGGAGGTATGCAACTATACAGGGTATAGGTGAGACCGCACCTGGAGTACTGTGTGGAATTCTGATCTCCTTACTTGAGGAAGGATGTACTGACTTTGGAGGCGGTGCGGGGATGATCACCTGTTTGATTTCAGTGTTGAGGGAATTAGATGATGAGGAGAGATTGAATCACCTGGGACTATACTCACTGGAATTCAGAAGAATGAGAGGAGGTCTTATAGAAACATATAAAATAATGAAAGGGATAGATAAGATAGAGGCAGGAAAGTTGTTGCCACTGATAGGTGAGACTAGAACTAGGGAACATAGCCTCAATATTTGGGGGACTAGATTTAGGATGGAGATGAGGAGGAACTACTTTTCCCAGAGAGTGGTGAATCTGTGGAACTCTCTGCCCAATAAAGCAGTGGAGGCTACCTCAGTAAATATACTTGACTAAGTTGGATAGATCTTTGCATAGAAGGGGAATTAAGGGTGATAGGGAAAAGGCAGGTAGGTGGAGATGAATCCATGGCCAGATGAACCATAATCTGATTGAATGGTGGAGCAGGCTGGAAGGGCCAGATGGCCTAATGCTGCTCCTATTTCTTATGTTTTTATGTTCTTTGGAGTTGTTCCCAGATGTAGCCCATCTACAAAGATCCTTTAGGAAGGAGATCTTTGGAGATTTTGTTGGTGTTTCTGTAGCACTGGGTTTTTATGGGGTTGCTAGCCCCATAAATAATCCTCCTCCTTTCACAGCCAGGCTTGGGATTGTCAATATTAGAATTGTATTTTGCACAAGTTCCAGTCACTTATCATTTCTTCATGTTGAACTGCTTTGGTTCTAATATCTGAAGAGTCACAAACTTAACATTTTCATTGTATTTGTTCAATCTTCTTATCCCTAGATGACTATTTCTGCAAAGTCTTGTAACTAAAGATGATCTTTTGTTACAAAGAAGAGAAAATCTTTTGTTGCAGGCTAATCAGATGTTTTTATTATGAAATTATTAACCTATATTTTACATTGTACAGGGAAGTAAATTAGAAAAAAAAACATTGTTTTAGTGCCCAATGAAAATGGAAAAGAGCTGGAGATTTCTTAAATCAATAAATTAAAAGTTCCTGTTTAGATCTGAGCTCATTTATGACTAGCTTTATTTATGCTAGGAATTTAGTGCTAGGAAATTACATGATGTCAAGATGCAGGCAATTCTACTCTCAATTACTATACCATACAATTGTCCCTTATTGTTTGACAATAGCTGTTGAAGGGGGGAGGAGGAATGAATAAATTTTTAACTACATGTGGTCAATATGTCAGATGAGTGTTGAACCTTCTATTTAGAAGTTCCTAACTGGTATCAAGGGAACAGTTAAGTTGCACAGAACTGAAAAACTGCAATGCCAAGGAGGTGAATCTAGAAACCATTTCTGTTAGTCCTTATATTGGTAGCTAATGCCCTTCCCTTGGACGACATTGGTGGCATGGAGAGGGGAGACTTGCAGCTTGAACAACTGCCGGTCTTCAATTAAAAAAACCCTGCCCAGGCTTGCACCCTGGAAACATTCCAAGGTGCAAATCCATGGTCTATCAAGACTAACAGAGGCCTACACATATATTGGTAGATCTCAAAGAAGTGTTGAACGATCGCTCTATACAGAGGGCTTTTTTTTTAAAGTATACATTTTAGACACTATTGGAAAAGGACAAAGAAATGAGATTAACTGCTTGATTTTTCTTTTGCATCCAGCACTGCCACACTGACTGATTAACCTGCTCATGTGCTTAGAAATCCTGTTCACTGACTTGTGTCAAGAACACTTACCCTTTAGGAAAAGGATAGAAATCCTTTAGTTGACCTTCACACTCCGGATTGTTTTTTTGTTGGTGTGCTTTCTGCCCAGTGACCTCTGCTGGTAGTGTGCATGTATGCAGTTCAGGAGTTGTCCATTTCGTGATGGCTTTGGACATTGAATGATTTTTTTTATGGATGAACAAAAGCTACAACTCCCCTCTGAGTTGATTCTAAAATATCCCATGACAATATCAAATAAAGGAGCCAGAAAGTTTCTACAGTGAGTTAGCCAATATTTAATCCTCAACCAAAGGGTCATATAAATTTACCCCCCCCCCCCACCCTGGTGAAGTATAGATTACAGATCACATATTTCTCATATATAGACTAGACGACAGATTCAAATTTTGTTTACATCTCAACACTGGTTCTTATAACCCCAAGCATCAGCCATCGGTAATTGTTTAAGAAATTGGAAGAAAGCCATATTACTATACTGTAGGTGGCACCATAATTGCACTATATCTTTGAAGAACAGATAAACTAAATTCAGTAGAGGGCAGCATTGGTTCACTGTTATATGAATGGAAGGCAAAATTAAAGAGGGGAAAATTATTTAAAAGTTCAACTTTTTAAAACTATTTTTAAAATTTTAAATATTTTAAATATTAAATAACTTTTTAAAGTGTTTATTACTATGCGTTTACACATTCTTAGAGTTAAGGAAGCAGTGATTTTAAGCAATGGATAGAATCCCCTTGATGGTCGGCCAGCAGCTGTATTCCAGTCGACCGCTGCTGAGAAGTATGGAGCACATTGAAGCATATCTGATCTCATGCTGTGTCTTGGATACACCACTAAGTGCAGGACATTCCATGAGTTGTGAATGGCCCTGATGCTTTATGCTAGCAATAGCTTATTTGAATCAACTTCACAAGCAACAAGGCAGTTCTGGGGGCAGAATATCAGGATTTATTGCCTTCTTGCAAGTTGTGACTTGCTCAGTTATGGGGCTGGCTGTGCAGCTGAGGGTTTGAGCTTAATGGAAGCCACATGTTTACATACAACTCGTGGCCACTTTATTAAGTACATCTGCTGCTGCAGCCCATCCACCTCAACATTCAATGTGTTGCACATTCAGAGATGCTTTTCTGCATATCACTGTTGTAATGCATGGTTATTTGAGTTACTATTGCCTTCCTGTAAAGTTGAACCATTCATCACTGACCTCTCTCATTAACAAAGCATTTTTGCTCACAGAACTGCCACTCACTGGATTTTTTCTTGTTATTCACACCATTCTCTGTAAACACTAGAGACTGTTGTGTGTGAAAGCCTCAGGAGATCAGCAATTTCTGAGATACTCTAACCAACCCGAATAGCACCAACAATCATTCCCTGGTCAAAGGCACTTAGATCACATTTCTTTCCCATTTTGATGTTGGGTCTGAACAACAGTTGAAACACTTAACCATGTCATTAAGTTGTTGCCACCTGCTTGGCTGATTAGATACTTGTACAGGATCTGATGTACGGGTGTACTTAATAAAGTGGCCACTGAATATAATATCAGTGGAGCCATGGAATGAGGGTGAGGGGATGAATGCAGGTATGAGCTGATGGAGTACAATCCAATATACTTCCACAGCAGCAGAACATAATAGTAAAGATGAAAGGTGGTCATTGAAGTCCATATATCAAAATCTGTAAGAGCTAGAGTACAAGTGCAAAGTAAATTTGATTTTAAAAGTACATATTCAACCCTGAGATTCATTTTCTTGTGGGCATACTCAATAAATCTATAGAATAGTAACCATAATAGAATCAATGAAAGATTGCACCAACATGGGTGTTCAACCAAAATGCAAAAGACAACAAACTGTTCAAATACAAAAGGAAAGAAAAACAAATATATACAATAGATATTGAAAACATTAGATGATGTCCTTGAAAGTGAGTCCATTCATTGTAGGAACATTTCAAAGATGGGCTAGTGAAGTTGAGTGAAGTTATACTTTGGTTCAAGAGCCTGATGATTGAGGGATAATAACTGTTCCCAAACCTGGTGGTGTGAGTCCTGAGGCTTCTGTATCTTTTTCCTGATGGCAGCATTGAGAAGAGACCATGACCAGGGAGGTAGAGGTCCCTGATGGTGGAAGCTGCTTTCCTGCAATAGCGTTTCATGTACATGTGCTCAATGGCGGGGAGGGCTTTACTTACAATGGACTGGGCCATATCAACTACTTTCTGTAGGATTTTCCTTTCGAGGGATTAGGTATTTCCATAGCAGAATATGATGGAGCCAGCCTAATATACTCTCCACTACACATCTGTAGAAATTTGTCAAAGCTTTAGATGTCATGTCCAATCTCTTCAAACTTCTAAAGAAGTAGAGGTGCTGCTATGCTTTCTTCATAATGGCACTTTTGTCCTGGGCCCAGGGCAGGTTCTTTGAAATAATAACACCGAGGAACTTAAAGTTGCTGAACCCCTCCACTTCTGATCCTGCGATGATAAATAAAATCAAAAATATTATCTTGTTGAAAGTAATATTATCCTGAGAAAAGGATAAGTGTTGAGAGGATGTTTCCTCAAACTAGAAAATCTGGAAGTAAGAAATTGGTTTCAGAATAAAGGGTCAGCTAATTTAGATGGAATTGAGAAGGAATTTCTTCTGTACGGATAAAGCACTCTGCCTCAGAGAGTTCTGGTAGGTGAGACAGGCAAACTATTATTGGAGCAACCAAGAAGTAGAGATGAAGCTAAAATTGTATCATGCACGGTCTTATTGAATGACAGAACAGGCCCAGACGGTCACTTGGACCTCTTGCTTCTCTTTCTTATGTTCTTATGAAATGCTGGCTAAAGCAAACAATCAACAGATCCAAAACACTGCATTCAGCTTTGGACAATAAAGAAGTCCTGAATCAGTCTAATGTGGATAAGATGTGAAGCAATCCTTTTGCTTCTACCTTTGTGAGTACAGCAGATGAAGCTCAGCTTGATTCTAAACAGGCTCCACCTGTTCTCATACAAATTCTGCAACTATGCTTCTGGCTCACATTGCTGCAATCATAGCTGCGGATCCAAACTTTCAAAAGGATGGTCAAAGTTTCACAGTAGTCCATCCATTTGCTCTCCATATATGGTATAGACTGCCAAGGTCTTGCTGGTGGAACGGATTGCACCCCTGATCCCACCATTGCCACTCTGCCTGGAGTACATTCAAGCTCTGGGGTTGCCCCTCTTGGCAATATGAGGGGTGATTGATAAGTTCGTGGCCCAAGGTAGAAGGAGATGAGTTACACAGCTCTTGTTACATGCGCATGCAGGTCAACTCTTTGAGTGATTATGCAGAAAGTTTGAAGTTAATAACTCATCTTCTTCCACCTTAGGCCACGAACTTATCAATCACCCCCCATAAGTTATAATCTGCAACAAGACTTTCTGGGCCAGAGCTACTGCAGGTTTTTTTTCAATAACCATCTGCAATCTTGTCTTTTGAAAGTCATCATTATTCTGTCAATCACACCACAAGCAGAAGTGTAGCAATGCCCAGGAGCACAAGGACTAGGAAAGAAAGGCACAGAGGGAATGAACAAGGATGATTAGTTGATGTTTCTTTGGAATGCAGCATTCCTTAATTTTTAAATTAGATTTAGAATTCAAAGGTGCAGCTGATGGATATCTGAAATAGAAGCGAGGATTGAACCTTGGCTTATGAATCACCTGACAAACTCTAAAGCACAGGAACAGCTGGAATGCTTCTCAGTGAGGAAGATCAGACTCCAGCCATGGCAACCAACCCCTCCTATGATGACTGATTTTGATCACGACAATAGATAAAGTACAATTACGACAACGAAAATGGGGCTGACATACTTCACGACAGGAGCTTGGGGAAAGCAGCTAGTAACAGTAAATTGACATTCAAACATTGTTTGCTTCCAATCACAAATGTATTTTTGGGCAGCCAGCCAGAAACATAGCTTCCACCTGTGGACTGCTATTATCAGGTGGTTTAGGTCAGGAGGCAGTGATTTGGTTCCTACCACATTGCAAGGTAATTTCACGCGTAGCCTTAGGGGAAGTGCTATTGGATCTGTGAAGCATGAAAGTGATGTCCTTTTTCAGGAAGTCAGCATCTGTTTTCTAAGCACTGACACTCTGACAATATCCAGTTCTCTGTGTGTCTCTCACTACTGCTGTTTCTGTTGCTCATGTTGTTTAAGACACAGAAGCCAAATTGCATTTAGCCCAGCGAACAGAACAATCTCATTAATCCCATTCACCAACAATCTATTCTCTTTTAGAAGGCAGCTAAAAAGTCATTAAGGTGGAATACAAAAGTAAGCTAGCCAATAATATTAAAAACAATACCAGAAGTTACATAAAGTGTAAAGAAAGGCGAGAGTGGATATCGGACCACTGGAAAACAATGCTGGAGAGGTAGTAATGGAGGACAAGGAAATGATGGATGAAATGAGTAAGTATTTTGCATTAGTCTTCATTGTGGAAGACAGCAGTATGGTGGAAGTTCCAGGTTTCAGGGGTCATGAAGTGTGTGAAGTTGCCATAACTAGAGAGAGGGTTTTTGGGAAACTGAAAGGTCCAGAAGTCACCTGGGCCAGATGATGTACACCCCAGGGTTCTGAAAGAGGTGGCTGAAGGGACTGTGGAGCCATTAGTAATGATTTTTCAAGAATTACTGGATCTGGAATGGTTCTGGAAGACTGGAAAATTGCAAATGCCACTCCAAGAAGGGAGAGAGGCAGAAGACAGGAAACTATAGGCCAGTTAGTCTGACCTCAGTGTTTGGGAACATATTAGAGTCAATTGTTAAGGATGTGGTTACAGGGTATTTGGAGGCATGTGATAAAATAGGCCGTAGTCAGCATGGTTTCCTGATGGGAAATCTTGCCAGACATATCCGACAGAATTATTTGAAGAAATAACAAGCAGGATAGATAAAGGAGAATTGGTTAATATTGTGTACTTGGATTTTCAAAAGGCCTTTGACAAGGTGCCTCACATGAGCCTGCTTAACAAGCTACAAGCCCTTGGGATTATAGGAAAAATTCTAGCTTGGATAAAGCAGTGGCTGATTGGCAGGAGGCAAATAGCGGGAATAAAGGGAGCCTTTTCTGATTGGCTGCCGGTGACTAGTGGCGTTCCACAGGGGTCTGTGTTGGGACCAATTCTTTTTACGTTATACGTCGATGATTTGGATGATGGAATTGATGGCCTTGCTGCAAAGTTTGCAAATGATACAAAAATAGGTGGAGGGACAGGTAGTTTTGAAGAAATATGGAGGCTACAGAAGGATTTAGACAGATTAGCAGAATGGACAAGGAAGTGGCAGATTGAATACAATGTCAGGAAATGTATGGTCATGCACTTTAGTAGAAGAAATGAAAGGATTGACTATTTTCAAAATGGCGAAAAAATACAAAACTCTGAGGCATAAAGGGATTTAGAACTCCTTGTGCAGGATTCCCTAAAGGATAATTTACAGGTTGAGTCTCTTGTGAGGAAGGCAAATGCGATGTTAGAATTTATCTTAAGAGGACTAGAATATAACAGCCAGGGTGTAATATTGAGATTTATAAAGTACTGGTGAGTCCTCACTTGGAGTATTGTGTGCAGTTTTGGGGCCTTAATCTTAGAAAGGATGTGTTGAAACTGGAGAGGGTTCAAAGGAGGTTCACACAAATGATTCAGGGATTAAACGGCTTGTGATATGAAGAATATTTGATGGCTCTGGGACCGTATTCATTGGACTTTAGAAGAATAAGGAGTGAACTGATTGAAACCTATCGAATGGTAAAAGGCCTTGAGAGAGTGGATGTGGAGAGGATGTTGCCTATGGTGGGAGTATCTAAGACCAGAGGACACAGCCTCAAAATAGAGGAGCACTCTTCTAGAATGGAGATGAGGGAGGTATTTCATTAGCCAGAAAGTAGTGAATCTACGGAATTCATTGCCACAGGCAGTTGTGGATGCCAGGTCTTTACGTATATTTAAGGCAGAAGTTGACAGATTCTTCATTGGTCAGGGTGTGAAGGAATGCAGGGAGAAAGCAGGAGATCGGTGCTGAGAGGGAAAATAGATCCGCTGTGGTGAAATGCAGAGCAGACTCGATGGGCCAAATTACCTAATTCTGCTCCTATATCCTATGGTCTAAAGGTCTCTTGTGAATGTCATCAACTCCACCCTGACACTTCTGCCATCCTCCCACTTTGGCCAATTAGCCTACCAACAAACATGAAATTGGGTTTAGGAGGAACTGGAGCACTTGGAGCACCCATACAGACACAGATGGACAACATTGGAAGTCAGGATCAAACCTGGATCACCGGAGCAAGACGCAGCAACATGACCAGCCGTGCCACTGCGCTGTTGTAGAATGTACGGTCCTGTTCAAGACATTTAGGTCCAGAGCTACTCACCATCACCTTTCTCAGTCATCTGCAGGTGCATTCACTGACATGACACGTTCTTCCACTGGCTTTGATAGTGTCACAAGGAGTGCTCTGTATAAAGCTAGTAGGCTCAGAAAAACAATTTGGAAAGCTGTAACAAAGGGGAAGCATGCAGGTTCCTGTTAACACTCTTGAGTCTATAAAGATCTGTTGCCTTTAGCTGCCACATATTTACATTTTGTTATTATTACCTGTAGGATATCAACCTATGAAATCTGCAACAGAGGTGTTGAAGAAAGCCTCAGAACTATGGAATCTATCATTACAATTATGT
The DNA here is from genome assembly GCF_030144855.1 of Hypanus sabinus. Classification (NCBI taxonomy): domain Eukaryota; kingdom Metazoa; phylum Chordata; class Chondrichthyes; order Myliobatiformes; family Dasyatidae; genus Hypanus; species Hypanus sabinus. The sequence continues at coordinate 122,971,727 of NC_082714.1, read as the reverse complement.
GAAGCACTCTTAGCCATTGTTTGATGTATATATGTGTGACTGATTGCTTTGTGGAGGTCAAACTTACCTGTGATATTTGTTGATTAGTTTCAAACTACTTACGATTCATCTTATATACAGTGCTCACGGGCAATATGTTTTTTTAACATATGCCTTAGGCACAGGCCCACAGGTTCCAAATTTCAACAAAATAATTTAGTACCATTAGATGTGCTACTAAGGATGTAACCTTTAGTTTCTGATGAGAGGGATCAGTGACTTATTTCATGTTTAAGAAAGGTGTTCCTTATAGAGCATTCATGCCTATCTTACATCTACTGATGTACAGGTTGGCAATATTGACAAATGCACCTTAAGGCAATGTGACTAATGATGTGCAGTACTTGAGGAACAAGAACATTGGGTTAAACAGCAAGCAGATAGATGAACCTTCTTCCCTTCCTTCTTTAGGAGGCTTGGAATTAAGTCTTATATCCCTTTAGAATCTCCAAATTCTTCTAATGCGCACTGACTTTTGTATGAAAGCAGACTGTGTTGGCCTATAAGCAATGCAAAATCTGTAAATGGGGATTAGTCAAAGGTATTACCTATGAGTGCCCCTCTATGCTTCTAAATCAGAAAAAAATTGTCAGAGCATGAAAATGAGCATAAGATTGGGATTAACTTTTAAATACAGTGCCTATGTTAAACATCCTATGTGTGATCGTTTAATCAGCTGTGCAGCATGCTCGATTAATTAAGCGAACTTATCATATGTGTGCAAATTACACACAAAAAGATTGAATCTATGTGGAAGAATTTCCGGCATGCAATCTTCCTGCTGTATTGATTTTGCTGAAGTAATTTCCGACAACTTGGAATTAAAAATGGGTCGTCTTAGGCCTCCAGAAAGTAACAGTCTAGCTGGCACCAACACAGCTACGGTAGAAGTCAACAGCATATAATGCAGATTTATAAAATTAACATAGACAAGCAAAGCTTTGGTTGCAGGGCATGTTTAGTAACATGAATTGAAACAACCCCTCATAGAGCACTTTTACTTCATAATAGACATATTTAAATAAAAATAATCTCAACTAAAATTGGATCATTCAGTAGATGTTTGCCTTGTTGATATCACAATATTACTAAAGTAAATAGATCAGACATATTGTTTTATTTTGACATCCTAAATCTCACTGTGTTAAATTACCAAATCTATTCCTCACTTTAATGAATGTGTGGTAAGAATCAACGGAACTATAGTATCAGAAAATCCACTGGTTTAGTTGGCAATTGTTATGGGATCATAATCCTCTATTTAAAAGTGGCCTCTAGTTTTATTTATATAGAAGTATTTTATCAACATTAGAATAAAATCACAATTCAAATAAAGTCAATATTTTTCTAAAATCTTTGCCAAAGGTTCCAAATGAAAATATGCGTTATGTAACCTACAATGGATATGTTTACAGCTTCCTGCCAGATCTGCCTTTTTCTATTACAATTGCATTGGCATTTTCTTTTGTATTGTGTGCATGCCAAATGTCAAAATTTTAACCAAAGCATCATTATGCACGAAAACTGAAATTTGACCAGTTTTGGTCAAGTACATTAAACACAGACATATTATTCACATTAAACTATCTTAACACAAGCACGTACATCATATGCATGAATAGCAGTGCATTCATTATTTCAACAGAAAGCTTCACGCAATGAGCCATCTGAATAACAAAGCCTCTTCAGCATTAACCATTATTCACATTCTGTGTGTACATCAATAAAGGCTGGTACATTAACTCTTCTGTAGCTATCAATCACTATTCTGAGGCACTTCAGCATCTTACAATTAAAGGCCAGCCACGTTACCTGTCTCATGAGCGCTAATGCCAAGGATGTGCTGAGAGAGCTTTATAGTATCTACAAAACAAGCATCTGGACATTGTCTTCGTATTTCACTCATATATTTACTTGTACATTGTGCTTTATAGGATTGCTTGTTTATTCATATTGTGTTTTATTGTGGTTTTTATGCTTATTGTATTTTGTATATGCTGCATTGGAGCAGGAGTAACGATCATTTCATCCATTGATTGTGGAATAGTTCATTGTTGATGTGAGTGCAGTTATCCATGCTGGTTCAGGAGCCTGATGGTTGAAGGGTAATACTGTAACTGTTCCTAAACCTGGTGGTGTGGGACCTAAGGCTCATGTACCTCCTTTGCAACGGCAGCGGTGGAAATGAAGCAAGGGCCTGGATGGTGCAGGTCCTACATGATAAATACTGCTTTCTCGTCCATGTGCTCAATGATGTGGATCCCTTTACCTGTGATGGACTGGGCTGAATTTACAACTCCTTGTTGGCTTTTCTTGGACATTGGTGATGCCATACCAGGCCACGATGCAGCCAGTCAGGACACTATTCACTGTGCAACTATAAAAGTTTATTGAAGTTTTAGATGACATGCCGAATCTGCATAAGATTTTAAGAAAGCAGAGGTGTTACTGTACCTTCTTTGTTATGACACTTACATGCTGGTCCCAGCACAGATCCTCTGAAATGATAACACCAAGGAACTTGAAGTTACTGACCCTCTCCAGCCCCAATCCCTTGATGAGAACTGGCTCATGGACCTCTGGTGTCATCCTCCTGTAGTCAATAATCAGTTCTTTGGTTTTGCTGTCATTGAGTGAGAGGTTGTTGTTGTGACATCATTCATTTATTTCATTTTAAATCTTTTTTTATTGATTTAAAATATATATAAAGACAAATACAAGTTAGAGGAGAAGTTATATCAAATACATATTCCAATAGAAGTACAAACAACAAAAAAGGAGTGTACACTGTCAAAATCATATATAGTATAATATTGAGCTCCTCAATAACCACAACTCCTCTTAACAATTCAAAAAAAAGATCAAAAATTGCCATTATTAAGAAAAAGAAAAAAAACCACTAAAGTAACCTAACACAACAACAACAAAAAAAGAAGACTGGGCGTTCCATTTGAGGATATAATTACAAAAAAAGGGGAAAAACCCTTCCAGTCAAATCTGAAAAATCACAGAGAAGAAGAAAAAAGATTACCTAAAAAAATGAAAAAGTAAAAAAAAGAAGAAAATTTAAATCATATGAATATATTGAATGAAAGGTCACCAGGTTTGCTCAAATTCAAAAGATGTACCAAACGTCTGACTTCTAATTTTCTACAAGCTTAAACATGACATAATGGAGGAGAGCCAAAAAAAACAGTAGGTGGATTAGGATTTTTCCAATACAACCAAATAGTATCATTCAACCAGATTTCCATTCTCCTTCATATATTCTGTATACAATAATAAAATAATTTATATAATATATATTATATAATAATATTATGCACAACTAATATGCCAAATAGCATTTTTACCTTCATAATTTCTTGTGTTCCATGTTCAGGGAGCTATAGACTGGAACATCTGTATATCATTGATCCTAAGGATTCTGTTATTTATTGTACACATTCCTCATGCATTTGACCTCATGAGACAATTCCTCACACTTATCCAGATTAAACTCTATTTGCCATTTCTTTGCTGACATTTTCAACTACCAGATTCTTTAACAACATTCTTGACATTCATAACTCTGCCACTTTTGTGTGTTCTGCAAGCTTATTAATCAGCCCCACTAATTTGACAAAGCTGGAATAGCCAAGGAAATGACTCTGTGGGATAAGATCATGCTTTAAGGCCATTGTACTCTGAGGTTTTGGAAAAAAGGACTTTTAGACTATTTATTCAAGGAATGTAGTTGAAGAAAAACTGATAACTTGCTGACATAATGTGAATGGGACGAGATAGCCTGCACAAAATAGTTCCATATATCTGTACTTGCAGATTTTATATCTTTGAAATAAAAGAAAATCAACCCACTGCTGTCCAATTTAATCAGCACATTGTTGTTGGTAATATGAAGCCATGAAGTTCATGTAAACTATTAAATTAAAAAAACTTGTTCTGTGACTAAGCAACAAGAGGTCACTGAAAAAAACTGCCCAACACAAAGACCGATTCTTGCCTTTCAATGTCATCTGTTTAAATTTGCTTGTTTACAGACTGCAGTGTTACTATGCATATGCATGAGCAAATAGGTTTAAAGAGACTGTAAAATCACAATGTAAACTCTCATTTGAAAGCACTTAGGAGGAAGTACAAAAAATTTCCAAGAAAATGCTTTGCAAATACAGGAAAGGAAGAAAGCTGCGTATATTTTCTGACAGTGTTCTATTTAACCTTGTTGGTTATATTGTTTAAAGGAAATTGCTGAATCCAACCTGCAAATCAATGACAATACTAACATACACACAATGGTCTGAATAATAAAATATTGAATAAAAACCTTATACTGTGCCAGCCTTTTATTTTTTATATTTTTCATATACACTGACAAGAGTACTGCAGTCTCAGTCTGAAGAGAAAGTAACCATACTGAATCAGTTTTCTTCCTGTCGGTTTACATCATCATCAGGACTACTGTTCTACCACAGTTCAGGACATCAAACATCTTCATCATTATCACATACTCTAATATAATACAGTATGTGCTAATCTGGAAACATTTCACTTTTACAATTCAACAGGATGGTGGATAGTGTGACACTATCACAGCCTGAAGCATTGGAGTTCAGAGTTCAATCCCGATGCCATTTGTAAGGAGTTTGTATGTTTCTCGCCATGAACGCATGGGTTTCCTCCCACACTCATACCATTAGCAGGCTAATTGGTCATTATAAATTGTCCTGTGATTAGGCTAGGGTTGCTAGGTGGTGGGGCTCATAAATAAAAGATATAAAGAAGAAAATTGGAGTGGCAAATTCTGAAAGCTACGGATAAATATATTGTCTCTGGTTGCCTGTGGAAGTCAAGTGTATTGTCATACGTACAAGTACAGTGAGGTACAGATACAATAAAAAACCTGCTTGAGGCAGTGCAAAATGTGGTCTGCAGCGTTCCGTTGCTATGGTTCTACAAGTTAGTTTTAGGAAAGTAGCTGGTGACTTGGTGACGTGGGACTGTGAGCTTCTGCAGCAGCAAGGAGATAGCGTGACCCATTTGGTGGGCAATCCTGATGATAGATGCTGCCTTCTTGAGGCAGTAGTGGATGTTTCCACTAAGCTACTCTATGCATTAGCGCTTTAGTATTAACATTTATGTTCTAATGCACCAAGTTATCAACATTTTGGCATCCATCCACATGTGGACATTTGAGGGAGGAAAAGGTTCAGTCAGCTGAGGACTGCCAATGACAAAGCTATGACAATCAGGGCTGCAGACAACACAGCTCATTTGGCTCTGAGACATGATCAGAAGTGGGTAACAACTCTTCCTGAAGTGTGTCTGCAGGCCAACATTGATTTCAGATTCAGGCGAAGAAATTCTGGCTTTGGAAAATCATAACTTATCCTCAGCCAAAGTTTGATCAGCTGAGGACATGAGTTATACTTTGGTTCGTTCAATTAATTCACCAATGCTCATATCCTTTCAACTGCTATTATAAACACTATCACTAAACAAAATGTTTAGCAGCTTGCATATGATATGAGATAAACTTGGGGATTCCTCATACTTGACTTTCACATTCTTTTCTTAAGGCAAAGCAACACGTCTGAATGTTTAAAGCTGCACACCATTCTAAGTCTTTCATGGCACTCCTCTTGATACTTTACTCGCAGTTTTCCTGTAATTAATATGTGAGCTTTGTATCTGTCAGGCTTGCTCAGGCTGCCACCTTTTAGTCTCCACCCAGCTAGAAGGAGTCACATGCCGCTCATTTCCAACTCATCACCTGCAGCCTATTTAAACCCAGCTCTCATCCACAGTCCTTGTTCTCCCATTCAACCAGCCAGACTCAAACAGTTGCTCCTAGCCTCCAGTTGCCTTGTCATGTTAAGTATCTGGTCTCTCTTACTCTGTGGCCCTCGTGGCTTGTTACTTTGCAGTTTATTAGTACTGTTTACTGTGAAATAGTCTCCACTGCTTTGCTTTTGCATCAAGCCTCCTCTACATTTCCTGATACATTCCTTTTCATATCCATTGCAAACATATATTTCCTCCTTGAGCTGATGGGGTCAAATCTCATTATGGTAACAAGTTACTGGGTTGTAAATAGTATAATGCCCATGCACTCTAGCAGTGGCACAATCTTATTTGGTATTTGTATTGTACACGGAAGTAGAAAGAGTCACCACTTGCTGCAAGTAACCAGCTCAGCATTTTTTGTATTCTGATCACTTTCTCCATTCTTGTACTTGAGAATGTAATCATACACATAGTGTGTTAATATTACAACATCTGTACCACAGTTAATAACCATGGAGGTATCTCTTTCTTTACCAAAAATAATGTGCAGGTGTTTGTGATTATAAAAATAATAAAATTCCAGCTATACTGCAGAACTTTGTTATTTTGTCATGTAATCCAAATCTCTTTTCTCTCACTCTGAGCATTGTTTCATTGATTTGATAAAACTACATCAATATCGCAAAGCAGGATGTCTCAGTAATAATGGCATTGCTGGATAATGAACAAAAATCTGTGAAGTCACTAGTAACTGCTTAAACTCTTGATATACAAATTTTGTTCACTTACACATAATCTTGTAATGTAGCATTTTATGTACAGGCCCTAACATTTTTCTTATTGAATTCATTAGTTAGGGGAACTGAAAGGAGATTCCGTGGATGAGAAGGAGGTTCGTGGATGGTATGTTGCCTCCCAGGTGCCAGGATCTGGGATATCTCAGATTGAGTCCTCAGCAGTCTTAAGCGGGAGGGGGAGCTGCCAGAGGTTGTGGTCTTTCTGGGTATCAATGGCACAGGTAGGAAGAGTGATGAGGTTCTGGAAAGCGAGTTCAGGGAGCTAGCTGCAAAGTTAAAGGATAGACCTCCAGGATTGTGATCTCAGGATTTCTACCTGTGCACATGCTATTGAGGCCAGAAATGGGAAGAACATCCAGTTTAATATAGTTGGTGTAGGAGGGAGGACATCAGACTTTAGGACCATTGAGCTCTTTTCAGGGAAGGTGGGACCTGTACAGAAGAGATGGTTTATACCTGAACTGGAGGGGGCTAATGCTGCACAGGTGTGGGTAGAGTTGCAAGGAGATTGGAACCAGAGTTCCAGAACTGAAAGAATGTAAGAAAGCGCAGGCTCGATTTCAAGTGGGTGGTCCTGTGAGTGATGCTACAAGTAATGCTAGTACTGCTGGCATTCCACCCAGTGGAACACATGCTTCTGAAGCTCCGCCTGAGGAATTACAGTTTACAGTGAACAGTTTCCTTGTGCAGCACTGCTATTTGAATTACTGCCTACATTGGGCAGACGCCGGGAACAAGGACACCCTCTGAACTCCGAAGTATTACAGGATGGACATTGCATAGATTCTGCAGAGTCCCCTAGCGACTCGAGTGAGGATGACAGTGATGAAGCAGTGAGATTGACAGCTATGTCACAACTTTCTCCAATAAAGACCAAGGGAGTGAAGATACGTATGACTGAAGATGAAACTATTAATAAGCTAGTGATAGATCCATCAACTATTGCTCAACCACTCAGTGATCTCCTGAAGGACAGGGGGAGGCATGGCAGTGTGGTGGTTAGCACAGCACTTTACAGTACCAGCAACCCAGGTTCAACTCCTGCTGCTGTCTGTAAGAAGTTTGTACGTTCTCCCCGTGACCATGTGGGTTTCCTCCGGGTGCTCCGGTTTCCTCCCAAAGTCCAAAGACGCAGTGGTTGGTAGGTTAATTGGTCTTTATAAATTGTCCTGTGATTATGCTTGGGTTAAATCAGGGGTTGCTGTGCGGTGCAGCTTGAAGGACTGGAAGGGCCTGATCTGCCTTGTATCTCAATAAATAAAGTGCTCAGGTGACCCTCTAACTCTTAATGAAGAACAGCTGTAAGCATTTCAAACTTTAAAGGTGATATTGTGCACTGCATCTGCATTAAGAATCCCTGATAGAGGTACATAATTCACCCTGTATATCAAAGAGAAATATATCATAACAGTCTTAATTCAACAACATGGAGCCCGACAGCATCCTGTTCATTATTACGTTGCCAAAGATCTGATTCTATACACTGATGATTCAGTGATTGAGAGAGGAATTTGAACGATGATATATGGAACCTGAATGATGATTTATGGAACTGAAATGCTGGCATCAAGAAGCATGGTTCCTGATGCCTCTATCCAACAAGCAAAATTAAAAGCTTTGATTGAAGTCTGTAAATTGGCAAAAGAAAGATCAGATTATATTGCCATTGTTTCTCAATATGCTTTTGGAGTTGTCCATGGTTGTGGAATTCTATGGAGACAGAGGTTTTCTTAAGGCTGTAGGAATCCCCGTCAAGAATGGCCACCTTGTCGTGTCAGGAAAGTGTTGTCAAAAGTTGCTGCATTAAAATGTAAAAGCCACTTTAAGATGACTACATTGGAAAGCAGTGGAAATGCATTGGTGGATGAAATTTCAGAACAGGTTAGCATTGGAAGGAATCAAGGAAATATATAGTGAACCCAACAACTGGAATTTTGGAATCAAAGGTGAACTCTGCAGAAGAACATCCAAAATAATCTGGTACAGCAAATATACATTTTGGGGTGCAAAAGATGTTTGACAGATCGTCCCAGTGGTGGTGGAATACATCATTCAGGGCACAAGCTTGATACAAGTTAGAAAGATGCCCAACTTGCCAGAAAATAAATCCTGCAGCAGTGGAAAAACTACCACAATTAAGTGCTCCGGCTCCACCTGGTCCACTTTTCCAGTTAATACATTTCCTACTAAGGATATTAAACTGGTAATATTGTGTAAGTTTTCAAGATGAGTGGGAGCAATTCCAGCAAGGAAAGCTACTGACTCACACACACAGGACACGCACACCTGTATTCCTAGTTGGGAGATCACCACGTCGTATTGACTTTGGCCAAAGAACATATTTCACTAGTAGTGTTTGTCAGGAGTTATGTCAACTGATGAATATTGAATGGTATTTTCATTGACCACATCATCCAGAATCGTCAGGACAAGTAGAGTGATTGAATGGAATCATTAAAAAAAAATGACTGACCAAGTATCATAAGGAAGGTGTGCCATGGCTTATTGCTCTTTCTGTCATCTTATGTAGCATAACAACAACTCCAAACGACAATTAAACTTAAGTTCATTTGAGCTGGTAACAGATTGTCCTATGTCCTATTGGGACAGCATGGCAGCGTAGTGGTTAGCACAACACTTTACAGCTGTACCTGGGTTCAATTCCTGCTGCTGTCTTTAAGGAGTTTGTATGTTCTCTCCTTGACTCTGTGAGTTTCCTCCAGCTGCTCTACTTTCCTCCCACAGACCAAAGACGAACCAGCTAGTAGGTTAATTGCTCATGGTAAATTAGACTAGGGTTAAATAGGTGGGCTGCTCAGTGGCGTGGATTGGAGAGCCAATTCCACGCTATATCTCAACACAATACAATACATGTCACTTCCAGGAGCCCTCTATATCAGGGAGGCTGATACACACATTATGTCAGACAGTTTAGTTAACTATTGTCTGAACTTAGCCCAAGCTGTCAGGGCTGCTTCTCAACCATTTCTGCCGCTTGGGTGGACACAGTAGAAGGAAGACAAACCCTGATTTCTGGTGATTGGGTCTTGATTAAGAAAACATGTAAGGAACCACTGGGAGCTGGAAGTGAGCTGAAGTGGTATTCTATGAAAACAGTAAGTGCTGTGATTAATGTGCTAGTAACCTCTTGGTCACAGTGCCTACACTGAGGGAATGATTAACTAGCCAGAAGACTATAAGCCAGCTACTGCAAGTTAGTTAAAGTACCTGACAAAGACAACAAGCACTGCGGTTAATGTACCAGTAACTTCTGTCACAGTCTATGCTGCTTGTCTACAGTGAGCAAATTACTGACCAGCCAGAAGACTTCAAACAAGTTGAAAACTAATGGACATTATTGTTTCTTCTAATATTATTTGTTGTTGTTAATTTTTTTTCCAATTTTCTCACTCATAATTTGCCTGTTGAGATGACTCATTATGTATACTTGCATTATTGATTATATGAAATATTACAATTCAACAAAGCTCCTGTCAAGTAATAAATGGTCTAAGTTCATGGAGCAATATGTACTTTATGTGCAGAGAGAGAACCTACACCTCCTTTCCATGTGATCAGTTAGGATCTTGTATGTTTTTCCTGCCATAAGACATACATACACCTCATCTATCTTTCTATGTTTCTATAGCAGGTACAGGGTTTTGAGTTGGATGATCAGCCATGATCATACTGAATGGCGGTACAGGCTCAAAGGGCAGAATGGCCTACTCCTGCACCTATTTTCTATGTTTCTATGTTTCTAACAGATAGTGGAGAGGTTGTGGAGACATGTTGTTAAGACCTCAGACAAAGTCAGGAATCAAAAGGTTGAGCATGGTGCGACTGATGTTCTGAGTTGTGTATATTTCAATGCAGAAATTATTGTAGGAAAGGCAGATGAGCTCAGAGCATGGATCAACACCTGGAATTATGATATTGTAGCCATTAGTGAGACTTGGTTGCAGGAGAGGCAGGACTGGCAGCTCAACATTCCAGGTTTCTGTTGTTCAAGACACAACAGAGCAAGAGGGATTAAAGGGGGAGTGGTGGCATAATAAATCAGGGAAAAAGTCACGGCAGCGCTCAGTCAGGACAGACTGGAGAACTCGCCCAGTGAGGCTTTATAGGCGGATCTGAGGAATAAGGCAGGTATGACCACGTTAATGGGCTATATTGTAGACCGCCCAACAGTCTTATGGATTTAGAGAAACAAATATTCAGATTGAAGACTGTTGCAAGAAACATATGGTTGTTATAGTAGGTAATATTGATCCTGCTCCATACTGTAAAAGGACTAGATGGGATAGCATTTGTAAAATGTGTTCAGGCTAGTTTCCTTAATCAGTACAAGACTGATTAAGGGAATTAGGGAATGAGACAGGACAAGCAATAGAATTTTGTGTAGGGGAACACTTTGTATCTAGTGAGCACAATGTCATTTGCTTCAAATATTAGAAAAGAATGGTTGAGATTCTGAATTGGAAAAAGGCTAATTTTGATGGTATCAGAAAGGATATGGCAAGTGTAGACTGGGACAGGTTGTTTTCTGGCAAAGGGGTACTTGGTAAGTGGGAGGCCTTCAAAAGTGAAATTTTGTGGGTCAAAACTTGTATGTATCTGTCAAAATGAAAGATAAAGATAACAGGTTTAGGGAAGCTTGGTTTTCAAGAGATATTGAGGTGCTGGTTTGGAAAGAAAAGAAGGTGCTTTGCAGGTACAGGCAGGTAGGAAAATTGAGGTACTTATAGAGTATAAGAAATGCATGAGAACATCTAAAAAGGAATTCAGGAGGGCTAAAAGAAGGCATGAGGTTGCCCTGGTAGCAATGTGAAGGAGAATCCTAAGAGATTCTACAGATACGATAAGAGCAAAAGGATTGCAAGGGACAAAACTGGTCTTCTGGTAAATCAGAATGGTAATCCATGCATGGAGCCAAAAGAGATGAGGGAGATCTTAAATGGATTTACTCGGGAGACAGACACAAAGTTGATAGAAATGAAGTAAATCAGCAGCGAGGTCATGGACCCTATAATGATTGCAGTGGAAGAGGTGTTTCCTCAGGCAAACTAGGATGGATAAATCCCCAGGGTCTGACAAGGTGTTCCTTTGGACTCTGTTGGACGCAAGTGCAGAAAATATAGGGGCCCTAGCAGAGATAATTAAATTATCCTTAGTGATAGGTGAGGTTCTTGAGGATTGGACGCTAACTAATGTTGTTCCATTGTTTAAGAAAGGCTCCAAAAATAAACCATGAAGTTGTAGACAAGCCAGGCCGATATCAGTAGTGGGAAAGTTGCTGCAAAGTGTTCTGAGGGACCAGATATATAAGCATTTGGATAGACATGGACTGATTGTACAATGTACTGTGTATGTTAATCAAAATGGCTTCTTTGGTTTGCTAGAGGAGGAATGCTTTTATGTTTGATAAGTGTTTTCTCTTGCAGTTGTTTAGCTTTGGACTTGCTGATATGGGGATTGTATTCATTTTTTAACCAATGGGGAATGTTATTTTGTCTTGTGAGGCTGGGAGCTTGGGAGTTCCGCGGTCTTTTCAGGGAAGCCGGGAAGGAGATGCTGACAAAGGTGGACGTGGGCTGCACTGCTCGGTCGACCACCCGGGTGGTCCCAGGTGCAAGGACGTGGTGGTCAGAGGCAAGTGACGAGGGGTCGAATGGTTCGATAGTTGAGCTCCAACGATGTGCACTAAACTGACTGAACTTTGATAAGTTGGCGCCTTTTACTTTATTTTCTTTTCCTTCATATATACCGTATTGCATAGCACTCTTTTAGTTTTAATAAAATATCTAAAGTGTTTTCCATAGTGGTATCTGGTGTGAGTTTCATATTGTGTGTGTACGCGCGGCATAAACTTGATTCTCACAGCACCTGCGTGTACAGGAGGTGGGGTTGGTGAGTGGCTGGATCTCCTTTTCCCCTGGACATATACCAGCCTGTTGGGTAAGTGTTACATGATTAAGGATAGTCGACATGGTTTTGTGCATGGTAGATTGTACCTAAACAATCTTATAGAGTTTTGTGATGTTACAAGGAAAGTTGATGAAGGCAAGGCAGTGCATGTCATCTGTATGGATTTTATCAAGGCATTTGACAAGGTCCTGTATAGGATATTGGACATGAAGGTTCAGTTGTTCAGTATTGATGATGAAGTAGTAAATTGGATTAGACATTGGTTTGTGGCAGAACTCAGAGATTGGTACTAGGTGACGGCCTCTCTGACCGTAGGCCCATGACAGAGGTGTGCTGTAGGGATTGGTGCTGGGTCCTTTGTTGTTTGTCATCTTTATCAATGATCTGGATGATAATGTGGTTAAATGGACCAGCAAATTGGGTGTGCAGTGGACAGTGTGAAAGATCATCAGAGCTTGCATCCGAATCTGGACCAGCTGGAAATGGGGCTGAAAAATGGCAGATGGAATTTAATGCCGACAAATGCAAGGCATTGCACTTTGGTAGGACCATCAGAGTAGGTCTTACACAGTGAATGATAGGGCATTGAGGAGTGCAGTAGAACAAAGGGATCTGGGAATACAGGTCCATGATTATTTGAAAGTAGTTACAGGTTGATGGGTTTGTAAAGAAAGCTTTTGTCACTTTGCCCTTCATAAATCAAAGTATTGAGTACCCAGGAGATAGAATGTTATGTTAAAATTGTATAAGACCTTGGTGAGGCCTAATTTAGAACATTGTGTGCAGTTTTGGTCACTACCAACAGGAAAGATGTAAGTAAGGTTGAAAGAGTACAGAGAAAATTTATAAGGATGGTGGGTAGACTGGATGACCTGACTTATAAGGAAAGATTGAATAGGTTAGGACTTTATTCCTCAGAACGTAGAGATTGAGGGAAGATTTGATTAGGTATACAAAATTATGTGGAGTATTGACAGGATAGATACAAGCCAGCTTTTTCTAGTAAGGTTGGGTGGGATTACAACCAAAGGTCATGGTCATGGATTAAGAAAGGTGAAGCCAGGTGGATAGGAAGGGTAAAGGGCTAGAGAGGAATGAATCTGTTAGGAGAGGAGAGTTGACCATTGCAGAAAGGGGAAGAGAGGGGATCTGGGGGAGGTGAAAGACAGCTGAGAAGATATAAGAAGTCAGAATGTGGAATAGAAAGGGTCACGGTCATGGGCTAAGAAAGGTGAACATAAGGGGAAACGTCCTCACTCAGAGGGTTCAGACAGTGTAGAATGAGCTGCCAGCGCAAGTGGTGAATGTAAGCTCGATTTCAACGTTTAAGAGAAGTTTGGACAGGTACGTGGATGGCAGGAGTATGGAGAGCGATGGGTTCAGGTCAGTTGGACTGGGCAGTTCAAATGGTTTGGCATGATTCTTTGTTTGGTAAGTATGTAACATGTTAAAGCTTCTGAAGATCTGTCCTCCTTCTAGTTGAACCAACAAATCAGTTGGATGTAAGAAGAGTTTATTTTTGCTTCACTTTAGTTATTAATTTATAATCCCCAAAGATCTTAACGGCATCATCTGTTGCAGTTAAATCAGAAAACTCAATCAGATACTAGCTTCCTGTGGGCTCTCTGTTTTTCCTTAACCTTCAGACTATAAGCTTCAGAAGGAGCAATACAGAGTCTAGGTGCAGCATTTTCCTTCAGTTGAAGTTTGGAGCTTCCACCTTGAATATAACCTAACTCATTGAGAAAATTTTTAAGGATTCTTATCAAGTGTAGTTGGTACAGAAAGCTTCTTCATACCTTTGATCCCAATTCCAATCAAGCTTTGTATTTGATAGCCGTGTTGGATCTGTCACATTTGATTCTTTCCTGAAAAGTATCAGGAGACAGAGCTTTGCTTCACTTCTACCAATTCTCATTCTCACCTCACACGTCCGTGTCACACTGATTCCCTTCCCCAGGGTAACTGAGCAAGAAGGAGGTGAGCTGCACTATAACATCTGTCATAACTTTCTGCTCACACAGCACCATTGTTCCATTGCTACTTCTTTTCCTTCAATGTCTACCCACAAAGAAAACTATTTCTAATGTGATGTGAGAAATTTCTGTGACTCACCTTCTTCACCTGGTTTGGCTACTCTTTTCAAATCTGCTAGAGTCTAACCATTTTACTATTAATTCCAGCAGTTAAACTTTTACTATCGAATGTAAGACAGGGTGTGGGATGTTGATTCTGACCAATTAGATCTGCCAACTCTTGCCTCCACTAAACCCCGGTTTTCTGCAGGGATTGCTCTCCCTTTGATTCCCTTGTCCTTCCCCGTTAATCTCACTCCTGACACTTATCCCTGCAAGCAGCTACAACTGCCCATTCACCTGCTCCCTCACCTCAAACAGTCCCAGCCCCAGACAGTCCTTCCAGGTGAGGCAACATTTTACCTGTGAATCTGCTGGGGTCATCTATTGTGTCCGATGTTGCCGATGCAGCCTCCTTTACATTAGTGAGATCTGTCGTAATTTAGGGGACCACTTCATCTGTTCCATCCATCAAAAACAGAACTTCCTGGTGGCCAAACATTTTAATTCCCATTCCCATTCCCATTCTGACATGATGGTCCATGGCTTCCTCTCATGTCACAATGAAGTCACCTTCAGGGTGGAGAAGCAACACCTTATATTCTGTTTAGGTAGTCTCCAACTTGATAGCATGAATATCGATTCCTCCGTCTGGTAAAGAAAATCCTTTCTCCTCTCCTTTTCTTCTTTTTCCCACTCTGTCCTCTTATATCTTCTCAGCTGTCTATCACCTCCCCTGGATCCCACTCTTTCCCTCTCTGCAATGGTCCACTCTCCTCTCCTAACAGATTCATCCCTCTCCAGCTCTTTACCCTTCCTAACCACCTGGCTTCACCTTTTACCTTCTAGCTATCCTGCTTTCCCTTCCCCCCCCCCACCTTTTTATTCTAGCATCTTCCCCTTTCCTTTCCAGTCCTGAAGAAGGGTCTCGATCTAAAATGTTGACTGTTGTTCATTTCCATAGATGCTGCCTTACTCATTGAGTTCCTCCAGCATCTTGTGTGTGTTGCTTCTTCTATCTGGTTTGTTTGACCAAGCAACTACAGAAAGAAGCAAAGTGGATTTTTCAGCAACAATATCAACCATGGTAAAAATCTGTAACAGTTATTTTTCTCCATGTTTCATTCATGACTTGATAGAACTATTAAAAGAACCTAATGTAGTTGCTGTATTCATCTTCACTGGTACAAAATGTAAAAAAAAAACTGACTCAGTGAGATCTAATTTAATCCCCATAAGCAATACTGCTCTTTAGAAAAAAATAAAACCATTCAAAAGGCACATCGTATATATACCAGTAATCTTCTTACATTTTCTGCAACCAGTTGTGATAATGGTGCTCTTCAGGGTCTGCAAATATGTAATAGCATTTATGGTTCAGCAGTGTATTTTTTTTTGGTATAAAACTATTTTTATTTTGTGTTATCTTCAACAACTGGAGGGAGGTCAATAATAAAATCTCAGTATCTTCCAGGTATTTTCAGGATACCACCAAAGGCAAGGAGATGAGAGATAACATAAATTATGTTTATGTTCTTTGAAATCATAGTTAAGGGGGCATATTGAAGCTTTCATGATTTTGATCATATTTAGAAATGCTCCTTCATGCAGCCAATTGTAAATCTGTGGAACTTCTTCACTCAAAAAATGGATATTATCTTAAATTAATTTCCATTTATGTCTCAGATCAATAAAGCTATTAAGGACATGGAGGGAAATGAAACTAAGACAGACAAACGGACCCATGGATCAGTTGAGATGTACTGTATCTTCATTGAATCGTAGAACACATCTGGTTCAGTGAGTGGAATAATCTTCTGTTCTTTAAAGTTCTTTGCAACAGCGTGATAGAGTTAACACAAAGTACACTGCAGATGCTGTGGTCAAATCAACATGTACAAACAAGCTGGATGAACTCAGCAGGGTGGGCAGCATCCTTGGAAACGTTGACTGCTCGTTTCCGCATGATAGAGTTAGCATTAAAACAGGCTCTTTGGCTCAATCTGTCCATGCTAGCCAAGGAGCCACCCTGAGCTCATCCCATTTGCTTGTGTTGGCTCTCTATGCTTCTAAATCTCTCCTACCCATGAACCTGTCTAAATATCTTAAGACTGTAATTAGACCTATTTCTAGCAATTCCTCTTGCAGCTCTTTCTACATACCCACAACGCAGTGCATGAAAAATTTGTCCCTTTTCAATTTCAGCACAGAACTTAACAGGGACCGAGCTTTGGATGTTGCCCATGCCAGCCTAAAACCCAGAAAAAAAAGCATGTCTATCCTTATTTATACATTGCCAAGAAGGTGTCAGTAATTAAAAAGCTGCTCTGATAAAAGTTCAGCAACCTGAAATGTTGACTCTATTTCTTTCTTCATAGACGCTGCTTGACCTGCTGAATATTTCAAACTTTTTCTATTTTCATTTCAGACAGCACTGCTTCTCTTGGATGTCAAGAACAAAATCTGTACAGTTCATTTTTAAAAAAAAAACAGAATCCTCCTGTAACTTTTTGAAGGATTATCAGTTTGGCTGCTTACTTGTTGTTGCATCCAGATGACTGGACTGCAGAAGGGACACATGAATTGGTGAGGAGCTTGGTGTACATAAATAATTAGTCAAATAACTGGTTCAGATTGGCACTAGGTAATCAATCAGATGGTCAAAATGTCATATCCTTCCATTATATTTTTGACTGCTCTATATATGTTTTGTGGATGTCAACCCAGCAGCACCTCAACATCATTTATGTCAATGAGCCTATCAAGAATTTGCTGACGAGGTTCACCATTACAAGGTAATGAAACTGAATATAATGTATAAACTTATAAATTGTAGTGTAGGGGTCAAATTGATACTGATTTACAAATGGTCAATACTCATTGTCCTTTTCCTTCAAGTTTTTTTTGATGTCCTGGGTTTCTATTATAATAAATGTGAAGTAAGTCCTAACTCACACAGCTGAAAACTTCTCAACACATCTAATTGTTTAGGGAATCAGAAAGCCTAGTCCTTGTTTTGAGATAACATTGATTGGTTTCAATTGAACCTTTGTGCAATGTCATTTAGATCTTCCTGTCTTCTCAGTAAACTGAGAAATATTTTTCTGTCAATTATTTTCAGCAGTGGAATGTCTCAATGAAGAAATACTGTAATAAGATGAAATGATAAATTAAAAACTTCTTGTGGCGGTTCGCCCACGTGGCAAGCGAACCGGCTCCAGCAGTCGCGGATGAGTCCGCAGCCAGCGGCAACCAAGAGGGCTCTGAGTGCGGGGCAGACCTTGGCCCGGAAGCCGACGTCACTTCCACCCCGCAAAGTGACTCGGCCTCGTAAAAACAAGAATAGCTTGCTACGAAAACACCGTCATGACAGTGCCCCGATAACTCCACTGCCGAGTTAAGGGCTATTCTTCTTCTACAGACTTACTTGTGACATTGCCCTATACATTGTCCAACTGTGTGTATGATGCAGATTTCTTTCAATAGACAACTTCTAAACCCATGTATGGTTTTTCAAACTATATGCAAGAGTCATTTTTGGAAAAATGAACTATTCTTACTGACTAAATTGGAAGTGAAATTGCATAATATTTCATACTCTGGATTTGATAACATCACTATTTGTAGCCATGTTCCAGACTGCTATAAATGTTGGTACAATTATTTCTAGTGATGTCTTAAAATGTTTGCTTACAGTCCTCCATAATAGAAAACATATTAATTCTTGTTTGCTGTAGGGGTGGGTGTGAAATTGTTATTAAAATAAATTTAATGCATTTTTAATGGAAGGTTTTGATTTCTTTTAGATATTTCTATCGCAGCATCTTTTGCTTTTCTCTTTTTAAAAATCTATTCTACTACCTTTAAAAATAAAATCAGGCAATGTCACCTTAAGTTAGTTACAATTGAATATCACAATCAACCTTTAAAGCCTGTCTTTATTTAGTGTTAAAAGCAGTGTTCATTTACAGCATTGGGTGTATTTAAAATGGTTCTGTCTTTTAGAGAACTCACTTACTTGGCAATATGATTGTTACTGGATTACATATCACATGAAAAGACATCTCAATTGACCAAGTTTCTTCCCGAAAGAGGTCTGGGAGGGGGTGGTCTAGGATGAGCTGAGAAGGAATAACCCACCCTTTGAATGTTGCCAAAATAAACCTTTCATGAATCAAGACCAACATCACAGTGTCATCAACGTATAACATATTGTGACTCTTTACCTCCGTTCTCTGTAGCACACATTTACCAATTCTCTGCATAAAAGACAATCGGTAAAAATGCAAGTTAGTCAGCAGATTTAACAAATTCATTCATTAAAAAATTTTCATCATAAATTGTTATTTTTTAAGGGATTTTTGGCTTAAATTTCTCAGAAGTAATGATTCTATTTAGAAATGCTCGACCTATTCCACTAAATTATTTTTAGTTAAATCTAATCCTGTACAAATAAATTCATTATAACTATCATATTATGTTTTACATAAGTTATTTTTAAATTAAATTTTATACCTGATTTTTGGCAAAAAAGAATATTTCCTACCAATATACTTTTAGGATTTCAAATGGTTTTCTGTAGATTTTCACTTAGGTCACTCTGCTGCAAATAATCTCTAAGCAACAGTGTGAAAGAGGGAAAGATATTTAACCAATAGTTTTGAACTTTGGGTGTAATTTGAAAAAAAAATTTAGAGAACAAAATAGTTTCATTAGATTGTCGGATTACAGCCTTAAAATATTTAAATTCAAAATTAGACCCTGTAAGAATAAAAGATTATTCAGAGAGGACTCAGTGGAGGAAGGAACTTAGAGTGAGAAGGTGTAAGTCAAACAGACATTATTTTACTGTTTTGCCTTGTACTCTACTTACAATCACTGTGTATGAATAAGTCTATTTGTTCTAATCTCTGCTGTGAGTTTCATATTTTCTCATGCTTGCATGTTGGCTGCAAAATTTGCCTCTGTAGCAAACATTGTTTGGGTGCTATATGATTGATTTCCAATATACTCTGCATTATGTGTGTGAATATTTGTTGTGTTAGCTGTACTGTCTGCTTATGAGATGAGTGGAAGTGTGGAAGTTGATTGTGTATGCCAGATCCATTCATATTAGGCAGAATGTAGCTTCAGTTCTTGTGCAATACTGATTTGATAACGGAGTTTCCAAGATGCATAATAATGAAAGAGTTATTTGATTTCACATACCACAGAGGATCCAGACCTTAGCTGCAGCATGAGCTCTCTCATATGGAAGAGCTGATGACTTGGAGATTTATTGTAATGATATATGGTGTGTCGGTTACTGGAAGCTAAGGGTTAGTCTTTTCCAAACTTTCTGCAGTTTTGGTACACTGCAGTACATTGACTTGTTATGCAGGAGGAATTGATCATATGAGCTGATTTCAACAGAATGCCAGCCCTCCCACCTTGTACTCAGGGTGCTCAGAGACGCTCTCCATTCCAGCAGAGCTCAGCGCATTTCCTTTGTCTTTGTCAAACAACCACAGCCACGAGTAGCATGCAGCACTTGTGGCTTCCTAATGGTACAGGCTGCCTTTTACTGTGCTCACATGGCAATAATGGTACCATAGCTAAATGCCAACATATTCTGTCAATGCAAAGGCTTCTGTTTCCTGAGCCTGCAGTTGGCCCGTAACCAAACCTAGGCCATCAATTAGGATCATTTCATGTTGTGCCAATCCACTAACCATGGCCTTTTGATCTACCGTGCCAGAACAAAGGGAACCTACTGTGAGATATCAATTATCCCTTTAAAACATTGCTATGACTCTGGTACACTACCCACATGAAAGCACAATATGTTCAGGCAGAAAGCCATGTTGTCACCCTTGACCTCACTGTAAAGACTGCAAGCTTATTTAGACAATGCTTCCTTTGCCAGGAACTGTTGGTCTTGGAGTGTACGTACCAATTTGCCAAACCTGGAGCCCTTTGTTGTCTGCTGCACAAGTTGGCAAGTTGAGAGAGCACTGCCCTTGCTGCTTGTTTTAGGGAAGGAAAAATGGGCAACTTCAAGAGCTGATCTCTAGCCAGGCAGTTCGAATCTCCATTATAATACATTTCCCATCTTATATTTGCTCTGTTACTGATCTTTACAAAACCCAATTAATAACAATGACAGATTATACAGATTCATAATGAAATGGTGCCACAAATAGCATATGCAATGAATAAGCAGCCCATATAAATCAGACATTATTAAATAAAGATAAAAGTACAGAATACTAAGTTAAAGCATGAATCACAAAGTAGATTTTGATGTAATTGAAGGAGACAAAGCCTAAAATAAATATTTGACCATAGGTTGCATAGAAAGTAAATTGCACATAAAATAAGATGGATTGTGAAGATTTATTTGTTGTTCATATTCATTTGTTCCTGGTAAAATCCCTAATTAAAGGGTCCAAAAAGGTACAGCTTTAATGAAAATCTGATCCTTTTGGATGGATTACTCATGGGATAACAGCCAGACTCAACAGTCTATGATTTGGGGCCCTTAAATCTATTGAGGCATGTTAAGCTAAATGAATAGATTCCTGACAGAGTAAGGGACAGAATATCTACAGAACCAAGCTCAGTGATTGAATTAAAAGCAAATCCATTCTAAAAGCAAATACAGTGCAAATAACTGAACAAAAAAAAAAGAGTTAGAGTGCTATAAAATTGTTTTCAGAGATGAAAATAGTTGGGGGTCAAATTGGTCAAATTTTATACCATTAAACAATATCATTAAGCAAAATCCTGTAAACCATAAAGTATTTTACAAAATTATGGGTTTGAATACGTTGAATAAATGATG
The DNA here is from genome assembly GCF_030144855.1 of Hypanus sabinus. Classification (NCBI taxonomy): domain Eukaryota; kingdom Metazoa; phylum Chordata; class Chondrichthyes; order Myliobatiformes; family Dasyatidae; genus Hypanus; species Hypanus sabinus. The sequence goes on along the minus strand of NC_082714.1, from coordinate 122,950,281 downwards.
TGAGTTAACTTTCATTGTAAAAGTTTACTCCTGAGATCATGGTAAGTTAATGTTGATTTATGTTTATTATGTTAGGAATATACTGTACTGCTTCTGTAAAATGCTGATTTTTGTGGTATTTATACCCTCTGTATGTACATCTATGATATCAATAAACTTGAACTTGAATGGGAAGGTATAACTTGTGTGGTAAAATTATTCATCCAGAAATTCATTGTTCTAATTAATTTTATAATTTCTTACCAGCTATCATCTGCTTCCTTCTTGATGTTCCAACCATAATTAATGCAATATCCAGAATTTTATTTTTCTATGTGAAAACTAGATAAAAAAGATCAAAAGAGTGCTATCGATGTATGTATTTGATGAGAGCCATGAAATTGATAAATTGGTTTATTATTGTCACATGTACTGAGATACAGTGAAAATTACTGTGTTGCATGCCATCCATACAGATCATTTCTTTTCAACAGTGTATTTGGGTAGAACATGGGAAAACAATAATCAAATGCAGAATAAAGTGTTACAGTTACAGAGGAAGTGCATTGCAGGCAGGCAATAAGGCGCAAGGCCATAACAAGGTGGATTAAGAGGTCACAAGTCCACTTTATTGTACCAGTGAATGGCTTAATAGTCTTATCACAGTGGGAGAGAAGGAAGCAGAGATGCTGGTGTGCCTTCTTGGCTATGATATCTATGTATTTGGATCAGGACAGGCTATTGGCAATGTTCACTCCTACGAACAAGAAGCTTTTAATCCTCTCAATTCTCTGTTGTTGTAAGTGGGAGTGTGTGCACTACCTCCCTTCCCAAAGTCAATGACTAGCTCTTGTTTTGCTGACATTGAGGGAAAGTTTGTTGTAATGACACTGTATCAATGGACTGCATAGTCAGACAATATTATTTGAGATTCAGCCCACTGTGGTGGTGTCAGCTGCAAACTTATAGATGGAATTAGAGTACAAGAGTTAGATGGTGAGTGCAGAGGGACTTGAGTAGGGGGCTGAGATGACAACCTTGTGGGTCACCAATGTTGAGGATACTCATGGCAGATGTGTTGCTGATTATTCTCACTGATTGCAACCTGTTGGGTAGAAAGCCGAAGATCCAATTGCAAAGGGAAATGTTGGTACCAGGCTTAGGAGCTTGGAGATGAGCTTGCTTGGAATTTCTATGTTCAGTAGTTATTGAGGATTGAGCTGCTGTTGAAAAACAATAGCCTAAAATGGGTATCATTACTCTTCAAAAGCTCCAGAGATAAGTGCAAGGCCAGGGATATGTTGTCAGTCTTGTTTTGACAGTAGGTGAATTGCAGTGGGTTGAGGTTGCCTGGGAGGTTGGAGTTAATACACACCAAGACCATCCTCTCAAAGAACTTCATGATGGTGGATGTCAGAGTGAATCGGCAGTAGTCATTAAGGTACATTACCTTATTTTTCTTAGGTATCGGAATTATAGAGGCCTTCGTAAAAAAAGTGGAAACCTCAGATTCAAGTTGAGAGAGGTTAAAAACGCCTGCAACACTCCCACCAGCTGATCTGCCAGGGTCTCCAACCAACCAGATCCTTTCCACTTGTTCACTTACCAGAAGACTGACCTTACATCTATGATGGTTCCTGTGGATTCCTGTGCATCGGAGATGGTGGTAATCTATTCCCCTTCTGCTAAAACATGCATCAAAGGCATTAAACTCATCAAGAAGGGGTGCATTGTTGTCAGCTTGGATTGTTTGTGAGTAACTCATTCATATTTTGCTGAAATTTATGGCATTCAAAGGAGGGAAGGAGTGAGGTAATTCACCAAGAGGCAGCAACGACTATCACGTAAAGGAGGAACCACAATGATATATTTGATAATTAACTGGCATGTCCCACACTAGTGTTCCATGGTAGCCACTTGTTCTTCTTTATGACTGTGCAAGATTTAAAATAATCACTCTTGCAATGCAAAATTCATAGAGGACATATCAGGCAACATGAGGATACGTGTCCTATTGATTTAGTGATCATAGCGGGGATGAAGGTAAGGAGGAGGAGAAAATGAAGGAGGCTTTCTTCTCCTTGGATAATTGGGGAAACAGGGAGTTATAGATAACCACTCTCAGTAATTGCTCTAGACAGTGATGGAGGCCAAGTCATTGGAGGCATTTAAAGTAGAGACTAGCAGGTTCTTGGCTAGTAAGGATGGCAAATGTAACAGGGAGAAGACAGGAGAATGATGCTGAGAGGGAAAATAAATCTGCCATGATTGAATGTTAACACAGACTCGATGGGCCAAATGGCTTTATGCTGCTCCTACTGTATGTCTGATGGTCTTATGGTAATTTCCAGATGGAGATTTAACTGCAGCATAGCTGATACCTTGCAACCCTAATTTATTTCCTTATTTGGCCCATCTCAATGCAAGGTTTATTATTAATGAGAAATACAAAGTCTTTCTAATTTATTAGCTGATACTTAAATAATGATGTGCTCTTGCAATCAACCACCATGTGTCCCATTTAACAAATTATGCTTTTTGAACTGCTCACTCTGTTACATCTTCAAAAGGTGGAGAAGCAAGCTGTAAGCCAAATTCCAAATTGCTGTTTCCAATATAGTTCTAGACCATAAGACACAGGAGCAGAATTAGGCCATTCAGCCCATTGAGTCCACTCTGTCATTCCATCATGGCTGATTTATTATCCCTCTCAATACCATTCTTCTGCCTTCTCCCCATAACCTTTGACCCTCCTCACCAATCAAGAACTTATCAATCTCTGCTTTAAGAAGGCAGGTACAGGGTTCTGAGTTGGATGATCAGCCATGATCATACTGAATGGCGGTGCAGGCTCGAAGGGCGGAAATGCCTACTCATGCACCTATTTTCTATGTTTCTAAATATACTTAATAATTTGGCTTCCACAGCCGCCTGTGCTAATGAATTCCACAGATTCATTACCCTCTAGCTAAAGAAATTCCTCTTTATCTCTGTTCTGAGACTGTGCCCTCTGGTCCTAAACTCACCCACTATAGGAAACATCCTCCCTACATCCACTTTATACAGACCTTTCAATAGTCAATAGGTTTCAATGAGCTCACCACTCATTCTTCTAAACTCCAGCGAGTACAAGCTAGAGACATTAAACACTCCTTATACCTTAACTCCTTCATTCCTGTAATAATTCTTGTGAACATCCTCTGGACCCTGTCCAATGCCAGCCCATTTTTCCTTAGATAAGGGGTCCAAGATTACTCACAATACCCCAAGTGTGGTTGAATCAATACCTTACAAAACCTTAGCATCACATCCTTGCTCCTCCGAAAATGTATGCTAACATTGCATTCGCCTTTCTTACCACTGACTCAACCTTCAAATTAAACCTGCACGAGAACTGCCATCCCATTGCACCTCTGATTTTTGAACTTTCTCCCCGTTTAGAAAATTGTCTATGATTTTGTTCCTTCTACCAAAGTGAATGACCATACATTTCCCTACAGTATATTCCATTTGGCACTTCCTTGCCCATTCTCTTAATCTGTCTAAGTCTGTCTGCAGACTCCCTGCTTCCTCAACACTACTCCTCCACCTATCTTCGTTTCATCTGCAAACTTGGCACAAGGCCATCAATTCTGTCATCCAAATCATTCACATATAATGTGAAAAGAAGGGGCCTCAACCCTGACCCCTGTGGAACTTCATTAGTCACTGCCAACCAATCAGAAAAGGCCCCCTTTACTCCTACTCTTTGTCTGCTGCCTGTCAGCCAATCTGTTTTCCATGATAGTATCATTCCTGTAATACCATGTGGTCTTATCTTGTTAAGCAGCCTCATGTATATCTTCTGAAAATCCAAGTAAACAAAATCCACTGATTCTCCTTTGTCCATCTTGCCTGTTAATTCCAACAGATATGTCGGACAAGGTTTCAACTTAAGGAAACCATGTTGACTTTGGCCTATTTTATCATGTGCCTCTTAATACCCAGTAACCTTATCCTTAGTAATAGACTCCAACATCTCCTTAACCACTGAAGTCAGTCTAACTGGCCTATAATTTCCTTTCTTCTGTCTCTCCCCCTTCTAAAGTTTCAAAGATTCTTTTATTATAAAAGTATGTATGCAGTACACAGCTTTGGGATTCTTCTTAAAGAGTATAGTGAGACTAGGGATGTGCTTTCTTGGGGAAATGCAACACTTTTACAAATTACTGGGTACATCTGGCCCATGACCACTCAAAGTGGACATGGAGGTTTTGGGATGGCATAGAAGCTGTGTTTCAGGTACTGTATGTACAAGAGGCCCTGTATAAGTTGCAGAAGAAGTGCACCACCTCATAATCTATTCAAGCATCTAGCCCACCTGTGGAATACTCCACAGCTCCTATATTAACCTCATTAGCTACCTCAGAATCTACAAAATAGAAATAGAAATTTGTCATTCTGGAAGCCAAAGTATAGCCCAAAGCAGGCCTGCAGCCCCGAGAAAAGGCATGAATTGGTACTGGTGTAGATGAGCTCACGAACCTTTCATCTCCCAATTTGCCGTGATGTGGCCTTTACACTTGATTTGCAAGTTTGCAGAAATTTGTATCCTAGACATTTTCAGGAGCAGTGCCTTACAAAGGCGGCATCCATCTTTAAGGATCCCCACCTCCCAGGACATGCACTCTTCAAACTGTTACGGTTGGGAAGGAAGTACAAAAGCCTAAAGGCACACACTCAGTAATTCAGAAACAGCTTCTTCCCCTCTGCCATCCATTTTCTAAATAGCCATTGAACCCAAGAACACTACCTCACTACTCTTCGGTGTTATTATGCACTTATTTTAACGGAACTATCTAATAGACACACACACACACATATATATAAAAAATATAGTTACATTAAGTGTGTGTGTTTGTATATATATATATGTACAAACACACACACTTAATGTAACTATTTTTCTCATTATTTATCTATCACGTATTTCATTGTACTGCTGCTGTCAAGTTAACAAATTTTATGATGTATGCTGATGATATTAAATCTGACTCTGAATAATAAAAACTGCAAATTATAGTAAGAAGTATACACATATTTTAAAAAGTTAAATTAAATAAGTAGTTCAGAAAGAGAAAAAAAGTAGTGTGGTAGTGTTCATGGGTTTAATGAAATGTGAGGATACACTTGGTCAGGCCCTGGGAATTTATTCACCTTAATACGCTGTAAGGCTGCAAATATCTTTTCACTGGTAATACAGAAGTCCTCCTGAACACCTCCACTTGTTTCCTTCATGCCTTGAGCAACCATGATTTTCTCCTCGGTAAATACTGAGGAAAAATATTTGGTAAAAATCTTACCCATCGCCATAGCTGTTCTCTATGTGGACCAATTCTCTCCCTGACCTCCATTTTACTTTTATGAGATTGCTCTTTAGAGCAGCTTATGGTTGACTCCTCTAGGGGAAAGGCAATTCTGGATTGTGTGTTTTGTAAAGAACCAGGTTTGATTAAGGTGTTTAAGTTAAAGGAAATGTTAGGAGACAGTGATCGTACTTTGATAGAATTCACCCTGCAATTTGAGAGGGAGACGGTAAAGTCAGATGTATCAGTATTGCAGGAGAGTAAAGGGACTTATAGAGGCATGAGACAGGAGCTAGCCAAAGTTGATTGAAAGGGGATACTAGCAGGGATGATGGCAGAACAGCAACAACTGGAGTTTTTGGGGTCAATTCAGAAGATGCAGGTTAGATACATCTTAAAGGGATGGTGACACAAACGTGACTGATGAGGCAAGTCAAGGACAGTATAAAACGAAAAGAGTTGGCATATAATATAAAAACAAATTAGTTGGAAGTTAGAGGATTGGGAAGCTTTTAAAATCTGACAGAAGGCAACTAAAAAAAAACATAAGGAAAGGAAAGATGAATAATGAAGGTAAGCTAGCCAATAATATAAAAGAGGTACAAAATGCTCTTTCTGTTATCAGGTTCGGATATGGCCCATGTGCGGCGTGACAGACACTGAAGCAGGTCGATAGTTCACAAACTTTAATGCGAACAGTGTTAAAGGGAAAATAAACAATAAACGTTAGGCCAAAAAGGGTTGTTAACTAAAACTCTCAAAAGGGAAATGAAGCCTATCCTGTGGCTAAAAAGAAAATATACACATTAAATGCAAATTCACAAGCACAATTGCTGTACCTACTGTGCTGCCAAATCTGTGGTTGGTGACGCTTTCAGATATATAAAGAGGAAAAGAGAGGCGAGAGTGGATATCTGACTGTTGGAAAATGAAACTGGAGAGGTAGTAATGGGGGACAAAAAAATGGCAGATGAACTTAATAAGTATATTGCATCAGTCTTCAATGTGGAAGACACCAGTAACATATCAGCAATTCAAGAGTCTCAGGGGGCAGAAGTGAGTGTAGTTGCTATTTCTAAAGAGATGGCGCTTGGGAAGCTGAAAGTTCTGAAGGTATATCAATCACCTGGACCAGATGAACTACAACTCAGGGTTTTGAAAAAGGCAGCCAAAGAGACTATGCAAGCAATAGTAATGATCTTTCAGGAACCATTAGATTCTAAAATGGTTCCGGATGACTGGAACATTTCAATTGTCATTGCACTCTTTAAGAAGAGAGGAAAGGAAAAGAAAATAAATTATAGGCCAGTTGGCATGACTTAGTTGCCACTGTAATGTGGTAGCTAGCATGACACTATTACAGCTCAGAGTATCAAGGTTCAGAGTTCAGTCCCAGTATTCTCTGTAAGGGGTATCTCTACGTCCTCCCCGTGGAATGCGTAGGTTTTCTCCAGGTGCTCTGGTTTCCTCCCACATAGTAAAGATGTGGCAGGTAGGTTAATTGGTCATTGTAAATCATCTCGTGATTAATCTTGGGTTAAATTGAATTGTTGGGGTTCGCTGGGCGGTACAGCTCAAAGGGCCAGAAGGACTTATTCCACGCTGCATCTCTAAATAAATAAAAAATAATAATCTAAACATCAGTGGTTGGGAAAATTTCCATTATTAAGCATGCATTTCTGCTAGTGTATTCCACAGTGAAGACTGGCACAAAATACTTAATAAATTCATCCGCAATTCATGAGTTCTCCATTACTATCTCTCCTGCGTTATTTTCCAGCGGTCCAATATACACTCTTGTCTCTCTTTTTCTCTATGTATATTTGAAAAAATTGTTGTGTTGTCTTTTATATTATTGTTTAGCTTACCATCTTTCCTCTCTTTATGACTTTTTTAGTTTCTTTATGTCAGTTTTCAAAAGTTTCCCAATCCTCTAATTTCCCATTATTTTTTGCAAGACTATATGTCCTCTTGTTTGGTTTTATGCTGCTTTTGACTTTCCTTGTCTGCCATGGTTGCCTCATTCTCTCTTTAGAGTACTTCTTCATCTTTGGAATGTACCTTCCCTGCATCTTCCAAATTTCTAGCTATCGCTAGCGTTCTGAACATTTCAATGATGGGGTAAGTGAAATTGGTTCAAGAGCCTGATGGTTGAGAGCTAATCACTGTTCCTGAACCTGGTGGTGTGAGTGCTAAGGCTCCTGAACCTACTTTCTGATGGCAGCAGTGAGAAGAAAGGATGACCTGGGTGCTAGGAAAGATGAGTGGCCCCTGATGATGGATGCTGCTTTCCTGCAACATTCAATGTAGGTGTGCTCAGTGGTGAGGAGAGCTTTATCTGTGATGGGCTAAGCTGCATCCATTACTTTTTGTATAATTTTCCACTTAAGGTCATTGGTATTTCCATACCAGGCTGTGATGCAGCCAGCCAATATACTCTCTACCACACATCTGTAGCAATTTATCAAAATTTTGGATGTCATGCCAAATCTTTGCAAACTCCTCAGCAGAGGCACTGTCGTGCTTTCTTTGTAATTGCACTTACATGCTGAGTCTGTGACTGGTCCTCTGAAATGATAACACCAAGGAATTTAAAGTTGCTGACCCTCTCTACCTCTGATCCATCAATAAATACTGGGTCATGGACCTCTGGTTTCCTCCATAGGTTGTTGTAGTGGCACTACACAGCTGGATTTTCAGTCTCCCTCCTATATATTGTTTTGCAACCATCTTTGATTCAGCCTACGACAGAGGTGTCAGCAAACTTGAATATGGCATTGGAGCTGGATGCACAATCAGTACACTAGTAATACTGATACATCCAATTTTAGCTTCTCGTTCTCAAACTGCAGAGTGAATTCTATCATATTATGATTACTGGCTCCTAAGGGTTCCTTTACCTTAAACTTCCTAATCAAATCTGGGTCATTACATAACTCTCAATCCAGAACTGCTGTTCCCCTAGAGGGCTCAACTACACGTTGCTTTAGAAAGCCATCTCATAGGCATTTTCTCTTACTGTGGAATACACTATCACTACTACCCACTTCTCTCCCCTTCCCTTTTGAGCCACCGAGCCAGATACAGTGCCAGAAACCTGGCTGTTGCAGCCTGCCCTAGTTGGTTGACACCACTATCAGTATCCAAAGTGGTATACTTATTATTGAGGGGAACGGCCACAGGGATACCCTGCACTGACTGCCGATTCCTCTTCCCTCTTATGACAGTCATTCAGGAACCTGCCTCCGGCAAACTAGAGGTGACCTATAGCTCCCTGTAGCTCCATCTATCACCTCCTCATTTTTCTGTATGAGCTGAAGATCGTCTTGCTGCAGCTTCAACTCCTTAATTGGAACTTCAGCTCATTTGGGGCACTTAGTGCAGATGTAGTTATCAGGCCATCCTGAATGTTCCTCTTTTCTTTTGCGTGATTATGGGCTAAGGATACATGAGTTAGTTGGCAATTATGATGGAGACTTTGAGGTGCCTACTGTAGGTACTTCACATCTGCAAAGCATACACGACTTTGACTAAGGATAGAATCTATGGTAGTTAATCTTCAAAGGCTTTTCAGTGTATCTCCCACAGTTCCACTGTGAAGAACAAGTATCTTCACTTCTGTTCTCTTGAGACTGCATATGATCCTAATTTGTTCATTGTTGCTGGGTCAATTGTACATTTCTCAATCAACAGCACTGTGGCCATCCTAGCTATAAATTTATAATTTCACAATAACATTGTGTATTTTAAAGCATTTTGCTTTACTTTGAAATTCATACTTAGTAATGAGAAAAAATTCACATTTATACCAGTAATAAACTTCAGGAAAGTAGCTCCTTCATGTTTGAACAAAAGAAAAGTAAGTGAGATATATATTTTTGTGCCAATTTTTTTTCAATGAATCAGAATATTTTTACTATATTTCATCAAACAATAAAGCAGTTGTTACATGAATTTATGATCTCATAAAAATACAGAACATTCATATTTGAAAGATTACAAAATTTGTTTTGACTCCCTTTCTCTCATTATAGTTGTTTTATGATTTATTGCTATGAAGTCTAAGAGTCTACCAAAAGCATAGTTCAATTTATTTACATGGAGGAACATTATTCACATGCTCCCTCAAGTAATAAAGCCAAAATGCTCCGGGAATAAAGAAGGAAAAAAGACCACCATCCAGTGACATTTGCTGGATGTGCAACTGAGGTGTGTGTGGTGGATTCAACTTCATTTTTTAAATGATCCAGGGGTGCAGCCTAAAAGATCTTTTATCTTTCTGTCCAAATTCACAGATCTAATTCTATTTTTACATCCTCTACTCACTTGACCCATTCTATCCAAAGGTAGTTTCTCACTTATTTATTCAGTAGCTCATTCATTTTATGTCCCAAATCGACATTCTTATTAGTTCTGTTCCGATTTTGTCTGAATTCCAAACTTTTCTTCATACAAAGCAACTCATGAAAAGCTCTGATTTTATATAGTCTGTAATGTTACATACCAAACAATCTATTGGTTAGTCATTGTGAAAGAATAGATTAGGGACGGATTAAAGGAGGAGGAGTGGCATTACTAGTCAGGGAATATGTCATGACAATGCTCTGTCAGGACAGACTGGGGAACTCAACCAGTAAGGCATTATGGGTGGAACTGAGAAATAAGAAATTTAGGAACATGCTAATGGGGCTATATTACAGACCATCCAACAGTCCTAGGGATTTAGAGGAACAAATTGTAAAGAGACCGCAGACTGCTGCAAGAAACAGAAGGTTGTTATAATAGAAGACATTAACTTTACTTCATCAATATGTAGAAGTCCCAATGAGAGAGGATGCAATACTGGATCTGCTATTAGGAAATGAGACAGGGCAGGTGACAAAAGTTTGTGTAGGGAAAGACTTTGCATCCAGTGACCACAATGCCATTAGTTTCAAAGTAAATATGCAAAAAGGTGGGTCTGGTCTGCGGGTTGAGATTCTAAATAGGAGAAAGGCCAATTTCGATGGTATCAGGAATGATCTGGCAAGTGTGGATTGGGACAAGCTTTTTTTTTGGCAAAGGTGCACTTGGAAAGTGGAAAAGCCTTCAAAAACGAAATGCTGAGAGCACCAAGCTTGTATGTGCCAGTCAGAATAAAAGGTAAAGATAAAAAGTGTAGGGAACCTTGGATTTCAAGAGATATTGAAGCCCTGGTTAAGAGAAAAAAAAAGGAAGTGCACAGTAAGAATATGCAAGAAGGAACGAAAGAGGTGCTTATGGAGTACAAGAAATGCAAGAGAGCACTCAACAAAGAATTCAGGAAGGCTAAACGAAGGCATGAAGTGACTCCAGCAGACAAGTGAAGGAGAATCCAAAGGGATTCTACAGACATGCCAAGAGCAAAAGGATTCCAGGGACAAAATCAGTCCTCTGGAAGACCAAAACCTAACTGTGCAGCCAAAACAGATGGGGGATATCGTAAATGCATTCTTTGCATCTGTATTTACATGGGAGATGGATACAGAGTCTATAGAAGTTAAGCAGAACAGCATCAACTTCCTGGATCTGGTACAGATAGCAGAGGAGGAGGTGTTTGCTGCCCTGAGGCAAAATAGGGTGGATAAATTCCCAAGGCCTGACAAAGTGTTTCCTCGAATCCCAGGGGAGGTAAGTGCAGAAATTGCCAGGGCCCTAGGAGAGATATTATAAACATACTTTGCGACAGAAAGGTACCCGAGGATTGGAGGATTGCCAGTGTTGATCCACTGTTATAAAAATGCTCTAAATAGAAACCAGGAAATTATAGGCCAGTGTGTCTGACATCGAATATGAGAAGGAAATTGGAAGGTATTCAAAGGGACCGAATATATAAGTATTTCGAATGACTTGGACTGATTAAGGATAGTCAGCATGGCTTTGTGCCTGGTAGGTCATGTCTAACCAATCTTATGGTTTTTTTTTCAGGAAGTTACCAGGATAGTGGTTGAAGGCAAGATATCAGTTTTGTCTACATGGAGTTTAGTAAGGCATTTGACAAGGTCCGGCATGGGAGGCTGGTCAAGAAGGTTTAGTTGCTCGGTGTTCAGGATGAAGCAATAAATTGGATTAGACAGAGTGTGGTCTTAGAGTTTTGTCTCTCTGACTGGAGGCCTGTGACTAGAGGTGTGCTGGAGGGATTGGGGTAGGGTCCTGTGTTGTTTGTTATTTTTATCAATGATCCGGATGATAATGTGGTTAACTGGATCAGCAAATTTGTGGACGACATCAAGATTGGGGGCACAGTCGACAGTGAGGAAGGCTATCATGGCTTGCAGAGGGATCTGCACCAGCTACAAAAATGGGCAGAAAAATGGCAGATGGAATTTAATGCAGACAAGTGCTAGGTTTTGCACTTTGGTAGGACCAACTGGGGAGGTCTTACACAATGAATGGTAGGGCATTGAGGAATGTGGTAGAACAAAGATATCTGGAAATTCAGGTATTCATTGAAATTCATTGAAAGTGGTGTCTCAGGTAGATATGGTTGTAAAGAAAGCTTTTGGCACATTGGCCTTCATAAATCAATGTATTGAGTACAGGAGATGCTGAAGCTGTATAAGGCATTGGTGAGGCCTAATTTGGAGTATTGTGTGCAGTTTTGGTCACCATCGTACAAGAAAGATGTAAACAAGGTTGAAAAAGTACTGAGAAGATTACAAGTATACTGTCGATCTGGAGGACCTGAGTTATAAGGAAAGATTGAATAGGTTAGGAGCAGATTCTTTAGAATGTAGAATGTTAAAAGGACTGAACAGATTAGATATCACAATGTTATTTTCCATGGTAGGGGAGCCTAGGTCAAGAGGGCACAACTTCAGGATTGAAGGAAGTCCAGTTAGAACATAGATGCGGAGAAATTACTTTAGTCAGAAAGTGTTAAATCTATGGAATTTATTGCCACGAGCAGCTGTGGAGGACAAGTCATTGGGTGTATTGAAGGCAGAGATAGATAGGTTCTTGATTAGCCAGGGCATCAAAGGGTATGGGAGAAGGCAGGAGAGTGAGGATGTCCAGAAGAATTGGAGAATCATCCCCCACATGATTCATCTGTTGTCAGCCCCCAATCAGCTCATACTCCACTCTCCCCTCCTACTACTCCTCACAGCCCCCCACCCTGCTCTCGTGACTACAGCCCTCCCACACTTGAAACCACCACGGTGGGCTTCACAGCTGAACAGATGAGAAGACAGCTGCAGCCTGGATGGTGTCAGCCCCAGGATGCTCAAAGCCTGTTCCCCCAGCTATGTGGAGTACTTCACCATGTCTTCAACCTGAGCCTGAGTCTCCAGAGGGTTCCTGTGCTGTGGAAGATGTCCTGCCTCGTCCCTGTACTGAAGACGCCGCGCCCCAGTGGCTCCAATGACTACAGACCGGTGGCATTGACCTCCTACATCATGAAGACCCTGGAGAGACTTGTTCTAGAGCACCTCCGGCCTAAGGTTAGGCCACACTTAGACCCCCTCCAGTTCACCTACCAGCCCCGACTAGGAGTTGAGGATGCCATCGTCTACCTGCTGAACCATCTACACCTAGCTGGACAAGCCGGTGAGCACTGTGAGGGTTATGTTTCTTGACTTCTCCAGTGCGTTCAACACCATCTGCCCTGCTCTGCTGGATGAAAAGCTGACAGTGATGCAAGTGGATGCTTCATGGATTATTGATTACCTGTCTGGCAGACCTCAGTATGTGTGCTTGCAACACTGTGTGTCAGACAGAGTCAACAGAATCAACAAATTTATTCGTAAGGTCAGTGATGTTGTGGGGGTGGAACTGGACTCTCTGATGGTGGTGTCTGAAAAGAGGATGCTGTCCAAGTTGCATGCCATCTTGGACAATGACTCCCATCCACTCCATAATGTACTGGTTAGGCACAGGAGTACATTCAGCCAGATACTCATTCCACTGAGATGTAACACTGAACGTCATAGGAAGTCATTCCTACCTGTGGCCATCAAACTTTACAACTCCCCCCTTGGAGTGTCAGACACCCTGAGCCAATAGGCTGGTCCTGGATTTATTTCCACTTGGCATGATTAACTTTACTATTTAATTATTTATGGTTTTATATTGCTATATTTCTACACTATTCTTGGTTGGTGCGGCTGTAACAAAACTCAGTTTCCCTCGGGATCAATAAAGTATGTCTGTCTGAACAGCTCATGATTGAATGGTGGAGCAGACTTGATGGGCCAAATGGCCTACTTCTGCTCCTATATCTTATCGTCTTATGGTCTTATAGAAGATTGAGAGGAGATTTGATTGAGGTATCCAAAATTACGAAGGTGTAGATAAGGTAAATGCAAGCAGGATTTTTCCACTGAGGTTGGGTGGGACTACAATCAGAGGTCATGGGTTATGGGTGAAAGGTGAGAGTTTTAATGAGGACATGAGAGGAAACTTCTTCACTCAGAGGGTCATGACAATGTGTGTGGAATGAGCTGCCAGCACAAATGGTGCATGCAAGCTCGATTTCAATGTTTAAGAGAAGTTTGGATAGGTACGTGGATAGTAGGGAGATGGAGGGCTATGAGAGTAGGCAGTTTAAATGGGTTTAGGCATGGACTAGATGGGCCAAAGAGCCTGTTTCTGTGCTGTAATTCTTTATTACTCTATGACTCTATACATAGTACATCTTTCTTTGAAAGCAATTTAATAAAAACTTATGAAGAGAACATGATTTAAATTTGTTTAAGTCATTATAGTCACAAATCACATGTTGCAATATTTTAGGCACAAGGTTTCTTGTTACCTTATAAAGAGCTTGATATGGAAAATTGAAAATAAAAAATGCTATCTTTTCACCCTCATCAAGGAAGCAGAGGGGTTAACATATATATGTTTGAGATACCCAGCAGTTGAGTGAATCACATTCGGCAATATTGTGCCTCTTCTCTCTTGCCATAACTGCTCACAACTTCAGCATCATTCTGGAGATGAAGCATTTCGTTATTCGATGGCAAACTTCTACATATGCCTCATCTCTAAAGAGTAATATAATGATTGAGATTGTCCTACCAGCTGCATGTACATCTATTCATTATTTATGCCCATAAAGACAAACTCCCCGCCCTCAATTAGCAGTGATCCTTGCATCTGTTTTGTCTCCTGTCATCTCTTTTCCAAGCAAATCTTGTGATTCATGTTCTTCCACAGCTGTACGTACTGACTAATGCTGGATTTGCTTTTAAATTCTTCCAGCTTCCTAAGAACTGTATCCTACTGTATACTGAAAATAGACTTTTGCTCTTCTTTGGAATGTGTTTAAAGACCAACTGCACAGGTATATTCCAATAAGAAGGAAGGATAAGGCTGACAAGATCAGCAACATTGAATGTCAAAGGAGGTGGCAAATTTAGTCAAGAAGGAAAAAGAAATATATATAAGATTTAGGAATCTAAAAACCAAACAGATCCCTTAAGAATTATAAAGAAGTCAGGAAATAGTTCAAGAAGGGAATTAGAAAAGAGAGGAGGGACCATGAACAGCCCTTGACAAGCAGGATTAAAGAGAATCCTAAGGCATTCCACGCATACATGAAGAGCAAGAGGAGAATTAGGCAGTGTGTCTGACCACTCAAGGATAAAAGTAGGAATGTTAAGAAGCAGAGATTGTGGGTGAGGTCCTAAATAAGTACATTGCATCTGCACTTACCAAGAAGGACATGGAGGACAAGGAGATTAGTGTTAATTTGTTAGGGTATTTTAAGATAAAAAAAGGAGATAGTGTTAAGGTCTCTTAAGAAACATTATGATGGATAAGTCACTAGAGCCTGCCAGAATATATACCTAGGTTATGAGAGAGGGAAGAAATGAGATTGTTGAGGCCTTGTCCAATATCTTTGGGTCCTCTCTAGCCACAGACAAAGTCTTGGAGGACTGGCATGTTGTTACATTATTCAAGAAGGGAAACAGGGACAATCCTAGAAACTATGAACTGGTGAATATCACATCAGCAGTAAGGAAGTTACTGGAGATGAATCTTATGGATAGGATTTATTAGCAATTGGAAAATAAAGATCTATTTAGGGACAGTCAGTGCCTTTATGTGAGACATGATATGTGTTACTAACTTGTTTGAGTTTTTTGAGGAAATGACAAAGGTGAGTAGTGAAGGGAGACTGCAGATGTTATCTTCATGGATTTTAGTATTTACATGTATATACATAAATATGATGTGGCTGCAAAGGTAGATGGGTGGATTAGTAAATTTGCAGACCATATGAAGACCCCTGGTGTTATAGATAGTGTAGATGATGGGCTATGGATTATGGATATAGATCAATTGCAGATAAGGGCAGAAAAATGGAAGATGGAGATGAAACCAACCAAATGTTAAGTGTTGCACTTTGGGAAATCAAATATAAGGAGACAGTAAGGCTAATGGAAAGACATGTGACAGTGCTGATGAGCAGAGAGATCTTGTGGTCAAAGTTTATTGCCCCCTGAAAGCGGCTATACATTTTGAAAGGGTTGTAAAGAAAGCTTATGTCAAAACTAACTTTATTAGTTGAGGATCTGAGTTCAAGAGTCAGGAAGTTATGTTGAAGCTTTATAAACTCTAGTTAGGGTGCATCTGGTGTATTGCATTCAGTTCCCTTTATAGGGAGGCTGTTGAGACTTTGGACAGAGTGCAGAAGATGTTTGCCAGGATGCTGACTGGGTTAGAGGGAACATGCTATAAGGAGAGGTTGGACAGACTGATTATTTTCTCTGGATTGGCAGAGGCTGAAGGGATATCTGATGGAGTTTATTTGTGTAAGGGGGTTCTTGGTATAAGGGTTTTTTTTCTTTATGTTACTGCATATGTTAATCAAAATGGCTTCTTTGTTTTGTTAAAAGTAAGAATGCTTCTTTGTTATGATAACTAGAGAGAGAGTGCTTTCTCTTGCAGATTTGTTTGGGTTAAAATTACTGATAACGGGAATTACAGAGACTTGGATGGTTCAGGGACAGGAATGGTTACTTTAAGTGCCAGGTTTTAGATGTTTCAGAAAGGACAGGGAAGGAGGCAAAAGAGGTGGGGGCGTGGCACTGTTGATCAGAGATAGTGTCACAGCTGCAGAAAAGGTGAACATCATGGAGGGATTGTCTATGGAGTCTCTGTGGGTGGAGGTTAGGAACAGGAAGGGGTCAATAATTTTACTGGGTGTTTTTTAAAGGCTGACCAATAATAACAGGGATATCGAGGAGCAGATAGGGAAACAGATCCTGGAAAGGTGTAATAATAACAGAGCTGTCATGATGGGAGATATTAATTTCCCAAATATTGATTGGCATCTCCCTAGAGCAAAGGGTTTAGATGAGGTGAAGTTTGTTAGGTGTGTTCAGGAAGGATTCTTGACACAATGTGTAGATAAGCCTACAAGTGGAGAGGCTGCACTTGATCTGGTATTGGGAAATGAACCTGGTCAGGTGTCCGATTTCTCAGTGGGAGAGCATTTTGGAGATAGTGATCGTAATTCTGACTCCTTTACAATAGCATTGGAGAGAGATAGGAACAGACAAGTTAGAAAAGCGTTTAATTGGCATAAGAGGAATTATGAGGATATCAGGAAGGAAACTGGAGACTTAAATTGGAAACAAATGTTCGCAGTGAAAAGTACAGAAGAAATGTGGCAAATATTCAGGGGATATTTGTGTGAAGTTCTGTCTAGGTACATTCCAATGAGACAGGGAAGTTATGGTAGGGGACAGGAACTGTGGCATACAAAGGCTGTATAAATCTAGTCAAGAAGAAAAGAAAAGCTTACAAAAGGTTCAGAGAGCTGGGTAATGTTAGAGATCTAGAAGATTATAAGGCTACTAGGAAGGAGCTTAAGAAGGAAATTAGGAGAGCCAGAAGGGGCCATGGGAAGGCCTTGGCGGGCAGGATTACAAGTATGTGATCCTACAAGATGTGAAGAGCAACAGGATAAGACGTGAAAGAATAGGACCTATCAAGTGTGACAGTGGGAAAATGTGTATGGAACCGGAGGAAATAGCAGAGGTACTTAATGAATACTTTACTTCAGTATACATTATGGAAAAGGACCTTAGTGATTGTAGTGATGACTTGCAGCAGACTGAAAAGTGTGAGCATGTAGATATTAAGAAAGAAGATGTGCTGGAACTTTTGGAAAGCATCAAGTTGGATAAGTCACTGAGACCGGAAGAAATGTACCCCAGGCTACTGTAGGAGGTGAGGGAGGAGATTGCTGAGCCTCTGGCGATGATCTTTGCGTCATTGATGGGAACGGGAGAGGTTCCAGAGGATTGGAGGGTTGCGGATGTTCTTCCTTTATTCAAGAAAGGGAGTAGAGATAGCCCAGGAAATTATAGACCAGTGAGTCTTACCTCAGTGATTGGTAAGTTGATGTAGAAGATCCTGAGAGGCAGGATTTATGACCACTTGGAGAGGTATAATATGATTATGAGTAGTCAGCATGGCTTTATCAAGGGCAGGTCATGCCTTATGAGCCTGAGTGAATTTTTTGAGGATGTGACTAAACACATTGATGAAGGAAGAGCAGTAGTTGTAGTGTATATGGATTTCAGCAAGGCATTTGATAAAGTACCCCTTGCAAGGCTTATTGAGAAAGTAAAGAGGTATGGAATCCAAGGAGACATTGCTTTGTGAATACAGAACTGGCTTGCCCACGGAAGGCAAAGAATGGTTGTAGATGGGTCATATTCTGCATGGAGGTCGGTCATCAATGGAGTGCCTCAGGGATCTGTTCTGGGACGCTTACTCTTCATGATTTTTATAAATGACCTTGATGAGGAAGTGGAGGGATGGGTTAGTAAGTTTGTTGATGACACAAAGGTTGGAGGTGTTGTGGAGAGCTGTCAAAGGTTATAGTGGGACATTGATAGGATGCAAAACTGGGCTGAGAAGTGGCAGATGGAGTTCAACCCAGATAAGTGTGAAGAGATTCATTTTGGTAGGTCAAATATGATGGTGAGGTGATGTGCTACACACAATGCTGATATAACGACACGCAGTCTGTAAGTCGTTTTGAGACTAGTTTATTCAAACTTCGCTGCGCTGGCATTTAATCCCAGTGCTCAACCTCTCCGGGCGGAAATGACGTCAGAGGTGCATTACCAAAGTCTCCCCCCACGCGCTGGCTATTTGTGAGCCGGTTCGCCTGCGCAGAAAGTGTGTCGCCACATAACCCCTCCTCCCCCAGAACCGGCGATACACCCCGCAATGTCCTCAGTCTGGGCCGGACACTGTTTGGGAGGTCTGCCTCTGTGCCGCGGTGCCTGAACCTCGACTAGCTGTGCCAAGTCCACATGGGCTGGTTTGAGTCGGTCCACCGGGAAAACCTCCTCTTTCCCCCCAATGTCCAGAATATACGTGAACCCATTGTTGTTGATCACCCTGAATGGCCTCTCATACGGCCACTGTAGCGGCGCCCGGTGTCCGCCCTTTCGTACAAACACAAACTTACAGTTCTGCAGGTCTTTGGGTACACCGGTCGGGGTCCGTCCGTGCTGTGAAATCGGTATGGGGGCCAGGTTGCCGAGCCTCTCGCGTAGTCTGTCCAGGACTGCTGCGGGTTCTTCCTCTTGCCCCCTTGGGGCTGGTATGAACTCTCTCGGGATGGCCAGGGGTGCGCCGTACACCAACTCGGCCGACAAGGCGTGCAGATCCTCTTTGGGCGCTGTACAAATTCCAAGCAGGACGCAGGGAAGCTCTTTCACCCAGTTAGGTCCTCTCAGGCGGGCCATGAGAGCCGACTTCAAGTGACAATGGAAGCGTTCCACTCGTCCGTTCAACTGTGGGTGGTAGGCAGTTGTGTGATGCAGCTGCATTCCCAACAGGCTGGCCACAGCTGACCACAGGCTGGAGGTGAACTGGGCGCCTCTGTCGGAGGTAATGTGCTACCCAGGTTGCGATCAGTGCTCGGGCACAGGAATCGGCAGATGTGTTGGTGAGTGGGACCGCCTCTGGCCACCTCGTGAACCGGTCTACCATAGTTAGGAGGTACCGTGCTCCTCGGGACACTGGTAGGGGGCCCACGATATCCACATGAATGTGGTCGAACCTCCAGTGGGTGGGTTTGAACTGCTGTAGTGGAGCTTTAGTGTGCCACTGCACCTTGGCTGTTTGGCACTGCACGCACATTCTGGCCCATTCACTGACCTGCTTGTGAAGTCCGTGCCAAGCGAACTTGCTGGAGACCAGCCAGACGGTTGTCCTGATAGATGGGTGCGCCAAACCGTGTATGGAGTCGAAAACTCGCCGCCTCCAGGCTGCCGGGACGGTGGGGTGAGGTTGGCTGGTAGCCACGTCGCACAGGAGGGTCCTCTCACCTCGGCCTACGAGAAAGTCCTGTTGCTGCAAACCCGAGAATGCGGTCCTGTAGCTGGGCATCTTGTCGTCTGCCTGCTGTGCCTCCGCCAGTGCTACATAGTCCACCCCCAGGGACAGGGCCTGGACAACTGGTCCGCCATGATGTTGTCCTTTTCCGAGACGTGCTGGATGTCCGTCGTGTACTCGGAGATGTAGGACAGATGTCGCTGCTGGAGAGCGGACCAGGGATCGGATACCTTCGTGAATGCAAAGGTCAACGGTTTGTGGTCTGTGAATGCGGTGAACAGCCCGCCTTCTAAGAAGTACCTGAAATGCCGGATTGCCAGATACAGTGCCAACAGCTCCCGGTCGAAAGCACTGTACTTGAGTTCGGGTGGTCGTAGGTGCTTGTTGAAGAATGCCAGGGGTTGCCAGCGCCCCTCGATGAGCTGCTCCAGCACCCCGATGAATGCAGTGTTGGATGCGTCCACCGTGAGTGCGGTCGGAACGTCCGTTCTGGGGTGCACCAGCATCGCGGCATCCGCCAAGGCTTCTTTGTCTTTAACGAAAGCGGCCTCCTCGTCCCAAGTAATGTCCTTGCCTTTACCCGACATCAAGGTGTACAAGGAGCACATGATACGGGCCGCTGAGGGGAGGAAACGGTGGGAGAAGTTCACCATACCAACGAACTCCTGTAGGCCTTTGACCG
The DNA here is from genome assembly GCF_030144855.1 of Hypanus sabinus. Classification (NCBI taxonomy): domain Eukaryota; kingdom Metazoa; phylum Chordata; class Chondrichthyes; order Myliobatiformes; family Dasyatidae; genus Hypanus; species Hypanus sabinus. The sequence goes on along the minus strand of NC_082714.1, from coordinate 122,929,950 downwards.
TGATGGGCCGGGCAAAGTGGTGGATTGTGTCTACCTTGGCGGGCAGAGGTGTTGCCCCATCTTTGGTAATCCTGTGGCCCAGGAAGTTGATGGTATCGAGACTGAACTGGCATTTGGCCGGGTTGATCGTGAGGCTGAAATCACTCAGGCGGGAGTAGAGCTGGTGGAGGTGGGACAGATGCTCCTGGCAACTACTGCTAGCTATAAGGATGTCGTCCAAATAGATGAACGCAAAGTCCAGGTTGCGTCCCACCGCATCCATTAGCCGCTGGAACGTCTGTACGGCATTCTTCAGGCCGAACTGCTTTCAGAGGAACTCGAACAGGCTGAACGGGGTGATGAGTTCTGTTTTGGGGATGTCTTCAGGGTGCACCGGGATTTGATGGTATTCCCGGACGAGGTCTACTTTGGAAAATATTCTTGCCCCGTGCAGGTTTGCAGCAAAGTCCTGTATGTGCGGCATGGGGTAGCGGTCTGGAGTTGTAGCCTCGTTCAGTCTGCGGTAGTCACCGCATGGTCTCCAACCCCCAAGCTGCTTTGGACACCATGTGCAGGGGGGAGGCCCATGGGCTGTCGGACCTCCGTATGATCCCCAATTCCTCCATCCTCTTGAACTCCTCCTTCGTCAGGCGGAGCTTTTCCAGGGGGAGACCGTGCGCGGGCGTGGAGGGGTGGTCCCTTGGTCGGGATGTGGTGCTGAACCCCGTGTCTGGGCATGACTGCCGTGAACTGCAGTGCCAGAATTGATGGAAAGTCTGCCAGGATTCTGGTGAATACGTTGTCGGACAGCGTGATAGAGTCCAGGTGTGGGACCGGCAACTTGGCTTCACCCAGGGAGAACGTCTGGAAAGTCTCGGCATGTACCAGTCTTTTCCCTTGCAAGTTGACCAGCAGGCTGTGAGCTCGCAAGAAGTCCGCCCCCAGGAGTGGTTGGGCCACCTCGGCCAGTGTGATGTCCCAATTGAACTGGCTGGCACCGAACTGCAGCTGCACTGTGTGGGTGCTATAGGTCCATATCGTGCTGCCGTTTGCAGCCCTCAGGGTGGGTCCTGGCTTCCTGTTGCGGGTGTTGTACTACATTGGGGGCAAGACGCTGATTTCTGCTCCGGTGTCGACCAAGAAGCGGCGTCCCGACTGTTTGTCCCAGACGTACAAGAGGCAGTCCTGGTGGCCAGCCGCCATAGTCATTAGTGGCAGCTGGCCCTGGCCCTGGCCCTTGCAAGGCGGGCGACAACAGTGGGCTTCTGTGCCCCACCACTGGTGGTAGAAACACCACTGTTCACTGGCCTCCTCACTCCTGCCTCTGTGTTGTGTGCACCCCCCTGTTGGGCCTGGTCTGGTCCGCTGTTGGGCACATGGCCTGGTAATCTGACTGATGGATGCCATGCTCTCCCTCTTGGCATTCCACAGCACGTCTGCCCGGGCTGCCACCTTCCGGGGGTCGCTGAAATCTGTATCGGCCAGCAGCAGATGTATGTCCTCGGGCAATTGCTCCAGGAACGCTTGCTCAAACATGAGGCAGGGCTTGTGTCCATCAGCCAGGGCCAGCATCTCATTCATTAATGCTGATGGCAGTCTGTCTCCTAAACCGTCCAGATGAAGCAGGCGGGCACCCCGCTCACGCTGTGAGAGGCCAAAGGTCTCAATGAGCAGCGCTTTGAATGCTTCATATTTGCCTTCTTCCGGGGGCGACTGTATGAAATCCTCAACCTGGGCGGCCGTCTCCTGGTCAAGGGTGCTCACCATGTGGTAGTAACGCGTGGAATCAGAGGATATCTGCCGAATCTGGAACTGGGCTTCTGCTTGGCTAAACCACACGTGTGGTCACAGCGTCCAGAAAGTTGGCAGTTTTAGTGAAACTGTGTGAACAGATGAAGAGTCGGCCATCTTCGGTCCAAATCGCGTTTGGACCGTCGGGGTCACCAATGTAGCGATGTGCTACACACAGCGCTGAAATAACGACACGCAGTCAGTAAATCGTTTCGGGACTAGTTTATTCAAACTTCGCGGCACTGGCATTTAATCCCTAGCCCCCGCCCTCTCCGGGTGGAAATGACGTCAGAGGTGCATTATCAAAGTCTCCCCACGCGCTGGCTACTTGTGAGCCGGTTCGCCTGAGCAGAAAGTGGGTCACCACAATGGCAGAATATAGTATTAATGGTAGGACTCTTGGCAGTGTGGAGGATCAGAGGGATCTTGGGATCCGAGTCCATAGGACACTCAAAGCAGCTGCGCAGGTTGACGCTGTGGTTAAGAAGGCGTATGGTGTATTGGCCTTCATCAATCGTGGAATTGAATTTAGGAGCAGAGAGGTACTGTTGCAGCTATATAGGACCCTGGTCAGACCCCACTTGGAGTACTGTGCTCAGTTCTGCTCACCTCACTACAGGAAGGATGTGGAAGCCATAGAAAGGGTGCAGAGGAGATTTACAAGGATGTTGCCTGGATTGGGGAGCATGCCTTATGAGAATAGGTTGAGGGAACTCGGCCTTTTCTCCTTGGAGCGACGGAAGATGAGAGGTGACCTGATAGAGGTGTATAAGATGATGAGAGCCATTGATCATGTGGATAGTCAGAGGCTTTTTACCAGGACTGAAATGGTTGCCACAAGAGGACACAGGTTTAAGGTGCTGGGGAGTGGGTACAGAGATGTCAGGTGTAAGTTTTTTACTCAGAGAGTGGTGAGTGCGTGGAATGGGCTTCCGGCAATGGTGGTGGAGACGGATATGATAGGGATTTTAAGGAACTTTTAGGTACATGGAGCTTAGTAAAATAGAGGGCTATAGGTAAGCCTAATAATTTCTAAGGTAGGGACATGTTCGACACAACTTTGTGGGCCGAAGGGCCTGTATTTTGCTGTAGGTTTTTTACGTTTCTATAGAACGGTCCACAGTTTGTAACGCATTTAAGCAAGTGGTCTGACTTCATGATTTCTATAATGCTGCTCAGTTTAGCAATATAGGAAAAGCTTTATTTGATTTTAATGCTTCATTGAGTCATAAACAATCAGCTTCAGTCCCCCCTTCACCTTGTAAAATGCAGTCCCCTTGCACCACCTCCTGCCTGCTGCTTTCATTGATTTTGAGTTGGTCCTGCTTCATCGAAATCATCATTCATAGAGTTGGAGCTCAACTTCCACACACACTGAAAGCATCAATAATCCCATCTTCTTCATCTCTTTTTAGTCCTCTGTTGCATTGAGATTGTCAGACTGATTAACCAAAATCTAATCTTGGATGAACTGCAATTTTCTCCACTTGGGAAGACTGAACTCATGATTTGCTGTCAACAACAGTGATATTGTATTGGCTTTTAATTATATGAAAATTATACAGCGATTTCAGGCAGGGAATTGTACCCAAAAGTTGTGTCCCTCAGCCATTAGCCAGTTCTCTAATTGCCTCATCATTTTGTATTCAATTGTCAGATTTGTCCTAAAATCTAGCAGCTTATTTTAAAACACTTAAACTGGTAAATCAATCTTCTTGAAATTTAAAATGATTGCAAACATGGAGTTACACTCCTTCCAAGTTTAATTACTGCTGGAGGTTTCAAAAGGTCAGATATTGTCTTCTTAAGTTTAGATCTCTTTCCTGAATTAGTTCATTTAAAGATTCACAGAATCCTTATTGACACCATCAGTCAGGTGAATTGGCAATGGGAAAGGGCATACAATTCAGATCAAGTAGTCCCTTCTGCTGAAAACTAGGTTAATTATCTCAGAAAACATCGAGCAGAGAGGAAAAAGCACAGCAAACATTTTATATAAACAGTATTATACAAATATCCCTAAGATCAGTGCAGTCACAAAGTTTGATTGAGAGTGGAAGTACCATATCATCTTCACTTCAATACTGTGTTGTCCCTTTATGTAGCTTCTAACATTCTAATTTTCCTGTTTATATCCTCTGTCACCACATAATTCTACACTGGCCTTGTGAGCATCTTCCCACTAACACCTTAACTCCTTCATCTCGTCCATGGATGAAATCCTTACTGTTCACACCTGGCCTCTCTCCCTGTGCAAGATCCATGTCTCCTCTTCAGGCTCAATAATCATTTTGATCTGATCGCACCTCAGCGATCCCTTCAGAGATTTGTAAGCTTAAAGCTTTCAAATCAGCTTCTGAAAATTAGCTTTGATAATGGCAAAAATATATAAGAACTAAATTAGAAATTAAATATTCACCTTACAACTGCTGGCAATCTGCAGTAATGCAAAACAATTGTACTTGCTGAGCATAACAACTTAGTGTTGAAGTTATACCGATACCGGCATTAGATATTTATTCCACTTTGTTTCAAGGATAAACTGCTGCTTGATGCATGAGTCAGCTTGGAGGAGGAGCCAGCATCCACAGCTTTCCACTGAAATTGTAGGGTACTTCAGCTGGAGCTACTCACATACAATTGCAACATTATTTAATGTAAAAAGAGTCCAGCAATTAATTGACTCCCACTCTTGACCTTTTGTTCCTTAGGAGTGTGTTTTACCCAAGCACAATTTTTGAAAATTGCCAATAATTTCTAATCTATAATCATAAATGTTGCCAAAGTTTGCTCTGTTTTACCAGAAATGATATTCTGCAATATACAGCCATTCTTAGAAAGTATGTGGATAGCTTAATACTAGAAGATCATTCATTTTCATTGGGTTTATTTTAAGTTCCAGTGGCACAATTACAAGAACAAATCATGTAGAATAGGAATGCAGCTTACTCTTTTGCATGCATCATTTACAGCACTGCAACAGATTATCCATTGGCAAATAAAAAAATTGTGCGCACAAACTATACACTTCACCTTTGAATATTAACTTTACAATTCTTCAGTCAATCTTGAATGATATGTACTTGATTCATTGTTCACATAAAAAATAAGTTTAGCATTTGTGTGATCTAGTATGTTGCTGGTTACCTACTGTACCTACAAGAAATGTAGATATTTAAGTGCTCACAAAATATAAACTGATAATTAAGATTAAAGCTTTTGTGTTTTAAATTACTTGTTTACTTTCAAGCATACACAATGTGCAAATGCAATGGTTGCTCCGCAGATATATTCTTCAGCTCAAGAACCTTTACTCTAGCACTATCAAAGCTGATTAAAGAGACTACATCTTTTTTGCTGACAAAATAAAATGGTTTAGATCTCTTGACCTAAACATGTTACAGACAAAGAACAGAAAATAATTGACTGCCATTTTCTATTTCTTGAATGTGAGAACTACATATATTTTTTAAAAAAAGCAATATTGTAAGATTCAGATTTGGTCTTCCATAAATGAACCAGCAGGATTTTGTTATCAATGTTATGTTACCTACAACATTACAGAACAACAACATTAACTCTAGGCATTGTATCTGAGGAACAATTTAGTTCAGGTTAAATCCTCAGCTGGAAGCTGAAAAAGTACTGAAGCTAGGTTAACTTAACAACTTTATGTTGTGAAAATGGAGTAAGTGACTGTATTGTAGATTTGTAAAGTAAGCCTCATGTACCTGGAAAATGCTTCATTTCATTTCAATTTATATATACATGTTACACACTGAGGGCTTAGAGTTTCACAAAATCTCCCAGGGTGCATGTCATGTTGAAACTACTAACTGGCATAACCGACTGAACAATTTCATTCATTCACACCTTCAGTATTCTCCACCATTGAACATAGCTGGGAATTACAAACGGTGTTATCTGTCCAGGTTCACAATAAAGGCTGTCTTCTCCTAAACTTGGTGTGGTAGGGTGTGGATCCAGTTGCTGCAGCTTACATGGGAAAGAGCAACAGATGCGAAACTGCTGAGAGAACTTGAAGATCCGATGTTAAAAATAAAAGGAAAACCTGAGTTGATACTGTATTTATTGCATCTTTACACGAGCCACATGCCAAGATAGTGATGTTTAGAAGCCAGAGCTCTGAAGAAAAAGTGAACTGTTATGGAGGGTCATTGACTTGAAATGTCAAGTCTGATTCCTTTCCACAGATACTGTAAGACATGCTGAATACTTCCAGGGTTCATTATTTTTAGATCATATTTCCTGAATCAGCAGTTTTTCTTCTGTCAGTTCCATTCAGATGGGCTCCAACAGATGTCATGCCGAATCACACAATAGGGCAATATTCTTAATCAGGTGAAGGGCAAGGTAGGTGGTGAGAAAGAAAGGTTGGTGGTTCTGTCTGCAGTGAAGTTTGAGAATACAGGGAAGGTTAAAAACAGATTTAAGTGGAAGTAACAACAGGAAAAAATATATAAATTCTGGCTATAAATTCAACTGACCAGAGATGAATTTTTAGGTTCAGAATTTCTGCTGCAATTATAGTGTGTCTCGATGAGACCAAATCCGGAATATTATGCACAATTTTTTTAGAATAAAGATGCCTACTGAAAAAAATTGCAAATTTGCTGGTATTTCCTGAAGAAGAGTAACTTTATATTTCCTGAAGAAGAGTAACTTTATATTTCCTGAAGAAGAGTAACTTTATATTTCCCTTGGAGATTGGCAGGTTGAGAGATAATCTCAGCAAAACAAAATTCTTAAGGAATTTGAAAGGGTAAATATTGAAAGGATGCTTTCCAGTCCAGGGAATCAAAAACTAAAGAACTAGAATAATTTATCAGAGTCAAAACAGGATGATAGGCAAAGCTGCTACATAAGACTTATGTAGACATCCCACTATCCTATCATTAAATCAATCCACATATTCAGAGTCCTCTCTACTTCCTGAGGAGACTGAGGTCCTTTGGAGTATGCAGGCATCTCCTTCAAATGACCTCCTCCTACAAATGACCAGGTGCTGTGTCTCACCGCGGCCAACGTGAGAAGAACCCTGTGCAGGGTCAACCCACGGAAGGCTGCTGGACCAGACAACATCCCTGGTAGAGTGCTCAGAGGATGTGCAGACCAGCTAGCAGATGTTCTCACTGACATCTTCAACATCTCCCTGAGCAGCGCCACTATTCCAATGTGCTTCAAGGCCGCCACCATCGTCCCCCTGCCAAAGAAGTCTTCAGTGTCCTGCCTAAATGACTACCGTCCCATTGCACTTACATCCATCATCATGAAGTGTTTCGAGAGGCTCGTCATGAGGCATATCAAGACCCTGCTGCCCCCCCTCACTGGACCCCCTGCAGTTTGCGTACCATCCCAACCGCTCAACAGATGACACCATTGCCACCACCCTCCACCTGGCCCTAACACACCTGGACAAAAAAAGACACATATGTTCAGATGCTGTTCATAGACTTCAGTTCAGCATTCAACACAATCATCCATCAGAAACTGATTGGAAAGCTGAGCCTACTGGGCCTGAACACCTCCCTCTGCAACTGGATCCTAGACTTCCTGACTGGGAGATCTCAGTCAGTCCAGATCGGGAGCAGCATCTCCAACACCATCACACTGAGCACGGGGGCTCCCCAGGGCTGTGAGCTCAGTCCCCTGCTGTTCACTCTGCTGATCCATGACTGTGCTGCAACACACAGCTCGAACCACATCATCAAGTTCGCCGATGACACGACCGCGGTGGGTCTCATCAGTAAGAACGACAAGTCAGCTTACAGAGAGGAGGTGAAGCAGCTAACGGACTGATGCAGAGCCAACAACCTGTCTCTGAATGTGAACCAAAGAGATGGTTGTTGACTTCAGGAGGGCACGGAGCGACAACTCCCCGCTGAACATCGACGGCTCCTCGGTAGAGATTGTAAAGAGCACCAAATTTCTTAGTGTTCACCTGACAGAGAATAGCACCTGGTCCCTCAACACCAGCTCCATAGCAAAGAAAGCCCAGCAGTGTCTCTACTTTCTGCGAAGGCTGAGGAAGGTCCATGCTCCCCCCACCCACCATCCTCATCACATTCTACAGGGGTTGTATTGAGAGCATCCTGAGCAGCTGCATCACTGCCTGGTTCAGAAATTGCACCATCTTGGATTGCAAGACCCTGCAGCAGATAGTGAGATCAGCTGAGAAGATCATCGGGGTCTCTCTTCCCACCATCACGGACATTTACACTACAAGCTGCATCCGCAAAGAAAACAGCATTATGAAGGGCCCCATGGACTCCTCATACAAACTCTCCTCCCTCCTGCCGTCTGGGAAAAGGCTCCGAAGTATTCGGGCTCTCATGACCAGACTATGTAACAGTTTCTTCCCCCAAGCTATCAGACTCCTCAATACCCGAAGCCTGGACTGACACCTTACCCTATTGTCTTGTTTATTATTTATTGTAATGTCTGCACTGTTTTTGTGCACTTTATGCAGTCCAGTGTAGGTCTGTAGTCTAGCATAGCTTTCCCTTTGTTGTTTTTTTTTTAATTACATAGTTCAGTCTAGTTTTTGTACTGTATCATGTAACACCATGGTCCTGAGAAACATTGTCTCATTTTTACTGTGTACTGTACCAGCAGTTATGGTTGAAGTAACAATAAAAGTGACTTGAATTGATACGTTCTACCAGTCTATTGTTGCCAGTACAATCTTCTATGTGATGGTGGGCTGGGGCAATGGCTTCAACATGGGTGATGCCAACAGGCTCTATAAACTGATTAGAAAGGCTGCCTCTGTAATAGGAGTCAAACTGGACAGATTGGAGGCTGTGGTAGAACAAAGGACCCTACAGAAAATCTTGGCAATTCTGGGCAATGTTTCTCACCCTCTGCATGCCACTTTTATCTGAACAGAGGACCACTTCCAGTAATAGACTAAGACAATTGCGCTGCTTCAAAGGGTGTGATATGAGGTCATTTTAACCCTCAGCCATTAGGCTCGATAATGAGTCAACCTGTAGCCGGGGAAGTGATGACTCCCCTCTGATAGACTGTTTGTGGTAAGTTATTTTTTATTATTTTGTACTTCACTTCTAATATTTGTACATCTGTAAACCTGTAATGCTACGGTGGCACAGTAATTTCCTTTGGGATAAATAAAGTACCTATCTATCATTCAAATACATAGATAAGCTAACAGCACTTGAATTTTTCAGTTTTAATTGAGAAATCTGAAAGTTGGAATTTTAAATTTTTCTTTCAAGAAAACATTGAAAATATGATCATTGTTGATCATGAAAATTAAGTTCATTCATTTTGGTTAGCAACGCTGCATGTGACTTTCCAAATGCCCGCATACAGTAGATACTGAATGATCTCGTCTGTTTGTGGGATATACTTGTTTGTTGGAAAGTTGGAAAATTAATAGTGGCAATTAAACAATACATAAGGTATGTGATATCATAAATTAAACCATATTTTGAAGATGCATTTAAGGTGAAATGTGTGCTCACCTTCACCACTTATTATTACAAATGTGAATCTGGTTGGATTTCACAGGTACAAAATATTTGAGTTTCAGTTGCATGAACTTTCTAAAATAAGGAATAATATCAATTTCACCAAACTCCAATGAAAATGGAAATATCCTTGAACTGAACCACAACATAAAAATGAAAGAAAAGTAAAATTCCATAATAGGTTCTGACCTCAGATTGGAAATCCATTAAATAAAGGATATGTAATTCAATGTGTATATAGTCTAGATTCACCTCAGTCGTTCCAAGGACAGGAAATTATAAGTAGAATGAAACTACTGAGCTGCTAATAGTATCTTCAATGGAATCGAGAAAGCCAGAGAAAATTTAGTAAGGATTTTCATTTGAGGCTAATTACTGTCTGGAGAGATAGTTGAAAGTTATTTTCAACCTAAAGTTGTCATAAATAGAGTCAAAAAAGAGGAATATTCTTTTTAAGCATGGATTACGTTGGTATATGTGATAGCACAGATAGTGTGTTCATTTAATGCAAATGTCTTCTATGGTACTAAATATAACATAGATAACCCTTTGACAATAACTTCTTTTATTGCACAATGTTGCATTGTATTACCTTTTCATAACGTGAGCTGTCGTTATTCTGTATTGTGTCTAATTTAATTTCAGTTCCCAACATCATGTTCCAAAATGAAACCCAGAGCATGTTCTCCTAGTTTGGAGTGTCTCTCTGGGAAACCTGCAGCAATGAGTGCACACTCAAACAGATTCCAGGTTATATATAGCATTGCACAATACAGCATCAATGTTCAAATGCAATTTGCAAAGCTAGTGTCATTTTCATGCAGCACTCGGTACAAAGCATTATTTCATCACAGATTCTTTTCATAACTGATTGTGCATTCCACTGCCTTCGTATCAATGCTACAGCAGATTGGATTAAATAGATTTAATATTCATTTACAAGCCAATGCCAGATAGAGAAGTAATATCAATCAGGGAAAAACACCAAATTGAAGTACTTTTCTCCAAGATAGAAAAGGCTGAACAATGACCTCATGGAGTGTTTGAGATTGTGGATGGATCTCATGCGGCACATGCAGAGAAAGCAGTTCCGTCTTGGAGAAGCCATTATTAGGAGTATGATAAAAATTCAAGTCTAACAGCTTTACTTAAGCAATGGTTAAAATTTATAATACCTTTTTATAAGGAGTAGTTGATTTAAACATCAGAAAAGTATTCAAGGGAACCTAGATAAGTACATGAAGACAGATATAGACAATAGACAGTAGGTGCAGGAGTAGGCCAATTGGCCCTTCTAGCCAGCACCACCATTCACTGTGATCATGGCTGATCATACACAATCGGTACCCAGTTCCTGCCCTCTCCCCATATCCCTTGACCCCGCTATCTATAAGAGCTCTATCTAACTCTCTCTTGAATGGAACCAGAGACTTGGCCTCCACTGCCTTCTGGGGCAGAGCATTCCACATATCCACCACTCTCTGGGTGAAAAAGTTTTTCCGCATCTCTGTTCTAAATGGGCTACCCCTTATTCTTAAACTGTGGCCTTTAGTTCTGGACTCACCCATCAGCGGGAGCATGCTTCCTGACTCCAGCGTGTCCAATCTTATATGTTTCAATCAGATCCCCTCTCATCCTTCTAAATTCTAGTGTATACAAGCCCAGTCGCTCCAATCTTTCAACATGTGACAGTCCTGCCATTCCGGGAATTAACCTTGAGAACCTACGCTGCACTCCCTCAATAGCAAGAACGTCCTTCCTCAAATTTGGAGACCAAAACTGCACACAATACTCCAGGTGCGGTCTCACCAGGGCCCTGTACAGCTGCAGAAGGACCTCTTTACTCCTATACTCAATTCTTCTTGTTATAAAAGTCAGCATGCCATTAGCTTTCTTCATTGCCTGCTATACCTGCAAGCTTGCTTTCATTGACTGATGTACAAGAACACCTAGATCTCATTGTACTTCCCCTTTTCCTAACTTGACTCCATTTAGATAGTAATCTGCCTTCCTGTTCTTGCCACCAAAGTGGATAACCTCACATTTATCCACATTAAACTGCATCTGCCATACATTTGCCCACTCACCCAACCTGTCCAAGTCACCCTGCATTCTCATAACATTCTCCTGACATTTCACACTGCCACCCAGCTTTGTGTCATCAGCAAATTTGCTGATGTTACTTTTAATCCCTTCATCTGAATCATTAATGTATATTGTAAACAGCTGCGGTCCCAGCACTGAACCTTGCGGTACCCCACTGGTCACAGCCTGCCATTCTGAAAGGGACCTGTTAATCACTACTCTTTGTTTCCTGTCAGCCAGCCAATTTTCAATCCATGTCAGTACTCTGCCCCCAATACCATGTGCCCTAATTTTGCTCATTAATCTCCTATGTAGGACTTTATCAAAAGCTTTCTGGAAGTCCAGGTACACTACATCCACTGGCTCTCCCTTGTCCATTTTCATATTTACATCCTCAAAAAACTCCAGAAGATGAGTCAAGCATTTTCCCTTCATAAATCCATGCTGACTCGGACTGATCCTTCTACTGCTATCCAAATGTGTCGTAATTTGATCCTTCTACTGCTATCCAAATGTGTCGTAATTTCCTCTTTTATAATTGACTCCAGCATCTTTCCCACCACTGACATCAGGCTAACCAGTTTATATTTCCCTGTTTTCTCTCTCCCTCCTTTCTTGAAAAGTGGGACAACATTAGCCACCCTCCAATCAGCAGGAACTGTTCCTGAATCTATAGAACATTAGAAAATGACTACTAATGCATCCACGATTTCTATAGCCACCTCTTTAAGTACCCTGGGATGCAGACCATCAGGTCCCGGGGACTTATCAGCCTTCAGACTCCATCTATCCAACACCATTTCTTGCCTAATATAAATTTCCTTCAGTTCATCCTTTACCCTAGTTCCTTTGACCACTATTACATCTGGGAGATTGATTGTGTCTTCCCTAGTGAAGACAGATCCAAAGTACTTGTTCAACTAATCTGCCATTTCCTTGTTCCCCATAATAAATTCACCCGTTTCTGTCTTCAATGGCCCAATTTTGGTCTTAACTATTTTTTTGCTATTCACATACCTAAAGCAGCTTTTACTATCCTCCTTTATATCCTTGACTAGTTTACCTTTGTACCTCATTTTTTTTCTTGGCGTATTGCCTTTTTTGTTATCTTCTGTTGCTCTTTAAAAGCTTCCCAGTCCTCCGGTTTCCCACTCATCTTTGCTACGTTATACTTCTTCTCTTTTATTTTTATACTGCCCTTTACTTCCCTCATCAGCCATGGCCACCCCTTACTCCCCTTAAGATCTTTCTTCCTCTTTGGAATGAACCGATCCTGCACCTTTTGCATTATTCCCAGAAATACCTGCCATTTTTGTTCCACTGTCTTCCCTGCGAGGGTATTGTTCCATTGAACTTTGGCCAGCTCCTCCCTCATAGCTCCATAGTTCCCTTTGTTCAACTGTAATACTGACACATCCAATTTTCCCTTCTCCTTTTCAAATTGTAGGTTAAAACATATCATATTATGGTCACTACCTCCTAATGGTTCCTTTATCTCGAGGTCCCTGATCAAATCCGGTTCATTGCACAACACTAAATCTAGAATTGCCTTCTCTCTGGTAGTATATAGAGGGTATACTGACAGAGTTTGCAGGGGAGACAACTTAAATGCTGCAGGTATGTCATATTTACAGCAAAATTCCTTGCCAGAGCTAAATCCCAAGCACAATTGTTATAGCAAAAGGATGGTCAAATTTGCCTTAAACTTTTATCTTTCAACTGCAATAGTGAGCTTGACATTAAAATCAGGTTGGAAAGCATGAATGTCATTATCATCCCAAGAAACAAAACATAAATAATTTTTTAACAATCAACATTAATAGACTTTTGAATAGGTCATTTAATGAGATATAACTACTGATTTAGAGTCTCGATAGTGTTATGAGGATTCATCAGGACTTTGTTATTGAAACAAATTTGGATTCTAATAATTGTCACACTGTTGAATTTAGTAGCATTAGGTGCAAATTCACAAGTGATTTTAATAATACCAACTCCCTATGAAGAGTGGAACTAGTGCCCTGGGGAATCCATCCAGAGATCTTTACCATACTGGGTTTTGTTGTAATCTCAATGGAGCCTTTGGCTCTTCCAGACTTTCTGTAAATATCAAATGTACCACAAAACACTAACATTTAGAGGACGAGTCAACTCAGTACTCATTTGAATCAGGGCAACAATCTGCAATGAACAGTTCTCCAGCCATACTTTTATTTATTTCAATGCAGTTCAGCAAAAACAATCATGCTTACAGAAAGTAAATGGCTCAATCTGAAGATATTCCCAGGGGTCCATTACAATTAGATAAGTATCTCAAAAATGCTCCCAGGGCCAAAAGCAAGGTGTTTGCCATTTAAAATATTGCACTATAGTTTGTCAGCTATCTGCTTTTAACCCATCTCCAACCAATCACAACAAGGAGCACCTAAAAGCTTCCTGGCCTATACATTCAAAGAATTCAAAGAATAATTTCCTGAATCTTCATTGTGATACCCTCCCTTCCCCTTTCATTATTCTGAAGGAACCATTCTCAGTGTGACTCCCTGGTTCCTTCTTCCATTTTCACTAAACCCATCACCCTTCTCAAGATGGCATCTTCCTAAGCAACCACAGGAGATGCAACAGCTGCTCTTTTATCTCTTTCCCTGTCACCCACCAGTGATTTAAACATTGCGCCCAGGAAATGAATGAGTCACTAGAATTTCTTACAATTTAGTATATCACATTTGCTTCACACTGGAGAGAACAATGACAAATTTAGTGACCACTTCTCAGAATACCAGTATTTAGTCTGCAAGGGTGACTCTAGGCTTCCAGCTACTTGCCACTCTGTTCTCTGGCTTTGATTTCTCATGCCGGTCCATGAAAGCCCAGTGCAGGTTCAAGGAATAAGATCTGATTCTCTGCCTAGGCACATTTACAGCTCTCATGATTGAACACTGAATTCAAGACTTTTTCAGAACTATGCAAAAGACTCAGACATATATACTGTATATAGCTAGAATGCCAAAGACTTTTGAACAGTACTGTATATTATGTCTCTCTACTTACCAAATAACATTTAATACTGCTAAGCTAATACAAAGTTAAGAATTCTCATTTGTTTCCCAACCTCCTCTTTATTTTAACCACTATATAATACCATACAAAAGTTTGAGAGAGCCTAGCTAATATATATACCTAAGACTTTTCCACAGAACTGTATATAATGAACCTTTCCAAATTGTGTCGGAACAAAAAGCTGTTAGCCTGTATTAATAAAGTGGGGCTTCTTTCTCCTAACCTGCTGCATACTTCAAACATTTTTATTAAATTTCAGATTTCCAGTCATTGCTGTATTTTGTTTCTCACAATCCCAGCACTGTCTTTGCTTCCTCTCTCCTCAGTTCTTTTACTTCATTTTGCTGTACCTCTCCCCATTCAGCTTTGCCTTCATAGCTCTAACAGGACCACAACCAATTTCTTATGTTCAAACTGATCACAGAGGTTCACTTAATACTCCCAACCCCTCCTCTACACTAAAAATTAAAACATATTTCATTTCTAACCTTTTCTTGTTTTATTGAAGGGTAATCAATCTAAAATATTAACTCAAGTATTTCTGGCATTTTCTGTTAATATTTGAGTTTCATTTTAATTTATTATATAATAAATTAAATATAATAATTATGTAATAACTTTTACCAGTTACATGACAGAAAACGTGCTTAGGAAGATAAAGATTTTTAAAGTTTAAAAGAAATCTTCTAATGGGAGGTCAAATGGAAAACAGTTCTTATAGATAGCATATTTATGTAGGATAGTTGTAGATGGTTGCTTGTTTATTTTGATGGGATTTCATGTGACTTGTTTAAGAATATTACACTTACTCTATTATTAAAAAAACTGCTAGTGCTGTAACTCTGAAAGAGAAATGAAGTGCTGGAAAAGCTCAGGAAGTACAGCAGCATCAACAGAACAAGAAACAGATTTAGTATTTCACTTTGAACATCCTTTGTCTGGGCTCTCATATCCTACCATCCCCCCCATTTCATAGCTTTTGTTCTATGTTTATTTCTCTATATGACCAAATTAACCCAATTGATCAGATGACTTCAACAATTCATTCTCATGACAAACTCTCCTTGATATTGTCTTTGTCATGTCAATCTCTCTTACCAACTCTGCAAATTATAACTTTCTTTCTTTCCTTGCACGCCTGAAACTCTTTCTTTCATCTGATGCTGCCTGACCTGCTGAGTGTTTCCAGTAGTTTTTTTTTATTATCGACTGTATAGCTAACCATAATAAACCTTGAGTTGGCTCAGTGTAACGTCTTGTGCTGTAAAAAAAATAACTATCACTTTCACTCAAAATTTACTGAAATTCAAGATTTCAGTTGACCATATACCACATTATGTTGCTGATAACTCCAACTAGCCTCTATTGGGTACAATAATGTATAGTTATAATGCACATTTAAATATTTGTAGTATCCAGATTTTCAAAAAAATAATCACAGTCTGAAAGCTACTTCTCTGTCAAACTGCTTTTTCTATGAAAAACACAATTACGCAATGTTTTAGAAATGAAGATTGTCTCTAATATCTGCTGCTCAACTCTAAACAATAACTTATCTGGGATCTCAAGAGTGACTTAAGAAATATACTTTCAGTTCATCATCATATGTTATTCACTTGTGGTTTAGATTTAACCATGATGTGTAATCTCCTTTGATCTCTTTGCTGTTCTTGCTTTAACTCTACATATGAGCGAGAGAAAGTGTGAAATATGGAGGTTACAGGGAAGGCCATGAGAAGAATGCCACTTAAAATGCTGCTTAGAGCCACCACTTGACCTGGGATACTTCGTGGCACCATGTCTCCATAGCCCACAGTTGTCATGGTGATTACTGCCCACCAGTAACATGCCGGTATACTTGTGAACTCCTGAGAGCGAGCCATTTCATTTTCAATAAGGTACAGCAATGGAGCAAAAAGCGCAATGGCCACACACAAGAATAAAAGGAGCAGACCAAATTCACGAGTGCATCTGCGAGCTGTTAGTCCCAGAGTCTGTAGTCCCAAGGAGTGCCTGGCAAGGCGCATGACGTACAAAATTCTTAAGGCACGGAGGACTCGCAAAACCAGCCCCACCTTGTCAAGGTAACTGCCTCCTCCTCCAGGTTTTCCATTCTCCATCGAAGTGGTGTCCACCAGAAGCGTAATGTAATAGGGTAAGATAGCTACAATGTCAATGATATTCAGAGGAGTCCTTAGGAAAACAAATTTGCTGCGGGCCTGAATGAAACGTAACACAAACTCTAGAGAAAACCAACCTACACATACAGTCTCCACGATGAAAATGTTGTAACACTTCTGGGAGCATATACCCTGGAGATAAAAAAATATTAAATAAATCTGTGAGTAAATTTCCACTATTTTTATATCTCAACAAACAGTATCGCTTTTAACAGACTCAATCTAGCTTAATGTATGGTGCTCTACATTGTTCACAAATTTCATTATCAGATTTATTCCCAGTGAGGTACGGTAATATGCTCCGAACAATAGGATTGATCCTTTATTTTTTCGCAGTTCCGTCTAATAGGATTTTATTATAGTGACTCATTTGTTTAAACTGATAGGCAGTACAAATTGCATTATTTTAGTATGAGAATGCATCAAGTTATGATCATTTCTGAACATTTCTGAAATTGTAATTACAAATCATATAGAGGTACCATATATACTACTTAGTAGAGAAAACCAAACAAATTGATGAGACATAAACCTGTCGCTGAAATTATGATGAAATTCCAGCCAGATTTACAGTTAAGTCTGATATCTTTGAAAATTCTTTAAGATCATCATTCAAAATTTCAACCAGAATAAATTCAGAGAACTGGAAACATAGTTTTTCTAACCTATTAATCTGTCCGTGAATGTAGATGTACAGCAAGCAATTGATAGTCTGTCATGAAAAATTAAGTGATAAACAGTCACCTTCACATTCTTTATGATAGTACCAAGAAGTTTCCTCTTTTCTGCAGAGAGGCTGAGGCCGCTAAAGATAGCAGTGAAAACAAAAGCATTGTGTGCTAGTGACGAAAAAATGTGTAGTAGGTTGTAGATATTACACTGTTAATTTGAGATATGGTAATGCATTGAATGAAATCTAACTCAACTATTATTAAAGGCACAGAAACATTATTAAATTGTAACTGGAAATATATTACCATGAGAGGTCATAAGAGATTTTATTGCACTATACAATCTCCTGTGATTTTTGACATTAGGTAGTTGAAGTTGGTCTCAGATTTAATATTCCAAGCAAGCTTTACATCTCACTTCTGAAACTTGCCACAATTTCAGTGAAAGCAGATTTTGAAATTTAACAGTAATATGCAAATACTGCTGTGTCCAGGTATACAACTGCAGACTCTAGTGGAAAACAAAACACGCAGGAAGATGCCAATGATAGAGAGGCCTCACGATCACATAAGAATACAGGGAGCTGTATTTTAAATTACTACAAACTGCCAAGTGAATCACCTCTAGGAGTATAAAAGAATCAAAGAAAAAAAATCTAACAAAAAAAACACATACTACACCTGCTGCTCTAGGAAAGATGCCATTAAGCTGGAAAGTGTGCAGAGCAGATTTACAAGGATATTGCTGGGATTTGAGGGATGGAGTTATGGAGAGAGGCTGGGCAGGCTGGGTCTTTTCTCACAGGATCGTGGGAAAATCAAGGGTAATTTTTAAAAGATGTATAAAAATTATGAGGGGCATGTACTGTACAGGGTGAACATACACAGGACTGGAGAACCATGAACTACAGGTTATAAGTTCAAGGTAAGAGGAAAGACATTTAATAGAAATCTAAAGGGCAATATTTTCACCCAGACAGTGGTCAGTACGTGGAATGAGCTCCCAGAGGAAGCGCTAGAGACAGATACATCCAAACACTTAAAAGTTACTTGGAGAAGTACATAGTTTCAAAAAGTTTTGAGGGATATGTGCCAAAAGTGAGCAAATGGGATTGGCCTGATGGGGACCTTCATTGGCATTCAGCAGTGGGACCACAGGACCTGTTTCTTTGCTGTAGGGCTCAAAAGATAAATAAAAATTCTGGTGTTGCAATTGTCAATTCAAACTAAGGCAGTTTACCTGGCAGACAAGATTAGAGAGCTGGGCAGCAGCCCCAGGCTGAGTCACCCTCCTTAATCACCTCCCCCATTTCTGGACGACTCCCAGGTGCCATACATTTCGGTTGATTTGATCTGATGAAGCCCAGAGAGTAATTTTCTTTGGTCCTCATGCACAGCCAATTCATGCCTGGATTGAAGTAATAAGGGATGGGATACCTCTCTTGTCACTAGCATATTCCAACCTTACTTTTTCATATCAAAGACTGGTACTGGTTTCAGCTCTAAAATATCAAATTTCCAAGTGTCTGAAATAACTTTGTAGTTTCTGAATTATTTAATTTCATCTACTACTTGTTTCCAAATACTAAGTATCTTGGTTGTGATTTGAAAAAAGTTATCTTATGATTTTGATTGACATGGTTAATTAATTGCAGAATTAATTAATTCTCTCAACAACTTCTCTGGATCCTGACAGGACATAGTGATGTAATTATTATCATAAATCAGATGATGTCATACAAAACAATCCAGCAAATGTATGCATTACTAATTTCAATGTATAGCTGGGACATGGCATTCCATATTCCAATACAAACTATGAGAAAAAGACAAGACAATCAACATGGAGTGCAAAATAAGATGAGCAGGAAATAAGAGTGATTTAGAATTATAAATTGCACTAAAGTGCTATTTTGTAGAATGACCAGACCCTAAACATGTCAGGAGACAGATGTTGAAGAAAAACAAGTAAATTGAGGATGGTACTGAGAGAAGTCAGATGCCTAGAAATGTAACCCTGGTTGTAAAGTTTTTAGTACTGCTTCTGCAATCCATTCCAATGCACTGACACCAATATATAGCAGGTTTGGAGCTTTAGGGAATGATTTCCAAGGCAACAGATGTCTCAGTAGAATATGTTAGTGTGGATGAAGGAGCAGTGGAAACTCATGAACGACTGAAGCTGACACCCTTCAAAATGTGTACAGTGATTATGTTCACCAATTAATCTGAACCTGTTGTACAAAACTTCGTGCTGCCCTCTGATCTGAATAATTTTGATATGCATTCATGGCATATCACATTGGTGATGGGTTAGGTGCATCAGCAGGGACACAATAAGTGGCTACCTCGAAACAACGGAAAGTGACATATTATTGAAAAGAGTGTGCTCCAAATTTTCTGAACACTTGGGTCCCTGGTTAAGGAGGAATAAAGGCTACAAGTGCAGAATGCTGGGCTCAGAAGGCACTGGCATGGAGGCAAATCCAATAGGTTTGGAGATCAATGTTATGAGTCCAACTTCAAGAACCAAAAAGTAATGCCACATGAAGTTGCATGACTTTGAATTGTAACTGAATGCATCTTCAATTTCTATATGCTGCCAACTGCACCATTAGTTTTGGGTGCTGATTGATTCACTACTGAGCTGCAAGAATCTCATCTGTGTCCATTTGCTTTTGTTCCTTTTCTTGGTCACTGTCACTCCCTATCATCTCTTATCTCTTCTATCATTCAAACTCTCCTATAATTTATACTATCACAGACATTTCCTTCTGTTTTCTCCTCCTCATTAAATTAAAGCGAATTGACTTCTTTTCTTTAACTTTTCCCAGTACTGATGAAAGGTCACTGACTGTAAAATTAACCATTCCGACTTAACAGACTGAGCATTTCCAAAAGATTCTCACTTAATTTCAGGTTCCCAGCATTTCAGACTTCTGCTTTACTCTCACCCTTACTGTATCTCACAGCTTGCACCCACTGCTAGTTTTTCAAGTGTGTGCCCAGAATGTGTGACATTTGCTAACATACCTCTCTGTCTAAGTGATTGGGTGCCAGAAACAACATGGCTGGTAATTACTGAGCAAGAGAATATACTACACTAAATCCTCCTCCTCACATCCCAGTATGTCTTACAGTCTTATCTCCTCCTTGCCCCAGCATCTCTTTTGCTTCACAAACTGGCAATAATGCAAGCATCTACATCCCAACCCTTTCCATTCAGATTCTTGCCCTCGGGTCTTTCTCCTTTTAGATAGTTGAGCAATAAAACATGATGAAGTGATACAGGAGCAGTGAGAGATGAGGGTATGCTCAATTTCACATTTGCTGCTCCTCACTCAGATTCTGACATCATTCACAATGTAGAAGACAGCACTTGGGTAGTGATTGTACATCATGCGATGTGCAGAGGGAAAAGAAATCAAAGGTAGCACAGCTAAAAGATTACTGGAGAGTAGCCACCTGCATTATGCTCAGAGGATATAGGTAAGGGCTACAATGGAGGACCCTTTGAAAGAATTTGGCAAGTTGAATGATGTGTACTGGTACATTGTAAAACCAACCAGAAAAGCAGAGTTCAGTGTCAATAAGCACAGAAGAGCATAACATCAACTTGGCACAGGGTTTTGTGCAAAGATGGGAACCCGTCCATGCATACAGAGCCAACTCTATTCACACATCATTGAATTTGATCATGATGGTGGCCTATCCCTCTGGTGTTACTAAACACAGAATATGCTTGATCACAATTCAAAGGTTGGTACCACCAAAATGAATGCTCCTGTCCAAACCCAGGTCAATGCTAAATGTTAACTGTGGGCACCTAATGTCAGCATGTTAAAAGCGAAGTTCCTCAAACTTACATCGCTTAAGATTATAACATGCAAAGGGGGTTTGTAGTCTATCACAGCAATTCACATGTTTCATCTGAGTCAGATCACCAATAATTTTTGGTGGTGCTACTATATTGTAGTGAAACAAGGTCATTTGGCAGGTCCATCTATTGGTTCCTCCACAGATGGTGAGCTACCACCTTGCAACCATAGGACAACAGGGTAGATTCTATTGTGAGAAGTGTGCAGAAGTAGTAGCTTGTCATTGTGCAAGGCCACTGAGAAGATTCCAGGACAAAAGGGAGACACTGCCTAGCGGAGCAGTCGTTGGAGTTGCGTGAGTCAGAGTAGTAGGGCTTTGGTTCATCAGGGCTTTGGTAAGGATGGGCCTGGGCGAGGTAAGGAGGCAAGGTACTTTCATATCTCTTTTTCACTCTAACTTAGGAATAGTGGGTATGATTGCAAGGCCAGTTTTCTGCTCTGGGTGTCAGATGTGGGATATCCAGGAGACTTCTAGCCTCCCCGATGGCCACATCTGCACCAGGTGCATTGAGCTACAACTCCTTAGAGACCGGATTAGGGAACTGGAGCTGCAGCTCGATGACCTTTGGCTTGTTAGGGAAAGTGAGGAGGTGATCGATAGGAGCTACAGGCAAGTAGTCACATCAAGGTCACAGGCGACAGATAAGTGGGTGACTGTCAGGAGAGGGAAGGGAGAGGGTCAGGAAATGGAAAGCACCCTTCTGGCTGCCCCCTTAATAATAAGTACTCCAATTTGAGTGGCTGTGCCTCTGGCACTGGGTCTGGCCCTATGGTTCAGATGGGTAGGGACCAGAAGAGGATGGCAGCAGTAATGTTTCTGAATGCGTCGACAATATCCTGAAATGGGAGGATGAGCAACCAGAGGTCGTAGTACACATTGGTACCAATGACAGGTAGAAAATGGGGGGAGGTCCTGAAACCAAAATACAGGGATTTAGGAAGGAATCTAAGAAACAGGACCTCAAAGGTAGTAATCTTGGGATTACTGCCTATGCCATGTGACAGTGAGTAAAGGAATAAAATGAGGTGGCGGATAAATGTGTAGCTGAAGGATTGGAACAGGGGCAGTGATTCAGATTTCTGGATTATTGGAACCTCTTTGGGGGCAGGTGTGACCTGTACAAAAAGGACGGGTTGTCTCTTGAATCCCGGGGGGTCCAACATCCTGATGGGATGCTATTGGGGGGGGGTCTAAGCTAGATTTTCAGGGGGGTGGGAACCGAAGTGAAGAGGTAGAGGATGGGGTGGTTGGTGCATAAGTAGAGACAGCTCGTAGGGAGTTCTTGAGGAAGGATAGATGGATGATAGAGCAAAGATGCACTCAACCTGATGGTCTAGTTTAATGCAAGGAATATCATAAACAAGGTGAATGAACTCAGAACATGGAACTATGACATTGTGGCCATTACAGAGACTTGGATGTCTCAGGGGCAAGAATGGTTGCTGAGTATGCCAGGCTTTAGATGTTTCAAAAAGGACAGGGAGAGAGGCAAAAGAGGTGGGGCATTGCTAATCAGTGATAGTGTCATGGCTGCAGAAAAGGAGCGGTCATGGAGAGATTATCGACTGAGTCAGTGTGGCTGGAAGTCAGAAACAGGAAGGGGGCAATAACTCTACTAGGTGTTTTTTTTTATAGACCCCCCATTAGTAACAGGGATGTCGAGGAGCAGATAGGGAGGCAGATTCTGGAATGGTGCAATAATAATAAGGTTGTTGTGATGGGATTTTAACTTTCCCGATGTTGACTGGCATCTTCCTAGAGCAAGGTGTTTAGATGGGGTGGAGTTTGTTAGGTGTGTTCAGGAAGGTTTCTTGACACAATATGCAGATAAGCCAACTAGAGGAGAGGCTGTACTTGATCTGGTATTGGGAAATGAACCTGGTTAGATGTCAGATCTCTCAGTGGGAGAGCATTTTGGAAGTAGTAATCAAAAATCTTTCTCCTCAACCATAGTGCTGGAGAGGGACAGGAGCAGACTATTTTGGAAAACGTATAATTGGGGTGGGGGGGAAAATGATGCTATTAGGCAGGAACTTGGGAGTATAAGTTGGAAGTAGATGTTCTTAGGGAAATGCATGGCAGTAATGTGGCAAATGTTCAGGGAAAAGGTATGCATACCTATGTTCCATTGAGGCAGGGAAAGGATGGTAACACTTGAGCATATAGACATTAAGAAAGAGGATATGCTGGAGCTTTTGAAAAGTATTAAGTTAGATAGGTCATCAGGATTGGATGGAATATACCCCAGGCTACTGTGGGAAGCAAGGGAGGAGATTGCTGAGCCTCTGGTGATGATCTTTGTATCATCAACGGGGATGGGAGTACTGGAGGATTGTTCCCTTGTTCAGGAAAGGGTGTAGAGATAACACAAGAAATTATAGACCAATGAGCCTGGGCAAGTTGTTGGAGATGATCCTGAGAGGCAGGATTTATGAATATTTGGAGAGACATAATCTGACTAGGGATAGACAGCATGGCCTTATCTACATTGATTAACGTAGAGCAGGGATGTAGTGTATATGGATTTTAGCAAGGCTTTTGATAAGGTTTCTCATACAAGGTTCATTCAGAGCTTAAGGAGGCATTGGATCCAGGGAAGACTAGCTTTGTGGATCCAGAATTGGCTTGCCCACAGAGGGAAAGGGTGGTTATAGATGGTTCGTATTCTGCATGGAGGCCACTGACCTGTGATGTTTCACAGGGATCTGTTTTGGGACACCTCCTCTTTGCGAATTTTATAAATGACCTGGATAAAGTGGTAGAAGGGCGAGTTAGTAAGTTTGCTGATGACATAAAAGTTGGGGGTGTTTGGATAGTCTGGAGGATTGTCAGAGGCTACAGTGGGACATTAATAGGATGCAGAACTGGGCTGAGAAGTGGCAGATGAAGTGTGAAGAGGCTCATTTCAGTAGGTAAAATTTGAAGACAGAATATAATATTAATGGTAAGACTCTTGGCAGTGTGGAGGATCTGAAAGATCTTTGGGTCCATGTCCATAGGACACTCAAAGCTGCTGCATAGGTTGTCAGTGTTGTTAAGAAGGTGTAAGGTGTGTTGGCCTTCATCAACCGTGGGAATGAGTTCAAGAGCCTCGAGGTAAATTACAGATATAGAAGACCTTGGCCAGACCGCACTTGGAGTACTGTGTTCATTTCTGGTCACCTCACTACAGGAAGGATATGAATACAATAGAGCATGCAGAGGATATTTACAAAGATGTTGCCTGGAATGGAGAGCATGTCTTATGCAATAGATTGATTGGACTTGGTTTTTTTCTCCTTGGAGGGATGGTGGATGAGAGGTGACCTGATAGAGGTATATAAGATTATGAGAGGCGTTGATTGTGTGGATAGCCAGAGGGTTTTTCCCAGGGCTGAAATGGCTAACATGAGGAGTTATAGTTTAATGTTGCTTGGAAATAGGTACAAGGGGGATGCCAGAGGTAAGTTTTTCCACACAGAGAGTGGTGGGTGTGTGGAATGCACTGCCAGTGAAGGTGGTAGAGGCAGATACAATAGGGTCTTCTAAAAGACTCTTAGGTACATGGAGCTTAGAAAAATAGGGAAGTTCTAGGCAGTTTCTAGAGTAGGTTACACGGTCGGCACAACCCTTGTGGGCCGAACGGCTTGCAATGTGCTGTAGGTTTCTATGTTCTATATTCCATATGCACCTTGGAAATGCAGTAGAGCAAAGAGTTAACATTTTCACTTCCTCCCTGACTTGCCTCCCCCCAGACGAAAATTGTTTCCCCAGACAATAATTCCTCCTGACACCCATACCCCTTATTGCCCTGACACCACTCACCCCCAACTCCTCTCACTACACACCTCCACCAAGTCCCCTCACAGCCTGACTCAATTTGGCAGAACTTAAATATTCACTGGAATAATTATTTTTGATGGTTCCTACTTTCAAATTAAATTGAACTGTGTCCAGGCAGATGGCTTTGTGATAGAGGCAGACTATGGTACTGGACAGTTTGTGAATCAGAAATCAAGCTTGTCATTTCTCCAACAAATTCTCTGGGGGGGGGGGGGTGGTATGGGAACCTGAGCAGGAAAGAACACTTCAGTTTGGTTTCTCAATTCCACTTGCTTAAGTTAGGCTTTCTCTTTCTTTTCACTTACCTGCTCACTGCATGAGATACTATTCTTCATTTGGCCAAGTCGTATGACACATAATATCATCATGCCTGTTAAAACACTGCTTACTGAGACCACCAGAGAATGCTGAATGCAGGAAATTTGTAACAGGCCAGTGGTCTGTGCTACCAATATAGTGTGATTCGGTTTTCATCTTACCCATGTGATGCTCTTCTGTATCGTGTTTCCTGGGAGACATCAGCAGGTGCATGATGTTGGCCAGTATATATCCTCTGGTGTGTGCAACAGCTTAGACAATTAGTACGACCAATTGTTACAACATGATTATACCATGATTGCCAAGAAACTAATTTTGAAACTTGAAATAATTGGAGGAAATACAAACAGGAAATACCTTATAGATGCTAGAAATGCAGAGTAACACAGACAGAATACTGCAAGAATTCATCAGAAATAAAGAGTTGACAATATTGTTCAAGGCCCTTCATTAGGGCTGGAAAGAAAGGAGGACAGAGCCAGAATAAAACAAGTTTGGGGGATGGGAAGGGAAGAGTACAAGTTAGAAGTTGATAGGTGAGGAGGAGGATGTGTGAAGTGAGAAGCTGGGAGGTGATATGTGGAATAGGAAAAGGGTTGATAAAGGAGGAATCTGATCGGACAGTGGACCATGAGTGAAATGGAAGGAGGAAGGGCATCAGAGGGAGGCGACAGGCAGGTGAGGAAAAGAGAAGAGGTGAGAGGGAAGCCAGAAAAGGGATTGGAAGAAGAAAGAAGAGGAAGAGGGCAGAAATCACCAGAAATTAGAGGAATCAATGTCATGCCTTCAGGTTGGAAGCTACCCAGACAGAATATGAAGAGTTGCTCCTCCAAACCAAGAGAGACTTCACCGTAGCAGTAGAGGAGGCTATTGACTGACATGTCAGACTGGTAATAGAATTGGACTTAAAATGTTTGGCCACTGGGCAATCCTGCTTGTTGCAGATGGAGTTAAATTAGAAACACAAGTAATTTGTACAATTGTAATACATGATAGATATTCACATCTCCAGGGCCAGGGGGCCTTCTTCATTTGCAAAGCGCAGTGTTCTAACATAGCAGCTAACACTTGTGGAGATCAAAAGGTTGCTTTGAGTAGGTTAAACTTCCAATCAATATTCTGTATTCAGCTTCTTTTTGTAAACTGGAACCAGTCTTCAATTTTTAATGTAAATGGCAAGCAATAATCCGTCTGAAGTTAAAAGGACAGCTTTGCAAACAAACAGCACTGTCATAGACTCATGGATGTTGGCCCATGGCACCAGGGCTGCCTTTTCTAGAGATGCGGTTAATGGGGTTATGCTAATTGGTTTGTTTCAAACTAAGTTATCTAAGTTATTTAGATCAAGAAAGCTTGCAGACCAAATTGATACCATCACTTAGCACATTAAATGGCTGGTAAGTTAATAGTTCGAAGTTTTATTTTTGTGCTCAGTGAGTCAGCATTAATCTGGGAATTGTTGTCTCCAGAAGCTTTTAGACCATTTGTGTAAAATGGTGTCTGAAAAAAACTACCACCAGTGTGAAGTCACCTATGTGGCAAAAAATCAGTATAAATGAAAGAGAGCAATCAGCCTTATTAGGAATAGTCACAGAACAGCAAGAAGAATGACTGAAAGACAGGGTGAGCAGAATGCATTCCTCTGCCTTCAATTTCTGTGATGGATGATTTATTTGTCTGAAACCGGTTGACATGTCTTTTTAGCTCATAGAAATTGTATCCATGTTTGGGAAATCCTTTGTGTTTTAGAAATAGCTTGGAATTTGGAAGTATTTTTATAAGATAGAAAAACTCTTGAGCTTTAATTATGTTTAAGAATTTTGATTGAATTTGGAAAATAAATGAAATATGTTTAAACTAATTTATTAGCTGGAATATCTCCTCCTTGGTAGGAAGAGGGGACCCACCACTCAAATAGTGGTTATTGGCAGCTAAACTTGCCATGGAGGATAAATAGGGAAGTGAACTAGTCTTTGAAATATACGTAGCTATGGTATAATTCCCCTTTAATAAGAGAACTCACAGTTCTCTCTCTCTCTCTCTCTCTCACACACACACACACACACACACACACACACGCACACACACCACCTCCAGTCCTTGCAAAATTATTAATCTGCCTAGACCCAGCAACCTCCACCCGGACCATAGCCCTGCATATCCCTCCCTCACTTGTGCCTATCTAAATTTTTCTTAAGTGTTGAAGTCAACTCAGCATCCACCACTATAGAGTCAAAGAAGTTCACAGAAAGTGGTGGAAGATCCTTTTAAATTTGGGTTAAATTTTTATCTATTAAATTTAAGAAAGATAGCTTTGGATGAAACAGTAAATTTCAAAATGGCAGTACCAATGCCAATTCAGCATCTCATGACTGTCCTCTGCACATTCCCAATTTGGCAATGGCATGATTCACCTCACAAATATGTACCATACACAGGAATAAAACCTTGCTATCATTGTTTTATATCATTACTTCCATCTCAGAATTGAAGCTCCTCAATTCATGTTTAACCATTAAACATAATGCAGAAATCGTAACTTGAGAAAACAAAGGGAAAAGAAACTTCAGATATTATTGGAATCTATTTATGCTCCTATCTGAATTAAAGTAAAACATATTTTCATCATATCATAGTGATAACATCTATTTATTTTTGTAAAATACCTCTCTTTAAAATGGTTGCTAAATTAACTTATTATCCATGGATCACTGCCTTTGAAATGATAAAGTGGCTGCATAAAGCTAGCTTTCAGCCTTTCATTAATCTTTTGTGTAATACAAGGTTTTGGTCTATGTTAACTATCAACTGTCATTAGGTTGTTCTGTTTAACCTCAGTTATAGACAGGGTTATTAAAACAATTATTAAAGTACCTGTTAACATCGTAAAATATAATATCAAAACAGAAATTGCTGGAAATACTCTGCATGCCAGGCAGCATCATGGGAAAATTAAATGTTTCTTAAGAAATTAAAATAAAACTTTGGAATGAACGCAGAGGGGTGTGGAGGAGTTACAGCAGCTCTGATAATAATAGTTATGTTGTTGCATTATGTCTGTTTTATATAGACACTGAAGTTGCAGATTCTGTCCACTGGAGAGAGGCTTCCTTGGGAGTGGACTTCAGTTTTGATAACCCCAGAATTAGGCCCAATCCATTCTGCAAGCAGACTGTAGACTGAAATGCAAGTCTACATTCATTTCAGGGCTACTGTAGATACTGATTAACCTGACTCTGACAACTTGCACTCGTTCCTCAATCACATTTTATTTACTAGTGCACAAGGAGAGCAGCGTGGCACCCACACTGCTCTGAAATTGGAACGAAGAAATGCTATTTTCTGACTGGCTGCATCACCGTATGGTATGGGGGAGGACTACTGCACAGGATCGAAGCGAGCTTCAGAGAGTTGTAAAATTAGGCAGCTCCATCATGAGTACTAGCCTCCGTAGTATCTAAGCCATCTTCATGGAGCACTGCCTCAATAAGGCAGTGTCCATTATTAAGGACCCCCACCACCCAGGACATGCCCTCTTCTCACTGTTACCATCAGTTAGGAGGTACAGAAGCCTGAAGGCACACACTCAGAGATTCATGAACAGCTTTTTCCCCTCTGCCATCCAATTCCTAAATGGACATTGAAACCATGAACAATGTCTCACTCTCTACTTTTTTTTGCATTACTTACTTAACTATTTAAAAAAATATATACACACACACACACTTACTGTAATTCAGTTTTTTTTCCTATATGTATCACATATTACATTGTAATGCTGCTGTATGTTAGCAAATTTCATGACATATGCTGATGATATTAAACATGATTCTGATTTATACAGAAATTGACTAGTTGAATTCAAATAGGGATCCAAGGGAAAAATTGTGCACTTTTGAATCCCATAATTTGCATATTTGAGTCTAAACATAATACATAATTTGTGTTAATTAGATCTACATGTTAAAGGCCAATAATACTTGAGAAGCCGTAAAATGACTGTCCGAGGGTCACTCTAGAATGCTTCGTTTGCATCCTGTCTTGCTCAGTGACTCTGGTACCCAGGCTTGAGTAGAAAGGCTGTACTCAGGTTACGCTTTCAAGGACAATGGGTGACTTTGTCAGCTTATCATCCTGACTTGCTGTCTTGGTGAGCTTTAACACAGAGAAAGACTGGACAATGTGCCTATGCTATGTTGCAATTTCCACAGTACCATCAAGAGACTTTCACATATACTGAAACATTCCTCCTGGCTTTACATTAAACTCAATGTCAAATTCTAGACATTGCTTCACCCTCTATGCCTATTAATCTCCTAATGCTAACTACTACCGCTCCAGATTTCTGCCTCTGGAGACTACAGCATCACCATGCATCCTCCAAATAGAGAAGACTGGCAAGGTCACACAATATTACAAAGCTTTACAGCCTCTGGCCTTCAAGTAATGGGTACAAACCCATTTCTAGTCAGTCCAGCTTCTGATTACACCTAGTAGGTTTCTCACATACGTCAGAAATGGAATCAATGAAAACAAATCTGGTAAAAGATGTGTAGTATAGACTTTAAGCACCTTATTGGATAAAATAGGACTTCATCAAATTAAAAAGGACTAGCTTTGTTTTAAGTACAGCTGTAGGCACTTTTTATGATATCTGCATATCTGGTTCAGTATGTTTCCTTCTTCAGATCATGCACCATAGGCAATAATTGACCAGAATGCATTCATATCAAAATTGGCAAGAAAGGTTAAGCCTGACATTACAAAATATTTTTTTCAGAACAGAGGACTCCTTTGTAGTGCAAATCAGAGAATTAAAATGGAAGTTTGTGTATTTAATCTACCAATAAGTACTCTTATTGATACAGATGCAGTTCTTTATTTTAGGGTTATTGTATTCTGAATAGAGTTAAAATCTGGTGCAATTTGCTTTGTTTCTAAGTGTATTGATATTTCATTGGTGCTTTAAAATGGTATTTTCAGTTGATCACATGAAGAAATTTGGAACTAAAGTGGAAGGATACAATTTTCTACAGTACACTAACTTTTATACACCAGCTGCAAAATTTGCTTCAGGTTTCTTTATGTAGAAACGTAGTACAGCCTGCAGAACTGCTGCCTCATAATTCCAGTGACCCAGGTTAGCTTAGACAACTAGTGCTGTTTGTGAGGAGTTTGCAGAGATTCTCTGAGATTATTCCAGGAGCTCTGATTTTCTTCCATAACCTAAAGGTACTTGGGTTAGTAGTTCA
Source organism: Hypanus sabinus (assembly GCF_030144855.1). Classification (NCBI taxonomy): domain Eukaryota; kingdom Metazoa; phylum Chordata; class Chondrichthyes; order Myliobatiformes; family Dasyatidae; genus Hypanus; species Hypanus sabinus. The sequence continues at coordinate 122,899,399 of NC_082714.1, read as the reverse complement.
ACTGGCCACTAGAAAATTATCCCTTGTGGGTGGGTGACTGGTAGAATCTGAGGGGATGTGAGGAAAGTAAAATCAGATTACTGTATGATTATTGCAAATGAGAGCTTGATGGTCAGTGCAGACTTTGTGGATCGAGTGTCCCGTTTCCATGTTGAGTGAGACTGACTCTCATGAAAGACTTCAAGAAAAATAAGGATGCAATAGTAGGTGATTTTAACTTCCCGCATATTAAATGGAACTCCCGTACTGTAAAAACGCTGGGGGGACAGAGTTTGTCAAACGTGTTGTGGAAAGTTTCCTTAAGCAATATAAAGAGGTCCCAACTGGAAAGAGTGCATGAGACTCAGGTATCTGCTGTAGGCCAAAAGCTGGCAGTAAACAACAAGCAGTCGAGATGTTCAACAATTATTCATCAATAATTTTTCTGTTCTCAAGTGCAGCTCTGCCGTAGACTGAGGACAAGAAGCTTCATTCAATGATTCAAGGGCTCAAAGACACAATAACAATAAAATCTACTTCTATTTTTTTGACATATTTATTTTGTAGCTGCCCTGGCATAAACTGCAGACATTTCTGGCAAAGGGTTGAATGTGTGAATGAATTGAGAAAATTCAAATTTGATCCAGTCTACACTGTTACTTTACCTAAAACTAAAGCTTTCATCAATAGACTTTAAATCTGTACTTCTGTACTTTTACCTAGTCTGGCAGCATGAGTGAGATATTGGGAATTCAGATCCTGTTTAAATCCATCTCATGGCACAGCTCAATCAACACAATGTTGTCTTATCTTTTCAAAATGAATAATTACCTTAATTTATACTGTAGAGAGGCAATTATAGTTAAATTCAAATAAAGCTGTAGTCGTGAGAAAAGAAGTATAAACTGGAGTGGAGCTGGAATGCCATAAAAGTATCTGAAGTAGTTTGATGCGGGTAAAAATGTATAAATAACTGTAGCCAACAAAATGTAAATATTGGGTTCAAAATACTCCGAGGGCTGGACAGTATGCAGTTCTAGATTATTTATATACATAACAGACAAGATTTAATGAAAGGTATCTTTTCCCCAAAAGCAGTACCCCTCAATAATTTTTTTGCTTCTATCTATAAATCCCACCATTAATCTACAGTATTTGCCTCTCCCAAAGTTATCATTAAAATTGATGATTTGAAGCAAAATTGGATCACAGTATCTTTATGGGGTGTCATCTAATCTATTCTTGGAACTTCCCTGATGGCAAAAAAAATTGCTTTGAACTTACTGTCTAATTTCAAGTATAAACCAAAGGATAAACTTATGTTCCTCTACCAACCTATTTCCACCGAAACAGCAGGATTTAAAAAAAGTGATGGATGAAATAAAGGAACTTAAGATCAATTATACTCTATGATCTGATGGTTTTTAGCCTCAAGTATTCAAATAAATAGCTAGGGAACTGCAGCTCTGTTAGGACTCACTGTTCAGAATTCTTTGAATTCAGGAATCGTACCTTTGTGATAAAAATATCATTCCATTATTTCAGAAGGGAAAGAGAAACAATAAACCTTCCATTTTTTCATCAGTTGTAGAGAATACACTGAAATCAAGTATGCAATAAAAAGATTAACAAACACTTGAAAGAGTATGAGCTAATGAAAGAATTAACATAGATGTATGACTACCCATGACAAGCCAAGCTGTGTTGTTTCCTGAACTTTGACTTCATACCCTTCCAGAGGGTATTGGATATTGTCTGTTGGCGAACCTCATGAGCAAAAATGAAAGAGCATGGAAATCAAAGTGCTTTGTGACATGGGTTTGTAATATTTTAGAAGTAGTTGATAAAATTTAAAATATTCCACGCTCTATATTCATATTTCCATAAAATCTTCCTCCAATCCACTTCATCAGAATCTGTAATCTATGACAAGGATGAAGTAATAATGAATACTATGCATAAATTCATAAATGTCACTGGAAGGAGGTAGAGTAAATTGTATGAGTGACTGTGGAGTTTCCAAAGTGACATAACTGTACTAACTGATAGATATAACTACAAAACTTAGGACTTATTGTGGGAAATTATGAATCTATTTGCTTTAATTCTAAGAAAGAAATGTGAAAGTAGGTTCTTAGTGACTAAGCGATTTGGTAGTCTACACACAAAGATCAAAACAGCAAGGTTAAAGCTAAATTTAGTCTAATAAACTGCTGAGTTTTAATAAATGGGGATGAAAATACAAAACTGAAGAAAATGTATATACTTCTATTTACCACTTTACCTCAAATCCATTTGCAATGCATTTTTCAGTTTTGTGCTTTGTTACTTAACCTTCAATCAGATAAATACAAAATTATCAGAATGATTCAAAGTGTTAAATTGAGGAACAGCAACAGAATATATTTTGTTTTCCTTTGAATTTTGAAGGTTTGGGGAAATTAGTCCTTAAAATGCCAAATAGATTCTATGGCTTAAATAACAAGAAATTTCTTCTTTTGTTGAAGAAACCCAAAACAAGGGTGAATAACTTTAAAATTAAACTTTGGGCATTAGATGTGAAAATCAGGAAGGAGATTTTCATTACAGAAGGGGTGATTAAAATTTTAATCTCTTTTTCCTAAATAGGCATGAAAAGTATCAAAAGAGATGAAACAAAGGCTAGTTAAAGGATTGTAGGCACAAGCCGTCCATGATCTAAAAGCATGATGAAACAGGCTCTTTGGTGTTAATGTATTCCCATGATACTCCAGTGAAGATTCTCCCCCATCTTATGGGGAAAAAACTGTGTTTGTTGTGCTTAGATCAAAGTGAGCATTTTTAATACTAACAAAGTAGCACTTATGCTTCAGGTCTCTTTTCCCTTGCATATAAACATACACATTAGAGCAGCTGTGAGCCCCTCATGCCATCCAATAAGAACAATGTTGAGGCTTTATAAAGACTGGTGAGTCCTCACTTGGATGAGCAGTTTTGGGCCACTTATCTAGGAAAGGATATGCTGACATTGGAGAGGATTCAAAGGGGGTTCACAAAAATGATTGAAAGGATTATCATACGAAGAGCATTGGATGGCTCTGGGCCTATACTCATTGGAATTCAGAAGTATGAGGGTAACCTAAATGAAACCTGTTGAATGTTAGAAGGCCTCAATAGAGTGGATGTGGAGAGAATGCTTCTGATGGTGGGGGAGCTTAGGACCAGAGGAGACACCTCAGATAAAGGGGCATCCTTTTAGAATGGATATGAGGAGGAATTTATTGAGCCAAAGAGCAGTGAATCTGTGGAATTTGTTGCCACAGGTGGCTGAGGAGCCAGGTCATTTGGTATATTTAAGGCAGAGGTTGACAGGTTTTTGACTCGTCAGGTGATGAAGGGACGCCGGGAGAAGGACAGAGATTGGGGCTGAGAGGAAAACTGGATTAGCCATGATGAAATGGTGGAGCAGACTCAATAGGACAAATGGGCCCAAGTTCTGCTCCTATATCTTATGGACTTATAGTCTTATCTGACTGTGATCTCAGCTTCATATTCTCAATACTCCTAATAACCCATGACTCATTGGTTATCAAAGATCTGTCAGATATCTACCCTAAAAATATTAAAAGTTTCTGCTTCCATTTTCCTCATCTGCCTTAAATGGGTAACCAGTTATCTTTAAACAGTGACTTCTAGAGCAATACAGCGCAGATACAGTCTCTTCAGCTTAACCCATTCACGGCAACCACATGCCCACCCACCCAATTTTCTGTATTCAGCCTATATCTTCAAAGCACTGCCCCTCCACAAGCCTACCTTCATCTGCAGTTCATTCCAGATCCTCACTACTCTGTGTATGAAAAGTTGCCTTTTAAATCTTTCCCCTCTCAACCTAAAACTACGCCCATTAGTTACCGACTCCCTTACCCTGGGGGGGGGGGGGACTGTTATTGTCCACCATATCTATACCTTCCATGATTTAAACCATTCCTATAAAGTTATTCCTCATTTTCCGATATTCCAAGGCATAAGAAGTAAATTGGCCAACCCCTCCGTGTATCTCAGGCCCTCTAGTCCTGGCACCAGCCTTATAAATCTTTTTAGCACTCTTTCCATCAGTTCTATATTCTTCCATAAGAGAAAACTTTTTTTTTCTTATCCACCCTGCCAAGAACTCTCAAGACCTGATAGGTTTCTTGAAATATTACATTTACTTTCTTCTCCATAGATGCTGTCTGATCTGAGTGCTACTTGAAATTTTTGTTTTTACCGCAATGCCTGTACTCAACCAGGACCAAGAGCAGGGAGCACCCAGATCTGCAGCTTCCCCTCCCACAGGCACACCATCCTGATTTTGAGATAATCACAACAGCAATTGTCGGGTCTAAATTCTGAAATCAACCGGCCACCAGCATTGTGGGAGAACTTTTCCCATAAGGACTGTAGAGGTTGAAGACTGTGGCCCACCATCCTATTGTCATGGGCTTTTAAAGAGAGGCAATAATATAAAGCCTTGTCAGTAATTCCCAGATCCCACTTAAAATGTCTTTGAAATGTGTGAAGGCTATAAACAGAAAAAAATAATGTTGATCTAAACTACATAGCCTCAATTAAATATAATTTCTCAGAATCAGTTGACTCTAGATTGTCTCTCAGGATGGGGTAATATTCTTTCTACAGGGTGCAGTTACTTGTCTGAATCTCAACTTCTCTTTTTGAAGACGCAAGAGAAGACCAGAAGGCATTCTAGTTCCATACTTTTAAATATGAATCATTTGTCTAGATATTGGCACTGATATTTAAATTAGTAAGTGTAATTTTGGAGTCAGCCTTGAGCAGGTATAAGGAATAAAACCAACTTGGAATCTCAAATGACTTAAATGGGAATGCTTTATATTACAGTACAGCTAACTCAAATTAGGTTCTGATGTTTATGTTTTTAAGGCATCGTTCATGTGTGCATGCACAAAATATTTGGTGATGGAATGTGTGGTGATCACAAATGCTCTGTCCCAAATATTGTTTATGCCTCATCCCTGATGTGTAATTTTGTAAGTTTCCATTTCTATGTGAGAGCTCATCTGAGTTTTCCAAAGGACCAGTGTTACCACTGTTTTTGATCATCTGAATGTCAATTCAGTGAGTGCTAATATGCACTGTTTCTTTGGAATGTTTGCCTTCACCACCCCCCCCACCCCCCCCCCCAGTGTTTTGTGATGATTGTTTATATTGTTGTTCTTTTATTTAATGATATAGTGTTGAATAGGCCCTTCCAGCCCTCCGAGCCATGCTGCCCAGCAATCCCACAACCCTGATTAACCCTGACCTACTCACAGGACAACTTACAATGATCATTTTAACAGCCCAGTATGTCTTCAGACTGTGGGAGGAAACCAGAGGACCCAGAGAAAACCCATGCATTCCATGGGGAGGACGTACAGAGACTCCTTACAGAACAGTACCAGAATTGAACTCCAAACTGCAGAACATCCCGAGCTGTAGTAGTATCAAGCTAATTGATAGGCTCACATGGGACTAGTTTTGGAAGTAAGCAATCTCAGAATCAGAGACAGGTTTAATATCATCGGCATATGTCGTGAAGTTTGTTGTCTTTGCAACAATAGTACAATCCAACACATAATAATAGAAGAAACATGAATTACACTAAGTATATATATTAAATAATTAAATGACCTGGGTGGTGGGGGTCCTTAGTGATAGATGCCATCTTTTTGAGATATTACTCCTTGAAGATATCCTGGATACTATCCTGCCCATGATGGAGCTGAATAAGTTTACAACTCTGCTGCTTATTTCTGTGGTTCTAAACGGGACTTAAAGGTACATTTGTAAGGTTTTTAAAAATCTCAGTTATAGTTAATATGATCAAACAACTCTACTAACAATGAAGGAACACATTTGTATGCTCTTCATTTTTTGTTTTTTTTAAATAGAGAAATCACTTCTCATTAAGATAGCAGTGTCTTTACTTTTGCAGGAGATTAAGAGGTCTGGCTGGTCACTGAAAGCTCCAACAAACTTTGACAGAGGTGATTTTGAAAGTGCCCTTACTAATTGCACCATTACCAGTGCATTACGATAATTCGAGTGCAGTAAAATGCACTGCAGGAAGCTGCAGAGCGTAGTATACTCTGTCCAATGCATCATGCGGACATCTCTCCCCACCATTGATAGTAACTACAGAAGCTGCTGCCTCTAGAAGGCAGACCCCATAAAAGATCCACACCATCCCACTCATGGCCATCTTTTTGTAGCTGCCATCAGGGAAGAGAATTCCACACCACCAGGTTCAAGAACATTTATGTCCCTTCAACCATTCAGTTCTTGAACCAATTGCCAAAACCCTAGTCATCACTTCAGCATTATGACCACTCTGATCACTTTGCACCAAAATGGACTTTGTTGTACCCCTTTCCTTGTAAAAATTTGTGTATATTATATGTTTTTTTTTGTGAATGCTTATATGATGCTATTTACCTGTGATAGTGCTGCCAGTCAGCTTTTTATTGTACCTGAGCATGCATGCACTTGCGCATAAGACAATAAAATTGATTCAACAGCTAGGGTTACTATCTTTTGAACACAAAAGATCTTTTTCTTAGTGGTCAGAAGTATGAAACATAACGGGAATATAAATAATATAATAAAAATTTTTCAGTGGCAGAAGCATTAGAACTTGTTGATCTAGATATGAGATGACTGGCAAAAGAATTAATGTAAAGTTAACATTTCCTTGCCTAGTTTCTTTTGTGATCTGTAATGCAGTGTCTGAAAGCATAATGGAAGCAGATGTAATACAATGTTCAGGGGAATTGGATAATATTTGAAAGGAAAGTTACAACTCCATAGGGAAAAAGTAGAGGAGCTGAGTTAATGGACTAACAATTAAATAGCTAGCACAAACAATGGGTCAAATGACTTTTTCCTAATTTGCATCAGTCCATGACTTTATGAAACTTGCTATTATATAATTAGTGAACTTTAAGAAAATAAGCTATCACCATATACGAACATGCAATAACTATTTTGCCACAAGCTTGCCTGAGCTAAGTTTCTATACATTATTTTTAAATGATTGGTTAGAATAATACCACTGAACATTGAAGCTAAATTATGTCTTGCATTTTGAAGTTAACAGTTGTTTATAAATGTGGTTTAACCATACACTATTAAAATTTAATTCACTATGATGTATAAAAGCAAACTTACTTTATCCTCTTCTGCTCTGAGGTCAGGCATGGTACTGATGGATAGATTAACTACAGTAATCGTCACAAATATAACAGAGAGACAGGCAAAGATTTTTCCTGGAAGCCCTGACTGGGGGTTTTCCACCATGTCCCTGAGCTTTGTCATGAATTGATTACATTTCGATGACTCTACCAAATCAACCAACTTTTCACCTTCTACTAGATCTTCCTCAATAGCATTCATTTCTGCAAATTCCTCAATTTTTTGCAGGTATCGGCGACGGCAGCACCACTCCAGGTTGTCGTCTTCGATGCCCCAATATAGCAACTCTTCTTGGAAGGAAAGGGCACACATTTCCCTCAAAAGTCTCAACTTCCCAGCTCTTAAGAAAGTCAGTATTGTTTTAAAGGCACCTGGATTTCGATCGAAGAAATATTCATTGGATGTCACATCATAATCATCACAAATTTTCATTATTTCATCAAAGGTATGACAAAATCGAAGTTGTCCTAGGCGTGTTAAAGGAAAGTCATCCAGTGTGGTCCATGGTAATAAGTATTTTATTCCCCCAACATTTATTACAACATGATGTTTGCGATCCCCTGGGAGTGCACTGCCAAACAAGTCTTCTTGAGGAGAAATGAGGTGAGCTCTATTATAAAAAACACCTTTCAAAGTTTGTGTTTCATTGTAGACTGCTTGATTAAAAGAGGAGTCGGAAGCACAGCTAAGGGCGCTGTAATCATAGTCCGAACTGTCACCTGCCAGCAAAGTCATCCTGGATGGATCTCCTCACATCACTATCACCAGGCACAAGCTATAAGAAAGAGAAGAGGGTGAAAGTACCATGAACATTAATCCATGGGAGGGTATTATTAACTGTGGAAAGTTAACTCTAAGTGGCCCTTTAACCTTAAAAAATATCACAAACAGGTCTTAACTGATCATTTGTGTTATGATTATCACCCGTGGAAAAGATGAATTCTACTCCGCTGAAGATTATCCTGGGATTCACAACCTACACAGGTTATTTCCCAAATATGAAACAATATTTTAACTTTAACCACTTTAAAAGTTAATAAAAGATCATGTCCACAACATCATGACACAAATCCAATCCATCGTACCTGTACATCCCTTGGATTGATCTTCTACAGCATGAAATGATTAACTCTTACACTTATTTTATTGCATTATTGTATTGATTTATGGGGCTAACTAATAAATCTGGGCACAATGATTAAGGTCCATTAATGAACAATAGATTAATGAAGGACTCATTGCTTGACCATTTATTTATTCATGTTGAATAAAAGACTTGGACAAAGGCAGCCTTTACTACAGTAAAAGGTTATTATATTTTCAATTTTGCCCACTGCCAATAATCTACTTGCTGCCAGCGGAAAGGAGCGGTGTTCCCTCCTCCAACTATATCTCAACTGCATTGTAAACATTTCTTTAAACAAAATAACAGAACAACAAATCAGTTTAAAACAACCAGAGAACTGAATTTGTTTTATGTAAGACTTCTTCGAGGTGAGTATTTTTTAATATTTTACAGAGCAGCTGCTTCTTTCTGAAGGTTTTGATGAAACCACTCCGTGTTCAGAACCGGGTCCTACTCCCTGTCAGCAGGTAATATAGCAGAAATTGACTTGCAGTGCCATGAATGGATACAACACTCCGCTGGGCCTGACCACTTCAGAAATAAAATACTGAATCACAAATCATAGAAGGAGTTGCAAACTGGCCAACTTAGAATGCTCGGAATTTACCGCTAAACATACATTTTCAGTCCAATGCAAATGACAGCCAGTGGATTAAATTACACGCTAAACAAACATTCTCACGTCCGTTATATCGAGAAGACAATATTGGGCATCTTTAAACTTTTTAAAGACAACATAATCTTGTCAAATTGACCTTTGAACTCAGCGTGATCCCATGATGGCATCAATAAATATAACTCGTATACAATCCAGGTTGAACATCTTTTGCTGCATCTGAATTAGATTTTAAAGAACATTCTCCTCCAATGCTTATCCTTATAATTCGAGACAAAGCACGGATATATACACACATACATACTTTCACCTGTTGCATACATTTGTCTTTTTACGAAGCATTGATTCGTTATTAATCACTATTCATTGCCACTACAAGCTGCCACGCAACATTCTTAATTAGCATCGCCACCATATCAGGAACAAGCTGTGGTTGTGCAGAATCTGTAAATAGCTTTAACGTCTTCGAGAAAAGGGGTGAAATGAACTGGACAGTCAGTATCTCAACTAAACAAAAACAGCCAACAAAACGGTGGTTCTGACAAGTTCCTGGTGTGGAGCGTTTGTACTTAGTGGAAACTGAACGAAATGATTATGGTTTAATCGAGTTACATCGCTTAGGGAGTCACACGCTGGACATTAAACACGCATTTCACTGGAAGTAGAAAACTAAAAGCAAAACGAATGCACGGACCAAAAATTCAGATATTTCACTTGGTCACCACCCAGTCCTAAGACCAATTTAAAGTTTCAAAAACGTGTTGAGCTCCCGTTTTTGACCCTGTAATATCGATTCCTTTGAATTATCGCCACCGTGGCTGCCACTACAACACTAAATCATAGGAAACAACAAGATCTCATCTCGGTTCATCCTTAAACACATAACCGCATCATGGATGAAAACGTAACTAATTAATATGTGAACACTTACACTTATGCTAATCTAATACCACGCGGAGAAAGTTCTTCGGATCTCCAGCTGAGATTAAAGTTACTTGTAACTGCGGGGCTGTTACTCGACAACTCGTTGCAACTACACCTTACACCAGCGTCTTCCCATATAAAGTATAACGAGTGGAAATGGTATGCAAAGTACAAGAGCATCAGAGCCAACAGGCTGCAATCTCATCGCCTCCAACAGACTGTTCTGACGCCACTCGGAGGACGTGCTCGGTGATTGAGAAGGTTTGACTGAAATCCATGGCAACCAGCGCTTTCAGAATGGAGGATTTCCCCCCCTCCTCTCCTTTAAGTAGAAATGATCAAGCTGAGGGGAAACAAATCACAGTGAGCATGTACAGTCTAATAAAAGGGGCAGCTCTCCCACATCTTCTGATTGATCTAAATGTAAGTTATCGTGTAAATAAGCTCTCAACTGCACTCAAAAATATAAACCCCGAACGCTTTGTTTCACCGTATTGTTTAGGATTTATAACAATATCGACACCGAGGTATACTGCAACGTGTCCGTGGAGCAGTTCAGTTTAACCCTGGCGTCCTCAAGGTGTTCTGCTCTGAAAGAAATACACTTCATCTATGGAAGAGCCTGTTCTTTTAAAAATGGCAAAGCAAAACCAGAAATTACAGCTTGTTATGGTGGGTAATAATGATCAGAGAACAAAGTGACATTAAGTAATGCGACACAACTAATACTTAACCTAGTTGTATCTTGTCCTCACTGTATCGCGGTGGAACAATTAATCTTGTTGGCTTTTCCTCTGTATTTAATGTTTACATTTTAATTCAGTTTTAATTCCAACTCTTGATCTTTGTTTATTCTTGCCTATTTCATTAAATGGAAAGTGAGATATGCAGTAGTCTGATTTGCCAGTAAACATGAATTTATTACATCAAATTATTGTTCAGCTACATCAGAGGTGCACTAAGTGTGGATGAATTCCCTTAAAACCCTGCTGTATTTTTAGTCCCTTTCCAGTATTTGAATATATAATTCCCGATCCTGGTTCACTCAGCTAGAAGCAAATACCCATCAGCGCGAAGAGAGCCTAGGACAGAAAACCAGCTACAGTTTTTGTTCTTAGCATATGTTGATTTGACCTAACAAGCTAGAGCATAACTGGAAACTCCTAGCAACCTGTAGTTGAAAATGCTAGCGTTTCAAACAAGTATGAGCAAAAGCAGGCAGCAACAACAGCTGGTCTTTGAATTACCCCTACAAAATCCCGTGCTCCTCTTCCCATGCAAATCCATCATATCACAAATGATTTGTAATCAGAATTTCTAAGGAGAAGAAATAATAATTAATGAAATAATGTCATTAATATATCATCACGTGGCTTTAGTAGAGAACCAAAAATTATTAGAAAGGTACATCTATTAATACCAAAAAATCTGAAGAGTTTTACATTTTAAACATCAGCATTTCATTAGAATATCTGACATGTCCAATTCTGGCAAAACGTCTATTGCGAGTTCCAGCTGGGAAAGGTGATGCCAGTTCTGTGTAGTAGCAGCATTTTGTAGTTTCATGTCAGTTTACAACATCTGTGGGCTCTAATTTCTATTTCCAATGAGAGTTATGTTAGCTGATAGCACCATTTGTCTCAGAAGTAAATGGTTATGTACTTAAATCTGGCACCAAAGCCAGGATGTGTATGTAATATCTGCTGACAACTAAAGATGGAACAAAGTGGATGGAAAGTTATAAGGAGCCAACCCCAGATCTTCGTGTCCAGACAGTCAAAGGGAAGCCTGCCAGTCACTGGACATGTACAAGAGGTCAGAATAGGAGGAGTACAGAGATGGTTCTAGATGGTTGCATCACTTTAGATGGTTAAAGAACTAGGACCAAGTTAAGCAATATGGGGGTTTGAAATTGAGAGTGGGAATTTCAAAATAAAAACATTACTAGGTTAGAACACAGTCCAGCTCAGCAAACCCTGGGACTCTGCAGCTGCAGGAAATCTTGAGCAACACACAAAATGCTGGAGGAACTCAGCGAGTCAGGCTGCATCTATGGACGGGAATGAACAGTTGATGATTTGGGAAGGTTTTCAGCTTGAAACATTAACAGTTTATTCCCCTCCACAAATGCTCCCTGAGTTCCTGAGTTCCTCTGGCATTTTCTGTGTGTTGCTCAGAGCACCCAGGGATTGTGGTGACCAAAATTCAATGCAATTTAGGGTACAGCGATCAGACTTTGGATTGATATGATGCTTGTGCTGGGAGAAAGGATGAAGGCTGGTTTGCTGATCACTGAAATCATTGAGTTTTGAGATAACAAAAGCATTCGTCAGAGATTTAGCAGCAGGTGTGGTAAATTGCAAGTGGAGTTTGGGCATTTTATAGCGGTAAAAGGCTCTGGTGTTGGTAATGTATGTGGGATTAAAGGTTAATTTAAATGATGTGCAATGCCTTCACCATTCTCCATTTCTGTTCCCCTCCCTCACCTTTTTCCTTTCCTGCCCATCATGGTGGGCTCCTCCTTCCCTTTCATCCATGGTCTTCTACCCTCTCATATCAGATTCCCCCTCCTCCAGACCTTTATCTCTTTCACCAATCAACTTCCCAGCTCTTTATTTCACCCTATTCCCCCTCTCCTGGCTTTGCCTCTCTCCTACCACCTTGTACTCTTTCCTCCTGTCCTCCCCACCTTTCCTTCTCTGACTTCATCATCTTTCTTTCCAGTCCTGATGAAGGGTCTCAGCCCCAAACGTTGACTGCTTATTCCTTTCCATAGATGCTACCTGACCAGCTGAGTTCCTCCAGCATTTTGTGTGTGTTGCTTTGGATTTCCAGCATCTGCAGATTTTCTTGTGTTTATGAGATACAATGCCAATCTGATAAGAGATGGTTTCAGGCATTGTGGCAATGACTTAGACTTAATAAATATTTAGTAATTTCAATATTCATTTCTGTTGTTCTAAGCACAAATTTTGTTACTTCATTCTTAAATGAAGTTGATGTTAAGATGTTTAAATATGACAACATTAAGAATGATGAGTGCTGGAACCTTTGAAAAACACTAGGATGGATAAGTCCCCAGGGTTAGATGAGATATACCCCAGGTTACTGCAGGACATGAGGGAAGAAATTGTAGCAGCTTTGGTGATGATCTTTGCCTCCTCACTGGTCACAGGAGTAGAAACAGATTATTAGAGTGTGGCAAATTTTATTCCTTCATTCAAGAAAATGAGTAGGGGTAACCCTAGGAACTATAGTCTCGTGAGTCTTACTTCAGTGGTGGGAAATAATTGGAGAAGTTTCTTAGAGACTAGATTTATGAGCATTTGGAGAAGCATAGTCTGATTAGGAATAACTAGCATGGCTTTGTGTGGGTCAGATCATGCCTCACAAGCCTGATGGAATTTTTGGAGGATACTTGGCGGTGTAGCAGTTAGCATGATGTTATTACAGCTTGTAGAGCTGTTGGAGAAGGTTTAAACTAAGAAGGTGGGGGATAGGTCAGATGATGGAGCAGTTGGTGTAAAGGTAGGTAAAAAGTGTGGAGAGACTGTGAGGAATGATAGGCAGTGGATAGGGTGTCAACATTAATGTGCTAAGTATCAGGAACAAGGTAATGGACCTAGAGCACGAATCTGTATATGCAACTATGACACTGTAGCTATTACAGAGACTTGGCTGTCACAAGGGCAGCAATGGCTGTTGGATGTTCCAGAGATTTAATTTCACAAGGAACAGGGAGGGAGGTAAAAGAGGTGGGTGGGATGGTGGTGGTGTGGAGTGGCATTGCTACCCAGGGAAGGTATCACAGCTGCAGAAAGGGAGGAATTTGTGGAGGGATTGTATACTGAGTCAGTGTGAGTGGAAGTCAGAAACAGGAAGGGAGCAATCACTCTATTGAGAGCAATCTTTAGCCATCCCACTCCCCCAATAACAACTGAGGAGCAATTTTGGAAAGGTGCAAAAATAGCTGGTTATTGGCATGACTGACTAACTTTCTAATATTGATTGACACCTGCTTAGTTCAAAAGGTTTAGATGGGACAGAATTTGTTCAGTGTGTCCGGGAAATATTCCTGACACAATATGTGAACAGGCCGATTAGAGGAGAGGCCTTACTGGATCTGGTACTAGGCAATGAACCTGGACAGGTGTCACATCTCTTGGTGGGTGAGCATTTTGAGATAATAACCACAACTTCCTGACTTTTACCATTGCCTTGGGCAGGGATAGGAGCAGATGATGTGGGTAAGTATTTAGTTGGGGAAAGGCAAATTATGATGCCATGAGGCAGTAACTAGGATGGTTTCAGGGAAGTGTGTAATGGAAAAGTGATGGTTGCTTACGGAGAACTTGCATGGGGTTCTGAATACATTTGTCCCATTGAAGCAGGGAAAAGATGGTTGAGTGAAAGAACTATGGATGACTGGGGAAATTATACACCTAGTCAAGAAGAAGAAGAAAGCGTAATTATGGTTTGGGAAGCAAGGATCAGAAAGGCTCTAGAGAGTTATAATTTAACCAGGAGGGAGCTTAAGAAGGGAATTAGGAGAGCTAGAAAAGGACATGGGAAGAAGGGCATAATGCAATGCTGGGTTGAGTAGTGGCAGATGCAGTTCAATTCAGAGAAGTGTGAAGTGATACACTTTGGAAAGTTGAGCGTGAAGTCAGAGTACAAGGCTACTGGCAGGATTCTTAGCAGTGTGGAGGTTCAGTAGGATCTATGGTCCATCGACATAGGTCCCTCAAATTTGCTGCACAACTTGATAGAGTGGATAAGCAGATATATGGTGTGTTGGGGGAGTGAGTTCAAGAGACATGAAGTAATGTAGCAGCTTTATAAAACTCTGGTTAGATCACATTTGGAGTATTGTTTTCAGTTCTGTTCGCTTCAGTATAGGAAGGATGTGGAAAGTTTAGAGTGGGTGCAAAGGGGAATTACCAAGATCCTGTATGCAGTAGAATGCATGTCTTATGAGGAAAGGTTGAGCAAGCTAGGGCTTTTCTCTTTGGAGCAAAGGGGGTGAGAGGTGACTTGGTAGAGGATAATAAGAGGCATAGACAGAGCAGACAGCCAGCACCTCTTTTTTTTCCCTACAAAGAAGTGGCTAACACAAAGGAGCATAATTTTAAGGTGACTAGAAAAAAGTGTAAGGAGAACGTCAGAGGTTTGTTTTTATATAGAGATTGGTAATGAGTTATACAGCTCTTAGTACATGTACATGTGGGTCAACTCTTTGAGTGATTATGCAGAAAGTTTGAAGTTAATAACTCTTCTTCTCCCTTAGGCCACGAACTTATCAATCACCCCTGCTGTGGACATTTTCTGGAGATCCAAGATCCGTATGCTCCATGACCGCTGGACTAAGTGTGTAAATGTAGGAGGGGACTATGTTGAAAAATAAATGTGCTAGGTTTTCTAAAATTGACTCCTTCTACCTTAGGCCATGTACTCATCGATTACCCCTCGTAACCACATTCTTTTACATTTGGTTGATGCATACAAGAACATCTCATGGTCATTTGACTTTGCAAAACTTATCTCTTGAGCAGCCTGTGCTCTGTAGATAGTGCTGATAATTTGTAAAAGTGTCCTTTTAACTTCAAACTGATGATCGCTTGCAATTTACGTAAGAGCCAATTTATATTAAGATCGTTTCAATTAGTATCGGTTCAATTATCACATGATTCAATAACTCCTGAATCTCCAGATTTCTCAAATCCTTTGGAAAAGCACTCTTTTCTTATCTTTCAATGAAGGATCCCCTGTAGCTGGGAAGTGTTGCTTGTATTGTGTTATGCCTCTATAAGCTGGCTGCGAAAGAATCACACCTGCCGTGGGTTGCATACAGAGAACTGTGAAAACTTGCAACACATCAATAGGGAACATTGCACTGAAACTGACAATGTCAATTTCAGTGCTGCATGACACAGTGCTTTTCTGGGGCCCTCACTGCTGAGGATCTTGCTCATTCTGTGACCTGAACAAACAGAACAGTTTGAAGAATAGGAACTACTTTCACAAGCTTTTACTTGCTTCAGATTGCAGCATCTGTGGTCTCACGTCTCTTGTCTCCACTTTCATTTTCAAATGCTTTACTGATATGAGGAAGGCCTCTGCCTGTCAGAGTTGACCATGGATATTGTGTCTTAGCTGCCTAGATACTCAAGTTTTGGCAGTCAATAT
Source organism: Hypanus sabinus (assembly GCF_030144855.1). Classification (NCBI taxonomy): domain Eukaryota; kingdom Metazoa; phylum Chordata; class Chondrichthyes; order Myliobatiformes; family Dasyatidae; genus Hypanus; species Hypanus sabinus. Next base: position 122,883,335 of record NC_082714.1, on the reverse strand, counting down.
GGAGAGCAAGCTGTTGCCCATGTAGCAAGCTTCCCCTCCTCTCCACACACCTGGTGAACCCAAAGAAGCGGCAGAGACCAATACAGTTTGGTACCAGCTGCATCACAGGAGTTGCCAGTCAGCGTTGAACTCGATGTAGGAATGCTTTTTTCCTCAGGATTTGCACCCAAAACCTCCCCTATGAGTGGGTATAGCCGCAGGGCGATCAGAGCTTTCCTTCTCCTACATGAGCTGCCAACTACGGCTGATGAGCCCTATCTGCCTGAAGTGAATATATTTCAGGTGCCAGTTACTCACCTTTGCCCCTTCTCTAGTCAGTAGAACGGTTCTGCCAGGCTTAGTAGTTAAGCCACACATGAAGACCAGGAGCTGGACTCGGTTGTCAGAAGCTATTTGAGGCACACGCCATTGGCAGCATGTCCCCATTACCACCCCTGGCTATAACAACCTTAAGGAGCCTTACTGATATATATTGAACTATTTTACTGATATATGTTGAACTATAAAAGAGAAAGTAATTTATGACATGATACAAAATTAATAAAGAAATGATTAGAAATTCCTAGATTTGAATTGAGTTTGTCTTTGGGATATGACAAATAAAGCTACCTTCAAAAGAATCAATGATGTATGGATGTCATGATTATCTTTAATGACAAAATTATACAAATATCTGATTACAAATTTTGTTAAGAATGCATATAAGTATAAATGTAAATTTTCTACATTGTGGCATCAGGATGAGAAGTAAAGGCACCTTATTCATCAATGATCAAGATTGACGGCAGTATCATTGTATACAAGATCATTATATAAAACTGTCACCGGCAACTTTATCGCAGGTATTTTCAAGGAGCATGGAGAATGTTCGACTCTCCTTGGAATATTTCAGTGTGATTAATCTCTTTCAATGGATTTTCAAATGAAAATTTTACATATTCTTTTGCAAGGTTTGGACTCAATTGGCTGGATGACTTGCATTCTTTAAATACTATTGTTTAAATTTTTGTATTTTTTCCTACTTTTTCTTCCATATTCTCTAATATTCTACCATCATTCCTCAAAGAGTTGAACGCTTGTTGGAGAATGAATCAAAATCATTCTTATAACATTTTGTGCTTGGTGTGGAAACACCAACACCCAAGAAGGGAAAAGGCTACAGGAAGTGGTGGACACAGCCCAGTCTATTACAGGCAAAGCCTTCTCCACAACTGAGTATATTTACATGGAGCACTGCCACAAGAAGGCAGAATCCATGGTCAGGGACCTCACCATCCAGGCCATGCTCTCTTCTCCACTAGTCCATCTAACCTGCATGGGTATATGGTCACGCGGTAACAGAAATGCTCCCGCACTCACGGACTTTGTTGTTGAACATCTGGAATGTTCTTTTGTATGATGTTTTAGGCTGTGTAAAACAGTTTTCAGGTTATGTAAAAATTCCTGGTCAGTGAAATGTTGGTCCATGCTGCTGTAAAAAAAATTACAGGGAATTACTACCATTACCTCTCACTATGACCATTGGGCAGCAGGTACAAAAGCCTTAGGACCCTCAGTGTCAGATTCAAAAACAATTATTACCCTACAACCATCAGGTTCCTGAACCAGTGTGGATAACTTCAAATCCAAAATGCTGAACTGATTCTACAAACTACAGACTCAATTTCAAGGCGTCAGGAACGCGGCCAGATGGACCCAAATGCAGGACGCAGACACTGAAGTACTAGGGGTAGGACAGGATGGGGATGCCATGGCATTTAAGGGTAGAGCTGGGGTTCAGGTCGTTAGAGTGTCAGGCAGGCAGAGCGGAGTGGGATCCCGGAGTTCGGGCAGGCAGAACGGAGCGGGCTCCTGGAGTTCAGGCAGGCAGAGCGGAGCGGGCTCCCGGAGTTCGAGTTCAGGCAGACAGGTCCCCGGGGTTCAGGCAGACAGACAGGTCCCCAGGGTTCAGGCAGGTAGATAGGTCCCCGGGGTTCAGGCAGACAGACAGGTCCCCGGGGTTCAGGCAGGCAGTCAGGTCCCCAGGGTTCAGGCAGACAGACAGGTCCCCGGGGTTCAGGCAGGCAGACAGGTCCCCGGGGTTCAGGCAGGCAGACAGGTCCCCGGGTTCAGGCAGGCAGACAGGTCCCCGGGGTTCAGGCAGACAGACAGGTCCCCGGGGTTCAGGCAGGCAGACAGGTCCCCGGGGTTCAGGCAGACAGACAGGTCCCCGGGGTTCAGGCAGGCAGTCAGGTCCCCGGGGTTCAGGCAGACAGACAGGTCCCCGGGGTTCAGGCAGGCAGACAGGTCCCCGGGGTTCAGTCAGGCAGACAGGTCCCCGGGTTCAGGCAGGCAGACAGGTCCCCGGGGTTCAGGCAGGCAGACAGGTTCCCGGGGTTCAGGCAGGCAGTCAGGTTCCCGGGGTTCAGGCAGGCAGACAGGTCCCCGGGGTTCAGGCAGGCAGACAGGTCCTCGGGGTTCAGGCAGGCAGACAGGTCCCCGGGGTTCAGGCAGGCAGACAGGTCCTCGGGGTTCAGGCAGGCAGACAGGTTCCCGGGGTTCAGGCAGGCAGGCAGGTTCCCGGGGTTCAGGCAGGCAGACAGGTCCTCGGGGTTCAGGCAGGCAGGTCTAGGTGGCTAGATAGGCTGGCGGAGAGCCCTCCCTGGGCGGGCCGGATATATCCCGGGTAGGGCAGCCTCCCAGGTGGAAACACCGGAGGCCTGGGCACGATGCGGACCCCTAGGCGGGTGCGGGGCACAATCCCAGGGTTCAGGCGGAAAAGGAGGATGGGGCAGAGGAGAGCCCTCCCTGGGTGGGCCGCATATGTCCTGGGTAGGGTCGCCTTCCAGGCGGAAACACCGGAGGCCTAGGCACGACACGGACCGCTAGGCAGGTGCGGGGCACAATCCCAGGGTTTGGGTGGAAGAGGAGGACGGGGCAGAACCCCCGCTGGGCAGCAGCAGACCGACCGGGCCTGCCCGACGGAGGCAAGGGATAGGAACGGGCAGAACCAAGGGGAAGGAATGGGCATAGGTCCAGGGTGACCAACACAACAGTCATGATAACAGGAAAATCGGGAAAGGCCGGCAGACAGCATGACTGCGCGAACAACACATACGAGCGGAGAAGCGGGACCAGCGCATGGAAGGAAAGGTGGGGGAGAGAACCAACCTGCCAGTACTGGTACGGGGCAGAGAAGCATGATGAGGAGTAGATCTGAGCCCGGGCAGGATAACAGAATGCAGAGAAGAGTTCGGAGCTGGTGGAGAACAGGAAACAGAACAAAATGACCACCCGCCTGGTCCCAGTCCCAAGGCCCCTTATAAACACCTGCAGCTCAATGAGTCACAGGTGTGTCTCCTTGAGCCAGGAGGGTCCTAACTAGATCACGGGTGACGGGAGGGACAACTGCGGGACCCAGAGTCTGGAACCCTCGGACCGAATCGAGACCCGGAACGCAGATTACGGACCGGATCGGACCCTGACACAAGGAGTCTTTACAACTCATGTTCATGTTATGTGTTTATTTGCATACTGTCTTTTTGCACATTCATTGTTGGACAGGCTTTGTTTATGTATAGTCTTTCATAAATTATATTGTGTTTCTTCATTTTCCTGCAAATGCCTAGAAGAAAATGAATCTTCAGGCAGTATATGGTAACATACGAATATGTACTTTAGTGATCAATTTTTTTTGAGAGCTTTGACAGAATGAATGTTATTTTACCACCTCATCACATTCTGAGTATTCCCCACCTGACATAAAACAATAGAACAACCCCACAAGCTTAGGATCAGATGAAATCCAATCCAGTGAAGATCTGCTGCTTTGATGTTTGCCCATTGACTTTCCGAAAGGTTTCCTGGTCAGATGGTCTTGGAGAAGGAGCTTGCTGTAACCCATAAGCAGACTGATGTGACACAAAAAAATTACTCTTTCTACTTCTCTTAACCCCATAGTTTTTCAAAAATGTTTAGATGTTTGGAAATTTCCACAGTACTGCAAGGCCTCACAGGTTAGAATGTTCATAATAGTCACTCTGGCTGCTAAGAAGCTAAAATTAACTCAGGATATCATTTAAGTGGTAGGATTCATTAAAATAAAGATGAAGTGAATGGATAGGGATAGGTTGTTTTATGAAAAAGGAAAGTGGGGAGCCTTCAAAAGGGAAGAATTGAATTGAATTGACTTTATTACTTACATCCTTCACATACATGAGGAGTAAAAATCTTTATGTCTCCGTCTAAATGTGAAATGTGCAATGTATAGTAATTTATAATAAGTAGAATGTGTAACAGGATAGTTATTATAACATAGAAATACAGTAGTGTCAGCATGAGTTAATCAGTCTGATGGCCTGGTGGAAGAAGCTGTCCTGGAGCCTGTTGGTCCTGGCTTTTATGTTGTGGCACCGTTTCTCGGATGGTAGCAGCTGGAACAGTTAGTGATTGGGGTGACTCGGGACCCCAGTGATCCTTCGGGCCCTTTTTACACACCTGTCTTTGTAAATGTCCTGACTAGTGGGAAGTTCACAACTACAGATGCGCTGGGCTTTCTGCACCACTCTCTGCAGAGTCCTGTGATTGAGGGAAGCACAGTTCCTATACCAGGCAGTGATGCAGTCAGTCAGGATGCTCTCAATTGTGCCCCTGTAGAAAGTTCTTTGGATTTGGGGGCCCACATCAAACTGCTTGAATTGCCTGAGGTGAAAGAGGCGCTGTTGTACCTTTTTTACCACACAGCCAGTATGTATGTGAGATCTTCGGTGGGATGTTTCTGCCGAGAAACTTAAAGCTGTTTGCCTTCTCAGTTCTAAGTCCATTGATGTCTATAGGGGTTAGCTTGTCTCCATTCCTCCTGTAGTCCACCACCAGCTGCTTTGTTTTTGCGACATTGAAGGAGAGGTTGTTTTCTTGACACGACTTTGTCAGGGTGATGACTTCTTCTCTGTAGGCTGCCTCATTATTATTTGAGATTAGGCCAATCAGTGTCGTGTCGTCAGCAAATTTAATTAGCAGATTGGAGTGGTGAGTGGCGATGGAGTAAAGGAGGGGGTTTAGTACAGGAGAGTAAAGGAGAGGCACCTCTGTTGAGGGTCAGAGGGACAGAAGTGAGGGAACCCACTTTTACCACCTGCAGGCGATCTGACAAGAAGTCCAGGATCCAACTACACAAGGCAGGATGAAGGCCGAGGTCACTTAGCTTCTTGTCGAGCCTGGGGGGAATTACAGAGTTTACATGTTCCTGTTAGAATAAAAGGCAAGGCTAAAAGGTTTAGGGAACTTTGGTTTTCAAGGGTTAATGAAGTCCTGGTTAGGATGAAGAAGGAGGTGCTTGGCAGGTATATGTCTCTTTTACTGGCTGAGGCAGGTAGAATATGTTATTTTCTGTTTTAAGAATAGACTCTTCCTAGATATGACAGGGTTCCATTGCAGAGAACGTTTTGCAACTCAAACAGTTCACAAGTTGGAAATGTGACGACAATGCAGCTCCTCAGCAGCCAGTCCACAGGTCCACAAGCATTTCTCTTCAGTCTGGGATTCATGTCAGTGAGCTGTTCATATGCTGACAAGGACCTGTACTCATTTGTTAAGGTCACTGGAGAAAGGGAAAATATGTTTCAACTTTAACCGCTCTCTGCTACAATTAGTGTCTTGTGTTCAAATGCCGAGATCAAGACTTCAAATCGCAGAAAGCTTTAGGAATGTAACACTTGACAGAAAGCAAATGAAGCCAAAGCAACACACACAAAATACTGGAGGAGCTCAACAGGCCAGGCAGCATGTATGCAGAAGAGTACAATTGACCTTTTCAGCTGAGACTCTTCATCAGGACTGGATAGATGGATAGTCTTCTTACTCTGACTCCTCATCTTTTTTTTCTAGAGTCCTGATGAAGGGTCTCGGCCTGAAACATTGATTGCTTACTCCTTTCCATAGATGCTGCCTGGCCTGCTGAATGTGTGTTGTCTGGATTTCCAGCATCTGCAGATTTTCTTTTGTCAGTAAATGAAGCCTCAGGGGTTTTCAAATAACTCTAAACAATTGCAAAACGGGGTAAGAGAGTGCACATTTCTGGCTCAGGAATATTCTATCTTTCTCAAATGCTATACCTTATTTAGAAGTAAATTATACCAACTCCACTCACTGGGGGTTGTAATGCTTCATTTTAACGCCTTGTATGATATATTGATGCTGGTATGAGATGGACAAATATCCTGCGTGTTAATTGTCAGGCTGATGATTGTAATGCCCTTGTGGCTGTCAGAATCTCTCAAGGTAGGCTCAGCTGGACTTTAAATGCCTTTCTCAGGTAGTTAGAAAATGTGGTGCCTTCCTTTTGCTGAGAAATAACTCATCCCAATTCCTTCAGTGATGTAGTGGATACCCCACTGTCCCTCATTTGGTACAAAATTTGATTCCTGTGATAGTCTGTATCCAGATTAAGCAGCAAGAGCCTACATAATTCCTTCTGTAGAGAAACCATGCTAGCTCTGCCTTTTGGCACCAGCCTTGTAAAAGTTTAATAAGGACTGGGCAGGGGAGGAGGATTGTTGATACATTGAGAGGAAGGAGTGGGATAGGACCTCCCTGGAGAGAGCTGGCTCTCAGAGGAATTTTCCAAACTCAATACTGTGAGCATCAAACAGAATCTTCAAGAAAATTCAAGGCTTTGTCCTCTCAGTGCTAGCTGAAGTTGTTCCTTTCTTTATTATTACATCTGTCTTTCCATTATCAAAATTTACTCCTGTTATAAGGAGGTGAACTTCTGCTGCGAGGTTCACAGTTGTGTTTTGATATATTTAATTACAATGCATATTGCTAATTTGCATTTTAAGGTTTGTTCTATAATTTTGGGTTTCTTTCCATATTCTTAATCCGTATTACTAAAATGAGTTTTACAAGTACTAAGAATAAGTTGTAACATAGAAATTATTCAGAATTCTCTGGTGATCCAATTGAAATTAAAGCTCTTATTGTGCACCTAAGATAAGGGAAGCATGGTGCCTTGTCCTTTTTCACTCCCATGTTGGACTGATTAGCAATTACTTCTTACAGTTCAACAATTATAATGCGGATCCTAAAATTGAATTTAAACTGTCAACTCAGGTAAATCAGTCAGATGTAAAGGACATACAGCTTTATCTGAATGAGGAATGTAATCTAACTTCATTAAACTACAATACAGTCAGCAGGAAAAAAGGAATTTTTGACTTTAATTATAATACAATCCACCTAGCCTTGAATATTCTTTTGGAGAAAATAAAAATGAAATCTTACTTAAACGAACTACATTCACTGCAATTTTACTGGCTAATCCCCTGATGCAACTTTAAATCTAGGAAACAAACTCAAATCACAGTAAGCTAAACAGACAGGCGGAAGAAATAAGTTACTTTCCAAACATGGAATATTGCATGATATATTTGTTTTAAATGATACAAATATGCTTTCTAAACTTTGGTTAGAAATTACGTTTTATAATATTGTTTCATGCATTGATGTTCTAATATGAAATTTATTTATCTATTTTTTAATTGAGATCATACATATTTCACTTTAAAGAGCTTGATGTTTGTTAAAGAACAATGCTAAGGAATTTAAGGCAAATATGATAGATCTTTCAATGTTTAAATGCCTTTAGGGTTTAAACACATTAAGATTCAAGATTGTTTAATGTCATTTTCATTACACAACTGTAAAGGAGAAGACAATGATTGTTACTCCAGATCCTATGCAGCACAAAAAAGCACAATAAATATAAATACATAAGATAGCTTATATACATAGATTGATTGTATGTCCATAAACTGATGCCAAGTACAGGATTGTCTGTACGTAAGGTGACTGACAGGAATAATAAAGTAGTGGTGGTGGTGGTGGGGCAGGGGTGGAGGTGAAGGTTGTGGAGGGTTGGGTTAGTGGGTGGAGCTGCTGATCAGCATCACTGCTTGGGGAAAGTCATTGTTTTTGAGTTTGGTGGTCCTGACAGGAATGTTATGTAGATTCCTCCGTGATGGGATGGGACAAACAGCCTGTGAACAGGGTGGATGGGATCCTTCATGATGTTACTGGTCTTTCCATGGCTTCTTTCTGTATATATGTCCTTGATGGCAGATAGGCTGGTGCTGGTGATGCATTGGGCAGTTTTGTCTACCCATTGTAAAGCCTTCCTGTCCACTACAGTGCAGTTTCTATAATGTGCGGTGATGCAACATGTTACGATGCTCTCTACAGAGCATCTGTAGAAGATCGTGAGTATATATGTGAATAGTCCAGCTCTCTTCAGCCTCCTCAGAGAATAGAGGTGTTGGTGAGCATTTCTGATTGTGTAGAATGTATTCTGAGACCATGAGAAGTTGTGTGAGATGTGCACTCCCAGGAGTTTGAAACTGCTCGCATTTTCCTCTGCTGTGCCGCTGATGCACATCTAAACTCACAACCTTCTACAGATATGCAGTAGGGAGAATCCTAACATGTTAATGAGAGCCCTAATCCTGCACAGTACCTAAATTGCACAGTGGCAGAAGGAAGGCCTATATAAAGGTGAGTGTCAGTGGTGTGATTTCTTCAGAAGCCAATAACCAACTCCTTTGTCTTGTTGATATTTAGGGAGAGGTTATTTGCCTGGCACTGGGCTTTGAGCTTTTCTGCCTTCTCTCTGTAAGCCGTCTCATTGTTGTTGGTGATGATCCCCACCACTGTTGTGTCATTGGTGAACTGGACCATGTGATCATTGGAATTTGTTTTTCCAGTGTCATTTCTCAACAGGGGAAGATTGATCTCATCCACAGTGATATCTAAAGCACACCTCTCAGTTCCAATTACATTAAATTGTCTCTTGATAGAATATTATCAAATCATCTTTAATGTTGCTATTATTTTTCTAGTGTGTGAATGAGGCTTTATCCCTCACACATGATGTGGTTAATTCATTTCAACATGGTGCTTTCAATAGAAATGCTAATATGCAGTTTTTGGGCCTTTTTATCAAAAGGATATCACTTTTCTGTCACATTATTGCCTTACTTTCCTTTGAAAACAGCTCCTTAATTAGATTATGACAATGGTTTTCTTTGATAGCGGTGGGTGACAACGCTCTAGAGATTGCATCCAATCAGAAAGACAAGGAACGTCTGGATTCATTTTCTGGCTTGCAGTGATGTAAAAACAATGATTATGATCCATATCATTCAAATCAAAATGACAAAGTTGGGTGGAGTTCTCACCACTAATTGATATTCATTTTTGTCCTCTGCTCTTTGGTGTGGGGAAATTTGTTGCACACTGGATTGTGTTTGGCTATTATTTACTGGAGATCTTGATCACACCCTTGGCTGATTCCCCAAATCAATGCATTAACAATTATCTCTTGATATATTAAATCCGCTAACTATTTTACTGGAAAAATATCCACTTTGCACCTCAAGATTAATTGATGGATGGTTTTCTACTCAATAAATGGATAAAGCACATTTTGCTTTTGTGTATCACAATCACATACATTCAGTGGCCACTTTATTAGGTACACTTGCATGCTCATACAGTATGTAATCAGCCAATCATGTGGCAGCAACTCAATGCACAAAAGCCTGCAAGCATGGTCAAGAGGTTCAGTTGCTGTTCAAATCAAACATTTGGATGCGGACAAAATGTGAGCTAAGTGACTTTCACTGTAGAATGACAGGGTGGTTTGAGTATCTCAGGAAATGCTGATCTCCTGGGATTTTCACCCACAAAAGCCTCTCTACAGAATACAGCGAATGGTGCAAAAAACCAGAAAAAAATTCCAGTGGGTGGTAGTTCTGTGGTTGAAAATGCCTTGTTAATGAGAGAGGTCAGAGAAGAATGGTCAGACTAGATCAAGCTGACCAGAAGACGACAGTAACTCAAATAACCATGTGTTACAACAGATGAGCATCTCTGAAGGCACAACACATTGAACCCTGAAGTGGGTGAGTTACAGCAGCAGTTGGCCACAAACTTACACTAAATGACCACTTTATTAGGTACAGGAGGTCCCTAATAAAGTGACTGATGAGTGTAATGTTTTATGTAGGATTCTCTTTCAAATAATTATTTTATAACGTTGATTGTTTAAATTGCAAACATTTTAAAAATGGATTTGCAATTAATTTTGATTACAATGCATTTTTGTATTAGATCTGATTCAATTTAAATTATAGAAACATAGAAAACCTACAGAACAATACAGGCCCTTCGACCGAAAATGCCGTGCCAAACATGTACTTACTTTAGAAATTACCTAGGGTTACCCTTAGCCCTCTATTTTTCTAAGCTCAATGTACCTATCCAAGAGTCTCTTAAAGACCCTATTGTATCTGCCTCCACCTCCATCGCCAGCAGCCCATTCCACACATTCACCACTCTCTGCATACCCCTGACATCTCCTCTGGACCTACTTTCAAGCACCTTAAAACTGTGCCCTCTCATGCTAGCCATTTCAGCCCTGGGAAAAAGCCTCTGACTATCCACACGATCAATGCCTAGTGTCATTTTATACACCTAATTATGGTTTTACTGTTTGAATTTTTTTCCTGAACTGGATGTAAGTGACACTATTATAAACTATCAAACTTCTCTGGGACTGAGAAACAAACTTTCAGTAATTCTTTCTTCTTTTAGGCTATAATCGGTCTTATCATTGAGTGCATCAATTTCTCAATATTGAGTTTTTTTGTGGTTGGATTAGTGCATTTGCTTTCCAGATAGGAAATGGACGAATAGTATTTAATAGAGACTCAGATATTAAAGCATGTCTGGTGGGCGGTTCATTAACTTGTTGGAGTGGTTCTCGTTAGAATTCCAGCATGAGTTCAAATCCAGTTGATGTGGGGGAGGGGAAGATTGGAGTTAGTTCAGCTCTAATGTGAAATTAATCAGCTGGATAGCCATAATTGTTGAAATACATTTAAGGCTATTAGTAAAGGTTGCTTGGATTCAATTTCTTGTGCAGCCTTTCTGAATTGGTTAAATCATTGTTCAAGGACTAGGTCTCAGTTCAGGATAATGACTGATTGAAAGCTTGCAGAAATGGGCAGGCCATTGTTTAGCTGGAATACTTCATGATTTAACAGCTCCTTATGCAGAAGCCTCAACTCATTGTTTTTATTGGGCATTGCCCTAAGGCAGTGTTTAGTCTCCCAGTCATACTCAGACATAATCCTTTGCATAGATAACATGATTCTATATTTTTATCTCTTTTAAACCAATCTGCAAGATTTGGAAAGCAAGAAAAAACTATATGATAGCTTTATATCATCCTGATGTATTGCAGCCAGAGTACAGTCACTTAAGTCCTCTTATTTAAATAGGAGACCTGTAAACCAATATTTTTTTCCGAGCTAGGAAAGTAGACTGACATCTTTATTTTGTGGAATCAAATGTGAGAAAAAAATCTATTCTTTGTAGGAGGTAAATGACAATAATTATGCTGGCCAGTAACAACATGAAGTAGATTTATTTTTGACGGGAAATTTACTGCCGCCTGTTGTCAGGCAGTGTTTTTGTTTTGGCTGGAGAGGGATTGAACGAAACAATTTAATTCTGAATGTCAAAGATTGCTAGTTATTTCCCCTTTTCTAAGGCCATAACCTTCTGCAATAGTAACATTCCCTTTGACTCTAGGAGAGCTGATTTTACCTGTATACAAATTAAACAAAGCAGCAAAATGCTTATGTTAAAATATGTAAATTTGCCATCCCTGAACACAAAGGAGCATAGCTTCCTTCAGGATCTGCATTACTTACAACTGAGAGGAAGCTGACTGCGATGCACCTGGGATCCTAGCCATATTCAATAGTGTACATGTTAGACAGTATGAGATTTTAAGTGAATTGCTTTTCAGCTCCAGCTGATTTATAAAGTAAGGCTACTTCTCCACTTCTGACTTTAGAGTTTCAGTACTGACAAAATGCAGGCTTGGGCAACTACTATTAATGCCACAGAAGTGCTGGACAATGATGCTACACAACAAGAGAAAATCCAGCTATCACCCCCTAATATTCAATGACATTATCATCCCCGAGTTGTCCACTATCAATATCCTGACCAGAAGCTGAACCGGACTAGTCATATACACAACTTGGCTATGAGAGCAGGACAGAGCTAGTAACTCACCTTCTCACTCCTCAAAGCCTGTCCAGAAGCTACAAGGTTCAAACCAGGAGCAGGATGGAAAAGTCCCCAGTTGCCTGAAAAGGTGCAGCTTCACGAACCTCGACTCCGTACAGCAGTCTGAACGATAGGCACCCCCATCCACAACCATTCCCTCATTCTGCCACCTACATGCAGTAGCAGCAGCATTTTGTGCCATCTATAGTTTGCACCACAGCAACTCAGCAAGATTATCCAGACAGCATTTTCCAACTCCATGACTTCCAGCAGCTTGAGGGGTGAGGGCAATGAGAGCAAGGGGTCAACAGCAGCAGGAAGTTGCCCTCCCAGTCACATGCCATCCAGTCAGTGGGGATGGTACTCTTATTTCAAGGAGGCTTTGAGTTTATCCTTTAATCTTTTCCTCTGTCTGCCACTAATCTCTTTCCATGACAGAGCTCAGAATGGAGGGTCTGTTTTCACAATGGAGCCAACTGTGGGTTACCAGGGCTCCCATGCTGGGTGGGAAGAAGTCAGTCAGACATTTGTTTGTCTGATGGGAAGGTTTCACCTTTCTTTCACTGGGTCCAAATCCTGGAACTCATTGTGGATATACACGTCAAGGACTGGAGTGGTTCAAGAAGTCGTTCCCCACCAAGGGTGGACAGGGATGGACAATTAAAAGCTGGCTCGGCCTGGCTAAACCCACACCTCTCGAATGAATTATAAGAAATCATCTTTAGCAGTTTATTTTTAGCAGTATGATTTCCACTTCACAATTCCTAGTACACGTGCAGAAAATTGTTTTAAATTAGGTGGCTGAAGATTTCAGAATCAGAATCGGGATTACAATCACTGGCCTATGTTGTGAAATTTGTTAACTATTTGGCAGCCGTACAATGTAATACATGATAATTATAGAAAAAATACTGATTTACAGGAAGTATATATATATATATGAATATTAAATAGTTAAAGTAAGTAGTGTAAAACCAGAAATCAAATTAAAAAAGTAGTGAGGTAGTGTTCATGGGGTTATTGCATTTAGAAATTGGACGGCCGAGGGGAAGAAACTGTTGCTGAAACGCTGAGCGTGTGCCTTAAGGCTCCTGTACCTCCTTCCCGATGGTAACAATGAGAAGAGGTCATGAGCTGGCTGGTGGGGTCCTTGATGATGGACGCTACCTTCCTGAGGCATCTTTCAGGGCCACCTCTGTTGCTGCCATGATTTACCATCAGCAATTTGCCCAAGAACTGAATAAAAATGCCCTCCAGTTTTTATCTTTTGAGTTAAAATCCCAGTGTAATGACGTCTTAATGTTAGAGAAATATTAACATTCCAATCTTTTTCTCTTAGACAGCCCAACTGCACTGTGGATGACTTATTTCTACTCTTTTGGGATCTGGTATGGCTGATGAGGACAATTGGGAAGAGCAGATTCTGTGGTAGATTTCAAAGGGGGTCTCTGATGGGGTAGGTAGTTTGTGAGCTGGAACCTTCCTACTGTCCATACAGTGTGTGTTTCCAATGCATGGACTGGAAGTGCCATCCTGAATGCTTCTTCTCTACTTGAGTAATGAGGCAGGTTTCCCAGGAGTCAGTCCTTGTTTCCTGTCCTCTGTCCACTTTAACATCAAAAGACATAGGAGCAGAAATGGGCCGTTTATCCCATTGAGTCTGCTTTGCTTCTCAACCCCATTTTCCTGCCTGCTCTCCATAACTTATGATTTCCTTGGTAATCAAGAGCCTATCAACCTCCACTTTGAATATACTCAATTACTTGCCCTCCACAGCTGCCTGTGGCAATGAATAACACAAATTCACTGCCCTCTTGCTCATGAAATTCCTTCTTACCTCTGTACTAAAGGAACATCCTTTTAATCTGAGGCTGGGCCCTCTGGTGCTAGACACCCACCTCTATTGAAACACGTTCTCCACATCTACTCTAAGTCTTTCAATATTTGATAGGTTTCAATGAGACCACCCCTCATTTTTCTAAACCCCAATGAGTACAGGCCAAGAGCCATCAAATGGTCCTCATACATTAACCCTTTTGTTCCCAAGATCATTCTTGTGAACCTCCTCTGGACCGTCTCCAATGCCAGCTAATCCTTTCCTAGATGAGAGGTCAAGTGTATTTATTTATTATTATTTCTGGGTTGTTTTGCACATTGGCTGTTTGTCTATTGGATGCAGACCTCATTGATTCTTCTGTGTTTCTTGTATTAACTGCGACTGTCTGCAAGAAAGTGAACTTCTGGCTTGTATATGGTGATTATAAATGCACTTTGATAATAAATTTACTTTGAACTTTGAATGTTGCTCACAATGCCTTATGAAGCCCCAGTTTTTAGAGGTGGCGGTCATGGTTTGGAAGGGTTTTTCTGAACCACTGAAAAGTTGGCAGAATAATTTTTCTGGACGGCACACACAACCACAGTGTGCTGGGGGTTGCATGTGATGGCAAGGATAGAACTTGGAATGGAAGATCTGTTTTCAGAGGCTGATGTCGAGCGTGTGAGTGACATGGCATGTCCAATGGGGCCAGTTGAGGGTTACTAAGGCCTCAGAGTTGGGAATGTTCAGAAGTTATTTGACTGTCCTTCCAGTGACGCACCTTTTAAAACTAGCCGGTGTTATGGCTTGATTGCACTTAAGTGGTCAGTAGGGAAATATCTCTGGAAGTCTCACAAGCATGTAAGATTTTAAATGGAATGCTGAGCCCTGGAGCAGATGGTCAAAGCAATGGGTTATATGAAAAGATGGAATACACATAATGTGGGACCAGGAAGGCAAAAAATGGCGGATGTGCAGAAGGACAAGTGTACATCTTGCACTTTAGCAAATCGGGGTTTGGTGTTTCAGTCCTCCTGTGTGTGTTAGATGGGGATAAATTGGGAGAATATGCACACTAGACTTTGATTTGCCATCTATGTAAGAAAATAACAAGAAAATGATGGTTTGGAGCATTTTATGCCTCATTTTTGAGGATTTCTGAAAAAAACTGTCCTATTGTCATGGAAAGAATTCATTTTTTTATATTGTTATTGATTTGCAATTTTTTTCTGACATATCAGCACACTCTCTGAGCAGCAATACAGGAAGATATAATTTAGAATCAAGAAAAGTGAACGCACAGATTATGTAATAAATCTGTTCACCATTTACACTTAATGGTGTTGACCAGTGCTTTTTCATTTTAGTACAACAGAGATAAGTTATCAGGAAACCTATGAGTGGGTGATTTATGCAGCTTCAGACACACACATATCTCATGAGAGGGAAGAAGGTGGAGGTTAATCCACTAACCATTCATTTAGGCAGGGAATTAAGGCCAGAATAACACATGGTAATGGTTCAGTTATTGAAGATCCATTCAGATTTGGGGTAAAAATTTAAATTGGAAATATTATAGAAAGCTATTCATTGTGCAGGATTGAAATAATATATGTTGCAGACTTATTATTCAGATGATTGAATACAAAGAAGGAAATGTGTTTTATTTTCTCATGGTTGCCACTGGCAAGGTCAACATTTATTTTCCATTCATGGTTGTTCCATAAGGGCATCAGGACTCAATTAAATTGGTTGGACTTAAATGTGTATAGGCTAGGCTGGATAGGGACTGTAAGCCTTCCTTCTCTGAAGGATTTTATTAAGTCTTGTGGGTTTTTTGTGACAGTTCAGTTGATTCATGGTCAGCTTTCCTATACAAGCTTTTTATTCCAGATTTAAATATTCATATTTAAGTACCTCAGCTGCCATGTGAAGTTTCTAGTTCAAGTTTGAGTTCAGTTTATTGTCATTCAACTGTACACATATATACTGCCAAACAACATAATGTTCCTCCGGACCAAGGTCCACAACGCAGCACATATAACACCCACGTAACACATCAAGTAATATTAGCACAAATAAACTAACAAATAATAAGGTGCTTATACGACACAACTTGACAAGTAACCATATAATGCTACTGCCCACTCACATGTGATGAGACCTGGCTGGTGTCAGGGAGATCAGTAGTCTTGCATTCTGTTTCCTATCCCAACAGTTCTTCTCCTAATGCTGTGGTACCTCTGCCTGATGGTAGGGGCCAAAGAGATTGTTGTACAGATGGGAGGGATCATTAGCAATGTTAAGGGCACTGCGTACACAGAGCTTCTGATAAAAATCTCTGATAGGTGGAAGAGAGACCCTAGTGATCCTTTGTAGGGATTGTGGTCGGATATCTTGCAATTCCTGAACCTGACGGTGACGCAGCTGGACAGGACACTCTTAATGGTGCTCCTTGAAAAATAGTTAAGATAGTGGGCGGGAGTGGGGGTGCTCACCTCAGTGTCCTCAGGAAGTGGAGACGCTGCTCTTATGTTTTGTAACTCCAGAGACTAAAAAATAGACTAGAAAAAATAGGAACCAGGAAATGGTTTCTCAGTATTTTAGTTTTTCTTTAGTAAGGAGGTCACATATGGTGCGGTAGCGTAATGATATATGCCATTCTCGTACTTCATTCATATAACCCTCATGAAATATGTAAGCAAAGAATGCTTAAACAAACAACATATTTACCATATTACTCAAATATTACTGAAATATTGAATACACTACATTCCTCCCTGCTTAGCAATAAACTCCAAATCAATATAGAATGCATTCCAATGCAAACACCTGTTACGTACTCCTGACACATGACAGTGGTACCCTTGTCACGTGACTGGGGTTGAAGTAATGGTCTTGTGATGGTGGAGTGATGTCATTTTCCCGCCAGTAGAGATCATGTGACAGGTTTTTTTTTACAGGTTATAAAAGGAAGACCCCACCCTGTGAGGAGGGGCAGTTCGTGGCTGGATTTGCCAGGTTGACTTCATGCCACTGCGTGATTTAATGTGATGACGCAGTTTAGTTGAAGGATGAAGTCTTTATCTAATGCCTAAAGTTTAAAAGGTCATTGCCAGCAGTTTCTTTACAATACTGCTAGTTGAGGATCAGTGGAGAGTGAAGATCGGAGTTCGGGAGTTAAAGATCGAGGAGAATCGATTTTCGATGGTGAAACAGGTTCAACCTTGTCTAATCCTTATTCGGAAGGAATTCGTTGACTGTTCTCGTGTTAATCTCTGCGGGATAGCAGAAGATTGAGGACAGTGCCTTTAAGCCGTTCCGTTTCGTAAATTCTTTGTGGGAAAAGTTCGATGTTGGGGACTGAAGCAAGACGACATGAAAGAGAATTTAAATGGTCTTAAAAAGTCTCTCCTTTAATTGGACTGTGAGCATTTTTACCTTTTGGCAATACTACTTTAAAGAACTGTTTTTGCAAATTCGCTTTAAGAACTGTTTAAGCTGCCGCACAGCAGCTGATTTCCAGTTACGTTAGTGTTTGTTTACTTTTGGGGTGTTTGTTTTCAGTGTTTAATAAAAGTGTTGTTTGTTATAAAATCCCTTGCCTAACTCATATATTCATTGTTGCCTGAATACGTAACACACCATACACCATACACATACACACACAGTATATATCATATATATACAAATTACACACAGTATATATATCTGATAGCTCTGGATACCTTTCTTCTCTAACAATTGACTCTGTTCTTCTCAACTGATTGATACGTCATCTCTGGATTGCATCAGATGCAATCTCCACTGTGTAGGAGAATGGTCCAGTTCTGCCCTTAGTCTTTCCAAGAACACACTTTTGATCACCTCTGTAGCCCCTCGCCAGCATTACTCGTCCAGCAGTGAACCATTGAACCTCCTTGGTTGAGGAGCCTTCAATTTATCTCAGTTGTTTGTCCTGCAGACTCCTTCTGAGAATGGGTTTGAAAAGATCCAAGCGTGAGCACAGGTGATGACCCAGAAACAGCTTAGCGGGTGAGTTGTTTGTTGTGGAGTGTGCTGCATTGTGATTTGCAAGCAGGAAATTGGCCAGCTTCTGATGCAGTGTCAGTGCAGTGTGTTTTGCCGACACTGATCGCTGTGTGTTCCTTAGGCTCTGGACAAGCCACTTGGTGTGGTGCAGATGTAATATGTCTTATTGCTTTTATTTTCATAATCACTAGACTGTTCTGCAATGATTCATTGTCATTGACTAAGTGTTCTGGAACATCAGTCCTTGAGAAAAGGCTTCTCAATAAGTCAACAGTGCACGAGGCTGTAGTGAAAGCCATTCAGAACATGTCTGGCCACTTCCAGCTGCATCCACTCCTACCAAGAAATTTGTGCCCATGAATGGTCTGGGAAAACCTACATGAATCCACCAGGGCAATTCGGGCCATTCCCAGGGAAGAAGACTTGCTGCTCTTGGCAACTTCTGGATGTGTTGGCATACCGAGCAGAGCATGGCAAGCTGCTGATTTATCCCAGGCCACCAGACAAAGTTTGAGCCAGCTTGGATGGGATACCAATTCCCAATCCCCACATAAGGCAACCCCTGTCAAGTGCAAGGACATTCTGGCACTGGTAGCAATGGGGGAATTGGAATTCCTGCTGCCATTTGGGTTGCCACATACACCTGAGACAGTGGGGTCATTCCTGCTTACCCCTTGGATCATCTCTGGTGTAATAGGAAGATGTTAGGGAGGAGTGTCCACATTTGTAAATTTTTCAGCTGTTTCCTTTTCCAAGGGTAAATGGGACCATCCAATAGCCTTTCTATAATCAGTTGTTCTCTTGAAATCAGTCTTGTAATTGCCTCCTCCAAGAAATAGAGCCCGTCTTTGCATTCATGCTGCTGCTGTCAGTGGAACGCCCTTCTGTGGATTGAAACTGGACACCAGTGGTTGATGATCAGTAATGAGGGTAAACCCTCTCCCATACAAGTACTGATTGAAACACCTCAAACCAGACTTAAAACCACTCTGTCAATCTATGTGTAATTTTTCTCTGCATTGATAAGGGAACATGATGCAAAGGCTATGGAGTGTATACTTCCATCACGCAGAACATGAGGCATGACTGCACCTATCACATGTGGTGAGGCTTCACAGGGCAGCTTCACTGAACGATGTGCATCGTAATCTGTGCGTACAGTGTCGGGCATCAGCATTTCCTTTACCTTTTGGAAATCCACCTCACATTACCTTGTCCGGTGCACTTTCTTCCCAATCTGTAGTAATGACTTCAAGGGGTGGAATGCAGTACCCAGGCTTGGCAGGAACCTGTTAAAATCGACCACAACTGTGACATGTCCTTTGGCCTCGGGGCATCCAGCACTGCTTGGAATTTCCCTGCGCACTTATGTGAGTTGGAGAGCTCCGAGAGACGGGGCAGTGCACAGGTCCAGGAGCAAGGTTTAAAAGGGGAAAGCTGAGTTCCCACGAATGGCACACCAATCCTGAGTTGTCAGGCATAAAAGGGAGCCACTGCCTAGCAGAGCGGTCATCGACGGAGTGTTCTGAGGCAGAGTAGTAGGGCTTTGGCTCATTTGGGCTTCGGCAAGGAAAGTGGGTAGGAGAACTTCATTATTTTTCCCTTGCATTTTTTTTGGATGAATAGAGAGCATGCCGGTAGGGTTAGTACTTTGCTCTGGGTGTCGGATGTGGGAATCCTGGGAATCTTTCAGTCTCCCGGATGGCCAAGATTGCGCCAGGTGCATCGAGATGCAGCTCCTGAGAGACAATGTTAGGGATCTGGAGCTGTGGCTTGATGACCTACAGCTTAGTAGGGAATGTGAGCAGGAGATAGAGAGGAGCTGCAAGGAGTTAGTCACCCTGAGGCTGCAGGAGTTAGACATGTGGGTGACTGTCAGGGAAGGGAAGGGAAGTGCTCAGACAGTAGAGAGCGACCATCCCCCTCAGTAATCGTTATCTCATTTTGGATGCTGTTGAGGTGGGGGTGACCCGACAGAGGACGACCACGGTGATCAGGTCTTTGGCACTGAGCTGGTTCTGAAGGGAGAGAAGAAGATGAGGAATGTGGTACTGATAGGGGATTCAGTAGTGAGGGGTACAGACAGGAGGTTCTGTCAGCCTGATCGAGATACCTGCATGGTGTGTTGCCTCCCAGGTGCCAGAGTACAGGATGTCTTGGATCAGGTGCAGAGTATTCTAAAGGGGAATGCCAGACATCTTGGTACATATTGCTACCAATGGCATAGGTAGAAAAAGGCAGGAGGTTCTGAAGGGAGAATTCAGGGAGTTGGGTAGGAAGCTGAAAAGCAGGACCTCCAGGGTAGTAATTGCAGGACTGCTGCCTATGCCAAGTGCTAATGAGCGGAAGAATAGCATGATCAGGCATATTGATTCATGGCTGAGAGTAGGGTGTATGTAGGGTGAGTGGCTTCATGTTCCTGGATCACTGGGGCCTCTTCTGGGGGAAGTACAACCTGTACAAAAAGGACGGGTTATATCTTTGGGTTAAGTTAAGAAATGGCAAATGTAAAAGGACCCTAATGGCAGTTGTATGCAGTCCTTCAAACAGCATCTGGATTACAAATTACAGCAGGAGATAGAAAAGGTGTCAGAAGGGCAATGTCATGATAATCATTGGGGATTTTAACATGAGAGTGGATTGGGAAAACCAGGCCAGTACTGGTCCTCAAGAGAAGGAATTTGTAGAATGTTTAAGGGATGGTTTTTTAGAACAGCTTGTTGTTGAGCCTACTAGGGGATCGGCTATGCTGGATTGGATGTTGGTGCAATGATCTGGAGGTGATCAGAGAGCATAAGGTTAAGGAACCCTTAGGAAACAGTGATCACAATATGATCGAGTTCACTTTGAAAATTGAGAAGGAGAAACTAAATTCCAATGTGTTGGTATTTCAGTTGAATAAAGGAAATTACAATGGCACAACTTCAGGATTGAAGGATGTCCATTTAGAACAGAGACGCAGAAAAATTACTTTCATCAGAGGGTGGTAAATCTGTGGAATTTGTTGCCATGAGCGGCTGAGGAGGCCAAGTCATTGGGTGCATTTAAGGCAGAGATAGATACGTAGGTTCTTGATCAGCCAGGGAATCAAAGGGTATGAGGAGAAGGCAGGGGAGTGGGGATGACTGGAAGAGTCGTATCAGCCAATGATTGAATGGCAGAGCAGACTTGATGGGCTGAATGGCCTACTTCTCCTTCTATATCTTATGGTCTTATGGTAATCCTTGTGCATCAGTGGTGTGACCATAGTAAGTGATGCTTGTTTTAAAGAATTCTGACATGTTGCGTTGTGCTCTGAGCCCATAATCTTCTAATAGTTTTAACACTCTCTTGAGATTTTTGAGATGTTCCTTGTCATCCTTACTGGTTACAATGATGGTAACACTGGTGACACTGAATGCTTGGACAGCCTTGCACCACCTGATCCATAGCTTTCTGCCAGAATGCAGGTGCAGATGCTACTCCAAGAATAAGCCTAGTATAGTAATAAAGCCCTTTTTTAGTGGTTATTGTGAGAAGCACTTTAGAGTCTTCCATTTCCATCTGTAGGTAGGCCTCAGCTTTGCTGAAGTGTTTTCCTCCGGAACAGTTAGCAAAACTAGCCTCTATTCTGAGCAGGAAGTACTGAACTACTTTGAGTGCTGGGTTGATTGTTACCTTAAAATTACCGCAGAGCCTGACACAACCATTCTCCTTGGCTACTAGACCACTGGCATTGCCTATGGGCTCCAATCAAACTTGGAAAGAATTCCTTCAGCCTCATTGTGATTGAGCTCTCTGCTTTATCATGGATGGTATAAGGAACTGGATGGGCTTTGTCAAACTTGTGTGTGGCATTTTCAGCAAACACTGTTTTACTATTGATATGTTTGAGTTTTCCAGTGCCATCCTTGAACAATACTGTGGCATCATGCAGTATCTTTCTTAATTTGCTTTTAGATGACTCTATTACAGGGGATGGGGCATGCAAATGGTGATGGATCTCCAATCAAATTGTATTGTCTCAGTTACTCGTGTCTCCACAATGCTGGCCCTCCTTATTTTTTAGTACATACAAGCCTCACGTGGCTTGTTGGTTATTGTATTTTACAGTTATGAATGTCATTCCCACAGGACTTATCTTTTCTCCAGTATATGTTCTTAATTTGTTATCTGCAGGCTTCAGTTCAGTATCTTTAGAATATTATACAGACTCATTTTGTTGAATGTCTGAAACAGCTGAGCCTGTGTCCAGTTCAATTTTAATTAATTTGCCATTCAATTCTGGCATTAGCCATATTGCTTGTCTCTTGTCAGTTTTCACATAGCAAATCTCAAGGCAATCTAGTCCTGGGTCACTATAATTCTTATCAGATTTTTGAAAACGCAACTTGCCTCTTTATCTTTTTCTCTTCACTGCGCAGTCCATTCATGTTTGTCTCTTCGATGTTCTTTTTGTATGTGCCCTACTTTGTTGCATTTTCTGCAATTTTGACCTTTAAACATGCATTGATCTGGTGCATGTGAGCATCTGCCACAACAGTAACAAAATTTGTTGGCCAGGCATGTTTGTGTTTAGATATTATAATTTTGTTTACACTCACTTTCGTTCTTGACTGCAACTTAATTGCATCTCTGGATGCTCAAGTCCATTGACACAACAGTTTCAACTGCTGTTTTAAATATGAGTTGTGCCTTAGTTAGGAGCCACTTTTGAGTGCTTTCTTGTACAATTCCACAAACTAAATGATCTCTCAGTGCATCATTAAACCCATCAGTGAACTGACAATGCTTGGACAATATCTTCAATTCAGCCATGTAAGCTGAAATGTACTTCCTTTCCTTTTGATTCCGCTTATGAAACCTAACATGTTCTGCAATCATCAATGATTTTGGTTCATGATATCAGCAAAGCTCATTTTGGCAGGTTTGGTTGGAGCAGTCAAATCTCTAAGCAAAATGTATGCTTTTTCACCTATTACAAGCAGAACACTGGCACTCGTTTATGATTAGCTATTTGATTTGCTTCAAAATTTTGTTCAATTTGCTCAGTATGCATCATCCAGTTATCTGGTGTGCAATGGAACACATCTACTTTTCCAATATAGCCAGCCATTCCTGCTTTTTAAAAATATATTATTATTATCATCACCTAGTACTCACTGTTTATGAACCCATGGATTTTATCTGTTTTCTGACTTTTTTTTAACTCAACCATCCCCTTCTAAAGAAAAATGTGTGGTACTTCAACAGGTAGGTAGTTGTTTCTGATTCATTTGAAAACTTACTCATCGTCACTGTTATGTTTTGTAATTTCAGAAACCATTCAAAAGTAAAACATGGGAACCAAGAAATGTATCTACTTAGTTTTACTTTAGTGAGGTACTGAAATATGATGTTGGAGAGTTTATGCCGTTTATGTACTTCTTATACAGAAGTCAGAATGAATTATGTAAACAAAGAATGGTTAATCAAACAATATATTTACAATATTTCTCAAATTTTACTGAAATATTGAATACACTACAGCTGTAGTACTTTCTTGGCCAATGAGGTGGTGTTGAGGGACCATGAGAAATTGCCCGTTATGTGCACTCCCAGAAACTTGGTGGTCCCAATTCTCTTCATGGAGGAGCCTTGTATGTGCAGTGAAGAGTGCTCAACCTGAACCTTTCTAAAGTTCACTATCATCTTGTTCAGGTTGAAACTCAAGTTGTTGTGCTTGCATCATTCTACCAGCTTTCTCTCTGTAAGCCGACTTGTCATCATTGGTGACGGGGCCAACCGCTGTTGGGTCATCAGCAAACTTGATGATTCAGTTTAAACTGGATCAAGCAATGTAGTAATGCACCAGCAGCATGAGCAATAGAAGGCTGAGCAAACTGCCCTGGGGTGCCTGTGCTTAGTGTGGTGTATTTAATAATTCAGTAATACTTGAGTAATACTGTAAATACTTTGATTAAGCATTCCATTTAAATAATTCATTACGAGTTATATAGAAGTACATGAATGGCATTCGTCATCACGCTACCACATCATGTGTGAGTGCCTTGCTAAAGGCAAAAATGAAGCTACGACCCTCTGTGTTTTTATTTTGATTAGTTTTATATTTTGCAGTTACACAACATAACTCTCTGCATAATGGAGTTAGGAATGTTTCTGTCAATATGGACTGACTGTGGTCTTTCTTGCCATAAAATTCAAACCAATTCCACTGCATCAGTGGAAGATATTGCTAGATCCTAGACCAGTCACTTAATCTTTATAATATTATACTCCCAAAGAACCTAGGTGGGCAGTAAATTTCGTTCCAGATCAATTATAATTTCCATTATGATGAGCAGAACAAATCTGTTGTATGATTTTTCACTGACTGCATCTCATGAATTAATCTTTTCAAATGGTTTGAATAGCACTCATGGAATCACCTAAGTTTATGGTAACAACTAAACAATTTATATAAAATGGGATTTCATTGTTTGATCCCCAAATCATCCTGGCATAAACTAGATATTGAGCAAACATGGTAAATTCATGAATTACAGATGTGGAGTGAGGATATGCAAGAATCTTATGTCACTGAACAAATTACACAAGAGAATGTAGATAAGATTGAAAATTTGTGTCATTGGTCATGATGCAGAAGGGGAAAATACTGCCTATCTTAACACTTTCTCTCATTGGGTGTGGTAATGGAAAAATGCTAATTTTCTCAATTACTAATGAACAAAATTCAGTGGAATAGGCATTAACAGCTGTCTGCTGAAGAAACAGATGGTTTAAAGTCTGCTTAGCATAGCCATCAATTCCATCTTTGAAAGGATCTGCACTCTTCATGACCCTTGCACTGTATACCTCCAGAAGGCAGCCCTTTCAGGTTCCAAGCATCACACATGAACAAATGATGGGTTAAACCTATGTTCATGTCATCGTTGTACCTTTGATTGTTGGTGTTATTTTTCAACACTGGCAAAGAAGCTAGAAGAGTAATGCATTTTTGATCAATACTAATCGTCAAGCCCTCAGAAAACCAGTTACACAGAAGTCAAGCCAAACAGCTGTTTTTACCTTTACATCAATACATTTTCAGCCAGTTTCAGTAAAACCATGTTAATACAATTTAGTATCAGATACTTTTATGACAGTATGCCACTATAATTCTCAAATTGCAAACATTTATCATTGTGTAAAGTGCTGCATTTTGGGAAGGTCATGGAAAACAGATTATCGTCCAATGATTGTAAATATGGATTCCATCCCTTTAAAGTATTTGGCTAGATCATAGAAGAGTACAGCACTGCTCAGGCAGTTTGGCTTGTGCTGTTGTGCCAATCTTGTTTTCTTTTTTTTGTAATTTATTTTTTAACTGAAGTTCATCAAACAAACATTTCCATAGGATGTATTTCAGGCATTGTACATATATATCATATAAGCATATATATCACAAATCTCCACAAAGTACTTATCTGAGGTATACACTTATAGAATAGAGTGGAAAGAAAAAAACAAGCAAAAGGAAAGAACTATGTACAAGTAGGGAGTGATCTTTTTTTTAACAACAGATTCATTGATTTGTGAGAATAAAATCAGGCCTATGAGGCATTATGTAGTTAAACCATTTTTCCCAGTATGAATCAAATTGTTCCAGCTTATGATTAACAGATGCTGTTATCTTCTCCATTTTGTATTTAAAGTTGGGCTCTCCTGTGATATCCACTTCCTATTAAGAGTCTTTTTACCAGCCACCAACAGTGTATTCATTAAATATTTATCTCTTTTCAACCATTCTTGAGGTATATATCCAAAATATATGGTCTTACTCTCTAAGGGTATTTCACATTTAAAGATGTCTTGTAGGGCATTGTGTATCCCCCTCCAATAGTTTTTGATAACAGGGCAGTCCCAAAAAATATAATACAAATTTGCATTTTGATTTTCACAATTTCTCCAGCAAACAGGGAGGTTACTATCATAATGGGATTTCTGAGAAGGTGTAATAAAATATCTTATCAAGTTTTTCCATCCAAACTCCCCCCATTTCTGTGAACTGGTACACTTCCATTGATTTCTCCATATTGTTGTCCATTCTTCCTCAGATATAATTATCCCTCCTTCCTTCTCCCATTTTGTTTTAATGTATGAAGTCAAATGTCTTTTAAGATTTGACAAACTCTTATACATGCTTGAAATGATTCTACTACCATTATCTGAATTATATGCTTTTCTAAAGAGCTCTATCAAGCATGTATTTGCCTTGGTTACATTTTTAAGTGTCTTACTAACATATTGTCGCATCTGTAAATACCGATAAAAATCTTGTTTTTCTAATAAGTGTTTCTCCTTAAGCATTTCAAAACTGAACAGTGTTCCTTCTTTCATTATGTGCCAATCTTGTTTTCAATACTAAATATTCTCCTCCAGTATTTCACCCATATCTCTCTATTCCCTTCATTTTAATGTGTCTCTCTAAAAGTCTCTTAAACTCCACCAGACTCTTTCCACGACTACCTTTGGTATCCCATTTCAGGCAACTACTACTCTCTCTGTTAAAAAAAACTGTTCCTCACGTTGTCTTAAACTCCCCTCACCGCGTCAGGAACTATAGAGCAGACTCGTCCTAAATGTAGAGTGGCAGAGATGATTTAGCGGTGAGTGACAACTTCAATAATAATCTACAGAATAAACTACATGAGAGGCCACAAAATGAGAGAGAACAGATATAAACCACAATAAGACATCAAGGTAACAGAAGGCTAGGATCCACTGTTTGAGGCTGGATGATTCAATGGGAGAACAAGGACTCTGTATCAGAGCTACAGGTGATGAGTTAGAAATGAATGGCAAGTGACTCCTGTTAGCTGGGTTGAGACTAGGAGGTAGCTGCTTGTGCAGGCCTGACAGAAACCTTACCCTCTACGGCCAGGATGTGCAATGGATCCCAGATGTAACTGGACTGCACCCAAGTTCTCTCCTCCAGGCTGTAACCTTCCCAGTTGACCAGGTACTGTACACCTTGTCCACGATAACATGAATCCATCAACTATCAAACAATACACTTGGCCACCTCTGCCACCCTTGGTTCTGGTGGTGAAAGCTCAGGTGAGTTGAGTGGTCCATGGATGGTGGACTTGGGGCAGGACATGTGAAGGATAGGTGTGATCCTGTGGGATGATGACAGCTGGAAATGAGTAATTTTAAAAGGACCAATGGACCAGGGTGAGAGCTTGCAGGGGTGGATGCACAGGGATAGATCTTGGATGGACAACCAGACACAGTGACAGTAGGCATGATTGGCAGCTGGGATGGATCTCCTTCTCCTCCTCCAAGCGTTCTGGCAGTAGTGAACCAGGGTCATGATGGATTGGATCTCCACTGTTGGCTCCTCTGTGGGAAACGACAGGAGTTGGTAACCATGAAGTTCTTCAAAGGGAGTCATATCTGTGGCAGAAGAGGTGTGAAGGGTGTGGGGCAGTTTGGCTCATTGCAGATACTCCTTCCATAGTGTTAGAGGTGGCAAAGAATCACAGAAACTTCTCCACTTGCTGATTGACTGACCATCGGTCTGTGGATGATAGCTGGAAGACAAACTCATTGAGCTGTGGAGCAGGGTGCAGAAGGCTCACCAGAAGTGGGAATCGAACTGTGGGACCCAGTCTAACACAATGGCCTGAGGGAAACCATGGAAGCAAACTACGTGTTGGAAAACCAGGTCTACCATCTCAATGGCTGATAGAAGTTTGGGAAGGGCAATGAAGTGAGCTGCCTCGGAGAACCAGACCACCACCATCAGGGTCACCATGGCCCCATCGGAAGGTGGCAAATCCATAATGAAATCCATGGTGATGTGGGACTGGTAGGGGCTGTAGGAGTCCAGAGGGCTGCTGGTTGAAGGAATTGGACTGTACATATTAAGGGCAAGAAATGACAAACTGACATACATTTGCAATCATGGTTGGCCACCAGAGCTGGAGTTGCAGAAATTCTGCATGCCCCTGCATGGCTGGAGAGGGGGCAGGAGTAAGTCCACTGGAGTGCCTCAGAGCGCAAGGCCACTGGTCTGTCAGCTGGAGCAGGCTTGTGCTGGAAGGCCAAGTGGATTTGGTTCTCAAGGTCTTAGATGATCGGGGTGAGAATCTGCATGGATGGAATGATGGGGTAAGGGTACATCTCCATTTTCACTGGGTTGAACTGTTGTGACAGGACTTCTGCCTTGGCATCTTGAAGCCGAATCTGTAGGAGATGGTAAAGTTGAATTGCTGAAAGAAAGGGGCCCCGTTGAGTTGGCAGGACTGCTGAATGTTTCTGTTCCTGTACTGGTTGCACTAAAGTTGGTGTAGCATGGCCTTAGAAAGGATGTGCCTCATTGGAGTGCAGCCTTTGGGAGTGCCAGCGGCCAAAAATTAACCCTCATATCTAGGCACCACCATCACCTTTTGAAGCCCCTGAGCGATGGTTTGACCATGTTACTTGGACCTTGTTGGTCCTCTTTCCCTCCTCCCCCCAACATTTTCACACACCTCCTTATCATGATGGAATGTACCACTAAATGGCTACAGGTCATCCCTCTAGCATCAATGATAGCTGCATACGTGGCTCGGGTGTTCATCAGTACCTGGCTTGCTCGGTTTGCCACCCCACCTGATGTTTCTTCCGACCGTGATCCCCAGTTCAAATCAGACCTCTGGGCCACGATGGCCCAGAACAACGTTAGGCTACATCACACCATGGTGTACAACCCACAGTCCAATGGCCTATGCAAGCTGTCTCACCACTCCTTAAAGGCTCCTCTGAGGGCTTCCTAGGCAGATGAGTGTTGGCATGATCATCTCCCATGGGTCCTGCTGGGGCCTAGAAAAGGTCTAAAAGAGGACCTGCAGTTGTTCGCGGCTGAGCTGGTATAGTGGTCAGTCCAGATCAGGAAGGGTTCAATGTTCCCCATCAGCCAATGTCTCCATTGCTCCAAGGTCCATTTAATGGCAAGTAGCTTCCTGTCTCTTACTTCTTAATGATGCAACCAGTTTCTGTGAGGCCTTCTGGAGTTAAAAACCATCCGTCTCCAGTTTGTGAGTGCTACACAGTGAGGGTGACTGGCTGAGGACAGAAATCCCAGCTTTCCCAAACTTAAGATCAACCAACCACAGGCCTGTGACCCACCGATCTCCCTCCTGGCACTTATCCTTGTAAGCGGCACAAGTGCTGCACCTGCCCTTACACTTCCTCCCTCTCCACTATTCAGGGCCCCAGACAGTCCTTCCAGGTGAGGCGACACTTCACCTGTGAGTCGGCTGGTGTGGTATACTGTGTCCGGTGCTCCCGGTGTGGCTTTTTATATATTGGTGAGACCCGACGCAGACTGGGAGACCATTTTGCTGAACACCTACACTCGGTCTGCCAGAGAAAGCAGGATCTCCCAGTGGCTACTCATTATAATTCCACGTCCCATTCCCATTCTGATATGTCTATCCATGGCCTCCTCTATTGTCAAGATGAAGCCACACTCAGGCTGGAGGAACAACACCTTATATACCGGCTGGATAGCCTCCAACCTGATGTGTTATGTACTCGTGACACATGACAGCGGTACCCTTGTCACGTGACTGGGGTTGAAACTATACTGGACTTGAGGTAATGGTCTTGTGATGGTGGAGTGATGTCATTTTCCCGCCAGTAGAGATCATGTGACAGGTTTTTTTTACAGGGTATAAAAGGAAGACCCCACCCTGTGAGGAGGGGCAGTTCGTGACTGGATTTGCCATGTTGACTTCATGCCACTGCATGATTTAATGTGATGATGCAGTTTAGTTGAAAGATGAAGTTTTATCTAATGCCTAAAGTTTAAAAGGTCATTGCCAGCAGTTTCTTTACAATACTGCTAGTTGAGAATCAGTGGAGAGTGAAGATCGGAGTTCTGGAGTTAAAGATCGAGGAGAATCTATTTTGACGGTGAAACGGGTTTGACCTTGTTTATTCCTTATTCGAAAGGAATTCATTAACTGTTCTCGTGTTAATCTCTGCGGGATAGCAGAAAAGATTGAAGACAGTGTGATAAAGGAAAGGTCAGTGCCTTTAAGCCGTTTCATCTCGTTTCGTTTCATAAATTCTTCATGGGAAAAGTTCGACTCCGGGGATTAAAGCAAAACGGCGTGAAAGAGAATCTAAATCATCTTGAGAAGTCTCTCCCTTAAATGGACTGTGAGCATTTTGAACTTGTGGCAATCCTACTTTAAAGAACTCTTTTTGCAACATCGCTTTAAGAACTGTTTGAGCTGCATCGCTTTAAGAACTGTTTAAGCTTCATTGCTTTAAGAACTGTTTAAGCTGTTGCACAGCAGCTGATTTCCGGTTACGTTAGTGTTTGTTTGCTTTTGGGGGGTTTGTTTTCAGTGTTAATAAACGTGTTATTTGTTATATAAACCCTTGCCTAACTCATATATTTATTGTTGCCTGAATACATAACAGATGGCATGAACATTGACTTCTCTAACTTCCTTTAATGCCCCTTCTCCCCTTCTTACCCCATCCCTGACATATTTAGTTGTTTGTTTTTTTCCTCTCTCTCTGCCCATCACTCTGCCTGTTCTCCATCTTCCTCTGGTGCTTCCCCCCCTCCCCATTTCTTTCTCTCGAGGCCTCCCGTCCCATGATCCTTTCCCTTCTCCAGCTCTGTATCACTTTCGCCAATCACCTTTCCAGCTCTTAGCTTCATCCCACCCCCTCCGGTCTTCTCCTATCATTTTGCATTTCCCCCTCCCCCCACTACTTTCAAATCTCTTAGGATCTTTCCTTTCAGTTAGTCCTGACGAAGGGTCTCGGCCCAAAATGTCGACAGTGCTTCTCCCGATAGATGCTGCCTGGTCTCCTGTGTTCCACCAGCATTTTGTGTGTTGTTACAGGCCTGTGACTGCTGTTTGCTAAGCCTGGTCCTCTGGGTCAGTAGGCTAGTCAGCTGCTGTGCTGGCATAGTCATCCACTATGTGTCCGGCCTCAACAACTGGCTGTAAGAGCAATCAACCGCAGCATTATTTTTCCCCTTGATATGTTGAATATCAGTTGTGAACTCTGATATGTAGGTCAGTTGATGTTGTTGCCATGCAGACTAAGTCCTGATATTTTGGGCATTGCATGCACGAAGAGTTTGTGGTCAATGAGCACTGTAAAATGGCGACCATCCAGAAGAAAACAAAAATGGCTGACAGCCAGACAGAGACTGAGAAGCTCACGGTCAAACGTGGTGTGCTTCCTTTCAGGGGGAGGTGGAGCTGCTGGTTGAAGAAGGCGAGCAGCTGCCACAGGATTTCAACCATTTGTTAAACCATTAGTCTAAAGCATCAGTAGTAATGACTATGGGTGCTTTGGGGAGTGGGTGCGCCTGAAGGGTCTCATTGGAAAGAACTTGTTTGGCATCATCAAATGCCCTGGTCATGTCCGTTGACCAGTCAAGCACTTGATTATGGACATTGGCTTTAAGCGCACTCTACAGGGTGAACATAAGTTCAGCAGCTCGTAGAATGAAGCAGTGATAGAAATGAACTATACCTAACAACTCAGGTAGTTTTTTAGTAGTGCGGGGTGGTGAGAAATCCATAATAGCGGCTACCTTTGAAGGTTTTGCACCTTCTGCAGAGAGGTAACGGCTGAGAAAGTCAATGGTTGATAACTCAAACTGGCATTTAGCAGGGTTGATAATCAGCCCGTGTTGCCTTAAGCACTTGAAAAGTGTGCAGTGATGAGATACGTGTTTGGATTTGGATGCACTGGCAACAAGTATGTCATCCAGGTAAACAAAAAGAAAATGTAAGTCTTTTAATATAAAGTCCATCAGCCATTGGAAAGTCTGTGCTGCATTTTTTTTTTAGCCCAAATGGCATACACAGGAACTCAAAGAAGCCAAATAGGGATATTATAGCCATTTTGCGAATGTCCTCTGGTCACACAGAAACCTGATGGTAGCCCCTAACTAGATCGACTTTGGAAAAAATTAACATTCTGGCTAAAAGTACCAAAAAGTCTAGGATGTGTGGGACCGGGTAATGATCAAGGGTGGAGGCCTCGTTGAGGCATTGTCATTTGGGACATGGGCAGCAACCACCATTGGACTTAGGGACCATATGTAGGGGCAAAACCTAGGGGCTATCTAACTGGTGTACAATGCCAAGTCTTTCCATGTTGGCAAACTCAGACCACATGGTTGGCAGCTTCTCTGGGTCCACCCTACACATGCCAACATTGACTTGCGGGCCATCTGTGGGAATGGTGCTTGATCCCATGCTTTGTGACTGTGGTGGAGAACGTGGGCTTGGTGAAGTTCGGGAATTCGTCCAGCACTCGAGTAGATTCACATACGTGGAGGTGCATGTGATTGACAAAGTCTTTGTGGGTAACTAATTGGGGGACCAGGGTCTTTGACATCCACAAGTCGGCAGTTTTTATGATCGACTGACAGTTTTTGAGCACACAAGAAAGCTGTGCTGACTGGAGGTCTAGCCACCTGAGCCAGGATGAAGTCCCATGTGTAACGTTGCCCACTGAAGCAGAGCGCCTCCTGTTGTGACCCATAAGTCTGGAGCTCACAGCCGTTGTTGGCCTCCAGCGAGGTTTCATTGCTCTTTGCCTTCGCATCAATAGACAATGCTGGCAGTACACTCACTTGAGCTCCTGTGTCATGCAGGAAGCGTTGCCCTGAAAGGGTGTCTGTAATGAACAGTAGGTGACCCTGGCAGGTGGAACCCATGGTGTTCACAGACTTCTGATGCCCAATGCACTGGCACTGTTAAAGCAGCAAGGCAGTTGGCACTTCCTAGTGTTCGTACCAAAATGAACGTGGTGAAAGCACAGACCCGGTGTAGTCTGCTTCGCAGCATTAGTTCGTAGTCTGTTTCTCGTGCTTATGTTGAAGGTTTTACTGACCGGGTTTATTGAAGCAGGGAAACGAGAAAGAATTATGCATCACAGCCAGCCTAAGTATAAACTAACAGCCATTTTACCAAGCTCCTTATAGTTCTTCACAGGTGCACTAGCAAGGACT
The DNA here is from genome assembly GCF_030144855.1 of Hypanus sabinus. Classification (NCBI taxonomy): domain Eukaryota; kingdom Metazoa; phylum Chordata; class Chondrichthyes; order Myliobatiformes; family Dasyatidae; genus Hypanus; species Hypanus sabinus. The sequence continues at coordinate 122,850,366 of NC_082714.1, read as the reverse complement.
TTGCAAACTTGATCAGGCACTTGCTGCATGAAGATTTATTTAAAAATTAACCAAGGATGGTGATGTCCCAAGAGAGAGATCGTGTGGTCCTTTAGCTCTGAGGGCTTAACATCGCAGAGGCTGGGCAAGGAGAGCAACTGTTTGGCATGCTCAGGCTCTGATAGTCCAAAAAGTGGATCTTCAGTGATCGAGCTTCATCATGTCTAGGCAGATGTTCTAATAGACTTACCACCCTGACAGCCTGTAGTTTCCAAGCAATGCTTCTGCATGGTAGACTTCGGTGTTGTCAGCAGTGATTTCTCGCAGTGTATTGGGCCTTTGCTTGTACAAACCAAGTAATGGCATTTTGCTTCCAAAACTCCAGCAGTTTCAAAGTGACTGCCTTGGCCAATACGTTCAATAACTCTGGAATCGTTCTAGAGCATCGGGATCACCAACATATGTTTTTGCAAAAAAAGAGATGTGGCATTCTATGCTTAAGAAAAAAAATTAAACAACTCATTTATTGAATTCCAAAAAGCTGAACACAAATTGCGATAAAAGTTTATGTAGTTATGTCATCATGTCAGACCAGCCTCTTAAAGAGAACCCCAACTCAATTAAAATTTGTGTGTTTCCACCAATTATGTTACCCTACACAGGTACTTTGAATTTAAGTGATGGTATTAGATATTGAAACCATGGGATCCCTTAAAAGTGAAACAGTATTTGATAGTATTTTTAACAATTAAATTATAATAGAGACTTGAAAATATTGTAAGAGAATAGACATACAATGTACACTATGACCTTCTTGAATGCCATTAGATATTTTAAAAAAATGAGACAGTTGTTCTTGGAAAGCATACACTTTTGATCATTAGGTTAAATGTAATAGTCTCATGATCAATTTTAATCCATAATTGTGAATATGCATGAATTATTACTTTAGAATGTAGAAGACTGATTCTTCAAAGCCATTTGTACTTTATGAAAGCACCCCCATATCCAACAGAGCGGAAATTGAATCCTTGGAGTAGAGACTACTTAACATTGCTTTCTGTTCTGCTTATCTAGAAACGTCCATATGACATTTCTTAATAATTTTGCCTGGGGAAAATAATTGGATTTGCAGAATGATTTATCATTGCCTTCGCACTTTAGAATTAAAAAAAAATTGCTATATGTAGATTATGAACTTGAGCATTACTGGCACTCTAACCTTCATGCTGCATTAATTTATCAGTCTGTGCAGTGCCCTGGAAATCAATGTGATAATGTTTTCTTTTAATTCTTTGGATCCCAAGGTGCTTCAAGTTTGACCACTGAAGTCCTAATGAGAACACTTCTGAGACCCAGAATTCCCCAACAAGCCACCAAAATTCAGACACAATTTCAAAAAGAAAATGAAAGCAGAGGACATACCAAATAGCGCGGATTTGGATTAACCTTCTCATCTTTATCCTGATTTGTTACTTCCTGAAGCAATAAATTTCAGGGATTTCGGGGTGGGGGATGATGGCTTGTTTCATACTACCTGTAAACAGCAAAGATGGGTAAAAGTAACTGATAGCATCTCTGTCTTCTGGTATCCTTTGCGCTCATCAGGTCTTTTGCACACATACACAGAATCCATTTGGTAACAGGCTAGATAATATTGATAGGTCAAGGCTTGATCATTAACCTAGTTAATTTGTATCAAGTTGAAGGAGTTTGGTATGGGCCCCAAATCCTAAGAACTTTCTGTAGGGTACAATTGAGAGCATCCGGACTGGCTGCATCACTGCCTGGAATGGGAACTGTAGTTCCCTCAATCACAGAGAGTGGTGTGTACAGCCCAGCTCATCGGTAGATGTGAGCTTCCCACTATTCAGGACATTTACATCGAGAGGTGTGTAAAAAAGGGCCCGAAGGATCACTGGTGACCCGAGTTACCCCAATCACAAACTGTTCCAGCTGCTACCATCCGGGAAGCGGTACCACAGCATAAAAGCCAGGACCAACAGGCTCTGGGACAGCTTCTTCCACCAGGCCATCAGACTGATTAATTCATGCCGACACAACTATATTTCTATGTTATATTGACTCTCCTGTTGTACATACTATTTATTATAAATTACTATAAATTGCATATTGCACATTTAGATGGAGACGTAACAAAGGTTTTTACTCCTCGGGTATATGAAGGATGTCAGTAATAAAGTCAATTCAAAGTTAAACACAGAGAAAAGAAATAAAAATTGCTTTCGCACATTTTCATCAATACAATCTGTTTTCATTTTATTATATAAAAAGAATATACATTTCAGCCATTTTATTGATACACTGATTTTAATTCAGACTATCTAGCAGCTCACTCTTCCCAAAGTCTGTGCTCCTTTACTGCTTGTAAAGTATCCATTTTTAAATTGGATTCCCAGTGTGATATCAATGTGTCTCCCTAAAAATATTACCATCCTCAGAATCAGAATCAGGTTTATTATCACCAACATGTGACGTGAAATTTGTTAACTTAGCAGCAGCAGTTCAATGCAATACGTAATCTAGCAGAGAAAAATATAAATAAATTAAATAAAAAATAAATAAGCAATTATGTCGATTACATATATTGAATAGATTTTTAAAAATGTGCAAAAACAGAAATACTGTATATTAAAAAAGGTGAGGTAGTGTCCAAAGATTCAAAGTCCATTTAGGAATTGGATGGCAGAGGGGAAGAAGCTGTTCCTGAATCGCTGAGTGTGTGCCTTCAGGCTTCTGTACCTCCTACCTGATGGTAACAGTGAGAAAAGGGCATGCCCTGGGTGCTGTGGTTCCTTAATAATGGACACTGCCCTTCTGAGACACCACTCCCTGAAGATGTCCTGGGTACTTCATAGGCTAGTATCCAAGATGAAGCTGACTAGATTTACAACCTTCTGCAGCTTCTTTCAGTCCTGTGCAGTAGCCCCTCCATACCCGACAGTGATGCAGCCGGTCAGAATGCTCTCCACGGTACCTCTGTAGAAGTTTTTGAGTGTATTTGTTGACATGCTAAATCTCTTCAAACTCCTAACAAAGTATAGCTGCTGTCTTGCCTTCTTTATAACTACACTGATATGTTGGGACCAGGTTAGATCCTCAGAGATCTTGACACCCAGAAACTTGAAGCTGCTCTCTCTCTCCACTTCTGATCCCTCTTTGAGGATTGGTATGTTTTCCTTTGTCTTACTCTTCCTGATTCCACAATCAGCTCTTTAGTCTTACTGACGTTGAGTGCCAGGTTGTTGCTGTGGCACCACTCCACTAGCTGGCATATCTCACCCCTGTATGCCCTCTTGTCACCATCTGAGATTCTACCAACCATGTAGGTTATCAAAGAAATCAACCACAATGGGTTACTCAAAGAAAATAACATTTCTTCTGTCATTCACAGGAAATAACATTGGAAGTGGTTAATTGCCACTTAATTGATTATTACTTCAGTACACCTACTTGAGAATGTATTAGATTTTGTGACATTTTTAATAACAATTTCCCACACTTTGCTTCTGTGAGAATTGGCCAAAAAATCTCATACTAAGAATGTGGTGTTCTGTTAGAAGACTGTAATTTCTTCAGTGCATAATTAAACAGAGAAAGTGAAATAGTGTAAAACTAAATGAAGTGGCTTCCATGAAGGCAAAGATTGGTAGAGAACTTATGGACTGGAATAACAAAAAAAGAGTAGCTAAGAGCTGCCAACAGACAATATGAGAAAATACATCATAGAGATATCAAGGTCAACCCCAAAGATTTTATGTACTGTATCTTTAGAAAAAGAAGGCATCTTTTCCAGAATGTCTTTTTTTTGATTTGGAACAAGAAGGTAGCGGGAGAGCACCTAAGGACTTCCAGCGGGAAGACATTTTGAGTTCTCGGGGAAGAGAGAGGCCAGACTGCAGAGGCGTGTGATGTCAGCCAGTTGAGCATGAACAATTTAAAAAGAAGGCAGCCATATCCAGGGGGCAGCATTGGGAGCGGGTAGCAGAGTGAAAGGGCTTTGGCTCAATGGGCTTCAGTGGTAACGGGACAAGGCAAGGCAGTTGTTGATTGCAAAAGGAAGTAGAACATTTGTGAGGCCGGTTTTCTGTGGTCAGTGTCAGATGTGGAAGGTCCTGGAGTCTCCCGACGTCCCGGACGGCCACGTCTGCACCCGGAGCAGCTTCGTCTGGTCAGGGAGAGTGAGGAGGTGATAGAGAGGAGTTACGGGCAGGTGGTCACTCCAGGGCCACGGGAGACAGAGAAATGGTTCGCAGTCAGGAGAGGGAAGGGGAAGAGTCAGGTACTAGAGAGTATCCCTGTGGCTATACCCCTTGACGATAAGTACTCCTGTTTCAGTACTGTTGAGGGGGACACCCTATCTGGAGGAAACAACAGTGGCCGTGCCTCTGGCACAGAGTCTGGCACTGTGGCTCAGAAGGGTAGGGAAAGGAAGAGGAAGGCAGTAGTGATAGGGGACTCTATAGTCAGGGGTTCCGACAGGCGATTCTGTGGATGCAGGAAAGAAATGCGGATGGTAGTTTGCTTCCCAGGTGCCGGCGTCCGGGATGTTTCTGATCAGGTCTAAGATATCGAAGCAAGAGGTGGAGAGGGAAGAGGTAAAAGAAGCTTGGAGAGAAGCTTTTTTTTAACTGATCGCGGCAAAGAGGCAAGACTGTGCAGGCGCCTGACGTAGCGCACCAAAGGTTTAAATGAAAGACCGCCATATACAGTGGCCATCAGCGTAGCAGCCATCGTCGGAGTGGACTGAGGCAGAGTGGGTCGGCTTTGGCTCAATCAGGCTTCGGCGAGAACAGGCAGAGGTGAGGTTTGAACGGGGCACAACTGCGCAAGCACGTGAAAGTGGGCCTGTGAGGCAGCGGGAGAATTTAAATAGTGAGCAAAGGCTGAGGTGAGGTAAGGCCGGGTAAGCTCCTTTAATTAATCCAATTAGCTTAGGAGTCGGTAATGGAGGTAGCAGTTTGGGCAGCTGAGTGCTCCGTTTGCAGTATGTGGGAAGTCAGGGCGAGCACTGTTGTCCCTGATGACTACACCAGCAAAAGGTGCATCCAGCTGCAGCTCCTGACAAACCGTGTTAGGAAACTGGAGCTGGAGCTGGATGAACTTCGGATCATTTGGGAGGCAGAGGCAGAAATAAACAGGAGTTTCAGGGAGATAGACACCCCTAGGAGTCAGGAGACAGGTAGTTGGGTGACTGTCAAGAGAGGAAAGGGGAATAGACAGGAAGAGCAGAGCACCCCTGTGGCCATTCCCATCAACAATAAGTATACTGTTTTGGATACAGTTGGTGGGGCCGACCTACCAGGGACAAGTTGCAGTGGTTGCGTCTCGGGCACCGAGGCTGGACCCTCAGCTCAGAGGGAAGGAGGGAAAAGAGGAGAGCAGTAGTGATAGGGGATTTGATAGTTACGGGGACAGATAGGAGGTTCTGTGGAAGAGATCGTGAATCCCAGATGGTTGGTTGCCTCCCTGGTGCAGGGTCTGTGATATCTCGGATTGAGTTCTCAGTATTCTCAAGAGGGAGGGTGAGCAGCCAGATGTCGTGGTCCATGTAGGGACTAATGATGTGGGTAGGAAGAGTGAGGAGGTCCAGAAAGGTGAGTTTAGGGAGCTAGGTGCCAAGTTAAAGGACAGGACCTCCAGGATAGCAATCTCAGGACTGCTACCAGTGCCACGTGCAGGTGGGTTTAGAAATAGTAAGATAGTGCAGATCAACACGTGGCTGAAGACATGGTGCAGGAGGGAGGGCTTCAGATTTATAGATAATTGGGCAGTTTTCCAGGGAAGGTGGGACCTGTTCCAGCAGGACGGTTTACATCTGAACTGGAGGGGGACAAATTTTCTTGCAGGTAGGTTTGCTAGAGAGGCTCCAGTGGATTTAAACTAGATATGAGGGGGTAGGAGAACCAGAGTGTGGGAACAGAAGTATGGGAGAAGGAAGAAAAAGAAGACAGTAAAGTTCTTTGTACTGTTAGAGATAAATAGAGAGTAAGAAGTGGAGAATTTCTTAAATACATTTATTTAAATGCAACTAAATATTCTTGGATTTCATTGCTTCAGGTGTGATAGAATCGGAGGGACAAGAGGGGGAGGTGTTGTGTTGCTTGTCAGAGAAAATATTACAACGGTGCTTGTGGATTAGATGGATTAGAGGGCTCGTCTAGGGAGACTATTTGGGTGAAATTGAGGAATGGAAAAGGTGTAGTAACACTTATAGGGGTGTATTATAGACCACCTAATGGGGAGCGAGAATTGGAGGAGCAAATTTGCAAGGAGATAGCAGATATTTGTAGTAAGCACAGGGTTGTGATTGTGGGAGATTTTAATTTTCCACACACAGACTGGGAAGCCCATACTGTAAAAGAGATGGATGGTCTAGAGTTTGTAAAATGTGTGCAAAATAGTTTTTTGCAGCAATACATAGAGGCACCAACTAGAGAAGGGGCAGTGTTGGATCTTCTGTTAGGGAATGAAATAGGTCAGGTGACAGAGGTATGTATTGGGGAGCACTTTGGGCCCAGTGATCACAATGCCATTAGTTTCAATATAATTATGGAGAAGGATAGGACTGGACCCAGGGTTGAGATTTTTGATTGGAGAAAGGCTAACTTTGAGGCAATGCAAAAGGATTTAGAAGAAGTGGATTGGGACAATTTGTTTTATGGGAAGGATGTAATAGAGAAATGGCAGTCATTTAAAGGTGAAATTTTGAGGGTACAGAATCTTTATGTTCCTGTTAGGTTGAAAGGAAAGGTTAAAGTTTGAGAGAGCCATGGTTTTCAAGGGATATTGGAAACTTGGTTAGGAAAAAGAGAGAGATCTACAATAAATATAGGCAACATGGAGCAAATGAAGTGCTTGAGGAATATAAAGAATGTAAGAAGAATCTTAAGAAAGAAATTATAAAAGCTAAAAGAGGATACGAGGTTGCTTTGGCAAGTAAATTGAAAATAAATCCAAAGGTTTTCTACAGTTATATTAATAGCAAAAGGATAGTGAGGGATAAATTTGGTCACTTAGAGAATCAGAGAGGACAGCTATGTGTGGAGCCAAAAGAGATGGGGGAGATTTTGAACAATTTCTTTTCTTCAATATTCACTAAGGAGAAGGATATTGAATTGTGTAAGGTAGGGGAAACAAGTAGGGAAGTTATGGAAACTATGATGATTAAAGAGGAAGAAGTATTGGCCCTTTTAAGGAATATAAAAGTGGATAAATCTCCAGATCCTGACAGGATATTCCCTAGGACCTCGAGGAAGGTTAGTGTAGAAATAGCAGGGGCACTGACAGAAATATTTCAAATGTCATTAGAGATGGGGATGGTGCCGGAGGATTGGCATATTGCTCATGTGGTTCCATTGTTTAAAAAGGGTTCTAAAAGTAAACTTAACAATTATAGGCCTGTCAGTTTGACGTCAGTGGTGGGTAAATTAATGGAAAGTATTCTTAGAGATGGTATATATAATTATCAGGATAGACAGGGTCCCATTAGGAATAGTCAACATGGATTTGTGCATCGAAGGTCATGTTTGACAAATCTTATTGAATTTTTTAAACAGGTTACAAGGAAAGTTGACAAGGGTAAAGCAGTGGATGTCGTCAATATGGACTTCAGTAAGCCTTTGACAAAGTTCCGCACAGAAGGTTAGTTAGGAAGGTTCAATCGTCAGGTATTAATATTGAAGTAGTAAAATGGATTCAACAGTAGCTGGATGGGAGATGCCAGAGAGTAGTAGTGGATAACTGTTTGTCAGGTTGGAGGCTGCTGACTAGTGGTGTGCCTCAGGGATCTGTACTGGGTCCAATGTAGTTTGTCATATACGTTAATGATCTGGATGATGGGGTGGTAAATTGGATTAGTAAGTATGCAGATGATACTAAGATAGGTGGCGTTGTGGATAATGAAGTAGGTTTTCAAAGATTCCAGAGAGATTTAGGCCAGTTAGAAGCGTGGGCTGAAAGATGGCAGATGGAGTTTAATGCTGATAAGTGGGAGGTGCTACATTTTGGTAGGAATAATCCAAATAGCACGTACATGGTAAATGGTAGGGCATTGAAGAATGTAGTAGAACAGAGTGATCTAGGAATAATGGTGCATAGTTCCCTGAAGGTGGAATCTTATGTGGATATGGTGGTGAAGAAAGCTTTTGGTATGCTGGCTTTTATACTCAGAGCATTGAGTATAGGAGTTGGGATGTAATGTTAAAATTATACAAGACATTGGTAAGGCCGAATTTGGAGTATTGTGTACAGTTCTGGTCACCGAATTATAGGAAAGATGTCAACAAAATAGAGAGAGTACAGAGAAGATTTATTAGAATGTTACTTGGGTTTCAGCCAAGTTAAAGGGAAAGATTGAACAAGTTAGGTCTTTATTCTTTAGAGCATAGAAGGTTGAGGGGGGACTTGATAGAGGTATTTAAAATTATGAGGGGGATAGATAGAGTTGACATGGATAGGCTTTTTCCATTGAGAGTAAGGGAGATTCAAACATGAGGACATGAGTTGAGAGTTAGGGGGCAAAAGTTTAAGGGTAACATGAGGGGGAATTTCTTTATTCAGAGAGTAGTAGCTGTGTGGAATGAGTTTCCAGTAGAAGTGGTTTGATATTGTCACTTAAAGCAAAATTGGATAGGTATATGGACAGGAAAGGAATGGAGGGTCATGGGCTGAGTGCGGGTCAGTGGGATTAAGTGAAAGTAAGCATTCGGCATGGACTAGAAGGGCCAAACTGGCCTGTTTCCGTGCTGTAATTGTTATATGGTTATATCCTGCGGTTGGAGGGAGAACAGCCAGAGGTCGTGGTACATATTAGTACCGATGACATAGGTAGGAAAAGGGAAGAGGATCTGAAAGAAGACTACAGGGAGTTAGGAAGGAAGTTGAAAAGCAGGACCTCAAAAGGTAGTAATCTCGGGATTACTGCCTGTGTCACATGACAATGAGAATACGAATAGAATGAGGTGGAGGATAAATGTGTGGCTGAGGGAATGAAGCAGGGGGCAGGGATTCAGATTTCTGGATCATTGGGACCTCTTCTGGGGCAGGTGTGACCTATACAAAAAGGACGGGTTGCACTTGAATCCCATGGGACCAATATCCAGGTGGGCAGGTTTGATAGAGCTGTTGGGGATGGTTTAAACTGGTTTGGCAGGGGGTTGGGGGACAAGGGCATGATGCTAAGAGTTCTTAGTTGATGAGGAAGGACAGGCAGGGGACGAAATATAATTGTAGCCAGTTAAAGGGGTTGATAGTGTCTATTTCAATGCTAGGAGTATTAGGAGCAAGGAGGATGAACTTAGAGCATGGATTAGTACGTGGAACTACGATGTTGTTGCTGTTACTGAAACTTGGTTGGAGGAAGGGCAGGATTGGATGATGCAGGTCCTGGGGTTCAGGTGTTTTAAAAGGAATAGGATGGGAGGTAGAAAAGGGGGGGGGAGTGGCATTGCTGGTCAGGGATAGTATCATGGCTATAGAAAGGGAGGATGCTGCAGAGGGTGTGTCCACTGAGTCGGTCTGGGTGGAAGTCAGAAATAGGAAGGGATCAATCACTGTGGTGGGAGTAGTCTTTAGGCCCCCAAAGAGCCCTCGGGACACTGAGGAGCAGATAAGTAGGCAGATTTTAGAATGGTGTACAAAATACAGGGTAGTAGTTATGGGTGATTTCAACTTCCCTCATATTGACTGGCACCTCCTGAGTGCAAGGGGGATAAATGGGGCTGAATTTGTCAGGTGTGTTCAAGAAGGATTCCTGACACAGTATGTGGACCAGCCGATGAGAGGAGAAGCTATATTGGATCTAGTTCTGGGTAATGAACCTGGTCAGGTGACAGACCTCTTGGTGGGGGAGCAGTTTGGTGAGAGTGACCACAACTCCCTTAGCTTCAGCACAGCTATGGAAAGGGATAAAATCAGATGAAATGGTAAAGTGCTTAACTGGGGAAGGGCTAACTATGAAGGGATGAGGCAGGAACTAGCGAGAGTAAATTGGAAACAGACGTTCAAAGGGGAAAGCACAGAAGTGATGTGGGAGAAGTTTAGGCACCACTTGATCTGGGTTCAGGATAGGGTTGTCTCACTGAGGCAAGGAAAAAATGGTAAGAAAAGGGAACCGTGACTGACGAAACATGTGAGGCATCTCGTTAAGAGGAAAAAGGAAGCATATGTTAGATATAAGAAGCAGGAAGTAGGAGGGGCTCATGAGAAATATAGGGTAGTCAAGAAGGAGCTAAAGAAAGGACTTAGGAGAGCTCGAAAGAAGGCCTTGGCATGTAGGATTAAGGAGAACCCCAAGGCGTTCTATTCATATGTGAAGAACAGGAGGATGACGAGAACGAAGGTGGGACTACTAAAGGATAAAGAAGGCAACATGTGCCTGGAGGCGGAGGAGGTTGGAGAGGTCCTAAATGAATACTTTGCTTCAGTATTCACAAATGAAAAGGATCTTGATCAGGGTGAGGTCAAAATAGAGCAGGCCTGTGTGCTGGACAATGTAGAGATTATGGAAGAAGAAGTGCTGGATCTTCTTAAAAACATCAAGATGGATAAATCTCCAGGGCCGGATATGATACACCCCACGTTGTTGTGAGAATTGAGAGAAGCGATCGCAGGAACATTAGCTATGATCTTTGAATCCTCTTTGGCTGCAGGGAAAGTGCAGGAGGACTGGAGAATGGCAAATGTAGTTCCCTTGTTTAAAAAAGGTAATAGGGAGAAACCTGGGAACTACAGACCGGTGAGTCTTACATCGGTGGTATGCAAACTACTAGAAAGGATTCTTAAGGATAGGATCTACGAGCATTTGGCGAAGTACAGTCTCCTCATGGATAGTCAACATGGCTTTGTGAAGGGAAGATCATGCCTCACGAGCCTGATTGAGTTTTTTGAAGAAGTAACAAAAGAAATTGATGAGGGTAGGGCAGTGGATGTGGTCTACATGGACTTTAGCAAGACATTTGACAAGGTCTCTCACTAGAGACTCATCCAGAAAGTCATGAGACATGGGATCAGTGGAACCTTAGCTGTTTGGATCAAAAACTTGGCTTAAAGGAAGAAACGAGAGGGTAGTTGTGGAAGGAAAGTATTCCTTCTGGAGGTTGGTGACTAGTGGAGTGCCACAGGGATCTGTCCTGGGACCCCTGCCATTTGTGATTTTTATAAATGACCTGGATGTAGAGGTGGAAGGATGGGTGAGTAAGTTTGTGGATGACACGAAGATTGGAGGAGTTGTGGATGGAGCTGTAGGTTGTCGAAGGTTACAAGAGGATATAGACAGGCTGCAGAGTTGGGCAGAAAATGGCAGATGGAGTTCAATCCGGGTAAGTGTGAGGTGATGCATTTTGGAAGGACAAACCAGAAGACCGAGTACAGGATTAATGGTCAGTTACTTAAGAGTGTGGATGAACAAAGGGACAGTGGGGTTCAAATCCATACATCCCTCAAAGTCGCTGCTCAGGTTGCTAGGGTAGTTAAGAAGGCTTATAGGATTCATTAACATGGCTAGGCTTCATTAACATGGGATTGAGTTCAAGAGTAGAGAGGTCACGTTGCAACTCTACAAATCTCTGGTGAGACCACACTTAGAGTATTGTGTTCAATTCTGGTCACCTCGTTATAGGAAGGATGTGGAAGCTATGGTGAGGGTTCAGAGGAAATTTACCAGAATGTTGCCTGGTTTGGAGAACAAGTCATATGAAGCAAGGTTAGCAGAGCTGGGACTTTTCTCTTTGGAGCGTAGAAGAATGTGAGCGGACTTGATAGAGGTCTACAAGATTATGAGAGGCATAGATAGGGTGGATAGTCAGTACCTGTTTCCCTGGGCACCAATAGCAAACACCAGAGGGCATATGTACAAAATGAAGGGAGGGAAGTTTAGGGGAGACATCAGGAGTAAGTTTTTTACACAGAGGGTTGCGAGTGCCTGGAATGACTTGCCAGGGATGGTAGTGGAGGCTAAAACATTAGGGGTATTTAAGAGCTTCTTGGACAGGCACATGGATGAAAGAAAAGTAGAGGTTTATGGGGTAGTGTGGGTTCAGTACTTTTTTTAAAGGATTATATGGGTCGGCACAACATGGAGGGCTGAAGGGCCTGTACTGTGCTGTAATTTTGTTCTATGGTCTCAAACCTATTTCTAGTCAAGTCCTTTGGAAATGAAGTGAATGTTTTAATGCAGGGACAATACTGTCAATTTGTGCAAAAGTTAGTGTTCTGGACTGAAGGGTGTGTATCAGGTTGTAGAGAAGTGATATCTCTCCTGCTTCTTTTCATAATGTCATAAGGTAATGGGTCATCTGTTTAACACATCATCTGAAAGATGACATTACCCGTGATGCAATGATTCCTCAGAATCACAATGAAGTATTACAGTTTTTTGCTCAATTCTCAGTTCAACCCCCAAACGTCTGTATTAGAGCTAAAAATGAGCCAAAATTGAGATTTCAAATTTAATTAAGAAATAATGTACTTCAATATGTTCAGGCAAAGTATCAGATATATGAAGAGAACCACAAATACATCAAAGTGAGGACTAATTAAATTAAATAAAACTGAATTAAAATGAAGGACTAATATGAGTAAACATTGACAAACTCCAGATTCCAATGACTCCTACCACAGGATATTAAAAGCAGTGACTGAGGAATTTGTGAGCAATGATGAGTTAGTCATAAAGTTCTTTTAATGTGTGGAGCCCTGTGCCTTTCATGAGCATCATCTATACATCAGTTTTGTATGGAGGTGATTTTAAAATAAATTACGCTGTTAGTAAAACTATAATTAGTAGCATTATTTATGCTAAATGTACAGAGATAGGATCGTTACAGCATATAAGACCAGTTCATCCATTGGATCTCTCCATGAAGAAGTGACAGAGATTAATTTACACTCTTCCACTTTCTTCAGAGCCGCCCTTCCCTACAAGATATTTTCCCTTAGCTGCGACGCAATTTTAGCTTTGAAAGCTCTTATGAAGTATGTTTTTACTAGTCCTTCAGGTGTTAAGTTCCAGATCCTAACGATTCTGCATAAATTTTTTCCTCACACCCACTATCTTCTGTCCATCTGTTTCCCCTGGTTTTTGCTTATGAGAACACCTACTATTGTTATGGCAATTGAATTATGGCTGACGTAACATGAAAAAGAGAGCGAGCGCATTTGAATTCAATGAGATGTTGTAAACTAGAAGTGTTGCTTAAATTTCTTTGGCACTGTAATTATTAAATTGCTTGTGAGACCAGCATAGAGATAGTTAGGTATTGTTCTTGTTAGTGCATATAATTTGAACACTTTTAGAAAGCAATGTTACCTGAAAAAATAGACTATTACACCTGGGTATAATTCACCTATTTGTTTTGTCATTAAAGTAGCTGTTTTCTAGTGACATCAGTTGGCTATTGTTAAGTTTAACAAAGAGATACATTATATCTCACCAGATTTAGAAAGATCCTTCTACTGAATATTTGACTGGTTTCACTGATAAAAATTATAGGTGCAGATTTTGTTTTAAATTTTGAAAACACAACTTTCATTAGGTATGATCAATTTAAAGTCTGTCAGGAGGAATGACAAGATAGTTTATCTTCAAAACAGGAAGAATCAAAGAGAGTGGCCTTAAATTTCTGGTTGGGCCACTCAGCAGCTGGGCATGTGTAAGACCGATCCTTCTGTACCATAAGACCATAAGGCCATAAGATAAAGGAGCAAAATTAAGCCATTTCACCCATCGAGTCTGTTCCACCATTTCATCCTGGCAGATCCAATTCTAGTTTCAGTCCCAGACTCCTGCCTTCTCCCCATATCCCTTCATGCTATGACCAATCAAGAATCTATTCATTTCTGATTTAAATATACATGAAGACTTGGCCTCCTCGCTACCTGAGGCAAAGAATTCCACAGATTCACCATGCTCTGGCTAAAGAAGTTCCTCCTCATCTCCGTTCTAAAAGGACACCCGTCTATTCTGTAGCTGTTAGACTCTCCCACCATAGGAATCATCCTCTCCACATCCATTCTATCAAGACCTTTCACCATTCGATAGGTTTCAGTTAGGTCACTTCCCATTCTTCCGAATTCTAGTAAATACAGGTCCAGAGCCATCAAACGGTCTTCATTTGACAAGCCATTCAAACTTGGAATCATTTCTGTGAACCTCCTTCAAACCCGCTTCAGTTTCAGCACATCCTTTCTAAGATAAGGGGCCTAAAACTGTTCATAATACTCCAAAATGAGGCCTCACCAGTGCTTTATGAAGTCTTAACATTACATCCATGCTTTTATATTCAGTCCCCTTCGAATGAATGTGAACATTGGATTTGCCTTCCTCACCACAGACTCAACCTACAAATTAACCTTAAGTGAATACTGAACAAGGACTCCAAAGTCTCCTTGCACCTCAGACTTTGGTATTTTCTCTCCATTTAGAAAATAGTCAATCCTTACATTTCTTCTAAAAAAGGGCATGACCATACACTTACCAACACGGTATTTCATCTACCATTTCTTTGCCCACTTTCCTAAGTCCTTTTGTAGCAAGTCCTTTTCTACTTCTGCAAAACTACCTGTCTTCAAACTTCACAACAAAGCCATCAATTCCATCATCCAAATCATTGACATATAACATAAAATGAATTGATTCCAATTCAGACCCCTGTGAAACACCTCTAGTCACCAGCAGCCGTCCAGAAAAGGCCCCCTTTATTCCCACTCTTTGCCTCCTGACAGCCAGTCACTGTTTTATCCATGCTAGAATCTTTCCTGTAATGCCATGGGCTCCTAGTTTGTTAAGCAGCTTCATGTGTGGTACCTTGTCAAAGGCCTTCTGAAAATTCAAGTATACAACTTCAAGACATTCTCCTTTGTCTATCCTACTAGTTATTTCTTCAAGGTATTCCAACAGATTTATTAGGCAAGATTTTCCCATAAGGAAACCATGCTGACTGCAGCCTATTTTATCCAAGTACCGTGAGACTTAATCCTTAACAATCAACTCCACTATCTTCCCAAGTCCACAATCCCTAATCTGAAATCCTTGGGGACAGTTGCATTTCGGAATTCTGAATTTTTCGGATTTCAGAATCCCTCCTTATTGGTTCCGGGACCCCCTGTAGATACCAAAAAACCCGTATGCTCAAGTCCCTTATTTAACCTGGCTCAGTGCGGGTGAACCCGGCGGAGCTCCAGACCTATGCACATCCTCCTGTATACTTTAAATCATCTCTAGATTACTTATAATACCTAATACAATGTAAATGCTATGTAAATAATTGTTATACTGCATTGTTTAGGGAATAATGACAAGAAAAATATTTTGCTTCCAACAAAAACATTCAAGAAAACATAAAAATATACAGCTTCAAACGAACAGAATCAAACACATGGTAAATGACTTATTATTGGAATAAATGTAGAACATCACTGTCATTATGAAACTTCAGTAACTTGTCTTTCTGTTTCTTTAAATCATATACAGTGGTAGTTCCAATACCATATTCTTCAGTAAGGCACCGCACGGACACACCACGATCAAGCTTCTGCAATAACTCCACTTTCTGCGTTATTGATAATGAAAGATGCTTCCTTCTCTTTTTCTCATTGTTACCCATCGGGGTATCTGTAGCTCTTCTTGACATTTTCACAGTGAAATTAAACACAAAGTCAACAGTGAACACAGAATATCAGCGAACAGCAAATGTACGTGTAACCAGTACGAGTACTGAGCCACAACTGACATCTGGCGGCCTCTGCTAGTGCTGTCACGTCACACCTGAGTGACGTCAACTGTGGCTAAAAAAAATTCGGTTTTCGGAGCTTTTTGGATTTCAGAATTTCGGATAAGGGATTGTGGACCTGTACTGAGGTCAGACTAACTGGCCTACAGTTTCCTTTCTTTTGGCTCTCTCCTTTCTTGAAGGGTGGAATGACATTTACAATTTTCCAGTCTTCTGTAACCATTCCAGAATCTTGTGATTCTTGAAAGATCATTACTAGTGCCTTCATGATCTCTTTAGACACCTCTTTCAGAACCCTGGGGTGTACACCATCTGGTCCAGGTGACTTATCCACAGTACCTTCAGATCTTTCAGTTTTTCAAGAATTTTTTCTCTCATAATGATAACTTCACACATTTCATGAGCCCTGACACCAGGAACTTCCACTATCCTGCTAGTGTATTCCACTGTGAAGACTGATGCAAAATATTTATTCAGTACATCCTCCATTTTGTTGTTTGATATTCCTACCTCTCCAGCATCATTTTCCAGAGGTGTGAAATCTACTCTCACCTCTCTTTTATGAATATGAAGAATCTTTTGGTAACCTCTTTAATATTATTGACCAGCTTGCTTTTGTATTCCTTTTACCTTCTTAATTGTTTTTAGTTGCCTTCTGTTGGTTTTTAAAAGCTTTCCAATCCTCTAACTTCCCACTAATTTTTGCTCTGTTATATGCTCTCTCTTTGGCTTTTATGTTGGTTTTGAATTCTCTTGTTAGCCACGGTTGTGTCATCTTTTCTTTAGAATACTTGTTCCTCTTTGGGATGTATATATCTTGTGCCTTCCAAATTGCTTCCAGGAATTCCAGCCGGTGCTCAATGCCGAGCTTCAGAACACTGCCTCCAATTTCGGACGTAAGGTTAATTGCTTACCCAAGTCAAATAATCACCTGTCTGGTTGCATCAGCATTGACCCTCGGAGCTTTTGTTACACCTTACTCAAAGTTCATTTCCTTCACAATGTAGCAAGCGGCCATTCTGCCCATCGATTCTATGGAGGTCCCTTAAAGCTTTCCGATCAACTTGCTTCCCCTATTTATTTCCCTGTAAACTTTCTCATGCTCCAAAATTCTCCCTGGTATTCTGTTCTCAGCCATTTACACTAGGGGCAATTCAGGTTGGCCAAGCAACCTACCAACCCGCAGGGGGATCCCACACAATGAAATGAGGAATGTGCAAAATGCACAGAGAGAGCACCAGATGGCAGAATCAGACTAGGCTGCCAGAGCAGAGAACCATCAGGGGATAACTACTCTCACCTGCCCATATATTGAGTTCTTCCTACAACCAATGATCTAAGTTTAAGGACTCTTCGTCTTGTTATTTCATGTTTATTTATTGCTATTATTTATATCTGCATTTGTACAGTTTGTTATCTTTAGCACTCTATTTGATCTCTTCATTGAATCTGGTTATAGTATTAATTCTATAGATTTGCTGAGTATACCCACAGGAAAAGAAGCTCAGGGTTGTATGTGGTTGCATATACTGTATGTACTCTGATAATAAAATGTACTTTGCGTTTTAAGCAGCACTACCTGCTGTTCTCTATGCTACTCTTTCTTGCAGTCTGAAAGTAAGACGCTCTTATTGATGCATGCAGTTGACTATTCTTTTTCTTCATGTTTATTTATATTCCGAGGGGACATAAGGGATGTCATCATAAAGTAATCCAATTGCATGGGGTCTTGTTACTTTGTGACGCAGACAAATTGGTATCTTTGAAAGAAACTGTCATTGCTCAAAGCAGGGGTTCCTTTGGATCTATGATAGGGAATTTGGACTGAATTTCCTGCGTTAGACACACTAAATGAATGCTGGATTGTGACAGGGCTGGAAGAGGTGGGTAAACACCTCTTTCCTACTTTGCAACTTGCTGTTAAAACAGGAATCCAATCTGGAGCTTAGACCATAAGACCATAAGATATAGGGGCAGAAGTCAGCCATTTGGTCCATTGAGTCTGCTCCACCATTCAATCATGGGCTGATCCAATTCATCTCCACTCCTTTCCCTTCACCTCATATCCTTTGATGCCCTGGCTAACCGAGAACCTATCTATCCATGCTTTAAATGCACCCAATGACTTGGCCCCCACAGCCACTCTTGGCAACAAATTCCACAGATTTACCACCCTCTGATTAAAGTAATTTCTCTGCATCTCAGTTATAAATGAAGGTCTTTCTATCCTGAAGTCATGCCCTCTTGTCCTAGAATCTCAATGCTTGTTGGAAGTACATGAGGGGGTAAATCCTGCAATTATTAGAAACTTCGAAAAAGGAGGGGAAGTTGATCAATGTGTTCAGCTCAACAGAAAATGGGAGAGGACAAAGTACAGAAATAGAGGAAAGGAAGGAGGGCACAAAAACACAGTGAGGAGGTATCACTGGCTTTGTCATTAAGAGACCACACTAAGCACCTCTGTAACATAAAAAGAGATTAAGCAAACAACAAATCAGAGAAATAGAAGAACAATGTACAGATGAGCCAGTGAGGGGCTTAAAGAAATATTATTCTCTTCCTCCTTATACAATACAAAGTAATGATAAATCTCAGCTATCACCCAAACTGCTATGTTCACTAAGGAACTTCTCCTTACTTTCATACAGCTCTGCTTGTTCCCTGGCATCATCCTGCTCTCTATGGTCTACCCAGCCTAATTTTATTTGAAGGAAATTAATGCACAGTGTGAAGAAAGAAAATCTTGAGCAAATTGTCATGTTTCTCATTACCATCTCATTTAATTATGATTTAACAAGCAGAAAATAAGCTGTCAGTGATGTGGCACATAACCATTAAAATGTAAGCAGAAAGAGACCCAGGGCCAGGAAAAGCTCCTTGCAATCATTAAGTGCACACATTACTTTGAAGATAAAGTTCAAAATCAGATTCATATTCGGAAGATGGTGCCAGTGAACAACAAAACCTTGGCAACATCCTCCAGACAGTTCACAAAACCACTTCTTTGACTTCTTTTACATCTTCCTTTTGCTTTCAAATGTGGTTCTTCTACTTTTGGATCCTGTGATTGACATTTTAGTGGTGTGTTTTTGGGCTGATTGAGAGATCAGGGGGTTTGTTGTCTCTGAGGGTGTTCTGGGAGGTGTGTAGCCTTGAGGCCTAGAAGCATGGAGATGGGCGCAAGCCCACAATTGATATCATTTCTCTTTGATCTCATCGAGAAAAGCAGCGAGAAAGATTAAAATCATTGAGGCATGAGCAGAAGCTGAGTGGGTAATACACACAAAATGCTGGAGGAACTTAGCAGGCCAGGCAGCATCTATTTAAGTGAGTACAGTTGACATTTTGGGCCAAATCCCTCCGGCAGGACTGGAGAAAAATAGCTGAAGACTAGATTTGAAAAGTGGGGGAAGCGGAGAGAGAAACGCCAGATGATAGGTGAAACCTGGACAGGGAGGGATGAAGTAAAGAGCATTACCGGGTTTGAGAAATTTGTGTTCTTGCCATCAGGTTGGAGACTACCTAAAAGTTAAATAAGGGGTTGTTTCTCCAACCTAAGTGTGGGCTCATCACCATTCACCTCCTCTACTGTGGTGACGAGGCGACACTCAGGTTGGAGGAATAACACCTTATATTCCTTTTCGGTAGCCTCCAACCTGATGGCATGAACATCGATTTCTCAAACTTCTGGTAATGTCCCCCACCTTCACCATTACCCATCCACTTTTCCCTCTCTCTCCTTAGTCCTATGCTCAACCATCACCTCTCTCTGGTGCTTGTCCCACCCCCCTTTTCTTTCTTCCACGGCCTTCTGTCTCTTTCACCAATCAACTTCCCAGCTCTTTACTTCACCCATCCCCTTCCAGGTTTCAGCTATCACCTTGTGCTTCTCTCACCCCTCTCTCCACCTTTTCAATCTACTTTCCCAGCTTTCTCCTCCAGTCCTTTCTTGGCCCAAAACATTGACTGTACTTTTTTTTCATAGATGAAACTGGCCTGCTGAGTTCCTTCAGCATTTTGTGTGTGTTGCGTCTGCAGATTTTCTCTTGTTTGTGAAGGTGAGTGGGGGCTTAGTGCCGTTTTCCAGCCTCTTGCTCACTCCTCCCAGAGAATAGCCCTGCATTCGAGTGGCCTCTCTCTCTCTCGATGCTGTTGGAAAAAGGTGCTGGAGTCCCAGATCTGCAGATAACAAATGACACAGTGCTAGGTTGCAGTAGAACTGAGATGAACTGAATGTGCTTGGACTCTTTTGATTCAGTGTTTTATATTCCACGTTTTTTGCTAACTTCTTCGCTGTTTGCACAATTTGTTTTTTTTCTATGCCTGGATAGGAGGGATTGGTTTGACGTTTTTCTTTGAGTGAGTTCCCACAGTTTTATTTTTTTTCGTGGCTGTCTGTGGGAAGACAAATCTCAGGGTTGTATACTGCATAAATACTTAGATAATAAATGTACTTTGAATCTTTGAGATTAAATTATTTAATCACATGTACATCAAAACATAGAGTAAAATGCATTTGAGTTGACAACTAATGCAACCTTGGCATGTTCTGGGAGTAGCCCACAAGTATTGCCACACGTTCCGGTGCCAATATAGCATGCCCACAATGTTCAGCTGAAAAATACAAACAGTAACAGGAACATAACAAAACAACAACAACAAAATAGGCCCCTTTCCTACCCACCCACTGACACACACAGATAGGTCTCCAGCCCCTGGGCAGGTGGCCTCCAGCCCTCCAGCGGACTTGCAGACATTGGGCCTCCATGAAGCAGACAAAGGCTGGATACAAGGTTGAGAAGGCAGCCTCGACTATCTCTTGACTGATAGAGTCAAAGTCTTCAGTGAAGGGAGATACAACTGATTCATGTCTTGTCTTGAAGATGGTCACAATTAGGTAATCTCAGAGGTCCTCTGTCATGTAGGATTCAAGAATTGAGGTTGTGAATTTTTGACCAACTTTCTGCCTGATGAAGTTTATTTCAACATTTTACACTTTATATGCAGGTGATTCGGTGAGGCTACATTTTACAGTGTGCATCACATTTCCAATGGAACTTTCAAAGCTGCCAGAGTCTGCCTGTCTGTGATTCAGTTACAAAGGAAGCATGGTGGCATGGCTGCAGGGTAGTTGGTGCTGTTGGTGGCTCCAGCATGCCAGGTTCACTTCTGAGCTTGGGTGCTTCTGTGTAGAGTCTGAATTTTCTGTCCATGATTGCAAGGGTTTCTGATGGTGTTCTGATCTCAAAGATGTGGAGGTAGGCAAATGGCATCCAGTGTAGGTGGAGAATAAGAGATGAGATGATGGGCATGTAAGAGGGAATAGGAGTGATGGGAATGCTCTGAGATTCAGCATTAACTTGATGGGCTGAATGGCCTCCATCCTTTTTATATGAAAATTTAACAAATAATATGATAAATACAAGTAGAAGAGATGAAATACTGGCTGCTTTACAGGCCGTATCAGAGAGAACAAAGCACTGGGACTTTGTGGGACTGAATCAGACCAGAACAGGCTGGGGAAGTAGATTCTGTGTTCTGACAGACATTAATTAAATATAGTTAGTTCTATAGCTATTCAGTTATAATTTCCGTTGCTCAGATTTATAACTGCCTGATTTTGGTGGAAGATGGTGGAGCCAAATGTGAGGGTTTGCAGAGTGACAGAAATCAAATAATAGAAAAGTAGGTTGGTGTAAGTAATGACAGAAGTGATTCATGCCATATTTTCCTGATGTTTCTGCAGCCTGCTTCTAGAAAATGAATGTGAATTACATGCTAAAGTAACAATCCATATGACTCAGGATGCTGCTGGCTCACACCAGCCTTTGAAGATCATTGTCCTCTGAATTTAAAGGAAAATGTTTTTGTAAAGTTATTTCAGTGAAATGAAAGGCAGGGTTTCCTAACAGGAAGTAACAAATGCCCAGGCAATTAGACACAAACTCTGATTGTATTACCTATTTTAAAAGTGAGCTGAAGTAATGACTGGAAGCCTGAAGCCTCTTGACATCTCTCGGGAGATGAACACAGGGATTCAACTGTTTAGGGAAAACTGAGTCTCCCTGACTGACTATACTGAGGGTAGAAGAACAGATCTAAATAAGATCAATCAGATATTTTAAAATGAAAAAGGATGCTCTGAACGTGAAAAGAAATTCTGAAAGAGATTAATTCACAAACGTCTAAGGGGTGCCACAGTACCGTTACTGTGAAGGTTATTTCAGCTTGAGGAGTTCTGGATTTCACACGTTTGTATGTTCTCCCTGTGACCATGTGGATTTCCTCCAGAAGCTCTGGTTTCTTCCCACTGTCAAAAGACTTAGCGGTAAATAGGTTCTTTGGTCATTGTAAATCATTCTGTGATTGGGCTAGAGTTAAATTGGTGGTTTGCTGGGTAGTGCAGATCGTTGGGCTGGAAAGGCCTGTTCTGTGCTGTATCTCTAATAAAAAATAAATAAAATTTGCATTGGCAGCTGGGAAGCAACTCAAGTCCATAAGATGGGCACTAAACATGGAGGTTGACTTCTCCTACAATGGGTGAATAGAATGCGCTGAGTGAAGGTGTGAGGCACAAGTTGTTTTTTCAAGATAGTGCTTAGCAACTCAGTAAATGTTTACCATTATATACCAAACCCTCTAGTATTAGATATTACACCGCTGGGAAAAAGATACCAGCTGTCTACTCTATCTATGCCTTTCACAATCCTATAAACCTCCACCAGGTCTTGCCACTGCATTTGCTGCTCCAGAAAAATTAACCCAAGTTTGTTCAACCTCTCCTTACAGCACACGTCCTCTAATCCAGGCATCATCCTTGTAAACCTCTTCTGCACACTCTCCCAAGCTTCCGTGTCCTAGAATTGAATGCATTTCTCCACATGTGGTCTAAGTTTTAAAAACTTGACAGTTTTAAAATGCTGGAACATAACTTCCTAACTCTTGAATGCAATACCTGACTTGTGCTCAATACCTAGCAACCTATGCAGCCACTTTCAAAGAGCTGCAGACTTGGACCCCAAGATGCCCCTGTACGTCAAAGGAGAAAACAGATGTAAAATTGATGCGCCATCAATAACTCTCTGAGACGTGAGGCGAGATATAGGCTTTTACTGGCTGGAAGAAAGAACAAGCAGCAACTGACCACCACATTACATCCTGGAGACTGAGACCAGGGCTCAGGCTCCAATCACCTTTATACCGGGGTCTGTGGGAGGAGCCACGGTCAGTAGGAGGAGCCACAGGAGCAGTCAGCGGGTGGGGGGGGGGGGGGGCCTGTCCAGACAGCTATACGCAGTTCACTACAAAAATACTAATTAGATCACAGCTAAGCTAGTGTAAATAATTTTGATTACCACATTCCAGTCTTAGGAATATAAAGCATATAAATGATGCTGCCAATATTGAACGATTTACATAGACCAAGGTTATTTGTTTGTTTTTGTAGCGATAGAAGGTTAGGGGGTATATAGTTCAGGTGAATGATTTAATAAAGGGCCTAGGAGACATAAGAGACAGCAGATACCGGAATCTGGAGGAAACAGAAGAGCTGTTGAGGAACTTAGTAGATCAAGCAACACCTCCGAGGGAAATGGACATTGATGTTTCAGGTTGAGACCCTTCATCTGGTCCCCTTATCAAAGCCTTTCATCCCCTAGGGTACCATGCTGGAGTAATTTTCCCAAGCAGAGAGCTTAATAATAAAGAGACATAGATTTAAAGTGTATATAAAATTATTTGTTACAGAGCCTTTTCTTTCAGATTTTTGAGGTGAGAGAGAAACTGCAAAGATGACAACATTATTTTGTTTCAGGTAAGTGTGTTAATTTAAGTAACATTAGATAAACAAACATGTAAGAAGCCCAGCTGAACTCAGATGGGAAAGAATGTACAAGCGGATTATTTTGGCTTCCTTCCTCTGTGGTGACAAAATCCTGTTCTTTCTCAGCTTGTAAAACAAGCTATGAACTTGTTTTGAGGCACTGTTTGACGGTCTGCTAAGTCCTCACACTGCACAGTGTTAGGGATTTGAAATTCCTTACAATCAATTTTATTTCGCTTTTTGTCAGAAGGGATATTTCTTTGTGTACTTCCTTGAGGATTATTCTCTCTCCAATATGTTATTGCAATGTGTTTTCTTTATGTAGGAGCTCAGACAGAAATACCTCACAGGCTTTTATCAATAGTGCTTTATCTCTCTTTGCTCTGCAGCCATATGTGCACACTTTTCCAACTAACATCTTTGCATACCATTTAGGAAGGGGAAAAGTGGCTGATTTTTCATGTTACTTACTCTGGTTACAGATGCCATGAACAATCCTATTACTCCACAGATGGCGATGAAATTTATAAAACTTTTTCTGGGTTTTTAACAGAAGTGTGAAAGCTAATGGACTTGTATGAGGCAGCAAGTGCTTTAGTTGAAGGGGTAGATTCAGATTAGTTTATAGTGGAATATCTACCTGGATGCAATGGAATTCCCTGCTTGCATGAAGCTTACCGAGTAAACAGTAATTAGTAACAGAAAAGCATGTGTCATAGTTTGATCAACTGTGATTTATTCTCAGCTCATCTTTATTTTCTCACTATAATTCAGATTTCACTTTTAAAATCTTTGCCTCTTATTTTCTTCTGAACTGTTAGATTTTTGGTTCAAAATAATGCTTATATTTCCTTCGATACTCCCATTACTTATTCTAGATTTTTTGATTCAGGTGATCTGCCTCACCTGTAGTTACCAGTATCAATCAGCCTGCCCCTCCTACTCTGTCGCACTTCATTAAGCTGCCATGTACAATACTGGTATAACCTGGATGACTTTTGCCAGTTTTTTCCCCCTCAACAGTCACTGAAAATGTATGTTAAAAAAACAATGATCTCACCAGTGTGTACTGTTCTGACCTGCACTTCCTGCCAGGTCTATAAAGTGTTAGGTCCCCCTGCTGCTTTCAACTGTCACTTAAATATAACTCATGAAAATAATGGCTTTTGTGGGCTAATCAAGAGTTTTTCTGTAACATTCTAGGACTTGAAGATGTGATGAAACCTATGGAAAAACTCAAAGGTTAAAGTAAATTTATTATCAAAGTGCATATATGTCACCATGCACAATCATGAGTTCATTTTCCTGCGGATATACTCAGTAAATTCACTAATCATAACAGAATTAATGTAAGACCACACCAACAGGATGGACAAACAGCAAATAGACAACAAACTGTGCAAGTACAAAAAGAAATTAATAACAATAGTAAATATATAAGCCATAGAGATGGAGAACAAGAGATGAAGAGTCCTTTAAAGTGAGTCCATAGGTTGTGCAAACATTTCAATGATGGGGCAAGTTAAATTGAGGAAGTGATCCTGTTTGGTTCAAGAACTTGATAGTTGAGGGGTAGTAACTGTTCCTGAACCTGGTCGTGTGAGTCCTGAGGCTTCTGTACCTTCTTCTTGATGGCATCAGTGAGATGAGAGCTTGACTTGGGTGGTGGGAGTCCCTGATGATGGATACTGCTTTCCTGAGAATATGCTCTGTGTAGATGTGGTCAATGGAGTGGAAGACTTTACCTGTGATGGACTGGCCCATATCCATGACTCTTGGGATTTTCTGTTCAAGGGCATTGGGTGTTCCCATACCAGGGCCTGATGCAGCCTGCCAATATACTCTCCATCGCACATCTACAGAAGCCTGTCAATGTTTCAGATGTCATGCTAAATATCACAAACTCCTGAGGAAGTAAAGGTGCTGCTCTGGTTTCTTTATAATTACGCTTATGTGCTGAGCACAAGACAGGTCCCCTGAAATGATAATACTGAGGAATTTAAAGTTGCTGAACCTCGGCTCCTCTGATCCCCCGGTGAGGACCATCTCATGGACCACCGGTCTCCTCCTCCTTCTCAGAACATAACAACTACTTTCAGTCAAAAAAGTATCTATTTTGTCAGCAGATTGATTCTATTTAAAACACACAGCAGTCCATGGATTCTATTGCAAACAATTCAATGAAGCATAACATTCTGTCAACTGAAACCATCGGAAGTTTCCCCAGTAAAAGTATGATGATATTTCAAACGGACTGCAGTGAGTTGGGGATACTCCTCCACTTATTATAAGTGTAAAACTCAAGTTAATTCACTTGGAATGGGAACTGTAGTTGCAACTGAGTTAAGAAATACCTGAATCTACATAGGCTGGGAGCAAGTTGTCACTATACATGGACATTAAATGTATTAACAGTTAACTATAATTAAATGAAAGCTGCAGTGCCTGCTGATACATTTATTGTTCACATTCCCATGATAAACAAGTAGGAAAATGCAGCTTGTGGACTCGTCATGTCAGAACTTATTGCATGTGACGCTACATTGGCACGTATCAGTGTGTGGTTGGCAAACTATCTAATTGCATGAGCCCAATGGTCCTATCCTGTGGGTGGAAGTGATCTGGAGCCAATCCACTGCTGAGAAATTGCAATAAAGTCAGAGACATAAAGATTATAAGTGGTAAGCAAATTAAATCGAGACAGCATTCTGCGGTGCAAGAAAAGGACACCCATTTTTGGTCACTCTTTAAACTTAACAGCAACCTATTGCCATAGCTACAGCTGACACCAAGATCCTTAAGGAGAAAAGAAAAGACTAAGTTTTTTTATTCCTATTGTGGAGAGGTATTTTAAGCTATAAATAGATAAACACAGAAATTGTGAAACCTTGTTGTTGGCAACAAATTCACCAATTACATTTAAATGCTGCAGCAACCGTTCTCCAAGTATAATCCACATTAGTTATACTTAGATTACCTGCTCCTTTGTAATGCAGGGGCTTTTCATTCAGAGAATGTTGGTGCCACGATAGCATAGCGGTTAACGTGATGCCATTAGAGCTCAGGGCACAGAAGTTGGAGTTCAGTTCCAACACTGTTGTAAAGATTCTCTGTATGTCCTCCCCATGGAATGCATGGGTTTTCCCCAAGTGCTCTGGTTTTCTCCCATAGTCCAAAAATGTACTGGATAGGATAATTGGTCCTTGTAAATTGTCCTGTTAGGTTGAATCGGGTTTTGCTGGGGTGGCGTGGCCTGTAGTGTCTACTCCGTGCAGTATTGCTAAGTAAGTAAATAATTACAATTGGAAAAATAATTGAAATTTGAGTTTTCCATTTTTAACACACTATCCTAACTCAAAACTGACTAAGTTATTTTTGAAATAAAAGCAACACAAAGGCTGGCTTTCAGATTCCAGAACATTATACCACAATTCACATTAGATCCTTTCTCCTGACTTTGTCTCTCTGATTCTAAGGGCCTTCTTTCCCAACATAGAAGCCCATTATCGTGACACTTCCTCTATTTACCTCCCAGCTTCATGTACATTCTAGTTATTGACTTTTACTTTTGTCCAAGTTTGCATTTCTTAATGTCAATCAGAAGTTAATCACTTTATCTCTGCAATGAATATGCCTCACCTTTGCTAATTGATTGAGTTGAGAACAACTTCTATTCAGCTTGCCTATTATCCCCAATCAAATAATTCATGTATCATCCAAAATATTTTATTATTAATCCACATATATTTATATCTATTTCCTCTAAATATGTTTTCCATTGTTAAGTAAAAATGAGATTAAGCTTTGATATATTTGTATGTTCACTAGTTCATTTGATTATTCCAAGATCAGGCATGGATATATGTGTTGTTAAATTTGATTTATGGCACTAATAAGGATGCTCTGCACTTCTAATGATCTCTTGGATGGGTGTCTGGAAATAAAAGCTCTGGGTTCATTTAGGGAATAATTCAACATCACAACTTCATAGACAATGTGAATATGTATTGAACATATGCAACTAATATCTGCAAACAGAGCTATAAATGCAAACTTGGGATATTGGAAACTATAATTAGAAGAGATCCAGAGAACCAAATTGCATTTATAGCATAGTTGTTGGAAATATCTCAAAGGAACTGTTAGTTTGATGATCTGGTTGTCTTAAAAGCTCTCAGAGGAGGGGTGAGGGAATAAAGCTACGTGAACAAATCATCTTGTCACATGCTGAGGTTAATAAGAACATAAGATATAGGAGCAGAATTAGGCCATCTGGCTCATCGAGTCTGCTCTGTCATTTCATTATAGCTGATCCAATTTTCTTCTCAGCCCCAATCACCTGCATTCTCTCTGTTTTCCTTCATGCCCTGACCAATTACAAACTTTTGTAAGAATCTATCAACCTCTGACTTAAATATATATATATATATATATGTAAAGACTTTGCCTGTGGCAAAGAATTCTCTGGCTAAAGAAATTCCTCCCATTCTCTGTTCTAAAGGGACACCCCTCTATTCTGAGACTGTATCCTTTGGATTTAGGTTCTCCCACCATAGGAAATATCCTCTCCACATCCATTCTATTAAGGCCTTCCACCATTCAATAAGTTTCAATGAAGTCTCCCTCATTCTTCTGAATTTTAGTGAATACAGTCCCAGAGCCATCAAACATTCTTCATATGACCAGCCATTCAATCCTGAAATCATCTTTGTGAGGCTTCTTTGGACCCCCTCCAGTTTCAGCAAGTGCTTTCTAAGATAGGGACCAAAAACTGCTCACAATACACCAAGTGAGGTCTCACCAGTGCTTTACACAGTCTCAACATTAAAGCCTCGCTTTTATATTCTAGTACTCTTGAAATGGATGCTAGCGTCTCTTTTGCCTTTCCTACCACAGACTCCAACAGCAAATTAACCTTTAGGGAATCTTGTATGAGTACACCTAAGCCCTTTTGCACCCCAGTTTTTAGTACTTTCTCTCCATTTAGAAAATAGCCAACCTATTCATTTCTTCTACTGAAGTGCATGACCATACACTTACCAATACTGTATTCCATCTGTCATTTCTTTGTGCATTCTCCTAAATCACCTAAGTCCTTCTGTAGCCTCTCTACTTCCTCAAAGCCACCTTCACCTATGTAGCTATTAGTGAAACATAGTTGGAGGAGGGGTGTGATTGGCAACTAAATATTCCTGGATTTCGTTGCTTCAGGTGTGATAGAATTGGAGGGGCAAGAGGGGGAGGTGTTGCATTGCTTGACAGAGAAAATATTAACAGCGGTGCTTTGGCAGGATAGATTAGAGGGTTCATATAGGGAGGTTATTTGGGTGGAACTGAGGAATGGGAAAGGTGTAGTAACACTTATAGGGATGTATTATAGACCACCTAATGGGGAGCGAGAATTGGAGGAGCAAATTTGTAGGGAGATAGCAGATATTTGTAGTAAGCACAAGGTTGTGATTGTGGGAGATTTTAATTTTCCACACATAGACTGGGAAGCCCATTCTGTAAAAGGGCTGGATGGTTTGGAGTTTGTAAAATAACCTTAAGGGAGGTTAGTGTAGAAATAGCAGGGGCTCTGACAGAAATATTTCAAATATCATTAGAAACGGGGATGGTGTCAGAGGATTGGCATATTGCTCATGTGGTTCCATTGTTTAAAAAGGCTTCTAAGAGTAAACCTAGCAATTATAGGCCGGTCAGTTTGACGTCAGTGATTGGTAAATTAATGGAAAGTATTCTTAGAGATGGTATATATAATTATCTGGATAGACAGGGTCTGATTAGGAACAGTCAACATGGATTTGTGCATGGAAGGTCATGTTTGACAAATCTTATTGAATTTTTTGAAGAGGTTACGAGGAAAGTTGACGAGGGTAAAGCAGAGGATGTCGTCAATATGGACTACAGTAAGGCCTTTGACAAGGTTCCGCACAGAAGGTTAGTTAGGAAGGTTCAGTCATTTGAAGTAGTAAAATGGATCCAACAGTGGCTGGATGGGAGATGTCAGAGAGTAGTGGTGGATAACTGTTTGTCAGGTTGGACGCCGGTGACTAGTGGTGTGCCTCAGGGATCTGTACTGGGTCCAATGTTGTTTGACATATACATTAATGATCTAGATGATGGGGTGGTAAATTGGATTAGTAAGTATGCAGATGATAATAAGGTAGGTGGCGTTGTGGATAATGAAGTAGGTTTTCTAAGCTTGCGGAGAGATTTAGGCCAGTTAGAAGAGTGGGCTGAACGATGGCAGATGGAGTTTAATGCTGATAAGTGGGAGGTGCTACATTTTGGTAGGAATAATCCAAATAGCACATACATGGTAAATGGTCGGGCATTGAAGAATGTAGTAGAACAGAGTGATCTAGGAATAATGGTGCATAGTTCCCTGAAGGTGGAATCTTATGTGGATATGGTGGTGAAGAAGGCTTTTGGTATGCTGGCCTTTATAAAACAGAGCATTGAGTATAGGAGTTGGGATGTAATGTTAAAATTATACAAGACATTGGTAAGGCCGAATTTGGAGTATTGTGTACAGTTCTGGTCACCGAATTATAGGAAAGATGTCAACAAAATAGAGAGAGAACAAAGGAGATTTACTAGAATGTTACCTGGGTTTCAGCACCTAAGTCACAGAGAAAGGTTGAACAAGTTAGGTCTTTATTCTTTGGAGCATGGAAGCTTTGTGGGGGGGACTTGATAGAGGTATTTAAAATTATGAAGGGGATAGATAGAGTTGATGTGGATAGGCTTTTTCTATTGAGAGTAGGGGAGATTCAAACAAGAGGACATGAGTTGAGAGTTAAGAGGCAAAAGTTTAGGGGTAACACAAGGGAGAACTTCTTTATTCAGAGAGTGGTAGCTGTGTGGAACGAGCTTCAAGTAGAGGCGGTAGAGGCAGGTTTGATTTTGTCATTTAAAAATTATTGGATCGGTATATGGACAGGAAAGGAATAGAGGGTTATGGGTTGAGTGCAGGTAGGTGGGACTAGGTGAGAGTAAGCGTTCAGCATGGACTAGAAGGGCTGAGATGGCCTGTTTCTGTGTTGTAATTGTTATATGGTTATCTTCATATCATCTGCAAACTTTGCAACAAAGCCTTCAATTCCATTATTCAAATCATTGACTTATAATGTAAGAAGAATTGGTCCCAACACGGATGCCCATGGAACACCACTAGTCGCTGATAGCCAACAAGTTGAGGCTCCCTTTATTCTCGCTCTTTGCCTCCTGCCAATCAGCCACTGCTTTATTCATGCTACAATCCTTCCAGTAATACCATGGGCTTGCAGCTTGTCAAGCAGCCTCAAGCATAGCACCTCATCAAGGTCCTTCTGAAAATCCAAGTACACAACAGCAACTGAATCTTCTTTGTCTGCTTCTTGTTTCTTCAAAGAATTCCAACAGGTTTGTCAGATCTGTCCCTTGAGGAAACCATACTGACTTTGACCTATTTTATCATGTGCCTCTAAGTACCCTCAGACCTCATCCTTGATAATCGGCTCCAACATCTTCCCAACCACTGATGTCAGACCAACTGGCTTATTGTTTCCTTTCTTCTGCCTCTTTCCCTTCTTGAAGAGTGGAGTGATGTTCACAATTTTCCAGTCTTCCGGAACCATTACAGAATCTAGTGATTCTTGAAAGATCATTCCTAATTCCTCCACAATCTCTTCAGCTGCCTCTTTCAGAGCCTTGGGGTGTACACCATTTGGTCCAGGTGACTTATCTACCTTCAAACCCTCCAGTTTCACCAGAGTCCTTCTCTCTAATAATAATAACTTCACACACTTCATGACTTCTGACACCTGGAATTTCCACCGTACTGCTAGAGAAGAACGATGCAAAGTACTTAATCAGTTTGTCCACCATTTCCTTGTCCCCCTTTACTACTTCTCCAGCAACATTTTCCAGTGGCTCAATATCCACT
Organism: Hypanus sabinus; assembly: GCF_030144855.1. Lineage (NCBI taxonomy): Eukaryota > Metazoa > Chordata > Chondrichthyes > Myliobatiformes > Dasyatidae > Hypanus > Hypanus sabinus. The sequence goes on along the minus strand of NC_082714.1, from coordinate 122,818,883 downwards.
CTTGCCTGTCTTTTACACTTTATATACCTGATGAAACTTTTGATATCCTCTTTAATATTATTGTCTAGTTTACTTTCTTCTTTACCTTCTATATGACTTTTTTAGTTGCCTTCTGTTGGTTTTTAAAGGCTTCCCATTCCACTTATTTCCCATTAACTTTTGCTCTATTATATGCCCTCTCTTTGACTTTTATTTTGGCTTTGAATTCTCTTGTTGTCTGCAGTTGTGTCATCTTTACTTTGTGTCATCTTACTTCTTCCTCTTTGGGATGTATATATCCTGTGCCTTTCATATTGCTTTCGGCCATTTCTGCTCTGTTGTCATCCCTGCCAATGTTATTCTGGCCAACTTCTCTCTCATGCCTCTGTAAATCCCCTTACTCCACGGTAATACTAATACATATGACTTTATCATCTCCTTCTCAAGCTTCAGGGTGAATTCAATAATATTATGATCTCTTGTCCCTAAGGGTCCTTTTACCCTGATGGGGATTTCAAAAATTAAATAAAACTCATTGGACTAGAAATTACATCACATAACCTCTTTATTGACCGTATAATAAATTTAAAACAAATCATTTGTAGAGTGAATGAAATTCTAAATCACATGTGAAACCCATAAATGGCATAGACCTCACACAATGCTGTTCAACATGAGTCGGAGCTGGAGGTCATTACTTCAATGGGAAGACCTGGCTTGGGGAGTCTGTGGTGTCCTACTAGGTTCTTCAATAGTTTTCACTTTAACTGATTATCACCACAGCTCCCAGCTGATTTCCTCAATCACCTCCCTAGCCAAACTATTGGATTATCATTCCAAATTTTTCCTAATGACCAATGCCAAAGCTAAGTTCATACCAATCATTTGAACAATATTTCCTCCACTGCTGTGCCCCAAGCTGACTGACTTTGCGTTCCTCTATTCCCAGCAACTGCCTCCACACTTGTCTCCTTTCCAAACAACTGGAACAAACAGCATCTCTCTTTCTACAGCGAGATCATTGCCTTCTTCCCCCCTCCCCAAAATACTTTATTTTTCCAGCCCTAGTGCTTCTTACATCTTGTATGATATTAGTACACTACTTGGGTGAAGCATCTGCAATGAGGTTGGGGGAGGGAAAAGGAGATTATGGAGAAAGAGCTCGGTAATAGTGTTTCTGCGTTGTGGACTCCAGCAGATTGCAAGCTCATGCTGGATAATTTCAATGAATCTGTGACGTACAAAGAAAGGATACCACTACAGGATGGAGGGATGCTGTTCTAATACCATTTCAGTTATGCCTGCTCGCCTAGACTACTGCTACTGTGCAGATACCAGGGCCCAGAAATGCCAACAATAACCCTTCATGACCACTTGCAAGGGACATTCATCCACCAATTTGATTGCAACCAAGATGGGGACATCCCATTAAAGAAGCATTGTACAATCGTACCCAGCTGAACAATATGGATTTGATATTATGAGATGTATAAAGTGTTAAACATATTGGCTTGTTTGCTTTCCCTCTCATGAAATTAGCAGAAAGGGAGAGTGGAATGACCATTAATGGAGAAATGGTAACATGTCTAATGTATGAATGTAGGGAACTGTGTTTTTTATTTATTTGTACTCATGAACATTAGTATTTGCATTGACATTGGCATTTGTTGATTATGGTCATTATCACTACAATACAACCACAAAATTCAGGCACTTATGTCAAACATGTTGTCTTAGCTAGTTAGAGAAGTGGATGCCCGAGGTCCTAAAATTTATTGCATTATAAGTACTGAGATTGAGATGCACAAGTATCACAAGTAAGGTGAAAGAGAATCCCAAGGCCTTCTACATTTATATTAAGAGCAAAAGAGCAAGGGACAAAATTGGTCCTCTGGAAGTTCAGAGTGGTCACCTATGCATACAGCTGAAAGTGGTGGGCAGATCTTCAATGGACCTTTTGCCTCTGTATTTACTCAGGAGACAGACACAGAGTCTAAAGAAGCAAGCAACGAGGTTATGGACCATATGCAGATTACAGTGGAGGAGATGTTTGCTGTCTTGAGATAAATTAGGGCAGTTAAGGTGTTCCCTCAGACCTTATGGGAGGCTCGTGCAGAAATTGCAGGGGCAATAGCAAAGATATTTTAAATGTCCTTATCAACTGGTGAGATGTCGGAGGATTGGAGGATAGCTAATATTATTCTAGTGAGCCTGACATAAATAGTGGGTAGGTAGTTGGATGGAATTCTAAGGATCAGATATATAGGTCCTGTGTTTAGATAGACAGGAACTACTTGTGGAGAGTCACCATGGCTTTGTGCATGGTAGGTCACGTCTAACCAAACTTAATAAAGTTTTTCAAGGACGTTACCAGGAAAATTGATGAAGGCAAGGAGGTAGACGTTGTCAACAGGCAAGGCCTTTGACAAGGTTCTGCATGGGAGGTTAGCCAAAAAGGTTCAGTCACTTGGCATTCAGAATGAAGTAGTAAATTGGATTAGGTAGTGGCTTTGAGAAAGAAGCTAGAGAGTGATAGTAGGTGGTTGCTTCTCTGACTGGAGGCCTGTGACTAGTAGTGTGCTGCAGGGATCGGCGCTGGGTTTGTTGTTGTTTGTCACCTATATCATCGATTTGGATGATAATGTAGTACACTGGGTTAACGAATTTGCAGGAATACAGGAGTTGAGATGTTATTTTGAACTTGTATAAGATATTGCTGAGACCTAAATTGCAATATTGTGCACAGTTCTGATCACACCTGCAGGAAAAATGTTAATAAAATTAAAAGAGTACAGAGAAAATATACAAGGATGTTTCCTGAATTATATGGAAAGGTTGAATAGATTAGAACTTTATTCCCTTGAATGTAGGAGACTGAGGGGAGATTTATTTGAGGAATACAATGTTGTGATGGGTATAGATCAGGTAAATGCAAGAGATTTTTTCCACTGAGGTTGAGTGAAACTAGAACTAAGGTTCAAGTGTTAAGGGTGAACGATGAAATGTTTAAGGGGAAAATGGGGAACTTTTTTTACTCAGAGAGTAGTGAGAATATGGAATGTACTGCCAGTGGAAGTAATGGATTTGGGTTTGATTTCAACATTTAAGAGAAACTTGGATAGGTACCATGGATGGGAGGGGTATGGACGGTTATGATCTGGGTGCAGGTCAATAGGACTAGGCAGATTCAGCATGAACTAGGTGGGCCAAAGGGCCTGTTGATGTGCTGTGGTGCTCTATGACTCTCTTATGTAATACCCTGGGAAAGGTTTCACTGCTAACATAATGGTTTTTCTCTAGCTGCAGTATTTGGGTTATGACTAGAGATAATGGGAGCTTTGGAATGTGCACCGTCCAATGAAGGGAGTGTGTTTTTCCTGTTGTTTGCCCAAGAGCGAAATGTTCTCAGTCTTTTGTTCGGCAAGAGATGAAGAGAGATGACGCGAGTTAGGAGAGGGCATAGACCGCAGGACGGAGTGGACTTGGAGTGAGGGGCCGGGAGTCGACGACGCCCAGGGGAAATCGATGGAGGACTAATGGACGGGAACCTGTGAGCTCCAACATGTACATTAGACTATTCCAGTACAATGGGCACCTTTCTGTTTGCTTTTGTTTACTAATCCTCTAGTCAAATTAAGAATTATAAAGCTAAATCGTTTAATTGCATATGGTGTACTGTCTGTTATTTCATGGTACTGATTTGTAACAGGGTGACACATCACACAGCATCCACACAAACAAGAAGTCTTGCACCTCAGATTTCACATGTTTGGTGGAGCTGGAGACTGTCTACCCTAGACTAACACCACTGGCCAAACCTGAGGGTTAAATTTGTTTATTACTTTTTAGGCAACATTCTATGTTTTTAAAGCTCATAGTTCTTTATAATTATTTAAATATTCATCCTGCAATAAGTGTGTTGTCAATTGGATGGACACAACAGCAGAAGACCAATATTTTGAATGGCTGTAATGAATTAAGGATTGATTACATTACTTAACACCAATCAAATTTTTTTAGAGGGAATGAACTTTGTGCCTGGATTAATTGCTCACCATTGAGCTATAGCATAATTTGAGAGACTTCTCGAACTGTGTTATTTTAGGGAATTTAGTTTCTATTTAGATTCTTGGGCATTGCCACTGTAGCAATGAAATGGGATACAATCTAAATATAATTGTAAAAGTTTTACTGAGTAACCATAGGATAGAGAGGCAGGAGGAGACCTACCAGACATAAGATCAATCTAGTGGGAGCAGGTAGCCTTGGAGGTCAATGGCAAGAGTCAGGTTCTGAGAATATGGATCAGTGCAAGAGTAGCAAAGACTCATAGTTGTGTTCCAGGAAAACAACTACATGTTCAAATGCCATAGTCTATTAACTATATTATTAGATCAACTTCAATATCGATTAGTTTCCTCATTACTACACCTAGATGATCAAATATTGTATAATACTAAGCTCCTAATAGCATTGACATGGAGCAATGCCTTGATACTATATTATCACCACTATCAGCTCCAAGAACAGCTACTTCTGTGCAACCATGTGGTTCTTGAACTGACTGGCAAAACCCTAATCACTACAGTTTAGCAACACTATGGCCACTTTGATAACTTTGCAATAAAATAGTCTTTTTTATTCTAATTAAGTTCTTGTAAAGTTACTGTATAACTTATGTTTATATTTTCATTGTGAATATGATATTACATGCCTGTGCTGCTGCTGAAAGTAAGTTTTTCATTTCCCCTGTGCACACATGTAATTATGACAATAAACATGACTTTGATATGAATTGTTACAAAAAAATCACGGTATGACATTTCTGTTGGATAGCACTGACTGCTTTCACACTAATATGCCTAACTTCAGCCTAAGTAGCAGGGAGAAAGAAAACAAGGAATTTCAAATTTAAGTCACATCGAGGTTCCATTCTTGCAACGATTGTGCAAGAAATTGGCTTAAGAACAATTGGCCAGTTCTGCATATAAATGGCTGTGAGCACTGAGAAAGTACCATCTACCAAGTCATTCAGTTCAAACATGAAACTAAGACTGCTAATCAGCTCTAGTACAGGATCCCAAGATTTAAAGTTTAAAGTTCAAAATAAATTTATCATCAAAGTACATACAGCATGAAACACTGAGAATAGAAAATGGAACTTCAACATTACTCAGGTCAGCATGCAATTTGTGCCTAAATTGGAAACACTATTTTTCCAATAGTCCAATAGTCTTATGATATAATGTTCTTGTTTTTATGGAAAGGTGCACACCCTTGGTTCATTGTGTAAGAATAGAATTATAATAACACACACTTCTAATAGGTAATTTTTCTTTTCATCTTTGAATATAAATTTGGCTCTGAAAAGGTCAGGATGAATATGATTATATAAGTGATGATGGGTTGTTTCCATAGTACCTGCATACATACAAGGTTGCTTTCACTTTATTTTGTGGGGGCTTTTACATTGATTCTATTAAATTACTGCCATTTATGTATGCAGAATATCACTGAAATCCTCTAATAAATTCAGAAACAATACATGCTTCAGTGTATAAAATGATAATTTTGATCTTCAGATAACCCAATGTCTATTTAATAAAACCACTACCGTCAATATCATGCAAGCAAAAATTAGATATCACAAATCTAGAAGTCAGCTTCCATTCTTGTATGCTTTCCCTAATTCCATCATCCATTTCCATCCCACATCAACTTCTGAGTTCCAGAAAATTTTGTGTTCCAAGAAACCGTGGCTTCCTCTATGTGTACCTTTACTCTATTCCCCTCTTTATTGATGAGACAGCCTCAGTTACTTAGGCACCAAACTCTGAAACTCAGTCCCTAAACACCTCACCACACCATTCTTGATCCTTAACATCTTTAAGATCAATCTCTTTGATAACCCTACCTAATATTTCTTCCACCTGGCAAATCATGATGGGGCATGGCAAGACTTCAGTAGGATCAAAAGTGTTATAGACCCAAAGTGCTGGAATTTTCTCTTTTCACAGATGCTGCTTGACCTGCTGAGTGTTTCCATCACTTTCTGTTTTTATTGAAGTATTTCAGTAGATTTCCTTTTGAAGGCAACGTTATTTCAAATACAATAACTTGGCTCTGTGAATGTTATTGTGTCAATCATACTTGATGTCATTATGGACGAAGACCTGACTCTGTCTAATGGCTACCCTATTCCTGTAAGACATTTCCATTTAATACAGCATGCATCTTTCCTCGACCTTTTAAAGATCATAATAATGAACCTGTTAGTTTAGATCTATATAACTACATGTTTTCATTCTAAGTTTGTCTTTACTAAATTAAACTTAAGAGGAACAAATTATTAAAGTTCCACAGAGCAACGATGCTAAGACCCTTAATACTTGCTTTCTACAAGAGCGATTTGGATATAAGTGTTGGAGATGTGATTAGTCTGTTTGCAAATGACCAAATACAAGTGGTGTCATTGACACTAAGGATGAGAGGCACGAGCAAAACAATGACAATGATCAGCTTGTAAGATGGGCAGAGAAATTGCAGATGGAATTTAATTCTGATAAGTATGAAGTGATATGATGAAACAGTGAATGGTAAGCTCCAAGGAGTATTGAGGAACAGAGGAAAAGTATGAGTTAAATGGTCGCGGAAGGTGGTAGCACAGATAGATAAAGTGATGAAAGAGACAGACAGATAATGATGCAACTTTATAAAATGACCTATGGACTCACTTTCATGGACTCTTTACAACTCATATTCTCAGTAGTTTTTATTTGCACTATTTGTCTTGCACGTTGATTAAGGTCTTTGTTTATGTATAGTTTTTGTAAATCGATTATATTTATTTTTTCATTGTAAATAACTGCAAGGTGGTATGCAATAACACGAATATACTTAGATAATAAATTTGCTTTGGAATTTGAGCATTTGTTGTATCACATCAGAATGCTGTGCCTATTTCTGGTCACCACACTAAAATGTAGGATGTGATTGCATTAGAGTGCATAGGTGAGGATTTAAAGATTTTACCTGGAATAGAGCATTTCAGTTAAGAAGAGAAAATGGATAGTTTGTGTTTGTCTTTCATGGAGTGGGGAAGGCTTGATAGAGAAAATTATACAAAATTATAAGGGGACCTGATGGTGTAGTTGGTAAGAAACTTCTCTCTGTAGCAGAACCTGGAGGGTATTGGATTAGGGTAAGGAGTAACAGGTGTTAGAGGAGACTTGAAGAGGAAGTGTTTTACCCGGAGGGCAGTTGGAAACTGGAATGCATTGCCTGAAGGGTTAGTGAGGCAGGAGTTCTCAAACAACTAACGGAGCACATGATTCACCAGGATGTAACAAAGTTTATATGCAGTAGGTAAGCACCTTTCAAAATATGACATGAGTGCAGAAAAGATAAATCTGTGAACAAGGCCTTCAAAAGAAAATTTTATTAGATGTCCTTACAGCTGTAGTTATTGCCAACTGAAATTCTTTATTTGCCTATAATTGCAGGGAACATTATTATCTCTGAGCAAAATTTTCACAAACCGAACAGCTATTCAATAACAGATGTTTTATTGCTTGCAGATCACTGCATTTATCCACCATATCTTGTTCTGAACTAGATTACATTTATACCAAAGTGAGCATGTTTAGTTTTCTGTGAGTAGTCAATAAATTTTAATAAAAGATAAATTGATTAAGTCCTAGTACCATTTTCTGTGTGCACTTTAGTAGCTTAAAGCATCAACAATTTTACAACAAATTGTCTAAGATTCACATACAGTAAGGGCTCCCATTATTTTCTGTTAAACATATGTACATATGTAATACATATTTATATGGAACTTCTGATTATTGAAGAATGATGTTTTAGTTCTGAATTACTGACCTCAGTTGAATTATTTTTCAAGTCAAGGAGAAGCTTTATCAATAAAAGGAATTTTATGACTATGTAAAACATTCTGATTACAGAATGGAAAGAATCTGGATCAGCTTTTGTACTTTCTTGTGCCAATGTACCTGTCCATATTTCAGAGATTCCTTGAACTATCTTTCTGTCTGATTTTCATATTTGAATTTATTAATTGCTTAAGGAAATATCAGAAAATATGCAGCATTTGTACTTGAAAGAGAAAAGACAAGTTAATGTTACAGCTAAAATCTTTTTATCTACTATTTGATAATAGGTTTGTCGCTCTCAGATGCTGAAAAACATTTCATTTTTCTAGAATTTTCTCACTTAATTTCTGGCCTCCAGTATCCACTATATTTTCCTTCATGTTCGCAGCTAGTCCTCAGAAGTTTCAAATAGGCAGTACGGCAATGCAATGGTTAAGTTATTGCACCGGCAATCCAGAGACCAGTATTAGAGATCCAGGGATATGAGTTCACCATGACAGCTGGGAAGTTAAAATTCGACTAATTAAGTAGGTTCTGGATTATTATAGCTACAATCAGTAGCGGTTACCATGAAACCCCATCTGGTTTCTGGATGTTCCCTGGGGAAGCATGTTTGCTGTCCTTAACCAAAATGACTTTTATGTTGCTTCAGTTCCTCAAAGTGGCTGAGTCTTAAACATCCACTAAGATGACACAGCAAGTTCAAGGGTAAATGGGATATGGTAATAAATGTCTTCCTTTTCCATGGATGACTAAAAATAAAACTGTTAATTCCAGCATCAGTTGGATCCTGCTCTCAAAGGGCAAATCATTATTATGCAAGCTAATCTCAAATGCAGACTATAAAGAACAAAATTAAGGAAAGATTCATAAAACAGCCTCATAGACAGGGGAAAGGTAATTATTATGTGAATTAAGATATTGCAGTAGTTGTTTCTTTTTCCTGTTTACCTTTATATTAAAGTTACCAAATGATTATAAAAATGGTAAAACATGAAGTGGATTACATGCACTCAGTGGCCACTTTGTTAGGTACACCTGTACACCTGCTCATTACTGCAAATATCAAGCATGTGGGAGTAGCTCAATGCACAAAAGCATGCAGACATGGTCAAGAGTTTCAGTTGTTGTTCAGACCAAATGTCAGAATGGGGAAGAGATGTGATCTAAGTGACTTGTCTATGGAATGATTGTTGTGTCTGATGGGGTGGTTTGAGTATTTCAGAAACTGCTGATCTCCTTTGATTTGGATTTTCACAACAGTCTCTAGAGTTTACAAAGAATGGTCCACAAGAAAAAAAACATCCAGGGAGTAGAAGTTTGGTGGGTGAAACTGCCTTGTTAATGTGAGGACGATGGTTAAACTGGTTCAAGTTGACAGGAAGGTGACAGTATTTCAAATAATCACGCTTTACAACAGTGGTGTGCAGCAGAGCATCTCTGAATGCACAACATGTTGAACCTTGAAGTGGATGGGCTACAGCAGCAGAAGATCATAGACACCTCCTGTACCTAACAAAATAGCTACTGAGTCTATATGCAGTTTAAATAACAGTTTGGCGCTGAATTCTATAATGAATGAACATTATTCTGAATCGTTCCTGATCATTCAGGATGCTGAGCGTGTGATAGACAGGACATATAGAAAGGTAATTACACCCAAGATGCTGGACACAGGAAACTGGGTGACAGTCAGGAAAGGGAAAAGGATAAGGGAGCCAGTGTAGAGTACCCTATGGCCATTCCCCTCAACAACAGGTCTATCATTTTGAATATTGTTGGATGGGGGGAAACTGGGGATGACCTAGCAGAGGAAAGTCACAGTGGTCAGGTCTCTGGTACTGAGTCTGACACTGTGATTCAGAAGGGAAGTGGGGTGAAGAGGTGAGCCGTGGTGATAGGGGATTCATTAGTTAAAGTAGTGGTCAGCAACCTTTTTAAGCCCAAGATCCCCTAATTCGGCCTTAGTGAAAGGCAAGATTGACCTATTAAATCGTTTAGAGGAAAAGCAGCTCAGATTGTACTTCCAACTTGTGGCCATTTATTTGGGCTAATTGTATTTTAATTACATAAAATGCTTTTGTCAAACTTTCAAATTAATTCAACCAAGAAAACACTGTAACTAGCATATGAAATGGGCCATAGCGGCATCGAGCTCATCCGATAACGCCTTGAATAAGCGGTGCTGAAGTGCTTTTGCTCGAATCAAGTTTCTCAGTTTGATCACAAGAGTCATTACGTGAGGAAAGTCTACGATCTTCTCAACCAAGGCCTGCTGATGCAGCACACAGTGATAATCCAGGAAGTCAGGAAAATCAGGGTCATTATGGCACAGTGCTATAAAACCAATGCACACACCATGCATTGCTGGGGCCCCATCAATAGTAATTGCCATCAGTTTATGAATGGGGATGTCATCTTCATGGACTTCTTAAAAAACTTATTGTAAATATCCTCACCTCTTGTTTTCTCCTTTAAGTGCAAAAGAGTGAGTAAGTCCACCTTTGTTGTAAAATCCTGGAAAGTCATTCTGACAAATACAACAAGCTGCGCTGTTTGCATTACATCCAGGGATTCATCAAATTGTCATGAAAAATATTCACAGAGTGACAAGTCCTTTAACACTTGTCGATCCACGTCCTCTGAGCAGCAAGTTTGCTTGGCCTTCAACCCCGATTTCAGCTCCTCAACTTTCCTAGTATTGGTAAACTGTTACTGAGACACTAGTCCAATATAAGTTTCAGAGGTACGCAAGCTAACGGCACCACTGTTTTTGTTTCCCATTTCTTTTACATTTGAGGAATGTTGGAATTTAAAGGGGGAGAAGGGTTGTAATGTGAATATTATAAAGATAAGTTAATACCAATTAGGAAAATGGTAATATAGCAATACTCCTGCTATGGAAACTGTTTGTAAAGAGAGGTTGTTTCTGGGTTTGTGGGGTTTTCCTTCCTGTCTTTTCTGCCCAGTGCATGTTAGTGAAAACCTCTATATGCCAATATCATTTTACTGTCCTAGATAAAGTTGTTCCTTTTGGGCATGAAGTTGTCGAGTGGTCCTTTTTCAAAGTAGAGGTTACTATATATTTGCATCAAAAGGTTTATCAGGCATAATGTATTTGTGTATTCATTTTTCTTTTTTTTCAGGATCTATGGGGAAAGTCTCAAAGGTAGGAAGAGTGACAAGGTTCTGCAAAGTGAGTTCAGGGAGTTAGGTGCTAAGTTAAAGGGCAGGACTTCCATGGTTGTGACCTCAGCATTGCTAACAATGCCACATGCTAGTGAGGCCAGAAATAGGAAGATTATGCAGTTCAACACATGACTAAGAAGTTGGTGTAGGAGAGAAGGCATGTGGATTATTGGGTTTTTTCCAGGGAAAGTGAGACCTGTACAGAAGAGATGGTTTGCACCTGAACTGGAGGGGGCTAATATCCTAATAGGAAGGTTGTTTACTAGTGCTGTATGGAGGGGTTTAGCTCAGATTTGCAGGGCGATGGGAACCAGAGGGCTAGAACAGATATACTGGAGAAGTTGTGGAGACAGATGTTGATAAGATCTCAGACAGGAATCAAAAGGTACAACTAGTATTCTGAGTTGTGTATATTTCAATGCAAGAACTATCGTAGGAAAGGCTGACGAGCTCAGGGCTGGATCAACATATGAAATTATGATATTGTAGCCATTAGTAAAACTTGGCTGCAGGATGGGAAAGACTGGCAGCTCAGTATTCCAGGGTTCATTTGTTTTAGATGTGACAGGGTGGGAGGGATTAAAGGAGGAAGGGTGGTGTTACTAGTCAGGGAAAATGTCATGGTAGTGCTCAGCTGGATAGACTGGAGAACTTGCCTAGTGAGACATTATGGATGGAACTGAGAAATAAGAAAGGTATGACCACATTAATGGGGCTATATTACAGATCACCCAACAGTCTGAGGGAGTTAGAGGAGCACATTTGCAGAGAGATCGCAGACTGTTGCAAGAAACATATGGTTGTTATAGTAGGTGATTTTAACTTTTCACATGTATTGACTGGGACTCCCTGACTTTAAATGTGTTCAGGAAAGTTTCCTTAATCAGAATGTAGAAGTCCCAATGAGAGAATGTGTGATACTTGATCTGCTATTAGGCAATGAGACAGGGCAGGTGACGGAAGTTTGCATAGCGGAACACTTGCATCTAGAGATATCAATGCCTTTATTTCCAAAGTAAATATGCAGAAAGATATGTCGGGTCCACGGTTGAGGTTTTTTAAGTTCGAGAAAGTCCAATTTTGATGGTATCAGAAAGAATCTGGCAAGTGTGGATTGGGACAGGCTGTTTTCTAGCAAACGTGTACTTGGTAAGTGGGAGGCCTTGAAAAACAAAATTTTGAGTGTACCATGCTTGTACAGTTGAAGTCGGAAGTTTACATACACTTAGGTTGAAGTCATTAAAACCCATTGTTTAACCACTCCACAGATTTCATATTAGCAAACTATTGTTTTGGCAAGACATTGAGGACATCTACTTTGTGTATGACATGAGTATTTTTTCCAACAATTGTTTACAGACAGATTATTTCACTTTTAATTAACTATATCACAATTCCAGTGGGTCAGAAGTTTACAAAAAAAAAATCAAAAGAAATCAGCCAAGACCTCAGAAAAATAATTGTTGACCTCCACAAGTCTGATTCATCCTTGGGAGCAATTTCCAAATGCCTGAAGGTACCACGTTCATCTGTACAAACAGTAGAATGCAAGGATAAACACCATGGGACCATGCAGCCGTCATACCACTCAGGAAGGAGAAGCATTCTGTCTCCTAGAGATGAACGTACTTTGTTTGGTGTGAAAAGTGCAAATCAATCCCAGAACAACAGCAAAGGACGTTGTGAAGATGCTGGAGGAAACAGGTAGACAAGTATCTATATCCACAGTAAAATGAGTCCTATATCGACATAACCTGAAAGGCTGCTCAGCAAGGAAGAAGCCACTACTCCAAAACTGCCATAAAAAAGCCAGACTACAGTTTGCAAGTGCACATGGGGACAAAGATCTTACCTTTTGGAGAAAGTTCCTCTGGTCTGATGAAATAAAAATTGAACTGTTTAGCAAAATGACCATCATTATGTTTGGAGGAAAAAGGGTGATGCTCGCAAGCCGAAGAACACCATCCCAAGCGTGAAGCATGGAGGTGGCAGCATCATGTTGTGGGGTGCTTTGCTGCAGGAGGGACTGGTGCACTTCACAAAATATATGGCATCATGAGGAAGGGAAATTCTGTGGATATATTGAAGCAACATCTCAAGACATCAGCCAAGAAGTTAAAGCTCGGTCGCAAATGGGTCTTCCAAATGGACAATGACCCCAAGCATACGTCCAAAGTTGTGACCAAATTGCTTAAGGCCAACAAAGTCAAGGTACCGGAGTGGCTGTCTCAAAGCCCTGACCTGAATCCGATAGAAGATTCGTGGGCAGAACTGAAATGTGCGAGCAATCTAACTCAGTTACACTAGTTCTGTCTGGAGGAATGGAACAAAATTCCAGCAACTTATTGTGAGAAGCTTGTGGAAGGATACCCAAAACGTTTGACCCAAGTTAAACAATTTAAAGGCAATGCTACCAAATACTAACAAAGTATATGTAACTTCTAACCCACTGGGAATGTGATGAAAGAAATAAAAGCTGAAATAAATCATTCTCTCTACTATTATTCTGACATTTCACATTCTTAAAATAAAGTTGTGAACCTAACTGCCCTAGGACTGGGAATGTTTTCGAGGATTAAATGTCAAGAATTGTGAAAATACTGAGTTTAAATGTATTTGGCTAAGGTGTATGTAAACACATACTTCTGTATGTGCCAATCAAAATAAAAGGTAAAGATAACAAGTACAAGGAACCTTGGTTTTCAAGAGATATTGAAGACCTGGTTTAGAAAAGAAGCAGGTGTATAGCATGTGTAGGTAGTTAGGAACAAATGAGGTGCTTATGGAGCATAAGAAATACAAGAGAACACAAGAAATGAATCAGGAGGGCTAAAAGAAGGCAAGAAATTGCCCTAATTGGCAAGGTGAAGGGGAATCCTAAGGGATTCTACAGATATGTTAAGAGCAAAAGGATTGCAAGGGACAAAATTGGTCCTCTGGAAGGTCAGAATGGTAATCCGTGTGTGGAGCCAAAAATAATGGGGGAGTTCTTAATACATTTTTCGCATCTGTATTTGTTCAGGAGAGGGATGCAGAGTCTATAGAAGTGAGACAAAGCGGCATCAACTTCAGTGACCTGATACAGAGAAGGAGATGTTTGCTGTCCTGAGGCAAATCAGTTTGGGTAAATCCCCAGGGCCTGATAAGGTATTCCCTTGGACCCTGTGGAAGGCAATTGCTGGGGTCCTAGCAGACATATTTCAATCATCCATAGCAACAGGTGAGGTACCAGAGGACTGAAGGATAGCCAATGTTGTTCCGCTGTTTAAGAAAGGCTCTAAACATAAACCAGGAAATTATAAGCCAGTGAGTCTGACATCAGTCGTGGGAAAGTTATTGGAAGGTAGTCTAAGGGACTGGAAATGTAAGTATTTGGATAGACATGGACAGATTAAGGATATACAGCCTGGCTTTGTGTGTAGTAGGTCATGTCTCACCAATCTTATAGAATTTTTTGAGGAAGTCACCAGAAAAGTTGATGAAGGGAACATAGTGGATGTTGCCAACATGGACTTTGGCAAGGTGGTTGACAAGGTCCCACGTTGGAGGTTGGTCAAGGTTCAGTAACTCGGCATTCAAGTTGAGGTAGTAAACTGGATTAGACATTGGCATTGTGGGAGAAGCCAGAGACTGGTAGTAGATGGTTTTTTGACTGGAGGCCTGTGACTGGTGGAGTGCCGCATGGATTGGTGCTTGGTCTGTTGTTCGTCATCTGTATCAATGATTAGGAATGATAAAGTGGTAAACTGGGTCAGCAAGATTGAGGGTGTAGAGGACAGCTAGGAAGACTATCATAGCTTGCACTGGGATCTGAACCAGCTGGAAAAATGGGCTGAAAAATGGCAGATGGAATTTGCTGACAAGAGTGAGGTGTTGAACTTTAGAAGGACCAACCAGGGTAAGTCTTATACAGGGAACGATAGGGCACGGGAGAGTGCAGTAGGACAAAGGGATCTGGGAATATAAGTCCATAATTAATTGAAAGTAACATCACAAGTTGACCCAGGGTCATAAAGAAAGCTTTTGGAACATCAGTCTTCATAAATCAAAGCATTGAGTGCAGGAGATGGGACATTATGTTGAAGTTGTATAAGATGTTGTTGAGGCCTAATTTGAAGTATTGTGTGCAGTTTTAGTCACCTACCTACAGGAAAGATATTAATAAGGTTGAAAGAATACAGAGAAAATTTCCAAGGATATTGCAGGACAGGAGGACACGAGTTATATGGAAAGATCGAATGTGTTAGGACTTTATTCCTTAGAATGTAGAAGATGGAGAGGAGATTTGTTAGAGGTATACAAAATTAAGAGGGGTACAGATAGGATAAATTCAAGTAGGCTTTTTTTCCACTGAGGTTGGGTTGAACTACAGCCAGAGATCATGGGTTAAGGGTAAAAGGTAAAAAGTTTTGAGGGAATTTGAGGGGAAACTTCTTCACTCACAGGGTCATGAGAATGTGGAATAAGCTGCCAGAGCAGGTATTACATGCAAGCTCGATTTCAATGTTTAAGATAAATTTGGATGGGTACATGGCTGGCTATGTACAGGTTAATGGGAGTATGTTGCTTAAATGGTTTTAGCATGGACTAGATGGGCTGAAGGACCTATTTCTATGCTGCACTCTTATGTGATGCCATGAATCAAAGATTCTAAAACTTCCATTCAAATTCTGCTAAAACCACATATTTTGAAGACTTGTTCCTGGAAACAAGTCAAATCTATATCTGAGAGGTATAGAAACTGTCACAAGTAGAATTTTCAATTTAAGCAACAAAAATTTACACAGGTATATATTCTGTTTTGCAAATGGGAGTACACACTTTTAACAACAGAAATACATGAACCTGATCTATTTCTAAAGTGGGTAGAATAGCAAAACTGAATCCCAAGTGAGCTGATGAGTAGCAATTAGTTAAATCAATATAATGACACATCGCATAGAATGAATTTCTCATTACCAGTCCTGCAAAGTTCATCCAACTTTATAGTTTTATCTATATCTTGGTGGAATGAACTCCAGTACTTGTTAGAACTATTCTCATTCCTTGATCAGTTCTTAATGGAGCCTTGGACATGATGAGATCTATCAGGTGATGAAGGGTATCATATTTTATTTTTCCATGGGATGGCCTGGTATTTATTGCTTGCCCGAAAGCAGAATGGTCTTCTGAACCTTTTAAGGGCTTAGACTGATTTTACTAGTACCAAATTTCAGGAGTGAAGCTCAATGCACTATTTATTAAAACAGGGGATGAATTTTAACTCCAGTTTATCAGACAATCAAATCCCACCTTAATTCCAAACATTTCACAATATTACAGGAATTCATACTACATGATCTAATCTCCGATTGCATTGATGCTGCCAAATCATAAATATTGTGGAAGTGCCTGCCTGTTGTGCTCATTGCCAACGTAAAGTGGAATAGATTTTCTTTATAAACATCTGCAGCTGCTGGTGCTATATTTTTATGCTGAGTGGCATAAAAAATTGAAGCGGGATTTGAAGCAATGAAAATAAAAGTATGCAATAATACATAGCATGTAATTTTATTACGGGAGAAATTAACCAATATGGAAAGGTATAATGCAGAATATGATGAGAATTACATTTTAACATCAGGGTTAAGATTTTAATTTGTAAAATTTCCCTTGAGTTTTGCTTGTTGATAAACAAATCTGAACCTACAATTCAATCAATAAACCCCTCAACAACAGCTACTGTTGTACACTGATACAGTACTTCTCAGCCATAGCCTCAGAAATAAACAACATATTAATTAAATAATGGTATTGAGGAAGGTGTAGGCAAGTACTATTCAGTGAAATACTTGGTTCAGTCCCACAAAACCTTCATAGAAGTCAAATATATCATTCCCACTAGCCAGTAAAACCACACGCATTTGACTAATGCATTTGTATGAGTACATATAGTTCCACAAGTAATTTGCCAGGAAATATTCCATGCAGCAAAAACCTTTAAGGAAAGTAAGGCATTCATCATATAGTCCCTATCATAGGGACAATTAAATAAAAATAAAGCTTTCCATGGAACGCCTTACATCTTTTAAATCTCTTGTAATGTACTGCAATATCAGCTTAGACACTTGTGCTTAAGCCATCTGGTGTGGACGTACTCATAATCTTCAGAATCAAATATTCTTGAATTCAGCCAATTGAGGAAATCCTGCTCTACCAGCTCTCAATCCACTATTCTCTGCCTGATTCTCACCCACCCAAAACTTGGATCCCTGCTCATGAGTAGGAAGGGTGAAACTTCTAACATCCTGTTAACCTATTAAAGAAAGGAGGAATCTATGCCTTAAATATAAAGCTTTCTAAACTACTGCCAAATCTAGTAATTTTTCCATTTGCAAATTAATTTAGTTTTCATAAATCCCTTCCCGGAGTTTGTTGATTCAAATTAAAAACACTTTGACCTTTTACTATTTAAAACTTAAGAATAAATATATGCAAAGTATTCCTGAAATTGAAAATCATGTCATTACTAATCCTTAATGATATCTTTTCAAGATAGCATTAATATATTTTTTATTTTATATAGTGAGCAGTGAGCATTAGTCTTTACACTTCATGAAGTTGCCATAGAAACTATTTCTTGGATAATGTATTATCCTGTTCTGTGGTATTGAATGGATTTTAGTGAAATCATGAATTTGATTGACAGCTGATTTTGCAAAGGGTACACTAAAATGTCATCAGAATAATCTTTATGCTGTAGGGTTTCAATGAGCTGAAAGTAATCCATACAGAACATGCTGTTCAATTCTGCCTACTTGTTTTTTTAAGGAAATAGTACTTATGGGTAAATCAGAAAGGATGCTTAATATGCACTTCGCTTAGTTTAGTTTTCAGTATCAGATTTGCTGACAACTAAATGTATATATTCATACACCTTAACATTATTTGATTTGTAGGAAGAGACAAAGTTCTGCAAAACTAAAGTTCCATTTTTAAACTGGGTTTGCAAGTAAAATTTTAGTAATGCCTTTTGTAAATCGCCATTGTGGTGCTGGGAACAACACTTGCCATCATGGTTAACAGAAGAAGATATATAATGCATAGTAAACTGGATTACTGGGGAAAAATAAACATGCACACCCTTCACTGTGCACCAGCTGGACTGCTGCCATCCCCTCCTGTTGCTTTACAATAATCAGAAGATAGTCCGGAGATAAAAAGAATAAAAATAAATGTAACGTTTGAAATATGAAAACACCATCTGCCAGCTGTACCACCCACAGAGATGGAATTAGAATGAGGCTTGCTGGATGAACAAAACAGTTTCTTTCCTGCTCAAAACATACTTTAGCAAGATGTTCTCTTTAGATGGTCGTCACAGTAATCATAGATAGCTCTGCACAAGGAAAAGAACAGATAGAGCACCTGTAATTATTATCAAACTATCCTCTTGGGATTCTGAGGAAGGGTCTCAGCCCGAAACTTCGACAGTTCTTCTCCTTATAGATGCTGCCTGGCCTGCTGTGTTCCACCAGCATTTTGTGTGTGTTGTTTGAATTTCCAGCATCTGCAGATTTCCTCATGTTTGCTCATGGGATTCTGTTGGATTGATTGACAGTTTGGCTATTATCTCACAACATTTGTGCGTCTAATCTCGTCATTACACACTTCCAGCATTGCACAATGCAACTAAAACTGGAAGATGTAAACGATAGGATTTTAACTTTGAACTACAAATCTTTCATAGTATTCAAACATTATTCATTGGGTGTAGAATGATACATACAGGTACATCCTTGGTCATATTTCAGTGAATATTGGCTCAAAAGGAGAATTTGATTTGAGAAGTTAAGGGGTGTTAATATGTTTGTGGATAACTTTTTCTTCTTTGTCCTCTTATCCAATACTGCCATCAATACAATGGATTTTTGCTCCTGTGCCTTCTTAAGCAGCAAGGTGCTGACAAATTAATGAATTATTTCATTCATTACAGATTAGATTAATCCATGTTTCACATCTACATGTCATTGATTGCTACCAGGACTGAGAACCCTATCCAGATATTCTTCCTTATTGCACAGCCCAGTCAAGTGCTCATTGCTCTCACTGTTGATCTAACAAAAAATTCAAGAAAAGAAAGGATTAATCCCAGGACCTTCTTGACCATTGAACGTCTGAATTCTAATATGTAACCAACTGACCTTTCAAGTGCACTGTGCATCCGGTTTCAGTTGCAAATACTTTTGAAGTAATTGAATCATAGTTTAACTCGTTAGCTCCATTATAATCCCTGTAATATTTTTGTTATTGTTTACATGAATAAACATCTTTGAATTAAAAATAACCAAAATGATTAAGAGTCAAAGAGAATCTCAGACAAGAAATCACTCCAAGGAAAATTGTAACTCTGCAATTCCAATTAACTGATAAGTAAGATGGTTGATTGTTTAGGAAAGAAAGTGTTTTATTCGTAATTTTTCTCCAACTGGGCCATGTTCATTAAAGAAGGCGGTGAATCAAGGAGACATTCCTTTTGATACAAGAGTGAATCAATCAGCAAAGCTGGGTACCACATGGGATCCCTAAAGCAGAAGTTATGAATGGGGTCCCAAGGAAAAGCAAGTTCTCTGAATTTTCATTGCTCTCACAATGTGGCTTCTCAACTGGAGAACTTAATATGGTGCTGTGATATATAATGAAGAATGACATTCTTTCTTCCATGTCCCATCTCCAATCCTGTTTCCCAAATGGAAAGAGGAAACATTTCACTTTATTGCAAATGCAGGCTGAGTACCCTTTATCCAAACAATCCAAAATCTGAAATCCTCCAAAATCCATTTTTTTTTGAGCATTGACATGATGTCAGAAATGGAAAAATCCACAAGGCTCTGGGAAGTTTCCCAGGTGATGTGCAGGTCTCCGTACAGCACAGACAGTTCTAAGAAGTGACTTGACATGTATAATGAACAGAAGTTAATAAAAAATAGAAAAACTCTGCATAAAGTGAAAATGAAGATCTTGATGTGTATTGAAAGAGTGGATTTCTCAGCGTCGGAGTGAACATATGCCGTTCAACGGTATGCTTATCATGAAACAGGCAAAGATCTATCATCATAATGAACTGCAAATTGAAGGTAATTGTGAATATTCAGCAGGTTGGTTGCAGGAATTTAAGAAAGGGCACAGCTTTAAATTTTAAAGATAAAACATCTCATCCTGAGAAAATCATTAATGAATTTGCCAAGATGGAAATCTAACACCAGGGTAAGTCTTCAATGCTGATTGTTTTTATACCTTTCTTAAAAGCTAATGTAATGCCCTGGCTAAGATTCCTATTGCTATTCTGTAGGTATTTCATTATTAGCAGTTTTCTGTAGAAACAGTGTGCCATGCAGGAAATCATGCTTTGGCTTCGACTAAGATAAGGACACATGTTGTCCAACTTAGGAATGTGAATCAGCTGATAAGGATGGCGGGGAAGAATTTTCTGCAGAATAATAGCCTGGTTCGGGGCTCTTTTTTGTCAGGAGCTGTGGAGGGGACAGGAGGGAAGATGGTTGAGGAAGCCGTCCCTGTTGCACAAGGTGCTTTGTGCAGATGAATGGCTCCAAGGAGGAAGGACCAATACTCCCGATGACAGCGCCCATTTTCTCGTGCTGATTTCAAGCGAAGTTCACAATGTGGCGCATGCTTTCATGCAGTCTGTGGGTCCTGAGTGTGAGTTAAAGACAACTCCAGGAGGAGCTCCAACTTAATGTGCACTGGGTTAACTGTTATGGGCCTTTTTATTTATTTATTTCTTTTCTTTTTCCTACTATCTATTAGATAAAACTGGAATTTGTAAACATACTTACTTTATAATTTTATGCGGTGTACGATTTGTTATTCCTTGCCAACTGACAATTGTGCAAAGGCAGTATTTACGCAGCATTCACTTAAATCGAGATTTCTGTTTGGTTGAACCCAAATCATACCAACCATAGGCGTCTATTGTTTATGAATGGTGGCCTTCTCACTGTTGAGCCCTATAGCTGTTAGTGAGGCCGGCAATGAGCCAAGTTTCTATATGAGCCCAGTGAGGGGGCTTCACTAAAATACAAACACTGTGTACTGTAAACATTTAATCAAAACACAGCATTGTAGGTGGAGACTGAAAGCCTGCCGTTGTTTGTTGTTCAACAGCTGATTCAGGTATTCTCCTGATGTTGCTGTGCAGCTGTTGCCACCCTGTACACATTATAATTTCATTATATTAATGGTATGCAATAATTTTTATTGTTAAGTACAAATATGTGAGGAACAAGTGTAAGATAAAGAGGCTTACCAATAGCACATAGATTCAGAGTCAGAAGTGATGGTGATTCCAAGCTATCTCATTATATATATTCCAAAATCCAAAAAGATCCATGATCCAAAACACTTCCGACCCTAAGCATTTCAAATAAGGGGAACTCACCTCCAGTGCCAGTACCGCTGTTCTGGCTTTAATTATTTAAGAGGTTGCTTCTTATTGATTTTTCTGAACTGCTTCTACCTTGTCATTCTGGTTAGCTGCTGCTCAGCAAGAACAAGCTAAAGTTTCAAAAGTCACATGTGTTCCAGAAAACTGCTAAGTATTGATTTAAAACTGCCTGCATATGCTGGGAATTTCATCCCATATCCATCAGACCAGAAGTGTCCATCAAGCCAGATAGTGTCCATCAGGTTGATGGAATGTTTTTTTTACATCTATTGTGCACCCTCAGGAATATTTCTTCTATCTACTGTGTGTGAACTCTTATTAGCAAGAGGAAGCACCACAAAGCTGTCAGCAGCATCAGGTTGATTATTGACAAGCTC
Organism: Hypanus sabinus; assembly: GCF_030144855.1. Classification (NCBI taxonomy): domain Eukaryota; kingdom Metazoa; phylum Chordata; class Chondrichthyes; order Myliobatiformes; family Dasyatidae; genus Hypanus; species Hypanus sabinus. The sequence goes on along the minus strand of NC_082714.1, from coordinate 122,797,002 downwards.
AAGTTCATTAACAGCTGGGGGGCGGGGGGGAGGAGTGGGAGTAAGTTCTTTCCACTGTTGAAGCAGTCTGTGGTCAGTATTAACATTGCGACCACTGAAAGGTTTTAATCTGCTCACAACTTGTCTGCATCTCACATCCTAAATCCTTCCCATCCCACACTTTTGACTGAAATGAAAGAGGCAGATGATTTACCTCTCACCAGACAGCTACATTTTGATGCCTGAGAAGGATTAAGATGAGAGATTATACAGTGCCTAAAGGCCTCATGCCAGCTTCTCAGATTCTGGTCGTTCTACCATGCTCGCTCAAAAGGGATGCTATACATCCATGTTCTGAAATCTTGCTGGATGCTGGCACAGAAGCCAAAAAGCAATATGTTTTTGGTGAATCCATTCATCCTGGAAAATCACTGTGTACACTCTGCTCGCAGCGAGCTACATAAGAAGGGGAAGAATTCAACCTTCATTGGGGAGACAGTTTTGCATGATCTTCTGTAATGGACATCTGGCTATTAAGGGATGTGACATACCTCTAGTGTCTCCACCTACCCGGAATAAGCAGGAGATATGGTAATTCATCATTTCTGTAACCTGGGAGCCTCTTCTGGTAGCTCTGATCTTGGTGAGCAGCCATGGGTGTGGCTGTGGTGTGAGGCAGATCTCCAGAAGGACTTTTGAGAAATGGAGTCTCTTCTGATTTTGTCGAAGGGAAGTTACTGACAAAATATTCTGGTAGGATAAAAATGCTGGGCCAAGACTATCCACCTCTTCATCCTTCCATCTCTCCTGGCATCTTGTTTTCTTCTCCAGTTGGAGCTGCTGGTGACTGGAACAGCAACGAATGCCCCATGTCTACACATGTCCAAAAGCCATAGAAAGCTGCTGCACACTTTCTTGAGCTTTGCCAAGAATCTACATTCATCTCTGATCACTAGATCATCAATAAACCTTAGAATCATTCAAGATCTTTTTAAATTGTACTTATCGGGGGGTGGGGTGGGGGAGCTCAGTTTTGATCTCTCTAAGTGCCGGCCATGTGAAATATGTCATCTTGATGTCGATATAAGGAGGGCATTTCCTTTGTTTGAGGAGTCTAGAACTAGAGTGTCTCAGATTTCAAGTATGGCAGAGGCTATTTTGAACTGAAATTTAGAAAACTTTCTTTACTCAATAGCAAGTACTTGGAGCCAACTGCCCTGGAGATTTCAGGAGGCTCAGACATTCAAAATGGAAATCAACAGATTCTTAGACAATAGAAAAATCTTGGTATATGTGGATGACATAGAGAAATAGTCTAGAGGAAAGGAATTAAGGATGATTTCTAACAACAATTGAATGAGTATAGGATATAATTCAAACTTAACACTGGCAGAGCTGGATTTTTAAAAAATGCAGGTGGCCAGAATTTTCGCTTTATGTTGACAGGTAAGAACCAAATAATTACTTCAAAGCTTCACTTTTCTTTGAATTGTTTCCTGGTATTTCTCTTTCAGCAAGATTTTAGAATAGACCAGTTTTCCATTCAGAGTAGTTAGTTTGTCTGTATTATGATCAAATTGGAATAGAATCAGATTCTAGTGAAAAAATATCCTTTAGATAGGTTTCATGAAGTAACTGAACCTGATGTTTGAATTTGTTAGTATAATTGACTTTTATTTTTCAGGAACATGTCAATAGTTGCAAATATAATTTTTGTTCCTCTGTGATAAATATACTGGACGTTATAGCAGTCTCAATTTAGAGATAAAGACATTGTAAAATCCTTTGGGTGTGTTGCACCATAAGGCTGCCATTAGAGAAATTACACTGAAACAGAAATTGCTTTGAAAGTACATTAGTATGAGACTGACCTCAACTAATTCACTTGGTGTGTCAAAAATTGTTATGGCTTACAAGTGGAAATTAATGTTACCTTAGAAATATCCTCAGAACACCAGGAAACTGTAAAATTGCCATGTCAGCACACCTCCAGATCAGTAACATTGTAAGCATCATAAACATTGTGAACGAATCTAACAAATAACATTACTGCAAAATAAATTCTTAAAATCAAAACTGAAACATAACGGACCCATTGGAAATTACGGCGGAGGTGGACACGCAAGTACTGTGTTTGGTTTCAATTGAATTTCTCAACATTTTTAGGCGTAATAATATACAGATACAAGCTGCATCTACAAGAGTTTGAACAACTGAGGAAGTGCTTTCTCATAATCAATTTTATGCAAGTGCCTTCATCAATGTGGCAGAGCTGATTTTGAAATTGTAGATTAGAACAACTATGAAGGTGAGAAGTGGGAGAGTGGGAAGTTCTTTTGTGGGATGAGGTCAGTAATCCATACAAGTTCACACCTTCACTTTGACCATGGATTTTTTTTTCACTCAAACCTTGTATTTGATAAACAAAGCAATTAAACATTTGATCTAATAAATTATAGCATCTCAACCCTCAGCCTTGGTTTTTATATTTTTCATTTGGATCTGTTTTGGTAAGCATTGTTTGATTCTTGTTTTATGTTTGAAAGGAACTGTAAAATGATCATTAATTTGAGATCCCTGTAAGCCAATTGATTAAAAGGAAGTCCCAACAGGAATCTTTTCAGCTTTTCCTGGTGATGCAAAAGTAATTTTCTACTTTTTTTTCAACCAAGCTGTTCCATCTATCAAGTGCATTGATATGCTGTATTTGAGTAGAGCTTTAAATTATAATGAAATTATTTCTGTGTTGTAGATCACAATATTACCATTTTAATTTTAATGTGGTTAATGTAGATTGAGCACCAAGTTTACACTGGATCATGTTCCTAATTGACAGTAACTACATCTGATCAGTTTTCTGCCTGAACACATCAAATGTGTGAGGTGTCAGTTGACAATCAGCTCAGGAGGTTCAATCTGAGTGCCCACTTGACAAGTAGTATCGTAGCCAGTTTCTTTTTGTATCTCTCAATAATATTTTCTTCTTACCTATGCAAACATTTGGTCTCTGTGATTTTTTGTTTGCTGCACTTTTCTAATTATCTGTTAATATAAATAACCCAGCACCAAGGGCATCCTCAGGAACAGCTTCATTCCCCATTGCCATCAGATTTCTGAATGGACAATGAACCCATTAAACTACATCACTACTTCTTATTGCTCTTTTCTCTACTGCTTATTTGATTTAATTTATATACAGTATATATCTCTTATTGTACTTTGTAGATGCTTTTATTATGCTTTTATTTCACTGTACTGACATCACAAAACAACATATTTCATGACATATACCAATGATGTTAAACCTGATTCTGATATAAAACACGTAAAGCCAAACTACAGATTATGGTGAATGTCAGGGTGCTGGAGCAGGGATCCAATTGCAGACCTAGTACTATGCACACAGTGATATTAATTGAGTAATTAATCCCAAGGTGCAAACAAATTCAGTGTCAAAGTTCAAGCACAGATCAAAAAAAATCCAGAGAAATGCAAAAACCAGAATCAGGAAACAGGCAAAGTTGATGTTCAAATGGTCAGAGTACAGATACGAATGCTGGAAAGCCTTAGGAAAATTCACTGACACAAACAGGTGAAAACACAGGACTCAAATACACTGAGCAATAAACAGAGAGGCAGATGATAGGTGGAGCACAATGAGACACAGGTGGCAGCAATGCAGGTAATAATGAGAAACGGACGAGAGACGGTGTACTCAGTAATACAGGAGCCGGAGTAGAGCAGGAGCACGTGGCAATACAAAACCACAGACTGACAGCTAGGGGCAAACACACAAAAAGACAGAGTTCATCTGGAGGTACTGATAGGTGAGCTTTATTTTGTTAGTTCCTTCATCATACTTGTTAAAAAAACATTTTCTGTTTGTTGCTCACAAATGGGTCTATTGGTTTAAAATAAAATGGAGAAAAAATCTTTCAAGTAACATCATCAGCTTCCAATAGTTAGAGCTGAGCCTAATAAACTTAATGCTGATTTTTGCATTTGCCGGATGAAAATTAAAGCTATAGCTCTGAAGGACAACATTATATAAGGAATTTTATTTTGACTTTGTGCCCTGCCCCGGGTCTTCCTTCAAATATAGCATGTCAGTATTCCTGATAAATGGAACTGCTTGGTTGAATGAGGAGTGGAAAATGACATTTATATCAGGAGATGAAAGTTTATATTTTATTCCATGGTCTGGACTGAAAGTTCAGTAAGTAAATAGGCAAGAGATAATCATGAAAGTAACACTATTGTGTCTCAGGTGATTTCTGGTTGTTCCAGATGAAGATTTAGCTATAATACTGAAGTTAGAATCTTGGGAACTGATTGAAGATGCCAAGTTTTTCTCTGTAATGGATTTCTGTTCCTTGGAGATACAGTGAGTAGATGTGCTTTGATTGCTAGGAAAATAACATATGCCGATGGTACATTGCACTGCTGTTATTCTGGTTTGCTATATACTGATTGTGAGTGTGTCTATTAAATATATATGGAAATGATGTACTGCAGAATTAGATACAAAATATTGAAGCAAACACACACAAGCCAAGCTATAGAAGGTAAATACTAAACTGCCTGAAATCAAAGCCCTTCCATCCCATCTTAGGTTTCCAGTCTCTCCATACTTATCCTCTATTTCAAGGATGATAACTCCTGGAGGAAGAAAATACTTAACAGCAGATGCTACAAGGTCTATTGGGAGAAGTCGGTTTGAACTGTATGGGTCACAATCAGAGTTCAATTGACCTTGGAAAGTATTTCTGTGTGGTGTTTGATGAGCAAATTTGTTGTGGCATCACTGTGCAACAATAATTTAGCAACACTTCTCTAATAGAAATGAACAATTCCAGGCCTTGCAGTACTCCAAATGAAATGGATCCATTTACTCCAACTCTCTGCTTTTTAAGAGATAGTCTTCAATGTCTACATACAATAGATAAGTCTATTAGGAATTGTTAACAATCTGGTGAAAATTATATCTGTCTTGTGTGCTTCAGCTGCTCTTCTGTTTTTGCCTCACACATTATTGGTCTTTGGCTGACTGCTGTTCAACATTTTACAGTTCTGCATTTTGGGCTCCAGGTTAAAATAGTGGTGTTAATAGTGTTAATAGTTCTGGTTTTTTTTTATCTTAGTGCATGTAATATTAAACCTTAATAGGTGCTCTATAATCAGAACAATCTCACTGGGGCTGTAGAGACAACAAAAGATAATGGACAGGATTGCATTGGCTGTATATGTGTTTTACAAATTAAAAGCTGGCTGAAATTGATGATGACTGGAACTGTGAGAATTCCCCTACCTTTTAGTATCTGTTAACCAGTACAATCTGACTTTCATGAACAAATTTCACTGCTGCAAATGCACATAAGGCTGCACAATTAAATCCTTGGCAACAAGCCATTAATCACTTACCAATCCATCATATTATGTCAATCAGGCCACAAAACAGAAATCACTAAGTGTAGATAAGCCCACCTGGTTTGTCTAGCCTGCCACCCGGTAGTTAGCATTGCTTTCACCATGTCCTCTAATAGTGAAGAGTTGCTCACTGGTTCTCAAGTGCATGAACTTGTATTCCCAATGAAGTATGACCTATGTCATTTTTGTATTGTTGGTCCTATGATAGATCCTCTAAGATTTTGAGGGTGAGCATTCTTTCCACCGCTGACCCCTCAGTGAGGACTGGTGCGTGTCCACCTAACTCCTTCTTTCTGAAGTCTACAATCAATGATTTGGTCTTGCAGATGTTGAGTGCAAGGTTGTAGTGATACCAGTCAGTCTACCTCACTCCAGAATGCCTCTTTGTCAACATTCTGCCAACAACAGTGGTGTCATCTGTGAAGTTATAGATGGTGTTTAAGTTGTGCCTAGCCACACTTTCATGAGCATAGAAAGAAGAGAGCAGTGGGTTAAGCAGGCATCCTTAAGGCACACCTGCATTGATTGTCAGTAAAGAGGAACTGTTATATCTGATCAGCAGAGGCTGTGGTCTCCCACTGAGGAAGTCAAGGATCCAGTTGCATAGGGAGGGATAGAGGCCCAACTTTTGAAAAGTGCTGATTAGTCCTGATAGGATGATGGTGCTGAATGCCAAGCTGTACTTGATAAACAGCAGCCTGACATATGTTTTACTGTTGTCCAGGTGCTCCAAAGCTGAGTGGAGAGCCAATGAGTTGCATCTGCAGTAGACCTGTTGTGGAGGTAGGTAAATTGCAGCAATGCAGATCCTTGCTCAGGCAGGATTTATTTCTAACCATATCCAACCTCTCAAAGTGATTGCCATTCAGGAAGCTCACCCTGTTCATCCTGGGCACTGGTATGATTGATTCCTTTTTGAAACAGATGAGAACCTCTGACTGCAGCAGTGAGAGGTTGAAGTTATCCTTGACATTTGATCAGGACAGGTTTACAGTACCCTGCCAGGTACACCATTGGGGCTTAATGCCTTGCAAGGGTTCACCTTTTTGAAGGATATTCTGACGTTGACCTCCAAGACAGGGATCACAGAGTTCCCAGATGCTGCAGGGATTTACACAGGTGTAGTTTTATTCTCCCTTTTAAAGTGTGCTTAGAAGAGATTGAGCTCACTGGGGGTGAAGCATCACAGCCATATATGCTACTAGGTTTCATCTTATAGGGACTTGCAAACCCTGCCACAGCTGTCATGCATCCAACTGCATCTTTAACTTCAAACTAGAATTGCCTTTTCCCTTTCACATTATCCTTTCATAGGTCGTATCCAGGATTCTCGTAGCATTCTCTGTCACTGGTCTTGAACACCACAGATCTAGCTCTCAGCAAACTATAAATCTCCTGGTTCATCCAGGGCTTTTGGTTTGGGTATGTTCGGTATGATCGTAAAGGCACGCACTTCCTCCACACAGGCCTTGACGAAGTCGGTGATGACAGTGGCGAATTCATTTGGATTTGAAGATTCACCTTCAGGTGAATCTTGTTTGTTGTACCTGGAATATTGCTTAGTACATCATGAAAAACCTTGCAGTTTTTATCATGTTCAGCTGATGGAAAAATTTTTCCTTACATTCCTGAATTTGGCTTTCCTTTTGATGGTCAATTCCAGCCTTTCAAACCGAATCTTTGCTGCTCCAGCAGTTTGTCTTTTCAACAATTCTATTAGTGCCCAAGAAGAGTGGTGTGAACTGTCTTAATGACTTTTGTCCAGTAGCACTCACATCTATGGTGATGAAGTACCTTGAGAGATTGGTCATGGCCAGAATCAAATCCTGTCTCAGCACGGACTGGGACTCACTGCAATTCGTCTATTGCCATGATTTCAATGTCTTTTCACACGACCTTAGATCACCTGGACAATGCAAATGCTTATGTCCAGATGCTGTTCATTTATTATACTGTAATTCAGTGTACAACACCACCATTCATACAGTCCTGATCGAAAAACTCCAGAACCTGGGCCTCTGTACCTACCTTTGCAATTGGATCCTCAACTTCCTGCCTGGAAGACCACATTCTCTGCAGATTGCTAATAATATCTCCTTGCTGATGATCAACACTGGCACACTTCAAGGATGTGTGCTTGGCCCTCTGCTCTACACTTTATACCCATGACCTTATGGCTAGGCACAGCTCAAATACCAACTATAAGTTTGCTGATGATATTGGTGGCAAAATCTCAGATGGAGATGAGAGGGCGTAAAGGAGTGAGATATACTGGCTAGTTGAGTGGAGTCATAGCAACAACCTTGTTCTCAACGTCCTTATGATCAAAGAGGTGATTGTGTAGTTGAGAAAAGGTAAAATGAGGGAACATGAACCAATCCTCATAAGGGGATCAGAAGAGGAGAGAAGGAGAAATTTCAAGTTCCTGGCTGTCAATATCTCTGAGGATCTAAGCTGGTCTGAACATATTGATGCTGCTATAAAGAAGGCAAGACAGCAGATATATTTCATCAGGAGTTTGAGGATTTTTGGTTTCTCACCTAAAACACTTGAAAACCTCTACAGAAGTACCGTGGAGAGCATTCTGACCGGCTGCATCACTGTCGGGTATGGGGGGCTACTGCAAGAAGACTGAAAGACTGAAAGAAGCTACAGAAAGTTATAAAATTAGCTCCATATTGGGTACTAGCCTTTGTAGTATCCAAAACATTTTCAAGAAGCGGTGCCCCTGAAAGGCAGCATCCATTAGTAAGGACCCCCATAACCCAGGAACATGCCCTCTTCTTATTGTTACCATTAAGAGGAAGGTACAGAAGCCTGAAGGCACAAACTCAGTGATTCAGGAACAGCTTCTTTCCCTCTGACAATGCCATTTTTAAATGGATGCCTTCGTGAACGCAAAGGTAAGTGGTTTGTGGTCCATGAATGCAAACAGGACCACCCTGCTTCTTGGTAGCTTCTTGGGCCTACCTTCCAAGAAGTAACTGAAATGCTGGATTGCCAGTGTTATGAAGGTACCACAGCTCTGAGGGGCCGAAGGAGCGGGAGCAGCCCCCTCCTTCCAGAGAATAGCAAGATCGCTATTAATTTGGGACTCAGAAGTGAGAGACAATGCAACGGTTTTGACCATTTGTTCTTAGAGGCACCTGTGTCACGTGCAAGTCCCGGCTACGTGACAACAACCATGAACCTGAACACCCTCGGGCCATGTGGGGGTGGAGATTGCATCCCCCCACTTTGATGGACAGCTACAACTCTGCAAGTAAAGATAAAAGCAGACTGCAGGAGGCAGTACCCTAGCGAAGCACCAGAGGAACTTGCTCGCTCAACGTTCCCGGGAGAGCTGGAAGCCATTCAGCGCCACGTGCGCTCCTAAATCCTTTGCCTGGGGAGCGGGTGGCTGATAATACCGAGAAGGACTTCGAACTAACAACGGGGAAACCAATGCTCCCCTGATTTTAATGGAGTGGTCAAAAAGATACGGGCAAGTCTTCTTTTCGTTCTCTCTGATCCCTCTAAGACACGTGAAACCCAACAATTCCTTGAAAGACTTCTGAATGACTCTTTAGATTTCCAATGGACAAAAAATATTATCCCCTAGACAACAGCTGAGATTAATGATGATTATGACTATATCCGGGCTTTAGATTGCGTATTGGTGATGTGCATTATCTGAATGTTTGCATTAACCTTAATTTTGTGCCCCTTTATAAATAAAAACGTTTGAAAATAGTGACATCAGACTTCAACAGACCTCTCTATCTTTGCTGGTAAGTTATCCAGTTATGGGATACGTAACACCAGGTATAGCGCCAACAGTTCCCGGTCGAAAGCACTGTATTTGAGCTCGGGTGGTCATAGGTGTTTGCTGAAAAATGCCAGGGGTTGCCAGCGACCCTCAATGAGTTGTTCCAGCACCCCACCAACTGCCAAGTTAGATGCCTCCACTGTGAGGGCGGTAGGGATGTCTGTTCTGGGGTGCATTAGCATTTGGTCGTGTTGATTGTCAGGCTGTATTCACTCAGTCGGGCGTAGAGTTGACGGATGTGGGACAGATGCTCCTCACGACTGCTGCTGGCTATGAGGATGTCGTCCAAATAGATGAAAGCGAAGTCCAGGTTGCGTCCCATCACATCCATTAACCGCTGAAACGTCTGTGCGACATTCTTCAGGCCGAACGGCATGCGGAGGAACTTGAAAAGGCTGAATGGGGTGATGAGTGCCATTTTGCGGACGTCGTCCGGATGCATCGGGATTTGATGGTATCCCTGGACGAGGTCTACCTTGGAGAAGATCCATGCGCCGTGCAGGTTTGCTGCAAAGTCCTGAATGTGCGGCACAGGGTAGCGGTCCGGTGTTGTAGCCTCGTTCAGCCTGCGGTAGTCGCTGCATGGTCTCCAGCCCCCTGTTGCTTTGGGCACCATGTGCAGGGCGGAGGCCCATGGGCTGTCGGACCGCTGTATGAATCCCAATTCTTCCATCCTCTTGAACTCTTCCTTCGCCAGTCAGAACTTGTCTGGGGGAAGCCGCCGAGCGCGGGCGTGGAGGGGTGGTCCCTGGGTCAGAATGTGGTGCAGTACGCTGTGTCTGGGCATGGCTGCCATGAACTGCGGTGCCAGAACCGATGGGAAATCCTCCAGGACTCTGAAGTCATTGTCGGACAGCGTGATGGAGTCTAGGTGTGGGGCCAGCAACTGGGGTTCACCCAGGGAGAACGTTTGAAAAGTCTCGGCGTGGACCAGTCTCTTCCTTGGCAGGTCAACCAGTAGACTGTGAGCTCACAAAAAAATCCGTGCCCAGGAGCGGTTGGGCTACGGCAGTGAGTGTGAAGTTCCATGTGAACTGGCTGGAGCTGAACTGTAGCCGCACTGTAAGGGTGCCATAGGTCCTAACTGTGCTGCCGTTCGCAGCCCTCAGGGTGGGACCCTGTGCCCTGTTGTGGGTGCCATAACTCGTCGGAGGTAAGACGCTGATCTCGGCTCCGGTGTCGACCAAAAAGCAGCGTCCCGACCGCTTGCCCCACACATACAGGAGGCTATCCCGATGGCCCTGGCATTTCCCGGGAATTTGCAGGGCGGACAACAGTGGCGGGCTTCTGTACCCCACCGCTGGTGGTAGAAGCACCATTGTTCGTTGGTCTCCTCACCCCTGCCTCTGGGGTTAGTGGGCTCTGCAGCCGGGCCTGGTCTGGTTTGCTGCTGGGAGCATGGCCTGGTGATCTGTGTGACGGACGCCCCACTTTCCTTGGCTTTCCACAGCACGTTCGCCCAGGCCGCCACCCTCCAGGGGTCGCTGAAATCCACGTCGGACAGCAGCAGGCGGATGTCCTCGGACAGCAGCAGGCGGATGTCCTCGGGCAGCTGCTCCAGGAACGCCTGCTCAAACATGAGGCAGGGCTTGTGTCCTCCGGCCAGGGAGAGCATCTCGTTCATCAAAGCCGACGGTAGCCTGTCCCCCAAACCATCCAGGTGCAGTAAGCGGGCAGCTCGCCCATGCCGTGAGAGTCTGAAAGTCCTTATGAGCAAGGCTTTGAATTCTGTGTATTTGCCGTCCACTGGGGGCGACTGTATGAACTCCTCAGCCTGGGCCGCTGTCTCCTGGTCGAGGGAGCTCACCATGTAGTAGTAATGTGTGGCATCCGAGGTTATCTGCCGAACGTGGAATTGGGCTTCTGCTTGCTGGAACCATAGGTGAGGTCACAGCGTCCAGAAGCTTGGCAGTTTTAATGAAACTACATGAACAGTTGTGATGTCGTTCATCTTCGGCCCAAATATCGTTTGGGCCATCAGGGTCACCAATTGTAGCGGTGTGCTACATGCAACACTGAAATAACGACATGCAGCGCTGAAATAATGACACGGAGTCCGTGAGCTGCAGTTGCAAAAGAGATTTATTTAAACTTCACGGCCTTGCTTTAAAGCCTTCCTGATCCCGCCCTCCCCGGGCGGGAATGCTGTAGGGGTGAGTAGTCACAGTCCCGTCCCGCGCGCGGGCTTTTCCCCTTGCTGGTGAAGCAGACTTGGCACCCTTTTTGGGATCGGCCTCTATGCCGGCGCGCGCCGCTTTGTGAGCCGGTTCAAGTGCGCTGGGAAGTGGGTCGCCACATTTCTATATTTATCATGTGTGGCATTGTACTGCTGTAACTACATTAACAAATTTCACAACATACGAGGATGATTGATAAGTTTGTGACCCAATGCAGAAGGAGATGAGTTATTAGCTTCAAACTTTCTGCATAATCACTCGAAGAGTTGACCTGCATGTGCATGTAACGAGAGCTGTGTAACTCATCTCCTTCTACCTTAGGCCACGAACTTATCAATCACCCATCTGTGGACCCTTTCTGGAGGTCCAAGATCCGTATGTTCCATGACTGCTGGACTAAGTGTGTAAATGTTGGAGGGGACTATGTTGAAAAATAAGTGTACTAGGTTTCCTAAAACTGACTCCTTCTACCTTAGGCCATGAACATATCAATCACTGCTGATGATATTAAACGTGATTCTGATTCCGTTATGTACGGAGTCTCCAACCAATGAAAATTAAGAAACTTATGTTGACCAAAATGATCACAAGTTTGCAAGGTTTCGGCCTCCTTCATGTTTCTTGTTTTCTCAATAAATGTGAAAACATTTGTGAATTTGCTTTCTGTGCTACTGTTCCATTTGAGCCATGAGCTATTAGTTGCCAGGGCTGGGAGTAGGGTGGTTTAGTTGCCAAATCTCTGCAGGAAAAGGCCTGTTATGATGGGGACTTTGGTGGGACATCATACAAATACAGGCTGATGGGTGAGGTGGCATAGCTAGTTAAGTTCATGGACTGGGACAATTGACCTGGATGTATAAGTTTGAATCTGACCACAGCAGTTAGGGAACATAAATTCAAGTAACTAAATGTAAACCCTAGTTTTTTAATAAAAGAGCAAGCATCAATCATGGTAATGACAAACTTCTGAATTGTTTTAAGACTAGGGCTTCTTCATTATTACTGTCCTTTGGGAAATTAAATCTGCTAGGTTTACAAGGATGATTCCGGGAATGAAGGGGTTAACATTGGAGGAGCGTTTGGCAGCTTTGGGCCTGTACCCACTGGAATTTAGAAGAATGCATGGGAGTTTTATTGAAACCTACCGAGTGTTGAAAGGATTAGATAGGGTGGATGTGAAAAGGATTTTTCCTACAGCTAGGGTATCCAGAACTAGAGGACACAGCCTCAAAATTGAGGGATGCCCTTTAGAACAGAAGTAAGGAGGAACTCCTTTTAGCCAGAGAGTAGTAAATCTGTGGAATGCTCTGCTACAGACTGCATTGGAGGCCAAGTCTGTGCATATATTCAAGGTGAAAGTTGATTGTTTCTTGATTGATCAGTGCATCTAAGGATATGGGAAGAAGGCAGTTGTATGAGGTTGAGTGGGATCTGGGATCAGTCATGATGGAATGGCAGAGCAAACTCAATGGGCTGAATGGCCTAATTCTGCTCCTATGACTTATGGTTGTATGGACTTGTATGTTACCAGACCCACAGTGATGTGAATTATCTTAACTTCCCTCTAAAAATATTTCAGTTCATGTGCAATTATCTGAGTTGATCAATTGGCTGAAGCACACTGAGATCTTTAACCTCTCACTCCAGCAGTCTGAGGTACTCACCAGCTTCAAGCAGGCTTCACTGAGGTAACCTGCTTCAATGACTAGCATCTAGTAGCACTTTCATCCACAGTGAAGTGTTTTGAGAGGTTGATGATGAAGCATCAATTCCTGCCTGAGAAGTGGCTTGGATCTACTCCAATTTGCCTACTGCTCCACAGCAGATGCCACCTCATTGGCATGTCTCTCAACCCTGGAGCATGTTGACATCAGGACGCTCTTAATCCACTACAGCTCGGCGTTCAATACCAATGTCCCCTCAAAATTAACCAATAAACTTTAAGACCTTGGCCTCAATATCTCCATGTGCAATTGGATCCTCTGATTCCTCACTTGCAGACCACAGTCAGTTTGGATTGGCAAAAATAAAACCTCCTCCACAATGTCCATCCGTACAAGTGCACCATAAGGTTGTGTGTGGTGCCCGCTGCTCTACGTGCTTTACACTTATGATTGTGAGGTAAGCACAGCTCCAAAGCCATATTCAAGTTTGCTGGTCACTGTCGAAGACCAAATCAAAGGTGGTGACGAATCAGCATATAGGAGGGAAATTGAAAATCTGGCTGAGTGGTGCCACAACAACCTCTCACTCAAAATCAGCAAGACCAAGAGCTGGTTATTGACCTCAGGTGGAGAAAACCAGAGGTCCAATGATCCAGTCCTTATGTCCTTATTGGGTTATTTGAGGTGGAGACTGTCAACAATTTTAAATTCCTTGGTGGTATCATTTCAGAGGCCCAGCACGTAAGTGCAATTATAAAGAAAGTAGAGCAGTGCCTCTACTTCCTTAGGAGCTTGCAAAGCTTTGGCATAACATCTAAAGCTTTGACAAACTTCTATAGATGTGTAGAGGAGATTATACTGACTGGCTGCATCATAGCTTGGTATGAAAACACCAATACCCTTGAATGGAAAATCCTACAAAAACTAGTGGATACAGCCCAGTCCATCACAGAAAGCTCTCATCACTACTGAGCACACCTACATGGAGCACTGTCATGTGAAAGAGCATCCAGCATTGGTGACCACCTCCCACACCCCCCCCCCCACCACCCAAGCCATGCTCTCTTCTCACTGCTGCCATCAGGAAGAAGGTACAGGAACCTTTGGACTCGGACCACCATGATCATGAATCGTTATTACCCCTCAACCATCAGGCTATTGATCCAAAGGGGATAACTCCATTCAGCTTCACTTGGCCCATCACTGAACTGTTCCCACAGCCTATGGACTCATTTTCAAGGATGCTTCATCTCATGTTCTTGATATTTATCGCTTTATTTATTTATTTATTTATTGTTATTACTTTTTGTATTTGCATTTTGTTGACTTTTGCACACTGGCTGAATGCTCAAATTGGTGGTGTCTTTCATTGATTCTATTATGGTTATTATTCTGTTGTGGATTTACTGAGTATGCTCACAAGAAATGAATCTCAGTGTTGTATCTGGTGAGGTATATGTACTTTGACAGTAAATTTATTTTGAACTGTGAATTAGATAGTGGAGCTAAATACTTTTCCCGTGATGAACTGCACCCCAGGGTTCTGAAAGGTAGCATTTGAGATTGTGGAGGAATTAGTAATGCTCTTTCAAAACTCATTGGACTCTGGCATGGTTCCAGAGTACTGGAAAATTGCAAATGTCACTCCACTCTTTAAGTAAGGAGGAAGGCAGTAGAAAGGAAATTATAGACCAGTAAGCCTGACCTCAGTGGTTGGGAAGATGTTAGAGTCTATTGTTAAGCACAAGGTGATGGAATACTTGGTGACACAGGACAAGATAGGGAAAAGTCAGCATGGTGTCCTTAAGGGAACATCTTGCCTGACAAACCTGTTGGATTTCTTTGAGGAGATTACAAGTAGGATAGGTAAAGGGGATGCAGAGGATGTTGTATATTTGGACTTTCAGAAGGCCTTTGACAAAGTATCACACATGAGACTGCTTACCAAGTTAAGAGCCCATGGCACTACAGGAAAGTTACTGGAATGGTTAGAGCATTGGCTGGTTGGTAGGAGGCAGCAAGTGGGAATAAAAAGATGCATTGCTTGTGGGCTGTTGGTGACTAGTGGTGTTTCACAAGGGTCAGTGTTGGGACCACTTCTTTTTATGCTATAAATCAATGATATAGATGATGGAATAAATGGCTTTGTTGCCAAGTTTGCAGATGAAACAAAGGTTGGTGGAGGGGCAGGTAGTGTTGAGGAAACAGGCTGCAGAAAGACAGATTAGGAGAAGGGGCAAGACAGTGGCAAATGAAATATAATGTTGGAAAATGCATGGTCATGCAATTTGGTAGTAGAAATAACTATGCAGACTATTTTCTAAACTGAGAAAATTCAAAAATCATAGATTCAAAGGGACTTGGGAGTCCTTGTGCAGACCACCCTAAAGATTAACTTGCAGGTTGAGTCAGTGGTGAGGAAGGCAAATGCAATGTTAGCATTCATTTCAAGAGGTCTGGAATACATAAGCAGGGATGTGATGCTGAGGTTTTATAAGGCACTGGTGAGGCCCCCACCTTGAGTATTGTGAACAATTTTGGGCTCTTCATCTAAGAAAAGATGTGCTGGCATGGGAGGGAGTTCAGAGAGGGTTCACAAAGATGATTCCAGAAATGAAAGGGTTATCATGCAAGGAATGTTTGATGGCCCTGGGCCTGTACTTGCTGGAATTTAGAAGGATGAGGAGGAATCTCATTGAAACATTTTGAATGTTGAAGGGCTTCTGACAAGAAAGTACAGACTCAGGATACAGCCTCAGGAAAGTACAGCCTCAGTGGGGCATCCATTTTAAAACAGGGATATGGAGAAATTTCTTTAGCCAGAGGGTGGTGAATCTGAGGAATTTGTTGCTGCAGGTGGCTGTGGAGGCCAGTTCATTGAGTGTATTTAATGCAGAACTTGGTAGGTTTTTGATTGGATAGGGCATCAAGGGTTACGTGGAGAAGTTCGGGGAGAGGGGCTGAGGAGGGGGAAAAGGGATCAGATATGACTGAATGGCAGAGCAGACTTCAAATGGCCTCATTCAGCTCCTATGTCTTATGGTTTTATGGTCTTGTGATACTCAAATCCTATTTTAAAAAAAATGAACAGGCACTTTAAGAGATCATCAGTCCAGGTGGAAATTCCGTGTGAAATGTCAAGAAGGATAGCTGAAAATTGTTAGCTCCATTCCCACTCTTGTGGATCTATTAGTCTTGTGGTAGGTTTGATAACTGAGATCTTAGCTAGTTGGAACAGATGATACCTGATAACAGAGTGTTGTAGATGAATCATCCCCATCTACTGTGCAAGCTCAGTGTGACTGCTGTCGTCATGGCTGTGATAATGAGGTGCCAGCCCATGGTGGTAGCATTGCCATGTCACCAGTATTCTAACCCTTGCCAGCCAGCCAGCAAGCCTTGACTCCTGCAAAATGGCTTAGAATGGAATTGAAACATCCATGCTCAAAACTGAACCAGCTTTCTCCAAAGTTATCTTTTTGACATCCTTTACCAAGATAGTTATCTTCTGGCTTTTTCCTCCCAGTCCTGGTCATGTTGGAGTTCCAGTGAATGACAACTAAGCACCCACCTTTGGGATTTTTGCACTTCAGTTTACTGAACAGCATCTTATACTGCATATTTCAGTATACTTCCAGTGTCCCTCTGAGTGAACACTTAGGATACAATTACCTTGCAAATTGTAAGTTTCCTGAGACAAGAATAAGCATCTTCTGTGAAGATCTCTAATACTGGCCACATTCTAATACGTTAATATCATCGTACATAATGTCAGATAATCTTCGCTTGTATTCTCTTTAAATCTTGATCAAGAATCTCAGAAGGATTAATTAGCATCGAGTGGTCTGCTGGACTACATAGTCAAATTTGTTTTTATATGCTCATTAGCATGAGGATATTTATATATAATGGTCAGTAACATTTGTACAGTGGTTACATCTGGCACTGGGATAGCATAAATAAACCTTGGGTATCAGCACCTAAGAATAAAAGGACACAACTTATTTGAGAGTATATTTTTAACAGACAGGCAGGAATTATCATCATGCTGACATTAAACACCATTACTAGTGGCTTTAAGAGGTGAATTGCAGTTTAATATTCAATTATTTCCAAATTAATTTCAAGAGTAATCTGTCATTGAAATATGCCGTAATTGAGAAAAATACGATGTAGTCATCTTTTATTGGTTACCTAATGGTTAACAAATATTCCAAATTTCATAGTGAAGGAAGACAACCATTAATTATACACAATTCCCAATATGCAGGTACTAATCTGAATTCATAGTGTGTCAGAAGTAATGTTAGGAGCTAAATAGTGGAATGCTGAAACCTGAAGTACCTGTGCTGAGTAAAGTGATTTAAAATTTCTTCTAAGTTTCTGAAGTGAGCTATGCTGTACTTTGGAGCTGCACCAGTCAGGGAAATTAATTTTTGTTTTTTTTTTGTTTTGAATTGAGGAGAAGGCTTCTATATTTTCTTCAAAACTGACTTTTTTATTACTTGTTCAGAACAAGTAGGGGAAAGAAGCAAGGGGGAAATCCCACCATTAGTGGGGATAATCCAATAACATCTATCTCAATATATCCAAGGAACAATCTACCTGGAAACTATCACTCTTAAGGGCAACAATTAGTGATATCTTCTGTAGGAAAAAAGATGTAACCATCTTGAAAATCTTCTGCCCAAGAAATGGGGAATTCAAAACCTAAGCAGGCCAGGCAGCGTCTATGGAAAAGTGTAAACAGTTGATGCTTCAGGCTGAGACCCTTCTTCAAAACTGAGAAGGATGGTGGGAAATGGCTGAATAAAAAGATGGGGGGAGGGGGGGAAGAGTCCAGCTGGAAGGTGATAGGTGAAGCCAGGTGGGTGGGAAAGGGGAAGGGCTGGAGAAGAAAGAATCTGATAGGCGGGGAGAGGGGCCAATGGCAGAAAGGGAAGGAGGAGAGGACCTGGTGGGAAGTAATAGGCTGGTGAGGAAGAAGTAAAAGTTCAGAGTGGGAAATAGAAGGGGGTGGAATTTGTTCACTGGACGGCAATATTCATGCCATCGGGCTGAAGAGTATCCAGATGGAATATAAGATGTTGCTCCTTCATCCTGAGGGTAGCCTCATCTTGTCACAAGACAAGGCCATAGATCGACACCACAATTTAAATCCTTCTCTTTGAGTAGACTCAGGCATTTGATTTGCTGAGAAATTGGCGACCCTGAAAGGAGAGGGAGAGACTGTACAAGTGGATTGATAGTCTCTGTGCAGAAGCTTTAACTTAAAAAAAATATTTCCTTGAATGTGCAATAATGTATAGCCACTGCTTAAAGACCCTTGTACTTTCCCCTAACATGGTACTAATGCAGCGAGCAAAACTCTTCTGTTATGAGCCAATCTGCTGTGACTGTCAAATGCCAATATCATGTTGAATTGAGAGGTGGCTCTTAGGGACAAGAGTTATTCCAATTAAATAGATTTCATACACAAAATCATACACCCAGTGAGAAACCAATTCATCATGGCCACTCCAATAGAGCTTAATAATTAAGAAATAGCTTTTTGTATAGTTTGGATATAATTTTCAAGTGAGAAATTTTGGGGGGAAAAAGAAATTGGTAGTCATCCTGTGGAAGAACATTAATGGTTTTATAAGACTATGCAACCTCATGGTTTCAAATTCCATCTCAAAGAATAGTTGTGCATATGAAGTCATTGATTGGTTCATGTGTTTGATCCTACTGCACTGGAAAGTTGGAAGTACTGCTTTAATAACCTACATTTTTGAGTGAAGTAAATCAGAGTCCCCTGGAAAGGAAGGGTGAAGATACCAGAATAACAAAGGGAAGCACAACTTCACAACAGCTCAGATTGAGCTGTGACAAAGTCATTCAGTTCTGAGCTCATTACAGCCAAAGAGCTGAACTCCAGAAGTGAAGGGAGAGTAACTGTCTTAACATCAAACAACATTTGGCTAATTATGGCATCAAGGAACCCTGGCTAAATTGGTTAAATGGGAATCAGCAAGGAAAATATTCCACTTGTTGGACTTGTTATGAGCACAATGAAGGTCAATCATCTCAGCCACAAGACTCCTCTGTAGGAGTACCTCAGGGTAGTGGCCATGGGCCAACCATCTTCAGCAGTTTCATCAATTACCTCCCTTCAATTGTAAGGACATGAGATATTGGAACAGAATTAAGCCATTTGGCCCATTGAGTTTCCTCTGCCATTTCATCATGGCTGATCCAATTTTCCTCTCAGCTCGAATCTCCTGCCTTCTCCCTATACCCTTTCATATCCATACCAATCAAGATTCTAGCAACTTCTGCCTTAAATACACATAAAGACGGCCTCCACAGCTGCTTGTGGCAAAGAATTTCACAGATTCACTACACTCTGACTAAAGAAATTCCTCTTCATCTCTATTCTAAAAGGATGCCCATCTATTCTGATACTATGTCCTCTGTTCTTAAGGCTCTTCTATCACATGAGATATCCTCTTCACATCCACTGTATCAAGACCTTTCACCATTTGATAGGTTTCAATGAAGTCACTCCTCATTCTTCCTAATTCCAGTGAATACTGGCCCAGAGCCACCGATCACTCTTCATATGACAAGCCATTCAATTGTGGAATCATTTTTGTGAACCTCCTTTGAATGTTCTCCAGTATCAGAACATGCTTCCTATGGCAGGGTCTCCAAACTGCTTACAATACTCCAAATGAGGCTTCACCAGTGCTTTAAAAATTCTCAACATTATATCCTTGCTTTTATATTCTCGTCATCTTGAAATGAATGCTAAGATTGTATTTGCTCGCCTCACCAGAGGCTCATCCTGCAAATTAACCTTTAAAGAATCCTGCACAAGGACTCCAATGTCCCTTTGCACCTCAGTTTTTTAATATTTTACCACTTAGAAAATGGTCAACCTTTTCATTTCTTCTACCAAGTGCAGCACTATACACTTCCTGATTATGTTCCATCTACCACTTGTTTGCCCATTCTCCTCATCTGTCTACGTCCTTGTGTAGCCCTTCTATTTCCTCAAAACTACCTGCCCCTCTGCTTATCTTTATACCGTCTGCAAACATTTCCACAAAGCTATCAATTTCATCATCCAAAACATTGACATATAACATAAAAATAATTGGTCTCAACACAGACTCCTGTGGAACACCACTAGTCCCTAATAGCCAACCAGAAAAGGCTCACTTTGTTACCAATCTTTGCCTCCTGCCAATGAGCCACTGCTTTATCCATGCTAGAATCTTTCCTGTAATACCATGGAATTGTAGCTTGTTAGGCAGCCTCGTGTGTAGGTCTTCTCAAGATCGAAGTACACAAAGTCAGCAGATTCTCCTTTGTCTTTCTTGCTTATTATTTCTTCAAAGAATTTCAACAGATTGAGGTAACCATGCTGACTACATGTACCCTGAGACCTCATCCTTAACAATTGCCTCCAATGTCTTGCCAAATGAGTTCAGACTAACTTTATTCTGTCTCTTTCCTTTCTTGAAGTGACATTTGCAATTATCCAGTCTTCAGGGACCATCCCAGTATCTAGTGATTCTCGAAGGATCATTACTAATGCCTCTATGATCCCTTCAATCTTCTCTTTCAGAAGCCTGGGGTGTACATCATCTGGTCAAGGTGACTTATTTACAATACCTTCAGACCTTTCAGTTTCCCAGAACTTCCTCTCTCATAGTGGTAACTTCACTCATGTCATGTCTCCTGACACCTGGAACTTCCACTGTACTGATAGTGTCTTCCACAGTGAACACTGAAGCAAAATACTTTTTCAGTTCATCCTCCCATTGCTACTCTCCAGCATTGTTTTCCAGTGGTCCGATATCCACTCTTGCCTCTCTTTTAAAGTTGATACATCTAAAGAAACTTTTGGTATCCTCTTTAATATTATTGACTAGCTTACTTTGATATTCCATCTTTACCTTGTTTATGACTTTTTAGTTGCCTTCTGTTGGTCTTACTAGCTTCCCAATCCTCTAACTTCCCACTAATTTTTGCTCTGTTGCTCTCTTTGGCTTTTTTTGTCGGCATTGACTACTCTTGTTAGCCATGATTGTGTCACCTTGCCTTTAAAATACTTCTTTCTCTTTGGGATGTATATATCCTGTGCCTTTCAGATTGCTTCCAGAAGTTCCAGCCGTTGCTGCTCTGCCATCATCCCTGCCAGTGTTCTTTTTTTAATCAATTCTGGCCAGTTCCTCTCTCGTACCTCTGTAATTCCCTTCACTCCACTATAATACTGATACATCTGACTTTAGCTTCTCCTTCTCAAATTTCAGGGTGAATTTGATCATATTACTGTTGTGCATATACTAAATAAAACACACACATGTGGGAGATGGCTTGAACTGGTGTATTCACATTAGAGTAAGAGACAGAACAATGCACATGTGTAGACAACAGTGAATGCACAGACAGCAGATCAATATGCAGTGCTAAGGGGGAGGGGATCATTGCTCTAAAAGAAATATACTCATACATTACACATCTTCCCCCTTTAGATTAATGCACTATAAAACTGTATATGTACAAAACATTCAACTTTCCTTTCATAAACCCATATTCCAATTAAGCAGGCTTTCATAATAACAGTCCCTAACAACTCCACAGTTGTAAAGGTCAGTCTGTTTCTTTCAGGATAGTACCTCTGAACCTGTGGAGTGGCATCAGGTTTGGTAGGTGTCTTGTCTAAGTCAACGTTCTTGGTTTCTGGTGTCATATTGGTGACAGTGATATCATCACTGAGAGGAAGTCCAGTGGCTGCAAAGTGCCCATCTTGCTGGATGCAGTCGACTCAGTTGTGTTCTTTGGTGAGCATCCAGTATCTGGTCCACATGACGTCTCATGTCTGATCTTCAAATTCACGGATGTACACGGTAGATGTACATCAGTGGCCCGGTTCTTGTAGCTATCCTACTATCTTCTTGGTAACCATGCTCTAGGACTACCTGTTCAGTCTTGAAGCTCCTTGCTGCTTCACTTGGCAACGGTCTGAACTGTTTATTCTGCACTTCCCTCTATAGATTTGGTTTCAGGAAGTCTATGCAAGCTCTCAGATTCCTGCTCATGAACAGCATTGCAGGTGTATGATTTTTTTGACTGGTTCGTTTTGTAAAATCTAAAGCTCTCAGCTATTACCAACAGTTTAGGGCTCAAGTGAATATGTAAAATTCTAATGATTTCATCGGACGTCTTGCTTGCTGGCTTTGCAGGGCTTACTAAATTGTGTAAGAGACTGTACTTTCTTGGGGCCATTAAGCTGAGAAGTGTAGGATCTTTCTTTTGCTCTTCCATGTTGTTCGTGTTACAATACAGTTCCTTGCTCTTGATATACAACTCCCAGCTTTCATTAGCACTTGCACGTTCATCAATGTTCCTGACTGAAGCCATTGCCATGTTATTCTCACTTTAAATTAAGCGCGTCTTTCATTGTTAGTGTAGACTGTACTCCCACGTTTGTTAGCTTCTATGATGGCCTTCTTGTGCTGATTTCATCCTGTAACCGTTAGTGCAGTTGGTGATATTCTCTGACATTCAGGTTCATCCTCATTGACAATTTGTTGTGTTTGTGCACAACTGCATATCAAAGAAAAGCACGCACATGGTAAAAGGCTTTAACTGGTATATTCACATTGCAGAGAGAGAGAATAATGTGCATGTGTAGACAATAGATTAATATCTAATGCTGGGGGGGGGGTCATTGTTCTAAAAGAAATAAGTCCATACATTACAAATATGATCACTTGTCCCTAAGAGTTGTTTTATCTTAAGTGCTCTAATCACTTCTGGTTTATTACACAACACACTATCCAGAATAGCTGATCCCATAGTGGGCTCAACCACGAACTGCTCTTTTTTTAAAAAAAACCATCTCATAGGTATTCTTAAAAACTCTCCCACCCCCCTTGGAATCCAACATGAACCTAATTTTCCCAATCTATGCGCCTGTTGAAATCCCGCGTGGCTATTGTAACATTACCCTTTTAGCATGCATTTCTATTTCCTGTTGTAATTTGTAGACCACCTCTTTTCTATTGTTTGGGAGTCTGTATATAACTCACATCAGTGTCTTTTTAACACTTGCTGTTCCTTTGCTCTATCCACAATGATTCACCTTCTGACCCTATGTCACTTATTGATTTCACTTTTTACTAATAGTGCGACGTTGCCCCATCTGCCTTCCTGCCTGTCCTTTTGATTCAATATGTATCCTCGGACATTAAGCGCCCAGATGCAATCTTCTTTCAGCCATGATTCAATGATGTCTACAACATCATATCTGTCAATCTGTAATTGTGCTACATGTTAGTTTGGATGCTGCTCACATTCAAATATAATACCTTCTGTCCTGTATTCACCCTTTTTGATTTTGTCTGTCTTTTACAGTGCTACTCATCTTATTAATTGCAATTTTGTCCTGTCAACAGCCTCTACTCACTACACATTGCCCCTGTTTGTAAACTAGCTACCTCATCTTCAGCACTATCACTTCAGTCCCCAGAGTCTGAAGCAGTCCAACACCATTTGTGGCTCCTCAGATAATGCCACAGTCCACAAACAAATACTGCAAAATCTAGACAATATCCAGGCCTGAGTTGACTGATATCCAGTAAAATTCATGCCCCGTAAGTAAAATCTAGCTATCGGCCCCTGGCATTCAATGGTGCTGCTATCATGGATCACCCCCTCCCCTGCTATCAGTGCTCTGGAGGTTGCCATTGACCAGATGTTGAGGCCTCTGTTGGTCAGGGTTGACCATGGATCTTGCATCCTAGCTGTCCAGATACGCATATCTGGGCAGTACGATATGCAGAGCATGCTGTTGCCCATGCAGCAAGTTCCCCCTCTCCACGCATCTGATCAACCCCAAAAAAAACAGCAGAGACTGATACAGTTTGGCACCAGCAGCATCGCTGCAGTTGCCAGCCAACGTTGAGCTCAATGTAAGATGGCCTTAGGGACTCCAGCTCCAGATATTTCCCTTGGTGTTCACTCCTAAAGCCTTTCCCATGAATGGGTATAACTGCAAGGCAGCGGAGGTTTGACCAGAAACTGAAATGGAATGGCCACGTATAGAATGTGGCTACAAGAGCAATTTCAAACTTGGAACCCTACACTCCCTAAAGCTTGTCTACCATTTATGAGGCTCAAGTCCATAAGACAAAGGAGCAGAATTAGGCCAGCTGGCCTATTGAGTCTTCTCCACCATTCAATTATAGCTGATCCTTTTTTCTCTGCTCCTCAATCCCATTTTCTGGTCTTCTCCCCGTAACCTTTGAAGCCATGTCCAATCAAGAACCTATCAATCAGTGCTTTAAATACAACCAACAACCTAGCCTTCACAGCTGTGTGTGGCAACAAATTCCACAAATTCTCACGTACAAACAAGCTGGATGAACTCAGCAGGTCGGGCAGCATCAGTTGAAACGAGTAGTCAACGTTTCAGGCCGAGACCCTTCATCAGGACTGAAGACTGAAGATCTTTCCTCTGAATCGTTTTTCACCTGGCACCTTCCACCCTCCCCCACCTTCTTTATAGGGCCCCTGCCCCCTCCTCCTTCAGTCCTGATGAAGGGTCTCGGCCCGAAACATTGACTGCTCGTTTCAACGGATGCTGCCCGACCTGCTGAGTTCATCCAGCTTGTTTGTACGTGTTGATTTGACAACAGCATCTACAGTGTACTTTGTGTTTACCACAAATTCTCCACTCTTTGGCTAAAGAAATTTCTCCACACCTCTGTTTTGAAAGGGTGCCTCTCTATCCTGAGGCTGTGCCCTCTTGTCCGAGACTCTCCCACCATGGGAAACATCCTTTCCACATCTACTCTATCTAGGCCTTCCAACATTTGAAAGGTTTCAATGAGATCCCCCCTCATCCTTCTGAATTGCAGCAAGTACAGACCCAGACATATCAAAAGTTCCTCGTATGATAACCTTTCATTCCCGGAATCATCCTTGTGAACCTCTTCTGGACCCTCTCCAATGCCAGCACATCTTCTCTAAGATGAGGGGCCCAAAACTGTTCACAATATTCACCTCACCATAGCCTTATAAAGTCTCAGCATTACATCCTTGCTCTTGTATTCTAGACCTCTTGAAATGAATTGCAAACATGGCATTTGCCTTCCTCACCACTGACTCAATCTGCAAGTTAACCTTTTGGGGTGTTCTGCACAAAGACTCACAAGTCTCTTTGTGTCTCAGATTTTTGGATTTTTATCCATTTAGAAAATAGTCCGCACAATTATTTCTACTGCAAAAGTGAATGACCATGCATTTTCCAACATTATATTTCGTTTTCCACTTTCTGGCCCATTCTCTTAATCTAAGTCCTTCTGCACCCTACCTGTTTCCTCAACATTACCTGTCCTCCACCATTCTTCGTATCATCTGCAAACTTGGCAACAAAGCCATCTATTCCATTATCTAAATCATTTATATACAGCATAAGAAGAAATGGTCCCAACACTGGCAACCAACCAGAAAAGGATACTTTTATTTCCATTCACTGCCTCCTACCAATCAGCCAATGCTCTAACCATGTTAGCAACTTTACTATAATACCATGGGCTCCTAACTTGGTAAGCAGCCTCATGTGTGGCACCTTGTCAAAGGCCTTCCGAAAGTCCAAATATACAGCATCCCCTCTATTCGATGTGTAATCTCCTCAAAGAATTCCAGCAGGTTTGTCAGGCAGGATTTTCCCTGAAGGACCCATGCTAACTTTGTACTATCTTGTCCTGTGTCAGCAAGTATCTATCACCTCATCCTTAACAATTGACTCTAACATCTTTCCAACCACTGAGGTCAGATTAACTGGTCTATAATTTCCTTTCTGCTGCCTTCCTCCTTTCTTAAGGAGTGAAGTGACATTTGCGATTTTCCAGTCCTCTGGCACCATGCCAGAGTCCCATGACTTTTGAAAGATCATTGCTAATTCCACCACTATCTCTAATACTACCTCTTTCAGAATCCTAGGATGCAGTTCATCTGGTCCGGGTGACTTATGTACCTTTAAGTCTTTCAGCTTTTAGAGTACCTTCTCTTTTGTAATAGTAACTGCACCCACTCCTCTTCCTTCATACTCCACAACATCAGCCATACTTCTAGTGTCTTCCACAGTGAAGAGTGATGCAAAGTACTCATTTAGTTCATCAGCCATTTCCTTGTCCCATGTTATTATTTCTCCTGCCTCATTTTCTAGCAGTCCTGTGTCTACTCTCATTTCTCTTTAATTTTAACATACTTGAAAAAACTTTTTCCATCCACTTTGATATTATTTGCTAAATTGTTTTCATATTTCATCTTTTCCCTTCTAATGACTCTTAGTTGTTCTCAGTAGGTTTTTAAAAACTTCCCAATCGTCTACCTTCCTGCTAAATTTTGCTTTATTGCATGCCCTCTGTTTTTACATTCGCTTCAACTTCCCTTGTCAGCCACGGTTGTACTCTTTTGCAACTTGAGTATCTCTTCACTTTTGGAATGCAGATGTCCAGCAATACCTTCATTTTCCCCAGAAACACATGCCATTGGTCTCTGCTGACATCCCTGCCAGTAGCTCTTTCCAATTTACTTTGCCCAACTGCTCTCTCATGTCACTATAATTTCTCTTACTCCTCTGAAATACTGTTATGTCTGACTTTACTTTCTCCCTATCAAATTTCAAGTCAAACTCAATCATATTGTGATCACTGGTTCCTAAGGGTTCTTTTACCTTAAGCTCCCTAATCGCCTCTGGTTCATTACATAGCACTCAATCCAGTATAGTTGATCCCCTAGTAGGCTCAACAACAAACTGTTCTAAAAAGCCATCTGTTAGGGATTCAACAAACTCACTCTGTTGAGATCCATTACCACCGTGATTTTCCCAACTGACCTGCATGTTTAAAAACTCCCGTGACTACCATAACATTGCCCTTTTGACTTGCCTTTTCTATTTACTGTTGTAACCTGTGGTCCACCTCCCAGCCACTGTTGGGAGGCCTGTATATAACTGCCATCAATGTCCTTTTACCCTTGTAGTTTCTTAACTCAACCCACAAAGATTCAACATCTTCCGATCCTATGTCACATCTTTCTATTGACTTGATGCCATTCTTTACCAGCAGAGCCATGCCTCCCCCTCTGCCGACCTTCCTATCCCTCCGATACAATGTGTAATCTTGGACATTCAGCTCTCAACTACAACCATCCTTCAGCCACGATCCAGTGATGGCCACAACATCATATCTGGCATTCTGTACTTGTGCAACGAGATCATACACCTTACTTTTTATACTACACGCAGGACTGTGATGAAATTCTCTACATTTCTCCGGACGAGTGCAACTTCAACAACGCTGAGGAACTCAACGTCATACTGGACATAGCAGTTTACTTGATAAGTGTTCCATCCGCAGCCATTCTTTCACTCCACAACCAATGCTCAGTAGCAGCAGCTTGTACCATCTATATGACGCACTGTAGCAACTTATCAAAACTCCTTGGACAATTTCAAACCCACACCCTCTACAGGCTAGAAAGACAAGGGATGCAAAAGCATAAGAGCACAGACCTCCAAGCTGCACACCGTTCTGACTTAGAAATTGACTTTATTGTTGCTGGGTTAAGATCCTGACCCCTCTCCCTAACAACATTGTTCATATATCCACATGTCATTGACTTCAAGATTAGCCTTGTTTGCCACATGTATATTGAAAATGACAGTAAAATGTGTCTTCTTGCATCAACAAGAACATGGCCTGAAGGGATGCTGGGGATAGGCCTCTAGCATCGCCATGTTGCCAGTCCCGACATAGCATGCCCACAACTTACTAACCTTAACTCATATGTCTTTTTGGAAAATGTGGGAGGAAACTGGAGCAGCCGGAGGAACCCACGCAGTCTTGAGGCGAATGTACACACTCCTTACAGACAGCGGCAACAGTTGAAACCCACCTCTTCTGTAAGGTGACACACTAACCACTATGCTACTGTGCCCAGGATATTGGTTGACCACTTCCTCATGCGCAACTAGGGATGAGAATAAATTCTGGCTTTCATCCCTTGACTGAATATAAAACAGCACTGCATTGCACATCATTGCATCTTTTAATACAAAGCAGTTTTGTTTTAATAGAAAATACAACTGAATGAATATAAAAACTGTAGGGCTTGCTGTGAGATACTCGAATTTATTGATTTTTCTCCAGGTCTTCATCCTATTCAGTTCATGAATGGGAGAGGCCAGATTAGAGCAGCAATGTGCACACATGGCTCCAGCAGAACCAGGGATTGTAGAAGTGGGCTTACCCTTACATGAGCAACACCGTGATTTCCATCCGTATAACTTAGCAGTTCATTGCTGGGATCTCGCTCGAGGGAATTTAATTCCTTAGCTTAACCTTAAGGCCTCTCAGACTTGCTCAACCCCACTCTAGGTATCCATACCGAAATCTTCCCTACACACAGCAGTATGTGACCATCCTCACTCCTTACATTCTAACATCACCAGCTCTACCATAACTAATTATTCCCCCATTCTGACTCCCACTCAACTCTCCTAAACTTCTGAACTTTGGCAACTGTGCTTGCATTTCCAAAAATTCCCGCTAGTCAATCTTCCCTCATGTTTCACTGATCTGTGCTTCTGTTGTGTTTCCTTTATTAATTTTGGTCCTGATCCCTCGAAAAACTGGTTAGGCTTGATCTGCTACCTTTGTAATCTAAGCTTCCAACATAAAAAATTTCTTGTGTGTGTTGGGTATTGTGATTTTTTTTCTGCAGCAAGGCCCTGAATAAATTGTTCATTTGCAAACCACTCTCTGTTTAATGGTGTCAAATTGGCACCTTTCATATTCTAGGAAATTACTTTATGAAATTCTTTGATATTCTTTATTGAAAAATCTATCTAAAATGTTTGGCTGTTTCAAACAGATGATCTATCTGGCATGTGTTTTATTTCAAAGAACTCTAAAACATTAATACATTAACTTGCATCATTTTTCCTTTTATGAACTATCTCTGCAACAGTGTGTAGAGCAACAGAAAAAAACATTATTCAGTTTAAACATTAAAATTCATGACGTGTTTTGAATATCACTCTGAAGTTGCATAATGGCATAGCCTTTAAAATTAGTTCTTTCTGTTGGTCGCTTCTGAGTAGGATTTAATGTACACACAGACCAAGATATCTTTCTCATGCACAGGGTAAAACATACGGTCAGTAAAATAGGCAATAACAAATTGACAAAAGTTTTCAAAGGAGAAAAATAATGAATGATCCCTCGCTTAAGGACTCTAAGTTAGGGTAGAGAACAGGGACTCTAGGAAAAGATTTGGATCATTTTGAAGATTTGTCTACTTTGTGTGGATGCTTGTCAAGTTTTCCAAATCTAATGGCATGAGGATTTATTCGTCACTCAGTAACCGATATTATTGTGTTAGATATTTTAAAATCTTAAAGCACTGTATCTTTGGTTCCCATAGAGAAATATTCTTATTGAATTGGTCTGATCATTAATCTGATTTTTTTCTCTCTTCCTTAGAAGATTACATGATACCTAGTTGGAAGAAGTATTGGGTCACAACGTTGTAGCTATTTTGAGAGACTCAATAAACTGGTCAGGCCTCCTATCACCTTTTTGTATTTTTAGCATATTTACTTGTGACTAAGATGAAGACCTTTGCTGTCCTCCAAACCAATCCCACGTCCCCTTAAAACAGCAAAATCAGGATTGTTAAAACATTGTAGTAACAGATGGAAAAAGGAGCAAAATTAAAACCACAGGTTCTGACAGAAATTGGTTACAAATATTCAAAAGTGAAATGCTACAGATGCTGGAAATCTGAAATTAAAAAAACTGAAAATGCTAATAAATCTCAGCATTTGGGGACCACTTGTGGTGAAAGAAAAATGCTTTACTTTTCCACAGCTGGCGATTGACCTGCTGAACAACTGCAACATTTTCTGTTTTCATTATGGCGAGGAACATTGTCAACAAGATGACATGTCTGAATATTTTAACATTATATTTGAATGTATTTGATATGATCTTCAAACTATTGAAAGAAAAGAAAGTGATAAAAATATTTCAGCAAACATTTTGAGTATGTTCATTAATTCACTTTCTGTTGAAAGTAATTTATTGATTTATTAAATGTGTTTTATTGAGACTTTTTAGTGAAATTTAGATGTTATGAGAAAAAAAGAACAGAAGAGTTTACAAGCAGAAGTAGGTCATCAGGTTGTTCAAACCTGCCCTGCCATTTAATATGATCAAGGCCGATTAACTTATGTTGGCTTGAACTCTTCTGAAGTATCGCTTTTACATATGCTTTTATTCTTCCTTCTATCATTTACCCTACTCCACTTTAAATACAATGGATTCTAATTATTTGAGCCATCGGTTAATTGGGGCAGCCACTAAAATGTGACAACTCTTAATGAACAAAAACAAATTGAGAACATAGCCAGGACTCCTTTTTTTTAAAAAAAAATTGGGACACTGTATTGCTTAATTGGGGCAGGAGACTGTTGCCAAACACTTTCTAACTAGCGTCGGCCAGAGCACTTATGTGGCCCTCGGACACCACATTGTGCTTACAGTGAAGTTTTTAAATAGCATGAGTTGTGTGTGCTTTGTGTTTAAAAAGTAATGATTTTTGTCACTGATAGGTGGCAAGAAATAAACAGTAAGACAATACAGTAACCGTTTTTACTTAACTGCAGTTTAAAGCATTCGGGCTTGGAAATGCCAGAAATGGCTGGGAGTGAAAATGAAATGACTTCACTAATTCAACAAGGTAGGAATTAGAAAGAATTTGAAGGTATTGGCAATTATCTTGAACGTTACAATGAAAATGAGGATGTAATCATAGAAAGCATTGCATGAAGGCACTGGGTGTCGGCACCGATCATGTTCATTTACAGTCTATCAAAAGAACGCAGCAGTATATACGGGATGAATTCCTCTGTCAATAACGATTAGGAACTAATACATGGTTTTATAGTACTGTAGAAGGATTGGTAGTTTCCTAATTTGTTACATATTTCATTTAAATGTTAGCGTGTCTTTTTTATGCCTTTCATAAAATTATTTTCATTAAAATTAGACTAATTGGGGCAGTCGTTTAATTGGGCAAAAATGTACTGGTCCTGATGTATTGCGATTAAATGGAATCAACTGTACTTCTAATGATCCATTTTCCATCAGCCAGCAGGGCAGATAATCCTAGAAGTTCACTGCTGACTGTGATATGAAATTTCTATGTACCGCAGTTACAAATGGCTGGCTCCTTAACTTGTTATGTACCCATCTTCAAAACTCTCCCACTAATGATATTTTTATCACATAAATCTGACGAGTGATGAATGATCAAATCATGTCACTTCAAAATTAAAAAAAAAGATATTAAAATTCCTCTGAGAAAAGTATCAACTTTTTCATCATTATATGGTTGTGCAAGAATTGTATTGGAGTTGTTTGAAGCGTATCAGTGGGGTTGCAGTAAATTAAATGCTAGGAATGATCAGTCAATAATCCTCTGTAAATACTGTTGAGATAAGATCATTAATTTCTATGATAATTCATGTTTCTGCTCTCTACAATCATGATAACAAACCAATATATATATAATTGTGATCACTTATCGCAATTGTATCTCCTGACTTCCAAGAAAGATTTGGTGTTTCTGAAACATGTCCTAGAAAGAAAGTCAAAAGAAATAATGGTGAATATTGATAAATTATTTTTTATATTATATTTACTCAAAATGTACCCCAAATCCTTTTTAAGTAATGGAGTGAGAGAGTGTGAAAGAGACAGAGCAACAGGGAGAAAGAAGGAGAGACAGATAGATGGAGAGGGGCGAGGGACAGTGCATTGTTTATCATTGTATTCTATGATAGTTTTTTTTTATCAAGCACTGTATGATGGAGGTTGGGTACTCATGTAGGGAAGATAAATATCAGAGTCGACCCCAGTACGTTCACATTAATCTTGTGGATATTAGATGCATTAATATATATGTCTTTAGTACCTTGAAAGCAAATAAAATCTAAGTGGCTTACATTTCATATCCTTAACAATAGAATGAATGTGGAACCAGTCAAAAACAGGTTCATAAACTGGCTATCGACACCCTATTCAGTGTAAGAGCAAAAGAATTAGTCGGCAAAACCTAGTGGTAAAAATGCGAAATCAATTGAATTGGTGAAAATCATAAAAAGGGTGCCATCATGCTCTGCATCTGCTCTGAGGTATTAAGTTATAATAAATCCACCATACAGTAGAACTCTAGCACCTTCCTGCTTTGTAACTGTATCTGCAAGTATTTTGCTCTTTTTAAAGTTATTTACTTCCACCATACATCCTAGGACAGCAGACTCACAGTGCCTACAATGTTTGGAAAAAGAACTGGTATTTCAAAGAGTGTTCTACAGGGTTCTCCCTACTTCCTCCACTCCTCCATTGAGCTATAGATGTAGATATTTTTGTATAAAGTTGAAATCTTCCTGCATATATAATTATTACTGTAGAAATCCAAATGACTTGTACATCCAGAGGAATGCTGAGTTGCACTAAATTTGTCTTTGAATTCAAAGGACTGTTTATTTATCAAGTGCCATCTGAAAATAGTTTGATGTCTAAAGTATGCTTCACAGAGGCATTAAAGGACAATTCCACCACAAAGTGCAGACATATTTTCTTCAAAACATATTTTTAGTTGTGTATAAAGAGGTATGAAGTAATATTTTAAAATAAATATCAATATTGATTTTTTTCATTGCTGTATTCTAAATGCCATTAAATATCAAGAATAAAATTGAAAATCAGGAATGTCAGTTGGTGAGATTGGGGCCTCGGGGCTCAGTGAGAGGGTAAAACAAGTTGATAGCTTTTCAGCTGTATCTTACTGTGCAGAATATTTCAACCTGCCCATTTTGATCATCTTGTTCAGGTTTGCTGGACACTCACACTAGGAAAGCAACAATATGTACGTTGGTGGTAGAGATGAAAACACCACTGAAATATGTGCTTCAGGCTCCTTCAGGGAATGTCAATCTGTAGGACGCAGGGGCTTCAAGCAACCCCATCAACTGCCAGTAAACGTAAAAGGCCTTTGTAACTTAGCCACATTCCTGATTCGCTAAAAGCCTAGGTAATGTTGGTGGCAATCACTTGTTCATGCCTTATTCCGAATCCCATGCTGTTGGTACTTTCCAAGGAGATCTACTATTGTCGATCTTCAGCTAGTTGAGGACCAACAAAACAAGATTGCAGACCAATTCAAAATCAACAATTTAATTTTCCGGAGTTCTTCTGTGCTACCGTTACTCAAGGCTAACCTAAAAAGTTAGTCTTGGACCTAAAGTCTAATATATTCCGCCCTTGAAGTAGCTGAACTATCACTTCTCTTATTTCAATTTGAGGGTAGATGTACTTGTTCTATGAATGTAGTGTATTCCAGAAACCACACAAGTTTATCTGTGCATTTGCTTCTGGTTTTGCCCAAGTTATTTCCTTTGATCTTCATGTTCAGGAGTATTATAGCATAAAGATAAAATTTGTGGACTAGTTTCCAGAGGCTTTGATTACTGTGTTTAAGTTTGAATCCCATTGCATCAACTGGGGAGATTCAATTTAGATAATTATATAATTTTAGGTCAGCAAAAATGGCACCAATGGAGACAATCTTTAGATGGTTTATGAAACTACATCTTTTACACCTTCTCTTTCAAATGTGATTCTGCTACAATTGGAGCCTGCAATCTAAAGTGTGGTGGTGTGCTTTTGGGTCAATTGAGCGATCTGGTGCTTGACTGTCTCTGAGGGAATTTGGGAAAACGTTGAGCGAAGTGTGTGCCTGAGGCCAAGAAGCCGAGAGATAGGGCGCGAGACAATAATTGACTCCATTTATCATCTATTTTGCCGATTTTTAAAAAGTTCAGGAAGATTGAAAACCTTCAAGGAGGAAAGAGGAAGGTGGGCGGGTTCACATTCAGATCTCTCCCTCTCATTCACTGCGCCCAGACAAAAGTGTCTGTACGTGTCCAATCACTCTCTCTCTCCCTCTCACTCACTGTGCCTAGACTAATGTGTTTGTGTGTCCAGTCTCTCTCTCCCTCTCACTCACAGCGCCCAGACTAACGTGTCTGTATGTGTCCAGACTCTCTCTCCCTCTCACTCACTGTGCCCAGACTAAAGTGTCTGTATGTGTGCAGTTTCTCTCTCCCTCTCTTTCACTGCGACCTGTCTAAAGTGTCAGTTTGAGTCCAGTCTCTCTCTCCCTCACTCACTGCGCCCAGACTAAAGTGTCTGTAAGTGTGCAGTTTCTCTCTCCCTCTCACTCACTGCGCCCAGACTAAAGTGTCTGCATGTGTCCAGTCTCTCTCTCTCCCTCTGACTCACTGCGCCTAGACTAAAGTGATGCACCATCAATAACTCACTCTGAGACGTAAGGCGAGATATCGTCTTTTATTGACTGGAGGAAGGAACAAGCAGTGAGTGACCACCATACTACATCCTGGAGACTGAGAGGCCAGGCTCAGGCCTCAATCGCCTTTATTCAGGGGTCTGTGTGAGGAGCCACAGGAGCAGTCAGCAGGAGGTGTGTCCAGACAGGTATATGTGGTTCACCACAAAGTGTCTGGATGTGTCCAGTCTCTCTCCCCCTCTCACTCACTGCGCCCAGATGAAAGTGTCTGTATGTGTCTGGTTTCTCTCTCTCTCTCTCTCTCCCTCCCTCTCGCTCACTGTGCCCAGACTAGTATCTGCATGTGTCCAGTCTCTCTCTCTCCCTCTGATTCACTGCACCCAGACTAACGTGTCTGTATGTGTCCAGTCTCTCTCTCCCTCTCACTCACTGCCCGCTGACTAGTGTCTGTATGTATCCAGACCCTATATCCCTCTCACTCATTGTGCCCAGATTAAATTCTGTAGGTGTGCAGTTTCTCTCTCCCTCTCATTCACTGCGACCAGTCTAATGTGTCTGTCTGTCTCCAGTCTCTCTCTCCCTCTCTCTCACTGCGCCCAGACTAGTGTCTGTAGGTGTGCAGTCTCTCTCTCTCCCTCTCACCCACTGCGCCCAGACTAAAGTGTCTGTATGTCTCCAGTCTCTCTCTCCCTCTCTCTCACTGCGCCAAGACTAAAGTGATGCACCACCAATAACTCCCTCTGAGAAGTAAGGTGAGATATCGGCTTTTATTGACTGGAGGAAGGAACAAGCCGTGAGTGACCACCATACTACATCCTGGAGACTGAGAGGGCGGGCTGAGGCCTCAATCGACTTTATACAGGGGTGTGTGGGAGGAGCCACAGGAGCAGTCAGTAGGGGGCATGTTCAGACAGGTATACGTGGTTCACCACATGAAGTGTCTGTATGTGTCCAGTCTCTCTCAATCCCTCTCACTCACTGTGCCCAGACTTGTGTCTGTCTGTGTGCTGTCTCTCTCTCTCCCTCTCACTCACTGCGCCCAGACTAAGGTGTCTGTATATATCCAGTCTCTCTATCCCTCTCACTCACTGTGCCCAGATTAAATTCTGTATGTGTGCAGTTTCTCTCTCCCTCTCTTTCACTGCGACCAGTCTAAAGTGTCTGTATGTGTCCAGTCTCTCTCTCTCCCTCTCACTCACTGTGCCCAGATTAAATTCCGTATGTGTGCAGTTTCTCTCTCCCTCTCTTTCACTGCGACCAGTCTAAAGTGTCTGTTTGTGTCCAGTCTCTCTCTGTCCCTCTGACTCACTGCCCCCTGACTAGTGTCTGTATGTATCCCAGTCTCTCTATCCCTCTCACTCACTGTGCACAGATTAAATTCTGTATGTGTGGAGTTTCTCTCTCCCTCTCTTTCACTGCGACCTGTCTAAAGTGTCTGTATTTGTCGACTGTCTCTCCCTCTCACTCTTTGTGCCCAGTCTCAACTGTCTGTATGTGTCCAGACTCTCTCTCCCTCTCACTCACTGTGCCTAGATTAAATTGTCTGTGTATGTGCAGTTTCTCTCTCCATCTCATTCACTGCGCCCAGACAAAAGTGTCTGTACGTGTCCAATCACTCTCTCTCTCCCTCTCACTCACTGTGCCTAGACTAATGTGTTTGTATGTGTCCAGTCTCTCTCTCTCCCTCTCACTCACAGCGCCCAGACTAACGTGTCTGTATGTGTCCAGACTCTCTCTCCCTCTCACTCACTGCGCCCAGACTAAAGTATCTGTAAGTGTGCAGTTTCTCTCTCCCTCTCACTCACTGCACCCAGACTAAATTGTCTGCATGTGTCCAGTCTCTCTCTCTCCCTCTGACTCACTGCGCCTAGACTAAAGTGATGCACCATCAATAACTCACTCTGAGACGTAAGGCGAGATATCGTCTTTTATTGACTGGAGGAAGGAACAAGCAGTGAGTGACCACCATACTACATCCTGGAGACTGAGAGGCCAGGCTCAGGCCTCAATCGCCTTTATTCAGGGGTCTGTGTGAGGAGCCACAGGAGCAGTTAGCAGGGGGCGTGTCCAGACAGGTATATGTGGTTCACCACAAAGTGTCTGGATGTGTCCAGTCTCTCTCCCCCTCTCACTCACTGCGCCCAGATGAAAGTGTCTGTATGTGTCCAGTCTCTCTCTCACTCTGATTCACTGCACCCAGACTAACGTGTCTGTATGTGTCCAGTCTCTCTCTCCCTCTCACTCACTGCCCGCTGACTAGTGTCTGTATGTATACAGTCGCTCTATCCCTCTCACTCACTGTGCCCAGATTAAATTCTGTATGTGTGCAGTTTCTCTCTCCCTCTCTTTCACTGCAACCAGTCTAAAGTGTCTGTTTGTGTCCAGTCTCTCTCTCTCCCTCTCTTTCACTGCGACCAGTCTAAAGTGTCTGTTTGTGTCCAGTCTCTCTCTCTCCCTCTCACTCACTGCCCCCAGACTAGTGTCTGTATGTGTCCAGTCTCTCTCTCTCTCCCTCTCACTCACTGCCCCCAGACTAGTGTCTGTATGTATCCAGTCCCTTTATCCCTCTCACTCATTGTGCCCAGATTAAATTCTGTAGGTGTGCAGTTTCTCTCTCCCTCTCATTCACTGCGACCAGTCTAATGCGTCTGTTTGTGTCCAGTCTCTCTCGCCCTCTCACTCACTGCCCCCAGACTAGTGTCTGTATGTATCCAGACCCTATATCCCTCTCACTCATTGTGCCCAGATTAAATTCTGTATGTGTGCAGATTCTCTCTCCCTCTCATTCACTGCGACCAGTCTAATGTGTCTGTTTGTGTCCAGTCTCTCTCGCCCTCTCACTCACTGCGCCCAGACTAAAGTGTCTGTATGTCTCCAGTCTCTCTCTCCCTCTCTCTCACTGCGCCAAGACTAAAGTGATGCACCATCAATAACTCCCTCTGAGAAGTAAGGTGAGATATCGGCTTTTATTGACTGGAGGAAGGAACAAGCAGTGAGTGACCACCATACTACATCCTGGAGACTGAGAGGGCGGGCTGAGGCCTCAATCGACTTTATACAGGGGTGTGTGGGAGGAGCCACAGGAGCAGTCAGCAGGGGGCATGTTCAGACAGGTATACGTGGTTCACCACATCAAGTGTCTGTATGTGTCCAGTCTCTCTCAATCCCTCTCACTCACTGTGCCCAGACTTGTTCATGTCTGTGTGCTATCTCTCTCTCTCCCTCTCACTCACTGCGCCCAGACTAAGGTGTCTGTATGTATCCAGTCTCTCTATCCCTCTCACTCACTGTGCCCAGATTAAATTCTGTATGTGTGCAGTTTCTCTCTCCCTCTCTTTCACTGTGCCCAGATTAAATTCTGTATGTGTGCAGTTTCTCTCTCCCTCTCTTTCACTGCGACCAGTCTAAAGTGTCTGTTTGTGTCCAGTCTCTCTCTCTCCCTCTCACACACTGTGCCCAGATTAAATTCTGTATGTGTGCAGTTTCTCTCTCCCTCTCTTTCACTGCGCCCAGACTAAAGTGTCTGTATGTGACCAGTCTCTCTCTCCCTCTCACTCACTGCGCCCAGACTAAAGTTTCTCTATGTGTCCAGTCTCTCTCTGTCCCTCTGACTCACTGCCCCCTGACACGTGTCTGTATGTATCCCAGTCTCTCTATCCCTCTCACTCACTGTGCACAGATTAAATTCTGTATGTGTGGAGTTTCTCTCTCCCTCTCTTTCACTGCGACCTGTCTAAAGTGTCTGTTTGTGTCCAGTCTCTCTCTCTCCCTCTCACTCTCTGCACCCAGATTAAAGTGTCTGTATTTGTCGACTGTCTCTCCCTCTCACTCTTTGTGCCCAGTCTCAACTGTCTGTATTTGTCCTGTCTCTCTCTCTCCCTCTCACTCACTGCGCCCAGTCTAAAGTGTCTGTATGTGTCCACTCTCTCTCCCTCTCACTCGCTGTGCCCAGACTTGTGTCTGTCTGTGTGCAGTTTCTCTCTCCCTCTCACTCACTGCGCCCAGATTAATGTGTCTGTATGTGTCCAGTCTCTCTCTCTCCCTCTCACTCACTGTGCCCAGTCTAAAGTGTCTGTATTTGTCGACTTGTCTCTCCCTCTCACTCTTTGTGCCCAGTCTCAACTGTCTGTATGTGTCCGGTCTCTCTCTCTCCTTCTCACTCGCTGTGCCCAGACTTGTGTCTGTCTTTGTGCTGTCTCTATCTCTCCCTCTCACTCACTGCGCCCTGACTAAAGTGTCTGTATGTGTCCAGTCTCTCTATCCCTCTCACTCACTGCGCCTAGACTAAAGTGATGCACCATCAATAACTCACTCTGAGACTGAAGGCGAGATATCGTCTTTTATTTGCTGGAGGAAGGATCAAGCAGTGAGTGACCACCATATTACATCCCGGAGACTGAGAGGCAGGGCTCAGGCCTCAATCGCCTTTATTCAGGGGTCTGTGGGAGGAGCCACAGGAGCAGTCAGCAAGGGGCGTGTCCAGATAGGTATATGTGGTTCACCACAAAGTGTCTGGATGTGTCCAGTCTCTCTCTCCCTCTCACTCACTGCGCCCAGATGAAAGTGTCTGTATGTGTCTGGTTTCTCTCTCTCTCTCTCCCTCCCTCTCGCTCACTGTGCCCAGACTAGTGTCTAAATGTATCTGGTTTCTC
This sequence comes from Hypanus sabinus, assembly GCF_030144855.1. Lineage (NCBI taxonomy): Eukaryota > Metazoa > Chordata > Chondrichthyes > Myliobatiformes > Dasyatidae > Hypanus > Hypanus sabinus. The sequence continues at coordinate 122,757,854 of NC_082714.1, read as the reverse complement.
TCTCTATCTCTCTCCCTCCCTCTCGCTCACTGTGCCCAGACTAGTGTCTGTATGTGTCCACTCTCTCTCTCTCCCTCTCACTCACTGCGCCCAGACTAAAGTGTCTGTATGTGTCCAGTCTCTCTCTCTCCCTCCCTCTCACTCATTGCCCCAAGACTAAAGTGTCTGTATGTGTCGACTGTCTCTCGCTCTCACTCACTGTGCCCTGTCTCAACTGTCTGTATTTGTCCGGTCTCTCTCTCTCCCTCTCACTCACTGCGCCCAGACTAAGGAGTCTGCATGTATCCAGACTCTCTATCCCTCTCACTCACTGTGCCCAGATTAAATTCTGTATGTGTGCAGTTTCTCTCTCTCTCTCTTTCACTGCGACCTGTCTAAAGTGTCTGTATGTGTCCACTCTCTCTCCCTCTCACTCGCTGTGCCCAGACATGTGTCTGTCTGTGCTGTCTCTCTCTAACTCTCTCTCACTGTGCCCAGTCTAAAGTGTCTGTACGTTTCCAGTCTCTCTCTCTCTCCCTCTCACTCAATGCACCCAGACTAAAGTGTCTGTATGTGTCCAGTCTCTCTCTCCCTCACTGACTGCGCCCAGACTAAAGTGTCTGCAAGTGTGCAGTTTCTCTCTCCCTCTCACTCACTGCGCCTAGAGTAAAGTGATGCACCATCAATAACTCACTCTGAGACGTAGGGCGAGATATTGGCTTTTATTGACTGGAGGAAGGAACAAGCAGTGAGTGACCACCATACTACATCCTGGGGACTGAGAGGACGGGCTCAGGCCTCAATCGCCTTTATTCAGGGGTCTGTGTGAGGAGCCACAGGAGCAGTCAGCAGGGGGCGTGTCCAGACAGGTATATGTGGTTCACCACAAAGTGTCTGTATGTGTCCAGTCTCACTCTCTCCCTCTCACTCACTGCCAGCTGACTATTGTCTGTATGTATCCAGTCTCTCTATCCCTCTCACTCACTGTGCCCAGATTAAATTCTGTATGTGTGCAGTTTCTCTCTCCCTCTTTTTCACTGCGACCAGACTAAAGTGTCTGTTTGTGTCCAGTCTCTCTCTCTCCCTCTCACTCACTGTGCCCAGATTAAATTCTGTATGTGTGCAGTTTCTCTCTCCCTCTTTTTCACTGCGACCAGTCTAAAGTGTCTGTTTGTGTCCAGTCTATCTCTCTCCCTCTCACTCGCTGTGCCCAGACTTGTCTGTCTGTGTGCAGTTTCTCTCTCCCTCTCACTCACTGCGCCCAGATTAATGTGTCTGTATGTGTCCAGTCTCTCTCTCTCCCTCTCACTCACTGTGCCCAGTCTAAAGTGTCTGTATTTGTCTACTGTCTCTCCCTCTCACTCTTTGTGCCCAGTCTCAACTGTCTGTATGTGTCCAGTCTCTCTATCCCTCTCACTCACTGTGCCCAGATTAAATTGTCTGTATGTGTGCAGTTTCTCTCTCCCTCTCATTCACTGCGCCCAGTCTAAAGTGTCTGTATGTGTCCAGTCTCTCTCTCTCCCTCCCTCTCACTCACTGCCCCAAGACTAAAGTGTCTGTATGTGTCGACTGTCTCTCCCTCTCACTCTTTGTGCCCAGTCTCAACTGTCTGTATTTGTCCGGTCTCTCTCTCTCCCTCTCACTCACTGCGCCTAGTCTAAAGTGTCTGTATGTGTCCACTCTCTCTCCCTCTCACTCGCTGTGCCCAGACATGTGTCTGTCTGTGCTGTCTCTCTCTAACTCTCTCTCACTGTGCCCAGTCTAAAGTGTCTGTACGTTTCCAGTCTCTCTCTCTCTCCCTCTCACTCAATGCACCCAGACTAAAGTGTCTGTATGTGTCCAGTCTCTCTCTCCCTCTCACTCACTGCGCCCAGACTAAAGTTTCTCTATATGTCCAGTCTCTCTCTGTCCCTCTGACTCACGGCGCCGAGACTAAGGTGTCTGTATGTGGCCAGTCTCTCTCTCTCCGTCTCACTCACTGCCCCCTGACTAGTGTCTGTATGTCTCCAGTCTCTCTCTCCCTCTCTCTCACTGCGCCAAGACTAAAGTGATGCACCATCAATAACTCCCTCTGAGAAGTAAGGTGAGATATCGGCTTTTATTGACTGGAGGAAGGAACAAGCAGTGAGTGACCACCATACTACATCCTGGAGACTGAGAGGGCGGGCTGAGGCCTCAATCGACTTTATACAGGGGTGTGTGGGAGGAGCCACAGGAGCAGTCAGCAGGGGGCATGTTCAGACAGGTATACGTGGTTCACCACATGAAGTGTCTGTATGTGTCCAGTCTCTCTCTCTCCCTCTCACTCGCTGTGCCCAGACTTGTGTCTGTCTGTGTGCTGTCTCTCTCTCTCCCTCTCACTCACTGTGCCCAGATTAAATTCTGTATGTGTGCAGTTTCTCTCTCCCTCTCTTTCACTGCGACCAGTCTAAAGTGTCTGTTTGTGTCCAGTCTCTCTCACTCCCTCTCACTCACTGCACCCAGACTAAAGTGTCTGTATGTGACCAGTCTCTCTCTCCCTCTCTTTCAATGCGACCTGTCTAAAGTGTCTGTATGTGTCCAGTCTCTCTATCCCTCTCACTCACTGTGCCCAGTCTAAAGTCTGTATGTTTCCAGTCTCCCTCTCCCTCACTCAATGCCCTCAGTCTAAAGTGTCTGTATGTATCCAGTCTCTCCCTCTCACTCACTGTGCCCAGTGTAAAGTCTGTATGTGTCCAGTCTCTCTCTCCTTCTCACTCACTGTGCCTAGATTAAATTGTCTGTATGTGTGCAGTTTCTCTCTCCCTCTCTTTCACTGCGACCTGTCTAAAGTGTCAGTTTGAGTCCAGTCTCTCTCTCTCTCACTCACTGCGCCCAGACGAAAGTGTCTGTATGTGTCCAGTCTCTCTCTCTCCCTCACTCACTGCGCCCAGACTAAAGTGTCTGCATGTGTCCAGTCTCTCTCTCTCCCTCTGACTCACTGCGCCTAGACTAAAGTGATGCACCATCAATAACTCACTCTGAGATGTAAGGCGAGATATCGTCTTTTATTGACTGGAGGAAGGAACAAGCAGTGAGTGACCACCATACTACATCCTGGAGTCTGAGAGGCCAGGCTCAGGCCTCAATCGCCTTTATACAGGGGTATGTGGGAGGAGCCACAGGAGCAGTCAGCAGGGGGCGTGTCCAGACAGGTATATGTGGTTCACCACAAAGTGTCTGGATGTGTCCAGTCTCTCTCCCCCTCTCACTCACTGCGCCCAGATGAAAGTGTCTGTATGTGTCCAGTCTCTCTCTATCCCTCTCACTCACTGTGCCCAGACTAAAGTATCTGCATGTGTCCAGTCTCTCTCTCTCCCTCTGATTCACTGCACCCAGACTAACGTGTCTGTATGTGTCCAGTCTCTCTCTCCCTCTCACTCACTGCCCGCTGACTAGTGTCTGTATGTGTCCAGTCTCTCTATCCCTCTCACTCACTGTGCCCAGATTAAATTCTGTATGTGTGCAGTTTCTCTCTCCCTCTCTTTCACTGCAACCAGTCTAAAGTGTCTGTTTGTGTCCAGTCTCTCTCTCTCCCTCTCACTCACTGCGCCCAGACTAAAGTGTCTGTATGTGTCCAGTCTCTCTTTCCCTCTCACTCACTGTACCCAGACTAAAGTGTTTGTATGTGTCCCCTCTCTCTCCCTCTCACTCACTGCACCCAGACTAAAGTGTCTGTATGTGTCCAGTCTCTCTCTCCCTCACTCACAGCGCCCAGACTAAAGTGTTGGCATGTGTCCAGTCTCTCTCTCCCTCCCTCTCATTCACTGCACCCAGCCTAAAGTGTCTGTATGTATCCAGTCTCTCTCCCTCTCACTCATTGTGCCCAGACTAAAGTCTGTATGTGTCCAGTCTCTCTCTGTCCCTCTGACTCACTGCGCCCAGACTAAGGTGTCTGTATGTGTCCAGTCTCTCTCTCTCTCCCTCTCACTCACTGCCCCCAGACTAGTGTCTGTATGTATCCCAGTCTCTCTGTCCCTCTCACTCACTGTGCACAGCTTAAATTCTGTATGTGTGGAGTTTCTCTCTCCCTCTCTTTCAATGCGACCTGTCTAAAGTGTCTGTGTCCAGTCTCTCTCTCTCTCCCTCTCACTCTCTGCGCCCAGAATAAAGTGTCTGTATTTGTCGACTGTCTCTCCCTCTCACTCTTTGTGCCCAGTCTCAACTGTCTGTATGTGTCCGGTCTCTCTCTCTCCCTCTCACTCGCTGTGCCCAGACTTGTGTCTGTCTGTGTGCTGTCTCTCTCTCTCCCTCTCACTCACTGCCCGCTGACTAATGTCTGTATGTATACAGTCTCTCTATCCCTCTCACTCACTGTGCCCAGATTAAATTCTGTATGTGTGCAGTTTCTCTCTCCCTCTCTTTCACTGCAACCAGTCTAAAGTGTCTGTTTGTGTCCAGTCTCTCTCTCTCCCTCTCACTCACTGCGCCCAGACTAAAGTGTCTGTATGTGTCCAGTCTCTCTCTCCCTCTCACTCACTGCAGCCAGTCTCAACTGTCTGTATGTGTCCGGTCTCTCTCTCTCCCTCTCACTCGCTGTGCCCAGACTTGTGTCTGTCTATGTGCTGTCTCTATCTCTCCCTCTCACTCACTGCGCCTAGACTAAAGTGATGCACCATCAATAACTCACTCTGAGACATAAGGCGAGATATCGTCTTTTATTTGCTGGAGGAAGGATCAAGCAATGAGTGACCACCATATTACATTCTGGAGACTGAGAGGCCGGGCTCAGGCCTCAATCGCCTTTATTCAGGGGTCTGTGGGAGGAGCCACAGGAGCAGTCAGCAGGGGGTGTGTCCAGATAGGTATATGTGGTTCACCACAAAGTGTCTGGATGTGTCCAGTCTCTCTCTCCCTCTCACTCACTGCGCCCAGATGAAAGTGTCTGTACGTGTCCAGTCTCTCTCCCTCCCTCTCGCTCACTGTGCCCAGACTAGTGTCTGTATGTGTCCACTCTCTCTCTCTCCCTCTCACTCACTGCGCCCAGACTAAAGTGTCTGTATGTGTCCAGTCTCTCTAACCCTCTCACTCACTGTGCCCAGATTAAATTGTCTGTATGTGTGCAGTTTCTCTCTCCCTCTCATTCACTGCGCCCATACTAAAGTGTCTGTATGTGTCCAGTCTCTCTCTCTCCCTCTCACTCACTGCACCCAGACTAAAGTGTCTGCATGTGTCCAGTCTCTCTCTCTCCCTCTCACTCACTGTGCCCAGACTTGTGTCTGTCTGTGTGCTGTCTCTCTCTCTCCCTCTCACTCACTGTGCCCATACTAAAGTGTCTGTTTGTGTCCAGTCTCTCTCACTCCCTCTCACTCACTGCGCCTAGTCTAAAGTGTCTGTATGTGTCCCCTCTCTCTCTCTCCCTCTCACTCACTGCGCCCAGACTAAAGTTTCTCTATGTGTCCAGTCTCTCTCTGTCCCTCTGACTCACTGCCCCCTGACTAGTGTCTGTATGTATCCCAGTCTCTCTATCCCTCTCACTCACTGTGCACAGATTAAATTCTGTATGTGTGCAGTTTCTCTCTCCCTCTCTTTCACTGCGACCTGTCTAAAGTGTCAGTTTGTGTCCAGTCTCTCTCTCCCTCACTGACTGCGCCCAGACTAAAGTGTCTGCAAGTGTGCAGTTTCTCTCTCCCTCTCACTCACTGCGCCTAGAGTAAAGTGATGCACCATCAATAACTCACTCTGAGACGTAGGGCGAGATATCGGCTTTTATTGACTGGAGGAAGGAACAAGCAGTGAGTGACCACCATACTACATCCTGGGGACTGAGAGGACGGGCTCAGGCCTCAATCGCCTTTATTCAGGGGTCTGTGTGAGGAGCCACAGGAGCAGTCAGCAGGGGGCGTGTCCAGACAGGTATATGTGGTTCACCACAAAGTGTCTGTATGTGTCCAGTCTCACTCTCTCCCTCTCACTCACTGCCAGCTGACTTTTGTCTGTATGTATCCAGTCTCTCTATCCCTCTCACTCACTGTGCCCAGATTAAATTCTGTATGTGTGCAGTTTCTCTCTCCCTCTTTTTCACTGCGACCAGACTAAAGTGTCTGTTTGTGTCCAGTCTCTCTCTCTCCCTCTCACTCACTGTGCCCAGATTAAATTCTGTATGTGTGCAGTTTCTCTCTCCCTCTTTTTCACTGCGTCCAGTCTAAAGTGTCTGTTTGTGTCCAGTCTATCTCTCTCCCTCTCACTCGCTGTGCCCAGTCTCAACTGTCTGTATTTGTCCGGTTTCTCTCTCTCCCTCTCACTCACTGCGCCTAGTCTAAAGTGTCTGTATGTGTCCACTCTCTCTCCCTCTCACTCGCTGTGCCCAGACATGTGTCTGTCTGTGCTGTCTCTCTCTAACTCTCTCTCACTGTGCCCAGTCTAAAGTGTCTGTACGTTTCCAGTCTCTCTCTCTCTCCCTCTCACTCAATGCACCCAGACTAAAGTGTCTGTATGTGTCCAGTCTCTCTCTCCCTCTCACTCACTGCGCCCAGACTAAAGTTTCTCTATATGTCCAGTCTCTCTCTGTCCCTCTGACTCACGGCGCCGAGACTAAGGTGTCTGTATGTGGCCAGTCTCTCTCTCTCCGTCTCACTCACTGCCCCCTGACTAGTGTCTGTATGTCTCCAGTCTCTCTCTCCCTCTCTCTCACTGCGCCAAGACTAAAGTGATGCACCATCAATAACTCCCTCTGAGAAGTAAGGTGAGATATCGGCTTTTATTGACTGGAGGAAGGAACAAGCAGTGAGTGACCACCATACTACATCCTGGAGACTGAGAGGGCGGGCTGAGGCCTCAATCGACTTTATACAGGGGTGTGTGGGAGGAGCCACAGGAGCAGTCAGCAGGGGGCATGTTCAGACAGGTATACGTGGTTCACCACATGAAGTGTCTGTATGTGTCCAGTCTCTCTCTCTATCCCTCTCACTCACTGTGCCCAGACTTGTGACTGTCTGTATTTGTCTGGTCTCTCTCTCTCCCTCTCACTCACTGCGCCCAGTCTAAAGTGTCTGTTTGTGTCCAGTCTCTCTCACTCCCTCTCACTCACTGCGCCCAGACTAAAGTGTCTGTATGTGTCCCCTCTCTCTCTCTCCCTCTCACTCACTGCACCCAGACTAAAGTGTCTGTATGTGACCAGTCTCTCTCTCCCTCTCACTCACTGCGCCCAGACTAAAGTTTCTCTATGTGTCCAGTCTCTCTCTGTCCCTCTGACTCACTGCCCCCTGACTAGTGTCTGTATGTATCCCAGTCTCTCTATCCCTCTCACTCACTGTGCACAGATTAAATTCTGTATGTGTGCAGTTACTCTCTCCCTCTCTTTCACTGCGACCTGTCTAAAGTGTCAGTTTGTGTCCAGTCTCTCTCTCCCTCACTGACTGCGCCCAGACTAAAGTGTCTGCAAGTGTGCAGTTTCTCTCTCCCTCTCACTCACTGCGCCTAGACTAAAGTGATGCACCATCAATAACTCCCTCTGAGACGTAGGGCGAGATATCGGCTTTTATTGACTGGAGGAAGGAACAAGCAGTGAGTGACCACCATACTACATCCTGGGGACTGAGAGGACGGGCTCAGGCCTCAATCGCCTTTATTCAGGGGTCTGTGTGAGGAGCCACAGGAGCAGTCAGCAGGGGGCGTGTCCAGACAGGTATATGTGGTTCACCACAAAGTGTCTGTATGTGTCCAGTCTCACTCTCTCCCTCTCACTCACTGCTAGCTGACTATTGTCTGTATGTATCCAGTCTCTCTATCCCTCTCACTCACTGTGCCCAGATTAAATTCTGTATGTGTGCAGTTTCTCTCTCCCTCTTTTTCACTGCGACCAGACTAAAGTGTCTGTTTGTGTCCAGTCTCTCTCTCCCTCTCACTCACTGTGCCCAGATTAAATTCTGTATGTGTGCAGTTTCTCTCTCCCTCTTTTTCACTGCGACCAGTCTAAAGTGTCTGTTTGTGTCCAGTCTATCTCTCTCCCTCTCACTCGCTGTGCCCAGACTTGTGTCTGTCTGTGTGCAGTTTCTCTCTCCCTCTCACTCACTGCGCCCAGATTAATGTGTCTGTATGTGTCCAGTCTCTCTCTCTCCCTCTCACTCACTGTGCCCAGACTAAAGTGTCTGTATTTGTCTACTGTCTCTCCCTCTCACTCTTTGTGCCCAGTCTCAACTGTCTGTATGTGTCCGGTCTCTCTCTCTCCCTCTCACTCACTGTGCCCAGACTAGTGTCTGTATGTGTCCAGTCTCTCTCCCCCTCTCACTCACAGCCCCCAGACTAAAGTGTCTGTATGTGTGCAGTCTCTCTCTCTCTCTCTCTCTCTCTCTCTCTCTCTCTCTCTCTCTCTCTCTCTCTCCCTCTCTCCCTCTCACTCACTGTGCCCAGACTAAAGTGTCTGTATGTGTCCAGTCTCTCTCTCTCCCTCACTCAGTGTGCCCAGACTAAAGTGTCTGTATGTGTCCAGTCTCTCTATCCCTCTCACTCACTGTGCCCAGTCTAAAGTCTGTATGTTTCCTGTCTCCCTCTCCCTCACTCAATGCCCTCAGACTAAAGTGTCTGTATGTATCCAGTCTGTCTCCCTCTCACTCACTGTGCCCAGTGTAAAGTCTGTATGTGTCCAGTCTCTCTCTCCTTCTCACTCACTGTGCCTAGATTAAATTGTCTGTATGTGTGCAGTTTCTCTCTCCCTCTCTTTCACTGCGACCTGTCTAAAGTGTCAGTTTGAGTCCAGTCTCTCTCTCTCTCACTCACTGCGCCCAGACTAAAGTGTCTGTAAGTGTGCAGTTTCTCTCTCCCTCTCACTCACTGCGCCCAGACTAAAGTGTCTGCATGTGTCCAGTCTCTCTCTCTCCCTCTGACTCACTGCGCCTAGACTAAAGTGATGCACCATCAATAACTCACTCTGAGATGTAAGGCGAGATATCGTCCTTTATTGACTGGAGGAAGGAACAAGCAGTGAGTGACCACCATACTACATCCTGGAGACTGAGAGGCCGGGCTCAGGCCTCAATCGCCTTTATACAGGGGTATGTGGGAGGAGCCACAGGAGCAGTCAGCAGGGGGCGTGTCCAGACAGGTATATGTGGTTCACCACAAAGTGTCTGGATGTGTCCAGTCTCTCTCCCCCTCTCACTCACTGCGCCCAGATGAAAGTGTCTGTATGTGTCCAGTCTCTCTCTATCCCTCTCACTCACTGTGCCCAGACTAAAGTATCTGCATGTGTCCAGTCTCTCTCTCTCCCTCTGATTCACTGCACCCAGACTAACGTGTCTGTATGTGTCCAGTCTCTCTCTCCCTCTCACTCACTGCCCGCTGACTAGTGTCTGTTTGTGTCCAGTCTCTCTCTCCCTCTCACTCACTGCGCCCAGACTAAAGTGTCTGTATGTGTCCAGTCTCTCTTTCCCTCTCACTCACTGTACCCAGACTAAAGTGTTTGTATGTGTCCCCTCTCTCTCCCTCTCACTCACTGCACCCAGACTAAAGTGTCTGTATGTGTCCAGTCTCTCTCTCCCTCACTCACAGCGCCTAGACTAAAGTGTCGGCATGTGTCCAGTCTCTCTCTCTCTCCCTCTCACTCACTGCCCCCAGACTAGTGTCTGTATGTATCCCAGTCTCTCTGTCCCTCTCACTCACTGTGCACAGATTAAATTCTGTATGTGTGGAGTTTCTCTCTCCCTCTCTTTCAATGCGACCTGTCTAAAGTGTCTGTGTCCAGTCTCTCTCTCTCCCTCTCACTCTCTGCGCCCAGAATAAAGTGTCTGTATGTATCCAGTCTCTCTCCCTCTCACTCGCTGTGCCCAGACTTGTGTCTGTCTGTGTGCAGTTTCTCTCTCCCTCTCACTCACTGCGCCCAGATTAATGTGTCTGTATGTGTCCAGTCTCTCTCTCTCCCTCTCACTCACTGTGCCCAGTCTAAAGTGTCTGTATTTGTCTACTGTCTCTCCCTCTCACTCTTTGTGCCCAGTCTCAACTGTCTGTATGTGTCCGGTCTCTCTCTCTCCCTCTCACTCGCTGTGCCCAGACTTGTGTCTGTCTGTGTGCTGTCTCTCTCTCTCCCTCTCACTCACTGCCCGCTGACTAATGTCTGTATGTATACAGTCTCTCTATCCCTCTCACTCACTGTGCCCAGATTAAATTCTGTATGTGTGCAGTTTCTCTCTCCCTCTCTTTCACTGCAACCAGTCTAAAGTGTCTGTTTGTGTCCAGTCTCTCTCTCTCCCTCTCACTCACTGCACCCAGACTAAAGTGTCTGTATGTGTCCAGTCTCTCTCTCCCTCTCACTCACTGCAGCCAGTCTCAACTGTCTGTATGTGTCCGGTCTCTCTCTCTCCCTCTCACTCGCTGTGCCCAGGCTTGTGTCTGTCTATGTGCTGTCTCTATCTCTCCCTCTCACTCACTGTGCCCTGACTAAAGTGTCTGCATGTGTCCAGTCTCTCTATCCCTCTCACTCACTGCGCCTAGACTAAAGTGATGCACCATCAATAACTCACTCTGAGACATAAGGCGAGATATCGTCTTTTATTTGCTGGAGGAAGGATCAAGCAATGAGTGACCACCATATTACATTCTGGAGACTGAGAGGCCGGGCTCAGGCCTCAATTGCCTTTATTCAGGGGTCTGTGGGAGGAGCCACAGGAGCAGTCAGCAGGGGGCGTGTCCAGATAGGTATATGTGGTTCACCACAAAGTGTCTGGATGTGTCCAGTCTCTCTCTCCCTCTCACTCACTGCGCCCAGATGAAAGTGTCTGTTTGTGTCTGGTTTCTCTCTCTCTCTCTCCCTCCCTCTCGCTCACTGTGCCCAGACTAGTGTCTGTATGTATCTGCTTTCTCTCTCTCTCTCTCTCCCTCCCTCTCGCTCACTGTGCCCAGACTAGTGTCTGTATGTGTCCAGTCTCTCTCTTTCCCTCTCACTCACTGCGCCCAGACTAAAGTGTCTGTATGTGTCCAGTCTCTCTATCCCTCTCACTCACTGTGCCCAGATTAAATTGTCTGTATGTGTGCAGTTTCTCTCTCCCTCTCATTCACTGCGCCCAGTCTAAAGTGTCTGTATGTGTCCAGTCTCTCTCTCTCCCTCCCTCTCACTCACTGCCCCAAGACTAAAGTGTCTGTATGTGTCGACTGTCTCTCCCTCTCACTCTTTGTGCCCAGTCTCAACTGTCTGTATTTGTCCGGTCTCTCTCTCTCCCTCTCACTCACTGCGCCTAGTCTAAAGTGTCTGTATGTGTCCACTCTCTCTCCCTCTCACTCGCTGTGCCCAGACATGTGTCTGTCTGTGCTGTCTCTCTCTAACTCTCTCTCACTGTGCCCAGTCTAAAGTGTCTGTACGTTTCCAGTCTCTCTCTCTCTCCCTCTCACTCAATGCACCCAGACTAAAGTGTCTGTATGTGTCCAGTCTCTCTCTCCCTCTCACTCACTGCGCCCAGACTAAAGTTTCTCTATATGTCCAGTCTCTCTCTGTCCCTCTGACTCACGGCGCCGAGACTAAGGTGTCTGTATGTGGCCAGTCTCTCTCTCTCCGTCTCACTCACTGCCCCCTGACTAGTGTCTGTATGTCTCCAGTCTCTCTCTCCCTCTCTCTCACTGCGCCAAGACTAAAGTGATGCACCATCAATAACTCCCTCTGAGAAGTAAGGTGAGATATCGGCTTTTATTGACTGGAGGAAGGAACAAGCAGTGAGTGACCACCATACTACATCCTGGAGACTGAGAGGGCGGGCTGAGGCCTCAATCGACTTTATACAGGGGTGTGTGGGAGGAGCCACAGGAGCAGTCAGCAGGGGGCATGTTCAGACAGGTATACGTGGTTCACCACATGAAGTGTCTGTATGTGTCCAGTCTCTCTCTCTCCCTCTCACTCGCTGTGCCCAGACTTGTGTCTGTCTGTGTGCTGTCTCTCTCTCTCCCTCTCACTCACTGTGCCCAGATTAAATTCTGTATGTGTGCAGTTTCTCTCTCCCTCTCTTTCACTGCGACCAGTCTAAAGTGTCTGTTTGTGTCCAGTCTCTCTCACTCCCTCTCACTCACTGCGCCCAGACTAAAGTGTCTGTATGTGTCCCCTCTCTCTCTCTCCCTCTCACTCACTGCACCCAGACTAAAGTGTCTGTATGTGACCAGTCTCTCTCTCCCTCTCACTCACTGCGCCCAGACTAAAGTTTCTCTATGTGTCCAGTCTCTCTCTGTCCCTCTGACTCACTGCCCCCTGACTAGTGTCTGTATGTATCCCAGTCTCTCTATCCCTCTCACTCACTGTGCACAGATTAAATTCTGTATGTGTGCAGTTTCTCTCTCCCTCTCTTTCAATGCGACCTGTCTAAAGTGTCTGTTTGTGTCCAGTCTCTCTCTCTCCCTCTCACTCTCTGCGCCCAGATTAAAGTGTCTGTATTTGTCGACTGTCTCTCCCTCTCACTCTTTGTGCCCAGTCTCAACTGTCTGTATTTGTCCCGTCTCTCTCTTTCCCTCTCACTCACTGCGCCCAGTCTAAAGTGTCTGTATGTGTCCACTCTCTCTCCCTCTCACTCACTGTGCCCAGACTAGTGTCTGTATGTATCCAGTCTCTCTATCCCTCTCACTCACTGTGCCCAGATTAAATTCTGTATGTGTCCAGTCTCTCTCTCTCTCTCTCTCTCCCTCTCACTCACTGTGCCCAGACTAAAGTCTGTATGTGTCCAGTCTCTCTCTCCTTCTCACTCACTGTGCCCCGACGAAAGTGTCTGTATGTGTCCAGTCTCTCTCTCTCCCTCTCACTCACAGCGCCCAGACTAAAGTGTCTGTATGTCCAGTCTCTCTCTGTCCCTCTGACTCACTGCGCACAGACTAAAGTGTCTGTATGTGTGCAGTCTCTCTCTCCCTCTCTCTGTGTGCCCAGACTAAAGTGTCTGTGTGTCCAGTCTCTCTCTCCCTCCCTCTCACTCACTGCCCCCAGCCTAAAGTGTCTGTATGTATCCAGTCTCTCTCCCTCTCACTCACTGTGCCCAGACTTGTGTCTGTATGTGTCCAGTCTCTCTCTCGTTCTCACTCACTGTGCCCAGACGAAAGTGTCTGTATGTGTCCAGTCTCTCTCTCCCTCTCACTCACTGAGCCCAGACTAAAGTGTCTGCATGTGTGCAGTGTCTCTCTCTCCCTCTCTCAGTGCGCCCAGACTAAAGTGTCTCTAAGTGTCCAGTCTCTCTCTGTCCCTCTGACTCACTGCGCCCAGACTAAGGTGTCTGTATGTGTCCAGTCTCTCTCTCTCCCTCTCACTCACTGTGCCCAGTCTAAAGTGTCTGTATTTGTCGACTGTCTCTCCCTCTCACTCTTTGTGCCCAGTCTCAACTGTCTGTATGTGGCCAGTCTCTCTCTCTCTCCGTCTCACTCACTGCCCCCTGACTAGTGTCTGTATGTGTCCAGTCTCTCTCTATCCCTCTCACTCACTGTGCCCAGACTTGTGTCTGTCTGTGTGCTGTCTCTCTCTCTCCCTCTCACTCTCTGCGCCCAGACTAAGGTGTCTGTATGTATCCAGTCTCTCTATCCCTCTCACTCACTGTGCCCAGATTAAATTCTGTATGTGTGCAGTTTCTCTCTCCCTCTCTTTCACTGCGACCAGTCTAAAGTGTCTGTTTGTGTCCAATCTCTCTCTCTCCCTCTCACTCACTGTGCCCAGATTAAATTCTGTATGTGTGCAGTTTCTCTCTCCCTCTCTTTCACTGCGACCAGTCTAAAGTGTCTGTTTGTGTCCAGTCTCTCTCTCTCCCTCTCACACACTGCGCCCAGACTAAAGTGTCTGTATGTGTCCCCTCTCTCTCTCACTCACTGTACCCAGACTAAAGTGTCTGTATGTGACCAGTCTCTCTCTCCCTCTCACTCACTGCGCCCAGACTAAAGTTTCTCTGTGTCCAGTCTCTCTCTGTCCCTCTGACTCACTGCCCCCTGACTAGTGTCTGTATGTATCCCAGTCTCTCTATCCCTCAAACTCACAGTGCACAGATTAAATTCTGTATGTGTGGAGTTTCTCTCTCCCTCTCTTTCACTGCGACCTGTCTAAAGTGTCTGTATTTGTCGACTGTCTCTCCCTCTCACTCTTTGTGCCCAGTCTCAACTGTCTGTATTTGTCCTGTCTCTCTCTATCCCTCTCACTCACTGCGCCTAGACTAAAGTGATGCACCATCAATAACTCACTCTGTGACTTAAGGCGAGATATCGTCTTTTATTTCCTGGAGGAAGGATCAAGCAGTGAGTGACCACCATATTACATCCTGGAGACTGAGAGGCTGGGCTCAGGCCTCAATCGCCTTTATTCAGGGGTCTGTGGGAGGAGCCACAGGAGCAGTCAGCAGGGGGCGTGTCCAGATAGGTATATGTGGTTCACCACAAAGTGTCTGGATGTGTCCAGTCTCTCTCTCCCTCTCACTCACTGTGCCCAGACTTGTGTCTGTCTGTGTGCTGTCTCTCTCTCTCCCTCTCACTCTCTGCGCCCAGACTAAGGTGTCTGTATGTATCCAGTCTCTCTATCCCTCTCACTCACTGTGCCCAGATTAAATTCTGTATGTGTGCAGTTTCTCTCTCCCTCTCTTTCACTGCGACCAGTCTAAAGTGTCTGTTTGTGTCCAGTCTCTCTCTCTCCCTCTCACTCACTGTGCCCAGATTAAATTCTGTATGTGTGCAGTTTCTCTCTCCCTCTCTTTCACTGCGACCAGTCTAAAGTGTCTGTTTGTGTCCAGTCTCTCTCTCTCCCTCTCACACACTGCGCCCAGACTAAAGTGTCTGTATGTGCCCCCTCTCTCTCTCACTCACTGTACCCAGACTAAAGTGTCTGTATGTGACCAGTCTCTCTCTCCCTCTCACTCACTGCGCCCAGACTAAAGTTTCTCTGTGTCCAGTCTCTCTCTGTCCCTCTGACTCACTGCCCCCTGACTAGTGTCTGTATGTATCCCAGTCTCTCTATCCCTCAAACTCACAGTGCACAGATTAAATTCTGTATGTCTGGAGTTTCTCTCTCCCTCTCTTTCACTGCGACCTGTCTAAAGTGTCTGTATTTGTCGACTGTCTCTCCCTCTCACTCTTTGTGCCCAGTCTCAACTGTCTGTATTTGTCCTGTCTCTCTCTATCCCTCTCACTCACTGCGCCTAGACTAAAGTGATGCACCATCAATAACTCACTCTGTGACTTAAGGCGAGATATCGTCTTTTATTTCCTGGAGGAAGGATCAAGCAGTGAGTGACCACCATACTACATCCTGGAGACTGAGAGGCTGGGCTCAGGCCTCAATCGCCTTTATTCAGGGGTCTGTGGGAGGAGCCACAGGAGCAGTCAGCAGGGGGCGTGTCCAGATAGGTATATGTGGTTCACCACAAAGTGTCTGGATGTGTCCAGTCTCTCTCTCCCTCTCACTCACTGTGCCCAGACTAAAGTCTGTTTGTGTCCAGTCTCTCTCTCCCTCTCACTCACTGTGCCCAGACTAAAGTCTGTCTGTGTCCAGTCTCTCTCCCCTCTCACTCACTGTGCCCAGACTTGTGTCTGTATGTGTCCAGTCTCTCTCTCCTTCTCACTCACTGTGCCCAGACGAAAGTCTGTATGTGTCCAGTCTCT
The DNA here is from genome assembly GCF_030144855.1 of Hypanus sabinus. Taxonomy (NCBI): domain Eukaryota; kingdom Metazoa; phylum Chordata; class Chondrichthyes; order Myliobatiformes; family Dasyatidae; genus Hypanus; species Hypanus sabinus. The sequence goes on along the minus strand of NC_082714.1, from coordinate 122,742,326 downwards.
CTCTCCCACTCATTCACTGCTCCCAGACTCAAGTGTCTGTAGGTGTGCAGTCTCTCTCTCTCCCTCTCACTCACTGCGCCCAGACTCAAGTGTCTGTATGTGTGCAGTCTCTCTTGCCCTCTCTCTCACTGTGCCTAGACTAAAGTGATGCACCATCAATAACTCCCTTTGAGACGTAAGGTGAGATATCGGCTTTTATTGACTGGAGGAAGGATGAAGCAGTGAGTGACCACCATACTACATCCTGGAGATTGAGAGGCCGGGCTCAGGCCTCAATCGACTTTATACAGGGGTGTGTGGGAGGAGCCACAGGAGCAGTCAGCAGGGGGTTTGTCCAGACAGGTATATGTAGTTCACCACAAAGTGTCTGTATGTGTCCAGTCTCTCTCTCCCTCTCACTCACTGTGCCCAGACTTGTGTCTGTCAGTGTGCTGTCTCTCTCTCTCCCTCTCACTCACTGCGCCCAGACTAAAGTTTCTCTATGTGTCCAGTCTCTCTCTGTCCCTCTGACTCACTGCGCCGAGACTAAGGTGTCTGTATGTGTCCAGTCTCTCTATCTCTCCCTCTCACTCACTGCCCCCTGACTAGTGTCTGTATGTATCCAGTCTCACTATCCCTCTCACTCACTGCGCCCAGACTAAACTGTCTGCATGTGTCCAGTCTCTCTCTCTCCCTCTCACTCACTGCGCCCAGTCTAAAGTGTCTGAACGTTTCCAGTCTCTCTCTCTCCCCCTCACTCACTGTGCCCAGACTAAAGTGTCTGCATGTGTCCAGTCTCTCTCTATCCCTCTCACTCACTGTGCCCAGACTTGTGTCTTTCTGTGTGCTGTCTCTCTCTCTCGCTCTCTCTCACTGCGCCCAGACTAAAGTGTCTGTATGCGTCCAGTCTCTCTCTCTCCCTCTCACTCACTGCCCCAAGACTAAAGTGTCTGTATGTATCCAGTCTCTCCCTCTCACTCACTGTGCCCTGTCTAAAGTGTCTGTATGTGTCGACTGTCTCTCCCTCTCACTCTTTGTGCCCAGTCTCAACTGTGTGTATTTGTCTGGTCTCTCTCTCTCCCTCTCACTCACTGCGCCCAGTCTAAAGTGTCTGAACGTTTCCAGTCTCTCTCTCTCCCCCTCACTCACTGTGCCCAGACTAAAGTGTCTGCATGTGTCCAGTCTCTCTCTATCCCTCTCACTCACTGTGCCCAGACTTGTGTCTTTCTGTGTGCTGTCTCTCTCTCTCGCTCTCTCTCACTGCGCCCAGACTAAAGTGTCTGTATGCGTCCAGTCTCTCTCTCTCCCTCTCACTCACTGCCCCAAGACTAAAGTGTCTGTATGTATCCAGTCTCTCCCTCTCACTCACTGTGCCCTGTCTAAAGTGTCTGTATGTGTCGACTGTCTCTCCCTCTCACTCTTTGTGCCCAGTCTCAACTGTGTGTATTTGTCTGGTCTCTCTCTCTCCCTCTCACTCACTGCGCCCAGTCTAAAGTGTCTGTACATTTCCAGTCTCTCTCTCTCCCTCTCACTCACTCTGCCCAGACTAGTGTCTGTATGTGTCCAGTCTCTCTCTCTCTCCCTCTCACTCACTACACACAGACTAAAGTGTCTGTATGTGTCCAGTCTCTCTCTCCCTCACTCACTGCGCCCAGACTAAAGTTTCTGTATGTGTCCAGTCTCTCTCTCTCCATCTGACTCACTGCGCCCAGACTAAGGTGTCTGTATGTGTCCAGTCTCTCTCTCTCCCTCTCACTCACTGCCCCCTGACTAGGGTCTGTATCTATCCAGTCTCTCTATCCCTCTCACTCACTGTGCCCAGATTAAATTCTGTATGGGTGCAGTTTCTCTCTCCCTCTCTTTCACTGCGACCAGTCTAAAGTGTCTGTATGTGTCCAGTCTCTCTCTCCTTCTCACTCACTGTGCCCAGACGAAAGTGTCTGTATGTGTCCAGTCACTCTCTCTCTCCCTCTCACTCACTGTGCCCAGACTAAAGTCTGTATGTGTCCAGTCTCTCTCTCCTTCTCACTCACTGTGCCCAGACGAAAGTGTCTGTATGTGTCCAGTCTCTCTCTCTCCCTCTCACTCACAGCGCCCAGACTAAAGTGTCTGCATGTGTGCAGTGTCTCTCTCTCCCTCTCTCTCAGTGCGCCCAGACTAAAGTGTCTCTAAGTGTCCAGTCTCTCTCTGTCCCTCTGACTCACTGCCCCCAGACTGGTGTCTGTATGTATCCAGTCTCTCTTTCCCTCTCACTCACTGTGTCCAGATTAAATTCTGTATGTGTGCAGTTTCTCTCTCCCTCTCACTCACTGCGCCCAGACTAAAGTGTCTGTATGTGTCCAGTCTCTCTCTCTCCCACTCATTCACTGCGCCCAGACTCAAGTGTCTGTAGGTGTGCAGTCTCTCTCTCTCCCTCTCACTCACTGCGCCCAGACTAAAGTGTCTGTATGTGTCCAGTCTCTCTCTCTCCCACTCATTCACTGCGCCCAGACTCAAGTGTCTGTAGGTGTGCAGTCTCTCTCTCTCCCTCTCACTCACTGCGCCCAGACTCAAGTGTCTGTATGTGTGCAGTCTCTCTTGCCCTCTCTCTCACTGTGCCTAGACTAAAGTGATGCACCATCAATAACTCCCTCTGAGACGTAAGGTGAGATATCGGCTTTTATTGACTGGAGGAAGGAACAAGCAGTGAGTGACCACCATACTACATCCTGGAGACTGAGAGGCCGGGCTCAGGCCTCAATCGACTTCATACAGGGGTGTGTGGGAGGAGCCACAGGAGCAGTCAGCAGGGGGCGTGTCCAGACAGGTATACGTGGTTCACCACATGAAGTGTCTGTTTGTGTCCAGTCTCTCTCTCTCCCTCTCACTCACTGTGCCCAGACTAAAGTCTGTATGTGTCCAGTCTCTCTCTCCCTCTCACTCACTGCACCCAGACTAAAGTGTCTGTATGTGACCACTCTCTCCCTCTCACTCACTGCGCCCAGACTAAAGTTTCTCTATGTGTCCAGTCTCTCTCTGTCCCTCTGACTCACTGCCCCCTGACTAGTGTCTGTATGTATCCAGTCTCTCCCTCTCTCTCACTGCGCCCAGACTTAAGTGTTTGTATGTGTTGACTGTCTCTCCCTCTCACTCTTTGTGCCCAGTCTCAACTGTCCGTATGTGTCAGTTCTCTCTCTCTCCCTCTCACTCGCTGTGCCCAGACTAAAGTGTTTGTATGTGTCCAGTCTCTCTCTCTCTCTCTCCCTCTCACTCACTGCGCCCAGACTAAAGTGTCTGTATGTGTCCAGTCTCTCTCGCCCTCTCACTCACTGTGCCCAGACTAAAGTGTTTGTATGTGTCCCCTCTCTCTCTCCCCTCTCACTCACTGCACTCAGACTAAAGTGTCTGTATGTATCCAGTCTCTCCCTCTCACTCACTGTGCCCAGACTAAAGTCTGTATGTGTCCAGTCTCTCTCTCTCCCTCTCACTCACTGTGCCCAGTCTAAAGTGTCTGTATGTGTCGACTGTCTCTCCCTCTCACTCTTTGTGCCCAGTCTCAACTGTCTATATTTGTCCGGTCTCTCTCTCTCCCTCTCACTCACTGCGCCTAGTCTAAAGTGTCTGTATGTGTCCACTCTCTCTCCCTCTCACTCGCTGTGCCCAGACTTGTGTCTGTCTGTGTGCTGTCTCTCTCTCTCGCTCTCTCTCACTGCGCCCAGACTAAAGTGTTTGTATGTATCCAGTCTCTCTATCCCTCTCACTCGCTGTGCCCAGACTAAAGTGTTTGTATGTGTCCAGTTGCTCTCTCTCTCTCCCTCCCTCAGGCTCACTGTGCCCAGACTAGTGTCTGTATGTGTCCAGTCTCTCTCTCTCCCTCTCACTCACTGTGCCCAGACTAAAGTGTCTGTATGTATCTGGTTTCTCTCTCTCTCTCTCCCTCCCTCTCGCTCACTGTGCCCAGACTAGTGTCTGTATGTGTCCACTCTCTCTCTCTCCCTCTCACTCATTGTGCCCAGACTAAAGTGTCTGTATGTATCTGGTTTCTCTCTCTCTCTCTCCCTCCCTCTCGCTCACTGTGCCCAGACTTGTGTCTGTATGTGTCCAGTCTCTCTCTCCTTCTCACTCACTGTGCCCCGACGAAAGTGTCTGTATGTGTCCAGTCTCTCTCTCTCCCTCTCACTCACAGCGCCCAGACTAAAGTGTCTGCATGTGTGCAGTGTCTCTCTCTCCCTCTCTCAGTGCGCCCAGACTAAAGTTTCTCTGTGTCCAGTCTCTCTCTGTCCCTCTGACTCACTGCCCCCTGACTAGTGTCTGTATGTATCCAGTCTCACTATCCCTCTCACTCACTGTGCCCAGATTAAATTCTGTATGTGTGCAGTTTCTCTCTCCCTCTCATTCACTGCGCACAGACTAAATTTGTCGGTATGTGTCCAGTCTCTCTCTCTCTCCCACTCATTCACTGCGCCCAGACTAAAGTGTCTGTATGTGTCCAGTCTCTCTCTCCCTCTCTCTCACTGCGCCAAGACTAAAGTGATGCACCATCAATAACTCCCTCTGAGACGTAAGGTGAGATATCGGCTTTTATTGACTGGAGGAAGGATGAAGCAGTGAGTGACCACCATACTACATCCTGGAGACTGAGAGGACGGGCTGAGGCCACAATCGACTTTATACAGGGGTCTGTGGGAGGAGCCACAGGAGCAGTCAGCAGGGGGCGTGTCCAGACAGGTATACGTGGTTCACCACATGAAGTGTCTGTATGTGTCCAGTCTCTCTCTATTCCTCTCACTCACTGTGCCCAGACTAAAGTCTCTGTATGTATCTGGTTTCTCTCTCTCTCTCTCTCCCTCCCTCTCACTCACTGTGCCCAGACTAAAGTGTCTGTATGTATCTGGTTTCTCTCTCTCTCTCTCCCTCCCTCTCGCTCACTGTGCCCAGACTAGTGTCTGTATGTGTCCACTATCTCTCTCTCCCTCTCACTCACTGTGCCCAGACTAAAGTGTCTGTATGTGTCCAGTCTCTCTCTCTCCCTCTCACTCATTGTGCCCAGACTAAAGTGTTTGTATGTGTCCCCTCTCTCTCTCCCCTCTCACTCACTGCACTCAGACTAAAGTGTCTGTATGTATCCAGTCTCTCCCTCTCACTCACTGTGCCCAGACTAAAGTCTGTATGTGTCCAGTCTCTCTCTCTCCCTCTCACTCACTGTGCCCAGTCTAAAGTGTCTGTATGTGTCCAGTCTCTCTCTCTCCCTCTCACTCACTGCGCCTAGTCTAAAGTGTCTGTATGTGTCCACTCTCTCTCCCTCTCACTCGTTGTGCCCAGACTTGTGTCTGTCTGTGCTGTCTCTCTCTCTCGCTCTCTCTCACTGCGCCCAGACTAAAGTGTTTGTATGTGTCCAGTCTCTCTCTCTCTCCCTCTCACTCACTGCCCCCTGACTAGTGTCTGTCTGTATCCAGTCTCTCTCCCTCTCACTCGCTGTGCCCAGACTTGTGTCTGTCTGTGTGCTGTCTCTCTCTCTCCCTCTCACTCACTGTGCCCAGACTAAAGTGTTTGTATGTGTCCAGTCTCTCTCTCTCTCTCCCTCCCTCACGCTCACTGTGCCCAGACTAGTGTCTGTATGTATCTGGTTTCTCTCTCTCTCTCTCCCTCCCTCTCGCTCACTGTGCCCAGACTAGTGTCTGTATTTGTCCGGTCTCTCTCTCTCCCTCTCACTCGCTGTGCCCAGAAATGTCTGTCTGTGCAGTCTCTCTCTCTAACTCTCTCTCACTGTGCCCAGTCTAAAGTGTCTGTACGTTTCCAGTATCTCTCTCTCTCCCTCTCTCACTGCACCCAGACTAAAGTGTCTGTATGTGTCCAGTCTCTCTCTCTCCGTCTCACTCACTGTGCCCACACTAAAGTGTTTGTATGTGTCATCTCTCTCTCTCTCCCTCTCCCTCTCACTCACTGCACCCAGACTAAAGTGTCTGTATGTGTCCAGTCTCTCTCTCCCTCTCACTCACTGCGCCCAGACTAAAGTTTCTCTATATGTCCAGTCTCTCACTGTCCCTCTGACTCACTGCGCCGAGACTGTGTCTGTATGTGGCCAGTCTCTCTCTCTCTCCGTCTCACTCACAGCCCCCTGACTAGTGTCTGTATGTATCCAGTCTCTCTATCCCTCTCACTCACTGTGCCCAGATTAAATTCTGTATGTGTGCAGTTTCTCTCTCCCTCTCTTTCACTGCGACCAGTCTAAAGTGTCTGCATGTGTCCAGTCTTTCTCTCTCCATCTCTCACTGCACCCAGATTAAATTGTCTGTATGTGTGCAGTCTCTCTCTCTCCCTCTCACTCACTGTGCCCAGACTAAAGTCTGTATGTGTCCAGTCTCTCTCTCCTTCTCACTCACTGTGCCCCGACGAAAGTGTCTGTATGTGTCCAGTCTCTCTCTCCCTCTCTCTCAGTGTGCCCAGACTAAAGTGTCTGTATGTCCAGTCTCTCTCTCCCTCCCTCTCACTCACTGCCCCTAGCCTAATGTGTCTGTATGTATCCAGTCTCTCTCCCTCTCACTCACTGCCCAGACTTGTGTCTGTATGTGTCCAGTCTCTCTCTCCTTCTCACTCACTGTGCCCAGACGAAAGTGTCTGTATGTGTCCAGTCTCTCTCTCTCCCTCTCACTCACTGCGCCCAGACTAAAGTGTCTGCATGTGTGCAGTGTCTCTCACTCCCTCTCCCAGTGCACACAGACTAAAGTGTCTCTAAGTGTCCAGTCTCTCTCTCTCTCCCTCTCACTCACTGCCCCCAGACTAGTGTCTGTATGTATCCAGTCTCTCTATCTCTCTCACTCACTGTGCCCAGATTAAATTCTGTATGTGTGCAGTTTCTCTCTCCCTCTCATTCACTGCGCACAGACTAAATTTGTCGGTATGTGTCCAGTCTCTCTCTCTCTCCCACTCATTCACTGCGCCCAGACTAAAGTGTCTGTATGTGTCCAGTCTCTCTCTCCCTCTATCTCACTGCGCCTAGACTAAAGTGATGCACCATCAATAACTCCCTCTGAGACGTAAGGTGAGATATCGGCTTTTATTGACTGGAGGAAGGATGAAGCAGTGAGTGACCACCATACTACATCCTGGAGACTGAGAGGCCGGGCTGAGGCCACAATCGACTTTATACAGGGGTGTGTGGGAGGAGCCACAGGAGCAGTCAGCAGGGGGTGTGTCCAGACAGGTATACGTTGTTCACCACATGAAGTGTCTGTATGTGTCCAGTCTCTCTCTCTCCCTCTCACTCACTGTGCCCAGACTAAAGTCTGTATGTGTCCAGTCTCTCTCTATCCCTCTCACTCACTGTGCCCAGGCTTGTGTCTGTCAGTGTGCTATCTCTCTCTCTCGCTGTCTCTCACTGCGCACAGACTTAAGTGTTTGTATGTGTTGACTGTCTCTCCCTCTCACTCTTTGTGCCCAGTCTCAACTGTCCGTATGTGTCAGTTCTCTCTCTCTCCCTCTCACTCGCTGTGCCCAGACGAAAGTGTTTGTATGTGTCCAGTCTCTCTCTCTCTCTCTCTCTCCCTCTCACTCACTGCGCCCAGACTAAAGTGTCTGTATGTGTCCAGTCTCTCTCGCCCTCTCACTCACTGTGCCCAGACTAAAGTGTTTGTATGTGTCCCCTCTCTCTCTCCCCTCTCACTCACTGCACTCAGACTAAAGTGTCTGTATGTATCCAGTCTCTCCCTCTCACTCACTGTGCCCAGACTAAAGTCGGTATGTGTCCAGTCTCTCGCTCTCCCTCTCACTCACTGTGCCCAGTCTAAAGTGTCTGTATGTGTCGACTGTCTCTCCCTCTCACTCTTTGTGCCCAGTCTCAACTGTCTGTATTTGTCCGGTCTCTCTCTCTCCCTCTCACTCGTTGTGCCCAGACTTGTGTCTGTCTGTGTGCTGTCTCTCTCTCTCGCTCTCTCTCACTGCGCCCAGACTAAAGTGTTTGTATGTGTCCAGTCTCTCTCTCGCTCCCTCTCACTCACTGCCCCCTGACTAGTGTCTGTATGTATCCAGTCTCTCTCCCTCTCACTCGCTGTGCCCAGACTTGTGTCTGTCTGTGTGCTGTCTCTCTCTCTCCCTCTCACTCACTGTGCCCAGACTAAAGTGTTTGTATGTGTCCAGTCTCTCTCTCTCTCTCTCCCTCCCTCACGCTCACTGTGCCCAGACTAGTGTCTGTATGTATCTGGTTTCTCTCTCTCTCTCTCCCTCCCTCTCGCTCACTGTGCCCAGACTAGTGTCTGTATTTGTCCGGTCTCTCTCTCTCCCTCTCACTCGCTGTGCCCAGAAATGTCTGTCTGTGCAGTCTCTCTCTCTAACTCTCTCTCACTGTGCCCAGTCTAAAGTGTCTGTACGTTTCCAGTATCTCTCTCTCTCCCTCTCACTCACTGTGCCCAGACTAGTGTCTGTATGTGTCCATTCTCTCTCTCCCTCTCTCACTGCACCCAGACTAAAGTGTCTGTATGTGTCCACTCTCTCTCTCTCCCTCTCACTCACTGCACCCAGACTAAAGTGTCTGTATGTGTCCACTCTCTCTCTCTCCCTCTCACTCACTGCACCCAGACTAAAGTTTCTCTATATGTCCAGTCTCTCACTGTCCCTCTGACTCACTGCGCCGAGACTGTGTCTGTATGTGGCCAGTCTCTCTCTCTCTCCGTCTCACTCACTGCCCCCTGACTAGTGTCTGTATGTATCCAGTCTCTCTATCCCTCTCACTCACTGTGCCCAGATTAAATTCTGTATGGGTGCAGTTTCTCTCTCCCTCTCTTTCACTGCGACCAGTCTAAAGTGTCTGTATGTGTCCAGTCTCTCTCTCCTTCTCACTCACTGTGCCCAGACGAAAGTGTCTGTATGTGTCCAGTCACTCTCTCTCTCCCTCTCACTCACTGTGCCCAGACTAAAGTCTGTATGTGTCCAGTCTCTCTCTCCTTCTCACTCACTGTGCCCAGACGAAAGTGTCTGTATGTGTCCAGTCTCTCTCTCTCCCTCTCACTCACAGCGCCCAGACTAAAGTGTCTGCATGTGTGCAGTGTCTCTCTCTCCCTCTCTCTCAGTGCGCCCAGACTAAAGTGTCTCTAAGTGTCCAGTCTCTCTCTGTCCCTCTGACTCACTGCCCCCAGACTGGTGTCTGTATGTATCCTGTCTCTGTATCCCTCTCACTCACTGTGCCCAGATTAAATTCTGTATGTGTGCAGTTTCTCTCTCCCTCTCACTCACTGCGCCCAGACTAAAGTGTCTGTATGTGTCCAGTCTCTCTCTCTCCCACTCATTCACTGCGCCCAGACTCAAGTGTCTGTAGGTGTGCAGTCTCTCTCTCTCCCTCTCAGTCACTGCGCCCAGACTCAAGTGTCTGTATGTGTGCAGTCTCTCTTGCCCTCTCTCTCACTGTGCCTAGACTAAAGTGATGCACCATCAATAACTCCCTCTGAGACGTAAGGTGAGATATCGGCTTTTATTGACTGGAGGAAGGAACAAGCAGTGAGTGACCACCATACTACATCCTGGAGATTGAGAGGACGGGCTGAGGCCTCAATCGACTTCATACAGGGGTGTGTGGGAGGAGCCACAGGAGCAGTCAGCAGGGGGCGTGTCCAGACAGGTATACGTGGTTCACCACATGAAGTGTCTGTTTGTGTCCAGTCTCTCTCTCTCCCTCTCACTCACTGTGCCCAGACTAAAGTCTGTATGTGTCCAGTCTCTCTCTCCCTCTCACTCACTGCACCCAGACTAAAGTGTCTGTATGTGACCACTCTCTCCCTCTCACTCACTGCGCCCAGACTAAAGTTTCTCTATGTGTCCAGTCTCTCTCTGTCCCTCTGACTCACTGCCCCCTGACTAGTGTCTGTATGTATCCAGTCTCTCCCTCTCTCTCACTGCGCCCAGACTTAAGTGTTTGTATGTGTTGACTGTCTCTCCCTCTCACTCTTTGTGCCCAGTCTCAACTGTCCGTATGTGTCAGTTCTCTCTCTCTCCCTCTCACTCGCTGTGCCCAGACTAAAGTGTTTGTATGTGTCCAGTCTCTCTCTCTCTCTCTCCCTCTCACTCACTGCGCCCAGACTAAAGTGTCTGTATGTGTCCAGTCTCTCTCGCCCTCTCACTCACTGTGCCCAGACTAAAGTGTTTGTATGTGTCCCCTCTCTCTCTCCCCTCTCACTCACTGCACTCAGACTAAAGTGTCTGTATGTATCCAGTCTCTCCCTCTCACTCACTGTGCCCAGACTAAAGTCTGTATGTGTCCAGTCTCTCTCTCTCCCTCTCACTCACTGTGCCCAGTCTAAAGTGTCTGTATGTGTCGACTGTCTCTCCCTCTCACTCTTTGTGCCCAGTCTCAACTGTCTATATTTGTCCGGTCTCTCTCTCTCCCTCTCACTCACTGCGCCTAGTCTAAAGTGTCTGTATGTGTCCACTCTCTCTCCCTCTCACTCGCTGTGCCCAGACTTGTGTCTGTCTGTGTGCTGTCTCTCTCTCTCGCTCTCTCTCACTGCGCCCAGACTAAAGTGTTTGTATGTATCCAGTCTCTCTATCCCTCTCACTCGCTGTGCCCAGACTAAAGTGTTTGTATGTGTCCAGTCGCTCTCTCTCTCTCCCTCCCTCAGGCTCACTGTGCCCAGACTAGTGTCTGTATGTGTCCAGTCTCTCTCTCTCCCTCTCACTCACTGTGCCCAGACTAAAGTGTCTGTATGTATCTGGTTTCTCTCTCTCTCTCTCCCTCCCTCTCGCTCACTGTGCCCAGACTAGTGTCTGTATGTGTCCACTCTCTCTCTCTCCCTCTCACTCATTGTGCCTAGACTAAAGTGTCTGTATGTATCTGGTTTCTCTCTCTCTCTCTCCCTCCCTCTCGCTCACTGTGCCCAGACTTGTGTCTGTATTTGTCCGGTCTCTCTCTCCCCCTCTCACTCACTGTGCCCAGACTAAAGTCTGTATGTGTCCAGTCTCTCTCTCCTTCTCACTCACTGTGCCCCGACGAAAGTGTCTGTATGTGTCCAGTCTCTCTCTCTCCCTCTCACTCACAGCGCCCAGACTAAAGTGTCTGCATGTGTGCAGTGTCTCTCTCTCCCTCTCTCAGTGCGCCCAGACTAAAGTTTCTCTGTGTCCAGTCTCTCTCTGTCCCTCTGACTCACTGCCCCCTGACTAGTGTCTGTATGTATCCAGTCTCACTATCCCTCTCACTCACTGTGCCCAGGCTTGTGTCTGTCAGTGTGCTATCTCTCTCTCTCGCTGTCTCTCACTGCGCACAGAATTAAGTGTTTGTATGTGTTGACTGTCTCTCCCTCTCACTCTTTGTGCCCAGTCTCAACTGTCCGTATGTGTCAGTTCTCTCTCTCTCCCTCTCACTCGCTGTGCCCAGACGAAAGTGTTTGTATGTGTCCAGTCTCTCTCTCTCTCTCTCTCTCCCTCTCACTCACTGCGCCCAGACTAAAGTGTCTGTATGTGTCCAGTCTCTCTCGCCCTCTCACTCACTGTGCCCAGACTAAAGTGTTTGTATGTGTCCCCTCTCTCTCTCCCCTCTCACTCACTGCACTCAGACTAAAGTGTCTATATGTATCCAGTCTCTCCCTCTCACTCACTGTGCCCAGACTAAAGTCGGTATGTGTCCAGTCTCTCTCTCTCCCTCTCACTCACTGTGCCCAGTCTAAAGTGTCTGTATGTGTCGACTGTCTCTCCCTCTCACTCTTTGTGCCCAGTCTCAACTGTCTGTATTTGTCCGGTCTCTCTCTCTCCCTCTCACTCACTGCGCCTAGTCTAAAGTGTCTGTATGTGTCCACTCTCTCTCCCTCTCACTCGTTGTGCCCAGACTTGTGTCTGTCTGTGTGCTGTCTCTCTCTCTCGCTCTCTCTCACTGCGCCCAGACTAAAGTGTTTGTATGTGTCCAGTCTCTCTCTCTCTCCCTCTCACTCACTGCCCCCTGACTAGTGTCTGTATGTATCCAGTCTCTCTCCCTCTCACTCGCTGTGCCCAGACTTGTGTCTGTCTGTGTGCTGTCTCTCTCTCTCCCTCTCACTCACTGTGCCCAGACTAAAGTGTTTGTATGTGTCCAGTCTCTCTCTCTCTCTCTCCCTCCCTCACGCTCACTGTGCCCAGACTAGTGTCTGTATGTATCTGGTTTCTCTCTCTCTCTCTCCCTCCCTCTCGCTCACTGTGCCCAGACTAGTGTCTGTATTTGTCCGGTCTCTCTCTCTCCCTCTCACTCGCTGTGCCCAGAAATGTCTGTCTGTGCAGTCTCTCTCTCTAACTCTCTCTCACTGTGCCCAGTCTAAAGTGTCTGTACGTTTCCAGTATCTCTCTCTCTCCCTCTCACTCACTGTGCCCAGACTAGTGTCTGTATGTGTCCATTCTCTCTCTCCCTCTCTCACTGCACCCAGACTAAAGTGTCTGTATGTGTCCACTCTCTCTCTCTCCCTCTCACTCACTGCACCCAGACTAAAGTGTCTGTATGTGTCCACTCTCTCTCTCTCCCTCTCACTCACTGCGCCCAGACTAAAGTTTCTCTATATGTCCAGTCTCTCACTGTCCCTCTGACTCACTGCGCCGAGACTGTGTCTGTATGTGGCCAGTCTCTCTCTCTCTCCGTCTCACTCACTGCCCCCTGACTAGTGTCTGTATGTATCCAGTCTCACTATCCCTCTCTTTCACTGCGACCAGTCTAAAGTGTCTGCATGTGTCCAGTCTCTCTATCTCCATCTCTCACTGCACCCAGAATAAAGTGTCTGTATGTGTCCTGTCTCTCTCACCCTCTCACTCTCTGTGCCCAGACTAGTGTCTTTATGTGTCCAGTCTCTCTCTCCTTCTCACTCACTGTGCCCCGACGAAAGTGTCTGTATGTGTCCAGTCTCTCTCTATCCCTCTCACTCACTGTGCCCAGACTAAAGTGTCTGTATGTGACCACTCTCTCCCTCTCACTCACTGCGCCCAGACTAAAGTTTCTCTGTGTCCAGTCTCTCTCTGTCCCTCTGACTCACTGCCCCCTGACTAGTGTCTGTATGTATCCAGTCTCTCCCTCTCTCTCACTGCGCCCAGACTTAAGTGTTTGTATGTGTTGACTGTCTCTCCCTCTCACTCTTTGTGCCCAGTCTCAACTGTCCGTATGTGTCATTTCTCTCTCTCTCCCTCTCACTCGCTGTGCCCAGACTAAAGTGTTTGTATGTGTCCAGTCTCTCGCTCTCTCTCTCTCCCTCTCACTCACTGCGCCCAGACTAAAGTGTCTGTATGTGTCCAGTCTCTCTCGCCCTCTCACTCACTGTGCCCAGACTAAAGTGTTTGTATGTGTCCCCTCTCTCTCTCCCCTCTCACTCACTGCACTCAGACTAAAGTGTCTGTATGTATCCAGTCTCTCCCTCTCACTCACTGTGCCCAGACTAAAGTCTGTATGTGTCCAGTCTCTCTCTCTCCCTCTCACTCACTGTGCCCAGTCTAAAGTGTCTGTATGTGTCGACTGTCTCTCCCTCTCACTCTTTGTGCCCAGTCTCAACTGTCTGTATTTGTCCGGTCTCTCTCTCTCCCTCTCACTCACTGCGCCTAGTCTAAAGTGTCTGTATGTGTCCACTCTCACTCCCTCTCACTCGCTGTGCCCAGACTTGTGTCTGTATGTGTGCAGTCTCTGTCTCTCCCTCTCACTCACTGCGCCCAGACTAAAGTGTCTGTATGTGTCCAGTCTCTCTCTCTATATCCCTCTCACTCACTGTCCCCAGATTAAATTCTGTATGTGTCCTGTCTCTCTCTCCCTCTCACTCACTGTGCCCAGACTAAAGTTTCTGTATGTGTCCAGTCTCTCTATCTCCCTCTCATTCACAGCACCCAGATTAAATTGTCTGTATGTGTCCAGTCTCTCTCTCTTTCCCTCTCACTCACTGTGCCCAGACTAGTGTCTTTATGTGTCCAGTCTCTCTATCTCCCTCTCATTCACAGCACCCAGATTAAATTGTCTGTATGTGTGTAGTCTCTCTCTTTCCCTCTCACTCACTGTACCCAGACTAAAGTCTGTATGTGTCCAGTCTCTCTCTCCTTCTCACTCACTCTGCCCCGACGAAAGTGTCTGTATGTGTCCAGTCTCTCTCTCTCCCTCTCACTCACTGCGCACAGACTAAAGTGTCTGTATGTATCCAGTCTCTCTCCCTCTCACTCACTGTGCCCAGACTTGTGTCTGTATGTGTCCAGTCTCTCTCTCCTTCTCACTCACTGTGCCCAGACAAAAGTGTCTGTATGTGTCCAGTCTCTCTCTGTCCCTCTGACTCACTGCCCCCAGACTGGTGTCTGTATGTATCCAGTCTCTGTATCCCTCTCACTCACTGTGCCCAGACAAAAGTGTCTGTATGTGTCCAGTCTCTCTCTGTCCCTCTGACTCACTGCCCCCAGACTGGTGTCTGTATGTATCCAGTCTCTCTATCCCTCTCACTCACTGTGCCCAGATTAAATTCTGTATGTGTGCAGTTTCTCTCTCCCTCTCACTCACTGCGCCCAGACTAAAGTGTCTGTATGTGTCCAGTCTCTCTCTCTCCCACTCATTCACTGCGCCCAGACTCAAGTGTCTGTAGGTGTGCAGTCTCTCTCTCTCCCTCTCACTCACTGCACCCAGACTCAAGTGTCTGTATGTGTGCAGTCTCTCTTGCCCTCTCTCTCACTGTGCCTAGACTAAAGTGATGCACCATCAATAACTCACTCTGAGACGTAAGGTGAGATATCGGCTTTTATTGACTGGAGGAAGGAACAAGCAGTGAGTGACCACCATACTACATCCTGGAGACTGAGAGGCCGGGCTCAGGCCTCAATCGACTTTATACAGGGGTGTGTGGGAGGAGCCACAGGAGCAGTCAGCAGGGGGTGTGTCCAGACAGGTATATGTGGTTCACGACAAAGTGTCTGTATGTGTCCAGTCTCTCTCTCTCCCTCTCACTCACTGTGCCCAAAGTGTTTGTATGTCCAGTCTGTCTCTCTCTCCCTCTCACTCACTGCACCCAGACTAAAGTGTCTGCATGTGTCCAGTCTCTCTCTGTCCCTCTCACTCACTGTGCCCAGACTTGTGTCTGTCTGTGTGCTGTCTCTCTCACTCGCTCTCTCTCACTGCGCCCAGACTAAAGTGTTTGTATGTGTCCAGTCTCTCTCTCTCTCCCTCTCACTCACTGCCCCCTGACTAGTGTCTGTATGTATCCAGTCTCTCTATCCCTCTCACTCACTGTGCCCAGATTGAATTCTGTATGTGTGCAGTTTCTCTCTCCCTCTCTTTCACTGCGACCAGTCTAATGTGTCTGTCTGTGTGCTGTCTCTCTCTCTCCCTCTCATTCACTGCGCACATACTAAGGTGTCTGTATGCGTCCAGTCTCTCTCTCTCCCTCTCACTCACTGCCCCAAGACTAAAGTGTCTGTGTCCAGTCTCTCTCTCTCTCCCACTCATTCACTGCGCCCAGACTAAAGTGTCTGTATGTGTCCAGTCTCTCTCCCTCTCTCTCACTGCGCCTAGACTAAAGTGATGCACCATCAATAACTCCCTCTGAGACGTAAGGTGAGATATCAGCTTTTATTGACTGGAGGAAGGATGAAGCAGTGAGTGACCACCATACTACATCCTGGAGACTGAGAGGACGGGCTGAGGCCACAATCGACTTTATACAGGGGTGTGTGGGAGGAGCCACAGGAGCAGTCAGCAGGGGGCGTGTCCAGACAGGTATACGTTGTTCACCACATGAAGTGTCTGTATGTGTCCAGTCTCTCTCTCTCCCTCTCACTCACTGTGCCCAGACTTGTGTCTGTCAGTGTGCTGTCTCTCTCTCGCTGTCTCTCACTGCGCACAGAATTAAGTGTTTGTATGTGTTGACTGTCTCTCCCTCTCACTCTTTGTGCCCAGTCTCAACTGTCCGTATGTGTCAGTTCTCTCTCTCTCCCTCTCACTCGCTGTGCCCAGACTAAAGTGTTTGTATGTGTCTATGTGTCCAGTCTCTCTCTCTCTCTCTCCCTCTCACTCACTGCGCCCAGACTAAAGTGTCTGTATGTGTCCAGTCTCTCTCGCCCTCTCACTCACTGTGCCCAGACTAAAGTGTTTGTATGTGTCCCCTCTCTCTCTCCCCTCTCACTCACTGCACTCAGACTAAAGTGTCTGTATGTATCCAGTCTCTCCCTCTCACTCACTGTGCCCAGACTAAAGTCTGTATGTGTCCAGTCTCTCTCTCTCCCTCTCACTCACTGTGCCCAGTCTAAAGTGTCTGTATGTGTCGACTGTCTCTCCCTCTCACTCTTTGTGCCCAGTCTCAACTGTCTGTATTTGTCCGGTCTCTCTCTCTCCCTCTCACTCACTGCGCCTAGTCTAAAGTGTCTGTATGTGTCCACTCTCTCTCCCTCTCACTCGCTGTGCCCAGACTTGTGTCTGTCTGTGTGCAGTCTCTGTCTCTCCCTCTCACTCACTGCGCCCAGACTAAAGTGTCTGTATGTGTCCAGTCTCTCTCTCTCTCTCCTTCACACTCACTGCCCCCTGACTAGTGTCTGTATGTATCCAGTCTCTCTATCCCTCTCACTCACTGTGCCCAGATTGAATTCTGTATGTGTGCAGTTTCTCTCTCCCTCTCTTTCACTGCGACCAGTCTAATGTGTCTGTCTGTGTGCTGTCTCTCTCTCTCCCTCTCATTCACTGCCCCAAGACTAAAGTGTCTGTATGTGTCCAGTCTCTCTCTCTCACTCACTGTGCCCAGTCTAAAATGTCTGTATGTGTCGACTGTCTCTCCCTCTCACTCTTTGTGCCCAGTCTCAACTGTGTGTATTTGTCTGGTCTCTCTCTCTCCCTCTCACTGACTCTGCCCAGACTAGTGTCTGTATGTGTCCAGTCTATCTCTCTCCCTCTCAGTCACTGCACCCAGACTAAAGTGTCTGTATGTGTCCAGTCTCTCTCTCCCTCTCACTCACTGCGCCCAGACTAAAGTTTCTGTATGTGTCCAGTCTCTCTCTCCGTCTCACTCACTGCGCCCAGACTAAAGTGTCTGTATGTGTCCAGTCTCTCTCTCTCCATCTGACTCACCGCGCCCAGACTAAGGTGTCTGTATGTGTCCAGTCTCTCTCTCTCCTTCTCACTCACTGCCCCCTGACTAGTGTCTGTATCTATCCAGTCTCTCTATCCCTCTCACTCACTGTGCCCAGATTAAATTCTGTATGTGTGCAGTTTCTCTCTCCCTCTCTTTCACTGCGACCAGTCTAAAGCGTCTGTTTGCGTCCAGTCTCTCTCTCTCCCTCTCACTCACTGTGCCCAGACTAAAGTGTTTGTATGTGTCCCCTCTCTCTCTCACTCACTGCAACCAGACTAAAGTGTCTGTATGTGTCCGGTCTCTCTCTCTATCCCTCTCACTCACTGTGCCCAGACTAGTGTCTGTATGTGTCCAGTCTCTCTCTCCTTCTCACTCACTGTGCCCTGTCTCAACTGTGTGTATGTGTCCAGTCTCTCTCTGCTTCTCACTCACTGTGCCCAGACTTGTGTCTGTATGTGTCCAGTCTCTCTCTCTCTCCCTCTCTTTCACTGCGACCAGTCTAATGTGTCTGTCTGTGTGCTGTCTCCCTCTCTCCCTCTCATTCACTGTGCCCAGACCAAGGTGTCTGTATATGTCCAGTCTCTCTATCCCACTCACTCACTGTACCCAGATTAAATTCTGTACGTGTGCAGTTTCTCTCTCCCTCTCTTTCACTGCGACCAGTCTAATGTGTCTGTCTGTGTGCTGTCTCTCTCTCTCCCTCTCATTCACTGCGCCCATACTAAAGTGTCTGTATGTGTCCAGTCTCTCTCTCTCCCTCTCACTCACTGTGCCCAGACTAAAGTTTCTCTATGTGTCCAGTCTCTCTCTCTCTCCCTCTGACTCACTGTGCCCAGACCAAGGTGTCTGTATGTGTCCAGTCTCTCTCCCTCTCCCTCTCACTCACTGCACCCAGACTAAAGTGTCTGTATGTGTCCAGTCTCTCTCTCCCTCTCACTCACTGCGCCCAGACTAAAGTTTCTCTATATGTCCAGTCTCTCACTGTCCCTCTGTCTCACTGCGCCGAGACTGTGTCTGTATGTGGCCAGTCTCTCTCTCTCTCCGTCTCACTCACTGCCCCCTGACTAGTGTCTGTATGTATCCAGTCTCTCTATCCCTCTCACTCACTGTGCCCAGACTAGTGTCTGTATGTGTGCAGTTTCTCTCTCCTTCTCACTCACTGTGCCCTGTCTCAACTGTGTGTATGTGTCCAGTCTCTCTCTCTCCCTCTTACTCACTGCGCCCAGTCTAAAGTGTCTGTACGTTTCCAGTCTCTCTCTCTCTCCCTCTCTCACTGCACCCAGACTAAAGTGTCTGTATGTGTCCAGTCTCTCTCTCTCCGTCTCACTCACTGTGCCCACACTAGTGTTTGTATGTGTCATCTCTCTCTCTCTCCCTCTCCCTCTCACTCACTGCACCCAGACTAAAGTTTCTCTATATGTCCAGTCTCCCACTGTCCCTCTGACTCACTGCGCCGAGACTGTGTCTGTATGTGGCCAGTCTCTCTCTCTCTCCGTCTCACTGTGCCCAGACAAAAGTGTCTGTATGTGTCCAGTCTCTCTCTGTCCCTCTGACTCACTGCCCCCAGACTGGTGTCTGTATGTATCCAGTCTCTGTATCCCTCTCACTCACTGTGCCCAGATTAAATTCTGTATGTGTGCAGTTTCTCTCTCCCTCTCACTCACTGCGCCCAGACTTAAGTGTCTGTATGTGTCCAGTCTCTCTCTCTCCCTCTTACTCACTGCGCCCAGTCTAAAGTGTCTGTACGTTTCCAGTCTCTCTCTCTCTCCCTCTCTCACTGCACCCAGACTAAAGTGTCTGTATGTGTCCAGTCTCTCTCTCTCCGTCTCACTCACTGTGCCCACACTAGTGTTTGTATGTGTCATCTCTCTCTCTCTCCCTCTCCCTCTCACTCACTGCGCCCAGACTAAAGTTTCTCTATATGTCCAGTCTCTCACTGTCCCTCTGACTCACTGCGCCGAGACTGTGTCTGTATGTGGCCAGTCTCTCTCTCTCTCCGTCTCACTCACTGCCCCCTGACTAGTGTCTGTATGTATCCAGTCTCTCTATCCCTCTCACTCACTGTGCCCAGATTAAATTCTGTATGTGTGCAGTTTCTCTCTCCCTCTCTTTCACTGCGACCAGTCTAAAGTGTCTGCATGTGTCCAGTCTCTCTCTCTCCATCTCTCACTGCACCCAGAATAAAGTGTCTGTATGTGTCCAGTCTCTCTATCTCCCCCTCATTCACAGAGCCCAGATTAAATTGTCTGTATGTGTGCAGTCTCTCTCTCCCTCTCACTCACTGTGCCCAGACTAAAGTCTGTATGTGTCCAGTCTCTCTCTCCCTCTCACTCACTGCGCCCAGACTAAAGTGTCTGCATGTATGCAGTGTCTCTCTCTCTCCCTCTCTCAGTGCGCCCAGACTAAAGTGTCTCTAAGTGTCCAGTCTCTCTCTCTCCCTCTCACTCACTGCCCCCAGACTAGTGTCTGTATGTATCCAGTCTCTGTATCCCTCTCACTCACTGTGCCCAGATTAAATTCTGTATGTGTGCAGTTTCTCTCTCCCTCTCATTCACTGCGCACAGACTAAATTTGTCGGTATGTGTCCAGTCTCTCTCTCTCTCCCACTCATTCACTGCGCCCAGACTAAAGTGTCTGTATGTGTCCAGTCTCTCTCTCCCTCTCTCTCACTGCGCCTAGACTAAAGTGATGCACCATCAATAACTCCCTCTGAGACGTAAGGTGAGATATCGGCTTTTATTGACTGGAGGAAGGATGAAGCAGTGAGTGACCACCATACTACATCCTGGAGACTGAGAGGCCGGGCTGAGGCCACAATCGACTTTATACAGGGGTGTGTGGGAGGAGCCACAGGAGCAGTCAGCAGGGGGCCTGCCCAGACAGGTATACGTGGTTCACCACATGAAGTGTCTGTATGTGTCCAGTCTCTCTCTATCCCTCTCACTCACTGTGCCCAGACTTGTGTCTGTCAGTGTGCTATCTCTCTCTCTCGCTCTCTCTCACTGCGCCCAGACTTAAGTGTTTGTATGTGTTGACTGTCTCTCCCTCTCGCTCTTTGTGCCCAGTCTCAACTGTCCGTATGTGTCAGTTCTCTCTCTCTCCCTCTCACTCGCTGTGCCCAGACTAAAGTGTTTGTATGTGTCCAGTCTCTCTCTCTCTCTCTCTCCCCTCTCACTCACTGCACTCAGACTAAAGTGTCTGTATGTATCCAGTCTCTCCCTCTCACTCACTGTGCCCAGACTAAAGTCTGTATGTGTCCAGTCTCTCTCTCTCCCTCTCACTCACTGTGCCCAGTCTAAAGTGTCTGTATGTGTCCAGTCTCTCTCTCTCCCTCTCTCTCAGTGCGCCCAGACTAAAGTGTCTGTGTGTCCAGTCACTCTCTCCCTCCCTCTCACTCACTGCCCCCAGTCTAAAGTGTCTGTATGTATCCAGTCTCTCTCCCTCTCACTCACTGTGCCCAGACTTGTGTCTGTATGTGTCCAGTCTCTCTCTCCTTCTCACTCACTGTGCCCAGACAAAAGTGTCTGTTTGTGTCCAGTCTCTCTCTCTCCCACTCATTCACTGCGCCCAGACTCAGGTGTCTGTAGGTGTGCAGTCTCTCTCTCTCCCTCTCAGTCACTGCACCCAGACTCAAGTGTCTGTATGTGTGCAGTCTCTCTTGCCCTCTCTCTCACTGTGCCTAGACTAAAGTGATGCACCATCAATAACTCACTCTGAGACGTAAGGTGAGATATCGGCTTTTATTGACTGGAGGAAGGAACAAGCAGTGAGTGACCACCATACTACATCCTGGAGACTGAGAGGCCGGGCTCAGGCCTCAATCGACTTTATACAGGGGTGTGTGGGAGGAGCCACAGGAGCAGTCAGCAGGGGGTGTGTCCAGACAGGCACATAGTTCACCACACGGGGTCTGTGGGAGGAGCCACAGGAGCAGTCAGCAGGGGGCGTTTCGAGACAGGTATATGTGGTTCACGACAAAGTGTCTGTATGTGTCCAGTCTCACTCTATCCCTCTCACTCACTGTGCCCAGACTTGTGTCTGTCAGTGTGCTCACTCTCTCTCTCCCTCTCTTTCACTGCGACCAGTCTAAAGTGTCTGTTTGTGTCCAGTCTCTCTCTCTCCCTCTCACTCACTGTGCCCAGATTAAAGTGTTTGTATGTGTCCAGTCTCTCTCTCTCCCTCTCACTCACTGCCCCAAGACTAAAGTGTCTGTATGTATCCAGTCTCTCCCTCTCACTCACTGTGCCCAGTCTAAAATGTCTGTATGTGTCGACTGTCTCTCCCTCTCACTCTTTGTGCCCAGTCTCAACTGTGTGTATTTGTCTGGTCTCGCTCTCTCCCTCTCACTGACTCTGCCCAGACTAGTGTCTGTATGTGTCCAGTCTATCTCTCTCCCTCTCAGTCACTGCACCCAGACTAAAGTGTCTGTATGTGTCCAGTCTCTCTCTCCCTCTCACTCACTGCGCCCAGACTAAAGTTTCTGTATGTGTCCAGTCTCTCTCTCCGTCTCACTCACTGTGCCCAGACTTGTGTCTGTATGTGTCCAGTCTCTCTCTCCTTCTCACTCACTGTGCCCAGACAAAAGTGTCTGTTTGTGTCCAGTCTCTCTCTCTCCCACTCATTCACTGCGCCCAGACTCAAGTGTCTGTAGGTGTGCAGTCTCTCTCTCTCCCTCTCACTCACTGCCCCCTGACTAGTGTCTGTATGTGTGCAGTCTCTCTATCCCTCTCACTCACTGTGCCCAGATTAAATTCTGTATGTGTGCAGTTTCTCTCTCCCTCTCTTTCACTGCGACCAGTCTAAAGCGTCTGTTTGCGTCCAGTCTATCTCTCTCCCTCTCACTCACTGCGCCCAGACTAAAGTGTCTGTATGTGTGCAGTCTCTCTTGCCCTCTCTCTCACTGTGCCTAGACTAAAGTGATGCACCATCAATAACTCACTCTGAGACGTAAGGTGAGATATCGGCTTTTATTGACTGGAGGAAGGAACAAGCAGTGAGTGACCACCATACTACATCCTGGAGACTGAGAGGCCGGGCTCAGGCCTCAATCGACTTTATACAGGGGTGTGTGGGAGGAGCCACAGGAGCAGTCAGCAGGGGGTGTGTCCAGACAGGTATATGTAGTTCACCACACGGGGTCTGTGGGAGGAGCCACAGGAGCAGTCAGCAGGGGGCGTTTCGAGACAGGTATATGTGGTTCACGACAAAGTGTCTGTATGTGTCCAGTCTCACTCTATCCCTCTCACTCACTGTGCCCAGACTTGTGTCTGTCAGTGTGCTCTCTCTCTCTCTCCCTCTCTTTCACTGCGAACAGTCTAAAGTGTCTGTTTGTGTCCAGTCTCTCTCTCTCCCTCTCACTCACTGTGCCCAGATTAAAGTGTTTGTATGTGTCCAGTCTCTCTCTCTCTCCCTCTCACTCACTGCGCCCAGACTAAAGTGTCTGTACGTTTCCAGTCTCTCTCTCTCCCTCTCACTCACTGTGCCCAGACTAAAGTTTGTATTTCCAGTCTGTCTCTCTCTCCCTCTCACTCACTGCACCCAGACTAAAGTGTCTGCATGTGTCCAGTCTCTCTCTGTCCCTCTCACTCACTGTGCCCAGACTTGTGTCTGTCTGTGTGCTGTCTCTCTCACTCGCTCTCTCTCACTGCGCCCAGACTAAAGTGTTTGTATGTGTCCAGTCTCTCTCTCTCTCCCTCTCACTCACTGCCCCCTGACTAGTGTCTGTATTTATCCAGTCTCTCTATCCCTCTCACTCACTGTGCCCAGATTGAATTCTGTATGTGTGCAGTTTCTCTCTCCCTCTCTTTCACTGCGACCAGTCTAATGTGTCTGTCTGTGTGCTGTCTCTCTCTCTCCCTCTCACTCACTCTGCCCAGACTAGTGTCTGTATGTATCCAGTCTCTCTATCCCTCTCACTCACTGTGCCCAGATTGGATTCTGTATGTGTGCAGTTTCTCTCTCCCTCTCTTTCACTGCGACCAGTCTAATGTGTCTGTCTGTGTGCTGTCTCTCTCTCTCCCTCTCATTCACTGCGCACATACTAAAGTGTCTGTATGCGTCCAGTCTCTCTCTCTCCCTCTCACTCACTGCCCCAAGACTAAAGTGTCTGTATGTATCCAGTCTCTCCCTCTCACTCACTGTGCCCAGTCTAAAATGTCTGTATGTGTCGACTGTCTCTCCCTCTCACTCTTTGTGCCCAGTCTCAACTGTGTGTATTTGTCTGGTCTCTCTCTCTCCCTCTCACTGACTCTGCCCAGACTAGTGTCTGTATGTGTCCAGTCTCTCTCTCTCCATCTGACTCACCACGCCCAGACTGTGTCTGTATGTGTCCAGTCTCTCTCTCTCCCTCTCACTCACTGCCCCCTGACTAGTGTCTGTATCTATCCAGTCTCTCTATCCCTCTCACTCACTGTGCCCAGATTAAATTCTGTATGTGTGCAGTTTCTCTCTCCCTCTCAATCACTGCACCCAGACTAAAGTGTCTGTATGTCCAGTCTCTCTCTCTCCCTCTCACTCACTGCGCCCTGACTAGTGTCTGTATGTATCCAGTCTCTCTATCCCTCTCACTCACTGTGCCCAGACTAGTGTCTGTCTGTGTCCAGTCTCTCTCTGCTTCTCACTCACTGTGCCCAGACTTGTGTCTGTATGTGTCCAGTCTCTCTCTCTCTCCCTCTCTTTCACTGCGACCAGTCTAATGTGTCTGTCTGTGTGCTGTCTCCCTCTCTCCCTCTCATTCACTGTGCCCAGACCAAGGTGTCTGTATATGTCCAGTCTCTCTATCCCACTCACTCACTGTACCCAGATTAAATTCTGTACGTGTGCAGTTTCTCTCTCCCTCTCTTTCACTGCGACCAGTCTAATGTGTCTGTCTGTGTGCTGTCTCTCTCTCTCCCTCTCATTCACTGCGCCCATACTAAAGTGTCTGTATGTGTCCAGTCTCTCTCTCTCCCTCTCACTCACTGTGCCCAGACTAAAGTTTCTCTATGTGTCCAGTCTCTCTCTCTCTCCCTCTGACTCACTGTGCCCAGACCAAGGTGTCTGTATGTGTCCAGTCTCTCTCCCTCTCCCTCTCACTCACTGCACCCAGACTAAAGTGTCTGTATGTGTCCAGTCTCTCTCTCCCTCTCACTCACTGCGCCCAGACTAAAGTTTCTCTATATGTCCAGTCTCTCACTGTCCCTCTGACTCACTGCGCCGAGACTGTGTCTGTATGTGTCCAGTCTCTCTATCCCTCTCACTCACTGTACCCAGATTAAATTCTGTACGTGTGCAGTTTCTCTCTCCCTCTCTTTCACTGCGACCAGTCTAATGTGTCTGTCTGTGTGCTGTCTCTCTCTATCCCTCTCACTCACTGTGCCCAGACTAAAGTTTCTCTGTGTCCAGTCTCTCTCTCTCCCTCTGACTCACTGTGCCCAGACCAAGGTGTCTGTATGTGTCCAGTCTCTCTCCCTCTCCCTCTCACTCACTGCACCCAGACTAAAGTGTCTGTATGTGTCCAGTCTCTCTCTCCCTCTCACTCACTGCGCCCAGACTAAAGTTTCTCTATGTCCAGTCTCTCACTGTCCCTCTGACTCACTGCGCCGAGACTGTGTCTGTATGTGGCCAGTCTCTCTCTCTCTCCGTCTCACTCACTGCCCCCTGACTAGTGTCTGTATGTATCCAGTCTCTCTATCCCTCTCACTCACTGTGCCCAGATTAAATTCTGTATGTGTGCAGTTTCTCTCTCCCTCTCTTTCACTGCGACCAGTCTAAAGTGTCTGCATGTGTCCAGTCTCTCTCTCTCCATCTCTCACTGCACCCAGAATAAAGTGTCTGTATGTGTCCTGTCTCTCTCACCCTCTCACTCACTGTGCCCAGAGTAGTGTCTTTATGTGTCCAGTCTCTCTATCTCCCCCTCATTCACAGAGCCCAGATTAAATTGTCTGTATGTGTGCAGTCTCTCTCTCCCTCTCACTCACTGTGCCCAGACTAAAGTCTGTATGTGTCCAGTCTCTCTCTCCTTCTCACTCACTGTGCCCCGACGAAAGTGTCTGTATGTGTCCAGTCTCTCTCTCCCTCTCTCTCAGTGTGCCCAGACTAAAGTGTCTGTATGTCCAGTCTCTCTCTCCCTCCCTCTCACTCACTGCCCCCAGCCTAAAGTGTCTGTATGTATCCAGTCTCTCTCCCTCTCACTCACTGTGCCCAGACTTGTGTCTGTATGTGTCCAGTCTCTCTCTCCTTCTCACTCACTGTGCCCAGACGAAAGTGTCTGTATGTGTCCAGTCTCTCTCTCTCCCTCTCACTCACTGCGCCCAGACTAAAGTGTCTGCATGTGTGCAGTGTCTCTCTCTCCCTCTCTCAGTGCGCCCAGACTAAAGTGTCTCTAAGTGTCCAGTCTCTCTCTGTCCCTCTGACTCACTGCACCCAGACTAAGGTGTCTGTATGTATCCAGTCTCTCTATCCCTCTCACTCACTGTGCCCAGATTAAATTCTGTATGTGTGCAGTTTCTCTCTCCCTCTCATTCACTGCGCACAGACTAAAGTGTCTGTATGTGTCCAGTCTCTCTCCCTCTCTCTCACTGCGCCTAGACTAAAGTGATGCACCATCAATAACTCCCTCTGAGACGTAAGGTGAGATATCGGCTTTTATTGACTGGAGGAAGGATGAAGCAGTGAGTGACCACCATACTACATCCTGGAGACTGAGAGGACGGGCTGAGGCCACAATCGACTTTATACAGGGGTGTGTGGGAGGAGCCACAGGAGCAGTCAGCAGGGGGCGTGTCCAGACAGGTATACGTGGTTCACCACATGAAGTGTCTGTATGTGTCCAGTCTCTCTCTCTCCCTCTCACTCGTTGTGCCCAGGCTTGTGTCTGTCAGTGTGCTGTCTCTCTCTCTCGCTGTCTCTCACTGCGCCCAGACTTAAGTGTTTGTATGTGTTGACTGTCTCTCCCTCTCACTCTTTGTGCCCAGTCTCAACTGTCCGTATGTGTCAGTTCTCTCTCTCTCCCTCTCACTCGCTGTGCCCAGACGAAAGTGTTTGTATGTGTCCAGTCTCTCTCTCTCCCTCTCACTCACTGCACTCAGACTAAAGTGTCTGTATGTATCCAGTCTCTCCCTCTCACTCACTGTGCCCAGACTGAAGTGTCTGCATGTGTGCAGTGTCTCTCACTCCCTCTCTCAGTGCGCCCAGACTAAAGTGTCTCTAAGTGTCCGGTCTCTCTCTCTCCCTCTCACTCACTGCGCCTAGTCTAAAGTGTCTGTATGTGTCCACTCTCTCTCCCTCTCACTCGCTGTGCCCAGACTTGTGTCTGTATGTGTGCAGTCTCTGTCTCTCCCTCTCACTCACTGCGCCCAGACTAAAGTGTCTGTATGTGTCCAGTCTCTCTCTCTCTCTCTCCTTCTCACTCACTGCCCCCTGACTAGTGTCTGTATGTGTCCAGTTTCTCTATCCCTCTGACTCACTGTCCCCAGATTAAATTCTGTATGTGTGCAGTTTCTCTCTCCCTCTCTTTCACTGCGACCAGTCTAAAGTGTCTGCATGTGTCCAGTCTCTCTCTCTCCATCTCTCACTGCACCCAGAATAAAGTGTCTGTATGTGTCCTGTCTCTCTCTCCCTCTCACTCACTGTGCCCAGACTAAAGTGTCTGTATGTGTCCAGTCTCTCTCTCCTTCTCACTCACAGTGCCCAGACGAAAGTGTCTGTATGTGTCCAGTCTCTCTCTGTCCCTCTGACTCACTGCCCCCAGACTGGTGTCTGTATGTATCCAGTCTCTGTATCCCTCTCACTCACTGCGCCCAGACTAAAGTGTCTGCATGTGTGCAGTGTCTCTCACTCCCTCTCTCAGTGCGCCCAAACTAAAGTGTCTCTAAGTGTCCGGTCTCTCTCTCTCCCTCTCACTCACTGCGCCTAGTCTAAAGTGTCTGTATGTGTCCACTCTCTCTCCCTCTCACTCACTGTGCCCAGACTTGTGTCTGTATGTGTCCAGTCTCTCTCTCCTTCTCACTCACTGTGCCCCTACGAAAGTGTCTGTATGTCCAGTCTCTCTCTCCCTCTCTCTCAGTGTGCCCAGACTAAAGTGTCTGTATGTGTCCAGTCTCTCTCTCTCCCTCCCTCTCACTCACTGCCCCCAGACTAAAGTGTCTGTATGTATCCAGTCTCTCTCCCTCTCACTCACTGTGCCCAGACTTGTGTCTGTATGTGTCCAGTCTCTCTCTCCTTCTCACTCACTGTGCCCAGACGAAAGTGTCTGTATGTATCCAGTCTCTGTATCCCTCTCACTCACTGTGCCCAGATTAAATTCTGTATGTCTGCAGTTTCTCTCTCCCTCTCACTCACTGCGCCCAGACGAAAGTGTCTGTATGTGTCCAGTCTCTCTCTCTCCCACTCATTCACTGTGCCCAGACTAAAGTCTGTATGTGTCCAGTCTCTCTCTCCTTCTCACTCACTGTGCCCCGACGAAAGTGTCTGTATGTGTCCAGTCTCTCTCACCCTCTCTCTCAGTGTGCCCAGACTAAAGTGTCTGTATGTCCAGTCTCTCTCTCCCTCCCTCTCACTCACTGCCCCCAGCCTAAAGTGTCTGTATGTATCCAGTCTCTCTCCCTCTCACTCACTGTGCCCAGACTTGTGTCTGTATGTGTCCAGTCTCTCTCTCCTTCTCACTCACTGTGCCCAGACGAAAGTGTCTGTATGTGTCCAGTCTCTCTCTCTCCCTCTCACTCACTGCGCCCAGACTAAAGTGTCTGCATGTGTGCAGTGTCTCTCTCTCCCTCTCTCAGTGCGCCCAGACTAAAGTGTCTCTAAGTGTCCAGTCTCTCTCTGTCCCTCTGACTCACTGCACCCAGACTAAGGTGTCTGTATGTATCCAGTCTCTCTATCCCTCTCACTCACTGTGCCCAGATTAAATTCTGTATGTGTGCAGTTTCTCTCTCCCTCTCATTCACTGCGCACAGACTAAATTTGTCGGTATGTGTCCAGTCTCTCTCTCTCTCCCATTCATTCACTGCACCCAGACTAAAGTGTCTGTATGTGTCCAGTCTCTCTTGCCCTCTCTCTCACTGTGCCTAGACTAAAGTGATGCACCATCAATAACTCACTCTGAGACGTAAGGTGAGATATCGGCTTTTATTGACTGGAGGAAGGAACAAGCAGTGAGTGACCACCATACTACATCCTGGAGACTGAGAGGCGGGGCTCAGGCCTCAATCGACTTTATACAGGGGTGTGTGGGAGGAGCCACAGGAGCAGTCAGCAGGGGGCGTGTCCAGACAGATATATGTGGTTCACGACAAAGTGTCTGTATGTGTCCAGTCTCACTCTATCCCTCTCGCTCACTGTGCCCAGACTTGTGTCTGTCAGTGTGCTGTCTCTGTCTCTCCCTCTCACTCACTGCGCCCAGACTAAAGTTTCTCTATGTGTCCAGTCTCTCACTGTCCCTCTGACTCACTGCGCCGAGACTGTGTCTGTATGTGGCCAGTCTCTCTCTCTCTCCGTCTCACTCACTGCCCCCTGACTAGTGTCTGTATGTATCCAGTCTCTCTATCCCTCTCACTCACTGTGCCCAGATTAAATTCTGTATGTGTGCAGTTTCTCTCTCCCTCTCACTCACTGTGCCCAGACTAGTGTCTTTATGTGTCCAGTCTCTCTATCTCCCCCTCATTCACAGAGCCCAGATTAAATTGTCTGTATGTGTGCAGTCTCTCTCTCCCTCTCACTCACTGTGCCCAGACTAAAGTCTGTATGTGTCCGGTCTCTCTCTCCTTCTCACTCACTGTGCCCCGACGAAAGTGTCTGTATGTGTCCAGTCTCTCTCTCCCTCTCTCTCAGTGTGCCCAGACTAAAGTGTCTGTATGTCCAGTCTCTCTCTCCCTCCCTCTCACTCACTGCCCCCAGCCTAAAGTGTCTGTATGTATCCAGTCTCTCTCCCTCTCACTCACTGTGCCCAGACTTGTGTCTGTATGTGTCCAGTCTCTCTCTCCTTCTCACTCACTGTGCCCAGACGAAAGTGTCTGTATGTGTCCAGTCTCTCTCTCTCCCTCTCACTCACTGCGCCCAGACTAAAGTGTCTGCATGTGTGCAGTGTCTCTCTCTCAATCTCTCTCAGTGCGCCCAGACTAAAGTGTCTCTAAGTGTCCAGTCTCTCTCTGTCCCTCTGACTCACTGCACCCAGACTAAGGTGTCTGTATGTATCCAGTCTCTCTATCCCTCTCACTCACTGTGCCCAGATTAAATTCTGTATGTGTGCAGTTTCTCTCTCCCTCTCATTCACTGCGCACAGACTAAATTTGTCGGTATGTGTCCAGTCTCTCTCTCTCTCCCACTCATTCACTGCGCCCAGACTAAAGTGTCTGTATGTGTCCAGTCTCTCTCCCTCTCTCTCACTGCGCCTAGACTAAAGTGATGCACCATCAATAACTCCCTCTGAGACGTAAGGTGAGATATCAGCTTTTATTGACTGGAGGAAGGATGAAGCAGTGAGTGACCACCATACTACATCCTGGAGACTGAGAGGACGGGCTGAGGCCACAATCGACTTTATACAGGGGTGTGTGGGAGGAGCCACAGGAGCAGTCAGCAGGGGGCGTGTTCAGACAGGTATACGTGGTTCACCACATGAAGTGTCTGTATGTGTCCAGTCTCTCTCTCTCCCTCTCACTCACTGTGCCCAGACTTGTGTCTGTCAGTGTGCTATCTCTCTCTCTCGCTGTCTCTCACTGCGCACAGAATTAAGTGTTTGTATGTGTTGACTGTCTCTCCCTCTCACTCTTTGTGCCCAGTCTCAACTGTCCGTATGTGTCAGTTCTCTGTCTCTCCCTCTCACTCGCTGTGCCCAGACTAAAGTGTCTGTATGTGTCCAGTCTCTCTCTCTCCCTCTCACTCACTGTGCCCAGTCTAAAGTGTCTGTATGTGTCCAGTCTCTCTCTCTCCCTCTCACTCACTGTGCCCCGACGAAAGTGTCTGTATGTGTCCAGTCTCTCTCTCCCTCTCTCTGTGTGCCCAGACTAAAGTGTCTGTATGTCCAGTCTCTCTCTCTCTCCCTCTCACTCGCTGTGCCCAGACTTGTGTCTGTATGTGTCCAGTCTCTCTCTCTCTCTCCTTCTCACTCACTGCCCCCTGACTAGTGTCTGTATGTGTCCAGTCTCTCTATCCCTCTGACTCACTGTCCCCAGATTAAATTCTGTATGTGTGCAGTTTCTCTCTCCCTCTCTTTCACTGCGGCCAGTCTAAAGTGTCTGCATGTGTCCAGTCTCTCTCTCTCCCTTTCACTCACTGCGCCCAGACTAAAGTGTCTGCATGTGTGCAGTGTCTCTCACTCCCTCTCTCAGTGCGCCCAGACTAAAGTGTCTCTAAGTGTCCGGTCTCTCTCTCTCCCTCTCACTCACTGCGCCTAGTCTAAAGTGTCTGTATGTGTCCACTCTCTCTCCCTCTCACTCGCTGTGCCCAGACTTGTGTCTGTATGTGTCCATTCTCTCTCTCTCTCTCCTTCTCACTCACTGCCCCCTGACTAGTGTCTGTATGTGTCCAGTCTCTCTATCCCTCTGACTCACTGTCCCCAGATTAAATTCTGTATGTGTGCAGTTTCTCTCTCCCTCTCTTTCACTGCGGCCAGTCTAAAGTGTCTGCATGTGTCCAGTCTCTCTCTCTCCATCTCTCACTGCACCCAGAATAAAGTGTCTGTATGTGTCCTGTCTCTCTCACCCTCTCACTCACTGTGCCGAGACTGTGTCTGTATGTGGCCAGTCTCTCTCTCCCTCTCATTCACAGCGCCCAGATTAAATTGTCTGTATGTGTGCAGTCTCTCTCTCTCCCTCTCACTCACTGTGCCCAGACGAAAGTGTCTGTATGTATCCAGTCTCTGTATCCCCCTCACTCACTGTGCCCAGATTAAATTCTGTATGTCTGCAGTTTCTCTCTCCCTCTCACTCACTGCGCCCAGACTAAAGTCTGTATGTGTCCAGTCTCTCTCTCCTTCTCACTCACTGTGCCCTGACGAAAGTGTCTGTATGTGTCCAGTCTCTCTCTCCCTCTCTCTCAGTGCGCCCAGACTAAAGTGTCTGTATGTCCAGTCTCTCTCTCCCCCCCTCTCACTCACTGCCCACAGCCTAAAGTGTCTGTATGTATCCAGTCTCTCTCCCTCTCACTCACTGTGCCCAGACTTGTGTCTGTATGTGTCCAGTCTCTCTCTCCTTCTCACTCACTGTGCCCAGACGAAAGTGTCTGTATGTGTCCAGTCTCTCTCTCTCCCTCTCACTCACTGCGCCCAGACTAAAGTGTCTGCATGTGTGCAGTGTCTCTCTCTCCCTCTCTCAGTGCGCCCAGACTAAAGTGTCTCTAAGTGTCCAGTCTCTCTCTGTCCCTCTGACTCACTGCACCCAGACTAAGGTGTCTGTATGTATCCAGTCTCTCTCTCCCTCTCATTCACTGCGCACAGACTAAATTTGTCGGTATGTGTCCAGTCTCTCTCTCTCTCCCACTCATTCACTGCGCCCAGACTAAAGTGTCTGTATGTGTCCAGTCTCTCTTGCCCTCTCTCTCACTGTGCCTAGACTAAAGTGATGCACCATCAATAACTCACTCTGAGACGTAAGGTGAGATATCGGCTTTTATTGACTGGAGGAAGGAACAAGCAGTGAGTGACCACCATACTACATCCTGGAGACTGAGAGGCCGGGCTCAGGCCTCAATCGACTTTATTCAGGGGTGTGTGGGAGGAGCCACAGGAGCAGTCAGCAGGGGGTGTGTCCAGACAGGTATATGTAGTTCACCACACGGGTTCTGTGGGAGGAGCCACAGGAGCAGTCAGCAGGGGGCGTGTCCAGACAGGTATATGTGGTTCACGACAAAGTGTCTGTATGTGTCCAGTCTCACTCTATCCCTCTCACTCACTGTGCCCAGACTTGTGTCTGTCAGTGTGCTCTCTCTCTCTCTCCCTCTCTTTCACTGCGACCAGTCTAAAGTGTCTGTTTGTGTCCAGTCTCTCTCTCTCCCTCTCACTCACTGCGCCCAGACTAAAGTTTCTCTATGTGTCCAGTCTCTCTCTCTCCCTCTGACTCACTGCGCCCAGACTAAAGTTTCTCTATATGTCCAGTCTCTCACTGTCCCTCTGACTCACTGCGCCGAGTCTGTGTCTGTATGTGGCCAGTCTCTCTCTCCCTCTCTTTCACTGCGACCAGTCTAAAGTGTCTGCATGTGTCCAGTCTCTCTCTCTCCATCTCTCACTGCACCCAGAATAAAGTGTCTGTATGTGTCCTGTCTCTCTCACCCTCTCACTCACTGTGCCGAGACTGTGTCTGTATGTGGCCAGTCTCTCTCTCCCTCTCATTCACAGCGCCCAGATTAAATTGTCTGTATGTGTGCAGTCTCTCTCTCTCCCTCTCACTCACTGTGCCCCGACGAAAGTGTCTCTATGTGTCCAGTCTCTCTCTCCCTCTCTCTCAGTGTGCCCAGACTAAAGTGTCTGTATGTCCAGTCTCTCTCTCCCTCCCTCTCACTCACTGCCCCCAGCCTAAAGTGTCTGTATGTATCCAGTCTCTCTCCCTCTCACTCACTGTGCCCAGACTTGTGTCTGTATGTGTCCAGTCTCTCTCTCCTTCTCACTCACTGTGCCCAGACGAAAGTGTCTGTATGTGTCCAGTCTCTCTCTCTCCCTCTCACTCACTGCGCCCAGACTAAAGTGTCTGCATGTGTGCAGTGTCTCTCTCTCCCTCTCTCAGTGCGCCCAGACTAAAGTGTCTCTAAGTGTCCAGTCTCTCTCTGTCCCTCTGACTTACTGCGCCCAGACTAAGGTCTCTGTATGTGTCCAGTCTCTCTCTCTCTCTCCCTCTCACTCACTGCCCCCAGACTAGTGTCTGTATGTATCCAGTCTCTCTATCCCTCTCACTCACTGTGCCCAGATTAAATTCTGTATGTTTGCAGTTTCTCTCTCCCTCTCATTCACAGCGCACAGACTAAAGTGTCGGTATGTGTCCAGTCTCTCTCTCCTTCTCACTCACTGTGCCCAGACCAAGCTGTCTGTATGTGTCCAGTCTCTCTATCCCTCTCACTCACTGTACCCAGATTAAATTCTGTATGTGTGCAGTTTCTCTCTCCCTCTCTTTCACTGTGCCCATACTAAAGTGTCTGTATGTGTCCAGTCTCACTCTATCCCTCACTCACTGTGCCCAGACTTGTGTCTGTCAGTGTGCTCTCTCTCTCTCCCTCTCAATCACTGCGCCCAGACGAAAGTGTCTGTATGTGTCCAGTCTCTCTCTCTCCCTCTGACTCACTGTGCCCAGACCAAGGTGTCTGTATGTGTCCAGTCTCTCTCTCTCTCCCTCTCACTCACTGCGCCCTTACTAGTGTCTGTATGTATCCAATCTCTCTCTCCCTCTCACTCACTGCGCCCAGACTAAAGTTTCTCTATGTGTCCAGTCTCTCTCTCTCCCTCTGACTCACTGTGCCCAGACCAAGGTGTCTGTATGTGTCCAGTCTCTCTCTCTCTCCCTCTCACTCACTGCACCCTTACTAGTGTCTGTATGTATCCAGTCTCTCTCTCCCTCTCACTCACTGTGCCCAGACTTGTGTCTGTATGTGTCCAGTCTCTCTCTCTCCCTCTCACTCACAGCGCCCAGACTAAAGTGTCTGCATGTGTGCAGTGTCTCTCTCTCTCCCTCTCACTCACTGCCCCCAGACTAGTGTCTGTATGTATCCAGTCTCTCTATCCCTCTCACTCACTGTGCCCAGATTAAATTCTGTACGTGTGCAGTTTCTCTCTCCCTCTCAATCACTGCGCCCAGTCTAAAGTGTCTGTACGTTTCCAGTCTCTCTCTCTCCCTCTCACTCACTGTGCCCAGACTAAAGTGTCTGCATGTGTCCAGTCTCTCTCTGTCCCTCTCACTCACTGTGCCCAGACTTGTGTCTGTCTGTGTGCTGTCTCTCTCTCTCGCTCTCTCTCACTGCGCCCAGACTAAAGTGTTTGTATGTGTCCAGTCTCTCTCTCTCTCCCTCTCACTCACGGCCCCCTGACTAGTGTCTGTATGTATCCAGTCTCTCTATCCCTCTCACTCACTGTGCCCAGATTGAATTCTGTATGTGTCCAGTCTCTCTCTCTCCCTCTCACTCACTGCCCCATTACTAAAGTGTCTTTATGTATCCAGTCTCTCCCTCTCACTCACTGTGCCCTGTCTAAAATGTCTGTATGTGTCGACTGTCTCTCCCTCTCACTCTTTGTGCCCAGTCTCAACTGTGTGTATTTGTCTGGTCTCTCTCTCTCCCTCTCACTCACTCTGCCCAGACTAGTGTCTGTATGTGTCCAGTCTCTCTCTCTCCCTCTCACTCACTGCAACCAGACTAAAGTGTCTGTATGTGTCCAGTCTCTCTCCCCCTCACTCACTGCGCCCAGACTAAAATGTCTGTATGTGTCGACTGTCTCTCCCTCTCACTCTTTGTGCCCAGTCTCAACTGTGTGTATTTGTCTGGTCTCTCTCTCTCCCTCTCACTCACTGCGCCCAGTCTAAAGTGTCTGTACGTTTCCAGTCTCTCTCTCTCTCCCTCTCACTCACTCTGCCCAGACTAGTGTCTGTATGTGTCCAGTCTCTCTCTCTCCCTCTCACTCACTGCAACCAGACTAAAGTGTCTGTATGTGTCCAGTCTCTCTCCCCCTCACTCACTGCGCCCAGACTAAAGTTTCTGTATGTGTCCAGTCTCTCTCTCTCCCTCTGACTCACTGCGCCCAGACTAAGGTGTCTGTATGTGTCCAGTCTCTCTCTCTCCCTCTCACTCACTGCCCCCTGACTAGTGTCTGTATCTATCCAGTCTCTCTATCCCTCTCACTCACTGTGCCCAGATTAAATTCTGTATGTGTGCAGTTTCTCTATCCCTCTCACTCACTGCGCCCAGACTAAACTGTCCGTATGTGTCAGTTCTCTCTCTCTCCCTCTCACTCACTGTGCCCAGACTTAAGTGTTTGTATGTGTCCAGTCTCCCTCTCTCTCCCTCTCACTCACTGCGCCCAGTCTAAAGTGTCTGTACGTTTCCAGTCTCTCTCTCTCCCTCTCACTCACTGTGCCCAGACTAAAGTGTTTGTATGTCCAGTCTGTCTCTCTCTCCCACTCACTCACTGCACCCAGACTAAAGTGTCTGCATGTGTCCAGTCTCTCTCTGTCCCTCTCACTCACTGTGCCCAGACTTGTGTCTGTCTGTGTGCTGTCTCTCTCTCTCCCTCTCTCTCACTGCGCCCAGACTAAAGTGTTTGTATGTGTCCAGTCTCTCTCTCTCTCCCTCTCACTCACTGCCCCCTGACTAGTGTCTGTATGTATCCAGTCTCTCTATCCCTCTCACTCACTGTGCCCAGATTGAATTCTGTATGTGTGCAGTTTCTCTCTCCCTCTCTTTCACTGCGACCAGTCTAATGTGTCTGTCTGTGTGCTGTCTCTCTCTCTCTCCCTCTCACTCACTGCCCCAAGACTAAAGTGTCTGTATGTATCCAGTCTCTCCCTCTCACTCTTTGTGCCCAGTCTCAACTGTGTGTATTTGTCTGGTCTCTCTCTCTCCCTCTCACTCACTGCGCCCAGACTAGTGTCTGTATGTGTCCAGTCTCTCTCTCTCCCTCTCACTCACTGCGCCCAGACTAAAGTTTCTGTATGTGTCCAGTCTCTCTCTCTCCCTCTCACTCACTGTGCCCAGACCAAGGTGTCTGTATGTGTCCAGTCTCTCTCTCTCTCCCTCTCACTCACTGCGCCCTGACTAGTGTCTGTATGTGTCCAGTCTCTCTATCCCTCTCACTCACTGTGCCCAGATTGAATTCTGTATGTGTGCAGTTTCTCTCTCCCTCTCTTTCACTGCGACCAGTCTAAAGTGTCTGCATGTGTCCAGTCTCTCTCTCTCCCTCTCACTCACTGTGCCCATACTAAAGTGTCTGTATGTGTCCAGTCTCTCTCTCTCCCTCTCACTCACTGCGCCTAGTCTAAAGTGTCTGTATGTGTCCAGTCTCACTCTATCCCTCTCACTCACTGTGCCCAGACTTGTGTCTGTCAGTGTGCTCTCTCTCTCTCCCTCTCACTCACTGCGCCCAGACTAAAGTTTCTCTATGTGTCCAGTCTCTCTCTCTCCCTCTCACTCACTGTGCCCAGACCAAGGTGTCTGTATGTGTCCAGTCTCTCTCTCTCTCTCCCTCTCACTCACTGCGCCCTGACTAGTGTCTGTATGTATCCAGTCCCTCTCACTCACTGTGCCCAGACTAAAGTCTGTATGTGTCCAGTCTCTCTCTCCTTCTCACTCACTGTGCCCAGACTTGTCTGTATGTGTCCAGTCTCTCTCTCTCCCTCTCACTCACAGCGCCCAGACTAAAGAGTCTGCATGTGTGCAGTGTCTCTCTCTCCCTCTCTCTCAGTGCGCCCAGACTAAAGTGTCTCTAAGTGTCCTGACTCTCTCTGTCCCTCTGACTCACTGCCCCCAGACTGGTGTCTGTATGTATCCTGTCTCTGTATCCCTCTCACTCACTGTGCCCAGATTAAATTCTGTATGTGTGCAGTTTCTCTATCCCTCTCACTCACTGCGCCCAGACTAAACTGTCCGTATGTGTCAGTTCTCTCTCTCTCCCTCTCACTCACTGTGCCCAGACTTAAGTGTTTGTATGTGTCCAGTCTCTCTCTCTCTCCCTCTGACTCACTGCGCCCAGTCTAAAGTGTCTGTACGTTTGCAGTCTCTCTCTCTCCCTCTCACTCACTGTGCCCAGACTAAAGTGTTTGTATGTCCAGTCTGTCTCTCTCTCCCACTCACTCACTGCAACCAGACTAAAGTGTCTGCATGTGTCCAGTCTCTCTCTGTCCCTCTCACTCACTGTGCCCAGACTTGTGTCTGTCTGTGTGCTGTCTCTCTCTCTCCCTCTCTCTCACTGCGCCCAGACTAAAGTGTTTGTATGTGTCCAGTCTCTCTCTCTCTCCCTCTCACTCACTGCCCCCTGACTAGTGTCTGTATGTATCCAGTCTCTCTATCCCTCTCACTCACTGTGCCCAGATTGAATTCTGTATGTGTGCAGTTTCTCTCTCCCTCTCTTTCACTGCGACCAGTCTAATGTGTCTGTCTGTGTGCTGTCTCTCTCTCTCTCCCTCTCACTCACTGCCCCAAGACTAAAGTGTCTGTATGTATCCAGTCTCTCCCTCTCACTCTTTGTGCCCAGTCTCAACTGTGTGTATTTGTCTGGTCTCTCTCTCTCCCTCTCACTCACTGCGCCCAGACTAGTGTCTGTATGTGTCCAGTCTCTCTCTCTCCCTCTCACTCACTGCGCCCAGACTAAAGTTTCTGTATGTGTCCAGTCTCTCTCTCTCCCTCTCACTCACTGTGCCCAGACCAAGGTGTCTGTATGTGTCCAGTCTCTCTCTCTCTCCCTCTCACTCACTGCGCCCTGACTAGTGTCTGTATGTGTCCAGTCTCTCTATCCCTCTCACTCACTGTGCCCAGATTGAATTCTGTATGTGTGCAGTTTCTCTCTCCCTCTCTTTCACTGCGACCAGTCTAAAGTGTCTGCATGTGTCCAGTCTCTCTCTCTCCCTCTCACTCACTGTGCCCATACTAAAGTGTCTGTATGTGTCCAGTCTCTCTCTCTCCCTCTCACTCACTGCGCCTAGTCTAAAGTGTCTGTATGTGTCCAGTCTCACTCTATCCCTCTCACTCACTGTGCCCAGACTTGTGTCTGTCAGTGTGCTCTCTCTCTCTCCCTCTCACTCACTGCGCCCAGACTAAAGTTTCTCTATGTGTCCAGTCTCTCTCTCTCCCTCTCACTCACTGTGCCCAGACCAAGGTGTCTGTATGTGTCCAGTCTCTCTCTCTCTCTCCCTCTCACTCACTGCGCCCTGACTAGTGTCTGTATGTATCCAGTCCCTCTCACTCACTGTGCCCAGACTAAAGTCTGTATGTGTCCAGTCTCTCTCTCCTTCTCACTCACTGTGCCCAGACTTGTCTGTATGTGTCCAGTCTCTCTCTCTCCCTCTCACTCACAGCGCCCAGACTAAAGTGTCTGCATGTGTGCAGTGTCTCTCTCTCCCTCTCTCTCAGTGCGCCCAGACTAAAGTGTCTCTAAGTGTCCTGACTCTCTCTGTCCCTCTGACTCACTGCCCCCAGACTGGTGTCTGTATGTATCCTGTCTCTGTATCCCTCTCACTCACTGTGCCCAGATTAAATTCTGTATGTGTGCAGTTTCTCTCTCCCCCTCTTTCACTGCGACCAGTCTAATGTGTCTGTCTGTGTGCTGTCTCTCTCTCTCCCTCTCATTCACTGCGCCCATACTAAAGTGTCTGTATGTGTCCAGTCTCTCTCTCCCTCTCACTCACTGCCCCAAGACTAAAGTGTCTGTATGTATCCAGTCTCTCCCTCTCACTGACTGTGCCCTGTCTCAACTGTGTGTATTTGTCTGGTCTCTCTCTCTCCCTCTCACTCACTGCGCCCAGTCTAAAGTGTCTGTACGTTTCCAGTCTCTCTCTCTCTCCCTCTCACTCACTGCGCCCAGACTAAAGTTTCTGTATGTGTCCAGTCTCTCTCTCTCCCTCTGACTCACTGCGCCCAGACTAAGGTGTCTGTATGTGTCCAGTCTCTCTCTCTCCCTCTCACTCACTGCCCCCTGACTAGTGTCTGTATCTATCCAGTCTCTCTATCCCTCTCACTCACTGTGCCCAGATTAAATTCTGTATGTGTGCAGTTTCTCTCTCCCTCTCTTTCACTGCGACCAGTCTAAAGTGTCTGTTTGTGTCCAGTCTCTCTCTCCCTCTCACTCACTGTGCCCATACTAAAGTGTCTGTATGTGTCCAGTCTCTCTCTCTCCCTCTCACTCACTGCGCCCAGACTAGTGTCTGTATGTATCCAGTCTCTCTATCCCTCTCACTCACTGTACCCAGATTAAATTGTCTGTATGTGTGCAGTTTCTCTCTCCCTCTCATTCACTGCGCCCAGTCTAAAGTGTCTGTTTGTGTCCAGTCTCTCTCTCTCCCTCTCACTCACTGCGCCCAGACTAGTGTCTGTATGTATCCAGTCTCTCTATCCCTCTCACTCACTGCGCCCAGACTAAAGTGATGCACCATCAATAACTCACTCTGTGACTTAAGGCGAGATATCGTCTTTTATTGACTGGAGGAAGGATGAAGCAGTGAGTGACCACCATACTACATCCTGGTGACTGAGAGGCCGGGCTCAGGCCTCAATCGCCTTTATACAGGGGTCTGTGGGATGAGCCACAGGAGCTGTCAGCAGGGGGCGTGTCCAGACAGGTATACGTGGTTCTCCACAATGTGTCTGGATGTGTCCAGTCTCTCTCTCCCTCTCACTCACTGTGCCCAGATGAAAGTGGCTGTATGTTTCTAGTCTCTCTCTCTCTCTCTCTCTCTCTCTCTCATCCTCTCACTCACTGTGCCCAGACTAAAGTGTCTGTATGTGTCCAGTCTCTCTCTCTCCCTCTCTCTCTGCACCCAGACTAAAGTGTCTGTATGTGTCCAGTCTCTCTCTCTCCCTCTCACTCACTGCACCCAGAATAAACTGTCTGCATTTGTCCAGTCTCTCTCTCCCTCTCACTCGCTGTGCCCAGACTTGTGTCTGTCTGTGTGCTGTCTCTCTCTCTCGCTCTCTCTCACTGCACCCAGACTAAAGTGTCTCTTTGTGTCCAGTCTCTCTCTTCCTCTCCCTCACTGCGCCCGGACTAAAGTGTCTGTATGTGATCAGTCCTGGGTCAGGTTTACTCAACATGGTTTGTGCATTCGTCTCTTTAGTTCATATTACTATGCGGTTTTTTTGTTGATATTTTGTGTAATTTTGATTGGGGTGTCTGGAATTGTGACCTAATGAACAATGTAGTGCTATGCTAAACTGAACTGACCTAAACTGAATATCCCTGGACCGTTGAAACTACTTTGTGATTTGTTGTTTTGTATTCTGTGTTTTTTGCTCTGTTTTGCCACTTACACGATTTGTCCTTTTTTTTTAGTGTTGGGGGTTTGATGATTTTTTTTGAATGGTTCCATCATTTCCTTTGTTTCTGTGTGAAGACAAATTTCAGGGTTGTATTCTGCATTCATACTTTGATAATAAATGTACTTTTAACCTTTGAATCTGAAATGGGAGCCACAAAGCTTAAGTTTTAATGACCATGAAACAATTGGAAATGTGCTTAAGAATACTATCTGCAGAAACAGCTTAGACTTTGAAAGCTGACATGTTTAAGTGGAACATGAGGGGAAACTTCTTCACTCAGGGTTGTGAGAGTGTGGAACGAGCTGCCAGCATAAGTGATGCAAGATTGATTTCAATGCCCAAGAATGGTTTGTCTCGGTCTTTGGATGGTAGGGGTATAGAGGGCTATTATCTCAGTGCAGGTTGATGGGAGCAGCTAGTTTAAATGGTTCAGGAGGGACTAGATGAGCCAAAGGGCCTGCTTCTGTGCTGTATTTTTCTATGAATGTAAACACTGGATGAACTGTGTGGGACAGGCAACACCTATGGAGGGGAAGTAGGTAGTTGAAATTTTGGGGCAAGACCCTTTATCTGTATCTGCAGTCTCTTGTGTCCTTGAAAAAAACACCTATGTGCCAATTCTTCTGTTACTTGGTCTGACCAATAAGTTACCATAGATCCATCCAAAATGTTACATCTAAACTACCTCTGTATTGGACAAGTTACTCATTTTAGGTGCTGTGTATAATCAGGGAAGAGCAGTAAATGCTGCCATAGTCTGGGGTTCTATACCCCATGAAGGAATTAAAAAATGAAGGCTTTTGTGAAATCTGGGAGAATGGCTTTGTCAATACAATCAATGAGGTGATTGATGAGGTGTTCCTCCATGGCACCATAGTGCAAAGGACCTCTGACTTTTATTGGCTGCAACGTCCCTGCTGCCGCAGTATAGTGCAATTGGATTATAAGCATATTGATTGTGGATTAAGGGATGTATGCAAGAGAAGGGAAAGGAATTGAAGATTAAGCTGATAGTCTTTGACACAAAAGAATGAGATTGAGTCACGTTGTGTTTCAACACAGCCATGGATCAAATGAGCTATTTCTGTTTTATACATTTTATGTAATTCTAAAGTTACTCAGTGATCACCAGAAGACCACCCATGGGTCTTGGAACAAACTGCTCTGATTGCAGAAAACATTTGTGATGGTATAGGAAATGATTTATATCTACTGCCATTCTGAATTATGGCTTTAAATGGACATTAATGGCGGCTCATTTGCTATCCTATTAGGTCTGATAAGGCTATGGATTTAAATCGCATGACAAACTCTTAAGCATATTAATCTTACCTGGTTTTAGTGGAGCATTGAGAAGGTATATCAGTGAAAGCCTTCACTACTCTCTCAAATTCATTTAAAAAGAATCCCTCTGCACCACGAAAACAAAGGGAAGCTATTCCCAAGCCAATATGCACCCCATTATTAAAGGCAAGATTGAGAGCTTGCTCTGCTCAAGATGGCTGCAATATTTGAACAATGACTGCACTTCAGAAAAACTTTATTGGCTTTGAAGTGCTTGTGAAAGGTGGGGGAGGGGAGAGAAACATCAGGCATAGGGGAAACTTGGAGAGGGAGGGATGAAGTAAAGAACGAGGCAGTTGATTGGTGAAAGACACAGAAGGCCATGGAACAAAGAAAAAAAGGGGCGGGGGGAGAGCACCAGCGATAACATGAGAAGGGGTAAAAGGGATGGGAAATGGTGAGTGGGGGAGGGGAGGCATAACTGGAAGTTTGAGAAATCAATGTTCATGCTGTTAGGTTAGAGGCTACCCAAACGGGATATAAGGTGTTGTCCCTCCAACCTAAGTGTGGCCTTGTCACGACAGTGGAGGAGGCCGTGGGTGGACATATTGGAATGGGAAGTAGCATTATAATGGGTAGACTCTGGGAGATCCTGTTTGTTCTGGTGGACAGAGCATGGATGCTCGGCGAAGCGGTCTCCCAATCTACATTGGGTCTCACCGATATACAGGAGGCCACACCGGGAGCACTGAATACAGTATATGACCCCAACAGACCCACAGGTGAAGAGTCGCCTCACCTGGAAGGACAGTTTAGGGCCCTGAATTGTAGTGAGGGAGGTGGTGTATGGACAGGAGTAGCACTTGTTCCGCTTGCAAGGATAAGTGCCAGGAGGGAGATCAGTGGGGAGGGTTGAAGGAACAAGGGAGTCGTACAGGGAGTGATCTGTGCAGAAAGCAGAAAGTGGGGGTGGGGGGAGGGAACGATGTGCTTGGTGGTGGGATCCAGTTGGAGCTGGTGGAAGTAAAATGGGCCCTTTTTGTTATTTTTCTTTCTTTCTTTACAAACCCTTTAGTTAAGTTTAATTGCTTTAATCGTATGCGGTGTGCTGTCTGTTATTTCTTGGCACTGAGTTGTAACCGGGTAGCAAATTACACAGCATCGTCACAAACCAGGGTTTGAGGTGGGAGAGCTGTCTCAATCTCATGGGTTTCGCAGGACCAAAGTACGTATTCCCTAGACTTATGCAGCTGAAGAAACAAAGCGATTTCACTGGATGATCTTGTCCTGAAAGATCTTTTGAGGATGCCAAATTTTTTTTCAGATTCACCATCCTTTTGAGTGTTCGGGAGGTGTGGACGGATGTCCTGGTGGGGTCAGTTGTGTAATTGATGTGGCTTGGTGCTTTACAAAGCCCAATCAGCTCTCCTTCCACCCAGTTTATGGACCTACAGTTCCACAGATGTTTCAGTAAATAATACAGTTCTTATTGCACTATACTTCAACTTTTCTCCTATAACCTATTAAGTTAGAGCCATATCCAGCAGAATTGGCTCTGGAATGAAAGACTGTGTACATACTGGATTTTGTAACTCTATATTTTTGTGTTCTGCAATTTAGTTTATTTGAGGTGCAATTTCAGACATTTTTGTCTAAATCTGTGCCTATGAAATTTGCAGGATATACATGGAAGCAACCACAAAATGCGGGATGAGCTCAGCAAAACCAGCATCATCTGGACAATCAACACTTCAGGTCAAGACTCTTCATCAGGACAAGGGAGATAGCCAGTATCAAAGGGTGGGAGGAAGGGAATGGAGGTTATAGGTAGATTCATGGAAGAGGGAGAAGA
This sequence comes from Hypanus sabinus, assembly GCF_030144855.1. Classification (NCBI taxonomy): domain Eukaryota; kingdom Metazoa; phylum Chordata; class Chondrichthyes; order Myliobatiformes; family Dasyatidae; genus Hypanus; species Hypanus sabinus. The sequence goes on along the minus strand of NC_082714.1, from coordinate 122,699,300 downwards.
TGGGCAAGTGCAGGTGGGGGGAGAGTGGGGATGATGTAAAAAAAAACTGACAGAGACAAAGGGCTGAATAAAATGGAATCTGATAGGACAGGACAGTGCACCACAAAATGAAAGGAGGGAGGTGAGGAGTGAGACCAGAGGGAGGAAGCTGTGAGTGATGGGCAGATCAAAGTCACAGGATGGCAAAAAGGAGGCATAATAAGATCTGTTGCAAACAAAAGTAGAACAATGGGGAGTAGTTACTGGAATTTAGAGGAATTGATGTTGATGCTGTCAGGTAAGAGAAAGTCTAGGTGGAATATAAGGTTCTGTTCCTCTAATCTGTGCCTAGCTTCAGTTTAGCAGGAAACGAGGCTGTTGTCAGACATGTCAATTTGTGATTGGGAAGTGGATTAAAATGGCTGCCTACCTGGAGATCCCAGATGTTAAGGCCAAAGGTGTTTCATGAAGCATCTCCCAGTCTGCATCAGATGTCATGCTAGGAGCACTAGATGCAATAAATAACACCTATGGATTCACTTGTGAAGGACTGCCTCACTTGAATGGTGATGTGGGAGGTGGTGTAGTGGGAGGTGTAATGCTTAGTGTGGTTTCAGAGATAAATGCCTGGAGGGGATATGTAGAGAAGGACAAGGGAATCGTGGAGAGAACAATTTTGTGGAAAGCAGAGAGAGAGAAAGATCTGCCTGGTGGTTAGATCACATTTAAGGTGGTGCAGGCTGCAAACCACCATCTCAGAAACTGAGGCTCGTAGGGTGGTGAGTGAGGAGAAGGGGAACCCTATAGTTATGTAGGGGTGAGATGGGTGAGGGCAGATATGTGGGAAATAGAAGAGAAGAGATGTGGATGAAGTCTGCACCAATAGCAGTGAGTCTGAAACTCTGTTTTCCGAATAAAAAGGACACCAAGGATGTTCTTGAATGGAAAGCCTCATCATGAGAACAGTTGTGGTGGAGATGGAAGAACTGAGAGAAGGGAATTATATCCTTGCAAGTGACAGCATGGGGAGAGTTGTAGTCAAGGTAACAGTGAGAGTCGGTGAGTTTGTCAAAGATGTCAGTAGATAATCTATCTACCAAGATGGATTCCATAAGACCGTAAGATATAGGAGCAGAAGTAGGCCATTCGGCTCAACAAGTCTGTTCTGCCATTCAATCATGGGCTGATCCAATTCTGTAATCAGAGAGATCAAAAAAAGGAACAGAGATTTCGGAGCTGAACCAAGTGAATTTGAGGTCAGGGTAGAAGTTGATAGCGAAGCTGATAAAATTGATGAGCTCCACACAGACACAGGAAAGGGCACAATGCAATCGTCAATGTAGCAGAGAATGAGTTGTGGAGTATTGCAGGTCAAATATTGGAAAATGGGCTGTTGCAATTAGTTGATGAAAAGGCAGGCATAACTGGAGCATATGCTGCACCCATGGCAACAACTTTGCCAAAGCAGGAGGAGCTAAAATAGAAGCTGTTAAGGGTAGGCACTGCTAGACAGTACAGAGTGGAGACTGGCTGGGTCTGTTATCTAGAAAGAAGTGAGAGTCTGAGGCCTTCCTGGTAGGGGCTAGAGGTTTGCAGTGACTGGATGTCTGTGATGAATATAACGTGGTTAGGGTGAGGGGACTGAAATTTGTTGAAGTGGTGGAGAGTGTGAAGAGTGTCATGGTTGTAGGTGGGGAGGGACTAAACCAAGGGGAAAAGATGGAGTGGAGATATAAAGATACACGTCCAGTAGTGCAGGAATAGACAGAAACCATGCACCCACCTAGAGAGTTTCAGGGAGTTTTGGAGGATATTTTTCCATTTTAAAACATGTACACATAGAAAAATACACATGTCCAGAGGAGCCTATGTTTGATCCACCATGTCTGTGCTGACCATGAAGTCAAATCAAACTAATCCGATCTGTCTACACATGGTCTGTATTCCTCTATTCCCAGCTTGTTCATCTGTGTGGCTAAACACCTCTTTAATATTTCTATTGTATCTGCTTCCTCTACCTCACCTGGCAGCATTTTCCAGGCACCTACCACTCTCTGTAAATCCCGTCTCCTTTAAACTCACCCCTCTCGCCTCAAACTATATTGACAAGTATTTGACGTTTCCAACCTGGGAAAAAGTTTTGTTTATCTATAGAACCATAGAATGTTACAGCACAGAAACAGGCCTTTTGGGCCTTCTCGGCTGTGCCGAACCATTTTTCTGCCTAGTCCCACTGACCTGCACCTGGGCCATATCCCTCCATACACCTCTCATCCATATACCTGTCTGAGTTTTTCTTAAATGCCAAAAGTGAGCCCACATTCACCACTTCATCTGGCAGCTCATTCCACACTCCCACCACTCTCTGCGTGAAGAAGCCCCCCCAATGTTCCCTTTAAATTTTTCCCCCTTCACCCTTAACCCATGACTTCTGGGTTTTTTTCTCCCCTGGCCTCAGTGGAAAAAGCCTGCTTGCATTAACTCTCTCTATACCCATCATAATTTTATACACCTCTATTAAATCACCCCTCATTCTCCTACGCTCCAGGGAATAAAGTCCTAACCTTTTCAACCTTTCTCTGTAACCCAGCTTCTCAAGTCCCAGCAACATCCTTGTAAACCTCTGCACTCTTTCAAACTTATTAATATCCTTCCTGTAATTAGGTGACCAAAACTGCACACAATACTCTAAATTCAGTCTCACCAATGTCTTATACAACCTCACCATTACATTTCCAACTCTTATACTCAATACTTTGATTTGTAAAGGTCAATGTACCAAAAGCTCTCTTTACAACCCTAGTTACTTGTGATGCCACTTTTAGGGAATTATGTATCTGTACTCCCAGATCCCTCTGTTCTGCTGCACTCCTCAGTGTCCTACCATTTACCTTGTATGTTCTACCTTGGTTTGACCTTTCAAAGTGCAATACCTCACACTTGTCTGCATTAAACTCCATCTGCCATTTTTCAGCACATTCCTCCAACTGGTCCAAATACCTCTGCAAGCTTTGAAAACCTTCCTCAGTGTTCACTACACCTCCAATCTTTGTATCATCAGCAAATTTGCTGATCCAATTTGCCACATTATCATCCAGATCATTGATATAGATGACAAATAACAATGGACCCAGCACTGATCCCTGTGGTACACCACTAGTCACAGGCCTCCACTCAGAGTAGCAATCCTCCACTACCACTCTCTGGCTTCTTCCATTAAGCCAATGTCTAATCCAATTTACTACCTCTTCATGTATACCTAACGACTGAATCTTCCTAACTAACCTCCCATGCGGGACCTTATCAAAGGCCTTACTGAAGTCCATGTATCCAACATCCACTGCCTTCCCTTCATCCACTTTCCTGGTAACTTCCTCGAAAAACTGATTGACAGGGACTTATTAGAAACAGTCAGCATTGCTTTGTGCATGATAGGTCATGTTTAACCTATCATGCACAAAGCAATGTTGACTGTTTCTAATAAGTCCCTGTCTATCCAAATAATGTAGATCTTATTTCTTAGTATTCCTTCCAATATTTTACCTACTACCGATGTCAAACTTACTGGCCTATAATTTCCTGGCTTATTTTCAAGCCTTTTTTAAACAACAGAACTACATGAGCCATCCTCCAATCCTCTGGCACCTGACCGGAGGATATCGACATTTTAAATATTTCTGCCAGGGCCCCTTCAATTTCAACACTAGTCTCCTTCAAGGTCTGAGGGAATGCCCTGTCACGTCCTGGGGATTTATCTACTTTGATTTGCCTCAAGACAGCAAGCACCTCCTCCTCTTTAATCTGTGTAAGTTCCATGACCTCCCTACTTGTTTGCCTTGTTTCCATAGACTCCATTCCAGTTTCCTTAGTAAATACAGATGCAAAAAACCCATTTAATATCTCTCCCATTTCTTTTGGTTCCATACATAGCTGACCACTCTGATCTTCAAGAGAACCAATTTTATCCCTTACTATCCTTTTGCTCTTTACATACCTGTAAAAGCTCTTTGGATTATCCCTCACCCTGACTGCCAAAGCAACCTCATGTCTTCTTTTAGCCCTCCTGATTTCTTTTGTATTTTCTTACTCTTTTTATACTCCTCAAGCATCTTATTTCCTCCATTGCCTATACATGTTATACATCTCTCCTTCTTTATCAGAGTTCCAATATGCCTAGAGAACAAAGGTTCCTTATTCTTATTCATTTTGCCTTTACCCCCAACAGGAACATACAAACTCTGCACTCTCAAAATTTCTCCTTTGAAGGCCTCCCACTTACCAATCACATCCTTGCCAGAGAACAACCTGTCCCAATTTATGCTTTTTAGATCCTTTCTCATTTCTTCAAATATCTACTGTGTCTATGACTCTTATTATTTTATACATTAACTCACTCCTCAGCTTCCTTGCTCTCTAGAGAAAGCGCTCTAAGCTTGTTGAACTTCTCCTAATAGCTAATTCACTCCAATCCAGGCAACATCCAGGTGAACCTCTTCTACATCCTTTTCAAAGCCTCCACATCCTTCCTCTCTACAGAGTGATTAGCAAGCCCTCTTCCTCCCTCCCACCCATGCCCTTTAACCCGAGGGCAGGTAATCTTCTTTAGCCTCCATCCTCCAGGGGATTTGGACTCGGATTCAGATTTGGACATGCAGGCATTGGACCTTCGACTACCCCAAAGGACTCGGAGACCCAGAGATTCTGGCCAGTGGGTTTCTACTTCCAGTATTCCAATTAGAACCCTAGGCTTCGATCCTTGAAATCTGGGATGTCAACTCAGGTAGCAACTCTTTTAATTAATCTGCCCCAATCATGTGTCAAATCCTTTTATCTACTAATTGCTTCTGTCAGCCCTATCCATTAATCCCAGTGCCAGACCCCACCTACCACTCCCACTGCCAGATTACCACTCACGAGGCACATGATAAAGCAGGCCAAAGTTAGCATGACTTCTTTAAGGGGAAAGAATGCCTGACAATTGTCTTGGAATTATTTGAGGAAATACCAGGCAGGATGGTCAAAGAAGAGTCAGTGGATGTAGTTTACTAGGATTTTCAGAAGGCCTTTGACAAAGTGCTGCCCTAAGGCTGTTAAACAAGATGAGAACCTATGGAATTACAGCAAAAGATGGATAGAAGATTGGCTACTGGCAGGAGGCAAAGAGTAGGAATAAATGGGGCCTTTTCCAGTTGGCTGTTGCTGACTAGTGGTATTCCACAGGGGTTGGTGTTAGGGCTGTTTCTTTTCAAAGATTTGGATGAAGGAATTGATGATTTTATATAAAGATAGGTGGAGGAGAAGTTAGTGTTGAAGAAATAGGGAGTCTGCAAAAGAACTTGGACAGATTGGGAGAATAAAAGGCAAAAAAAGGCAAATAGATGATGGAGGAAGGAAGTGTATGGTCATGCACTTTGGTAAAAGGAATAAAGGTGTGCACTATTTTCTCAACAGGGAGAAACCTATAGATTTTGTTGTTGGTGAAGAAGGCAAATGCAATTTTAGCATTCATTTCGAGAGGACTGGAATATAAGAGCAAGGATGTGATGCTGCGGCTTTACGAGGCATTGGTCAGACCACACCTGGAGTACCGTGAGCAGATTTGGGCTCATTATCTAAGATGTGCTGGCATTGGAGTGGGACCAGAGGAGATTCATGGGAATGATTCCAGCAATGAAGTGTTAACATTGTAGGAGAGTTTGAAGATGCTGGGCCTGTACTCATTGGAGTTTAGAAGAATGAGGGGGGTTGTCATTGAAACCTATCAACTATTGCACAGGCCTAAAACAAGACACATGATACAGGAGGAACTCACCAAGTCAGGCAGCATCTATGGAAAAGAATAAACATTTAATAATTCTGGTCCAGTATTTCTTCCTCCTCATCCGCCACCTTCTTACTCTGGCTTCTCCCCTTTTTCAGTCTTAGGGAAGGGTCTCAGCCTGAACTGTTGACGGTTCCCTCTTTTCCATAGATGATGCCTGGCCTGTTGAGTTCCTCCTGCATTTTGGTGTGTGTTGTTTTGGATGTCCAGCATCTGCAGATTTTCTTGTGTTGTTGAAAGGCCTAGATAGAGTGGATTTGGTGAGGATGTTTCCTATAGTGGGTGAGTCTAGGACAAGAGGGCACAGCCTCAGAACAGAAGGGCATCTATTTAGAACAGGGCTGAGAAGAAATTTCTTCAGCCAGAGGGTGATGGATCTCTGGAAATCATAACCATGGTTGGCTGTGGAGGCTAAGCCATTGAGTATATTTAAAGCAGTGGTTGATAGTTTCTTGGCTAGTCAGGGCATCAAAGGGAATGGGGAGAATGGTGTGAGAGTGATGATAGAGGCATGATGGAATAGCAGAACAGACTCGATTGTCAGAGTGGCCTCCTATGTCTTATGGTAATGGTTTGAGGCACTATTTACTGTTTTTACCGCAGTAATATGGACACAAAATTCAATCACTCCTTTCTTCCTGACCTCTGCATTTTTCTGTACAGCACTGTGAACTTATAAAAGAGATACAAAATCCTTGTGAAAAGAGTTGCTTGAAAATCTTGTCCCTTTACTGGTGTTAATTGTCTTATATTAAATCATTTAAGTGCTTTGCTAACAGAAGATGTGCTGTCCTAATGGCCTTTGAAAATAATATGGTGTTAGATTTACAAAGGGACCAAAAGTGCCACTTTTACAGCAAAATAATGTCTATGTTTCTTTTGCTGACAACACTGCTGATTAAATTCTAATGAATCAGTCAGTGAACATCTTGGGAGGTGAGTGATTCATGAATTTTTTTAGAAGCAGTAATCTTGCTGTTATGTTACGCAGCAACAACTCTTATTACAATACGTATAGCTTGCTTTTCCACATCTGATAATTAACCATGGATTTAGTCCATAAATTGACCTTGGACTTCTTTATATTCTTACATGTTATCCAGTATTGCCTTGATTGTAACCATTCTGGCTACCTTCTGCAGTGACTATTGTCGAAAACATAAAACCATAAGACTTGGGAGCCAAAATGAGTTAAGCTCTGCCATTGGACTATGGATGATCTATTTTTTTTCTCCCTGCCCCATTGTCATTGCTTCTCCTAATAACCTTTGAACCCCTTATGAATCATGAAACTATCAACCTCCACTTGGCCTCTACAACTGTCGGTGGTAATGAATTCCACCGATTTGCCACCTTCTGGCTAAAAAAATTCCTTTTTATCTCTGTTCGAAAGAGAGGTCCTTCCATTCCGAGGCTGTGCCCTCTAGTCCTAGAGTCTCCCAGTATTGGAAGCATTGTCTCTACACCGCTTTATTTAGGCCTTTTAATGTTTAACAGGTTTCTACGAGATTCTTCTCCCCCCCCCCCTCATTCTTTTATACTCCAGCAAATACTGGCACAGAGCCACCAAACACTCCTCATAAGTTAAACTTTTTATTCCCGGGATCATTCTAGGAAGTCTTTTCCAATACCACTGAATTCCCTCTTGGATACAGTGCACAAAACTGCTTGCAATGCTCCAAAAGTCCATTGACCGATACCTTATAAAAGCATTCCATCCTTGCTTTAATATTCCAGTCCTGTCGAAATGAATGCTAACATTGTATTTGTCTTCCTTCCTCTCGACACTCTTTAAGAAGGGACAGAGGCAGAAGAAGTGGGAATTATGAGTCAGTTAGCTTGACCTCAGAGCTAAGGAAGATGTTAGCGTCCATTATTAAGGATGAGGTTTTGAGATACTTGGAAGGACATGATAAAATATCAAAATCAGCATTGTTTACTTAGGGGGAATTCTTGCCAGTCAAATCCGTTGAAATTCTTTGAGGAAATAACACCAACATTGACAATGGAGAATCAGTGGATGTTGCCTACATGGATTTTCAGAAAACCTTTGAAAAGGGGTTACTAATGTGGATGTTAAAACAAGATCAGAGCCCATGGTTCCAGTAGTGTTCCACAGGGGTCGGTTTTTGGGACCACTTTCTTTCACGTTATATATCAATGACTTAGATGATGGAATTGATAACTTTGTGGCCAAATTTGCTGACAATGCAAAGATCGGTGGAGGAGCAGGTAGTGTTGAGGAAGCAGGGAGTTTGACAGATTAGCAGAATGGACAAAGAGGTAGATGGGATATAGTATAGGGAAATGTATGGCCCTGAACCTTGGAAGAAGGAATAATAGTATAGAAATTCAACGTTAGGTGTGTAAAGGGACTTCGGAGTCCTTGTGCAGGATTCTTTGAAGGTTAATTTGCAGGTTGAGTTGGAAGTAAGGAAGATGAATACAATAAACACGAGAAAGACTGCCGATGCTGAAAATCCAAATTAGCGCACACAAAATGCTGGAGGAACTCAGCAGGTCAGGCAACATCTAATGAAATCAAGAAACAGTCAACATTTTGGGCTGAGACCCTTCTTCAGGACTGAGAAAGAAGGGGGGATAAAAAGGAGGAGGGAGGGGAAGGAAGCTAGTTAGCTGAAGCCAGGTGGGTGAGAAAGGTCAAGGGCTGGAGAAGAAGGGAACTGATGTTTCTCCATTACAGAAAGGAAAGGAGGAGACAGAGGGAAAGCAATAGGCAGGTGAAAAGAGGTAACATGTCAGAGTGGGGAATAGGGGATGGCGAGGAAATTTGTTCACCAGAAGGAGAAATCGACATTCATGCCATTAGGTTGGAGGCTAACCAGAGGGAATATAAGGTGTTGCTCCTCCACCTGGAGGGTGGTCTCATCTTGGCACAAGAAGAGGCCATGGACCGAATTGTCAGAACAGGAATGGGAATCAGCAACCAGGAAATCCCGTTTGTGATGGATGAAGCAGTCCTCCAGTTTATGACGAATCTCCCAATTTACAAGGTGGCTGCATCAGGAGCAGCGGACACAGTAAGTAGCCCTAGCAGATTTATAAACGAAGTTTTGCCTCACCTGGAAGCATTCCCTGGGGCCCTAGATGAAGGTGACAGAGGATGTTTATGGGCAGGTGTTGCACTAAGGCCACTTGCAGAGGTAAGTACTGAGAGGGAGATTAGTGAGGATGGACAAATGGACAAGAGAATCATGATGGGAATGACCCCTGTGGTAAGTGGTGTGGGGTGAAGATAAAGATATGTTTAGTGGTTCGATTCCCTTGGTGATGGTGGAAGTTGCAGAGGATGATACATTGGATGCAGAGGCTGATGGCTTTTAGGCAAGGACAAGAGGAACTTTATCACTATTAAGGTGGTGGAAAGATAGGGTGAGTGCAGTTACAATACAATGTTAGCATTCAGTTCAAGAGGATGAGAATAATATTGAGGATTTATAAGTCATTGGTCAGCCCATACTTGGAGTATGGAGCAGTTTTAGGTCCTTATCTAAGAAAAGATGTGCTGGCATTGGAAAGAGTCCAGAGGATATTCATGAGAATGATTCCAGTAATGAAGGGGTTAATGACCTTTACAGATGGTGGCATTAAGTAGCAATTCTTTGCAGGCATCCCTGATGCGAATCATCAAGTATTCCTGTTTAGGACAACTATAGCTGAAATCTGAAGTCACAGCCATGGGTACCAGTAAGTAGCATCATTTTAAGAAGTTTAAATAAATCTATCGATTCTCAAAATTGATGAACCCCAAACAGCAGATTCAGATTTTAAGAAAATGGAGGTGAGGATGATCCACAGGTACAACTGAAACACCAAGGTTTAGACTTCCTCTCCTGACTATACTGTTGGCAAATGTACAATCTCGACAAAATAAAATTGTAGTCCTCAGAGCAAGTCTGCTATACCAGGGGATCATCAGGGACTGCTTTGTACAGTGCTTTATATAAACGTGGCTCAGACCAGTGATTCTGGACGCAGTGCTGGCTTCACCACTCTCTGCAAGACAGGACAGTACAGTCATTTAAAGGCAAAGGAGGTGGGTACACTTTATGATTAACTCATTATGGTGCACAGACGTGGTGGTTCTGGCTCAGTGCTGCTCACCTAACCTGGAACATCTAGTGGTCAAATGTCATCCATGTTATCTGCTAAAGGAGTTTTCTGCCATCATCCTGGTATCAGTGTACATTCCACCTCAGGTCTTCATTAGGCAAGCACTGGACAAGCTAAGCAATGTTATCAGCAGGCAAGAAACGATGCACCTGGATTTCAAACAGGCCAGCCTGAAGAAGTTTCTGAACAACTACACCAACATATCACCGGTGGAACCAGAGGAGCCAACATATTTGACTAGCATTACCACCATCAAGAAAGTTTACCATACCATCCCACACCTACACTTTCTAAAGTTCAATCACCTGGCTGGACATACTCCCAGAGTATGGGTGGGTGGTGGCACCTGTTAGTCTCGTGAGACCATAGATCTGTGCCTGGAATGGTTTCCAGGGCGCAGGCCTGGGCAAGGTTGTATGCAAGGCCAGCAGTTGCCGATGCAGCAAGTCTCCCCTCTCCATGACACTGATGTCCAAGGGAAGGGCAAGGGCCGATACAGCTTGGCACTGGTGTTGTCACCGTAGTTGCCAGAACGAGGTTGAAGGCAACATCAGACTGACTTAGGGACTCCAGCTCCAGATTTGTCCTTGGGGTTTACTCCCGAAGCCTTTCCCATGAGTGGGTATAACTGCAAGGAAGTGGAAGTTTGAAATCAGAGCTTTCCCTCTCTGAGATGGACTGCCTCCCCAGGCTGACGAGCTCCATCTACCCAAAGCACTGGTTTTAAGGCACCAGAACCCGTCTTCACCCCTTCTCCTGTCAGTAGAAACAGCTCTACTGGGCTTAGAGAAGGCCAGGAGACGGACTCGGTTGTCAGAGGCTATTTGAGGCGCATGCTGTGAGGAGTATTTTTTTAGGCAGTGGGAGCTTGTCCCCACTACCACTCCTTGGCCTGACAACCTTGGAACCTCCCAGGGTATAATCAGGGACTAAAGGCTGCACCAGCAGTGGTGAAGACCAAGAAGGTATGGTCAAGAGAGGTGGAGGAGTGCTTACAGGATGGCTTTGAATCGGGGGACTGGACCGCATTAAGGGATTTGTCTTTGAGTCTGAATGAATACACTAGAGTTGTCACTGACTTCATCAAAACCTGTGCAGGTTAACGTGTGCCTTTGAGAGCGTATTGGACATACCCAAAATAAAAGCTGTGGGTGACTCATAAGATTCATAGTCTGCTGAGAGCTCAATCTGTGGCATTCATAACCAGTAATCTCGAGCTATAGAGGCCCAGGTCGGCTTACAGAAGTATATTTTAAGTGAAAAGACAACTTGGATTGAGTTTACAGAAGGAATCAGATGCATGTCACCTCTGGCAGGGTTTGCAGGTCATTACTACTTACAAAGCGAAACCTAACATCATGAATGACTATAACACTTCATTCCCAGATGAGCTCAACATTTTTTATGCATGCTTTGAAAGAGAGAATAAAGCTACACCTGTGCGAATCCCTGCAGCATCTGGTGATCCTATGATTTCTGTCTCGGAGGCTGACACCAGAACGTTTTTCAAGAGGGTGAACAATTGCAAGGCAACAAGCCCTGATATCGTACCTGATAGGGCTCTGAAAACCTGTGCCAAACCAACTGGCAAGATTGTTTAAGGACATCTTCAAAAGGCAATACATCAAGAAGGCGGCATCTATCCTTACAGGCCCCCATCACCCAGGACATCACCTCTTCTCATTTCTACTATCAGGGAGCAGGTACAGGAGCCTGAAGGCACACAATGTTTCAGGAACAGCCTCTTCCCATCCACCATCAGGATTTTGATTGGGCAGTGAACCCATGAATTCTTTCTGTGCTACTTATTTAATTATATATTTATAATAGGAATTTATAGTTTTTATTATTGTGTATTGCAAGGTACTGCTGCTGCTAAGCAATATATTTCACAATATATGCCAATGATATTAAACCAGATTCTGATAAAGCATTTGAATGCTCTGTGCTTGTATTTGATGGAGTTTAGAATATTGAAAGGCCTAAATAGACTGGCCCTCCCCTTTCCCCGACTCTGATGCTGAAGTCCCAAGAATTCAAACCCGCTTTTCCCACATCAACCTTTGAACCATGTATTTAACTCTCTGATCTTAGCACCGTAGCAATTTGCACATGGCTCAGGTAACAACTGGAGATCATTCTCTGGTTCCATTTATCCATAGCTGCTCAAATTCCCTCAGCAGAACTCTTTTCTCTGTTCCTTCTACATCATTGGTACCCATGTAGACCACGGCATCTCGATCTTTGACCTTCTTCTCTGAGCTGCTCTATAGATCAGATGAGATGTCTCAAACCCATGCACTAGGTCGATGACACAGGATTCAGTGGTCTAATCCTTGTTACAGAGAATTGCGTCTATTCCCCTCACTGTACTATCCCCAGTTACAAATACTTTCTCTTCTATCCCCCACTCTCGAACAATACCTTGAACCACAGTGTGTAGTTGTTGCAAAATGGTTAATATTTATTGGGAAAAAAACAGCCAATGTCCTCATATCTTTGACATTCAGAATAGTACTGGCTTTGCAAGCAGACTTCAAATACAGCTGAGTTCTGGAATCATGGAATCATAGAGGTGTAGAACACAGAAGTGGGCCCTTTTGGCTCACTGCATCCTGAATGATTGTGAGAAGGTATATCTGACTTTGGCTGGATGAGCACTTTGATTGGTCTCTGATTAGCTTAGAATTATACAATGGATATTCCAAAGTGGAAATCACTTTGCACAGAACGTTGTGTGTAAGTACACTTTTGCACCAAAAAGCAGGATTGGAAAGACCATATATGACTATTTCCAAAAAGCGAAACAATTGGTGCTTCATTATAAGTTACAAGAACAACAAATAAATTAACACTTCTTCTCTTTTTGGACCAAAGATGTTATGTAACTGTTCTTGAAGTAGATCTTGTTCTCTTTTAGAAAATGATTAAAAGGCACAGGATTTTATATATTCCACACAAAACTTGATGAAGGGTTTCAGCATGAAACATTGACTCTTTATTCTTCTCCATAGATTCTGCCTGACCTGGCAAGTTCCTCCAGCATTTTGTGTGTTTTACTCAGGATTTTAATAAAGGATATTTAAACTGATTTTATATGAACAAGTGATCGTAAGAAATAGGATCAGGTCCAATCTGGTTCTTCAAGCCTGCTTGCAATTCATCAACATATTTTCCTGCACTATCCCTCATATTTCTTGATTCACTTAATATCAAAACAACTATTGACATCCTGATGAAGGGTCTCTGCCTGAAACGTTGACAGTGCTTCTTCCTATAGATGTTGCCTGGCCTGCTGTGTTCCACTAGCATTTTGTCTGTTGCTTGAATTTCCAGCATCTTCAGATTTCCTCATGGTAACTATTGACATCTTCCTTGAATCATTTCATAGAACTATAGAATCAGGCTGCACAGACATTTGGCCTTCAGCCCATGTTGTCCATGCTGAACAAGATATCTATGTTTGCTAATCTTATTTTGGTGCACTAGATCCTCATCCCTCTATATCCTTCCTGCTAATGGTACTTGTCTAAATTATAGAAAGTCATGCAAAACTCTACAGTGCCCTGCTTAGACATTTTGAATACGTTCTCTGGTTCTGGTTACCAAGACACAAAAAGCATTCATCAACTGGAGGAATTGCAAAGCAGAGGCATATTGATATCAGGCCTGCATAAGCAGGCATCTCTCATTCTCCACCCTGTTAACAAGGTTCTCCTGCTACTCATCACCTGCAGCCTATTTAAACCCAGCACTAATCCAGAATCCGTTAGTTCACCCATCAAACTAGCCAGCCTCAACCGTTTGCTCCTAGCCTTCAGTTACCTTGTTGTCTGTTGTATTTAGTACAGGTTGAGTACTTCTTATCTGCTGTATTTCAGAGTTCAGAATCTTTTGGATTTTGGAATAGATAATGAGATAGTTTGGGATTGGCATCATTTCCAACTCTGAATTTGTGTTACCAGTAAGCAGTCTTCTTACATTTGCTCATCACATATACATGCAGTATGTATTTAATGGCAAAATTTATTATGAATCATTAATATGATGAAAATATAACATGTGAAGAGTAACCAAAGCAGCAGAGCAGCATCAGGAGAATACCTGAATCAGCTGTTGATCAACAACAGACAACGGCAGAATTTCAGTCTCCACCTATGATTAAAAGTATACCATACACTCCTTGTATTTTACTAATTTTAGATTCTATATAGCATTATAGACTTGTTCTGCTGTTCGATTTTTATCAGCAGGGATCTTCACAAACTTATCAATGAATTTCTCTGCTGCTTCGTGATCAACAGATCTTTAATATTTTTTTCCTTAAAAACTTAACGCTGTGCCTTTTCTTAAATTTCTGCTACCAGCCTGCTAAATATTCACAACTACCTTCAATTTTCAATTGCTGTGATGGATCTTTGCTTGTTTCATAATCAGCATACCGTTAAGTAGCATATGTTCACTCCGTTGCTGACAAATCCACTCTTTCAATACACAATCTGGATTTTCATTTTTTGCTTTATGCAGTGTTTTTCTATTTTCCATTAACTTCAGTGTGAGATCACTTAACAGGAATGTCTGACCTGCACATCACCTGGGAATCTTCCCAGCGCCTTGTGGAATTTTCCCTTTGTGACATCATGTTAGATCAAAAAATTTGGGATTTTGAAATTTCTGATAAGGGTTGCTCAACCTGTACCTGTTTTCTCTTGCTTTGTGGCCCCTAGTAGTTTGTTATTTTGCATTTTATTTGTAAAGCATTGCTTACAGCTCAGTTTTCTCCACTTCTCTACTTTTGGGTCAAGCCTCCTCCACATTCTCTGATAATTGACACTGATTCTTAATGCTTGAAGGTGTAAGTGGGACACTTTGACCCTAAGAGGCACAATACCACTGGACATGTTCACTGCTTTTTATTGATATACACTTTAGTAAAGGCTGTGCTAAAAATACATCCGCTCATTTTAATATTTTATGTAGCAATCATGTATTCAGAATGCACAAATGAAATGTATAACTTGATAGCAGTTATTTCTGTTAACAAGTGTTTTCCTCTGTATAGCTTTGTAGATCTGACTGAGCTGAAAATACTTAGAACATTCAATTATTTCAGGATCATCCAAAGCAATCATGAAAATGGTTTGTATGGTGTTTTTCATTTATAATTACCTTGTATAGGTACAAGCATGTAGGATGTTATAATAGGATTTTACTATTCAAAAGATAACTCATGACATTGTAAGCACTTAGTATTAAAAAACTAATTCTAGTCACACTAGTTTTACAACCCAGTTCATCACCCTGTTGCCTATCCTTTCATACTAATGAGTCGGTGATTATTCACCGATATTAGATCAGTGCCAGACCTTCAATAGTGAGGAATTGATTGAATGAAAAGGAGCAATCTTTTGATATTTGACTCTAACAGTGATGTTTAACTATGAGCAGCATTGGTAGATGTTAGTTTATTATGTTGTTTGGTCACTTTTTATATAATGCTCTTGTTCATTATTTTCAATATAACATCCTTATTTCACTTTCCCTGAAGATGCTAATTCCTACTTCACATGAGCAAATCAGGCATTTAGCTTAGACTGAAAGGAAGAAAGACCCTTTCATTGATTACTACTAATACCTTAAATTAAATGAACTACAACAATCTAAACCAAATTATAGCAGAAAATGGAGTATAGCCGTATTGGTGTTATTCACAATTCTTATGCTCTAACAGTTTTTAAACCTCCATCAATTTTATTCTTCTGGCTCAATGTACCTCTTCTACAAATATATCTCCAATACTTACAAGAATCCCTCTTCCAAAAACCCTTTCTCCCTGCTGAACAACAATAGGTAAACTTATACACTGAAATTAGATCAAAGAAAATCACTTTACGATGGGATTAGTATTGGTATTAGTTTATTATTGTCGCATGTACCAAAGCATAGTGAAAAACTTGTCTTGCATACTGTTGTGCAGATCAAATCATTACACAATACATTGAATGCGAATAAGGTAAAACAATAACAATGTAGAACAAAGTGTGAACAGTGCAGGTAAAAACAATGAAGTGCAAGATCATCTCCCACACCATTACCAACCTTACTGACTCTGGGGATTTCCCATCCACTGCCACCAACCTCATTGTTCCCACACCCTGCACCTCTTATTTCTACCTCTGACTCAAATTCCACAAACCTGCTTGTCTAGGTAGACCCATTGTTTCAGCTTGTTCCTGCCCCACTGAACTCATCTGCATTCCTCAATTGTTTTATCCCCCTGGTTCAGTGCCTTCCCACCTACATCCATGACACCTCACACGATCTTGATCTTTTCAAGGATTTCAGGTTCCCTGGCCCCTATCATATTTTTACTATAGATGTCCTGTCCCTAAACACCTCAGTCACCCACCAGGAAGGCCTCAAAGCTCTCTGTTTCTTGGTAGACACTAGACCCAAGCAGTTCCCCTCCACCACCACTCTCCTCTGCCTAGCGGAACCTGTCCACCTCTAAATAATTTCCCCTTTGGATCCTCCCACTTCCTTCAAACAAAAGGCGTAGCCAAGGGCAGTCACATGGGTTCCAGCTATGCCTGCCTGTTTGTTGGCTACGTGGAATAGTCTATGTTGCAAACCTACACTGGTGACCTTTCTGCACTTTTCCTATGCTACATTGACAACTGCATTGATGCTGCTTCCTGCACCCATGCTGAACTCATTGATTTCATCCACTTTGCCTCCAACTTTCACCCGGTCCATTTCTGATGTTTTCCTTCCCTTTCTTGATCTCACTGTCTCCATCTCCGAAGACAGCTTATCCACTGTGTATTATAAACCACACAGTTACCTGGACTATACCTTGTCCCACCCTGCAACTTGTAAAAACACCATCCTCTTCTTTCAATTCCTCCATCTCCCGTGCATCTGCTCTCAGGATGAGGCTTTTCATTCTAGAAAGAAGGAGATGTCCTTTCTTTTCAAAGAAAGGGGCTTCCCTTCCTCTACCAACAATGCTACCCTCAACAACATCTCTTCCATTTCACGCATGTCTGCTCTTACCCCATCCTCCTGCCATGCTACTGGGGATAGGGTTCCTCTTGTTCTCACCAACCACCCCACCAGCCTCCATGTCCAGCACATAATTCTCTGAGGCTTCTGCCACCTCCAACTGGATCCCCCCACTAAACAGTTCTCCCTCCCTCCTCTTCCCCCCACTTTACTTTCTGCAGGGATTGCTCCCTATGTGATTCCCTTGTCCATTTGTCCCTCCCCACTGATCTCCCTCCTGCCACTTATCTCTACAAGCGGAAAAGTGCTTCACCTGCCCCTGCACCTTCTCCCTCACCACCATTCAGGGCCCCAAACAGTCCTTCCAGGTGAGGCAACTTGGGGGTTACATACTGAGTTCGGTGCTCCTCGTGCGGCCACTTGTATACTCGTGAGTCCCGACGTAGATTGGGAGACCACTTTGCCAAGCATCCATGCTCCATCTGTCAGAAGAAGCGGGATCTCCCAGTGGCCACCCATTTTAATTCCACTTCCCATTCCTATTTCCATATGTCCATCCATGGCCTCCTCCACTGTCGCGATGAGGCCACAGTTGGGTTGGAGGAAGAACACCTGATGGCATGAACATTGATTTCTCGAACCTCCAGTAATGCCTCCACTTCATTTTCCATCCTCTTGTCCCTCTCTCATGTTATCTTCTTACCCACCCATTGCTTCCCTCTGGTGCTCCTCCACCAACCCCCTACCATGGCCTTCTGTCTTTTTCACCAATCATCTTCCTAGTTCTCCCCCACCCCCCAAGTTTCATCTATCGCCTGCTGTTTCTCTCCCCCCCCCCTCCCCCCCAGCTTTCAAATCTACTCCTCGCCATTTTTTCTCCAGTCCTGTCGAAGGATTTTGGCCTGAAATATCAACTGTACTATTTTCCATTGATGTTGCCTGGCCTGCTGAGTTCTTCCAGCATTTTGTGTGATGTGCAAGATCATAATGAGGTAGATTATGAGACCGAGATATCAAAGGAATTGAGACAGATTGACATTAGGAAAGAAACTGTGATGAGTAGACTGGTAGGACTGAAGGCTAATAAATCCCTGGGTCCAGATGGTCTGCATCCGAGGGTTCTAAAAGAGGTGGCTCAGGAAATTGCGGATGCATTGGTAATCATTTTCTAATGTTCCTTAGATTCAGGATCAGTTCCTGAAGATTGGAGAGTGGCTAATGTTATCCCACTTTTCAAGAAGGGAGGGAAGGAGAAAACGGAGAACTATCGCCCTGTTAGCCTAACGTCAGTCGTGGGGAAGATGCTTGAGTCCATTATTAAGGACGAAATAGTGGCACATCTTGATGGCAGTAATAGGATTAGGCCGAGCCAGCATGGATTTACCAAGGGCAAATCATGCTTGACTAATCTGTTGGAGTTTTTTGAGGGTGTAACAAGGATGTTAGACGAGGGTAAGCCAGTGGATGAAGTGTACCTAGATTTTCAGAAGACATTTGATAAGGTGCCACATAGGAGATTGGTGAGTAAAATCAGAGCTCATGGCATTGGGGGCAGGGTTTCAACATGGATAGAAAACTGGTTGGCAGATAGAAAACAAAGGGTAGCAGTGAATGGGTGTTTCTCGGACTGGCTGGAGGTGACTAGTGGGGTACCACAGGGCTCTGTATTGGGACCACAGCTCTTTATGATTTATGTCAATGATTTAGATGAGGGCATTGAAAACCATATCAGCAAGTTTGCTGACGATACTAAACTGGGTGGCAGTGTGACATGCGAAGAGGACGTTAGGAGGATACAGGGAGACTTGGATAGGCTGGGTAAGTGGGCAGATACTTTGCAGATGTCATTCAATGTGAATAAATGTGAAGTTATCCACTTTGGAAGCAGGAACGAGAGGGCAGAGTATTGTCTGAACGGTGTAGAGTTAGGTAAGGGAGAAATGCAAAGAGATCTAGGAGTCCTAGTTCATCAGTCAATGAAGGTGAATGAGCAAGTGCAACAGGCAGTGAAGAGGGCAAATGGAATGCTGGCCTTTGTTACAAGGGGAATTGAGTACAAGAGCAAGGATGTCCTTTTGCATTTGTACAGGGCCCTGGTGAGACCACACCTGGAATATTGTGTACAGTTTTGGACTCCAGGTTTAAGGAAGGACATTCTGGCAATTGAGGAGGTGCTGCGTAGATTCACTAGGTTGATTCCTGGGATGGCAGGGCTGTCTTACGCAGAGAGATTGGGCTTGTACACACTGGAACTGAGGAGATTGAGAGGGGATCTGATTGAAACGTTTAAGATAATTAAAGGATTTGATAGGATTGAGGCAAGAAATATGTTCCAGATGTTGGGAGAGTCCAGTACCAGAGGGCATGGATTGAGAATAAGAGGTCAGTTATTTAAAACAGAGTTGAGGAAGAGCTTCTTCTCCCAGAGAGTTGTGGAGGTGTGGAATGCACTGCCTCGGAAGACGGTGGAGGCCAATTCTCTGGATGCTTTCAAGAAGGAGCTGGATAGATATCTGATGGATAGGGGAATCAAGGGATATGGGGACAAGGCAGGGACTGGGTATTGATAGTGAATGATCAGCCATGATCTCAGAATGGCGGTGCAGATTCGAGGGGCCGAATGGTCTACTTCTGCACCTATTGTCTATTGTCTATTGAGAGTGCATATTACCATACCGGGAGTATATTCAGTAGTCTGATTATAGTGGGATAGGAGCTGTCCTTGACCCTGGTGGGATGTGCTTTCCGACTCTTGTATTTTCTGCCCATTGGGAGAGGGGAGAAGAGCAAATGCTCAGGGTGGGTGAGGTCTTTGATTATACTGGCTGCTTCACTGAGGTAGCGAGAAGTGTAGGCAGAGTTTACAGATGGGAGGCTGCTGACCTCTGTCCATTACTCTCTGCAGTTCATTGCAATTACATGCAAAGTAATTGCTATAAAAAATCTTTAAAATCCATCCAGAAATGTTTCAAACATGCATCAATAAGAATTGATAAGACTTCATGAAGATGTGCCAATTTTCATTATCGTCTTGAGGAAGTAGAGTTATTGATGAGCTTTCTTAGCCATAACATCAACTCGTCTGTCTTGGTGGTAGAAATGTTTTCTTTCCTTGGCAATAGTACACATAATGCAACCTTAGTTTTTCAAAAGATGGATTCATGTTTAAGAAGGCTTGTAACATTTTTCCATAATAGCAATTTAATCTCACTTCATGCATAATGCAAACTTCTTGTCTGCCTCTAAAGGATGATAAATTACAGTATTTACAACAGACAGCGGTCTTCCTCCTCTCTCAAAAAACAGACCCTATTATCACAAAACCATTCCGCTGAACCCATTGGTGTCTCTCTCTTCCACCTCACATGAAAAGATTATCACCAAGAAAATTGAATGCATCAACCTGCCAAATATGCTGAAAGATAATCTTTTTTAGTTTTTATATTATGATACATTTTGTTTAATTTAGGGTAGATGTAATCAGCAGTGTAATACTATCAAAAAGTGGAAATCAGATAAAATGATTTTCATGTAATGTCAGATGCAAGTGATAACCAATTTAAAACTGCAGTGTGGGTTTTATTTAGTGTATTCTCCACTACTACCCTTCTTGTGTGCATTGCAACATCATTCATTACCGTCACTGGTTTCAGTTTTCAAGAGGTGTTTGACAGCTCCAAAATTAATTAGTGTTTTTTATTATTCCTTTGATCTTTGTAGTTTGTTGTCTGTGTCTAATGATTTTATAATTAGAGAACATATGTTTCAGGCAACTAATTCTGTTCAAACATTCACAAGCTAATGGAATCATAGGTCACAAAGCTCCTTTTTAAAACATGGACCTTGTGGGATTAGTGCAGAGAATTTCTAAGTTCTTAGGACCAGAGTTTTTTTAAGACAGTACTTGCTGGACTGTTTGACTCCATCAAGCTATGAAACGTGTTCATCTACCTAACAATTATTCCCTGACATTATCACGAATTCCCTATTTGCAAGACTGTACCTTTACTGGTCTCTCTGTTTTATAATATTACCAGAAATGAAAGAGCCATGGAATGGTAATTGTGGAGATGAACATTTTGTTTGCTGTCATGATGATTTATTCTGCACGATGTTCAGTCTCCTAAATTATAATGAAATAAAACATCAAACAGAGAACATGTTTTTGTAAGAAGAATTGATGAGAAAAATGTCAAAAGTTATTGAATTTTCTTTCAAGTAAATTAATACATTCAAAAGCACTAATCTCAGGATTTCATACCAAATGATTTATGTGTACCCATTAAGACAAAAGTTAGATTTGTGGTATATAGAAAGCATATGGAAAAAAATAATTACAGTACCAGATAAGCTGAATTTTATTTAATAGCTTGGAGAAGCGAATACCTTAAATTTTCTATTCATGAACAGTTGAGGATCAATATACAAGATCTTTTATTTAAGCACTAGGGTTTTGTTTTTGTTGAAAATGGTATGGATTATTAAATGTACAGTTAATGTTTGAAAAGTGTGAAAGAGAATGTGATTATAATGCATTGTATTTATGTCTACTCCATAAAAAGGCTTTATTTATAATTTATTGCAATACAGCGCAGTATAGGTCTTTTTGGTTTTTCAAGCCGCGCTGTCCAGCAATCCCCCAATTTAATTGTAGCCTAATCATGGAATAATTTACAATAAGAGCATAAGAAATAGGAGCAGGAGTAGGCTATCTGGCCCGTTGAGCATGCTCCACCATTCAATAAGTTCATGGCTTATCTGTCCATGGACTCATCTCATCGCCTTTTCCCCATAATCCTTAATTCCCCTACTATGCAAAAAATCCATCCAACCTTGTCTTAAATATATTTACTGAGGTAACCTCCACTGCTTCATGAGGCAGAGAATTCCACAGATTTTCCACCCACTGAGAAAGGCAGTTCCTCCTCATCTCCATCCAAAATCTACTCTGCTGAATCTTGAGGCTAAGCCCCTGGTTCTAGTCTCACCTACCAGTGGAAACAACTTTCCTGCCTCCTATCTTATCTATTCGTTTCATAATTTTATATGGTTCTATAAGAAACATTCTTCTGAATTCCAGTGAGTACAGTCCCAGGCAACTCAATCTTTCCTCATAATTTTATACCCTCATCTCTGGAATCAATCTGGTGAACCTCCTCTGCACCACCTCCAAAGCCAGTATACCTTTCCTCAAGAAAGGAGACCAGAATTCCACGCAGCACTCCAGGTGCAGTCTCGCCTGTACCCTATATAGTTGCAGCATACCTCCCTGCTCTTAAATTCAATCCCTCTAGCAATGAAGGCCAACATCCCTTTTGCTTTTTTGATAGCCTGCTGCACCTGCAAACCAACCTTTTGTGATTCATGCACAAGCACTCCCAAGTCTCTGCACAGTAGCACATTGCAATATTTTAACCATTTAAATTATAATCTTCTCTGTCATTTTTTTTCCCTAAGTGGATGACCTTGCATTTATCAACATTGTACTGCATCTGCCACATCCTTGCCCACTCAACCTATCCATAGCTCTCTGCAGACTCTCCATATCTTTTGCACAATTTGTTTTACAACTCAATTCAGTATCATCAGCAAACTTAGATACACTACATTCAGTCCCCTCTTCTGGATCGTTAATCTATATCATGAACAGTTGCAGGCCCAGCACCAACCCCTATGGCACACCCTCACCACTGATTGTCAACCAGAGTAACACCCATGTATCCCAACTCTCTGCTTTCTATTAGTTAACCAATCTTTTATCCATGCTAATACATCACCCCCACTCCATGCATCCTTACTTTATGGATAAGTGAATGATGATCAATTAGCCTACTAACTAGTAAGTCTTTGGACCATGGGAGGAAACCAGAGCACCCAAAGGAAACCCATGCAGTCACAGGGAGAACGTACAAACTCCTTACAGGCAATGGTGGGAAATGAACACAAGGAAGATGATTACTCACTATATAGATCTAAAACATGATGGAACCTATTATAGATTTATGCTACGGAATAGACAAATAGAAGGAGAAGTTAGACAAAACATTTTTTAAACAGACAAAGAGAGCAAGGACTGAAGTACATGCAATAGCTATTGGTAATTTCTACTCTTCAGGAGATCTCGGAAATTCAAAGGCACAATGAGAAAACAAAATCAAGGTTATTTTAGGCCAGAACTTGGTTTTGAGCTGTTAATCTAGGTAGTAAATTTAAACATAGAAACATTGAAAACCTACAGCACGATACAGGGCCTTTGGCCCACAAAGTTATGCTGAACATGTCCCAACCTTAAAAATTACTAACAGTCTGTTAAAAGACCTTATCGTATCCGCCTCCACCACCGTTGCTGGCAGCCCCTACCAAGCACTCACCACGCTCTGAGTAAAAAAACTTGCCCCTGACATCTCCTCTGTACCTACTCCCCAGCACCTTAAAACTGTGTCCTCTAGTGGCAACCATTTCAGTCCTGGGGGAAAAACCTCTGACTATCCACACGATCAATGCTCTCATCATCTTATACACCTTTTTCAGGTCACCCCTCATCCTCTGTCACTCCAAGGAAAAAAAGGTCGAGTTCACTCAACCTATTCTCATAAGGCATGCTCCCCAATCCAGGCAACACCCTTGTAAATCTCCTCTGCACCCTTTCTATGGCTTCCATATCCTTCCTGTAGTGAGGTGACCAGAACTGAGCACAGTACTCCAAGTGCTGTCTGACCAGGGTCATATATAGCTGCAACATTACCTCTCGGCTCCTAAATTCAATTCTATGATTGATGAAGGCCAATACCCCATACACTGCCTTAACCACAGAGTCAACCTGCGCAGCTGCTTTGAGCGTCTATGAACTCGGACCCCAAGATCCCTCTGATCCTCCACACTGCCAAGAGTCTTACCACCATACTGCCAAGAGTTCATTTATTGTGTTCCTAAGCCAGCCCCAACCTCAATGGCAAATCCCAAGAAATGGGGGAGCCTCACATGACACAAAATATTCATTTCAACATCTGTGCCAGAGGTGATTGGCAGTTGTAATTGGTTTATTATTGACACATTACTATGATACAGTTTTGTTTGCCTGAAATCCAATCAAAACATTCCATGTACAGATACTTCAAGATATTGGAAAAGAAAATAATGCAGAATATAGCGTTGGATTTTCAAAAATAAAAGTACAGGCAGGTAGACAAATAAAATGCAAGTGTCATGATGAGATATATTGAGAGATCAGAAGTTTACCTTTATCTTTTAAGAATCCTAATAAAATGAAATAGAAGCTGCCTCTGAACCTGCTAATTGATGATTCTAGTTGAGGGGAGAAAGCAGAAAGGTGAAAGTTGGGGGAAAGGGGGGAAATAATGTGAGAAATTGGGAACTGACAATGAAAAGCACTAAGGGCTGAAGAGGATGGAATCTGTTAGGAGAGTACAATAGACTGGAATAAAGGGAAGGAGGTGAGGATGATGGGTAGTTTGTGAGGGCAGGGGAAGGAAAGGAGAAGTTTTAATGGGACCATGGGGATAAAGTTCAAAGGGGAAAGAGAGGGGGAATCAGAGGAAAGTAAATGCCGGAACTCAGAAAAATCGATGCTGATGCCATGGCAATGGAGGAGGCTGTGAACACGTTCATTTGGGTATGAAAAATGGAAGTGAAATGGAATTAAAATTAAAATCCACTACCCATTCCTATGCTAACATGTCTGCTACTGCTCCCTCTACTGCTATGTTGTAGTCAGAATTTAGTTTTATTTATTTATTGACATACAGCTTAGAATAGGCCCTTCTGGCTCTTCATGCCAACCCCCTATTTAACCCATTGCTTAATTGCAGAACAATTTATAATAAGCTATTAACCTAACAACCTGTACATCTTTGGAATGTGAGAGGAAACTGGAGCACCCAAAGAAAACCCATGTCACAGGATGAACATAAAAATTTCTTACAGACAGTGGCAGAAATTGAACCAGGGTCACTGGGACTAACCACAATGCTACTATGATTGTGTAATGCAAGCCCTCATTTATCTTGGTAGCTCCCACCCTGAGGACATCATCACTGATGTCTCTAACTTCTGGCCCTGCTGAAAGGTCTCTGTATTGACTACTCATTTCCCTACATAGATGCTGCCTGACCTGCTCATTTCCTCCAGAATTTTGTATGTGTGTTGCTTCAAATTTCCAGCATCTGCAAATTATCTTGTGGCTGGCTACACACAAGACCCAGCTATGAAACAGCTAACTATCTCAGCTTAAATGACAGGGATGTTTCATTATTTTTGAATTCTCTAACCTTCATAAACATTCAAATACATTCGGTGGCTATTTAATTAGGTACCCCCTGCAACTAATAAAGTAGCCACTAAGTGTATGCTTATGAACTCCTGCTGTAGTCCATCCACTGCAAGATTTGATATGTTGTGCATTCAGAGATGCTCTTTGGCCCACTATTATAATATGTGGTTAATTTATTTACTGTTGCCTGCCTGCCAGCTTGACCCAGTCTGGCCATTCTCCTCTGACCTCTATCATTAACAAGGCATTTTAACCTACAGCACTGTTGCTCATTGAATGTATCCTGGTTTTTTTTTTGCACCATTCTCTCTAAACTCTAGAGTCTATTGTGCATGAAAATCCCAGGGGATCAATAGTTTATGAGATAGTCAAATCTCCCTCTCTGGCACCATCAATCACACCAGGGACAATGTTACTGAGATCACATTTCTTCCCCATTCTGATGTTTGGTCTGAACAACAGCTGAACCGCTTGACCATGCCTGCAGGCTTTTATGCATTGAATAACTGCCACTTGATTGGCTGAATAGATATCGCATTAATGAGCAAGTGTAGAGATGTGTTGGGTAATGTAATGTGTGACAGATGACGCATATTTTTCATGATAGAAACTGTTCCACAAACTTCACCAACACCATCATTGTATCATTATGTTCACTTTAAAAGATGGTTTCTGACCGTAATGATGTCAACGTAAGGTGACAGCTTTCCATTTGTTCACTAAGGGCTGCAATGTTATTAAACACACAAAATGACTCTCACATATGCTATTCACAAAATTCTTTGGGTGTATCTAATAAAGTGGCCACTGAGTGTATATTAACAAAGTATTAAAATTATTGAAAAGTAAAGAAAATTTAAAATATTATTCTTAAGGAAGTTCTTAAGCAATT
This sequence comes from Hypanus sabinus, assembly GCF_030144855.1. Classification (NCBI taxonomy): domain Eukaryota; kingdom Metazoa; phylum Chordata; class Chondrichthyes; order Myliobatiformes; family Dasyatidae; genus Hypanus; species Hypanus sabinus. Next base: position 122,673,179 of record NC_082714.1, on the reverse strand, counting down.
TCCAAACTTCTAAATGTTCAAAATGTAAACTACTCAAGACCTTTGATCTCACGATCATGGCTACCTTTTTAACAAACTCGAAACTTGGTTCTTGTATTTAGCCTGGTTACTGGTTCAATGCACGGATCTTCCAACACCTGGCAATTACTGCAAGCTTGTGTGACGAATCCAATGCAATAGGCAACTTGTTGACAGAGAGCAGCTGGAAAGTTTGGATCTTTTACCTTTGTGTAGGCATCCTAAACTTGGTGGCACTTAATGTGAGACATTGCTGGTGGTTTTGTATTGTACATCATTCCTTAGCAAAATCTGGCCAAAGTGCTTGGTCTTTTCATTCAGTAGAAATGGAATAATGCTGCTAATCTTCTAATAAATATAAATATTAATATTTTCAAATATGCAATTAACATCTTTGTTAAGAGAAATTAAGACATACCGGCAAAATTATGTTTAAGGCTAGAGAGGTCATTTGACATTCATTATGACTTAATTCCATTTAAAAATCAAATTGAAAACCAAACTGTAAATGATGGAAATCTAAATCAAAGACAGAAAATGCTGAAAATACCCAACAGGTCAAGCCACATCTGTGAGGAAAGAAAAGGACTTTTCAGGTCAGAGACTCTTTATCAACTGAAAAAGGAGACAAAACAAACTTGCACTGGGAGTATGAGAGAGAAGGATGTCTCTGATAGACTACAGCTGGGGAGGCCATGGGATAAAATGTAGACAGGTCAGTGTGTGAGTGAGAGGGTTAGAATGTAGACAAAACAGCCTAGGCAAAAGAACATGGGAGTTGCAAAATGAAGAGCAGGAGGGCAAGCCCAACAGGCCAAGGCTGGAGTTGGCAACTACATTTCTTTTGCACTGTGGGTTAAATAGTTCATTAACATTTGCTGTGATAGTACATGGAAGCAGTTTAGGTTTAACTGATATAGCTTTCTACTGTTCCATTTGTGAAGATTGCAACAGTGCTCTCTGGGACTCTGGGGAGTAGTAGACCATGACTAACATGACTTTCTGCATTAAACTGTGGCTGCCAGAATAGTATGTCTCTTTCATATAGTAATAACAAAGGGCAGAAGTAGTAAATTTCATTACAACTGCACATTTCAGGCCAATATTACATTAAGAATGAGCAATTACTAAAGGATGAGAAGTAAATTTTAAGTGATTTTGAATCTAATGTTAAACAATAACCAAGAAGTGTTCCAGTACATCAGGCCATCTCGGGTTGGAATAGGATGATATTAAGGAATGATGAGGGCAAATGGGATTAACTGTTAACAAAGATACAAGTGGATTAATAATTCATTGATCTAAAATAATTTTGAGCAACGGTTCCCAAACTTTTTGGGTAACTGCTCCTTTGGTTCCCAGCTCACACCCCAGTGCCCCCTCTCCCTTTCTAGCTATTACATAAAAACTGTAAGGAATTTTGAATTACGATGCACAGTGAAAGAAAATAGAAACTGCCAATTTACAGCAATGCCAAATTATTGCAAAAATTATTCAAATCTATTTAAGGCTACAAATGCAATTATTTCTTTATTTAATTACAGTAAAAGCTACTTCCATCAACAATTTTGCATTAGCATGCATTAGTAATCCAAATATTCACTGTTATATTGCTTTTTCATCTTTCAATGAGATGGATGGCCTTAGTGCAGTCCTATCAACTTCTCAATATCAGGCTGAAAGTCATTCAGTAATTTGCAGTTGGTTTCATTGCTTCAAAAGAAGTTGGGCAACTGCACCGAAACCATGCTCCACTAAATATAATGTTGGAAAGGCAATAGCAAACATTTTGACCTTCATCCATAGTGCAGGATAGCATTTAGCGACTTCTTTCTGCAACTAAAAATCTTGATATGTTTTGAACCTCAGCTTCAGTGCAACATCATTTCGTAGCGAGATCAATTCTGTTATCGTTTGTAATGCCAAAACATAAAATTAATTGAAAGCATAAACATAATAACGGAGTAACTTCATTTTTTTCTTTAAGCAATGTGCACTTGTATCACGTGGTGCCATAATGAGTTTTGCCATTTACATATTTTTACATATAACCTGCAATGTATTATGTAAACAACAAAAAATGCTGAAGCAAACAATATATTTACGGTATTACTCAAGTATTACTGAAATATTAAATACACAACACTCCTCTCTGCTTAGCAAAAAAAAACAACAACATGCTTCTCAATGTAACATCTATATAGTATAACTACAGTACGGATGCCTATAAGCATAGAAAAGTTTAAATTGTCCATTTCAGGCCTAAAGATTTAATCACTTTCTAACTCTTGTTGTGATGAGAGACCTTGACGAGGATGGTTTGGACCCAAGTGCTGGAGTATCTCGAAGCTGGAATTAAGACGTGGTATAAAGCAGGCGTAAGAACTGAACTAAAACAAAATGCTAGACAATATCTCTAGATAGGCTTATATTTGAGCACAGAACCACTGTTCAGGTGCTCTTTAAGTACTTAATTCTTGGCACCCAAAATTTGATTGATGATTAACAGGGCAGTTCTGAACCCTTAAAGGGGCTGTGTCAGCTAGCCATATTTGCAGAGAGCTAGTGTCTAACTGGCAGAAGCTGGTGTGGTTAGGTGTGTGTCAGAACAGGATCCCCTCTCCTACAGCTGGCTCCTGATGGCCCTGGCTGCTTGGAGAGACAATGATGGTAGTTATGGATGAGATCTGGATCCAAAGTGCCCCTCTCAGAAACCCCTCATGTCTGAATCCTTTCGAGTCCATGAGGAACTGCCAAACACTTTGTGAATCCAGAATTCTATTTATAGTGAAATTCTGTTGCCCATCAACAAACCTGGGTGGCTGTGGGATAGGTGGTGGTTGGGCAAAAGGAGTAGTACCTACAGGTTTCAACTTGGATATAAGAAAAGTGGGATTAATCTTAAGGGTCATGGGAGCTGCAAGGTGTAAGCCACTGAGTTTACTTTTTACAGAACTTTGAAGGGTTCACTGAACTTGGGTGCCAATTGCCTAGATTCCATCTAGAAAGGCAAATCTGATTGGACAGCCAGACCCACTGCCTAAGCTGCAAAACTAGTTCCTGTCTTCTCTGGTGGTTAGCCTTTATTTCAGCCTTTCAGGTAGAAGATAACAAAATCTCCCTTGTTTTGCTCCATTTCTCCTTGACAAGATTAAGGTAAGATGAAGACAAGATCTTCAGCTGCAGGAACCCCAACCTCAGTGTGGTGAACTACATATACCTGTCTGGACAAACCCACCCCCCCCCCACTGACTGTTCCTGTGGCTCCTCCCACGGACCCCGGTATAAAGGCGATTGGAGGCACAGCCCTGGCCCTCGGCCTCCAGGATATTGTGTGGTGGTCACTTGCTGCTTGTTCTTTCTTCCAGCCAATAAAAGTCTATATCTCGACTCACGTCTCCGAGAGTTATTGATGGTGCATCACTCAGTCTCCTGCTCAGGGAAGAGTGGTGGAGAATGCCCAAACTGGCATTGGGAAGGGGACATTGCATGTGGCAAATGGGTGACCTCTACACACATTAAATAGTTGCTCCACTTGTTTGGTCTTTCAAAGGTCAGGCATCTTAGGGTATGGTCCACATCTTGGTTCACCTGCTCCATTTGGCCATTGGACAGTGGGTGAAACCAAGCGGAAAACTCACTGTTGTCCCTCCAGAAATGTGAGGCAAATTGTGAACTGCGACTTGAATCGTGACTACATCCACCAGAAAACCATGTATTCTGAAGATCTGGTCCAGGAGAATTTCGGCTGTCTTCACCTCAGATGGTAACTTGTCCAAGGCAATGAATTTGCAGGCCTTTGAAAATCGATTGATAATTACCATGATGACAGTCTTTCCCTGGAAGGTGGAAGACCTGCGATAAAGTCCATGCAGAAGTGGGCCCATGGTCTGTCTGGAACAGGTTGAGGATGGAGGAGCCCTTGAGGTTGGGTACAGGCTCCTTGTTCCGGGTGCACACCTTGCATGTCTGCACATATTGTCGATCCTCTTTCAACATTCCAGCACACCAATACCTACTCTTGCACAACTGGAGGATTGTGGCAGTCTTTGGGTGAGCAGTCGTTCTCAATGAACGTCCCCACTAGAGTACCTGTGACCTGGTGGAGCTTAGGACAAACAGTTGACCCAGAACACAGTCCGTAGGAGTCTCTCCATGTGCCTGGGTCTTGCAATCAAGCTTGCTGATTCCTCAATGGATTGGCACTATCACCTTCACTGGAGGCAAAATAGTGGTAAAGCATCTGGTTTTCAATTCTTTGACCCTGATCGATTGGTCAGGACAAAGTTAAAGTGGTTGAAGAAAGTAAGCCGCGTGGCTTATTCAGTTCTAGAAGCCTATTTTAATAATTGACATATTCTAAAAAGGACCGCAACTATGACTCATCTTTTGGCCTTGGGGCACCACCACTACTTGAACTTTCTTAGCACACTCATCTAATCCTTGTGTGTCAATGGGTGAACACAGTAAGTCATGCTTGGGTTAAAAAATTCACACTTGTTGCATCATGATATAAGCCCATATTCTTCTAATCTTTTAAACACTGTCTTGAGATCTTGGTTCCTTGCTATCCTTACCAATAACAATGATGTCATCAGGGTAACACTGAGTGTCTGGACAGCTTAGCAGCACCTGGTCCATAGACTTTTGCCAAAGTCCAGGTGGAGATGCTCCTTCAAAAATCAGCCTATTATAGCAATAAAGCCCTTTGTGAGTGTCTATGCTGAGAAACATTGGACTCTTCTTGCATCTCCATCTGTAGTTAGGTCTCAGCTAGCTTCACTTAATCAAGGTTTGCAAAGATATCATCTATCCTGGGCAGAGGGCATTGATCTCCTTTCAGTACTAGGTTGATGGTGATATTTAAATCACCACAGGTCCTGATAGACCCAACCTTATTGGCTGCTGGGACTAATGGCGTTGCCCATTGGCTCCACTCAACCTTGGAAAAAAATTCCTTCAGCCTCCATGCGAACTAGTACACTAACTACTTTATCATGGATGGTGTAAGGAACTGGACAGGCTTTGTAAAACTTGTGTGTAACCTTTTCATTTAATACTATTTTACCCTTGATATTTCCGAGTTATCCAATGCCATCCCTGAACACTGGTGTGGCATTGTCCAGAAGCTTTCTTAATTTGTTACAGTCGTCGCTTTTGCAGGGGATATGGCATGCAAATAGTGAATAGATCTCCAATCAAATTGTAGTCGTCTTTGCCAATCATGGCCCCACAATGCTGGCCCTTCTGTTTATACCACATACAAGCCCAATGTGACTTGTTGGCTGTTGTATTTCACTGTTACAAATAACATTTCCATAGAAGTTATGTTTTCTTCAGTATAATTTCTTAGATATCTGCAGATTTCAGTTCAGTGTCTTTGAAATGCTGTTAAAACTCCTGTTGTGGAATGACTGAAGCAACCAAGCCTCTCTCCAATTTCATTTTAATTGATTTCCTGTTCTTTTCTGAGAAAAGTCATATTGCTTGATTATTGTTAGTTTTCATATTTGTAAATCTTAAGGCTACACAGTACTGTCTCACTCTCGGCATTATCAGATTTTTCATCAACGAGCTGCAGAGCAGTGCTCTTTTAGAAACTCCAACTTGACTCTAGCTTTTTCTTAGGCCCCAGAAACTGAGATTGTTTTACAGCCAAAAGACCTCTCCTGCCAAGCAGAGTTAACCCCCTTTGTGCAGAAAGATGTTATTCTCCAAGAGTAGGAAAGCCTCCACAGCAATTAAAACTTCAGGTCTGAATGGGACAATTTAAAAATTTACTATGCTGTGAAGGTCTGTATAATAGTTTTATTATATTGTATGCTCTGTATATAGTTGAGATGCTTTTTATATTGAGTTGGAGTTTATAGCTAAGCAGGGAGGAGTGTTGGGTACTTAATATTTCAATAATATTTGAGTAATATTGTAGATATATTGTTTAAGCATTCTTGTTTGTTATTATAATTATTATATTATAATTCATTATGGGTTACATGTAAAAATGTATGAATTACATGTACGCACCTCAATTAAAGTAAACATGAAGTACACAACTTATCCCCGATGCTCTTGTTTAGCTTTCAATTAGTCTTGATGTTTTGGAGTAACAAAACACCACAACAAGTTCTTGTTGGTTTTATCAGAGTGTATTCTCTTCAAGTGTTCAAGAAGTCTGAATGGTTTTGTTGCCTCATTTGAAAAAAGAACTTTTTCACAGAACACACACGTGGGCTGCTGTTGGTTGCTTAGTGCCGGTATAAATCCATATTTCAGATATTCCACACTGAACCACCCACACTTCTTTTTCATTTGGTCTCCTTCTGCTATTTTTGTTTAAGTCCAGCCTCAAGGGCTGCGATCAATAAAGGGAGAATTTATTATGTCATCGTAGCTCAAGCAAAACCTGATTCTGCCTAAAAGGTTATAAAACGGGGGGTGGGGGGGGGGTTAGAAATACCTCAGATAGGTCATGGGCTAGTGAAATGTAGTCAAGACCATTCTAAAGGGCTTGGGTGGCATGGCTCGTTGAGCCTGAAGGGCCAATTCCATGCTATATCTCTAAATAAATTAATGTTTTTGCTGTTTTAAATTGTTGTATTATTTACTGGTAGTACCATATCAGTTACCCATTTAAAAAAAAACAAAATTGGTGAAAAGTTTTCCCTGGAGAAAATCGTTTAAAAATGAAACACTGAATTTGGCACAACTGCAGTGCAGTAATCAGAGAAATGCATAACCCCTTAAAGGTATATGCCCTGTGGTAACCAGAGAGCAGCCACATATTACATCCACCATGGAGAAGAGAGAGGTCCAGAACTTAGGATAATGGCATCACAATGTTCATAGTAAACAATCATTCCAGGAGTAAGGCAATGTAAATAAGTTATAGTTATGGAGAAGATCTCATTGGAGCCAATATAAAAAGATCCTGGCAGGAAGTGTTTTCCAGTAGTGAGAATCCCTGCATAATATTCATTTACTTTGATATGCTTGTATACAGATCATTAAGTGAGATTGTACAGAAGCAAAATGAGACTAAGTATGCAAATGATATATTAAACACAAAGTACACTGCAGATGCTGGGGTCAAATCAACATGTACAACATGCTGGAGGAACTCAACAGGTCGGGCAGCATCCGTGGAAATGAGCAGTCAACATTTCTGGCTGAGACCCTTCGTCAGGACTGAAGGGGGGGGGGGCAGGGGCCCTATAAAGAAGGTGGGAGGAGGGTAGGAAGGAGAAGGCTGGTGGGTGCCAGGTGAAAAACCAACCAGAGGAAAGATCAAGGGGTGGGGGAGGGGAAGCAGGGAGGGGTTAGGCAGGAAAGGTGAAGAAAAAATGTAAGCAAATGATATGTTGGTCATTATAAAGAGAAGAATTGATTACTTGAGTAAGATGTAGCATGGTGATTAATCCAATGCTATAACAGCTCAGGTCATTCCGGAGTTTGGAGTTCAATTCTGGCTCCGTCTGTAAGGAGTTTGTACATTCTCTCCATGGCTGTGTGGATTTCTGCCAGGTGCTCTGGATTCACCCAGTCCAAAGACATAATGGTTAGTAGATGAATTGGCCATTGTAAGTCATCCTGTGAGAAGGCCAGTGTTAAATCACTGGGCCACTGGGCGGTGTGGCTCGTTGGGTCAGAAGGGTCTGGTTTGTTCTGTGTTTCTAAATAAAATTTAAAAATAAATGAAGTACGACTGTCTAATAGTGATTGTGATATGATAGAATTCACCCTGCAATTTGTGAGGAAGCAACTAAAATCAGATGTATCAGTATCACTGGAGTAAGGAGGCATGAGAAAGGAGCTGGCCAAAGTTTATTGGAAGGGGACACTAGCAGGGATGATGGCAGAAAAACAATGGCTGGAGTTTCTGCGAGTAATTCAGAAGGTTCAGGATAGATAGAAAAAGAAGTATCCTAAAGGGAGAATGAAGCAACTCTGGTTTACATTTTAAGAACTGAAGACTGGCTTCATTTTATAACCAGAAACTAAGCAAACTGTTAGTTGGAAGTTTACTTACATTTGCTTTTAATCTTACAAGTGGCAGATGCAGTGTTTAGAAAGCCAAGGTAAACAAACAACAAAGGAGTGAATATCCATCATAACTGGAAAATTGCAAATGGCACTCCACAGTTTAAGAAGGGAGTGAAGGAAAAGAAAGGAAATTATAGGTCAGCTAGCTTGAGTTCAGTGGTTGAGAAGATGTTGGAGTCCATTATTAAGAATAAGGTTTTGGGGTACTTGGAGACACATTGTAAAATAAGACAAGTAAGCATGGTTTCCTTAAGGGGAAAACTTGCCTGAGAAATCTGTTGTAATTCTTTAGGAACTGTTGGGCAGTATAGACAAAGGAGAGCTAGTAGATGTTGTTTACTTGGATTTTCAGAAGGTCTTTGACAAGGTGCCTCACTTGGCAATTGGGAGTTCTTGTGCAAGACTCCCTAAAGGTTAACTTGCTGGTTCGTCAGTGGTAATGAAGGCAAATGCAATGTTAGCTTTCATTTGAGGTGATTAAAACAAGGATGTAATGCTAAGGCTTTATTAGCTATTGGTCAGACTACACTTGGAGTATTGTGAGCAGTTTTGGGCTCTTTATCTAGGAAAAGATATGATGGCATGGGAAAAGGTCCAAAGTAGGTTCACCAAAATGATTCTGAGAATGAAAGGATTACTTTATGAGAGGTATTTGATGGTTCTGCATGTATATTCACTGGAGGTTAAAAGAATGAAGTGGGGGATCTCACTGAAACCTATGCAACATTGAAAGGACTAGATGTTTCCTATAGTGGGTGTGTCCAGAACTGGGGGGAGGGGGGGGAGTACAAGTCCTTTAGAACAGAGAGGAATAAAAATTTCTTTAGGTAGAAGGTGGTAAATCTGTGGAATTCATTGCCACAGGTGACTGTGGAGACCAAGTCATTGGTATAGTTAAGATGGCAGTTCATAGTTTCTTGATTAGTAAGGGCATTGAAAGTTTTGTGAAGAAGGCAGAGGGATGGGGTTGAGAGAGACAATAAATCACCCATAATTGAACAGCAGAGCAGACTAGATGGGCTGAATGGCCTAATTATGTTCCTATGTCTTCTGGTCTTAAGGGCTTTATAGATTTGGTCCTAGAAAGACTGTATTTGAAGATGGTGAAGATTTACTGGTCTGTCCAGGGAAGGTGGATTTACCATAAGAAAAGAGATTCAATTGACTTTGCCTGCATTTGATTAGAATTTGGAAGAATGAGAGGAGATGCCATTGAAGCTTATGTAATTCATAGCAGACTGAGTGATTCAGGATGGAACATTCTCTTGGCAGGTGAGATCTGAATGAGAGATTAACATCTCAGAATAAGCAGTAGGCTGTTTAAGGCTGTGATGAGAAGAAACTTCTTCATGGAGAAGGTGGTGGACTTTTGGGATTCTATATCAGAAATTGATGAATTTTAAGGGAATTGAGTAAAATTGGAAAATTGCAGAAAAAAAAAGGCACTGGTGGAAGATCAGGCAGAAGTTAATCTGGAAAGGTTGGCATCATTGAGCCAAACTTTGATTGTTGTTAAACGATCAGGAGCACTTTCCATTGAGTATTATACTTTTACTGTCAACAGCTCCATGGCTTTCCATTGAGCTTCGAGAGCTTTTGGGCACCCGTATTTACTAATTGCTAGTTGCTAAGTTTTTGTGTTTTCAGTTTAATCTTGTCAAGTTAATTGTGGCTGGCAGGTGTTTCCCTGCAGTCTATGATTATTTAAAGAGGACTCTTTGTCAGTGCCTTATTGGGGTCATTGTGTCTGTGAGGAGGAATTTTCATGGTGTTGCTCAGTCACTCCTCTCAGACTCTGATTCTGATGTTTAAGCTCTTGTTTCTGTCTCTTAATTAGCTTTCAATTCAACGGGTATATTTAATGTCTGAGGAATGTTTATAATATACATCCTGAAATTCATTTTCTTCACAAACATCCATGAAAACAGAGGAGTGCCCCAAAGAATGAATGACAGTTAAATGTTAGAACACCAACGCTTCCCCCAGCTCCCCCTCCCATGCATAAGCAGCAGTAAAGCAATGACTCCCCCCACAAGAAAAAAGCATCAGCACCCCCCACCGAGCACTCAAGTGTGCAGGAAAGCATCAGTAAAGACACAGATTTGCAGTAGCCCAATTACTAGTTCACCCAGTAATTCCACATACCACAGGTTCCCCAATAAGAGAAAAAGAGGTGACTCTGTTTTACAGTGAGGGTAGACATAACAAAACAACTCACTGATTTGTGGTGCTAAAAGTCTGTTGTGTCACTTTTTCTGAGCTCTGTGCCCAAAGAATGGGCACCTAGGCACACAGCCAGCAGCCAGCTCACTGCTTTCGATGTTCCTTGTTCTCCCATGACATATCAGGCGGCTGCACCAGCCTCGAATCAGCCCGCCTCCAGAGCCATGAAAACCGTCACGCTGAAGGTGCGCTAGTCTTCCAGGCCGTGTCCTTGGCGTATTGAAAAGCGGCCAGTCATAAGGCCCTGAGAGTAGGTCCCATTCCCACAAAGAACCAAAGTCAGCATATAACTCCAGGTCAGGGTCTTCAAAAGAACCCTGAAAGAGGGAGAAAAAAGAGAGAGATTAGAGATAGAAATAGAGCTGTTTCCAAAGATGGCGAGTAAAGGAGTCTCCATTAGGTGCCATTATCCTAAGCTCCGTCCCTTCGATCCCCTTTCTGGGGATCATGCCATGCCATTCCCCTGCACTGGCACGTGCACTAACAGAACATATGGAAAATGGACTCATTGAAAAGTACAGCACAGAAACAGGGCCTTCAGTCCATCTAGTCTGTGGGAAAGTATCTAAATTGCCTAACCCTGTCGACCTGCTTCCATACCCCTCCCATCCAAACTTCTCTAAAATGTTGGCTAATGAATTCCCTATAATCGCATGACTTGCGCTAGCAGCTTGTTCCACAATCTTACGACCCTCTGAGTGAAGTTTTCCTTCATCTTCCCCTTAAACATTTCATCTTTTACCCTTTTACCCTTGACCAACACTTCTAGTTGTAGTCCCACCCAACCTCAGAGGAAAAAGCCTGTTTGCATTTACCCTATCTATACCCCGCATAATTTTGAATACCTCTATCAAATCTCCCCTCAGTCTTCTATATTCTAGGGAATAAAGTCCTAACCTATTTAATCTATCCTTATAACTCAGGTCCTCTGGTTGCTCAGCCATCCACTTCAAAATGCTGAGGACGCAACTCAAGGTGTGTCAGACTCTGGCAAACAGGAGGTAACATACCATCAGGGGATCTCGATCTCATCCACTGAACCTCTTTTCTTTCCCTCTATGTAACAAATCCCTTACCACCATGGATTGCTTCTTCTCCCCCCTTCCCTTCAGTCGCAGAGCCGTACTTAGTGTCAGAGACCTAACCACTGTGACTTTTCTCTGCTAGGTCAACCCTCTCAACAGTATCCAAAATGGTATACCTGTTGTTGAGTGGAATGACCATGAGGACACTCTACACTGGCTGTTCAAGTCCTTTTCCATTCCTGATGGCCACCCAGTTTTCTGTATGCTGCAGCTTGGGTGTAACTACCTCTCTATATGTCTGATCTACCATCCTCTCAGCCTCTCAAATGATCCAGACTTCATCCAGTTCCAGCTCCAGCTCCTTAACATAATTTGACTAATGTCATTACTGACATGGTATTCTCACTGTGTGCATAATTTCCAAAATCAATTTTATTTTTATCTCAGGATTCTTTTCCTCTTAGTCTTTTCATACAAAGCTGAACCTATCAAGTTCAGGGAAAGGGTAACAAACGTGAACGACGTGGGTGATCCCAGCCATTATCAGTACTCTTCAGAGATTGTCTGCTTGGCATCAGTGGTTGCATAACGAGGACGTGTGATATACACCAGCTGCTCATAGGAACATCCACCATCTGCTCCGGTGGTTTCCTGTGACCCTGAACAGGGGGCTAAGCAGCTACGACACCTTGTCCAAGGGTAAACTGCAGGCTAGTGGAGGAAAGGAGCACCTTACACCACCACACCACCACCCAGTATGTGAATATAGCAAATATTATTTCGAGCAAGAACCAGTCTTCATTTCTTATTGTACACTGAAAGCAGTAAATTGAAGCCAAAATCTTAGGCTGGCACACAGACTAAGAGATATGGTTTGCAAAATGATGACCATGATGTATTTGCATATGCATCAGCCAAACATTAAAACAATAAGGTTGTGTTAATTGGCCTGCATCAGTTCTTGCAGACCAGTCTGATCCATCACTTAGCACATCAAATAGCTAATCTATCAATGGATGGGAATCTGGCTCTTCGTCATTAGAAGTTTTAGAATGTCTGTGTTAATTAATTTTTCCCAGCAAAGGCATTTGAACCTTCAGAAATGTCTTACTAGTCACCTCAAAGGATCTATTTTTCACCCTAAAGTATTGAAGTAAATGATGTCATTGAAACTATTGAAATCATATTGAGTCACCCTTTGATATTAAAGAAATAAAATGTGATGCAGTTTCCAGAAGAATGCCTGTTTCTTTCATAGAATTATAAACTTCTATATCACCAGCTTCAGTGTCTCTCTGGGAACTTAGATCATAGTCACAACAGTCTTTCTGCAGGATATCACATACTTTTGCTTAGAGAATCTGAGCCTGTGAATACATTGCTCATTAGACAAAATAGGATAAGAGGTGGCAGCCTTGAAAGTTCCTGTGAATAGTTCATAGACAGGCACGTATTTTCTTGCTGTACCCCAATCCTCAACTATCTTTAAATGACCTGCTATGACCATTCAAAGTCTCTTGTAATATAGAATGCTGCCAGTTCAATCGCCGCTAAGGCAACATTGAATACTTGGCTCAGTAACTGAATGCTGGAGAATAAAAACTCTGTTTGGACCTTGGAAGATGTTTGACCAGTTACTAGTCTGTTCTGAGGCAGAATTGTCAGGCCTCCTGCTATTAGGAAATTGTTACTTTAAATACATAGTGGAAAAGCGAGAACATTGTGTAATATGTTCCTGGTTCTACTGAACATTCTCTATAATGGTTGTTGCATGGAGCTTCACCCTGCAATATATGTTCGTACTGGCAAAGTATTTTGTTTGCTTCCAGTGAATCACAGATATATGCCTGACACCAGCAAAAGGTCAGATGTTCTAATGAGGATCATGCCTGGAGGTGCACCTTGCAATTTTGCGATTGACATGATCTGATCCAGAAATGATCACTAACATAATTTGCTAAAGATAAAATTGATTTTGGGTCACACAAAAAGGAACAAAGCAATGTGATCTAATGCAAGTTAAATTTTTGCTGTCTGTTCTTGTTATATATTTTTTCTACTTGAATGGCATTCAATCATTATTTCATTCACTAATCTGCCTTTAAGATTTCAGAACATGGAACTATTCTTATTGATGTTGTCTTTTTTCCATTTTAGAAGATATGAGATTTTTTTTTCTGCCTAACCTGACCAATACTCTTCAGAGATTGCCTGGCATCAATGGTTGCATAACCAAGACGTGTGATATCTTCTGCATTTCATTTTGTATACTTTCATGGTAAAGTAACTGGAATACTTCTCTTTATTTAATAGCTTTATCCTACACTTACGTTTCTATAGTGCAATTATATATTCAGATCAGAAAGATGTCATCAATCTCAGTTAAATATCCTTAGACCCCATGAACAAAGATGGCAGTAATAACAGCAGGGAAACATGAATATTAATGTTAATACTTTTCGAAAACAATAAGTTCTTTTAAATTCTGATATTACATACAGACAAGAACAAAATGCAATGACAAATATACTGTACTTAATACGATAGCTAACTCCCTATAAGTCTATCTATATTGATTTTACTTGGTACAAATATGATGCTGATAAACAATTCTCATGAACAATGCAGTAAGAATTAGACTTATACTGACTAAATTTGTTCCTTCCTTCAACAAAATTAATTTCCAGGCTTTCCTTATGAAGCAATTTTGTCCGTTACTTTCATCAAAGTCTAAAAAATTCTTTGTGTATATTCAAAATGTGAATTTTACTATTTGCCTGCTGATGACAGGATATCAGAATTATCATTTTTGTCTTGCTGACATGAAGAAGAGGATCTTGTGCAGAAAGAAATCAAGTATATTTCAACAACCACACACTAAACAAACCAGTGGGGTACTTTTCTGAATCAACAAGAAGACATATTAATTTGTTATGGTTGTACAATAATTCCAGTTCCATGAGGAAGGAGAGAGGTTCCAACCCATCATTAACACTCTAGACCCTGAAAGTATAACCACCAATTCTTTCTACATATTTCTAAACTTGACCTAAATAGTGCATAGCACCAAGCTGTCAATAGCTATTTTACTAACCTTGTTTTAGTTACAGTTATTGACCATGCAGGTAACATCAGTTGTTGAGCAAAATATTTAGAGATGCTAAGAAGAATTCCATATACTTACTGTTCAAACATGGGTAATTGCAACACTCAGATAGTTAACATTAAAACAAAATACCCTCCTAGAATGATGCAACGTTACACCACCATCCAGAATGCCTACTGTGCTATTTCACGCCCTCACTTTGGGAAGTCTGATCACCTGAGTGTACTTCTACTCCCTGAATATAGGCAGAGACTGAAGACTGCAGCACCAGCAGTGAGGACCAAGAAGGTATGGACAAAGGAAGCACAGGCATGCTTACAGGACTGCTTTGAATTCGTGGTCTGGACCGTATTCAGGGATTCATCTTTGAATCTGGATGAGTATGCTGTAGTTGTTACCAATTTCATTAAAACCTATGTGGATGAGTGTGTGCTTACAAAGACTTGCTGCACATTCCCAAATCAAAAGCTGTGGATGAACCAGGAGGTACGTCATCTGCTAGATCTGTGGCATTCAAGTCTGGTGATCTAGGTCTATACCAGAAAATCAGGAATGAATTGTGGAGTGCTATTTCAAGGGTGAGAGATAATTTTGAATGAGGCTGCAGGTGACATCAGATGTATGACAGCTCTGGCAGGGTTTGCCAGACATTACTTCCTACAAAGTGAAACCAATAGTATGATTGGGAGCGATGCTTCACTACCAGATAAACTCACCACCTTCTATGCCTACTTTGAAAGGGAGAATATAACTGCAGCTGTGAAGATCTCTGCTGCACCTGTTAACCCTGTGATCTCTGTCTCGGAGACTAATGTTAAGCTGTCTTTAAAGAGGGTGAACCCTTGCAAGGCAGAAGGCTGCGATGGAGTACTTGGTTAGGCTCTGAAAACTTGTGCTAACCAACTGGCAGGAATATCCAAGGACATTTTCAACCTCTCACTGCTATGGGTGGAAGTTCCCACTTGCTTCAAAAAGGCAACAATTTTACCAATGCCTGAGAAGATTAATGTGAGCTGCCTTAATGACTATCGCCTGGTATCACTCACATTAACAGTGATGAAATGCTTTGAGAGGTTGGTCATGACTAGACTGAACTCCTGCCTCAGCGAGGACCTGGACCCATTGTAATTTGCCAATCGCCACAATAGGTCAATGGCAGATGCAATCTCAATGTCTCTTCTCATGGCTTTAGAGCACCTGAGCAACAGAAACACCTGTGTCAGGATGCTGTTTACCGACTATAGCTCAGTGTTTAACACTATCATTCCTACAATCCTGATTGATAATTTATAGAACCTGGGACTATGTACCTCTGCAATTGGATCCTCAATTTCAGCTTTTGCAATTTGACAGAAAAAATCAAGTGGCTTTAAATGTTCCTCTTTATTGCACTAAAAATCTTAAAACAACATAAGCTAATGACATTGGTAGCACGGTTGCATAATGCTTAACAACACTAGCAAACTGGGCCCAGTTCCACCGTCGTCTGTAGAGTTTGTATGTCCTCCCAGTGATCGCTTGGGTTTCCTCAGGGTGCTTCAGTTACCTCCTACTTTCCAAAGATGCACAGGTTAATGTTAATTGTTCATATGAGTGTAATTAGGCAGTGTGGGCTCATTGACCTGGAAGGATCTGTTAATGTGCTGTCTTTAAATATCATCATCGTTGTTGGCAGCCGACGATCACAGGCGATCATGGGTTTGCACCTCTGGTGGACTGTGTCCTCTCCAGGGCACAAGCCTGGGCAGGAAGATTTGAAGAATCGGCTGTTGCCCATGCAGTGGGTTCCCCCTCTCCATGTCACTGAAGCCTTTCCCATGGGTGGGTAAGGCCACAATGCAGCGGAGGTTTAAAATCAGAGTTTTCCTCCTCCTAGGTGGGCTGCTGTCCAAGGCTAACGAGCCCCACCTGCCCGAATGACTTTAAATAAATACAAGTAATAAGCATATAAGTTTGCACACCTCATATAAGGTAGAAATTCAGTACCTAAGGCTCAAAGGACATTAATACTAATGAAAAATGACTACTTATAACAGAAACTCACATCGATACCCATAGGGAAAACATGGTTATGACTACAAATCTGTTGCAATTACCAATTGCTAGTGAAGAATGGCTTCAACAGTTTTTGAAAACAAGTGATCAATGCCATTGAAGCTTGAAGGGAATTGAGTTTCATAGTTTGGTAAGATAAATTATTGGCTCAAGAGTTAAAATTATACAAGTAAGATACAGCAAAATAGAAAGTTTAAAACTATGTAGGATTAAATAGAATTTGATAAAAAGCATGGTTGCCATAATACAGTCATTAAGCTGGTGTTATACCCACAAAAGAATGTGCACCATTGACCACTGTGTGCAAAGAAGTTTGGTGGATATCTCAAAAGGTCAGGCAGCATCTACGGAAATAAATAAATAGTTGACTCTTTGGACCGCAACCGTCCTTCAGGACTTAAGTCCCAAAGAAGGGTCTCGGCCCAAAACATCGACTATTTATTCCTTTCCATAGATGCTGCCTGGACTGCTGAGTTCCTCCAGCATTCTGTGTGTGCTACTTTGGAGTACCAGCATTTCTCATGTTTATAATTTCCTGGATATCTGCTGTCTCTGAACAACAGCATAGACCATATAGTATTGCAATCATGTCTTTGCAATTACAATTGTTTAGAACTGTGCTTTTTGTCTGTTATATCTAGCTACTAAATTTTTTTAACTACTTTATATGATATCCTTGATAGGTCATCATAAAATATCCATAGGCAATGCTTAGAAATTCTCCTTTTCCAGTCTTCAGGATACTCAGACACCAAACCATTGTCTGATAGAGGTAAATAGGAATACCTCTATCAATAGGAAGAAGCGCCGTCGACACTTCAGGCCAAGACCCTTCGTCAGGACTGAAAAGAAAGATAGTAAGAGAGTCTTTCCTTTCAGTTAGTCCTGATGAAGGGTCTCGGCCCGGAGCGTTGACAGTGCTTCTTCCCATAGATGCTGCCTGGCCTGCTGTGTTCCACCAGCATTTTGTGTGTGTTGCTTGAATTTCTAGCATCTGCAGATTTCCTCGTGTCCAATAAAGGTGGTGTTATTATCAAACAGAAGTAATATTGTAAAACTATATATTGTATTTATGATTAGAAACATTCAGAAAAGCAGACAGCTCAGCAAGCAACATATGACTGTAAAATACCTCTGAACTAAAAGGTCTTCAGCCAAGGCTACTGCTTCAGGATTAATGCATATATTAAATCTGATTTTTAATCCCGTTATGGTTTGAGATATTAAGAGCATTTTGGGATCACATTATAGAATTCGATTTGATTTTTTTTTGGTGTAGCTGAAGCTAAACAGTCTCCTCTATTCGATACAGAAGGTGGTCTATGTTAGAGAGATGATACAGTTGGTTTCAATTTTACGTCAGAAGTTAGTACATCTGGTTTATATTTGTCTCAGACAGTGAGGTGGAACAAGTTCAATCTGTGTTTCAAGGTATTCAGAAGGACACTGCAATCATGAGGCAGAAAACAGGCACTTGCCAGACGAGTGGTTGCTTGATTACAAATTGACTCAATGTAATAGGAACTAAATGCCACCATATGTCAAGAGGCAGCGATCTCTAAACATTCAACAGTGTCGCATTGACTAAGAATTGAAGTTGCAGAGGGATATGACGTCAATAGGGTTAATTTTTTGCAACCTCTTGAATTCTCAAGCAAGGAAGTAGCTTGGTAATGCTTTGATCACTGCTGCAGAACTACAGAGCAATTAAAAATAAACGTCTACAGAGATTGATCCTTGTCTTTTGTTCTATGAAAGTCTCATCTGCTGTTTTCCTGCATGCATGAATAGAATTAGCGAACCCAAGGTTGTCTATGGAGAAAGGTATGATTTATAAGAATGTCATGTCTTTTATTTATTCATGAAAAGTTAGTATTGCAAAGCAATCTGTGATAGACTGATTCCTCCATTATTAATACCTTAACATACAGACCAGTACATTCAAATCTTGGTCAATCCTTTGAGTCAGCTGTTCAGAGCTAACTTGGCTAGAAGGGCCTTGAGTTCCTGTTCCTGAACCATTCCTAGAACTCTCCATGGTAATATTCATGTATAGAACATTCAGATTCAAGGATGGATAAAGATAAATAGTAATATGCTGGAAGTTTATCTCTGTATAGCGTCAACAACTTGCAGAGAATGAAAGGCAGAAGAATTTAACCTCATCTAATTATATAGATCCATCTTCTTCATCCATTGCCTAAATTTTGCAATAACAGCATTCATCACTAACCTTCAAAAAGTGGAATATTTGTACCAAGGATTTCACTTCACCCAATTCTAATTTTTGGTGTCTGCTCTCTGGAATCTCTGGAAGACAGAAACTAGGATGTTATCATGCAGGCTAAGCAGACAGTTTATGGGAAAATTTAAACTAGAAAGTAAAATATTGCTAGTTATTCATTACTGATTTATACAGATTAAATTAAAAATTGGGACTTATAGATGAGATGAAGGTAAGTGCTTTAGTATCATAAAATTTAAAGATGTTAAAAGAGGTGTGCTTAATTTGATATTCTAAAGCAATGTGGAATTTTGAAAGAACTAGTATGAGGGAAACTAATGTATATTTTTTAAGATCAAGGATAGGTCCACAGTGGTACAGCAGGCTGAGTTGTTGCCTTGTAGATCCAGTGACCCAGACTTGATTCTGACCTCTACTGGCACCAGTGTGGAATTCTCTCAGTGGTGGCATAGGTTTCCCCCAGTGCTTGGCTTTCCTCCCACATCTCCAGGAAGTGATGGATGGTAAGTTCAGAGGCTGTTACTACTTCTAGAGGCAGGAGATAGGAAAGGTTAATAGGCATATGAGAAGGAATTGCTAACAGGGAAATAAGTGGGAGAATAGGTTTTCTCTATGAACTTGCATAAACTCAATGGGACAAAAATATAATCTTACTTTTTTTATTATTTAGAGATACGGCACAGAACAGGCCTTTCCAGCCCAATTAGTTTCACCACCCTGCAACCCACCACTTTAACAGAAGCTTAAACACAGGATGATTTACAATGCCCAATTATCCTACTAACCTGCACTTTTTTGGACTGTGGGAGGAAACCAGAGCACCTGGAGGAAACTCTGTGTTTCATGGGAAAGACGTACAAACTTCTTACAGACGGCACCAGAATTGAACTCCAAATTCCAAATCAACCCAAGCTGTAAAGTGTTGTGCTATCTGCTATGCTACTGTAATGCTAGACAGACTTTAAGAGCCATTTATTGGTTAATTCTATATTCTTTAACTTTGCATCAATAGAATGGATCAAAAGTTGAATATCATCGATTCAGTAATCTCAAAAATATTTCCATCAAAAAGGGTTTTGAAGATGCATTTAGTGGAGGACCAGGGTCCCAATAATTCTGTATTTCCATGGTCAACAATGTATTGCACACCCCAGTATCATATTGTGTTAATGGGGAATGCTGATTATTTCACTGTTAATACATCCACAAATTCTAGGCTGTAATCTTTATTTGTGCTTTGTAAATAAATACTCTATCTGCATTCTTTTCTGATCCCAGCAAATGGAAAGGAAAACAGTGTAGGAGAACTAGTATTCAGGGTATGGCTGAATTAGAGCCAAGTTATGTGGCAAAGGAAGTTTTAACTCAATCCAGGCTTCTTGATAAAATGTGGATTTGGCAGAGAATTTCCTCCTTTGGCAGCCTCTGCATCAGTGCCAAACCATCTGTTAAATGCACCTTGCAGAACCTGGTATAAAGAGGTTCGAGGCTGTTATCATCCCAATGGGGTTGCAGCCTTTGTCACCAGAGGCAGTATTCCCACTCAATCACATTAGTGACAGCATAAGATTGTGGAGAGCAAGCGCATTTGATAAAGCTACCAAGGGTCTATTGTTTCAAACAATGATCTCAATACGACTAACGCAAAAGAATCAGAGTTCACTTCAATGATCAAGACAAAGAAAAATGGAGTTACCAGCCAGAAAGAATGGGTGCTGGAAACGCGGTTTTTATTTATGGAGGCTACAATGCCTCTGGTTTCATAATACAGATATTACTGCCAGAGCATTACGAAAGCACCCATTTTTGAAAGGGTATCGACAACGTTATTGTGCTCCACTCTGCTGTTCCAGTGGCAACTCTTGTTTTGTAATGTGGAAGTGGAAAGTTCAGATATTTTGCTATTTCCACAAGCAGAGACTGGAGTGCCAATTCAGCTGTGAATCTATTGAAGAATGGAGTAAGCACATCAATAGACCATTACTATAAAGATAAGAGATTGTATGAAAACAAACGCTTCCCATCATTATGGACTGATGATTCTATTGGTTGGTAGAACATTAGTGATTGTTCTGGAAGGAGCATTAATATTGAACTACATTAGACTATTAGTGAGCCTGTCAGCCCTCCTATTACTTCAACATAATAAATGTCCAAACCCATTTTCAGTGCTGCTTTTATTGACAGAAAAGGGTGAATACAGGACTGAAGGTGTTATATTTGAATGAGTGCAGTATGCAGAATAAGGTAGATGAACTTGCAGCACAGTTACAGACTGGCATGAATGATGTTTTGGGCATCACTGGAAGAAGATTATAGTTGTCCAAGGATACACAATGTATCAACAGGGCAGGTAGGCAGAGGAGGTGGCATGGCTCTGTTGGTAAAAAATTGAATCAAATCATTAGAAAGAGGTGGCATAGGGTTAGAAGGTGTTGAATCATGTGGGTAGAGCTAAGGAACTGCAAGGGAAAGAAGACCCTGATGAGAGTTACATACAGACCCTCCCCCCACCCAGTAAAGATGTGGTCTACAAATTACAATAGGAGATATAAAATGCATGGGGAAGAGGCACAATATTACAATAGTTGTGAGGATTTCAATATGCAGGTAGATTGGGAAAATCAGGTTAGTGCTGTATCCCAAGAGGGCAAATCTCCAGTATGTCTAAGAGATGGCTTTTCAGAGCAGCTCGTGGTTGATCGACTAAGGGATCAGCTATTTTGGATAGGGTGTTTTGCAATTAAGCAGAATTGTTGCGAGACCTTAAGGTAAAGGAACCTTGAGGAGAATTGATCATAACATGATAGAAATCATCCTGCAATTTAAGAAGAAAAAGCTAATGTCAGATGTATCACTATTACAGTGGCGTAAAGAGAATGAGAGATGAGCTGGCCAAAGATGTTTGTGAAAGAACATTCGGAGCAAGGAGGCTACGGGTAAACGGCTAAGGATTTCCGGAGCGAAGGCAGTTTTACTACTCAGGGTAAAAGAGAAGCAAGACTGCGTAGGCGCGTGACGTCAACCAGTAGAGTGTGAAAGGTTTAAAAAGTAGACTGCCATATCCAGCAGGCAGTGTAGTGAGAGGCAGGAGAGTGACAGGGCTTTGGCTCAATGGGCTTAGACGGTAATGGGGTGAGGTGAGGTAGGTTTAACTGTTTTAATTGTGGAAAGGAGGTAGAATGTGTGTGAGGCCAGTTTTCTGTGCCCGGTGTCAAATGTGGGAAGTCCTGGAGGATCAGAGGGATCATGGGATCCGAGTCCATAGGACACTCAAAGCTGCTGCGCAGGTTGACTCTGTGGTTAAGAAGGCGTAGGGCGTAGGGTGTATTGGCCTTCATCAATCATGGCATTGAATTTAGGAGCTGGGAGGTAATGTTGCAGCTATACAGGATCCTGGTCAGACCCCACTTGGAGTACTGTGCTCAGTTCTGGTTGCCTCACTACAGGAAGGATGTGGAAGCCATAGAAAGGGTGTAGAGGAGATTTACAAGGATGTTGCCTGGATTGGGGAGCATGCCTCATGAGAATAGGTTGAGTGACCTCAGCCTTTTCTCCTTGGAGCAACAGGGGATGAGAGGTGACCTGATAGAGGTGTATAAGATGATGAGAGGGATTGATCGTGTGGATAGTCAGATGCTTTTTCCCCAGTGCTGAAATGGTTGTCAGAAGAGGACACAGGTTTAAAGTGCTGGGGAGTAGGTACAGAGGAGATGTCAGGGTTAAGTTTTTTACTTAGAGAGTGCTGAGTGTGTGGAATGGGCTGCCAGCAATGGTGGTGGAGGCGGATACGATAGGGTCTTTAAAGAAATTTTTAGGTAGGTACATGGAGCTTAGAAAAATGGAGGACTATAGGTAAGCCTAGTGATTTCTAAGGTAGGGATATGTTCAGCACAACTTTGTGGGCTGAAGGGCCTGTTTTGTGCTGTAGGTTTTCTATGTTTCTATGATGATGGCAGAACAGCATTAGCTGGAATTTCTGCAAGGAATATGGAAGGCACAGGATATATGAATATCCCAAAGAGGAAGGTATATTTTAAAGGGAAGATGGCACAACTGTGGCTCACAAGAGAATTCAGACCCAACATAGAAGCCAAAGAGAGGGCATATAATATAGCAAAAATTAGTTGGAAGTTAGAGGGTTAGGAAGCCAACAAAACCAACAGAAGGCAGCTAATAAGTCATAAAAAAGGCGAAGATGGAATACGAAGGTAAGCTAGCCAACAAAATTAAATGGGATACCAAAAGTTTCTTCAGATAAATCAAGAGTAAAAGAAAAAGGAGAGAGGATATCAAACTGCTGGAAAATAATGCTGGAAAGGTAGTAATGGAGGATAAGGAAATGGTAGATGAACTGAATAGGTTTTTTGTATCATTTGCCAATGTAGAAGACCTTAGCAGTATGCTGGAAGTTTGAGAGTGTCAGGAGGCAGAAGTGTGTGAAGTTGCCTTTACTAGGAAGAATATTTTTGGGAAACCTGGACCAGATGGTTTAAACCTCAGTGTTGTGAAAAGGCATGGCTGAAGAGATTGCAGAGGCATTATTAATGATCTTTTAAGAATCATTTGACTCTGGCATGGTTCCAAAGGACTGGAAAATTGTAAGTGTCACTCCACTCTTCAAGAATGGAGAGAGGCAGAAGAAAGGAAATTATAGACTTGCTAGTCTGACCTCAGTGATGGATAAGATGTTGGAGTTGATTGTTAACAATGTGGTTTGGGGTACTTTGAGGCACATGATAAAATAGGCCATGGTCAGCATGATTTCCTTAAGGGAAAATCTTGCCTGATGGTTCTTCAAAGAAATAACAAGTAGGATAGACAAAGTAGAATTGATGGATGTTGTGTACTTGGATTTTCAGAAGGCCTTTGACAGGTGCCACATATGAGGCTACTTAACAAGGTAAGAGCCCACAGTGAAGGTACTAGCATGGATAAAGCAGTGGCTGATTGGCAGGAGGCAAAGAGTGGGAATAAAGGGAGCCTTTTCTGGTTGGCTACTGGTGATTAGCAGTGATCTGCATGGGTCTGTGTTGGGATTGCTTCTTCATATATGTCAATGACTTGGATGATGGAATTAATGGCTTTGTGGCAAAGTTTATGAATGACACAAAGACAGGTGGAGGGGCAGTTAGTTTTGAGAAAGGAGGTTACAGAAGGTCTAGGCAGATTAGGAGAAAGGGTAAAGTGATAGATACAGTATCAGGAAGTGTATGGTCATGCACTTTGGTAGAAGAAATAAAAGGATTGATTATTTTCTATATTGAGACTTGGTAGTCCTTGTGCAGGATTCCCTAAAGGTTAATTTGCAGGTTGAGTAAGTGGTGAGGAAGAGAAATGCGATGTTATCATTCCTTTCATGAGAACTAGAATATAAGAGCAAGGAAGTAATGTTGAGGCTTCATAAAACACTGGTAAGGTGTCACTTGATATAGCATGAGCTGTTTCGGGCCTCTTATCTCAGAAAAGATGTGCGGACATTGGAGAGTGATCAAAGGATGATTTCAGGATTGGAAGGGTTATCATTTGAAGGTTATCATATTTGATGGTTCTGGGCCTGTATTCACTATATTCACAGAAACGAGAATAGAAAGAACTGAGGGAATATAAGTAAACAAATTCAATAATATACAATCATAATGGTTTGATTTCAGTTTCAACAGCTCTCAGTATTTATCTACACACAAATGCTTTCCACTCTCAAGTAGTATCATGGATTTTATTTTAATCTGGGCTCTTAAGGCCACCTCTCATTTCATTAGTCAATTTATGGAAAATAAAAGAGAAGTCAGATCAGATGGTGCTGCCCTCTGGTGGCACAATGGTGCAGTTAGCAGAGCTGCTGTCTCACAGAGCCCGAACTAGAATTTTATCCTGAACCCACCCTCCACCCCACCCCCAATGCTGTCTGTATGGAGTTTGCAGGTTTTGTGTGGATTTCCTCCAGGCGCTCTAATTTCCTCCCATATCCTGAAGATATGTGGGTTAATAGGTTTATTAAAGATAGACTATTACCCGTAATGAGTAAAGGAATGGTTGAATTTGGAGGTGGTGCAAATGGGAGAGGAGAATTGATTAAATATCTTGAATTGAAGAAAAATGGGATTAAGGTATGATTACATAAATAGCTGACTCAATTAGCATAGACTCAATGGGCCAAAGGGCTTAGTTCCATTCTCAATCTCTCTATGATTCTTTGCTTGCCACTCACGGAGACTCTTAAATGTCTCTAATGCACCTTCCTTGATTACCACTTCAGGAATCTCACTCCATGCATCCACCATTGTCTGTTTATAAATCCTACCTCTGATGTCCCCTTATACTTACCTCCAAATAGCTGAAAGGTACTGTATGTCCCCTCTTATTAGCCATTTACACCCTGGGAAAAATATCTCTCGCTGCCCACTCCATCTATGCTTCTTATCATCATGTACATCCTCTATCAATTCTCCTCTACTTTCCCATACTATTTACAATCCAAGGTTCTGGTAAAGTTTAGGGACTTGTCATTACCACTGAAATGCTCACTCACTGAGAGATCTGGCACGTCACCTGGTCCATTGCTTAGTACAAGATCCAGTATGGCCTATCTTCTAGACCAAAGGCAATATGTCTGTTTATATATTGTGTCAGGAAACCTTCCTGGATAGTGCCTAACAAAGTCTGCCCCATCTAAACTTTTTTTACAAATGAGATGCCAAATAATATCAGGGAAGTTGAAGTAACTCATGATACAAACCTACTAATTTTGCATCATTTGAAAATCTGCTTCCCGATCAGCACCTCAGTTTCTCTGTTGCTTTTGGGAAGTGTGTGGGGAGGGGTGCTTTGTCTATAAGAACACTCTTGATGAGTGATTGCTCCCTTCCTGTTTCTGACTTCAACTCACACAGACTTAGTGGACAATCCCTCCATGATGTCTTTCCTTTCTGCAGCTTTGATACTATCCTCATTAGCAATACTACTCCCCTACCTCTTTACTTTCCTCCTTGTCTCTTTTGAAATATCTAAACCTTGGAAAACCAGCAGCCATTCCCACCTCTATGGTAGCTAGGTCAGTGTAATAATCAGAATGTTGTAGTTCCATGTACTGGCCCATGTTCTAAACTCATCACCTTCTTTCCTGTTCCATCTTGCATTAGATTAGACCCGTTTTAAACCATTCAACCAACTACAATTAAACCCTTTCCTCTGCTCATTCTTCTTCACAGTTTCTCCACACACTGCATCTATCTTTACACCAACTACCTCAACCACTGTCCTAATACTCTAGTTCTCATCCCCCTGCCAAACTAGTTTAAAGACTTTCCAACAGCTCTAGCAAGCCTGCCTGCAAGGAAATTGGTTCTATTTGAGTTCAGGAGTAACTCGTCCATTTTGTATAAGTCATACCTTCCCCAGAAGATATTCTACTGATCCACCTTGCTAGGGAGGAGTGAAGAGAGTGTTAGTGGATTGAGAAAGAGGGGGGGCAGGGGAGGAGAGAAGGAAAGGGACTGGGGGGGTGCAGAGAGACGGGGACAAGGGAGATGGGGAGGAAAAAAACATACATAATCTCTGAAGTGCAGGTCAGAGAAGAGGTGCCAGTGGAGAGAGAATGGAGAAAATGTGTTAATATTAGAGATGGATAGCCTGCAGCAGAACAAGTAATTTTGAAACAGATGGAGAATCTAACTTGCCTGAAATTGCTGAATACAGTATTGAACCCAGAAGACCACAGTGTGCCCAGACATTCTATGCAATTCAAAATCTGATTTATTCATAGTCTTTTTACTTCTATTGAAATACATTTGTACAAATTGTAAAAGTACTCCTTACTATTGCATTCACATAAAATTGGTATTAAACATGTTCATCAAGTTTCACAAATGACTGGAAGGGAAGCTTGATTAAAAAGTAAGTCAGAAATAGGAGAGATTGGACAGGGAACAAAACTTGGGCGTATTTGGATTGCATGTACATACTCCATGTTCCACCCTTTGTGAGTCTTTTCTGTGCTGATTTTCTGATGCTGGATTGGCTGTTCAAAATAATTTCTTAATGAACTGCATTTTACACGAAGGTGAGATTTTGTAGACAAGAGACTCTACTTTCTTAGAAATCTGTAGAGATCTGGCATGATTTCAAAAACTTACACAGACTTCTATAGATGTGTAGTGGAAGTACTTCTATTCTGAGGCTGTACCCTCTGGTTCTGAACTCTCCCACTGTTATATACATCTTCTCCATGTCCACTCTGTCCAGGCCTTTCAACATTCACTGTCTTAAAGAGATCCCTCTCTTTCTTTGTAGGCGGAATAAAGGCACAGACTATCTTCTAAGTGGGGAGTAAACAGGGATTCCTAGTGCAAGATCCCCCTCTTTTAGCTCAAGCAAGTACAGGCCCAGAGCCATCAAATGTTCCTTATGCATTAACTATTTCACTCCCAGGATCATTCTCGTAAAATTCCTCTGGACCCTTTCCTATGCCAGCACATGCTTCCATAGGTATAGAGCCCATAATTGCTCACAATACTCCAAGTGTGGCCTGACCAATATAAATCCTCAGCATTACATCCTCGCTTTTATATTCTAGACTTGTAATGAATGCTGACATTGCATTTGACTTCCCAACTACTGACTCAACCTGCAAGTTAATCTTTCAGGAATATTGCACTAGGAATCCCTATTTGCTCCCCCACTTAGAAGATAGTCTAAGCCTTTATTCCTTCTACAAAGTAAGGTAGAAGTAGCAGACTCAACCAACCCAAGGGGAGCACCATTAGTCACGGAAAATCAACCAGAAAATGACTCTCTGTCTCCCGTCAATCAGTCAAACCTCTGTCAATTCTGTTACCTTTGCTGTAATACTATGGGTTCCTGACTTGTTCAGCAGCCTCATCTTTTCATCTGAAAATCTAAGTAAACAACAGGCGCCTTTAATAAAAATGAAAAACAATTTCCACAGCCTTAGTGCAGATAAAATCTGAATTAATTATCTGGAAATCATTCTTCAATATACTGCCTATCTATCTTGTTTCCATACTTGAGAGATGAACTGTTTATCTCTGACATCAGTGACTATACAACTAAATCAAAAAGAAAATAAAATGTGCTTATAGTTCTTGCTTTCTGATAAGGCTCTTAGCTTAGATCAAAGAACATGGTGTCAGACGATGGCAGACAGAAGATGAATAAATTATTAGTTTAACTTAATACTTTGCTTTTGATCGAAAAGTAGAAAAGGACATAGGAAAATACATTGACTCCTCCAGGGACTATATAACCTATTCTACATGAAATGTTTTGCTGTGATATATGCTTTCAATTTTTAATTAAATGAATACCAATGAAATAGTAAGTCCCCTGCTAGACTCATTGGATGAAAATCACTGAGATCTGCAAATTCATTATATTAAACTCAAAAAATATCCCTACAGGAGTTATATATCAAAGATTGTTAAAACATTAAAAACACACCAAGGATTATGAAAACAGACAAAATAGAATTGAAAAATCTATCAAGGAAAAGACTGGGAGCAGGAATGGGAGCAATCAGTACTATTACAGATCCTTTATTGTACAGATAAGTAGGCTCAAGAAAGTTATTTCTTTTATTTATTCACTTATGGGATGTGTACACCGCCATCTAAGCCAGCATTTATTGCCCATCCCCAGTTGCCTTTGAGAAGGTTGTGGTGTGCTGTTTTATTGAACCGCTGCAGTCCCTGAGGTTTAGGGGCACCCACAGTGCTGTTAGGGAAGGGATTCCATGATCTTGACCCTGTAACAATGAAGTTTCTCAATCAGGATGGTGAGTGACCTGGAAGGGGATTTCCAAGTGGTGGTGTTCCCAAGTATCTGTGGTTCTCATCCTTCTGGATGGTAGTGGACGAGGGTCTAGAAGGAACTTTGGTGTGTTGTTGCAGCGCATCGTGTAGATAGAACACACCGCAGGAACTGTTCGTTGATGATATTTGATTACATTCATTTATTGCAATAAAAACGGGAAGTTGTTGCTGCTTGGTTGAATTGTAAATGCCACACCTACATTTTAGAGTAATGAATATGAAATAAGTTTTTAATCTCACTTGGTTCATTAAGAGAAGTAAAAGCTTATGTGCTTCGAAAGGGAAAAGGAAAGGGTTGAATTTCTGGAAAGGCAAGAAGGTGTGGGAATAAATAAAGGTAGGAGATGTGGGCATGTTGAGTGGGAATGGATGTCATGACACATAACAGAAAAAATGGGAAGTGAAGTGAAGGGATGAGATGAGGGAGAAGAGAAAGGAGCGAAAAGGAAGTTGGGAATGTTATTGGGATGGAAATGGAGACTGGAAGGAGATAAATGGAGGAATGGTGGGATGGACAAACATGAAAATAAGTGGGGTGATGGGAAAGCAGAGGTAAATCTATGTGAGTGAATAGTGAAAGAAGAGTGGTGAGATAACAAAATGAGCTCAGAGGAAGTGGGTGATTGGTGAGGAAAGGAGAATATAGGAAGTTAGGGGAATAGACATATGAGGAGACTTCAATGGAAAATAGAGGATTGCAGAGAGCAAGATAATGAAAGAAGGGAAATAAGTTATCGAGGAAATCTGAGGGAAGAGGTGGGGTAACCAACAGTAGATAGGAAGACCCCAAAAGCAAGGAATGAAAGGAAGGTGTAGAAATATGATGTAAAAAAAGAGGAGAATTTGTGGGAAGATGGGAGGAGTTAGAGAGGGAGATAGAAGGAATGAAGAAAGTGAATAACAAATAAAAAATGAGTTCAGAGGGAATCAGAAAGTTGGGAAGATGATTTGGAGGCAAAGAGAGGCAAATAAACTCAGAGAAACAAAATTTTTTATATGGCATTAATGCTGAAAAGCGAGCTTAATCCTTTTTCAGTGGAATTTAATTCGTCTGTTTATATTGAGTCATGGTTAATGCATTTTATACCTTCTCTGCTAATCCATTTTAATAAAAGTTTGTCCTTTTAGCCAATGGATTTAAACCTTCCATTACAGGGAGGGCTCCTGCAGAAATTGATCTTTTTTTTGGCTCAATGCCACTAAAGTAATAGAGTTTTGTTTCAATTAGTCTGGTGCAGCAGAATTAATTTCCTCATAAATCAACAGCACTAACAGGAAAGTCTACAATCTCAGCACACCAAGAAGTTTGGCTGTACGTAAATCTAATGACCACACCGACCCCCTGGGACTCTGCAGGTTTCACTAAACATTCTCTTTTATCTATAGCCTATCCCTCCACTTGCTGCTACCTCCACAAGATCATTCTCTTTGTCCTGGTCATCAGTAACCGTTCATCCTCCCTAATGCCAATCCCGTTCCTCCTCTCAAAGTTGCCATTGAGTTTGGTTTTATTTTCCTTGTTCCTTATTCCTATTTTTATGAGGTTTTGAATTGCTTTAAATGCAGTGTTTAAGTGAAGGTGCCATTCCATAATTCCTTTTTTATTTTAATAATTCGTTAACTGTTGCAATGCCAAGTCATAAGAACTAAAATTCCTTCTGTAACATGCAGTTCCTCAACTTACATTGTGTTTGGTATGTCAAAAATTAAAAAGGGTTTTGAGAGGAGGATTAGGATTGGACAGGATTCAGGAGCCTAGTAACAATGCAATAAAATTGAGAAGTATAAAGCAAGGGATTAAGTGAATGGCAGTGTGTAAAATAAAGTATGATCTGGATTCAGTTTATGTCATTCATTGCTAACTTTAGAAGCCTCCATAACCCAATACTTTTATATCTGAAGATCATTTTGTAGCTGAAATGTCAGCAGCTTTCATGTTTTGTATTGACTAGTATAGTATAGCAGATGATAAATTCATTCACTTTGTAATAGTTTCACTTGAAATAGTTTGCTGTCAGTCATTGTAATGCCCTGAGTATTTTAAGAATGTATGAAGAGTTTGGGGGAAGGAGATGGAAAAGTCTTCTGTGATGTTTGAGCACAGTTAGCCATTATGATAGGCTGAAAAAGTGCCATGTAAACAAATGAACGAGTTCTCTAGACCGAGTTTGGTAGAAATGAGAATCAAGTTGCTGCTGTAATGGGTGGTCAATCTATTATTCAAATGTTACTCTCAGTAGTTTGGAAACTTATTCCAGGATATTTCTAACATAGATCAGATAAATTATAATCTCTTCAGGAGAATCAATGATCTATTATATTACCATCTACATGTCAGCTCACGAACCCTCATCTGACAATACTGTTTTTCCCTTTCCAATTCAGAAATTAGTAAGATATTCATAGAATCATGGAGTTGTAAAGCATAGAAACAGGCCTTTCAGCTCACTGTGTTTCTGTCAACCATCCTATCTAGCTCGTTTGCATTAATTCCATTTCCCACTATGCCTTGCTTGTTCAAGTAACTGTCCAAATGCCTTAAATGTTGCTGCCTCTGTGACCTCTACTGACAGTGCATTCCAAAACTAAAAACACTTTATGTGAAAAATTTACTTCTGAGATCTGCTTCAGATTTTTTTTTTCTCAGCTTATGCTCTTCCAGTTTAGACATTCTTTCTACAGGAAACAGATGATCTATGCTTCTCGTAATTTTATATACTTCTAGCAAGTCACTTAGCCTTCTTTGCTGAGGATAAACAGATCCAGTCTATCCGATCTCTCCTCATCTCCAAGTCTTCTTATCCATGTAACATTCTTGTGAGTCTTTTTTGCACTTTGTCTAGCTGCATCTTTCCTGTAATGTGAGCACAACTGGCAAATAGGTCTTGAGGCTGAAAAATTATCCTCCACTACCAACCTGCCTCCTATTATCAAGCCAATTATATGTTCAATTACTCAGCTCTGTGGTCTAACTTTCTGGACCTGCCTACAGTGTGGACCTATGTCAAAGACCTTGTTAGAGTCCATGTGGACAACGCCTACCTTCCTGTTTTTGTCAACCATCTTAGTTACCTATTCAAAAAACTCGCTTTTAGAATAATGTAGTACATACTATAATTTACATTTCTGGGTACCAATAACAAATAAAAGGGCCATGGTACGCTTTTGTAGCCCATTCACAGACCATTACAAAGTAATAGAAAGTGCCAAGGGCAGTCCAATATCTCACAGTTACTCAGCAATAACCTGAACAGAGGTGCTCAGGACCATTCTGCTCCAAACGTAACTCCATTCAATAGTGACTGTCTTTGAATCAAGGAAACATTTGACTGAGTGTACATCAGTAAGACAAAGGAGGTGGTAAGAACAAGCCTGCACTGCTCCCTGTTACTATTGATGGTGAAGACTTATAAGTACCTGGGGGTGCACCTGGACGACAGACGTGAGTAGAGTACCAACACAGAGGCTGTGTACAATAAGGGCCAGAGTCTCCTCAACTTCCTGAAGAGACTGAGGTCCGTTAGAGTTTGCAGACCTCTCCTACACATGTTCTACCAGTCTGTTGTTAACAGTACAATCTTCTGTGTGATGGTGTGATGGCATCAACACAGGTGATGCCAACAGGCTCAATAAACTGATTAGAAAGGCTGGCTCTGTTATAGGACTCAACTGGACATACTGGAAGTTGAGATAGAATAAAGGACCCTCTGGAAAATCCTAGCAATTCTGCTGATGTTTCTTACCCACTGCATGCCACCTTGACTAAACAGAGGAGAATTTTCAGAAATCGGCTAAGACAACTGTGCTGCTCCAAAGAGCGCTGTACGTACGAAAATTTTCTTACCCTTGGCCATTAGTCTCTATAGCCAGAGAAGGGATGACACCTCCTGTTAAGATTGTTATTACTGTTTACCAGGCTCTGATTAAGCTCTGTTTAGCTCAGTTCACCACATCCTGTTATCGTGGGCACCCTGTGCAATATTGTGCAATACTACCATCGCTTCTTACCTGGACGGTGTGAATGTGCATCCTTTGACTGCCTTGTCCTTCCTTCTCTCATCATACATGAAACAAAGAGCCTTGTGGACTTGTTCTTGACTGAGAATAGTTTTCTAAGTGAGTCGAGATATTCTGGGGGCTGGTGAGTAGATGCGAAATCCAGTTTTCAACACTTCGTGGAATTTTGATTTGTATTTGTTGTTCTCAGCGAGTTCTGAATCAGGAAGGCAGACTGATGGTCATGAATGGGGATGGATCCTTCTGCTGGGTTAGTGATATCATAGAGATGGTTTTGAGCTGGGAAATAGAGGGGTGCAATTGGAAGGCACATTAAATCTAAACCTTGAGGTTGAGGGATCTAATCATGTTTCTGGTGGGATGTGATGAAAATCAATGGCCCTATGCTGTGAGGTTCAGCAACTTTATCTAGAGAGGACATTGATCTTTGAAGGCATGAAGGAGCGGGCAGGGGTTGCAGCTAGGTTTACTCTGAAGTGAGGGACAATAAGGATTCTGAAAAACTGTGAGTGAAAACAATAATCTTGAAGAGTGGGAGCTTTTTGTGATTAGATTTTATCTGAAAATATTATTGAATGTGATTGGATATGTACTACATTGTCAATGATATTTATAAATTTTCTGTTGGGTCTCCTGTGTGTCTGTCACGATAATGGACAAAAGCATTTGAAAATTTGTGTGTGCTGTTCAGTGGCTTGTGGTACATATTTGGATGTCTTTTCCAAGAAATTCAGCACTTTGCAGTTGGACCACTCTTGCTTTAGTGACACTTACCTGCTCAAGCAGGTAACAGACCATGGAGGAGAGCACTTGAATATGGCTTTAAGTGGTTAATTTAAAAACTTTCCCTTTATAGTCATCCTCTCTTTAGCCCCACCACTACATGGCAAACAAAACATAATATTCACAAACAAGAGAAAATCTGCAGATGCTGGAAATCCAAGCAACACACAGAAAATGCTGGAGCAATTCAGCAGGCCAGACAGCATCTATGGAAAAGAGTACGGTTGACGTTTTCGGCCGAGAACCTTCAGCGGGACTGAAAACATAATATTACATTCTTCACCAATGAACCTTGGATTTCTTTTCCATTGATTGACAAGCAAAGACTGATGTACTGATTCTATCTGCATAGTCCACTTAGGTTTCTCTTCATTGTAAATTACATTATTTGTGACCTTCACTCATGTCAAACGTGTAAGACCTGCCCTACAGCATGCAATGCCTCGGAACCTGTACACAATATTTATTCGTCTGTTGGGACCTGTACTTTCAGGTTGAAGACATTTATTCATCTCCAGTCACTTTGGACAAGATGATGCCAGCTACTGTACAAATCACTGCAATCCTTCAAGTGAAGCACAGCTACGATGTTGTTGATCAGGGCATTTAGGAGTTGGACCCAACTAAATTTCCAGGTCAGGATAGTATATAATGTAAAGGAACCTGCAGTAGTGGAATTCCCATATACCCACTGCCTTCTCCTTATTGATGGTATAGGTGAGTAAGTATAATACAATTAACTGATAGCAAATGACGGAGAAAATTAATCTAGAGTTTGTTGGTCTGGGTACCAATCAAATAAGGCATTTTATTCTAGATGATCTGAGAATCTTGAGTGTTGTTTATCCTACAACACTCTGAGAATCTTGAGTGTTGTTTTATTTGTACACCCAGTCAGTCAAGTATTTCATCATACTTCTAACTGACTTGCCTCTTATGGATTGTACAAATGTTTTGTGGAGTCAGGAGGTACATCATTCGCTAAAGAATATCCAGGTTCTTTCATGCTGTTGTAGCCAGAATATTTATGAGGCTTATCTAATTGAATTGCCAGTCACTGATAACCTTTAGGAAATTGATGGTTAAGTGATGGTAGCTCCACTGAATGTCAAGAGTAGGTAGTTAGCTTCTCTTTTGAATCAGAATCAAATTCATATTTATTATTGCTGACATTCAGTGTGTAACGTATGTCATGAAATTGGCTGCTTTGTGGCAGCAGTACTGCAATAAAAAATTACCATGTCACAATACAAAATAAAACAAATAGTGTAAAAGAAAAACGGCGAGGTAGCATGCATGCATACATTTATGGTAGAGGGGAAGAGGCTGTTCTTAGTTGAGTTTGCATCTTCAGGTTCCCGTACCTCCTCCTTGGTGGTGGTACTGTAATCAGAACTCCAAATGTTGTGATAGTGAGAGTCCATAATGATAGATGCCACCTCCTCAAGGCACTGGATGTTAAAGATGCCCTTAATGTGGAGAAGAATGTGCCTGCTTTGGAGCTGGCTGGATCTCTCCAGAATCTTTTGACCTTGTGCATTTGAGTCTCCACACCAGTCAGAGTGCTCTCCATGGCACTTTTGTTGAAATTTACTAGAGTCTTTGGAGATCTACTAAATCTCCTCACTCCGAAAAGAGTAGAGCTGCTGTCATACCTTCTTCATGATTGCTGGGCCCACGATCGATTCTCTGAGATGTTGACATCCTGGAATTTGAAGGTGCTCACTCTTTCTACTGCTGACCCCTCGATGAGGACTGGTTCTCCCATCTTACCCTTCCTAAACTCCACAATAAATTCCTTGGTCTTGCTGATGTTGAGTGCAAGGTGGTTGTTGTGATATTTACTCAATCAGCCTACCTATCTCACTCCTGTACGCCTTCTCATTGCCACCTGTAAATCTGCCAGCAACGGTGGTGTCTTTGGCAAACTTGTGGATTCCATTTGAGCTGTGCCTAGACATGCAGTTTTGAAGATAGAGAGCGTGGAGCAATGGGCTAAGCACACATCCTTGAGTTGCGCCTGTGTTGGTTATTTGCGAGGAGGAGATGCTACTACTGATCTGCCCTGATTGTGGTCTCCTGACGAGGAAGTCGAAGATCCTGTTTCAGAGTGAGATACAGAGTCCCAGAATTTGAATCTTGTTGTTTAGTACTGAGGAGAAAATGATGTTGAATGTTGAGCTGTAATCAATAAACAACAACCTGGCATAGGATTTGCTGTTGTCCAGGTGGTCTAAGGGCTAGTAAGATCATGTACGCTGTAGATCTGTTGTTCAGGGAAGCAAACTGCAGCGGGCCCAGGTCCACGCTCAGGCAGAAGTTAATCCTAACGAAAATCAACCTCTCAAAGCGCTTCATCATAGTAGATTTGAGTGCTATCGGGTGATAGTTTGAGATGATTATTGCCTGGCCTTTTCATGGTGCCACATCATTTGTCAGCCATTGATTAAATGTTATAATGCATCCTGCTGCAGACAGCTTCATTTCTTGAGAAGTTGCAAATGGGATTGAAAACTGCAATCTACAGCAATCATTCCCACTTTTTACATTAGTATTGATGGAATGTCATTCAAGAGTGGACTAGAGACTTGAGGAAGTTCTGTAGTATTGTCCTGATATACTTGATCTTCAATAATCACTGCTGTCATACTGAAATGTATGACTCTAACCAAATAGTACTTTTCCTTTGATGCTCATTTCTCTGTTTTATCCAGTCTCTTTTATTGTCACATTCAGTTAAACTTTGCCTTGAAGTCAAGGGTAATGACTCGCAAAAACCTTTGGAATTTCGATAGTCAGAAATGCTCCAAAAGGACAAGGGGAAGCAAAGGAGGCTGGCGGGGAAGAGTGGTGGTAGTGATGGTTAGAGGAACAGAAGGGAGTGGTTGTTGGAGGTTAGAGAATTCAATATTGATGCTGTCAGGTTGGGGACTACCAATGCTGAATATGAAATATTCCTCTTTGATCTGTGTCTAGCTGAATCCTATTAGCACAGAAGGCCATGGACAGACTTGTCAATGTGGGAATGGCAGGTGGAATTGTGGAATTAAAATAGCTGACCATCAGGAGACCCTGGTTGTTACAGCAGATGGAGTGAAGGTGTTCGTTAAAACAATCCCCAACCCAACAAGTAAGTTTTGTTTTATAGCATTATCCCAATTGTATTTCATGTACAAGTTCTGCAACTGTGTTCCTTCACACCAAACATGGATTGGGTTACAACGCGTAATCTGTTTAAAGGTCTTTTCTATTGGCTTTCAATTTTTATGCCTATTAGCTTTCCCATTGGTTTGCACAGAGCAAGGAAAAGGCCATGCTGTTCATTATAACTGGATTCTGTAGTTTTTAGAGTTCCAAGTGGATAAACTCCATTTGAGCACTTCTGACTAAACATACATTTTTGGCTGTTGAGAGTCAGTGCATCATATCACAAATATTTCTTCATGAAAAATTATGTTTAGTTGCAAGTTTGTTGTTGCCAGTTAATTGTTCTGATTCTTCAGTTCAATGCTGAATGTTATTTTCTCAGATTTTTGACATTTTTATTGACAACAAGCCACAAAGTGATTTTATAGTCATTGGAATTAGTTTTCTTTAATTCTTAACAGAAAGAGAGAGAGAGAGAAAGGGTAAAAAAATAGCAGAGAGGAGAGGGAAAGGAGAGAACTGAATGAGGGATAGAGAAGAACGAAATAGAAAAAAGAGAAAGCGAGACCCCATCAACATTAACCTGAACTATTGCTCTTTTCTTTATTGCACTTCCAACTTAACTGTTCTTGTGGTGAAGTAGTTTTGTGGTGTCTATTTATGTAGCTATACTTAGATGATTAGTGTTCACTTGTGGGCCTTGATCATTGGCAGTGTCATCAGGTAATGTTAGACATTTGTGACTTAAATCTGTCTTTTATGATGTGTAGTAATCAGATACTAGGATTACCTGCAGCTTTGGTAACTAGATCAAAAGTTCAGTTGTTACTCAAGGTATTCAACCATAGTGGAAGATAGCTTGATGATATGAAGTACAGCATCATAACCATAAACTCACCCTATCCATTTCCATGCTCAGATCTTGAAATATATTGTAACTAATAAGCATGTTCAGCTTCTCAAAGTTTACCACTTACAGATATATTCACCCCAATAATTCCTTGCAACACCCTGCCTGTAAATTTCCTGGACATGTGGCACAAATGAGCTTTCAGCCTGGAATATAATTATGACCGAGACGTATACTTCTGAGAAAATTCCCAAACGAAATGGAGGCACAATGTCATTATAGTGTTACTGTTTAGTACTGTGATAAATGTAGCATTTTATTCAATACTTTTCTTCAGAGACCAGCTTTTCAACAAAGGAAATCAGGGAAGTTTTCAAGGAAAAGTATCTGTAATTCAAGGCACTCTGAACACCATCACTAGAAGGTTGAAATACAAAAAGGGAGGAAGCAATGCAATTGTCCTCTGACTTTTGAACATGGCGTTGATAATTAAGTGCCATACTCCATTCTGTGCAGTGACACGTTTTCCCACTAAACATTACACAAGAGCCTTAGTCCTAAACTGTCGATTAGAATTATAGATTCTTCATCAGTGACCAGCTTTTTGTATCTTTTTGTGCAATTTGCCAACCACCACAACATGTCTACATCTCATTAGCTCTGCTTTGGAGCACCTAGACGTGTGCAAAACATGTGTCAGGCTGCTATTTATCAGTTATAATTGTGTTCAATACTATTATCTCCTTGGTATTAATCACCAAACTTTAAATCCTAGGTATCTGTAGCTTTTTCTCAACTTTCTTATCCAAAATCAACAGTCAATGCAGATTGGTAATAACACCACCACCTCGATGATGGTGCACCTCGAGGATGTGTGCTTACTCCACTACTCTATTCTCTCTTCATTGTGTGGCAAAGCACAGCTTAAATACTGTTTATAAATTGGCCAATAACTCCACTATTGTTCATAGAGTTTTAGGTAGCAAGGAGAAGGCATGCAGCAGATTAGCTGGTTGAGAGGCAACATAATAACATGCTTGCACTCAACATCAGCAACACTAAGGAACTGATAATAGACTTCAGGAAAGGAAATCCAGAGAACATATAGCAATTCTCATTGAGGATTCAGTGGTAGAAAAGGTAATCTGCTTCAAGTTCCTGGTCATCAGCATATCAGAGGGTCTATCATGGGTCCACTGACGCAATCACAAAGAAGGCACACGAGCAGCTTTACTTCACTAGGTATTCGAGGTGATCTGGTATGTCAGCAAAGATCTTTACATATAGACTGCAGAAGGTTGTGACAGGTTGTATCAAGCATTCAATAGTTCAATTGTTCAATAGTTACATTTCATATCAGAGAAATGTGTGCAATATAGATCCTGAAATTCTTGTTCTTCGCAGACATCAATGAAAACAGAAGAGTGCCCCAAAGAATGAGTGACAGTAAAAACATTAGAACCTCAAAGCCTCCCTTTTGGGACAATGGAGTCTTTGATGAGATCAGTGCCTGCTATGGAGGTTCCAATGCGCAGGATTTCAAAAGGCTGC
This sequence comes from Hypanus sabinus, assembly GCF_030144855.1. Classification (NCBI taxonomy): domain Eukaryota; kingdom Metazoa; phylum Chordata; class Chondrichthyes; order Myliobatiformes; family Dasyatidae; genus Hypanus; species Hypanus sabinus. Next base: position 122,634,289 of record NC_082714.1, on the reverse strand, counting down.
AGAGGGCTGTAGACATTGTTAGCTCCATCCCTGCAATCCTCTCCACCATCAAGAACATCTTCAAAAGACGATGCCTAAAGAAGGTGGAATCTATTACTAAGGACCTTCACCATCCAGGGCATGTCCTCTTCTTGTTACTACCATCAGGGAGGAGCCTGAAGTTAGTCCCACACTCACTGATTTAGGAATAACTTATTCCCCCCCATCATCTGATTTCTGAACAGTCCATGTACCCACAAAGACTACCTCATTATTCCTTTTATTTCATTATTTATTTTTATACTTTATAATAATTTTATGTCTTTGCATTGAAGGCTGCTGCAAAACAACAAAATTTATGTCAGTGATAATAAATCTGATTCTAGTCTGGATTGTATTGGGAGACTTTATCATGTTTTATGTTACAGGTAGCTTTGGGAATGACATTTTCATTCTAAATTGCTGGAAAGCAGTGAGGTTTTGAGGAGAAAGTTTTTGCCCAAGTGAGTTGCTATTTCAATGAATGATTACTGACTTCTTAATTGGATTGAAACATTTTTGAAAATGCAGTTCAGGAGCCAAATTCGGCTTCCTGTGTGGATCATTTAACCCAAAATACTGCAACGGTTGGGGAGATTAATTATAGCTTCCATTTCTCTTTGCTGTCTAGCATCTCTTATTGAAAGTAGATAAGTGAAATGAAGATGATGGAGTTGGCCACATCAACAATCTTTAGCACATGTTAATTCTGAATTAAATGTCATTTAAGACCATAAGATATAGGAGCAGAAGTAGGCCATTCAATCATGGGCTGATCCAATTCTTCCAGTCATCCCCATTACCCTGCCTTCTCCCCGTACCCTTTATAAAACTAATACATAAATTCCACAAACAGAAACAGGCCTGAAACATTATTTGCTTTTGTGGTACTGGTTGAGTGCTAAATATTGAGACTAATTGCTGCATTTCTTTAGATTGTACCATGTAATCGTTTACTTCTAACAGAATGAAAAAAACAGATCCTGCGTTATATTATCTCACACAAATTAAAGAGGCAGGTCAGTTTGCCACTGTGCTTCAAATCTTTCCAATTTGCAGTGTGAAGTAGAATGATCAATACTTTTAGGAATGCATCTTTTGTTTGAGAGCTGCACAAGGGTTATTGCAGCTATTCTGTTACCTTAGTCCTTAATTAAATAACAAATTAATATGATAATATACATTTTTAAATAACTTCATTTTTGCTGAGTCCTTGCCTCATTCTATATGATGATTCATAAAGCCAATTGTTGATGAATTACAAAGGCAATATTTTAAAATAAACTAGTCTGTAGTTCTACCTTCATTAAACATTTTAACAAGGCAGCACCAAAGAAAAAAGTCGCAAAGATATTATATGAAATATAAAGCAAGTAATTAAAAGCCCAGCATTCACTAATTCATTCCTTCTACATTCAGGTGATAAGTGTAAATTAAATGCAGTGATCTACAGTATAAAACAGTGTTTGAATATATTTAATCTTGAGTAAAAATACTCTCCATATGTAATTTCAATCAGGCTGACTATACCTGTTGTTTCAAGAGGACAGTAAAATGACTTCACATTTCATTATAATATGTAGTATTATAATTGTGATTGTGGGAGATTTAAATTTTCCACACATAGACTGGGAAGCCCATTCTATAAAAGGGCTGGATGGTGTGGAGTTTGTAAAATGTGTGCAGGATAGTTTTTTGCAGCAATACATAGAGGCACCAACTAGGGAAGGGGCAGTGTTGGATCTCCTGTTAGGGAATTAAGTAGGTTAGGTGACGGAGGTATGTGTTGGGGAGCACTTCGGGTCCAGTGATCACAATGCCATTAGTTTCAATATAATTATGGAGAAGGATAGGTCTGGACCCAGGGTTGAGATTTTTGATTGGAGAAAGGCTAACTTTGAGGAGATGCGAAAGGATTTAGAAGGAGTGGATTGGGACAATTTGTTTTATGGGAAGGATGTAATAGAGAAATGGAGGTCATTTAAAGGTGAAATTTTGAGGGTACAGAATCTTTATGTTCCTGTTTGGTTGAATGAAAAGTTAAAAGTTTGAGAGAACCATGGTTTTCAAGGGATATTGGAAACTTGGTTCAGAAAAAGAGAGAGACCTGCAATAAATATAAGCAGCATGGAGTAAATAAAGTGCTTGAGGAATATAAAGAATGTAAAAAGAATCTTAAGAAAGAGATTAGAAAAGCTAAAAGAAGTTATGAGGTTGCTTTGGCAAGTAAGGTGAAAATAAATCCAAAGGGTTTCTACAGTTATATTAATAGCAAAAGGATAGTGAGGGATAAAATTGGTCCTTTAGAGAATCAGAGTGGACTGCTCTGTGTGGAGTCAGAAGAGATGGGGGAGATTTTGAACAATTTCTTTTTCTTTGGTATTCATTAAGGAGAAGGATATTGAATTGTGTAAGGTAAGGGAAACAAGTAGGGTAGTTATGGAAACTATGATGATTAAAGAAGAGAAAGTACTGGCGCTTTTAAAGAATATAAAAGTGGATAAGTCTCCAGATCCTGACAGGATATTCCCTAGGATCCTGAGGGAAGTTAGTGTAGAAACAGTAGGGCTCTGACAGAAATAATTTAAATGTCATTAGAAAAGGGGATGGTGCCAGTGGATTGGCGTATTGCTCATGTGGTTCCATTGTCTAAAAAGGGTTCTAAGATTAAACCTAGCAATTATTAGCCTGTAAGTTTGATGTCAGTGGGGGGTAAATTAATGGAAAGTATTCTTAGAGATGGTATATATAATTATCTGGATAGTCGGGGTCTGATTAGGAACAGTCAACATGGATTTGTGCATGGAGAGTCACGTTTGACAAATCTTATTGAATTTTTTGAAGAGGTTTCTAGGAAAGTTGATGAGGGTAAAGCAGTAGATGTTGTCTATATGGACTTCAGTAAGTCCTTTAACAAGGTTCCACATGGAAGGTTAGTTAGGAAGATTCAATCGTTAGGTATTAATATTGAAGTAGTAAAATGGATTCAACAGTGGCTGGATGGGAGATGCCAGAGAGTAGTGGTGGATAACTGTTAGTCAGGTTGGAGGCCGGTGACTAGCGGTATGCCTCAAGGATCTGTACTGGGTCCAATGTTGTTTGTCATATATATTAATGATCTGGATGATGGGGTGATAAATTGCATTAGTAAGTATGCAGATAATGAAGTAGGTTTTCAAAGCTTGCAGAGAGATTTAGGCCAGTTATAAGAGTGGGCTGAAAGATGGCAGATGGAGTTTAATGCTGATAAATGTGAGGTGAAACATTTTGGGAGGGCTAATCAAAATAGGACATACATGGTAAATGGTAGAGCATTGAGGAATGCAGTAGAACAGAGTGATCTAGGAGTAATGGTGCATAGTTCCCTGAAGGTGGAATCTCATGTGGATAGGATTGTGAAGAAAGCTTTTGGCATGCTGGCCTTCATAAATCAGAGCATTGAGTATAGGAGTTGGGATGTAATGTTAAAATTGTACAAGGCATTGACGAGGCCAAATTTGGAGTATTGTGTACAGTTCTGGTCATTGAATTATAGGAAAGATGTCAACAAAATAGAGAGAGTACAGAGGAGATTTACTAGAAAGTTACCTGGGTTTCAGCATCTAAGTTACAGAGAAAGGTTGAACAAGTTAGGTCCTTTTTCTTTGGAGCTAGAAGGTTGAGGGGGGACTTGATAAAGGTATTTATAATTAAGAGGAGGATAGATAGAGTTGATGTGGATAGATTTTTTCCATTGAGAGTAGGGGAGATTCAAAAAACAGGACATGAGTTGAGATTTAAGGGACAAAAGTTTAGGGGTAACACGAGGGGGAACTTCTTTATTCAGAAAGTGGTAGCTGTGTGGAACGAGCTTCCAGTAGAAGTGGTAGAGGCAGGTTCGATATTGTTATTTTTTAAAAAAAATTGGATAGGTATATGGACATGAAAGGAATGGAGGGTTATGGGCAGAGTGCAGGTCGGTGGGACTAGGTAAGTGTTCAGCACGGACTAGAAGGGCTGAGATGTCCTCTTTCCATGCTGTAATTGTTATGTGGTTATATAGTATTTGGGGTTAAGTGTTCCCCACAAGAAGTTGAACTTGCCTCCTGAAATGAATTTTTAAAAGTGTTTCAGTCCAATTAATAGATCGGAAATTATTCATTGAAATAGCAACTCACGAGCCAAACTTTCTTCTCGGAAGTAGTTGGCAAACTGTGCTCAAAGTTTCACTTGTTTCTATTCAAACTCTTCATATGTTGTAAACCAATAAAGACTGGGCACCATTTTATCATCATTTCATATGTACTTCATGATTCTTGTAAACCATGATCCTCACTGATCCATCTACAACAGAGCCAATGTCAAGCAAGACTGATCATTCCTTGGACACATCTATTAGTCTCTCTTTTTGTAACATTGCAACATCAAACTTTGCATATGCATGAAGCTAATCTTAAGAACAAATGGGAATATGTTCAATCTATGGTGACATCTGTTCAATGTTAAAATTACCCTCGCCTTAACAGTCCAGTTGTTGAATTAGATGATACTTTCACTCATGTATGCATGAAAGACAAGTTGCTAACCATTGTTGACTTGTTCACTTAGCCTTGCACTTACAGTGGCATGCAAAAGTTTGGGCATCCCTGGTCAAAATTTCTGTTGCTGTGAATAGTTAAGTGAGTAGAAGATGAACTGAAAAGTAACCTAGCTTAAAATATTCAAGAAATGTTTAATCTTTAACCTTATGCACTTTGGAAATCAGGTCATCTTTTACTCGCTTAGCTATTCACAGTAACAGAAATTTTGACCGGGGTGCCCAAACTTCTGCATTTCACTGTAACATCTGCAAGCTATGGGTCTTCTAATATGTTTTGGCTGCATATCATATATATGATATGATAATGTTTCACTGTGAAACACTGAAAACTGTGGTCCATTTTCTACTTCCTTGGAAAATGTCATCACTGATCCGTGCAGTTAAACATTTTATGAGACCCTGGAAACCTGAACTATCTAGGACAGGCTTATTTCAAGAACAGGAAAGATATCTTCAATGTCTCCACAAAATCCTACAAATTCACGAAAAGGAAAACTGAACAACATCTCCCAGGCTACCTGCCCCTGCACTGACACCTTAAGCAGACAACTTAGTTAGTTACATGGGAAAGCCAGTTATTTGGCACGTCTTGAGTTTGGACTCCTGGGATAGCATCTATCCACAGCTTTGTCTGAGAAGAGAATATCAGCTGGACAGAAGAAAAGATTTGAAAATATCCTCACATGTCCTTGAAAAAGTGCAATTTCTCCTCTGATTCATGGTAATCTCTGGAAAGAATGAAAAATAACTATTTGAGATGTTCTTGTATATACAGTCGGCCCTCCTTATCCGTGGGGGATTGGTTCCGGGACTCCCCGCAGATACCAAAAAATGCAGATGCTCAAGTCCATTATTTAACATGTCTCAGTGCAGTGGATCTTAGGACCCAGAGTAGCACCAGACCTTATTTAACCTGTTTCAGTGCGGTGGTCTTTAGGACCCGGCACAGATCTGAATCCACAGTGTTTCTGTTCACAAAAATAATCACGATCACGATTGAAGATAAAATGGTAGAAATAAAGTGATTGGAAAGAGGTGAAATGCCATCGGTCATTGGAAAAGCGTTAGGCTACAGTTGGTCAATGATCGGAACAATTATAATGGATAATGTGAAAGGCCTTGCCCCGATGAAAGCTTCAATTATTAATAAGCAATGCAGTAGTTTGATTATTGAAATGCATACGTTTCTTAAGTGTTTTATATGCATAGAAATGTAAAATATATACTATATACTAGGACAAATATTTGACTAACTGACGCTAAATAATACCGGATGTACCTGTTCCAACTTCAAATCCGTTTTAAAGATGGACACAGGAACGGAACTCCTTCATAACCCGGGGACTGCCTGTACTTTTAAATCATCTCTAGGTTACTTATAACACCTAATACAATGTAAATGCTATGTAAATAGGTGGTATACTGTATTGTTTAGGGAATAATTACAAGGAAAAAGAGTCTGTATGTGCTCAATGAGTGCTGGAGAGAGAATTCTGGGTTTTCCCGATCCGCAGTTGGTTGAATCCGTGCATGCGGAACCCGCGGACAAGGAGGGACGACTGTATTGAGTTCATGCATTGGATCATGTAGAAACCCTGCAGAAACAGCAGAAAGGTTTATGATCTCACAAACTACCAACCCTCCTGCCCCAATGGGCACCTGCAACCGTTTCCTTGGAAGAGTCTGTAGTAACCACATTGGCCTCATCAATTACTAAATCAAGGATGTAAGCCATCTCTATTCCAAAGAAATAATTACAATATGATACAAAATATAGCAAAGCATATCTGTCAGTCCCCATATCACCAAAGCATACAATTTAAAGTTTTGACTCATAGTGAAGCTGTGAAATGGAGAAAAATTAGTATTAATTCCCAAAAGTGATTAAGCTGAACCCAGAACACTTTAGGTGTGAAAGACAAACTAAATATTACAAATCCTGAAGTACTCAGTCAGTCAAGCAGCATTTGAAAAGGGGGAACATAGATGAAGTTACAAACACTTGGCAATTCATTACAAAGAGTTAGTTAATGACTTATCACTACCTGTACCAACTAGGTTTTGTGGGTAGGACAAGACAATGACCCAAAAATTGATGAGTGTTTTTCTTTGGGAAGATGCTGGAGACATCAAGACCAGCTCTTTTTGGGAGTCAGTGGTTAGGTCTGAAATAATAGAGAAGTGAGATCAACGATTGTGGAAAGGAGAAAACAAAATGGAGATGAATTAGGGAGTTGAGCAAAGGTAGAAGATATGCAATCATACTTAGTGAGCTCCAGGTTGGAGCAGAATTAGTAAAATTCAGTTGCCCCAAGAATACAAATCAACTTGGTGAGAAAAGGTTATGGAATCTGTTCTTACAGTTTCACAAAATGTACGTTAAAGAGAGACAAAATCTTGGCAAGTATAATGATATTAGATCAGATTGGATCACGGAACATGTGGATTTGTATTTGTGTGACCTTACTGACTTCTCCCTCCTGCAGTGCTAATTCCCCTATCCACCTTTGCATTCAGCATGAAAGTTCTTCAGCCTTCAGCATTTATTAAGTCTTGAGATGAAGCATTAATACCCCTTAAAGTTACCATACTACACAAAGCAGTTTCCTTTTGACTGGTGTTTCCTGACTTTAATCATGGAAATACAGGCCATTTGATTATATAAAATTATGCTTTTACTTTGATTGAACAACAGGCTTGTCTTTAGCACCTGTTCACTAATATGTAAAATTCTTTCTTGCAAACATATTTTCTTGAGCCTGCCTAAACGAACCCTTCAGATCTCTCATAACAACTCAAGAGTTGCATTTTCTTAACTTCTGTGTTTAGAAAACATATTCTATATTTGGCGCACTCTCACTTTTACTTTCTGATAGGACTTTTTATCCTTTCTACTATGTATGCATAATTATTTTATGCTGGGGAAGAAATGCACTTCTTATAAAGATCCTTAATCTAACAATATCCTCCTAACTACTAATGTGCCATTTAAATTTCTCCTATCTTGTTAATGGCTTAACAACAGGAAGTTTTATATTCCTGAGTTTAAAGTCAATTAATCATTTCAACCCACCATTATAGCCTTCCATTTTAATGTGGTTGTGTGGATTGTACCAAGTTCTACAGCTGCATGTGTTTACTGCAGTATTTATCAATACTAAGCAAATATCCTTAAGGTGTACATACTTCTGCCTGAATTACTTCCTTTATTCACTAAACACGTGTTCTAAGATGTAGTTGTAGGTATCGAATAAGACTGTGTTTTTATCTAATATTTAATTCCTAATTTCCAACATCAACATAATTACATAACATCAATAACACAACTCTAAAAGAGGCAAATTTTCTAACACAATGGTGGGTATTTTATTTACAAAGTGGAATAATTTCCTAACATTCTACAAGGACGATTGGTAGGGAATGTTATTTGATGTATAGCTGGAGTAGAAATTGCTCCAGCACCCAGGGCATGCCCTTTTCTCACTGTTACCATCAGGTAGGAGGTACAGAAGCCTGAAGGCACACACTCAGCGATTCAGGAACAGCTTCTTCCCCTCTGCCATCCGATTCCTAAATGGACATTGAAATCTTGGACACTACCTCACTTTTTAAAAAAATTATACAATATTCTGATTTTTGCACATTTTTAATCTATTCAATATATTTATATACTGTAATTGATTGCTTTATTTATTATTATTATTTTTATTTTATTTATTATTTTTTTCTGCTATTGCATTGAACTGCTCCTGCTAAGTTAACAAATTTCACATCACATGCCGGTGATAATAAACCTGAATCTGATTGTGAATTACCTCGTGCTGAAAAGTGATGGTTGAATTTCCAGGCTAGTGTAGAACGAACAGCACGATTTGTTGTCTTTTGCACATTGGTTGTTTGTCCATCTTTGTTTGAGCGTTTAATACAAAGACCCATCTGTTCCACATAAAGTGTAAAAGATTCAATGCTTGATTGGAAATAGTGGTCATGATTTCTCAAGTGTTCTGGCCAATATTCCTAACTCAATCCACATAAGTAAATTTAAATAGCTATAGTTTTATTGTATTATTATTCTGGTCTGCCATTGGGGCTGTTCTATGACCTTCAGCCCAAAAGAAGGGGTGGTGATGAAAACAGAGTAATGGGGTGACAGAAGTTTGGTGGATCTCCATTCAGAGCTTTTAAGACTAACTCTGACCTTTAACAGCAACTTAGCAATTTAGTAATAGCAATTTCTTGAATAACAAGTCTGCCAAGTAAGCTGTTTATTCTTCAGAACATCAACCTACCAAGGCATATTCAATCATAAAACAGCACCGTTATTGGTATCAATAAGACATGGCTTTAGGTATGTTCTCAGTAGCTGAGAGAAACATCTGAACAATTATTTACTCCCTTTTTAGATGATATATTCAAGATGTCAGCTTGGGACAATATGCTAGTCCATCAATTTGGACTTTTTTGTGCTATTTTACTCCAACAATGAACAATAACAAGTTCAGTTTCTACCCTGACATTCTTTTATATGTACTGCAATATGGAACTCATGGATGTTTGCTTTGTGGTCAACATTCCTACTAATTTTTGCAAAATGACATTTTCCATAGATTTCCATTAACCTCTCTCACAAAGGGGTTGACTTGTTAGCCGATAAAACAGTCACTTTCAGCTGTGGCAAATCTGAAGTGCACAGTGTCATTGTTCTAACCAACTAAGTAGATAGATTATTGATGATGAAGGACAGTGCTTGAACTATGATGGACTGCGAACGACAAAAAATTATAAGGAATTCTCAACTCTAGTCTGTTTGGACACTGAGAGAAACTGCAAGATGGCCTGCAAAAAATACTTGTAATTCATGTGATGGTGTTGTTCTTGCATCTGCTTCCTGGTGACTGGTGAGTTTAAAGGAATACAGTTGTTTGAGTGAAGGCAGCTGTCGAATGGACACTTCACATGAGGATAAACAATTTTTCAGATATGCCTGTAAATTACTTGAAGCAAGACCAAGGTGAGCCTCATTTTTTGCACATCAAGGACTCAATTCTTGTTCTATGACCCTTTAGTAGACAGGTGTCCTGAGGGACAGGACTATGCTTAAGCTGGCATAGAATTTAAACTAGAATCAAATTTGCAGCTGAAAGGTGAGTGTAACATTATTTGGATTCAAACATTGTTGCCTCTTTTATTGGTTAAACTTCTTTAAATTACCACTTAGTTAATCTCCAGAGTATAGCATTTCACATTCCATGGTCTCAGCAGCAATGCATGAGTGAGAACATCTGGTTGATGAGAGAGGCTCATTAATGTGAATGTGATAGCTGAGAGGATGGATTAATCCCATTTGCCATGTTGTACAATGTCGAAGTAATACACACAATGAATCCCCCAAATGGATTCAGCCGATGACATTTACGAAAATAAAATGCCCATGACCAAGACAAGCTGGCCTGTGACATCTTCATACCTAGTCATTATTCGTGCTTGGTAGCCAGAGCAAATTTTATGTTGAGTAAACACTGCTTCTATGCATTCAAACATATTATCTGTTTTTATACGGAACAGTTATGTCATACTGGCCTTGTAGAATATTAATTGCATAGAAATGATCTCCTGTTTTATTAGTTCATTTGTAAATGAGCTTGGAAATAGAATTCTTAATTAATTCTGTAAAATAAATCAATACTTAATTCTTTTAAAGAGCACATAGTTCTAATGTATCAACAATTGTGTAGTGTTTCCTTAATAATGTTAAAAAGGTAATCATCATCCAAATGTCTGCACCAATAGAGTGTTCAGCAGTTTATATGTAGTATATTTTTCTTATTTAAGGTATTAGCTTTGTTGTTGTGTAGTTCTCATTAATGTTCTGAGCCCATAGTACTGATATCAGTAGGTTGTCTGGGAAGAGTTTTCTTCTGGTACCTGAAAATAATTCAAACATATGTAATGACACAATTTTAATTAGCTGAAAATGGAGTCATAAAGATTAGATGTTTAATTTAAGTCAGAGTGGGTTACCCAGGGCAACATTGAGATATTGCATAGAATTACAATCATGAGTTGAACAGCTTGACTATTGCCCATGAGAAATAATGAACAGCTTTAGACTGCAACTTGCAGTTGCTGGATTGAATCAGATAAAAAAATAACACTCCAAACAGACGTTAATGACCACTTTATCAGTGTGGAAAGTAAACTACAGTATGTTCCATAATTGTCATGTTTGGTATATAATTAAACAGACATATGATAAAATATGCTTTATTTACAATATGCTGAATTAATTCCTTAATCTACTACTGTGCTAGTAGTGCAGGGATTACAATTCACTGTTTTAATAATCTTATCGATTATTTTAAATTGTAATGAAGATAAAGATTTTAATTGAAAAAAAGTGACTTTGTTAGACCGTTGCTGAAAACGAGCTCAGGGATCCAAACTTGCATACGCTGCCTACTCATTGTAATGCAGCATGCTCTGGCCATAATGTTCATTACTTGAACACCTTATCAATATCATGAGTAGATAATACTAGTTAAAATTAGTCAGAACAACTTAAAATCAGCCGACCTTTTAAAACGGAGCTACGTTGTACTGTGGTACATGCTCCCAGTATTCCACAAATGAAGCTGATTTGGGAAATATGCAAAAGTGGGTTTTCTGATATTTCTTTATAGCTGTGGTCCTTAGGATGGAGACAAGGAAAGATGCCCTGGTTGGGTGGGGCCGGGTTTGCAGAATACAGATGAATCACACATGTGGAAGGGAATACAGGAAGCGGTGGTCAATGGAGATAAACCTTGAGGATGGGCACCAGACTAGTGTATTGGATAGTGCATCACTATTACAGCTCGGGGCGTTCCGGAGTTTGGAGTTCAATTCTGACGCCATCTGTAAGGAGTTAGTATGTTCTCCTGGTGAACTACGTGGGTTTCCTCTGGATGCTCTGATTTCCTCACACAGTCCAAAGATATACCAGTTAACGGGTGCATTGCTGGGCAGTGCAGCTGATTGTGCTAGAAGGGCCTGTTCCACGATGTACCTTTATATAAATAAAATGCAACTCCACATGAAGTTTAATGACCTTTTGCCCATGTCCTTAATGTCAGTGACTGTACATTCAAATATCATATGCCATTGGCTACAACACAAATCACAGTAACTCCTCAATGTCTCAACAGTCACTGCCAGTAACTTTATCTGGTACGATTCCTGTACAATATTCCATAGTACCAGTAATCAGAAATGAATCTTTAGCCAAGCTTTTCCAGTACAATTCTAACATTGGAAAATAGTACATGTTCATTAAGAGTAGAAACCTAATGAGCCGAGTACTATATTCACAATCTACCCTCAGTCGTCAGCAGAGTAATGGAAGGTGCTGACACTAATGATAGCAAGAATTGCTTATACAGCTATTGAACCTCTGTTATAATCAACTGGTCATTCTGACTTTAATCCAAACATGGATAAAAAAGCACAATTCTAGCATTAATATCTAGTGACAGTCTCAAATGCATTCCACCAAGTCTAGGAGCTTGAGTATAGTTGAGAAAATAGAAGTTTATCTCCATCAGTCTGTTAACCACTTGTTAGAGATCATAAATCTATACTTTGATACACACAGTAGCTGCCTCTTCTCTATTAGTCAATAAATCACTCTATTCTGCTGATATGCTCAGGGAACTTATTTCAAGGCGGAAGTCAAAGTGAGAAGCAACATGAAGCATGAGAATAGAAATCCCTGCAGTTGCACACTGACCAGTGTTGAGAATGGCTTACTGTGTTTTTGTAAACCCTGGAATTCCCTACCTTACAGGCCAGCATCTTCACTGCATGGGTGGGCGCAATTCAAAATGTACTGTAGTCTGCCAAAGAAATTAGTAATGGAAAGTATCGTTGGCAACAGTCATGTCCCGTGCACAAGTGATAAAAGATTCGATGAGAAGGATAGCATAAGATTTCAGGAAGATGTAGGCATGCTCTTGAAAGGTCAGGTGATTGGCAGATGAAACCTAATCAAGCATAATCAGATACATTTTGGAAGAAGAATGAATGGAAGCAAATTAAGTAAGTGGGAAATTTTTTAATGTTTTAGGTACAGGGAGAACCAGGTGATTTACAAACAGAAATATTTCACACGACAGGACAAGTTGATAATCCTGTCAAAAAAGCATATCAGATCATGGGATCCATAAAATGTACATTCAATACAAAAACAAAGAATTCTGCAAAATATTGGCAAATCTCTAATTAGGCTTTAAATGGTGTACAGAGTATAATTCTGTTACTCATGTTGTTGTGAAGTGCTCAGTGGCCACTTTATTAGGTACACCTGCTTGTTAAAGGAAATATCTAATCAGCCAATCATGCTGCAGCAATTCAATGCACAAGAGCACACAGGCAGAGTCAAGTCATTCAGTTGTTATTCAGATCAAACATCAGAATGGGGAGCAAAGATGATCTAAGTGACTCTGACCTTGGAATGATTGTTGGTGCCAGAAGGAGTGATTTGGAGTATTTTAGAAACTGCTGATTTTCTGGGATTTTCACACACACCAGACTCTGGAGTTTAAAGCAAAAAACATCCAATGAGCAACACTTCTGTAAGCAAAAACACCTTATTAATGAGAGAGCTCAGAGGAGAATGGCCAGACTGGTTCACGTTGATAGGAAGGCAACAGTAACTTAAATAATGACTTAATACAGTGGTGTGCAGAGGAGCATTTCTGAATGCACAGGACATCAAATCTTGAAGTGGATGGGCTACAGCAGCAGAAGACCATGAATGAGCACTCAGTGGTCAGTTTATTAGGTACAGGATATACCTAATAAAGTAGCCAGTGACTGTAGATAACCTTAGCAAATGATGTAAATGATATCTACTGTAAAAAATAGATGGAGAACTTCATTAAGGGAAAAGTAAATGGAGATGCACAAAATTATGAAGGATTTATACAGATTAAATAAGGAGAAAGTTCCCCTGTCAGAAAAGTCAGTAACCAGTGGATAAATACTTAAAGCAATTAATAAATAATTCACAAGTAAAGGAGGAGTTTTTTTTGCCGTTTATCTCCTCTAGTTACTCTCTTCAGGTCACCACAAAACAAATGAGGTGGGAATATTTAGTTGCTGGTGTTTTTTTGCCAGTCTCCTAGAGAAGCCAGTGCTTCTAAGAGAACAGATAAAGTCAATCCCCTCCTTTTCTCTCTAAGTATATGATTCTATATATAGAAAAGAAAAAAAAAATGATTAAGTAGTGCTGATAGTTTTTACTTGCTCTCTCTTTCCTAGAAATCCATTGAACAAGAGCAGTAATCACAGGGATAAGAGATAAAGGTCTTAAAGGCAATATCAGTAAACTAAAATGTGATAGATTACATTCTGCACTTTGTTGGACAATGATTTTCTTGAAACATGATTGCAAATTCTTTAGTTTGTCAGGCACCAAAGAATTTGCAATGTTAAATGAGACGGCTGTGGACCAGAGTGACAGGCCTAGGACCTCATTTGCTTTTATATCAATGTTACACCGTTTATGTGTTTAAGGCCCTTTCCTTCTAGTATCTACATTACTGGATTGGCTCATGGATTATGCGGGAGAGACACCTAGGGTTAGTAGTAAGATCAGTTCATAATGTTGGTGTAGGGATTGGGATGAAGATGAGAAAATCTGTAGATGCAGGAAATCCAAGCAACACACACACACAGTAAAAAGCTGTAGGAATTCAGAAGAATAGAAAAGGTTTATGGAAAAGAGTAAATAGTTGACATTTCTGGCTGACACCCTTCATCAGGTCCAGGATTTTTTGGGTGTTGTAAGGATTTGAACTTTGTTGAGGAGGAGTCTGTTAAGGGAGAGACGATGTACAGGTTTACAATCATTTTGAAGATTAAATTTGGGATTCTTGTGCTATGAAGACCAATGAGGGGAGAGCAGAGAGAGTGAATAAAGAAAAGGTAACTGATGCAAGGGGAATATTGTTTAATAAAGTAGACCTTCCTGATGTACAATAGCTCCCCCAGCCCTGAACTCCATGATTGTGGACCTGCTCAGGTATTTTCATTTTAAGTTACTCTTCAGCAGACCTCATATGTGTTCAAAGCCTGAATCTGTGAGTTTTTCACACTGCCCATTGGCTATACCTGCATGCTTGAAAATCATGTAGATGATGTTCATGGTCGCAGTGCACAGAGATGTATATCACCAGGATAGTAAATCTTCAGTTGCTTGTGTATCCGACACAGGGGTACTATAAAGGAAAACTGCAGCCTTTGTCGAGTATCTGTAAAGTTCTTGTTAACAAATAAATTTCCAAATAAATAGAATTGCAATGCTATTTCTAACCCATAAAACCTATTGTACAAAAGGGCTCCATAATGCTTATACTGGTTCTTTGAAAGCATTATTTAATTGTTCCGATTTCACTATAGTTCCCATAGGCATGTAATTTTCTCTCCTTCAAGTACTATCTCTAATTTGGTTTTGAAGGTCATTGTTGAATCATCTCCCAGCACACCCAAGAAATGCATTCCATGCTTAATAACTTGTTGCATGAAATAAATCCTTTCCATCTCCACTCTGGGATTTTATCCACTGATCTTACATCAATGTCCTTTAGTTGTTGATATTGCTGCCAGTAGAAACCGCTTTACAATGGAGGGTCAGCTAGGGAACTGGTTGAACTACTATTAGATTTATTAAGTGAGCAGAACTACTGCCTGTACATTGGCCATTTGGCTCCCAGCCAGCTGCTGCCCAGATTCCCATTTGTAGGGGTGCTTCACTCAGTCATTTACCTGGAAAGGATGATGAAAGCAAATGACTGTAGTTGCTCTCTACCACTCAAGGTAATAGTTTTGAATTCCATTCCTTCAGCTGCTCTGAAGTTTGCTGAACAATTGGACGTATTCTTAATAGTGCAAAACACTTTTAATTCACTCCTTTTTAGATGCCACATGGTAGAGTAATAGTTCTAGTGAACACAAATAATTTAAAGGGAACACAGTGAAGCAAGGTTGCAGTGAGTTGCTAGGGATACAGGAAACAGAGCAAGGCAAATCACAACTTATCCCTCTTACACCTATTAAATGGAGATTGGATTTCATTCAGCTTGGATATACTGACCATTGGATTAATACACCACTTTGCCAAATTTGTGGATTAGATACTATGCCATAACTAGTCCAAATTAATTGAAATCATGTATGGGCAATCTCTATTCTTCAATATGAAGTTTAGATCCTGGAACATCAGGACCCCGTTGGAAAGACCCAGTAGTGAAAAACTTGAGTACTTCTCTAACCCAGGAATTTGCATGCTTAATCTTAATCCCTAATGTTGCTGTTCTAATCAAGAAAAAATGGATAAGAGGTGGCCAGCTCAAAGCACAGTGAGTGAGTGGATACATATTTTTAAGAGTAAACTAGAAGCAGAATATTAGTGGGCCTATTGTCAATAAGGAATAATAATTATATATAGTTGGATAAGTGGTTCATTTGAAGCCGCAACCACAGAACATGGAACAATATCAAATTACAAACCAATTGCATTGGTTTGAATTAAATTCTTGACTCCACAGCTGATTTATCTTTCCATTGATGTATTTATTAAGTTGTATTCTTATATAACCTGTTAGATAGGTTCCATTCCACTTTCCTGTATTTTATTTTTTAATTTAATAAATTAATTTAATAATTTAATTAATTTAATTTAATAAATTAATTTAATTTAATCTAAAATTTAATTTGTAACTTCTTTATTGACTATTAACTGACATAAATAAGATGAGTCAACAATGTGTTAAAGTGCTGTGAATGCAACATTTTCAAAAAACTTCCTGGTGTTGATATTGCAATTTCTGGACAAAACTGACATTGATCTCAGATTAAATAAATAACAACAAACTACTCCTATGCATTATAGTGAGAATTAAAATTTGATCTGTAGGGTAAAGGGAAAACATATAAATACAGAATTATTGAACCTTTTAAGGTAATTTTTTCGATAAATAGATATAATTAATAAATTATAGCAGGCAAAGAATTGCTTACACTCTTGATTTATTACAACTGCTTTCCAAATCAAATATTCATGTATTGCTTTTGGATTTTAACATAGTAAGTGGCTTCATGTTAGGAATTGAGATCATGTAATTTGCATTGTGGGAAAAAACAAATACTGGCTGGGCACCAGTCTGATTTTCCTGAAGTGAATAACCAAATAAACTTAATTAGCATTGGCTTCCGATTCCAAAACAAAATTCTTGAGGGTATTTGAATGGAACTAATGCTTTTGAGCATAGCATTTGCATATCTCCAAACGCCTTCAATAACATATAAAATGCAAATGTTGGTGCCTATGTACATTTTAAAAGAACAGGTAAAGAGGGCTGTGACATTGTTACTCCAACCGAACTTCCATTTGCTTATACTATCCGTTCTAGATATCACGTAATTTATGATTGTGCTGTTTATGGGAATGTAAATTTTAAGCAAACTGCAAATATTAGACATTATTTTTGAAGAGTAGTCCAAAACCAATCCCTGTAAAATTGAATGTAATTTCACTTTACCCTGAGTGACGCTGTACTTTTGATTGAAGGCAATTTGAAAATATACTTTTTCTTTTTATTGGGTTTGGAAAAATAGTGCTAGTGCACAACAGAATGAGTGCCTTTTACTGTAAACTGAAAATATTTCAGGATAATTGGAAGTTACTGGAGTGGAAGCTGCACAAATGAGGGTAACTACAGTTGCATAACAAACTATATTCTAGTCAAGATGGCCTATCAATTCTCATCACAGAATGAAACTGGAGGAGAAAAACCCAGATCCAAACAATCAATATGAACTGTGTCCTGTATGTGTCTTTGGTATAGGTTTACAGACTCAATGCTCTCAATACCATCCTGAATGCTTCTACTCCACTCTAAGCAGTCCCAGGAGTCAGTGGGATTTTGTACTTCTTCAAAGAGGCTTTGAACACATCTTTGAATTTCCTATTCATCTTCAAGATTTTCATCACACACACAGGAAATTCATTGGAGGTGAAGTGGAATGTGGAAAGAAAAATAGCAATGACATTGCCTTACTTAGCATTGATATTCACTGAGGTTAGCTCAGTCACAGACACACTGGTTAGTTCCACAGTTTGGACTATAATGGCATTAAAAGGTAACATTGAGACAATAATCTGAAACAGTTGAATCTGGAGAGCCAAAGACTTTGGAGAGTTTGAGGAAGGGCATATTATTGCTGGAGCTACTCCATGTAAATTTCATGTGGTGAGGATTATGTCCTGTGTGCCTGCAGATGGAAGAAATCACATAATAATTCAGGGAGCAGCTCATTGGCCATTGCGAGGAAGTGATAGAAAGGAACCCTGGCAATTTCTTTGCTTGTGTCAAACAGAAGGGAGATGCCTTTGCCTTTATCACAATCCAGGTTTGTTTCTTTCTTTGAAAGTGGTCATGATTCAAGCATCGTCACTATTGTATCCCCTTCTTGCCAACTGGGGGCAATGAAACTGCAGATTTGTGACCTAACCTCTTCACCATTGACTTCAGCCTTAATGCAATTGCCTGGTAATTTTTAGTTAGGATCTGATATCTAGACCTCTGGCCATCTAGTGATACTGGAATTTCAATCTAATTTGAATTCCTTAAAAAGATGAGTTGAGTAATAATTAAGCACAAAAAATACCATGATCATGAAATTAGTGTTTCATGAAGTGACATTCAAGTGTCTGAATGCTCATCTGCTAATATGTCATCACCCTCATTCAAAACTCTGCCACCACTTCCCAATTTGTACCCTGATATTATTCATTCATTAGCCATAATCAGAGGCATATATTGGCACCAAACTCTCAGTCAAATCTCTTCATGGCCTCAACCCTCCATTCCTGTCATCCTCTAACAGATGAACCCATTGCAACAATAGTACACCGTTCTACAGCTATTGTACACCTTGGGTCCACAGAGTAATTTAAGTCCTTGAAGGGAATTTGTATTTCAAGTAAGTTATTTTAATCGGATTTTAAAAACTCATAGCATCTGTATTGTTATTTGCATTGGTGAACTCTATGTAGCTCTGCTGCAGTACTACACATTAAAATAAATATTGTTGAAGATTAATTTTCTAAGATCTACAGCTCAAGCATATTACTTTAGCCATCTGTCCTAATGCCTACTTTTCTGGCTCAGAGTGTTTGAATATGTTCTTGTGAAATGTCTTGAACTATTTCACTACAATGTCATACAAATGCCATTTGTTCTATTCAGCAATTACAGTTTTCAATAATGTGCTTCTGATTCTAGGAAAATTTGCATACAGCATTGACTAAAAAATATGCCTGCTGTGCATTTAATATTTCAGCAATACTTGTGTAGTCTTGTAAATGTATTGTTTGATTAAGCGTTTGTGTCCATTTAAATAACTTATTATGGTTATATGTAAAAATATGTGAATTACATTCGTCATGATGATATGCACGTGATGTGTACGCATATTGCCTAAAGTAAAAACAAAGTACACCACTTATCTCCTGATCTCCTTGTTTTCCTTTCAATTAACTTTGATGTTTTTAAGTTACAAAACGTAATAGTGGTGACAAGGCATTTATAAAATGAACTTGAGACGGCTATCAACCTGTTGAAACTCAGTGAGATGTTCAAGTTTTAAAAAAAGCACAACCAAAAAACAGTTGAGTTAAAAAACAGTGTAGCATTGCTCAATTTTAAATAAAAAAGGTAGAAACTAAAGAATTCATGGGTTCAGAAACAGTGAGTATCAGGTGATAATAATTATAAAAAAAGGGCAGAAATTGCCAGCTATGTTTGAAAAATAGAAGCGTTCGATCGCACAACAGATGCAACATATGACGTATACTGAACAGATTGAACATTACTTTAAAGCAAATGAAATAGCCTATGAAAATCAAGTACCAATTTTGCTGAGTATATTGGATTTAAAGGCATACAGTTTGCTTAGGAATTTGAATGCTTCAACCAAACCAGCCAAAACTAGCTTTGCTGATTTCATGAAAGTAATCCAGGAGCATTTAGAACCAAAACCATTGTTGACTGCAGAAGCTTTAGGCTTCATAAAAAGGAAGAGGAGTCCATTTCAGTGTACCTGGCTGAATTGAAGAGTTTGTCTGAGTATTGTCATTTCAATGATGGGGTTAATTATGCTCTGAGAGTTTGTTTAATTTGTGGAATCTTACAAGGAAGCCTTCAAAAATGTCTCCTAACTGAAACATAGCCTAAATTAGAAAGAGCAGTTGAAAACACTTCTCAATGGAAACCGCAGACAGTGAGGCAATTGAGTTGCAGTCTGGAATGAAAGTGAGTGTGAACAAAATTGAAATGTCTACTGAGGTAACAGTCTGGCCAAACAGATTGTATTACCGATATGGAAGGAGGTTGCCCACACCAGATCAAGGCAAAACCTGCAGAAAATGCAACCAAATATGATAAAAGAGTATGTCATGCAGACAAAAATAACTGGAATTCACAGGGAAGAGAAAACGATTAAAAAGTCAAGCTGCAATTTCGAAAAGAGCACTTATCTGCATGTTCTTGATGAAAAATCTGATAACGATGAGGACACAGGACTAAGTAGGCTTGAGATTTGCAATGTGAAAACAATTAATATACAAGCAATATGACTTGCACCAGGAATGAAAGGCAAATTAAATAAAATAGAATTGGACATGAAGTCTGCTGATATCCAACTAAGAACTTAAAATGGAGGAAAGATAACTCGTGTGGGAATGACATTTGTAGCAGTGAAATACAACAATCAACAAGCCACATGGGCTTGTATATTGTAAAAACAAGAGGACCAGCGGTGGTGGGGGGGCGAGGTTGCTTGCTGGAACAACTACTACAGTACCTGATTGGAGATCCATCCACCATTTGCATGCCATATCCCCTGCAATAGATTCAACTCAAATCGAATTAAGAGAAGTTCCAGATGTTGCCAAAATTGTCTCCATGCTGCTCACCACAAACCGTTGCCCAACAGTGGGCCAACAGATGTTGGTGCATACCACTGTTACCCTGCTTGGAAAGCCAGATGGACCGAGGAAGAAGCATGCTGCTCAGAGAATGTGTGAAAGTGATGAAAGCAGTGGTACGACTACAACAGTTTATACAGGCAACATTTCAGCAATAGCTTCTGATATGTTAAACAGGCAATTACTTGTGAAATTTGGCTGGGTTTTAAGCTGGAAGAGAATTCAAGGAGCTTCAGGAAAGTTGCAAGCATGCAGCTTTTGTGAGTATGAGAACCAGGACCAACTCTGCCTGCATTAAGCATATTGCATGAACTTCAAGTGGGAGACAAAAAGTGATTATAAAAGTAGCTGCAAAGACCAAGTCCCAGCTGGATGAATTGAAGGCCAAGAGCCAATGGAGATACAGAAACAGAGGATTGGTCAGATGATGCCGTGGATGAGGAAACAAAGAAGAGAGATCAGATCGAAGAGGGAGTGAACTAATTGCACCTTCCCAAGATCAAGAGGCACAAACTAGAAAGAAGAAAAAGAAAGGCAAGGAAAAGAAAGACAAGCAGTTGAAAAGTACAGAAGAGATAGAGAGGAAGACAGTGAGTGAGACTGTGATAACGATCATGAGAGATCCAAGGATAAGGAAAGAGAACATGACCAAGAAAGGGATGGAGAGTGGAAAAAAGAGAGAAAGAAGCTAGGTCTGGTAGAGAGAAATCTGAGTAAAGGAGAAGGTTTCCAGAGCAGTCAGTCACTTCCTGTACCCACCATAGAGGAGGCCCCAGAACTTGAGAGTTGTGTATTTAGTATTTCAACAACATTTGAGCAATCTTTTGTGTGTGTGCGTATGTGTGTATATATATATATATATATATATTTAGTTTGATTAAGTATCCTTTGTTGTTTATATAATTCATTCTGGGAGTGAATTGCATTCATCACAATGCTACCATGTGATATGTGTGTGCCTCCCTTAAAGTAAAAAAAAATACATGACTTATCTCCCAACTCTCTTGTTTTCCTTTCAATTAGCTTTAATGTTTTGGAGTTTCAAAACATAACAGAGCTCCCAACCTTGAACTCTAGTACCATGTCATTTCAAAACAGAATGTGCTTTTCCTTTTTCTGTGTTTTGCCTGTGAAGTAACATCTAAAGATTCCACATTCATATGACAGCAATATAAATTAAATTTGCCGGAGTTTTAATTAACACTATCTTTGCAGGAGCTGCTCCATGCAGCCTGACCATAAACAAAGTAAAACGTTTGCCTGCAGCTACATCCTCTGATAATTAGATTTCCAAGAGTGCATATGGATTTTATTTGGCAGTGGCTACTGGCAAAGGGAAATGAAGATGATAGCATTAGTTTCCTTCCCAATTTCCTGCTTGTAATCATCATGCACACTTTGTGTGCTCTTCCCCTCCCTGCAACACTTAATGTTCAGCAACTATTATTAAGAAGTGGCACTGCAGGAATCGATTTTCAAACCAAATGACAATCAGAGGGCAGAAAAAGATATTATTATAGTGTGTCTAATTTCTGAAGCATGTTGGTGTGCTCTCTGCAGCTGCTTAATTGCTAGGCTTTAAGCATTGGACTCCCACTAAGAGTCTTAAACTCCAGGGGAGGACAGAGCTGTGCATGATCAAGGACTATGGAAGAGAGCTGCATCTGTACTTTATAAACTACCCATGATGTTGATGGAGGAGCTCCATCTGAATGACTTAGTATTAAATTAAGCCACATTATAAATTATTGTTAATTTCAAAATTATTATATCACTATTGTCATACAACATCCTGGAACGGTATTGGATGACCGAGGAAAATGTATGAAGGGGAAGAAAATTATTGTTACTCACACCTACTGGGAGGAATGCTATTTATTTCCTCAGTTGTACCATGTGGTCAAGGCAAAATACAATGCAGACTTCTCTACTTACTCGGCTGTGATCTTGACAGCAGTTTATATGCCACAGTGGAAAATGTCCAGCTAGCACTTGATGTATTAAGTGCCATGGTTAACAAGTAAAAGAAATGGCCTGCCTGCTTGCTTTCATGTCTTTGCTGGAGACTAGCTTGTAGAACTCTCTGCCCGGCTTCGGCAAACACATCACAAGCAACACCACCAAACTGCCTTCCGTTCCATCCCTGAATGACATTTTGGGAAATCTGACCATCTAGCTGTCCTCCTCCTTCTGACTACAGGCAGAGACTAAGGAACAGGGCACCAGAGTTAAGGACAGCAAAGTGGTTGTGACAAGAGGCAGAGGAGAGGCTACAACTCTGTTTTGAGTTGGTGGAGTGAGTGATGTTCAAGGACTCATTGAATATGCTGTGGTTGTCATGGACACATATGGATGAATGTGTCCCCACAGAAATATTCTGCATCTTCCCCAACCAGAAGAACTGGATGAACCAAGATTTTTGTATTCTGCTGAGGGCTTGTCAGTAGGATTCGGGAATGGTGTTCCTGGAGAGTGTAAGAGGTCCAGGTATGACTTTTTGTGTTCAAAGTGGCAATTCCAGACTGAATCTGAATCATGAAGGAAGGCTCAACAACTGTGGCAGACTTGAATGCCATCTTCTCCTACAATGCAAAACCAAGCATCATAAATAACAACGTGGTTTTCCCCCAAGATGAGCTCAATGCTTTTTGTGTTTGCTTTGATGTCAGAATGTGGAGGGACTTTCACAAACCCCATGACTGCAGACAACGCTGTGATTTCAGCCTCTGAAGCTGATGCAAGAGCATCCTTCAAAACGTTTAATCCATAGAAAATATCAGGCCCAGGTGATGTACCTAGCTGAATACTGAAGACCCGTGCTAATCAATTGGCTGAAGTGTTTATGGACATCGTCAATTGATTGCAATCTAAGGAACCCACCTGCTTTAAGCATATATCAATCATAATCATGTCCATAAGTAACATGATAACATGTCTCAAAGACTATTGTCCAGTAGCACTTACGTCCACTGTGATGAAGTGCTTCGAGAGGTTCTGCATCAAATTGCGTACTGTCACATCAGGTGAACAGCAGATGCCATTTCATTGGCTATTCACTCAGCTCTGGAATATTTGGAAAATGAAGATGCTCTTCATTGACTACAGCTCAGTATTCAACACTATCATTCCCTCAAAACTAATCAGTAAGCTCCAAGGCTTTGAGCTAGGTACCTCCTTTTACAATGGGATTCTTGATCCTTTACTGCAGACCCAGTTTAGTTTGGATTGGTTACAACATCTACTCCAACACATGCACCACAAGACTGTGTGCTTAGCCCTCTGCTCTTCTCCCTTTATAATTATATTTGTGAGGCTAAGTACAACTCCAATGCAATATTTAAGTTTGCTGGCAACACCACTGTTGTTGGCCAAATTAAAGGTTGTGATGAATTGACATCTAGGAGGGAAACTGAAAACCTGGTTGAGTGTTGCCGCAACAACAACCTGTCACCAACATCAGGAAAAGCAAAGAGATGATTAGCAACTAAAGGAGGAAGAAGCCAGAGATCCATGAGCCAGTTCTCCTTAGGAATTCAGAGATGGATAGGGTAAATAGATTTAAATACCTTGGTATTAACATATCAGAGGATCTGTCCTGGGATCTGCATATAAGTATCATCACAAAGTAGGCACAAAACTACTGATTTTGTAGTTTTACTTTCTACTTTCTTAGAAATTTGTGTAGCTTCAGCATGTCACCAAAAACATTGGGAAACTTCAATTGATACACTGGAAAGTACCCTATCTGGTTGCATTATCACCAGGTATGGAAACACTCATGCCTTGGAATGGGAAATGGCTACAGAAAGTAGTGGATACAACTCATTCCATTACAAGCAAAGCCCTTCCCATCAATAAGCACTTTCCATAAAGTGCTGCTACAAAAAATCATCATCCTTCATCAAAGACCCACACCATACAAGCCATATCCTCTTCTTATTACTACCATTGGTCAGGAGATACAGAGACTTGGGCCCCACACCATCAGCTTCAAAAAGAGTTATACAACCAATAGGCTACCGAACCACTGTGGATAACTTCATTCACCTCTAGTCCAAACTGATTTGATAACCTACAGGCTCAGTATTATTTTTATTTACACAGTTTATCTTCTTCTGCACAGTGATTGCTGGTCTTTGTCTGCTTGTGTATAGTTCGTGGAAAATTCTATTGTATTTTTTTGTTTCTCCATGCGGTCTTATATAGAGGCTCCAATGCACAGGATTGAAAATAGATGCAAAGGGTATAAACTCATTTAGCTCCATTAAGAGCAGAAGCTTCCCCAGCACTGAGGGCATCTTCAGAACATGGTGTTTCAAGAGGTGGCATCCTGATCATCCTGTGCACGACATCTTCTCAATATTACCATCAGGGGGAGGTCCAGGAGCTTGAGGACACACACTCAGTGTTCACCCTCTTCTCCTCTGTCATCATTAAACAATTGATGAACCTATCAATACTACCTATTGCGATGTCCTCACTATTTTGCTCCTTTTTTGCACTATTTATTTATTTTTTGTTATGTTTCTTACTGCAACTTTGGGTGACAGAGTGGAGATTCATCTCTACCAAAGGAGGCAAAAGGCACATCTTCCCTCTTCTAGCTTATTGGTCACCCTTGGGCAAAGGGTAGCGCTGCTTAGCCCCAATCAGGGTCATGTGTAGCCAAGGAAGCAGGTAGTGGATGGTTGTTTGAGCAGATGGTGCATATCACAAGTCTTGGTCATGTGACCACTGATGCCCAGCAGACAGTCACTACCCAGAAGAAGGCAGTGGCAAACCACTTCTGTAGAAAAAAGTGCCAAGAACAATCGTGGTCATGAATAGACCATGATCGCCTACAGCATGTGACCTGGCACATGGTGATGATGACACCAATTGATGGCAATTTTTTATGTTATGCACTGTACTACTGCTGTAAAACAACAAATTTCATGACATGTATCCATGTTAGTAAACTTGTTTCTCATTCTGATATGCATGCAAGGAAATTAATCTCAGAGTAGTATATTGTAACATATACATACTTTGATAATAAATTTACTTTGAACTTTGACATAAACCATTCATTGTTTGGACATTTCAGAATGACTTCAATGTTGTATACAAATAACATCAGGAAAAACAGTAGATAAAGACATCTTCAGTGGTATTCTGCAACGGAGCAATATTAAAGGCACAGCAGGGAAGAGAGTAAATTTCGCAGATCAAACATGCTGCACTGGGGGATTTGGTATAAGACATCAGGAAGATGATGGACATTTCAGAGGGCCAGAAAATTTCACAGATGATCACTAGAAGGCAATGAGAGCAGAGCGTAGAATTCTATATTGGGAATTAAGCTTCAATGACTTTTTGCAGTGTTGTTAAGGTCAGTAAATGCATCTTCAAGTTTAATATCTCTTCAATTGCATGATTAGCCTCAAGCACTGTTCTATTCATTTCACCCCCCCCCCCCATCATCTATTCCAAAAATGATGTATGTATAGTGTTCATGCTTTGTGTTCATGCTCTATCAGGTCTCAAACCAAAATTCATGGGGTACATAGGCAGCTGTATATTTAACCATAACAATGAACACACAAGAGTCTGCATGCCATGATGCATATATTTCTCTCTTTGAAGGCAAGGTAGTGTACGATAGGAAACAATAGCTACTCATTTGATGGCACATGCACAGTAAGCTATTCTGACATGGATGTAGCATGCTGGCTATTCATCTTGTAGCTGGCCAATGGTTTAGATAAAAATATTGAAGATCCTGGCTTCCTCTTAACTAATCTTCCTTCTTACATACTGCCACATTATGATTCATAAGTTGAAGATTGCTTAACAATATACATTTTACTTCTCTTGAGCACCAGAATCAACTTCCTGTGCCTTTTCATTCCAGAAAGCCAAGAACTGGAACCTGGCCAGAACATGCAAGAATAACAAAGAGACAGTGGAATTAAAGACATACCATTACTCAGATTCAAGGTTCTGTAGAGATTTCAACAGGTGCATTTAAAGTCAGAGAAATGTATACATCCTGAAATTCTTCTTCTTCACCAACATTCACGAAAACTGAGGAGTGCCCCAAAGAGTGAATGACAGTTAAATGTTAGAACCCCAATACTCCCCCAGCAACCCCTTCCGTGCAGAAGCTGCAGCAAAGCGACAACCCCCACCCCCCACCAGCAAAAGAGATCGGCACCCCCCCCCCCCACCACCACCAAGCACTCAAGCATACATACAGCAAAGCATCAATAAAGACACAGACTTGCAGTACCCCAAAGACTACTCGTTCACCCGGTAATTCCACATACTGCAGGCTTGCTCTCTCCCCCAATAAGGGAAATAGAGGTTGTAGATGTCAGTTCAGATACGAATACCATGCACCATTTGAAGGATGATATAAAGGCAATACCTGCATGGGCTGGGGCACAAATACCATATCCAGGACCAAAGACAGTGCAAGTGCCATGTCGCCATCTGTTGATAGGAAATAAGTTCTGCTGCAGAACACGACTTCAATGGAAGGTAGCTAGCTGAATGATATGCACTACAAATGAAGTTTGCAAGAAAGCCTGTGATAAGTGTCAAGGAACTGCAAGGAGTCTTGCAATAATCTGTCAGAGTGTTTTGCACTGAGCATGGAGCCCGGCTCATGAAGAATGCAAGTGGTAGCTCATCTTTGTAAGTCTTTTCTGCACTCCCTCTCTAGTATCCACTATATGTGCATGAAAATCCCAGGCGATCAGCAGATTCTGAGATACTCAGACCTCCTTGCCTGGTATGAACTAACAAGTGGTCAGCCACTTAGACCACATTTCTTCCCCATTCTGATGTTTGGTCTGACCAATAACTGAACCTGTTAAGCATGTCTGAAACTTTTATGTGTTGAATGCTGCCACGTTTGGCTGATCACCATTAATGAGCAGGCGTCGAGGTGTGCCTAATAAAGTAGCCACTTAATGTATGTTTTAACCAGATCACCTTTGTTTATTCCTGGACTCCAGTGTGTATAGAGCATCCAGCAATTAATGCTAAACATTAATTTAAAGAAGCTTCTGTGCAAAATCTAGGATCCCATGTGCTTATTTTATGGATACATGTAAATGCTCAGCAAATTATTTTGAGGCCACAAAGATATCATTCAGTTCTCACTGAGAAATCTAACACGGGGTTGTCAAGCTGTTCATTTTATATTAAGAAGCAATTTTAAACAGCAGAGATTCCACAAGTTGACTTAATTCTCTGCCAAACTGTCTAGTTTTGTCATATTTTATAACATCCAAGGCCATAGAATTACAAATTTCCTCACAGCCCATTCAACATTCATGAGTTCTTTCAAAACTACAGAATCTCCTGTCCTTCTTGAATTATGTTACAAGAAAACAATCAAATATAATGTAGTGCCATAATAGCATAGAAATTCAGGTGCAATAGAGTGAATAATGCATTAAACTAAGCACTCAATAGACCAATTTCTAACCCTCATTTGTTGGTCAATATTGTAAACAGAAACTAATCAAAATTCAATCACAAGAGATATAGACTAAAAATTAACTGGATTGCATTTTTTTCCAGTGTTATCCAACCCAAAATAGACTCTTTTTTTCCGGAGTGAAATAGAGAAACAATTAACTCCAAATTGATTTAAGCCACTCTGGAGATTTGAGTGGGCACTTAAATATCTGTCCACTCTTACTCCCAGATGCAATTTCTATATTAGGGTTAGAAATATTTGATACGGGGGATGATTGATAAGTTTGTGGCCTAAGGTAGAAGGAATCAATTTTATAAAACCTAGCACATTCATTTTTCAACATAGTCCCCTCCTACATTTACACACTTGGTCCAGCGGTTGTGGAGCATACAGTTCTTGGACCTCCAGAAGGTGTCCACAGCAGGGATGATTGATAAGTTTGTCGCCTAAGGCAGAAGGAGATGAGTTATTAACTTCAAACTTTGTGCTTAATCACTCAAAGAGTTGACCTGCATGTGCATGTAATGAGAGCTGTGTAATTCAGCTCCTTCTACCTTAGGCCATGAACTTATCAATCACCCATCTGTGGACACTTTCTGGAGGTCCAAGATCTGTATGCTCCACAACCGCTGGACTAAATGTGTAAATGTAGGAGGGGACAATGTTGAAAAATAAATGTTCTAGGTTTTCTAAAATTGACTCCTTCTACCTTATGCCACGAACATATCAATCACCCCTTGTATATTATTGCCTGTGATACCCCCCTTCCTAGAGTGGATCTGAACCATGCTGATCTTAGACCACCCATTGTTGCGTAATCTTGGGATGATCTGGTCTTTTCAGCAGAATGTTTAACTGTAATGATCGAGTGGATGAGACACTTACTTTCATCACCTGTACCCAACCTCTATCCCCACCCCACCACACTGCACCGATCTAACCTTTCCTAATCCCCTTATCTTATTCACGACTGCTTGAAAGCTTTGCCCTGAACCCTTGCCATCCTTAACTCTGCAACTATCTTCATCTGGACTGAGTTTCCACTCCCAATGCCATCTGAACTGTTGATATAGCATAGGGCTGATGGGACTACCCTTATCCTGGCTACCAAGAAGAATACAAGATTGCACATCATCAGTGCCTAAATGTGCCCTAAGCAAATGCCATTGATACACTACTGCTGCACTGTGAAGAGTACACCAGAATTTCTGGGCAATAGAGTTCTACTGATTGATAAAACTTATAAATGGCACGGCCCTTGATTTTCATTTGATCTTTATTTTGGATAATGATTCAAATTAGACATGATGGAAAAATATTATGATAACCATCTGAAGTGTTTAATAGCATTACAAAACTAACACCCAAATCTGTTGATGGGCTTTGGATAAAATTCCCAGGATTTATCCAGGAAACCCAAACTTCTGAATTTGATTCATTGCTTTATTGTGTTAAACTATACCTCAACTAGAACTCAATTTACCAAAGCACAAAGTGAACTCTAATAGCTTTAATGATTTTCATTTAAATGAAATTTCAATTTTAAAAAAATTACAAAGATTTGATAAAAATAATATCTACATGCAAATTGCCTGATTTCTATTGTTATGGATGTGTAACTGGTTTAACAGTAAAATACCAGAAGTGCAATTTGAAGAAGATAATTTTACATATGATTTTGGAATAATTAATTCCAAGAGTTTCTTTATGACTTTTCTTTCTTTCCCTGGTTGCTTCGTAATGATAAAATTGCAGAACAGATGTTTTTTATTCTGCAGAATCCATTCTAGAAAAGGTCGTTCAAACTTGCCGCAGCTCAGAAAATAGAACCTTCTGAACGACCCTAAGTACACTAGTTACTTACTTGAATTCTAGTCAAAACATGAGTCAGAGAAAATGGATGAAAGACTAGTCTGTAGGATAGAAAATAGCCTCTTCAAGGCACAGTCAAAGAAATAATTTCTAGCTATTATGATAGTCATGTAGTGGCATTACTTTCAAACTTGCTAAGTTTCTTGATTTATTCATTTCTAATTGCTAGAAAGTTATGGTTAGTTATTTGCCCTGTAGACTAGTCTACCAGTTTAAGCTAAATGTTGCTTATGCTCTTTCTTTCTGAGTTATGAGGAATTAATATAAACTTTTAAAGTTATTTATGTAACCATTATTAACAGTCAGTCAAACACTGAGTCAAATAACTCTGCCCTCAGTACACCCACCATCTGGGAAAAATGTATTTTAAAAACTGCTATTTTTAGCTTGTGGTGAAGAGAGTAATACCATTCTTGGTCATTGGCCTTTATTTAACATTAAATGTCACATTCCAATATGCTATGTAAAATCAGCACTTATGCAATGCTGCAGGTTTGAGATTGATACATGCTTAGAATGATTAGACTCCAGCAATGTTAGCTGTGCTGAATCATATTTTGGCCAAGGAAAACAGAGTTCTGTATCTGAATGCTCAATGACTCCGCAGCCTGTATTGCTTTGCTGGTGCAAAAACTGGAATGTACAGGTTTAGCTGGTACAAATCTGAAAGAAGTGTGAGGCAATCACAACCTTTTCATTAAATCTTATCTACATTCATCTTGTGTCATTTAAATAATTTGTATCACAATGATTGGATAATGTAGTAGTGAAATTGCGTTGAATGAATGCAAATTATGTATCAGGTTTACAAGTGCTTAAGAAGTTTCAAGTCATTGTACCTTTTATTAAATTTGTAGGTCTTCTTGTGCTAATCAAATGGTTAACGAAGCTGATTATCCAGCTGACAGAAAAAATCTAGATGATGACGAAGCTAGAGTATTGAATATTGATCCTGTATCCAAATACTTCCTCATTTTCATTATGTATATACAAACACAGGAGATAAAACTTAGCCTTTTAAACAATCTATGATTTTAACACTGCAATTACTTCCAGATTAATTAACAGAAGTGTAAATCAATTAAACAGATGAAGTATGTTACATTAAGCCATGCTTTTTTTTAATAGAAAGTTGAATCTGAAGCAACCACTTTTTAAATATATAACTTCCAGGTTTATTTCTTAACTCCAAAGTCAGAACTCCACAATTCAAACAATTTACTAGCTGTTCATGGAAGGTACGTATAACTTTAACAAATCTTTCTACTGGTAAATTGTATTTTATAAGCACCTATTTTTAGCATGTGCTAAAGAGAATTCTTGGTCACTTCCAGTGTTCTCACCAACTGCTTCTCCCAGTAAATGAAGAATTGCTCTCCAGATGGTAAAGTATATCCAGTGGCCATTTGTTACCACACAAAAGCCTTTGTATTTGTCAATTGAGAGAAAAGATGTAGGATCATACTCAAATGTGGCCACCCTCAGAAATTCCTCGTTGTTTTCTATCTGAAATCTGTTGCAGTTCTGATTAGCCAATGGGCTCACAATAGATCCAGTCTCTGTGAAAATGCCCCAGAATGTTCCATAGATATTCCCTCTGCTTTGCACACTTCATCTTGAACATACTGCCACCACAGTGGAGCTAATCTGCAGGGCAAATAGTTTATTGGTTTACTGTTGCCACATACTGAAGTAAAGTGAAAAATCTTTTGTGTGCCATCCAGACAGATTATTGCACACAAAGGTATACACAGATAGGAAAAAAAGAAAACAGAATGCAGTATAAACTATTACAGTTACAGAGAAAGCATAATGCAACTGGACATATAAAGGGAATTGTTTACCTTCACCTCCAATCCAGATTTGGGGGCATTCCAATCTTAATCTCTGAACCATTGAGAGCTCTTGTGAATACCAATTAGCATATTAAAAATTAATCATGGCCATCCTGAGAGCAATGTCTCACAATACTGTGACAAAACACTGATATTTGGGTGTCTGAGGTTTCTGCCTTCAAAGGTTTTCAGACTATCCTTGTCTCAAAATTTGTTTGAACATTCAGAGTTCGTCTTGTCACTTAATATGTGCTTCCATTATAAATATATAATTCTATGAACCGTTTGTTAACACCCAAAGTATTGAATAAACTATGAATTGTAACTGTAGAAATTCTGTTTGATCATTTGCCAATATTAAGCATATAAAATTTCATTGTGTTTAAAGTTCAGGGGATTCCCCTATATGTCTGCTTGTGCTGATTGAGGACCTTTTACAGCTCAAACTCAGGTCTGTGTGTGGCTTGTTCAAAGTCACACAGGATTCAATCTTCAAAGCACATTTATTAACAAAGTATATACAGTATTTACAATCTTGAGAAAGAGTCAGCCACAAAACAAAGAAACCAATAGAACTCATGAAATTAAAGACCATGTGCAGAAGAAACTAAACAAATCATGCAAACAATAAAACTAAGCAAACAACATTCAGAACTGAAGTTCACAGAAGTGAGTCCACAGTCATGAAGCCAGTCGTGGCCGATCCAGGAGTTCATTAATTGCAGGCCACAGACTCAGTTCAGCACAGGGTCATTTCTCAGCAAAGACAAACATCAAAAATGAAATTCAATATTGCCTTCAGTGCACAGGCACAGACTTTGGGTTGTCTGAGGAAAGATTATTTGAAGGTCAAATCTCAAGCGTGGCATAAAGCTCATGGCTGTGATTTGTCCGATGATCCTTGGCCTGCTGTACACTTCTGAGACATGATCTAGCTGCATCAGGCACTTCAGAACACTGGGGAATTAGAAATAAAAAGTACCGGAAAAATTCAGCAGGTCAGGCACCATGTGTGGAAAAAGAAGTAAAGATTGCATAGAAACTCTGCATCAGAACATTATCAGTTTTTATTTAAAAATGTCACCAGTGTTGCTCCCTAAGAGCTACCAACTCCACAGGCAGGATATGTGAACTAACATCAGCATCCTTTCCTAGGCTAGCTTTGAGGCAATAATTACTCTTATTGACAAATAGTAATTATACAGTCCTGATGAAGGGTCTTTGACCTGAAACCAAATGTATGTAACTCTGCTTCTGTTTCAACAGATGTTTCCTGACACAAAGATTTTTTTCTGTTTTCATTTCTCTAATTACACACAGCTGGCTACAATAGGCAGGATATGTTGTTTGCATTTCCAACCCTACACTCCCAAAACAATAAATACTTCAGGCTCCATCATGTCAAGAGATTATTGGCTGGACAGTGGAACTGATTCAAAGTCTCTTTAACTAAGTGAGACAACTCCACTGACTTATGGGAGCTTTGGCTCATTACCATTCAAAATGGAAAAACACCATTAAGTGCAGGTACAAACAAGCTGGATGAACGCAGCAGGTCGGGCAGCATCCGCTGAAAGGAGTAGTCAATGTTTCGGGCTGAGACCCTGCCGAAATGTTGACTGCTCCTTTCAATGGATGCTGCCCGACCTGCTGAGTTCATCCAGCTTGTTTGTACGTGTTTATTTGACCACAGCATCTGCAGTGTACTTTGTGTTTACCATCAAGTTCAGTGCAGTTACACAGCTGGTAGAACTGATTTGCTACAGCACTGGCTACCCAGGTTCAAGTGTGTAGGTGAGTGGTAAAATCCTGGAGGCAATAGATGGGAATGTGGAGAGAACAAAGTGGGAGCATTAAAGGATTAATGCAGATGCCTTAACATGGATTTGGTGGCCCAAAGGAACTACTTCTGGACTGAATGACTCTTTTCCCGTGTCTATGAAATGAAACTTAAAGTCTCCAGTAACTTTACTAGACACAGTCAAAGGTCCATCACCACCATGGAGTAATTGCACCGCCTCTCAAGCTACCTGGTGGACTGATTTCATTTATCTCCCCTCACCTGTAGTAGAGCAATCGAAGCTACCTGCTAGACTCCTTTCAAGCATTTCCCCTTACTTCCGGGAGAGTAATTGAAGTTACCTGCCAGACCCCTGTAAACCATCTCTCCTTGCCTATAGCAGAACAATCAAAGCTGCCTGTCAGACCCTCACCTGCAGTAGAGCAATTGACCAAGGTTAGAGTGTATACACTGATCATCATATTACGTTGTTACTAAACAATCTATGGAGAAATAGACATGGAGGAACTGTTGCAGTTAGTGGCAATCTTACCTGTTCATTATAAGCCACTCCCCCATGCGAGCTAGGGATTGGCCTATTTAAGGAGTATTGCAGTCCTTCCATTGGCTACCATTTGGTGCCACGGCTGATGATGTCAAGGCGCTGACGGAGTATAAATCTAGCGCGCTGAACACACCCGGGCTCGCCAACAGACTGGGGATTGTGACTGATGCCATGGGAACAGTGGAAGTGTATTGTAATGAGAGAGGGCCTGAACGTACACATTAGTTAAGAATTTGTAACTGGGTGTAACTTGAAGGGTTTACTGAATGTTTAATGTCTGTCTTAGACCATAAGACTATGAGACGTAGGAGCAGAATTAGGCAATTCAGCCCATCAAGCCTACTCCACCATTCCATCATGGCTGATCCCGGATCCCACTCAACCCCATTACACCTACCTTCTCACCATATCCTTTGATGCCCTGACCGATCAGGAAACTATCAACTTCTGACTTTAATATACAGTACAGACTTGGCCTCCATCGCAGTCTGTGGCAGAGCATTCCACAGATTCACTACTCTCTGGCTAAAAGAAATCCTCCTTACCACTGTTGATGTCCTCCTTACCCCTCAATTTTGAGGCTGTGTCCTCTAGTTCTGGATACCCCCTACGAGAGGAAACATCCTCTCCACGTCCACCCTAGCTAGTCTTTTCAACATTTGGTAGATTTCAATGAGATCCTCTTGCATTCTTCTAAGTTCCATTGAGTACAGAACCAAAGCTGCCTAACACTCCTCATATGTTAACTCCTTCATTCCTGGAATAATCCTCATGAATATCCTCTGGACTCTCTCCAATGATAGTATATCCTTTCTGAGATAAGGGTCCCAAAATTGTTGACAGTACTCCAAGTGAGGCCTGACCAGTGTCTTATAAAGCCTCAGCATTATCTCTTTGTTTTTATATTCTACTCCCCATGAAATAAATACCAACATTGTATTTGCATTCTTTATCACAGACTTAACCTGTGAATTAACCTTCTGTGAGTCTTGCACAAGGACTTCTAAGTATCTTTGCACTTCTGATGTTTGAATTTTCTCGCCATGTAGATAATAGTCTGTGCTATTGTTCTTTTTACCAAAATGCAATATCATATATTACCCAACACTGTATTCCATCTGCAACTATTTTGCTTATTTTTCCAATTTGTTTAAGTCCTGCTGCAATCACATTGCTTCCTCAGCACTACTGACCCCTCCACCTATCTTCATATCATCTGCAAACTTTGCCACAAATCCATCAATTCCATTATCTAAATCATTAACAAACAATGTGAAAAGTAGCGGTCCCAATACTGACCCCTGAGGAACATGACTAGTCAGTGGCAGCCAACCAGAAAAGGCCCCCTTTACCCACTTGCTGCCTCCTGCCTGTCAGCCATTCCTCTATCTATGCCAGTATATGTCTTATAACACCATAAGATTTTATCTTGTTAAGCAGCCTCATGTGAGGCATCTTATTAAATGCCTTCTGAAAATCCAAGTGAATGACATTCACTGCCTTTCCTTTGTCCACCCTGTTTGTCATCCTTGAAGAATTCTAATGGAGTTGTCGGGCAAGATTTCCCTTTACAGAAACCATGCTGACTTTGACTTATTTTATTATTAGTCTCCAAGTACTTTGAAACCTTGTCCTTAATAATGGACTCAAACACTTTCCCAATCACTGAGGTTAGGATAACTGGTCTATAATTTCCTCTCTTTTGTCTTCCTCCCTTCTCAAAGAGTGGAGTGACTTTTGCAATTTTCCAGTCCTTGGGGAGGTAAGGTTCCCAGAGAGGTGTGAGAGCTAGAAAAGTGCTTTCTGGCTGCAGTGAACCATAGTAAAGCAGCAGTACGAGACAATCTCCCCGAAAAAGAAAGAGATAAATAGTTTGAGAAAGAAGTGGAAGTGCTAAACCGGCGATGTTTTACCAAGAGAGAGGCAGACATGTTGGCCGGTAAAGGTGAACCAGTTAGAGGCTGCCCACAGGGCTAACAGGCAATCAGACCCCATTACTGTCCAAGCCCTGATGTTGCGGCGAGGCCACCCTGAAATGTGGGTGGGGGATGGGGACATTGGGTTAGATGATGAGGATGGGGAGGAGAGGTTAGAGGAGAGCCTTGGAGCTGCCCCTCCAGGTGAGCCCCTTGCCCCCTATGCTGCTGCAGCAGTACAGGCCAGACAGGTGGCTACATGGTCCCAGAGCCAGCAAGGGGACCCCACTCTACTCCATTGCCCCTCCAGGGTGTCCTGGGTAGGTAACAACACAGTACCACCCCATTCCCGCAGGGGTGACGGATCACTCTGAGGCAGAGTGATAGTGGTGGTTAAGATCAGGTACCTCTCTCTGTTTGAGTGGGATTGAAGACCTGGGAGGAATGGAGGCAGGGACCAGAGGCCTCCGCAGTGGGGTCTTATCACACAAATCCATCACAACAGCAACAACTCGCTGAAGGCTGATAGATTAACATCGAGCAAAGTGGGGACCATAGCAGCAGCAGCAGCTCCCCATTTGAAGGGAATGGCACTGCTCTTACTGGGACCAGCAATAGGGTGCACAGGCTACATAAGCAGCCATCAGATTATTGGAAGGCTTAAAGTACATGGGAGAAGGTCTTCGTAGTTAGGTGCACAGGCTAGATGAGCAGGTAAATTGGGTTCCAATTCCCAGCCTCTCTGCTTCCCCATGTGGAGGGAGCTCCACCAGGGGAAGAAATGCAGGGAGTTGGACTTGATGATGATGCTGCAGTCCCGGTACCAGGTCTCCCAGGAAACGATTACTTCCAGTCAGGTCCTGAGTTGCAGGTGGCCTCTGAGACCGCCAAGTAGGCAGTAGAACAGGTCCTCGCTTTGGTCCCCAGACAAAGCGGGATGCCTTTCAAGCTGTTACCCCCAGGGTGGCTGAGTGGAGCTTGTGGAAGGTGATGAAGGTGCTTCGCTTTCTCTTGTGGTTTTGGACGAACACCCAACTCTATATCAGCCCCTTTGAGAGGCGGCTATTGGCCTGCTACTTGGCTCTCTTGGCCACAGAACATCTGACCACATTTGAGTCAGTCCTGCTCTGACCACACCTCCCTACCATGGGGGTAAAGTTTGACAATGTAACCCACAGAAAGGGTCATGTCTCCTTTGTCCAGTGGAAGTGGTACGTTGCAGAGAGTCTCGATGTGGTGAATGGCCTCCATGAGCAGGTCATGGCACTCCCTGTTAACAACCACAATGCCCCTGATGAGGTTCTCACCATTGCCTCCTCACTCGTACACTGGGGTAAACCTGATGGCAATCTGACCACCGAGCAGAAGCAGCAAATATGGTTTATTCACAACTCCAGCATTTGGTGAGAGGTAAACAGTGGTGGAAGGCTGCTGCTCTCCGCCCTGAGTCAGGTAAGGTCATTACCCAGGAGGCCAAGGGGGTATGTGGCCAATTGGCTGAGCCGGTGGCTGTGACCCTGCCCCTCAGGGAGGCGATGGGACCTGTGAGGATCTACACCAACTCCTGGACAGTGGCTAATGGCATGGCAGTGTGAATGTCTCATTGGCATGGACAGAATTGGGAGATGCATGGGCACCTCTGTGGGAGCTCCTATAGAGAATGAGGATCAGTGCCCAGTCAAAATCTACCACATAGATGCCCACACCACTTGGACCACTGAGGAGCCTATATATAATAGTGTTGTCAGTTGAGGGGTGAAGATTGTGATGGCCCCAGTGTTCTCTGAGGAGGAAGGCTGCAAATGCCTGGCATATCAAAGAGAGGTCATCTAAGTGGAGAAGGAGCCAGGAAATGGGGAAAATTTTGAGGGCTGGCATTGATGTTTGATGAGACCAGGATAGTGGTTGAAAGCTGCCCTACCCTCCAGCAGG
This sequence comes from Hypanus sabinus, assembly GCF_030144855.1. Lineage (NCBI taxonomy): Eukaryota > Metazoa > Chordata > Chondrichthyes > Myliobatiformes > Dasyatidae > Hypanus > Hypanus sabinus. The sequence continues at coordinate 122,596,294 of NC_082714.1, read as the reverse complement.
TTAAGCTCAAGGGGAGACAGTAGGTCCCACAGGACACATTCGAAGGGGCACGAGGGCTTATCAGGTCTAGCAAGTAGATTATGTGGGGCCTCTGCTGCAACAGAAAAGAAATGCTTTGGACTGTTGGATCTGCATCAGGGCGCCAACCCATGCAGCAGTCGGGGTGCCATTGATACCGACCCCCTTTAACGAAGGAGAGCAGGACTGTCAGAGGAACGTGTCCAGCTTCTCTGGCAATGCTAATCCATTTTGTGGGAAGCCGGGAGGGAGTGGTGCATTCCAACCTACCTCGCCCCATCGTATGGGCATGGTCTGAAAGAACTTCATCCCTAATGGAATAGGCGTTTTAAGGGATGGAACTTCCCTCCCGCTGATTTGTCTAATCCCAAGGTGCCGACTCCGAGAGTAATCCCTGTGCCAGTAGAGAAGGGGAAGGAGAGTTGGTGCTGGTGGTATGTTGAGCCAGTGGGGCACAGCGAGTGTGAGCAGGAGCTGTCTCATGGGACGACGGCGTCAGTGCTGAATGTTGTTGTGAATGTGGGCACTCTGGACGCTAAATGGTATGGCTCCTGCTATTCGGGGTATCTGGTACCATGCATATACCTCCTTAATAATGTGGATGATCACCCTGCCCGTGAGGGTCAGAGCAGTAAGAGGCATATCACAGAGGCAGAAAGGTTCTACGTGATGGCCTTTCCCTTGTATAGTGTGACCATGACTGATATGATAGCCTCTGTGATGGAGATGCTGTCTAATGAGACAATCCAATACTCAGGCATACAGGAAATGCACAGAGCAGTGTCTGGTGAGATGACAGCTATTCAGATAGTGACCTTGTAGAAATGGACGGCCTTGCACAAACTAAGTATCTCAGGACAGACTGGAGTCTAAGACTTGCTCAGGTTAGCTCAGCAGTATCCTGAAAAAGCCATTCCTAATGATTCTGCTGGATTACAGTGACTGGTCAGGAGCCTTGCAGCTACATCCCCGACGAGTCTGTGAACGTTACCCACCTGGCTGGTCATATCCGGCACGCATTAAATAAAATCAGGGAATTTGCTGCCTTTTGGGATGTTGGGAAGTTGGTGGACTACTTTGGTGCACTCAGTAGCAACTGGTGAGCTGATATTTCTGGGTATCGTAGTGTTATGTTTTGTGTGATGATACAAAGATAGGTGGAGGGGCCGGTAGTGCTGAGGAAACAGAGAGACTTGGATAGATTCGGGGAATAGGCAAAGAAGTGGCAAATGAATTACAATGTTGGAAAGTGTACGGTCATGCACTTTGGTAGAAGAAATAAACGGGATTTAATTATTTAAATGGGAAAAGAATTCAAAGTTCTGAGATGCAACGGGACTTGGGAGTCCTCGTGCAGGATACCCTTAAGGTTAACCTCCAGGTTGAGTCGGTGGTGAAGAAGGCGAATGCAATGTTGGTATTCATTTCTAGAGGAATTGAGTATAGGAGCAGGGGTGTGATGTTGAGACTCTATAAGGCACTGGTAAGACGTCACTTGGAATACTGTGTGCAGTTTTGGGCTCCTTATTTAAGAAAGGATGTGCTGACATTGGAGAGGGTTCAGAGAAGATTCACTAGAATGATTCTGGAAATGAGAGGGTTAACATATGAGGAACGTTTGACCGCTTTTGGACTGTACTCCTTGGAAGAATGAGGGGGGACCTCACAGAAACATTTCGAATGTTGAAAGGCATGGACAGAGTGGATGTGGCAAAGTTGTTTCCCATGGTGGGGGAGTCTAGTACGAAAGGACATGACTTGAGGATTGCAGGGCGCCCATTCAGAATAGAGATGTGAAAAAATTTTTTTGGCCAAAGGGTGGTGAATCTGTGGAATTTGTTGCCATGGGCGGCAGTGGAGGCCAAGTCATTGGGAGTATTTGAGGCAGAGATTGATAGGTATCTGAGTAGTCAGGGCATCAAAGGTTATGGTGAGAAGGTGGGGGAATGGGACTAAAGGGGAGATTGGATCAGCTCATGATGAAATGGAGGACCAAACTCAATGGGCCGAATGGCCGACTTCTGGTCCTTTGTCTTATGGTCTTATGATGTGTAGTTTAGTGGGGCGTCCGCAGGGTTTATACTAGCCTGCAGGCCGAGCATTATGGTGTTGCATCTTTTGATGGGTGGTTTGTTGCAGTAAGCGTCAATCAACAAAAGCCACTCCCTCATGCCAGCTAGAGTGTGGCCTGTTTAAGGAGCGGAGCAGTTCAGTCCTTCTATGGGCTGCCATTTGATAACATCACGACACTGGTAGAGTATATATCTAGTGCACTGGAAGCACCTGTTTTTCTTGCTTTGGGGAATCACCGACGGACTGGGGAGTGTGACCGGTGTGTGGAAACAGTGGAAGTATACTGCACTGAGAGAGGGCCGGAGTCCACACTTTAGAGAAATATTTGTAACTGAGTGTAACTTGAAGGGTTTTGTCTGTCTTGTCCTGTAAATAGTTAACGTATTTACCGTCGTGAGGGTCTTCTGTCCCCACCCACCAAATCAGCAAACTTGATTTCACAAAACAGGAAGCCATTGATATACACTAAATGTTCCAAAAGATGCTAGTAAGACAAGTGCAACCATAGAAGTAAATCCCAGTTGCTAATCATGTTAATTATTGCTATGCTTTGAAAATCACAAAATCAATAGCTTCTTCTAAATTAGCTTACTTAAGAACTTCAACCTTTAAGTTACAATGTTAATGTTTTGGACTGAGACTATTTTTATTTATTGTTTTTATTTGTAAAGAGGGTTTCTTCTTTTTGTTAACTAGCAGGAATGCTAATTTACTGATAACGAGAATGGTATTCCTTTGTAAACCAAATGGGGATTAATGTTCTTTCTTCTGAGTCTGTAAGCTTTTGTTGACGGGCTTTTGGGAGATCGGCGCGAGGGGGTCGAGAGAGAGGACGCAATGCTCTAAACTGGGCGAGGATCGGACCCCAAAGGGGGGTCCGAGGCCGGGAGATTCTCCAAGGAGGGGGGGGATGAAGCTAGATGTGCTTGGTTGACCACTCGGAGGGTCCTGAGCTGCGAGTCGAGGAGTTCGGAGGGGATCGAATGCTGGCCAGAAGACTTCAGTAATTGAGCTCCAACGGCTGTGCACGAAGTGGTTTGGACTTTGATAAGTTTGGCGCCTTTTCTTTAATTTTCTCTTCATATATACTGTATCGTTATTAATCACTTAGTTATAGTAACCTTTATAAATTGTACTCATTTAATCGCTTATGGTGTACTGTCTGTTTGTGGGCGAGGCGGGGACATCACACAGCATCCACACCAGCTGATTACCCAGTTTGGCGGGCCGAAGGCTGCTTCCCCTAGACAAGAACGAGCTGAGCGAGCCTGAGGCGACCCAAGGGGTTACATTGTGGGGTGCTCGTCCAGGGTTGATTTCTGTGGAAGCTGTGTGATCACCCTCTTTAAATTGTGTCTGCGGCGAAGAGCTGGTGTGCCTTTGTGGGTGTGCGATTGCTGGTTATCACTGTGTGTGTGTTGGGTGGGGTGGTTGCTGTTGGTAGCAATTGTCGTTGTTCGAGTTCCGACTAGTGCTGATGAAATGGCGGTGGGACCATGGGTTGTCCGTACTGTTTGGAGATTGAGGAGTGACAGATTGGGATGTTTCAGCAGTGGTGAGCTCCGCCCAGTTATTGGAATAATGTCCAGCCCTAAAGCGGCGGAGGCGTGGGCGGAGCGGACCTCTCAGTTGTTGGGTGAGTGGCAGTGCTTGGCTGAGGGAAAGCGACAGGGACGGGCTGGTGACTTTGTTAGAACTGTCAGGCGCAATTACCTCGAAGTGACCGCTGCCTGTTCTGGGAAAGTGTGGGAAAATGCGTGTGGTTCGACTGGAAGTCAAATGCCGCAGCTGGGGGGCTTATTATATCTGTGGCAGGAGATTGGTGGGAAGTTTTTAGGGTATCCCTTTTTGCCTAGGGGGGCAGATAAATTGCTTGTGGTGCCAAGGGGATCTGTCAAGGGGATCAGTTGTTCCGTTGATTCAAGAGGTGTCAGGAAACTTAGAGGAGGCCCAGTGGGGGAACGGCTTGGGGTCTCTGGGGGAGCGTGTTCCCAGCAATGTACCAAGGTACTCCCGAAAGGAACAGAACCTATTCCTGAAGGCTTAGAGGGGCCACGCGCACAGGTGTTGTTACGGATGGATGGACGTCAAGTTAAAGCCATCCTCGGCACCGGGGCGCCGGTTAAGTTGCTGTACAGTTTGTTTCATAACCGTTATTGGAAGCATTTGCCCTTGACGACATTGAGGACACTGGAGATTCGGGGTACCAGTGCCGGTGATTATCCAGACAACGGTTGTTGGTCAGTGAGAATGGAGTTCTTGGAGGCAAATGTGGAGGAGACTGAGGTTCATGAATCATTAATGCTGATGTGTCCGGACCCTGTTGAGACGGGCAGCGTTTCTGTTCTAGAGAGAACCAAAATCCTGCTGGTGCGCTTGGGAGCCTGCCCGGAGGAGGCGGGTGAGCGTTGTTTGGAGGCATTGTCGGTGCACCCAGAGTTTCGAGCTGCTTGTGTGGACGTGTGTAGCAGCATTGGGCTGATACCGAATTCAAACAAGAGCCAGTGGTGGTACGGCCTGGGGGAAGTATCTGATGGTGAGACCCTCTTAGTGGACGCTGCGAAATACCACGAGGGAGGGGAGTTGACTGCTGAAGACACCTCGGAGAGAGAGAGGTTGCGGCGACTGGCCCCTGAAGCCGTGGAAGACATAGGCAGCGTGTGTATGGATTATATTGCGTTGAAGAGGCGCACTGTCAGTGACCAGAATATGGCCCTGAGGGCCAGAGAGGCGATGGCCTGTCTGAGTGGTGTGAAGTGGTTTAAGGTGCTGGATCTGAGGAGTGGATGTTGCCAGATCCCGATGAGTGGGGCCGACAAGGAGAAGACGGCCGTTATAAATTCCCTAGGAGTCTTCGGGTCCAAAAAGATGCCACAGGGCATATCTGGAGCCCTTGCAACCTTCCTGCGGGGCAGGTGGAAGACCATAGGGGATGTGGAGGCGTTTGGAGTTTTGGTGTATGTGGATGATCTCTTGGTGTTTGGATTTGCCTCAGGAGAATATGAAGTGAGGTCGTTGCAGGAGCAGCTGAGAACTACCGAGTTAAAGTGTTTTCGGGACACGTGCCAGGGCTGGCGAAGGTCGCAGCTCGTGAGAGACTGTCTCTCCGGAATCAAGTTTGAAATGAAGACGGAGAGACTGGAGAAAGTGATCTGGAACCATTCGGAAGACTTACAAGTTGGAGAGAATGAAGAAAGTTGTCTGACTGCGGGTAATAGCAAACTGAGAACCCGGAGAGGGGAGTTTGCGGAGGTGAAGAAATTACAGACAAATCTCAGAAGAGAGAAGCGGAGGCTTGAAGGGAACCTGAAGGTGACCATCGACAGTTCAAATGAAGTGCAAAACCTGAAAGTTGATCTGGAAGAAGTCATGAGGAAGAAAAAGCTGGAGAGAAGTGCAGTGAATACTGAACAGGAGGCTGAAGAGACTGCGGGAGCAGTGCAGGCCACGTGTTTCCGTTTGGAGAAGATCAAACAGCAGCTACCAATCACAGGATTGAGGAAGAATACAGATTCGATGGATGATGTGCTGGATGTGTGGTACATGCTGCCTTTTGCTGACTTTCCCTCGATTGAGGAAGAGACCTTTGGCCCTTCTCCCATTGAGTCAGGTGTAGCGGGGAGGGTTAGCTGTGTGCAGTGTGGGGCATGAGTGAGAAGTTGAGAGAGGAGTTGGTAGTGGGCCCAAGGTATCCCCAGTTGTGTCCGAGCCTGAAGGGTTTAGGTGAGGGGGTACGGAGGTCTCAGAAGGGTTAGGGAACTCCCAGATAGTTGGCCTAAGTAGCGCCTGAAAAACAGGGCATGAGGGTTACTGTGTGGGGAGGAGATGTCACTGTTTGTGCTTGGGTTACGGTGTGTTGGCAGGAAAGGTGGCGAGTTATTTAGTAGTCATGAGGACATGACTTTTATTTGGTGGAGGGAGAGTGTAAAGAGGGTTTCTTCTTTTTTGTTAACTAGCAGGAATGCTAATTTACTGATAACAAGAATGGTATTCCTTTGTAAACCAAATGGGGATTAATGTTCTTTCTTCTGAGTCTGTAAGCTTTTGTTGACGGGCTTTTGGGCAGATCGGCGCGAGGGGGTCGAGAGAGAGGACGCAATGCTCTAAACTGGGCGAGGATCGGACCCCAAAGGGGGTTCCGAGGCCGGGAGATTCTCCGAGGAGGGGGGGGATGAAGCTAGATGTGCTTGGTTGACCACTCGGAGGGTCCTGAGCTGTTTGGAGAGTCGAGGAGTTCGGAGGGGATCGAATGGTGGCCAGAAGACTTCAGTAATTGAGCTCCAACGGCTGTGCACGAAGTGGTTTGGACTTTGATAAGTTTGGCGCCTTTTCTTTAATTTTCTCTTCATATATACTGTATCGTTATTAATCACTTAGTTATAGTACCCTTTATAAATTGTACTCATTTAATCGCTTATGGTGTACTGTCTGTTTGTGGGCGAGGCGGGGACATCACACAGCATCCACACCAGCTGATTACCCAGTTTGGCGGGCCGAAGGCTGCTCGCCCTAGACAAGAACGAGCTGAGCGAGCCTGAGGCGACCCAAGGGGTTACATATTATTTGATATATCTTTTTATTTCAAGACATGAACACTTGATAATTTGTAATAGCACAATGAATACAAACCCTTCAGCTTTGAGGCTCCCCAAGTAGAAGCAGACACAAAGCAATTAAAACCTGCTCAGAAATAATGCACTCTCCTGCATTCCTGTTATCATTGGGAATGGCTTATTCAGGAAACTGCCGAGCTATTACTGAGGAAATCTCAGATTCCAGCCTGTCCCCAGTTATCTAATTTGTGTTGACAGGAGTTCTTCAGAAAACGTTTTAGGCTCTTAATTTTAGGAGGGTAAATGATAATTGTTTGATGTCCTCAATTATGCTTTCCATTCACTGAAGCACTTTACAAGATATCTGTTTTAACTGGTAACATTCTTTTCTGAGTATAAACTGAGTATAGACGGGTTTGAAAATTTTTCCAAAGATTTCGGCTTGTACCCTAAGCTGACTTTTCAGCCTAGTACCAAGAAATTGGTGCAACACACACATAAAACGGTGGAGGAACTCAGCAGGTCAGACAGCGTCTATGGAAAAGAGTAGAGTTGATGTTTCAGGCCGAGGCCCTTCATCAGGACTGGTGAAGGGTCTTGGCCTGAAACGTCGACTGTACTCTTTACCATGGATGCTGCCTGACCTGCTGAGTTCCTCCAATGTTGTGTGTGTGTGTGTGTGTGTGTGTGTGTGTGTGTATGTTTCTTTGATTTCGTGCATCTGCAGATTTTCTCTTGTTTACCAAATGATTGGTGCTATCTTCTGAATGCTAGACCGTAAACCTCTTTCGTCTCTGGTGGATTTAGATTCTGCGTTCAGCGAAGAAAGGAAGAGTTCTAGTCTGGAAGTTTGGTTCCACAATATTTCAAACTTCTGGTCTCCTGAGCAGTAGTTATCTCTCAACCAACATAGTAAAATGTATTACCTGACCAATAAATCATGTATGATCTTGCTGAATACATATCTGACACGTTGTTCCTGTATAGCAACAGTGATTTCCTTTAACACAACTACAAAGTTAATCCAAATATTCATTACAAGTACTCTTCTAAGAAACATGGATGTATGAGGGATAGAGTCAGCCCTAGTAATGTCACCATTCAGTCTCAAACACAAACAATGGACACGTGGAAAAGGCACTGGGGAGTGACTGGCAAATGTAAGTTCATCACCCAGCAACTGAAGAAGAATGGGAGAAAGAGAAATCAGTCATGGAAAAAAACAGAATATAATTAAAAATTCAAGATTCAAGATTATTTATGGTCATTCTTCAGTACATGAGTGTAAAGAATTGAATGATTGTTACTCCTGATCTAATGCCCCATAAAAAAACAAAAAGAACAGAATTAAAAAACACAATAAAGATACAGTAAATACTGTATACAACCAATACTGTAAAACACAATGGGCGAGCAACTTTTATACACATGGACTAGTTTTATGTGGCACTAGGTGAAGTGTATGTTGTATGGTGGGGGCTAGTGAGGAGGGATAATGGGGGTAGATTTTGATCAGCCTGATGGTTTGGGGGAGGTAACTGCTTCTGAGTCTGGTAGTCTGGGTATGGATGATGCATAGCCTCTTCCCTGATGGGAGTGGGACAAACAGTCCATAAGCACGGTGGGTGGGATCCTTTATGCTATTGCTGCCCTTTTCCTGGTGATATATATATATATATATATATATATATATATATATATATATATATATATATATATATATATATATATACCTTAACGTCCTGGAGTGGAGCCTGTGATGCATTGGGCAGTTTTATCTGCCTCTTGTGGAGCCCTCCTGTCTGCTGCAGCGCAGTCTCCATCTCGTGATGCAGCTTGTTAGGATGCTCTCCATGTTGCATTGGTATTGGTGTGCCTTGCCTAGCCCTCTGCAGCCTTCTCAGAAAGTAGAGGAGTTGCTGAGCTTTCCTGGTGAGGATGTGTTCTGCGACCATGAGAGGCTGTGTGAGATGTACACACTCAGGAGTCTGAAACCGCTTGCAGCATCCACTACTGCATCGGCCAAGATGAAGAAGTGGGACTCCATTGTGAGAAGAAACTACTCCAGACATTTCCATTCTACTTTCAGGTGAGTGCTGCGGATTTTCCTGAAGTCGATAACCATCTCCTTTGTCATGTTGACATTAAGGATGAGGTTATTTGCCTGGCACTGGGTCCTGAGCTCTTCCACGTCCTCTCTATAAGCTGTCTCATTGGCCTCCTGCTGTCGTGTCATTGGTGAACTTGACAATGTGATTGCTCAGGAATTTGGCGGTGCAGTCATATGTACAGCAGTGGGCTCAGAAATAGCCCTGGAGGGCACCTGTATTGAGGATAATGGGGAGATTGGAGCAGTCACACATCCTGACTGTCTGAGGTCAGTCCAACACCCAGTTGCACAGTGGAGTATTTAGAGCCAGGAGTAGCAGATTGTTCATCAAGGTCTAGTGATTCAAGTACTGTTAAGTTAACCCTATAAATACTAAAATAACTATAGTCCACTCTTTTGTATTTGAACAAAAGAGTTTCAAATGTGTTGAAAGTAATTCATGCTTTATTGCATATAATGAACAAGAATATCAGTTCATCAGTAATTTCCTTTGCTTAGCTGAACAGCAATTCAATGGAGTGAAAGCCAATCAGCTTTAATTTATGGGAAATGTTCTTTCTTTCTGTTAATCATTTGAAGTGATATATGTGGAATTTCTTTGGGATTTTGGGTTATCGGCTCAGTCTCTAAGTGTCTGATATGGGAAATCAAAATGACAGAAAAGTGGGTATAGGTTTAAAGACTCAGAATAACCAATGTCTTAAAAAACATTTCAACTGGTTAAGCATCTCATTTTCCTTTTTGTGAAATGTTGCTGCGTGAAAATCAGCCTCTGTGTTAACTTGACAATAGTAATATTTCAAAAGCTGTGAAGTGCCTTGGGAAAATCTGAGAATCCGAATAGTTCTTTCTTAGCTTAAAGATTGCCTTCTTACATATTGATTCTCTTTTCCCCAATCACAGCAAGTATTGGATGCTAATACAGATAAAGAGAGGTCAGTGTTAATGAACTCACTTCACAGGCGTGCTTTGTGCATCAAACCATTCCCAAAAGATAATATTGTGGTGAGCATTCGATCCATGAAGACAGATGAGAAGAGCTCGTTTACATAAAAGGGCTTTTAGTTGCGACAAGTACAACAGCAGACAGAGTACCACCACTTGGTGAGGATCAACCCCCATACAGATGGGGAAGTGATTATGTCACACCCTGCTGACCCACAAACACACAAGTGAGCAACTCTATAACCCGAGCTAAAATGTAACAATCAATGAACTTGAACATCTCACTATTATTCCATGAACACGTTTTCAAACAAGGACAATAAGTAGTACTGTCTGCTAGGAATGCCGAGGTGACATGGAGTGCCACACTGCCTCCACCCGAGGGCTCAGCCATCTCTGGCAACCCAAGAGACCACAACAAAGTCCAAAAGTCCTGATGGGAGTTGACGCTGCTGCCTGGGGCACTGGGGGCTATCTCTGGCACCCCTCCCCACGGGAGGCACTGTTTAGTGAGGCAAAAGGCAGGGCACCTGGAGCGTCACTTCCTTCCTTCAGTTTCACTGGGTCGGTGGTGGCCGAAGGCTGACACGATGCTAGACGGTCCCGATGCACCCTAACCGCCTTCTGTCTCTCAGGCAACTGCACCCGGTATGCTCCCGTCTTCTGGGTGGGGGAGTAGACCCACACCGGGGTCCCCCACTAGGCACTGCTGCGTTGGTGTCCTGGACTAGCAGCCTGGCCCCTTCTGCACAAACAGTTCCACGTCCTGCCTGTACCCAGGGCAATCGAAGCATCTGCACAGCTCACTACGCCACTCTGAAATGGCCGGTCCACAACAGCCTGCGCACTGGCCACAGCCCCGTGGCGCGGAGCCCCCGGGGATGTCCAGCTGAAGGAGATGTCTGTCGCTGTCAGCGTGTCCCAATGAGAGCATAGGGCTTTGGTCTCTGGATCCAGGGCAGAGATCTTTGCCCATTCCGGCTGCATGGTGCGCTGCACTGTGGTGGGCCACTGTAAGACTGGTGGTGGTTGTCGCTTTGCCTGCCTGGTTGGTTCACCTCTTGCAGCTGCTCTGCTGGAGAGCCTCAGCTTTAGTACTGGGATAGAGTGTTACTCCTGACACATCCACACAGAGCCCCCAGCAAGATAGCAAGTCCAGCCCAATGATGCAGGACTCCTGAACGTCGGCGAGCCACACCTCGTGCTCCACTGTGTTTCCCCCCACTGCAATGCACAGCCTCCTCTTCCCTCTCATCACTGCACCGTTGTTGGTGACTGCAGCCACCTGTGCCACCATCATTGTCCGTTCTGTGTTGGTGATGGTTGACCTTGTGTCCAGCAACATGTGGCATCGGATGCCCTCCTCCACACAGTCCATGTGTAAGCCATGCTCTTTGCCCAGACAGCCCACCTGGAGAAGTGACAACGTGAAGATTCTGCTGGTACGTATTCACATAAATAACAAAACGGATGTCAGGCGGCGCTGCTTGCTCAGCGTTTCCCAATGGCCATGCTGGGCTGTGGTGCCATGCTGGTGCGGGCAGTTCTCTTTTTCCACAAAATATCTTCATTGCAAATTCGGTGCTATATATACAAGACAGTGACTAACACAACTACTTCACTACAAATAGACAATACACATTAAACCAAATGTTTCCATCTCTTTCAGTAATGGCAATTACCCTGTGGAGCCCAATGGTCCCAGAACGCCTCTAAGGTCGACGTGGACAGTGCGTGTTCCTTTTCAATATTTACCTGGGCACCGGCATACGCTCTAAACATTGCCAGGCAATCTACCTGGGCAGATCCTCCCGCCATCTGTTTCCAAGACCCTTGGATGGTGCTTTTCGCCAGCCCCAGGAGCAAGTTGACAAGGACATCCTCATCTCTCCATGCCCCCTCCTTACTGGATGACCATACATAAATAGGGTGGGGCTAAAATGCAACCAGAAGGCGAGAAGCAGCCCACGCGCATATGCAAAAAATGGCTGCGACCTCACACACTCCATGTACATGTGGTACACGGTCTCCTCCAGCCCACAAAAGTGACATGCAGGTGGGAGATCCATGTACAAACTAAAGAATTTATTACAAGGCACCACTCTATGAAGCAGCCTCCACCCCAGTTCCCCAAGTTGCATGGGAAGAACTTCCACGTAAAGAGACTTCCATTGGGGACCACCCTCACCTCCAGATGGAAAGCCTGACTGCCATGGCATGTTGAGATGGTGTACAAGGGCTAGGAAGTGAAGGGTGTGGAGCACCAGCCATAGGGGTACCTCCTACTTGCATCCCTGAATGGCATTGTGGGTGTTGAGGAGACTCAAGTTGTGTGGACTCGGCTCTTGGTTAAGATTGTGGGGCCTGGGCCTGACAAGCAGCTCAGCCTGAGTCGTTCCACACACCTGAGCAACACCGACATCCATTGAGGTGGGTCCAGAGGAGGGGATTTCCAGCCATAGACTATATTGCTGTTGTTCAGTCGTGACCTCATGGACAATAGGGTCCATAGGGTTTCCATGGCAATGATATGGAAGTAGATTGCCAGGCCTTTCTTCTGTGCAGATACTGCTGATGCCCAGGTTGGGAGCCGGCTGGATTTGAACTCATCTGCAAACCATCTGCTTTGAAGACCAGTGCTGATGCCACTACACCACCAGCTGGATCGCTCCGTGGCACACACCACCACCCAGTTCTTCCCTCGTTGCTTCTTCCATTGGCCTCAGACTGAATGCTACTGCAGTGCTGCTGTGAGGGCCCTGTCGTCAGGCTGTTCAGCTGGCGCTAGGTTGAGGAGGGCCCACTGGGCATCCCCCTCCAGTGCCAGGGCAAGGTTCACTGGTGCTTGTGTGGGGCTCCGCAAGTCCTGCCATGTGGCAAGTTTGATTGCATCAGGTAAGGCTCCAGGCAGCTAGTACCATTGTATCTGAGGAGCTTCAGGGTGGAGCTTGTTGCGTTAATTGCTGGGGCCCGTTGGTCCTCCTTTTTCTCTGGCAGCGTTGGTGGTGCCCGCTGCTTTGCCCCTCCTCCCCTGGCTGCGGCGTCTTGTGTTTCGAGGGAGGAGGGTGATAGACTCCGTCAGGTACCCTTGGTTGGGAAGCCTGGGCATGCTCACCTCATCGGGACTCCCTAAGAAGGCACGACGCTCAGTTCCCATGTTCCTCCTCTGGGTTAATGTCCTGTCTTCAGGAGCCCGGCACAGGGGCGCAATGGAGGCATACCTCTTGGTCACTTGACTTATAGTATTCCCAGGGTCTTAAGGCACTCTATACTCCATTCAATTTCACCGTCAACTTCTAATCCCAATCCTGACACCAATGTGGCAAGCATTCGGACCATGGTGACATTCGAGAAGAGCTCATTTATACAAAACGGCTTTTTATCGTGGCAAGCACAATAACAGAAAGGGCGCCATTGCTTGTGGAGAACAACCCAGTCACATACAGATGGGGAATGGGGGAGAGGATTATTACACACCCTGGTTACAGTCAAGGTGACCCACAAACACGAAAGCAAACAACTGTACAGTATAACACAAGTTACAATATTATAATAAAGGGATTTAAATGTCTCCATAATTCCATAAATACATTTTAAAACAAGAACAATAGGCAGTGCTGGCCACCAGGAATGCTGGGAAGAGCTGTCGACCACGCCCCTGGAGCACCACAGTATATTGAAATAGTGGGAAATCATGATGAGACACTTCGGATTAATAATTTATTAACAATTGTAAGTATCTTCCAGTCTGGCAAGTCTACGTTTTTCAACATTTCCATTCATGTGGAGTTGATAAGATATTTTAATTTGTCTAATTCTTCAGAAACCTGCAGGATAGTAGTATTGCTGCTGAGCGAGGGTTCAAAAGGTCATTGCATGATAATATCCTGCAGTTGTGGAATCGAGCAAAGCAATTTCTAATCAGCATACCATTGTTCAATTACTTTTCCAGGTATGAGTAGCTCGTTATGCATAAGCATGACTGTTGAAGAGAACAGTAATCGACATTCCTTGTGGCAGCAGTTGCATTTTGTAGTCTAGTACAGAAAAGTCAACTAATGCTTTTACTGTTTATTTGTACAGATCATCATTTCTGAATTAATTGACCATAGACCAAAATACATTGAGTGTGTTCTGCCATTCCATTATCACTGATCTATTACCTCTCTCAATGCTATCCTGCTGACTTTGATGCCCTTGCTAATTAAATGCATCAACCTCTGCTTTAAATATACCCAATGACTTGGCCTCCACAGCCATCTGTGGCAATAAATTAACTACCCCCTGACTGAAGAAGTTCCTCCTCATCACTCTAAACAGACGTTCCGCTTTTCCGTGGCTGTCCTAGACTCACTCACTACAAGACGCATCCTCTGCCCATCTGCTCTATCTAGGCCTTTCAATATTCCATAGTTTTCAATTAAATTCCCCCTTATTCTTTTGAACTCTGGCTTGTGCAGGCCTAGAACCATCAACACTCCTCATCTTTAACCCTTTCATTCTGAGATTATTCTCATGAACCTCCTGTGGACCCGCTCCAATGTCAGCACATCCTTCTTTAGATAAGGGGCCAAAACTGCCCACAATAATCCAAGTGCAATCAGAACAATGCTTTATAAAGCCTCAGTATTTCATCAGTGCTTTTATGTTCTAGTCCTCTCGAAATGAATGCTGGCAATGTATTTGACTTTCTTACCATTCACTCAACCAGCACGAGGACTCCCAAGTCCTTTTAAACCTCTGATTTAAGAATTTGATCTCCATTTAGAAAATAATCCACACTTTTCTTCCATCTATCAAAGTGCATGAGCATATACTTCCTGACATGTGTCTAAATCCCTTGAGGATGTTAGAGCAGGTGTAGTGTATATGGATTTCAGTAAGCCATTTGACTAGGTACCCCATGCAAGGATTATTGAGAAAGTAAGGAAACATGGGATCCAAGGGGACATTGTTTTGTGGATCCAGAACTGGCTCTACCACAGAAGGAAAAAAGTGGTTGTAGAAGAGTTATATTCTGCATGGAGGTCAGTGACCAGTGGTGTGCCTTAGGGATCTGTTCTGAGACCCTTTCTCTTCATGATTTTTATAAATGACCTGGATGGGGAAGTGGAAGGATGGGTTAGTAAACTTGCTGATGACACAAGGGTTGGGGGTGTTGTGGATAGTGTGGAGGGCTGTCAGAGGTTACAGCAGGACATCAATAGGATGAAAAACTGGGCTGAGAAATGGCAGATGGAGTTCAACCCAGATAAGTATGAGGTGGTTCATTTTGGTAGGTCAAATATAATGGCAGAATACAGCATTAATGGCAAGACTCTCGGTAGCGTGGAGGATCAGAGGGATCTTGGGGTCCAGGTCCATAGGACACTCAAAGCTGCTACACAGGTTGACTCCGTGGTTAAGAAGGCATACAGTGCATTGGCCTCCATCAATCGTGGGATTGAGTTTCAGAGCCGAGAGGTAATGTTGCAGCTATATAGGACCCTGGTCAGATCCCAATTGGAGTACTGTGCTCAGTTCTGGACACCACACTACAGGAAGCACATGAATCCATAGAAAGCATGCAGAGGAGATTTACAAGGATGTTGCCTGGATTGGGGAGCATGCCTTATGAGAATAGGTTGAGTGAACTTGGCCTTTTCTCCTTGGAGCGATGGAGGATGAGAGGTGACCTGATAGAGATGTACAAGATAATAAGAGGCATTGACTGTATGGATAGTCAGAGTCTTTTTCTCAGGGCTAAAATGGCTAGCATGAGAGGGCACAGCTTTGAGATGCTTGGAAGTAGGTACAGAGGAGTTATCAGGGGTAAGTTTTTGACGTAGAGAGTGGTGAGTGCATGGAATGTGCTGCTGGCGATGGTGGTGGAGGCGGATAAGATAGTGTTTTTTACGATACTCCTGGACAGGTATATGAAGCTCAGAAAAATAGAGGGCTATGGGTAACCCTGGGTAATTTCTCAGGTAAGGACATGTTCGGCACAGCTTTGTGGGCCGAAGAGTCTGTATTGTGCTGTAGGTTTTCTATGTTTCTATGACATTACATTTTATCTGCGACTTCCTTGCCTTCACTGTCTAAGTCCTTCTGCAGATTCGCTGATTTCTCAACACCACTTGCCCCTCTACCTATCTGTATTGTCTGTAAACATGGCTACAATGCCACCAATTCCATCTTCCAAGTCACTGATGTACAACGCGGAAAAAGATGGTCTCAACACTGACCGCTCTCAAACTCAGCCATCATGAAAGGGCCTACTTTATTCCCACAGTTTCTCTCTTGCCAGTCAACCTATCTTCTATCTATGTTAGTATCTTTCCTGTAGTAACATGGGCTCTTATCTTGTTTAGCAGCTACATGTATGGAACCTTGTCAAAGGCCTTTTGAAAATCCAAGAAAACAATATACACCACCTTTCCTGTGTCTATCCTGTCTGTTAATTCATCAAAGAATTCCAACAGATTTGTCAGGCATGATTTCCCCTTAAGGAAACCATGCTGACTTTGGCCTACTTTATCATGTGCCTCCAAGTAACCTGAAACCGCATCCTTAATAATGGACTCCAACATCCTATCAAAGTCAGGCTAACTAGCCATTAATTTCCTGTCTTTTGGTATCTACTTTTATATTGTTACTAACCACATATCTCCTATATTCTTTCCTAATTACTTCTTTTTAGTTTCATAAGTTTTTAAGGCTTCCCAATCTTCTTGGCTTCCCATTAATTTTTGCTCTATTACATCCTTCCTCTTTTCCTTCTATGCTGTCTTTGATTTCCGTTGTCAGCCACAGTTGCCTTATTCTCCCTTTAGAATACCTCTTCACTTTTAGGATGTATTCATCCTGCGTCTTCCAAATTTTTGAAATCTGCACCATCCCACCCAAACAAGTGATTGCTGGTGTTACAAATGTGACTCAACTCTGAGGGGCCGAAGGGTACAAAGTCGCTCCCTCCTTTTTGAGAATCGCAAGATCGCTATTAATTCGGGTCTGGGACCCAGGAAATGAGAGAGAGAAACATGCAGAATACACAGGGTTTGGAATGTGTCCTGGCCTCAGCGAAACGGAACCATTGATAACAGCTATTGTCTCTTGGAGACGGGATTGTGTATTGAGTACTGTACTATTCATTAAAACCCCTCAGGGGACAACCAGAGTGGGCTGGTTGAGGGACTGCATCATCCCAACCTGATTGACATCTGAGTAAGGATAAAAGAGGGTCTGGGGAACAACCCCTTTAGATGCACCAGGAGAAATGCTAGAAATCCGGTGACAGCGTTTACTAACGATAGCCGGTCACGGAAGATCGGCTTAGCTAAAGGAGAGGCCACAAGTGAACGGCCACACCAATGAGACTCCGACGGATCGATATCATAAAAGGAAAATCGGCAAGTTTTTCTCCCAAATCTCTCTCTCTCTCTCTCCAACCATTGCAACCCAGCGGTCCCCAAAGGCTGCAGCCTGCATGAACTGAGTGAACTTTATATTTCCATCGGACAATACATTATCCCCTAGACAACGATAGAGCTTATTTCTTATTGATTATTATTATACTCGCACTTTCAGATTAAGTATTGACGACGTATATTATCTGTATATTTGCATTGATATTATTTTTGTGTATTTTTACTAATGAATACTGTTAAAAATAGTATCATCAGACTTCAACGGACCTCTCCATCTTTGCTGGTAAGTGACACTGGCGATGATCAAAGCCTGCTGAAAAGTCTTGAAAGGCCCTGTGCTCTTTTTAAATCTTACACCATCTCACCAAAACAAATGATTGCTTGGAATGAATAAAGTCTGCTGACAAGGATTACTGTTGCTCTGATTATGCACATCAAAAACTTCATCTGTATCTCAAAGTAGAGTGCCATTATGTATAAGGCTCTGTTACAGGTAAGATATGTACAACTGTGAGTGCACGTATATAAAAAAAAACTTAGTCATTCAGTGCTTTGAACCTCTCTTGCTTTGTGAATAGGACAGAACAAATATATTATTACTGACATTTGTCTACTTTGGAAAAATGGTTCCTTTTGTGTCAGTGTGTGCCCTCTGTAAGGGTTCTGTTACATTTATTCATTCCACCAACAATCCACAGGCTGAGATCTGAAGAGAGGTTCATTCATTTGCTATGTACATGGCACACAGCATCATTATGTTTAAGGATAATTGTCACCATTAAAGTCAGCTGATATTTCAGCCCTAAATCTGTATCTTAGAGTAAACAGAAAGTTCTTTTTTTAAAATTCCCACAAAACGAAACCAGATATGTAAGGAGAAACAGTTAAAATTCCAATTTCAAAGAAGTCCCAATGTGTATGTTAATATGAATTCCATTCTTAGATAAACACTGACATTTATTTTATGTTGCTGATATTTAGTGGCTTAATAATATTCTTTGTCTATTTCTTAAAAGATTTAAGGATTTTTTTGTTCTCTCATTTTGTCTTAAATCTTAGAACTCCAGCCCATCCTGCCTTCAAAGTATATTACTGTTTCTTCACCTCTGCTTGTCAAACTATTGGAACCAATTCCCTAACAGCACTGTGGGTGTATCTACAGTTCATCTCAAAGACTCTAATGATTCAGGAGGGCAGCTCACCACCTCATGCTCCAGGGCATCTGGAGATCAGTAATTAAATGCTGACGCAGTCTATGAAGGTCACGTATTTATTGATATTAAATAAAGGTGCCACACCAAGTTCAGTGAGGCAAATACCGAGTTCTGAATATAAATATGGCATAAGATCATGGCTTTGAGATGGTAAGTGGAAACTCCAGCTCTGAAAACTTTATAAAATATGTTATAAAATTTTATATGGTCTTTGTGTAATTAATATGCATCTATTGAGGTTTTATCACATATAGAGAAGAAGGATGTTTATGTAAGAACGCTGTTCCTGGACTACAGTTCAGCATTCAACACCATAATTCCTTTCAGGCTTGACAAGAAGCTCAGAGACCTCTGCTTTCACCTTGCCTTGTGCAACTGGATCCTGGACTTTCTGTCAGATCACTGAAAGGTGGTAAGAGTGGGTTCTCTCACCTCTGCCCCTCTGACTCTCCACACAGGAGTCCCTCAGGGCTTTGTCCCAAGTCCCCTCCTTTACTCTCTGTATACCCATGACTGTGTTGCCACCCACAGCTCCAATCTGCTAATTAAATTTGCTGATGATACTACACTGATTGGGCTAATCTCAAATAATAATGAGGCAGCCTACAGAGAGGAAGTCATCACCCTGACACAGTGGTGTCAAGAAAACAACCTCTCCCTCAATGTTGCAAAAACAAAGGAGCTGGTTGTGGATTACAGGAGGAATAGAGACAGGCTAACCCCTATTGACATCAATGGATCTGGGGTTGAGAGGGTGAACAGCTTTAAGTTCCTTTGCATAAACATCGCTGAGGATCTCACGGGATCTGTATATACCGGCTGTGTGGTGAAAACAACACAACTATGTCTCTTTCACCTCAGATGGTTGAAGTTTGGTACGGGTCCCCAAATTCTAAGATCTTTCTACAGGGGCACAATTGAGAGCTTCCTGACTGGCTGCATCACTGCCTGGTATGGAAACTGTACTTCCCTCAATTGCAGGATTCTGCAGAGAATGGTGCGGACAGCCCAGCGCATCTGTAGTTGTGAACTTCCCACTATTCAAGACATTTTCAAAGACAGGTGTGTAAAAAGGGCCCGAAGAATCATTGGGGACCCGAGTCACTCCGACAACAAACTGATCCAGCTGCTATCATCTGGGAAATGGTACCGCAGCAAAAAAGCCAGGACCAACAGGCTCCGGGACAGCTTCTTCTACCAGGCCATCAGACTGATTAATTCAGCTGACACAACTGTCTTCCTATGTTATATTGACTGTCGTGTTGTACATACTATTTATTATAAGTTACTATTTATTATAAATTAAACATTGCAGATTTAGATGGAGACATAATGTAAAGATTTTTACTTCTCATGTATATGAAGGATATAAGTAATAAAGTCAATTCAATTCAATTTTCCAGAGTTGAACATACTGTTTGAGTGTTTGCCCACTTTAGAGGTTATAATATCTCGTGCTTATATAAGATTCCTAATTTACTAAAATGCTCCAACTTGCTTCATAAATCTTGACTAGACAAAGCTGACACTGAACCAGATAAGTATTTATTCAATCAGATCACCAAATACTCAGTCATAGTAAGAGAGAGAATTTTGAAGGGGTGGATAGGATGGGGTTGGGTTGGTGGGTATACAGCCACCATTTGGGACTCAAGTAGCCGAAAACATTACCACTTATAATGGACCAACAAAAATAGAAAGTTCTCCTAAAGTCTGAATGGGACAAGTAGATATATCCTGGATATTTGGGTGGAAAATCTGGAAAAAAGGAAGAATGTAAATCCTATCCATTTCCCTCTATAGATCTTGCTCAGCCCACTGATTCTTACAGAGCTTTGTATGTGGCTTCAGATTCCAGCATCTGCCATGTCAAGTATAAGTATGTTCTATTTTTCAAGGTATTACTTTATTAGAGTTGTACATCATGGAAATAAGCCCTTCTGTCTAACTCATCCATGCTGACTCGGCTGCCTAGAAAGTGAGATCCATCTGTCAACATTTAGCCCATAGTGCTCTAACTCTGTCCTATCCTCGTACATAACAAGATGAGCTCTAAATGTTGCCTATGTGCTAGCCTCAACCACTATTTCTGGCAGCTCATTCCAAACTGTCTCTGATAGCCCTTTTAAAATCTCTTGCATCTGTTCTTAAAATCTATGCCCTTTGCTTTTAACAGGCTCTCCTTGAGAAATAGACGATGTGCTTTCACCATGTTAATACCCTTCAGGATCTTATATATTTTAGACAGGTCATCCTTCGATTTCCTATATTTTAAAGAATAAACTCTTCGTCTACTCAACCTCTCCTTGTTACTCAGGTCCCCAAATCCAGTCAATATTCTAGTAAATCTTTCATGTTTAATATCATCTTTCCCATAAAAGGGTGACCAAAACTATACACAATACTCCACGTGTGTCTCCATCAACATCTAATATAATTGCAATGTACAGTAACTTCCCAACTCCTTTATTCAATGTCCTAACTGATGAAAGGACTGTGCCAAAAGCCTTCTTCACCACTTTATCTATCCATGATGCCACTTTCTAAATGACTGACTGACTGGCAAGAATAGCTGCACTATTGCTATCATTCTCATCTCTTCTACAGTGATTTTGGCACATTTAAAAAGTTAAGACACCTAATACTTTCTGTATTACTGGGTCAAATAGGCAGCAAATTGTGATGCCAACACCCAGTCTTCGGTGTGAATATTGGGAAGGAGCTGGTATGACAAATGTTTCTGCAACATAAATTCTATTGGACTTCTGACCATTGAGACTAAATCTAATTTAAAAGGTTTCATATTTTGCTTTTTTTGTGTCTGACTGAAATTAACAAATTTTAATTTGTGTTGCAATTTTCCTTTAATTCACGCTGTCCTCCTGCATGTGAAGATTCTTCAGTCCAATTTGCTTTAATAGCTTCCCTACTGCTTGACTTTTCACCAACATCACAAGTCTCCTACAGAGATGCCAGGTTTATGCAGATGCTAGATTAGCAGAGGTCTCCACTGACATGTCTGCTAAATGGTTGTCGGGAACTGTGTCAGAGGTATACATTGAAAGGTGTCCTTTCATCATGCACAGTAAAGCATCAAGGATCATCTTTATTCACTATATACATTTGCATGCATTAGGAATTTGCTGTGGTGTATTAATCAGGTCACAACATGCAACAAAAACAACAATCAACAATTATACAGAATAAGTAATTATATAAAAATAAAGTTTGAGGTTAATGGACAGATATGGAATAAAATGAGCAAAATAGTGTGTGCAAAATTCAGTAATACTGAACCTATGAACACTATCTCACTTTTTTATATTATATCTGTTTTGCACTATTTTTAATTCAACTATTTAATATAAAATATATATTTATTGTAATTGATTTACTCTTTTTTCTTTCTACCTTATCATGTATTGCATTGAATTGCTGATGTTAAGCTAACAAATTTTACAACATATGCCGATGATTATAAACCCGATTCAAAAATACATATGTACCAGCATGAATTTACAATGTAACAATTATTAAAAATGGTTTAAAGTGTCTAAAGTGCTGTGGAGTGAATATAGCCACAGTGACGAGTATAATAGATAGGGGGTGTGGGGGCAGAGATGGTTGATCAGATTCACTGCTTGGGGGATGAAACTTTTAAGATCACATGAAGTTTTTGTTTTAATAGCCCCAAAGCACTTTCTAGTTGGAAGCTTTTGGAAAAGGCAATTTGCAGGGTAGGGTGGTGCCCACAATATTTTTACTGCCTGTTTATTTGTCTTTGACATATACACCCTGCAGTGATGATAGACAGCAGACAGATCAGCGATATAGTAAAATATTTGCCTAGAAATTGGATTGAGCAGAAACATCTTTGTTTCACAATAATGGGATTTTTACAATCAAGGAGAAGCAAGTTTGGCATCTAATAATTTGCCTTGTGGGAAAACCATTCTTCCCATGATCCCCCAACTCACGATAATGTGAAACCAATGTGCTTAGGTGATCAGTGTATGCACTCTAACCATGGGCCAAGGAAATATCTGTTTTAAAATCAAAAACATTCTTGTCAATGTCCACATGGAGATGAACTGATCTTCCTTCGTGACTGATGTCTAAAGGTGCATGGTCAGCAATGAATAGAGTCAGGAAAATTAACTCCAATGTTTCCCTTCTCTTGACAAAATGCTTGGAAATTCTTCTCAGATATATGAGTACAATACCTAATGGCAACTTCATCACTTGACTACTATCAGATTTTGTCATTATCTGAGTCCAGGATGCTTACACTACTTGCACCATGACAGGATTAGGTGACTATAGATGGAATAATAATCTAATCTGCTAACTCCATCAGAAAATTCCTAAAAACAAGGCTGTAACAGAAACTTTTCCCAAGAAAATCAATTATTGAAGGTCTTAGAGATTCTGCAAAAAAGTACAACTTTCCAGACAATGTGACAATGTCCAGCCAGTAGGAGCCTCATGAGAATTCCTCAGTGCCACTGCAATTAGCACTTGAAGAGGCTCCTGATTTCTCTGCCACAAAACATCAGAAAAACCAAGAGCTAATTAACTACAAGCACAATTGTTCATGGATTGGAAATTCCTCCTACCACGCCTCAAGAGAAAAGGAACAACTTTACGGCCAGTGGGACTCAGGATCTGGCAGAAAACACGCGACCTAAAGAATAGTCAGCTGTAGCACAGGAAAAGAGCTGACAACATGGAGGTAAATATTTTGGTTATTATTGCTATCCTCCTCTGCTTTAATAATTTAGTGGTAGGAAAGGAGTATGTAACATTATTTTTCCTGTGCTCAAGGAGTCATTCACTAACTCTCAGACAAAATTTTGAATCAGTCAACTCTGTATACAGCCTTAAGATACAATTGAGAGAGCTCTTGCCCACCATTGCTCTGAATTCTGTTTGATACTATTTTTGTGGCTTAAACTCATTTTCTTTGTAGAAATAAGACTCAGATTGTGTTTCTATATTGTTTTCAAGCAAATCACTTACTCATTCAGGCATTATTCTGCAATGTAGCCACAAAAATTGATCTCACTACTCCTTTAAATGAAATTGAATCCTTATCAAGAATTATAGCTGATATTCTAGTGCAGGGGTTCCCAAACTATGGTACACAGACTCCTTGCTTAATGTAATGATCCATGACATAAAAATGGTTTGGAACGCTTGTTCTAGTGGGACCAAAACAACTTAAAGAACATTAATTCCAACACAACACATATCAGGATGCCACTGCCTTCAGTTAAAATTGGATATACATGGTTCACTTGGAGCACAAGTGACTTATGTCAAATTAGGCTTTTACAGTATATCACTGTTTCAGGGCAACTTAAGAGGGTCATTCCTTGGGTGGTCCACTTTATGTTATTTATTTATCCATCTGGGATTTGGATCTCACTTCGATGGTAGTAACGTTTGCCTGCCCTGCATGACTGACAGCCTACATCCAATCCCTACCAAAACACATTGGCCTTCTAAATGAACTAAACTTGAGACTCAATCAGCACATGGTAGTTGACTGCCCAGCAAACACCCTCCCGAACCCATGACTGGAGACACCTTGCTTTTGAGACTCATACCTGACCACAGTTTACAGATCTCTGGACATTGACTCTCTCCCCAGATCAATGATTGCAACCCTACCTTGTGTACTTAGAAACAAAATACTACAGAAATTGGAAATTTTAAATAAGACCATAAGATGTAGGAGCAGAATTAAGACATTTGGTTCATCAATAGTGGGACATTCAGCAGTTCAGGTAGTTCCTGTGGAGAGTGAAACACAGTTAAAGCTTCATGTCCAAGAACTTCCATCAGGACTGAAGTTTCAATAATTGGTATTTTTTTTATTATTGCATGTTATAGTGAAAAGCTTATCTTGCGTACTCTTCAAACATATCTATCACAACCACAAATTCAGCAGCACAGCAGGTATGGCAACTATGCTTGTGAATTTGCAAGTGTCAGCAAATTATTATTTCATTGTGATTGTATTTAACTCCATTCTCTTTGTCTTAGAGGTTGAGTCTTGAGCAAAGCACAACAATGTTTCACTGCCTCCTTGCCTGAGAAATTGGACTGTCGAGTCAACTGGCTCTGAAGATTAGTGGTATTCGTTTTGTATTTAGTTATTCCTTTCAGCAGCAGTGTTGGCTTCATTTTGCATTTGAGAGTTCTAGTTAACAGCCATGGTTGGCCTAGCATTTATTGTTTTCTTGTCCCTCTAACTCTGTTCGCATTAAAGTCTGTGAACTATTGACCCGTTTCAATGTCTCTTGCTCTGCACTTGGGCCATATCTGTACCAAGTTGCGACATATTTCATTGAGGCAGAACAAGGTAAAACAATTGTGAGGCTGAGTCCATCTTATCATACAAGAGGTCCATTCAAAAGGCAAATAACAGCAGGATAGAAGCTGTCCTTAAGCCAGGTGGTTCATGCTTGTAGGCTTTTGTATCTTATGCTGGATGGGAGAACGGAGAAGAGAGATTACACTTACTGAAGCAGTGAGAAGTTTAGACAGAGTCTATACTAAGCTCTCTGTCTCCTCCTCATACTCTGACTTATCCTTATTTGAGATATGGTTCATTACAGTAGTTTCATCTGCAAACTTGTAGATGGAGTTAGTGCAGAATATGGTCACACAATCATGAGAGTATGAGGAGTAAAGTAGAGGACTGAGATGGCAACATTGTGGAGCACTGGTCTTTGGAATAATCATGGCAGAGATGTGGCTGCCTGTCCAAACTGATTGTAATCCAGTGGTGAGGAAGTCAAGGGTCCAGTTCCAGACAGAGGCATTGACACCAGGCATTGAGCTTGCCTGAAATTATAATACTGAAGGTGGAGCTGCAATCAAATAGCAGTTCTTTGACATAAGTGTTTTTGGTGCTTAGATGCTCCAAAGAGAGTGTAGAGCGATTGAGATGGGTCCTAATATAGTTCTGATTCGGTAGTAGGCAAATTGCGGTGGGTCGAGGATACATGGAGAACTGGAGTTGAAACATGTCATGACCAACCTCTCGAAGTACTTCATGATGGTACATGTCAGAGTCACTGAGCGACTGTAGTTAACACACGTTATCTTCTTTGGTAGTGGGATGATAGGAGTCTTCTTAAAGTAGGAAGGAAGTACATCTAGGGAGAGGTTAAAAATGTCTGCAACTAGCAGATCTGTGCAGGATCTAAGGTCACGTCCAGGGACACCAAGCAGACATGATGCTTTTGTGGGTTCACCCTCTTATGTCTGTGACAGCATCTGTAAATTCAGCTGTACTGGAGGCTGATGGAGTTGCTAGTGACATACCCATTCGTCTGTGTTCAGAACATACATAGGATGCATTAAGCTCATTAGGAAAGTATGCACTGTTTGAATTGAATTGACTTTATTTCTTACATCCTTCACATACATGAGGAGTAAAAATCTTTATGTTACATCTGCTGTTGGTGGTGCTTCGTTTAGTAATATATTACTAGAAGGATAGGGAAGAAGGATAACTAGAAGGTGATAGATGAAAGCAGGTGGATGGGAAAGATAAAGTGCTGGAGAGGAAGGAATCTGATAGGAAAGGAGAGTGAACCTTAGGAGAAAGGGAAGGAGACGGAGAGGTGATAGACAAGTAAGAAGAGGTAAGAGTCCAGAGTGGGGAATAGAAGAATGGGAATGGTAATTGTAACTAAAATATTTGGCCACTGGGAACACATTTGTTGTTAAACGTCCATGATGGTAGTGACATGCTTACTTAGGCTGGCAGCTGAGTTTTTAAACATGGATCAGTGACCTGACTCAAAGCAGTCACATAGAAGTTCAAGCAACACATACAAAATGCAGGTGGAATGCAGCAGGTCAGGAAGCATCTACAGGGAGCAGCGCTGTCGACGTTTCGGGCCAAGACCCTTCTCATGTTTGCCACATAGAAGTTTGTCTCTTTCCCCAGACCAGCACTGAATGAGGTTCTATACTGAATTCTCCTATTTTAGCTTCAGAGTACAGCCTTTCAATGTGACCCGTACAGGCACTCCTTTTGTTTCTAATCCATCTTTGATGAGTTAGTCTTTTTTTTAATTGCTTTATCTTATTTTTTGAATTTTATGTTTGCCTGGTAATTGGGAAAAGTTAGTCCAATTAAGTCAAATTCAAACAAACTGCGGAATTAGCTTGAATGATGGGCATTTAATTGGCATTCTTTTCAAAAGTAAATTAACCAATAATTATATTAATCCATTCAATACTGGTTATTTTATGAAGGTATTTATCAACCTGTCTTGGAGTGCCTTTGACATTTTCAGATGAGGTAATCAGGTTGTTTAGTTTAGTAAGTGGTAAGTAAAAGATTAAGCCATTACATATAAATAAATTTTATACTGGTCTCCCTGACATACGACTATCCATTAATTCCACATTTAACATCACTTTCAACATTCAGTCTCCTATATCCTTCTGCAGCTATTTTGTATCATGCTTTGCTGTACTCCTATCACCATTTGGGGCTAAGGGACTTCTCACTATATTCCAAAACTCCAAAACTTTGCCTTTTTCCCACATCCCAGTCATTCCTTCCCTAATTCCTATACCCCATCAAACACCATTTCCTCCGACAAGACTAACTCATCAATATTCCTTCAGTAATTTATGATCTTTATGATCTTTTACCTTATATAGATTTTATTTTTTAAGATAGAATATTGACCACATTTATTAGTTATTTTAATAACCACTGATACAATTTCAATGAATATTACTGTAATTATTTGAACTAAAGATATGTCTTGCTTTCTCATATCTTGCAATAAAATATAATTTTATATTCAATTACAATAAATTAGTGGCCTTGATATTGTATATTATGTTGCATAAAATAACATATTATCTGACTCAATGTCACAGGAGAACTGTTAGAGCATTTAAAGGTAACCAGTGGTTACGTTTAGCAAGTGAATGCATTGTATCCACCTCATTAAAAGCTAATTGTTGCTGGCAGCCATAAGGTGATTTCAATTCCAAAAGTTGATCTGACCTGACACAACTGGTATCATGCCAGTAACTCTAATGTTCCATTATTATTTGCAGAAATGTATTCACATTCTGCATTTCTCAGTGAGGTATTCTTAGAAAAGGGTGCCAGATGGTTGCTGGCGCCGTAGGAGCCGAGTCCCAGAATGGATTGACACTTTATAAAGAGCAGGGAACAAAACTGCAGAGAAAAACGGCTGTGCTATAATGAGTGCCAAAAATACTAAAGAGTAACTCATATTTTAACCTCAATTACTTTATGTTCTTGATAAATATTTTAAGAACATAGAAGATAGAACAGTACAGCGCAGGAACACTCCCTTCAACCCTAAATGCTGAATTGAATTACATCAGTAATACAAATACACTAATTGTTTCTGTGCATGCAATGTCCATATTGTTCCATATCCTGCACACTCCTGTGCCTATCCAAAGCCTCTTGCACTCATCTATTGTATTTGTCTCTGCCATCATCCCAGACAGTACATTGCCACCACACTGTTAAAAGCTTGTCGCACACATCTGCTTTGAATTTTTCTCTCTCTCTCTCTCACACTAAATGCCCTCTGGGATTAGACACTTCAGTCCTGGGGGTGGGGGGAGAAACTGGCTGTCTTCTATTATCTATGCCTCTCTTAATCATTTAAACATCTATGACATGTCCTCTGAGCATCCACTGCTCCAGAAGAAGCAACCCAAGTCTGTATAGCAAGTACCTGTAAAATCTAATCAAGGCAAATCCTGGGAAATCTCTTCTGCAACCTCTTCAAAGCCTTGACATCCTCTTTATAATTGTGCGCCCAGAACTGAATGCAACATTCCAGATCCAGCCTAACAGAAGGTTTATAGATCTGCAACTTAACTTCCTGACTCTTGAGCTCAATTCCTCCACTAATAAAGGCAAGCATGCCGTATGCCTGCTTTACCATGTGTCAATCAATTCTGGGGAGCTATACACATGGATCCTAACACCTCTCTGCCATCAACACTGTTCAGGGTCTTGCTAATGTACCGTCTCTTTACATTTGATCTCCCAAAGTGCAACACTTCACATTTGGCCAGGCTAAATCCATCTGCCATTTCTCCACCCATATCTACAACTGATCTATATCCCTCTATATTCTACACTATCCACAACACAACAATCTTTGTATTGTCTGAAAATTTACTAACCCATCCATACATGTTTTCATTGAGGTCATTTACATATATAATAAACAGCAGAGGTCCCAGTACAGATGACTGCGGCATATGATGAGTCACAGACTTTGAGCCAGAATAAATCCCATCAACCACTATCCTCTTCAGGCAAGCCACTTCTGGATCCAAACAGTCAGCTCACTGTGAAACCCATGCATCTAAATCTTCTGGACTACCCTCCCATGAGGGACCTTGTCAGAGTAGAAGTGATGGGCTTTGACTCAAAATAGGCTTTAGCTTGGAAGAGGCCTTTGGCTCTGTGTAAAGCGTCTGTTAAGATTTCCTTTTTGTGTTCTTTGTGTTTTTTTTCCCCTCTCTTACTGTACCATTTAAATGGCTGTGGTGTGCTCTTTGTGTCAGATGTTGCAGAACTGTGAGTCCCAAAGATTCCCAGGGAACTAACTCTGTGTGAAGTGCATCCAGCTGCAGCTCCTTGAAGACTGTGTTAGGGATCTGGAGCAGCAGCTGGATGACCTTCGGCTTGTACAGGAAAGTGAGGAGATAATCCATCAAAATTGCAGAGAAGTGGTGACCCTGAAGTTGCAGCAGGCGAGTAGCTAGGTGACTGTCAGGAGAAATGGAAATAAGCAGTTACAGCAGAGCGCCTCTGTGGCCATTCCGCTCGAAAACAAGTATACTGCCTTGGGTAATTTTGTGGGGGATGACATCCTGGGAGAATGCCGTGGTGATCGGGTTACAGGCACTGAGCATGGGTCCGTGGTGCAGAAGAGGAAGAGAGAGAAGAGGGGAGTGGTAGTGACAGGGGACTCGATAGTGAGGGGAACAGACAGGAGATTCTGTGGACTTGGACGGGATACCCAGATGGTATGTTGCCTTCCAGATGCCAGAGTCAAGGATGTCTCAGATGACGTCCACAACATTTTGGAGAGGAAGTGGGGGAGCACTCAGATGTCTTGGTACATATTGGTACCAACGATGCGGGGAGGATCAGCAATGAGGTCCTGAAAAGAGAACTTAGAGAGCTAGGTAGAAAACTGAGAAGCAGGACCTCCTGGGTAGTAATTTCTGCCTGTGCCATGCACCAGTGAGGGTAGAAACAAGACAATTTTGGCAGAGAAATGTGTGGCTGAGAAGCTTGGGCAGAGGCAGGGCTTCAGGTTCTTGGATCATTGGGATCTCTCCTGGGGGGTGTATGACCTGTTCAAAAGTAATGGGTTGCACCTGAACCTGAGGGGGACCAATATTCTTGCAGACAGGTTTGTCAGAGCTTTTGGGGAGGGCTTAAACTAATTTGGCAGGGTGGTGGGAACTGGAGTTATGGGACTCAGGATAGGAAAGATAATAAAAAAGTAAAGATAGTGTACAGTCAGACTGTCAAGAAGGGAAGGCAGGTGACGAGACGTAGTTGTAGCCAACAGGCTGAGTATCAAAACATTAGGGATGCAGAATCAGAAAGGATAGCAAATACGGCACTAAAGGTATTGCATCTAAATGCGAGTAGTATAAAAAATAAGGTGGATGATCTTGTTGCAATATTACAGATTGCCAGGCACTGAATAGTGGCTGAAGGATGGTTGTATTTGGGAGCTGAATGTCCAGGGATAGGAAGTATGGCAGAGGGGGTGATGTGGCTCTACTGGTAAAGAATGGCAACAAATCAGTAGAAAGATGTGACACATGATCGGAAGACAGAAAACCTACAGCACAATACAGGCCCTTTGGCCCACAAACTTGTGCTGAACATGTCCCTACCTTAGAAATTACTAGGCTTACCCATAGCCCCCTATTTTTCTAAGCTCCATGTACCTATCCAAAAGTCTCTTAAAAGACCCTATCGTATCCGCCTCCACCACCGTTGCTGGCAGCCCATTCCATGCACTCAGCACTCTGAGTGAAAAACTTACCCCGACATCTCCTTTGTACCTACTCCCCAGCACCTTAAACCTGTGTCCTCTTGTGGCAACCTTTTCAGCCCTGGGAAAAAGCCTCTGACTATCCACACGATTGATGCCTCTCATCATCTTGTACACCTCTATCAGGTCACCTCTCATCCTCCGTTGCTCCAAGGAGAAAAGGCCGAGTTCACTTAAACTATTCACATAAGGCATGCTCCCCAATCCAGGCAACGTCCTTGTAAATATCCTCTGAACCCTTTCTATGGCTTCCACATCTTTCCTGTAATGAAGTAACCAGAACTGAGCATGGTACTCCAAGTGGGGACTTACCAGGGTCCTATATAGCTGTAACATTACCTCTTGGCTCCTAAATTCAATTCTACGATTGATGAAGGCCAATACATCATATGCCTTCTTAACCACAGAGTCAACCTGCGCAGCTGCTTTGAGTGTCCTATGGATTCAGACCACAAGATCCCTCTGATCCTCCACACTGCCAAGAGTCTTACCGTTAATACTATATTCTGCCATCATATTTGACCTACCAAAATGAGCCACTTCACACTTATCTGGGTTGAACTCCATCTGCCACTTATCAGCCAAGTTTTGCATCCTATCAATCCACACTATCCTCCAACCTTTGTGTCATCAGCAAACTTACTAACCCATCCCTTCATTTCCTCATTCAGGTCATTAATAAAAATCACAAAGAGTAGGGGCCCCAGAACAGATCCCTGAGGCACACCACTGGTCACCGACTTACATGCAGAATATGACCCATCTACAACCACTCTTTGCCTTCTGTGGGCAAGCCAGTTCTGGATCCACAAAGCAATGTCCCCTTGGATCCCATGCCTCCTTCTCAATAAGCCTTGTATGGGGTACCTTATCAAATGCCTTGCTGAAATCCATATACATTATGTTGATATGTGTTGAATAAGATGTTGAATCCTTGTGGGTTGAGTTAAGAAACTGCAAGGGTAAAAGGACATTGATGGCAGTTATATACAGGCCTCCCAACAGTGGCTGAGAGGTGAACCACAGGTTACAACAGGAAATAGAAAAGGCGAGTTAAAAGGGCAATGTTATGCTAGTCATGGGAAATTTTGACATGCAGGTCAATTGGGAAAATCAGGTTGGTAATGGATCTCAAACGAGTCAGTTTGTTGAATGCCTAAGAGATGGCTTTTTAGAGCAGTTTGTCGTTGAGCCTACTAGGGGATCAGCGACACTGGATTGCGTGTTATGTAATGAATGGAGGTGATTAGGAAGCTTAAGGTAAAAGAATCCTTAGGAGCCAATGATCACAATATGATTGAGTTCTACTAGAGATTTGATAGAGAGAAGGTAAAGACTGATGTAGCAGTATTTCAGTGGAGTAAGGGAACTTACAGTGGTATGAGAGAGGAATTGACGAAAGTAAATTGGAAGGAGCCGCTGGCAGGGATGTCAGCATGGCAGCAATGGCACGCATTTCTGGGGAAAATGAGGAAGGTGCAGGACACATGTATTCCAAAAATGAAGAAATACTCAAATGGTAAAATAGTACAACCATGAATGACAAGGGAAGTCAAAGCTATTGTAAAAGCAAAAAAAAAAGACATACAACAAAGCAAAAATTAGTGGGAAGATAGAAGATTTGGAAGTTTTTAAAAACCTACAGAGAGCAACTAAAAAAATCATTAGAAGGGAAAAGATGAAATATGAAAGCAAGCTGGCAAATAGTATCAAAGTGGATACTAAAAGATTTTTCAAGTATGTTAAAAATAAAAGAGAAATGACAGTGGATGTAGGACCACTAGAAAATGAGGCAGGAGAAATAATAACGGGAGGCAAGGAGCTGGCTGATGAACTAAATGAGTATTTTGCATCAGTCTTCACTGTGGAGAACACTAGCAGTGTGCCAGATGTCGCAGTGTGTGAAGAAAGAGAAGTGGGTGCAGTTACTATTACAAGAGAGAAGGTGCTCAAAAAGCTGAAAGGGCTAAAGATACATAAGTCACCTCGACCAGATGAACTGCATCCTAGGGTTCTGAAGGAGGTATCGTTAGAGATTGTGGGAGCATTAGAAATTATCTTTCTGAAATCATTGGACTCTGACTTGGCGCCAGAGGGCTGGAAAATTGTAAATGTCACCACTTTTTAAGAAAGGAGGAAGGCAGCAGAAAGAAAATTATAGACCAGTTAGCCTGACCTCAGTGGTTGGGAAGATGTTAGAGTCAATTGTTAAGGATGAGGTGGAGTACATGATGAAACAGGACAAGATAGTACAAACTCAGCATGGTTACCTTCAGGGAAAATCCTGCCTGACGAACCTGTTGGAATTCTTTGAGGAGATTACAAGTAGGACGGATAAAAGGGTTGTAGTTGATGTTGTATATTTGGACTTTCAGAAGGCCTTTGATAAGGTGCCACACATGAGACTGCTTACCAAGTTCAGACCATGGTATTACAGGAAAGTTACTAACATGTTTAGAACATTGGCTGATTGGTAGGAGGCAGCGAGTGGGAATAAAAGGATCCTTTCCTGGTTGGCTGCCAGTGACTAGTGGTGTTCCACAGGGGTCAGTGTTGAGATCACTTCTTTTTATGCTGTGTATAAATGATTTAGATGATGTATTAGATGGTTTTGTTGCTTAGTTTGCAGATGATATGAAGATTGGTGGAGGGGCTGGTAGTGTTGAGGAAACAGGTTGGATGTAGATGGACTTAGACAGATTAGGAGAATGGGCAAGAAAGTGGCAAATGAAATACAATGTTGGAAAATGCATGATCATGCACTTTGGTAGTAGAAATAAATGTGTGGACTGTTTTCTAAGTGGGAAGAAAATTCAGGAATTTGAGATACAGTGGAACTTGGGAATCCTTGTGAGAACACCCTGAAGGTTAACTTGTAGGTTGAGTCAGTGGTGAGGAAGGTAAATGCCATGTTAGCATTCATTTCAAGAGGTCTAGAATACAAGAGCAAGGATGTGATGCTGGGTTTATAATGCACTGGTGAGGCCTCATCTTGAGTATTGTGAACAGTTTTGGGCCCCTCATCTTTAGAAAAGATATGGGTCCAAAGGAGGTTCACAAGGATGATTCCGGGCATGAAAGGGTTATTGTATGAGGAACATTTGATGGCTCTGGGTCTGTACTTGCTGGAATTTAGAAGGATGAAGGGCAATCTCATTGAAACCTTTCAGATGTTGAGAAGCCTAGACAGAGTAGATGTGGAAAGGATGTTTCCCGTGGTGGGAGAGTCTAGGACAAGAGGGCGCAGCCTCAGAACAGTGGTGCACCCTTTCAGAACAGAGATGCAGAGAAATTTCTTTAGCCAAAGGGTGGTGAATTTGTGGAATTTGTTGCCAAGCGCAGCTGTAGAGGCCAGGTCGTTGGGTGTATTTAAGTTGGAGGTTGATAAGTTCTTGACTGGACATGGCATCAAAGGTTATGGGGAGGAGGCCAAGAACTGGGGTTGAGGAGGAGAGAAAAAAGGAACAGCCATGATTGAAAGGCGGGGCAGACTCGATGGGCCAGTTGGCCAAATTCTGCTCCTATGTCTGATGGTCTTACGGAAAATGGACACTAGATGTTAATGATCGGTAATGAGAGGAAACTCTCTCACATCCAAGTTCTGGTTGAAACATTTTACACTCCAAATCAGACTCAAGACCTGCCTGTCAATCTGTACACAATTTTTCTCTGCATATCAAGGGAGAGTGAAGCAAATGTCTTCAGGCTTTCACTTCCATCACTCACAACATGTGACATGATTGCACCAATGCCATAAGGCAAGGCATCACAGGCAAGCTTCATTCGACGATGTGGTTCATAATGAGTGAATACAGTGCCTGACCTCACCAGTTCCTTCATCTTCCCCAGGACAGCAGAACTCTAGCTCACTTGATCCAACTACAAACTATAAGTCACAGGCTCCAACAGTTTCAGGAACAAAATTAAGATAAAAAGAATAAGTAGAAGATATAGAAAAGCTGAAATGATTTACAATCTGGAAGATGTCACGCGAGGATTCATTGATCAGGAATATGAAAATGTCACCTTGAGATTTATTTTCTTGCAAACATTCACAGTAGAACAAAGAAATACAATAGAGTCAATTCAGATTCAGATTTAGTTTATTGTCATTTAGAAACCACAAATGCAATGTAGTTAAAAAATGAGACAATGTTCCTCCAGAATGATATCACAAAAGCACATGACAAAACAGACTACACCAGGAAATCCACATAACGTTTGGCAATCCCCAATCCAGAGTCCGGAGAGGCTGCTGTGTATTAATATCGCACTAACATCTTAGCGCATTCCCTGGAAAGGAGCTCCAATTCCACTAGACAAAACAAGACCAAAAGCTAAAGCTACAAGACCTGCACAAAACCACATAGTTACAACACATAGTTACAACAGTGCAAACAATAGCATAAATGATAAAAAAAAACAGACCATTGGCACAGTAAAAATAGTCCAAAGATGTTAAAAGACTATAAGTTCAAAAGAAACCACCACACAGTTTCCACAAGTCCTCAGGGTCCCCGATAGACTTGCCATCCCACGCAGGCAACAGAAGGGAATACCCCCGTTATGGACTTTCACGGCGCCGCCCGACTCAGTCTTGCAGACGCAGCACACAGTGAAAGCTCTGTCGAACCCACCCATAAATAACCACAAATAATTAAATAATAAGTTAATCATGCCAAGTGGAAATATATATATCTATATCTAAAAAGACCAAGATAACATATCTGAATGACTGGCGTCCTGTTGCATTTACCTCAATAATAAGCAAATGCTTTGAAAAGCTGGTCAAGGACTACATCTGCAGCATGATACCACACACACTGGACCTCTATATTTTGCCTACCAACGCAACCAGTCAGCAGGTGACATAATAGCCACAGCTCCACACACTGCCTTTACACATCTGGAGTAAAAGGATGCTTATGTGAGAATGCTGTTCTCAGACTACGGTTCAGCATTCAACACCATAATTCCCTCCAGTCTTAACAAGAAGCTCAGAGACCTTGGCCTTCACCCAACCTTATGCAGCTGGATCCTGGACTTCCTGTCAGATTGCCAGCAGGTAGTTAGCGTGGGCTCCCTCACCTCTGCCCCTCTGGCCCTCAACACAGATGTCCCTCAGGGCTGTGTCCTAAGCCCCCTCCTTTACTCTCTGTACACCCATGACTGTGTTGCCACCCACAGCTCCAATCTGCTAATTAAGATTGCTGATGATACTACACTGATTGGCCTACTCTCAAGTAATAATGAGGCAGCCTACAGAGAAAGAGTCATCACCCTGACACAGTGGTGTCAAGAAAACAACCTCTGCATATAAAAAGCAGAGTGTGGCTGGAGGTTGATTACTGGTGGTGTTCCACATGACTCTGTTTTGGGATCTGTGTTCTTTGTGATATTTATAAATGACTTGCTTGAGGAAGTGGAAGAGTAGGTTAATAACTTTGCAGATGACATAAAGATTGGTGTTCAAAGGCAATTGCAGTTCAACCCAGAAAAGTGTGGTGTGATCCATTTTGGATGTTTGACAGTGAGGGCAGAACGCAGGGTTAATAGCAGGATTCTTAGCAATGTGGTGGATCAGAGTGATCATGGGGTCCATGTCCAAAGATCCCTGAAATTTGCCATGTAAGTTGTTAGGATGATTAAGAATGTGTATGGAATGGTGTATTGGCCTTCATCAGTCAGGGGATCGAGTTCAAGGGCCATGACTTAATTTTGCAGCTCTATAAAGTCCTGGTTAGATCATACTTAGAATATCGTGTTCCATTCTGGTTTCCATATTATAGGAAGGATGAAGAAGCTTTAGAGAGGATGCAGAGGAGATCTACCAGGATGCTGCCTAGTTGAGAGAGCATGTCCTATGAGGATAGGTTGAGTGAGCTAAGTCTATTCTTTCTGGAACAAAGGAGGATGGAGGTGACTTGATACTAGATGATAAGAGACCCAGATTGTGTGGGTAGCCAGAGACTTTTCCCCAGGGTAAACATGGCTCATAGAAGGAGGCACAATTTTAAGGCGATTGGAGGAAAATATAGAGGGAATGTCAGAGGTAGGAATTTTTCACAGAGTTTAGTTGAATGCCCTACCAGGATTTGGTGGTACAGACAGATACATTAGGGGCTTTTAAGAAACTCTTAGATAGGCACATGGATGATAGAAACTTGAAGGCATATGTGAGAGGGAAGGGTTAGATTGATCTTAGAGTAAGTTAAAAATTCGCACAAATTGGTGGTCCAAGGGTGTTCTGTACTGTGTGTACTGTGTTCTGTTGTCTTATATTCTGTGATTTTTGGAAATTGGGTTGGTCTGGCATATGGTTCATTTGTTTGTCTGAAATGTGAGCCTGGGTTCTGTTTGCAAGCATAGTGCAGCCAGAGCTGAGGTTCAAGCCTGTGGCCCAGGTCTGACTGAGGAATGTCGTCACAGTCAGGTTTGAGAGTGCTTGTGTATTTCCCACACCCTTTAACCTCACTGGTTTCACTTGAAAATGTCACATGTAAAAAAGTAATTTAAAACTGTGTTTGGAATTAAAAGAGCAATATTCAGAATGCAGGAAATCTGAGAGATTCAGTTTCAGATTAATTCATAGTTCTACACACCAGGATACAACCAAATTCTTTATCTGCATTCAGAGTAAACGTTATACATGGAAATAATAAATGCAACAATAAATACAGCAGCAAGCTCAAATCAGCAGACTAGTGCAAAGACTCATGCAATATGAAGTAAAGTAAAAAGTGCTTCAATAAAAGTACAAATTTAAAATCTCCTTGACAGCCATCAAAATTTCATTAATATCATGGCTTCATTCACGTGAGCATTCTGGTTCACTAGCACTTGAACATTCCGGTTCTGTTTCCAAATGAAACAGATAAAAATATAGGGTGAATATCTTTTGTCATAACCACATAACCAAAAGGATTTCAGTGAGCCATCATAATCACCACACAAAAGGAAGATATAGAGGGCACAGAAATGGCAGAAATTGTGGAAATAATGAGAAATGGAGTTAATGTTTCAGGTCAATTACGCATTGTTGATCATTGATTTGCAATACACAGTCTCTTTAGAGATCTTTTTTCACTTATTTCTTACATTTACTTATGCTGGTAGCACGTTCTTTATCATTCAAAGATAGCAACCATATCAAACTTTACAAGTATTTCTGATTCAGAAGAAGAAACCATCTTCTTGCTGTCTCAACCCTCTCCGTACCACACTCTTTTACTAGTTTCTCAATTCCGTTAGGAGAATTACTAACACATTCCTTGAAACTGGAGTTATTCCAAATGGCTTTAAAATTGCGGCTGCCAAGCCCTAAGTTAAATAGCGAAACCTTGATAGTGAGGTACAACCTAATTACATGCCCCTATCAAGTCTTCCCTTCCTTGTCAAGATTCTTGAGAAAGTCATTTTTAACCAACTCAGCAATGTTCTGAAGAAAACTTTTTGTAGAAAACTTTCAGTCAGGTTTTAGAGCAGGCCGCAGCACAAAGATGACTGTAAACAAAATTGTCAGCAATCTTAGGCTCAGCACTGATACTCATTTCTAATTCTTGTAGATCTGAGTCTTTCCTTTGACACAATTGACCACAGAATTCTCCTAGATCACCTTGAGAATGGGGTTGACCTCTTTGGTACTACCCTTAATTGATTTTGTTATATATCATAGAGAGAATTTATCTTGTCCATTTTGGACAACAATTTTCTAAGAGATACAATGTACTTTTGGTTATTGCTTAGGGAAGCTGTCTTGAACTCCTACTCTTCTCCATATACATGATGCCATTATTAGAGAGCATAAACTTGATTTCCACAGTTATACAGATGACACACAATAGTACATCATTAGAGTCTAATGATGATAATAGCCTATCTTCTCTGGCATCTGGTATGCATGCAATAAACAAATGGATGAGAAATAACTTCCTAAAAGTAAATGAAGATAAAACTGAAATACTTTTTATTGGTCCCAAAGCCAAAAGGGGAAAACTTCTTGATTAGCTTGGGAACTTTGTTCCCCTTCTAAAATCAGAAGCAACAAGACCGGGTTTTATCCTCAATTCAGATTTGAATTTTAAATCCCAGAGCAATATTTCTACACTTTTGAATTACAACATTGCAACTCTTGATCCATTACTGTCATGTAATGATGCTGAAAAAGTAATTCACACTTGCATATCAAATAGACTAGGTAACTGCAATGCACTTTCTACTAGCCTTCCAAAGCAATCTATTGACAAACTTCAACTTATTCAGAACGCCAGTGCTAAATTTTTAACCAAAACCAGGATGAGGGAACATATCACTCCCATAATAGCTACTCTCACTGGCTTCCTGTATCTTTTAGAATTGATTTTAATGTTCTATTACTTGTTTTTAAAGCTCCTAATGGTCTGGGACCAAAGTACATCACAGAATCGTTTTCATTTCATAAACCTGATCGAGCTCTCAGGTCTTCTGCTGATCTCGTTGGGCTTCGAGATAAATGTTAGTCTGAGAAAAGTTTGAAAGGCTACAGAGAAAGGACAAGGGTATGGAATTAGTGAATCACTCTTATACCTTGTGTGGGCATGATAGTTCTGTGGTTGCTGTGACTTAGGCACGGGAACAGGTAGGTGTAAGAGGTGTTTATTCATCACAACAAGTAGCATTTTGTTGAAGACATTGTAGAATCTCCTAAAATTCAATGTACAGTACATCAAACTTCTATATTCTTTAGGAGTAAAGATAGTAGAAGGTGAATTAAACAATTTCAATGGATTCAATGATGTTATTTTAATATTTTGCATCTGATAAATGGTCCATTGAATTATATATTTACAATGGGAGCACACTGTAACTGCCAAGACATCTCTGAATGTTCAGACACCTTTGTTGGGACAAAGTAATTTAGATAAGGTTCCTAAAGCTTCTGAGGATAGAGAATCCAGACACACAATAATAATGCTATGACAGGTAGAAAATGATATCTCAACTGTTGATAAACAGAGCAGGTTTGCCTCTGATCAGTTTTGATATGCTACAGGACAAATAACTCTGGTCCAGAAACGTCCTTGATTTCTGTGACAAAGGTGCAGAACAGCTTCTGAAAGTGTCATGTATCTGGGTTGATATAGGTCAATTAACACAATCCCTTTGTTTCACATTTGCCTGGTGTATTCAAAAATACCTTATGAGCGTGTTGGGATGCAAACAATACCTCTGGGAGAGCCAATAGGTTGTGTTCTGTAGACGGTGCTATTTATTTACAAAGCTGTCCATTTAAAACTAATTACTGCTTGTAGTTTACACTTGATCTGCATTTTATTTCAAATACTGGTGCTCATTTGCATTAATACCTACTGTCCATACAATTCAGGGAGTATGTCTAATATTCTCTGATTTTCTGTCTCTACAAACTCAATAAAGGAAGAGGAAGGGTAGAAGAGGAAGACCAATGGCTCGGACATGGCAATATGTACCGGGGACGGAGAACCCATAGCACAATATGTAGACATAAAACATCATTTTACTTAATATTTCATGGTTTGTACAATGTGCTCTTTCCCCTTCAGTTTGTGAAACTATAGTGATGATGGATCTTTGAAGATTACAAAATAATTAAAATGTTGTGCCCCCATCTGTGCACATTTAGTATGGCAAAGCTGTACTTGCACAAATTGTGCTGAAAAGGTTCATAAAATTACATTGCAAATCGTAAAGTAGTGTCAAAGGATAATGAAATAGCAGAACATTGAGCAATCAGATCTCTGACTTCCATTCTTCAGAGAGACGGTTATCTGTATTTCATCTCCATGTAATAAACCTGGCATTGGGAAATTGCCAAATACCTTCTACTATGAAAAAAGCTGTATTTCCCCCACGTTTGAACCTCTTGCAAACCGCGGACTACAAGATACTGTTAGTGGTTTTTTAGTAATTGAGCAACGGTCCATGTTAAAATACCAGATGAATGTTTTATAAAAATATTAACTGTTGCCAGCTAATAACTTGTAGACTCATATCTATAAAAAAGCAGCAACACACACACAATGCTGGAGGAACTCAGCAGGCCAGGCAGCATCTGTGGAAAAAAGTACAGAAGACATTTCGGGCTGAGGCCCTTTAGCAGGACTGGCGAATGAAAGCTGAGGAGTAGATTTAAAAAGTGGGGGGAGTGGAGATAGAAACGCCAGGTGATAGGTGAAACCTGGAGGGGGAGGGATGAAGTAAAGAGCTGGGAAGTTGATTGGTGAAAGAGACAGA
The DNA here is from genome assembly GCF_030144855.1 of Hypanus sabinus. NCBI lineage: Eukaryota > Metazoa > Chordata > Chondrichthyes > Myliobatiformes > Dasyatidae > Hypanus > Hypanus sabinus. Next base: position 122,555,608 of record NC_082714.1, on the reverse strand, counting down.
AGGTCATGGAAGAAAGATAAAGGTGGGAGGAGCCCAAAGGGAGGTGATGGTGCTCCTTCCCTTTTTTCTTTGGTCTATAGATCATCCATCAACTTCCCAGCTCTTTACTTCACCCTTCCCCCTCCAGGTTTCACCTATCACCTGCTGGTCCTCCTTCCCCTCCTCCCACCTTTTAAATCTATTCCTCAGTTTTTTTTCTCCTGTCCTTCTGAAGGGTTTTGGCCCAAAACATCGACAATCGACAGTGTTTTTTTCCATAGATGCTGCCTGGCCTGTTGCGTTCCTTCAGCATCTTGTGGCTCAGATTTTCAGCATCTACGGATTCTCTCTTGTTTATAAAAAAAAGCAGAGTCCTTTTCATGTTAGCTACAAAACTGTAAAAGGCAATGCACTTTAATATAAATTCTATATAGTTTTTACAAAGGTGAGCTGAAATAATATATTTTTACCATAATGGAAAATCTACATCTGAGTAAGTTAGTAATTTTTATCCTTTCAAAAATGTGACTGTGTAGAAAGATGCATGAGTGCATTTTTCTGTTCCATCATATGATACTGGGAATAATATGTAGTAGCATTTGCTATCTTCTCCTGACATCTGACATACAGATTTGAAAGATATAATAATGGAAGCAAATGATTGGGTAATTCCACTGTTAATCAAACTTAGTGATATTGCTGTAAGTGGACTGAGTTTGATTTTGTGACAATAATTTGTTTGTAATTGTCCTCCACTTACTACAATTGCCCCCACTTCTATTACAAAAATTCATTGTGATTTTTGTGATAAGACCTGCTTCCTTTGCCCTTTAATTGAATATTTTCTAGGTGACTTGACTTTGATTGCCTCTATGTTCTGTGACTCCAGACATTGTTTGTCAGTCATTCCTTCAACTCATTGTCTGATTAAGTACTTTTACTTGTAGAGGCTGCTATGTACTTGATTATGAATTCTCTCACACTAATTACACTCAGAATACTCAATAGTACGTTTTGAACAAGTTGTAAATAATCAGGCAGAATTTAGAAATTGTCCAACGAGTCCTGATAAAACCACTCTCTAGACTACTTCAAAGCTTGGGTCCAAAGTTCAGCAATAATCATTGTACAAAGGAAGTGTGAAGGCTGTATACCAGGTGCAACATAATGGTATTATCACATAGTGACTGGCACATTTCCTCAGAGACTGCAGGATACCATCAAGATGGCATCAAAATAATTTTAAAAGAAACTCTAGAAATTATTTTATAGCACCATGGGAATAACTTTCCCTGCAGATAGGAAAATTACAGCCTCAGAACACTCGTTCTAAAAATTCTTTCTTAATTCACACATTATGACACTGAAACACTGATATATATCAATATGTCTTTACTTGTAAGAAAAGCACTTGAAGGTGAATTTGCAATTAGTCTGCAAGGAATTACTTCCAAAGAATTGGAAATATCCTTATCATACTGTTGCATTTTATTTTCAATTGAAGCTCTGTGTTTAGCTCAAAGTGGTAGTGGTGAAGGCAGATCCCAGGGATGATGGTGGAGGCAAAGTCAAAGTTGAATTTATTGTCATGTGCACAAGTACATGTATGCAAAGTGCAACAAAAGATCAATTTGCAGCAGCATCATAGGCACTGTGATGGATATTCACGATTCTTGGCTTATGTTTGCTGAGCCTGTTTTCTAAATAGCAGCAGCCGCTTGTAAAATCAAAAACTGGTGTAGATAAATTCTATCTAATAGGTTGCTTAATTTCTGATCATAAATAACATCCGTCTTTAGTTCTTAAAAATGTAAATAGAATGCAGTAATCAGTTTTAAGTTAAAAAGAGACTTTCTATAGAGCAGCTTTGCAAACAAGTTCTGTATTTTACAAACACTCTGTAAAATGTCACTGTATCTGCTTTGTTGCTGATTAAGATGCAGTGTAAAACAATGGGTTGTTTAATTTGGGTTGTTTCAAACAGAGAAGCTGACTCTTAAGTTGCTTAGTTCAAGTAAGTTTGGAGAACAGATGGATAATATTATTTAGCATATCAATAACTGATGTGTTTATCATTTGGAAAGATTATGTTCTCAAGGGGGTTAGCTTCACAGCATTTACAATACTATCTGTGAACTGTAAACATTAATTAAGATCTATGTCTTCAAAAATGCATTTAGACTGTTTGTGTTAAAAGAATAACTGAGGAAATATCATATGATTGTGAAGTCATCCAAATGGGAGAAGAAGACATAAATGTAAAGAGCAGTTCAGGCTCGTAGTATTGGGGTAAAGGATATCAAGAAACATGGAAGAAATATAGAGTGAATCCATTCTGCCAGCTTCAGTTTCTGCGATGGATAACTTGTTTGTCTGCCACTTACTGCTATTTATTTTCAGTTTATAGGAATTGTATCTGTTTTGGAAATCCTTTATCCTTTGTGTTTGAGAAATCCATTAGGCGTAAGAAATGCTTTGTTATTTATGCTTGGGAAATGCTTTGGATTTTGGACATGGTTTGTAATTTGGAAATGTTTAAGATATAAATCCTCCGAGTTTCAAATGTATTTTAAGACTTTGTTTGGGCTGAAATGTGTATCTCTGAAAATAAATAAACTGTGTTTTAAACTACTTCATTAGCTGGAAGTAGCATCTCTTGATAGGGAGAGGGGATCCACCACCTGAATGGAGGGTATTGGCAGCAAAATCCACCGCAGAGAATAAACAAGTTATTAAACTAGTCTTCAAAGATCACGTAGTTTCAGTATATTCACCATTTAGTGAGGGTTCCTGCAGCTATGTATATCTGATAGGGCTTTAAGTCTACACTTGAGTTCAGAAATTTGCAGTCAGCATACTCAATACTATCATAGCATGTAGCATCATATAAGCAGCATTCACAGGAAAAAAATATGAACATTAATCAGATGAAATTCTATAAAAGAAAACACAACTAGAACAAAGAAAAAAGCAGTCGATTTTAGTGTGGTGATCAAAGTAGTCATAGGGCTGCTCATCTGTAATGATTAGTATACTGCTAGCTGGTTCAAGTATGGAATAGTTGAAGGGAAGTAACTGCTCTTGCTGGTGTGGATGCCAGCCTTCTGTACCTCTTTAAGATGTTTTTGCATAGGTACATGAATATAGCAGAAGGGATTATGTGTCATTAGATTTATCATCTGTCATTACCAAATACCAAGCAAGCATAATGTATGCAGTGCTTTTCTGCAAACATGCACTAACATGTAACCCTGTTTTGTTTTCCAAAGTGTATAGAGGGGAATGAGTAGATTCATTGCACTTGGACTTCCACTTCAGCAGAGTACTTTCATTGGCAACCCTTTGTCCCCTCCTGCAAGCACTTACAATATTCACATTTTAACAGCACAAATTCCACACAGAAGTCAAGCATAAAAAGAAAACTTATACCAAATCTACTGTCATTTATAATCTTCTCCATTTAGGCAAAAAATTGCTATACCCCGAAGAAACTGTAGGGGGCTCCTCAGAGTCAACATCTTGTGAAAAGGGAATGTTGCCATGGAGACTTATGGGCAGAAATTTGTGGAGGAGCAGGCAACTGGGGGAGCAGGCAGAATGTGAAACCCGACAGGTATGTGTTCCAGTATTTCCTTCTGATGAAATATTCAGAGCGTTCTAATTCATAGGCATGTGCACCCCTGTATCGACATGAAGTTTGGAATGTCACATCCAATAAGTTTTAATATCATTTGCATTATCCTCATGGAGTGTTGATAGAGACTGGAGATGTCCACTGCCTGGAAAAAGAAGAAAAGTGGAACAACAGGAATCAAAGCAGATGCTGGAGGGAGAAAAGAGAACAATGAAGCTTTCACACTTCACCACTCTATGTGACATTGAGAGGGGAAAATGAGGTGTTCTGGTGTACTGGAAAGAAAGTGACTGATATTATGTTTTGATAGAACTGTTCTAATAAGAAATTTAAGTTATATTCAGCCCTGCTGACTACAGCAGCAGTTCAGAGATCAGCTGCACAAGCAATTCAAGTATTAGCTGAGAGGGATCTGTCACACTGAGCTGACCTCAGCAGGTGTATTGTGGCATGAAACATAGGGAGTCACGCAGGTTCTTACTAGAGGAAGAGGTGATGTACCTGGAGTATTCAGCTGGAGCCACGATGCTTGATAAGGATGCTGAGACACTAAGCGCGCTGTGAAGCCTGAAGGACTGAGTGAAGAAGATGACAGGAGTCTGTCACTGAGCAGTCATAGCAGACTGTGTAGAGCTGGCATGCCATTAGCACCTTTTATGGAGGTCATGGCCACTTCATTGTAAGAACTGAAAGTTAACCCCTTCACACAACACATGCTGGAGAATGCAGCAGAAGGTTTCTGGATTTGCTGGATTTGTTCACCAAATATATTCCAAGATGGCGGTGTGACGCAGCTTTGCAGCAGCCACTCCAGAGCTGATTACCTGTTGTTTGTGAAGCGGGGTGCCGTGCACAATCATAATTGATTGAAAACGGACGTGGGAGCACGGAGGAACATCTGGAAATCTCCAAGAAGACCTTCTTTGTTGCTGCTGCAGCTGTGAGGTCCGGGACTCTGCTGGGAAGAACAGGCCCCCAGTCCTCGGGGTCGCGTTGCTGATGGCTGTTGGCGGGGGCGTCTTAATACGCTTGGCAGAGGATGGTGGTCGGAGAAGCTGTGCCGGAGGGGATAGTCATTGGCTCGGAGGTTTGATGGACTCGGAGTCCACTGTGATCAGGTCGCTTTCATTGTGTGCTGCGTCTGCGAGGCTGAGTCGGGTGGCGCCGTGGAAGTCCATAGTGGGGGTATTCCCTTCTGCCGCCGGCGTGGGATGGCGAGTCTGTCGGGACCCTGGGAACTTGTGGAAACTGTGTGGTGATTTCTTTTGAACTTATAGTCCTTTAACATCTTTGGACTATTTTTACTGTGCCCATGGTCTGTTTTTTTTTTATCAATTATGCTATTGTTTGCACTGTTGTAACTATGTGGTTTTGTACAGGTCTTGTAGCTTTAGCTTTTGGTCTTGTTTTGTCTGATAGTTTTGGAGCTTCTTTCCGGGGAACGCGCTAAGATGGTAGCGCGATATTAATACGCAGCAGCCTCTCCGGACTCTGGATTGGGGATTGCCAAATGTTATGTGGATTTTCTGGTATAGTCTGTTTTGTCATATGCTTTTGTGATATCATTCCGGAGGAACGTTGTCTCATTTTTTAACTGCATTGCATTTGTGGTTTCTAAATGACAAATAAACTGAATCTGAATCTGATATGTTGGAGAAGAGCGTTGAAGACAAAGTTTTTGTTTTCTGCAATGGATACCTGAACAGAAAACTATCTATGTCAAATGGAAATAAGTAGTGCCTCTCTGGAAGGAAGTCTCACCCCCACTCCCTCACCCTCCACAGTGGGGATGTCACTGCTCTGAACCTCTGGCAGCTGACACCAGAAATGTTGCTACACTGTGCAACACTACTACACAACCTGTTTTCCATACAACAATGAACAGAGCATGATATCCCTCGACCCAAATTCACAATGGACACTAATTCTAATGATTTCTGTAACCATTTCAAATTGATGCATTGAACACTTCTGTGCTACTTGTGCATAAGTGCAGAGATAATGCATCCAATTTTAATCAAATAAAGTAAATTTTATGCTAAGTAATGGGATCTGTTTAAATTCATTAATAGACCTTGCTGGTGGACTATTGGCATCCAAGGTCCCGGAAAACTATACTAATTTAACTAAATGAGCCTTTAGTAGTTGGTAGAAATCACAAGAATAAATAAATTCAAAATATTTAATTGAATTTAAATAAACCAAACTGCTAACAGTCTCCAGAGTATGCTAGGCAAATATGTTAGTCTAGTGTATTGCTGGATGGTATTTGCTTATTCAAACCACGTGGTTCATTATTCACGTATAAGAGTACAATTGATTCTGAATGCATTAATTTATGTAATGCATTGGCAGCCGGCCTAATGCTTCTGAGGCTTAAATGCAGCCCAACAAATCTATTTAAATCAGAGCCAAGTTGGGAGATGAGTGGACTGCAATCCAGAAGAAGCCATTAACTTAGATCAGTGGCTCCCAACCTTTTTTTATGCTATGGGCTTTTACTATTAACCGATGCGCCCATGGACAACAGGTTGGGAACCCCTGGTTTAGATGAATTGGGAAGGCTTTTGTAAGGTATTAAAATCACAGTGGCACTAAGAACAATCATAAAAAGATCATAGCGCAGGAGACTATTTACCCCATGAAACTGTGCCAGCTTCGTTTATAACAATCCCACCAGTCCTATTCATCTGCTCTTTCCTTGTCAGTCTACAAATTATTCTTAAGCCTCCAGTTCATCTTCTTTTGAAGGCATTTATTGATTCCATTTCCAAAAATGACAGGCAGTAAATTCAAGCTATGATCATTCTCTGCTGAGAGACAGAAGGACAAGGAAGCAGTGACAGACCATTTTGTCCCTTACATTTGCTCTGTCATTCAATCGGTTCAGAACTGATATTTTACTTTTACACAACTTTCCGCACTAATTCTATATCCCTTGCTATCAGAAACTCAATCACTTCCACAGCCCTTTTGGATGCAGAATTCTAATGATCCAAGCCACTCGATGACAAAATCTCGTCAAGAAATAAAGTCAATTCAATTCAATTCAATAATATTACTGACCACTGTTTATACCTGCAGATTGGAGATCCTTTAGGTAAAATGTATCTTGTGCAGAGGTCAGAGTGCTCTGAGGTGGCATTCCTTAGGAAACACAAAGATGTTGCTACACGCTCCTTAATTAATTAGTGTAGAAATTCATTTATTCATATTTTATAACCAAGCAGGGGCACCTGCAAATACCTTGTGAGAGAAAATGATGTATCACCTGAGCCTTTTTGTTGTAATACTGAGTAGTTAATCCAAGTATGGTTGTAGCTGAAAGTTGGTCAGCAGAATCTCACATTTTTTTTATATCTTGGTAGAGCTGTAAACTACTTATTCCTACAAAAAAAATTGCTCTGAGAAAGTTGCAGGTGCAATATACTGTCTCTGAACATTGTACAAACAGGCTCTCAGTAGATTGACATTTGAACCTCCTACCCTGTGGTCCCAATCTCTTCTTGAGTTGTCTGCAATATACATTGCGAGTCACCAGTTGAATGAGTAACTCAGCCGATAAATACTGCAGAAAGATTCTCTGATAGTTGTAGTCGTCGTTGTGGGTTTTGTAGCTGTTAAAGTAGTATGTTGTGAAGTTGCATTGTTAACTCTCTTGACCTCCACAGGATATTCTTTTAGAATCATGAATAAAACAACAGCATGCCACCCTGTGATCATTGCTGTCCTGAGACAGTTCAGAATAGTTATTGTCTAGAGCTCTGAGTACTAATCCATATCCATATCATTATGTGCTGACATGTACATTGGAGAACTACTTAACTGGTTGCATGTCTGATGAGAAAATATTGGACTTGGTAACATAGATTATGACCAGAAGTGTCAGTCCACTATGTCTTAGGTGCAATTTCACACATAAATCATTGCTAATGTGGAAAAAAAATTTTGAACTGCATAATTATGATTTTAAAATAGCCATGTGATGCAATTTTCAGCCATGTTACTAAACGCAAATTTTGAGAAAAGTTTTCTTGCACCAATTTTAAAACTATTGTTTTAGATTGATCAACAAATGGAATTTAACAGAAATAAAACTAAATACTACTAAGAAATCTTATCTGTGCTTCATGTTTAGAGTAAGTTAGACAATGATGATTACTGTATTAACTGTGGGTGAAGCTGGTCAAGGTGCTCTCTAAATCCTTTTCACTAAGCCTTCAAGGATGCATTTAAATTTACAATGTAAACAATTAGAGATAAAAATTTGTAGATAAGTTTCAAGGGAAAAGATTAATTTTGGAAAATTAGTGAAGGCTGTACAAAAGCAAAAGAGGTATACTACACCTGTGATTGGATTCTATTGCTACACCAGGAGCATCCATTTTGTGGTTCTAGGACTCTTCCTGATATCCCACTGTGCGTTTATCATTCCATAATAAACTGACATCATTCACCCACTAAGGAAATAATTAGGATGGGTTCGCATGCAAAGAAGAAGCTTTTGATTTTAACAGGTTACAATTATTTTCATTTCAAAGGCCTTGGAAGAGCAAGAGACTCAGTTGGCCACTTCTGGCCCTTAGATACAAATTCCATTCAGGAAGACTGAATAAAGTTTTCCTCTGACTTTTGAAAGTAAAACTGACATACAAAACCAGCAGTGCCATCCTTAACCCAGTATCAACGGATCTTGCAATCTAAATGTCTTCCTCCAGCCTGTATATAGGCAGAGACTAAAGAGCAAGGTACCAGAGCTAAGCACTGTAAAGAGCTAGTCATGGGAGGCAGAAGAGCAGCTATTGGATTGCTTTGAGTGTGTGGACTGGGCCATGTTCAAGAACTCATCAGAGGACCTGAATAAAAACCATGGTTGTTAAGGACTTAAAAAGGTACCTATGGTTGAATGTATCCCCACAAAATCATTCAGTGTCTTCCTCAACTGGAAGCTCTAGATGAACTATTACTATTGCAACAACACATTATTAATAGGATAAAACTAACCCGTCTTATAATGGTCTGATCCCAGCACATATTTCCTATTAATGGCTTAACAATCCAAAGCTTCGTGAATTCTGCTTTACAATGATAGGAAGAGCCAACAGTGAAGGATCAAAAAGCAATGTTGCTATGAGCACTTGGCCATCACAAGCCTTTATGGTAACATCTTTATGGTAACTTTTCTGACATCTCATGCTTAAAACCCAAATAGTCAGCTTTTGAGCTAGAACTTGTGGATAACGATGATACATACATCAAGATGCTCTATGTTGACTACAGCTCATCATTCAACACTATTATGCCTTCAAAGCTCATCACTAAGCTCTAAGACCTAGGCCATGATACCTCACTGTGCAAATGGATCCTTGATTTCCTTACTTGTAGAACCCAGTGAATATGGATTGGCAACAACATCTCCTCCACAATCACCTTTAGCACAGGTGCACCACAAGGCTGTGTGCTTAGCCCTCAGCTCTACTTAATTTATACCTATGATAGTGTAGCTAAGTACAGCTGCAATTCCATATTTAAGTTTATTAACTCTACCACTGTTGCTGGCCAAATCAAAGGCAGTAACAAATTGGCAAATAGGAGGGAGAATGAAAATCCGGTTAAATGGTTCCACAACAGCCTCTGATACAAAATCAGCAAAACCAGAGTGGAGTATTGTCTGCATGAGGAAGAAGCAAGAAGTCCATAAGTCAGCACTCAATGGGGGATTGGAGGTGGGTAATCAGAGGATTTGTCCTGAGACCTTCACATAAGATTCAGCAGGTTATCTAAAACGTTGATTATCTTCTATAGGTGCTCAGTGGAGATTGTGCTAACTGGTTGCATTATAGTCTGGTATGGAAACACTAATACTCAGCAATGGAAAAGTCTACAGCAGGTGTTGGATACAGCCCAGTCCATCGCAGGCAAAGCCCTCCTGACCATTGAGCACATTTCCAAAAATCACTACCGCACAAAAGCAGCCACATCATCTAGGCCATTTTCTCGTCTCACTACTACCATTGGGCAGGAGGTATAGGAGCCTTAGGTTCTACACCACCAGGTTCAGGAACAGTTATTATCCTACGACTATCAGGCTCCGTAACCAGATTGGATTACTTCATTCACTTCAACTCTGAACTGATTCCATAGTACAGACTCACTTTCAAGGACTCTACAACTCATGTTTCTACTATTATTTAAGTTTTATTATTTGCACAATTTGTCTTCTTTTGCATGTTGATTGTTTATTGGTCATTGGTTAGATATAGTATTTCATAAATTCTTTTGTATTTCATTATTTTCTTGTAAACCCAATCTCAGTCCCTATGAGAGGTCTATGGTACTTCAGTTTCAAGAAGACGATAAGACATTTTTTTCCAAAATAAGTGAACTCTAATTTGTAGGACGTTACTAATTGGCTGCTGCATTTGGTTACAAAGCAACAGAGATAAAACTTCAAAACTATATAATTGGATTCTGAATGCTCTAAGACATTCAAATAACGTGAATGATGCCATAATTCTGTAAATGGTAGAATTTTATTAGAGTACTTAGTTATAAGAAAAACGAGCTATCAAAATGAAATAAGAAGATTAGGAAGTTGAAGCTGTACACATTTCACAAATGGACAGAGACATTAATGCTAAGTATTAAAATCCAATAATATTAAGACAAAATTCATGACATTCATAATACAAGGATTTAAATTTTTTTTTAATAATTTTGAAAGAGAGCTTAATCAAGGTCAAAGATGAGATCCTCTGTTTCTGTGGTGGTGATGAATTAGTCCTCCCTGCGTATCCTTCACTACTCGTCAATTGTGATATTTATGAACACTGCAAACTGCCCATTAGCACTCTTTTTTCTCTATTGTAGATGAAAGATATACAAAATGTAACAGAGGATTGGTCACATTGTGACCTTGAGTATCTGTTGCTGAGTTTTGGTACTCTACTGCAGAGTATTAGAGAATCAGATGACTTTGCAACTGATGTTGTTTCCAGTCTCTTTCTCAGATCCCACTTTCCTTCACTTCCCTATGTCACCTGGTTTAAAGATAGTGATGAAATCCAGACAGCATTGATGACATCTTGTATACGCTCATTCACTGTAAATTAGGAGGCATGATTGTTAACATTATTGGATGGAATGACCTGCAGACTAAGGAATTTGGGCCGATTGTGGTTTTGGCTTTGGCAGGAAGAGCCTTCTATCAGTAGCTGTTCCAGAAGATAGCAGTCCCTTGACATAAGTGACATAGAAAACTTCAGTCCCTGATGAAATGCTCAAACTTCAGATCAAGGTTAGAGCTTAGTTCTTTCATATTCATAGGATTGGCCCTCCAGCCAAGAGCACAGTCTTCTCCTCCTCTTGTTTCTGCTACTAGGAATGCCTGTCCTTAGGGTTCTGTTTTTTGCTTTGCTTTTTACTATTCTGGAAGGACTGATTAGTTCTAATAAGGAAGTAACTTAAACTCATTTTGTTATCAGCAACACAAAAGTTTTGATTTTAACATGCAGTCAGTGTCCTGAAGTGGTGGAGTCTAAAGTTTAGTACGCCTGAGCCAACTCACCTCGATTCCAACCTGACAAATGTTCAAATAATTGAATATTGCTCTAGTTAATGGAAGGACTTGCCCCACCTGTTGAGAACAGTTTTCTAACCCTGACTACTTGGCACTCCGTGTGCTTCTTGCTTGTATCATGTGCATGCTGATATGTGACTGATGTGCAGAAAATGACTTTGATCATCTTTATTGATCTGTTTTACATTTCTATTCAAATGTGCTGCATAGAAGTAACATAAGCTATGTTTCTTAGCTAATTGTGTTTCTTTTTTGATATCAAGATACTTTCAAGATTTTAATTAAAATTACCTTTCAAAAGCAGCTAGAAAAGATGATTGAATTCCTATGCTAACAAATGACGAACATTAAAACGAGATCAGGGCAATTCCAGGCCTTTAAAGGCTTTGAAGTATACTTCAGAGATGGTGTTAAGATCAAAGCTGTGAATGAAGACAGCATTTCATCTGGAAGAGTCTTTACAGATGGGATATAACGTGGAATGTGCTGCTACTGAAAGTACGTGAAGTAAGTTTTATTGGTGCACTTTAAGGGAAGTTTAAATGAATACATCCGAGTTAAAGGCACTTTGATCAGCTGAAATAAAGGAGGATGGTCATGTGGAGAATAAACACAGCTGCAGATTAGTTGAGTTAGGTACTGCATCTTCTTATACTCTTAGATAGTGATCACTTTATAAAGATCAAGTGGAAGGCAAGTGGAATAGATGGCTTTGTTGATGGAGTAGGTGGCTTTGTTGCCAAGTTTACAGATGATACAAAGATTGGTGGAGGGGCAGGTAGCATTGAGGAAGCAGGTTGGATGCAGAAGAACTTAGACAGATTAGGAGAATGGGTAAGAAAGTGGAAAATGAAATACAATGTTGGAAAATGTATGGTCATGCACTTTTCCAACATTGTAAAATAAATAAATAAATGTGTGGACTATTTTCTATATGGGGAGAAAATCCAAAAATCTGGGATGCAAAGGGACTTGGGAGTCCTTGTGCAGAACACCCTAAAGGTTAACTGGCAGGTCAAGTCGGTGATGAGGAAGGCAAATGCCATGTTAGCATTCATTTCAAAAGGTCTAGAATACAAGAGCAAAAATGTGATGCTGAGGTTTTATAAGGCACTGGTGAGGCCTCATCTTGAGTATTGTGAATAGTTTTGGGCCCCTCATCTTAGAAAAAATATTCTGGCATTGGAGAGGGTCCAGAGGATATTCACAAGAATGATTCCAGGAATGAAAGGGTTATCATATGAGAAACGTTTGATGGCTCAGGGTCTGTACTCGCTTAAATTTAGAAGGATGAGTGGGGCTCTCATTGAGATATTTCAAATGTTGAAAAACCTAGATAAAGTAGATACAGAAAGGATATTTCCCATGGTGGGGAAGTCTACGACAAGAGGGCACAACCTCAGGATAGAGGGGTGCCCTTTCAAAATAGAGATCTGGAGAAATTTCTTTAGCAAAAGGGGTGGTGAATTTATGGAAGTTATTGTCACATGCAGCTGTGGAGGCCAGGTCATTGGGTGTATTTAAGGCAGAGATTGATAGGTTCTTGATTGGATATGGCATCAAAGGTTACGGTGAGAAGGCCGGAAAATGGGGTTGAGGAGGAGAAAAGAAAAGGATCAGCCATGATTGAATGGTGGAACAGACTCGATCGGCCAGATGGCCTAATTCTGCTCCTATGTCTTATGGACTTATGGAATCCTCATAAAGAAGCTTCAAGCTGTTATTTCAAATATTAGTGGTATGCAATATTTTAAAGGAAGAATTTACCCATAACCTTTTATTTGTCTGCCATTTTGTGGAGTTTGGATTCAGGTTTCTTGCTGCAGTGAAGCATTTTCATTGTAGTTGACAAGTACTTTTAACTCTAGAGATTCTGCAGATACTGGAAATCGAGAGCAAAATGCTGGAGAAACTCAGCAAGGCAGACCGCATCTATGGAAGGAATAAACATTCGGTGTTTCCGGCTGAGATACTTCATCAGGTCTGGAAAGGAGGTTGGGGGGTTGTGGTGGATAGAAGCCAGAATGAGAATATGGGGGAGGGGAGGAAGGAGTACAAACTGGCAGCTGGTAAGGGAAACCAGGTGAGGGGGAGGTGGATGAAATAAGATATGATTGATGGAAGTGGTAAACGGATGAAGAAGAAGGAACCTGATAGGAGAGGAGAGTGCACCAGGGGAGAAAGGGAAGAAGGAGGGGCACCAGATGGCAGATGAGGAGAAATGAAGGGGGAGGTAGGGATGCCAGAATGGAGACATCAGGTTGAATATTACAGATCTTACATCAATGTAGTGACTTCCTGAATGTTAAAAAAAATCCTTCTTGCTGTCATGTTTTGGAAAGCCACTTTGTAATTTATGATGACCGTACTCATAACCGAGTTGGCCATAATACCTACCTATGTCTATATTGGTTTTTGGCCCACCAGTCCCATAGCAGCCAGCAGCTCAGTGGAGATAAAATATTTGTCTAGTCTGGGTTATCCAGCAGTTCAGTGATTTGTTGGAATTCTTGAGCAATCCCCAGGTTCCATTATCATTCACTCAGCAGAAGGAAACCTGGCATAGTTTAGATATTATGACATTGTCTGTAATTGACACTATAATGCACTCATGTTGAAAATGTTCTGCATTTGTAATTCCCACTGATAAAGGAGTTACAGTAACAATCCCACAAAAAAGTTTAGAAGAGAAGTAGTTAGGCTATTCTCTGACACCGCATAGTGTTGAAAAGAACACACAGGAGACAAAAAAGTTGAATGGACAAATCTCATGAAAATAAAGTCAGAAATTTGCAACAGAGCAGTGTTCAACATGCACCCATTTGTGCCAGCTTCTGAGGTTAAGACACTTCAGCTCCCCAGGGTATGGATAGCATGTGTGGTCCCTTTAAAAATTGAGGACAATCCGCTAACTGGCAATCATGTTTTGGGGTCCAAGGACTGAGTATTTAAGGAACATCTGAACTGATGTTTAGTGCTCAAATTATAAGCCTATTCGTGATTTCATCTGGTGTTTGATTTTTGCTCAAATACTCGATCCAGTTTGAAACCATGTCTCGATCCTAGCCTCAGATACTCCAGTATATGGGTCCAAGCCATTCTCCTCAAGGACTCTCGGCACACAAAGCCACATTAGTGTAGTGGTTAGCATATGCTATTACAGCTCGGAGTGTTCTGGAGTTTGGATTTCAGTTCTTGCACTGTCTGTAAGGAGCTTTTAAGTTTTCCCCATGAAGGGATTCCTCCAGGTGTTCTGGTTTCCTTCCATAGTCCAAAGATGTACTGGTTAGTTGGTTAATTAGTCATTGTAAACTGTCCTGTAATTAGGCTACTATAAAATAAGTGGATGCAGTTCATTGCGCTAGAACGGCCTGCTCTATTCTGTATCTCTAAGTAGATAAAAATATCACCAACTCATCATATTTTCTACTCTGCTATAAACACCTGTGGCTATAAAAAAAAACTTTGGAACACTCTTAGGTGATGAAAGGTATAAAACTAAGGAAAATAAAAATCTTTCATTCATTACTTGATTCACATAATGTGATATCACTAGCAATGAAAACTTTTATTTCCCCATTGTGTACACTTGTACTGAAGAGGGATTTAAGGGACAACCATATCTGGGGTCAGATTTGAACTTGGTCTAGGCTAGATAAAGGGAACAGTTTTCCTCGGTTACTTACAATGATTATAACTTCCATTACTTTTTGAATTGTTTAAATTTGAATTCTCCGGCTGCCAGTATGCATTTATGAACTCATGTTGCTGGATCAATGGTCTCGTCAAGTAGCTGCTTGTCAAGTAGCTTAAACAGTATGTTATATTAAATACTACACTCCAATCCTCTCCTCAATGTCTTAGGGAAGTTTTACACTAACTCAGATCTTCTGATCCTGTTTTCCCAACCAGGATGAGATATAAAGTGATATAAACATCTTCCCTGAGATGTGGATTTTCCTCTGATGTTCTGGTTTCCTCACACAACCAAAGGACATGCAGGTTTATTAAACATAGCAAGACTGGAAGACCACAATCTGTGTGGATTGGAAATAACATCACCACCTCGCTGACAATCAACTCTGGCGCACCACAGGGATGTGTGCTTAGCCCACTGCTCTACTCTCTCTACACCCATGACTGTGTGGCTAGGCACAGCTCAAATGCCATCTATAAATTTGCTGATTATGTAACAACTGTTGGCAAAATTTCAGATGGTGATGAGGGGGCATAAGATGGACCAGCTAGTTGAATGGTGTCATAGCAACAACCATAAGAACAAAGAGCAGATTGTGGACTTCAGAAAGGGTAAGACAAAGGAACACAAATCAATCCTCATAGAGGGATAGGAAGTGGAAAAAGTAAGCAATTTCAAATTCCTGAATGTCAGTATCTTTGAGGACCAAGGACCTAACCTGGTCACAACATATTGATGCAGTTATAAAGAAGGCAAGACAGCAACTATATTTCATTAGTAGTTTTAGGAGATATGGTTTGTCATCTAAAACACTCAAAAATGTCTACAGATGTACTGTATTCTGACTGACAGCATCATTGTTTGGCATGGTGCAGGTGGGGGCGGGCTTCTGCAGAGTATCGAAGTAAGTTGCAGAAAGTCCCCCACCACACAGGATAATCCCTCTTCTCATTGTTACCATCAGGAAGGAAGTACAGGAGCCTGAAAGCACACACTCAGAGAACTCCCTTTGCCATCCAATTTCTAAATGGGTATTGAACCCATGAACACTACCTCGCTACTTTCTTTATTTCTCTTATTGCACTACTTATTTTAACTTAGCTGAGAAACGTACAGATATATGTTGAAAGTTGCTCCTTTAGAATTCTCTGCCCTGGAGGCCTGCCAAGTGTCCATCAGTGAATGTATTTAAATCAGAGATGGATAGGTTCATGGACATTAAGGAAATCAAGGATAGAGAAATAGTGCAAGGATCCTGAGGTAGGAACCGATCAATCATAGAGCATGACATTAATCAATCACAAAGCATGTTCAAAGGGCCATGTGGTCCTCTCATGTTCCCACTTCTTAGCTTCATATATTGTTAGGGAGAATGAATAAAGAACAAAAAGAGATGGTAATAGGACAGGTCAGGGAATGAAAGATGATTTAAAAGAAATGGTCATTATTATCAATGGCAAAAATTCAATGAAATGAATGCAGCAGTTATGACCTGAAATTGTCTTAAAACTGAATTCAGAAGGTTGTAAGGTGCCCGATGGGAAATGGCTTCTCCAATTTCATTTGAGCTTCATTGAAACAGAGTGGAGAATTAAAGGCAGAAAGATTGTGGTGGAGTGAAGACTTAAATTTGAAGGTCACGAAATCTAAGGGGATGGTGAAGTAAACTGGTCACTAACTGATGAATACATATTGAATGAAAATTCATGTACTCAACTGGGATGATAGGCAGTCAACTAACATGATCATATTCACCATTTTGGTTGACTAATTGACAGTTGTGCAGAGTTTGAGAACTATATGAATGTGCTTTGCAGTGAAACAGTCAAGACTTTCAAAAAGAATAAGTGAAAATAACTTCCAGTGTTTTGACTAGTTTTCCATGAAGCAAAGTTATTAAGGAATGTGAAGACAACCATTGCTTTAACCAGGTAGCTAAAAAAAATTAGAAACATGGATGAATTGGGTACTGGGAGAAGGGTGGACATAATCTAGAAGATTCTCTCTTTCTCTTCTTCTAGATAGTATTGTGGAATGACCATTGCAGAATATTTTCCTTATCAGATGGTCGTTACAGCAGATTATAGATTGATGCCCAATTCTGGAGCCAGTTTCTAACATCTGGCATGCTTAGAAACGTCACGTGAACTAGGAAACTCAAAAGAGTGGTCATCGATGGAGTGATCTGAGGCAGAGTGGTAGGGCTTCGGCACATTTGGGCTTTGGTGATAACAGGTTGAGGTGAGGTAAGGTGAGGAATAGAAATAGGAAGTATGTCTGTGAGGCTGATGTTCTCTACTGGGTGACAGATGTGGGAAGTCTGGGAGACTCCCAGCCTCCCAGATGGCCGCATCTGCACCAGGTGTGTCGAGTTGCAGCTCTTTAGGGACGGCATTAGGGAACTGAAGATGCAGCTCGATGACATTCCTCTGGTCAGGGAACGTGAGGAGGTGATAGATAGGACTACACAGGTAGTCACACCGGGGTCTTGGGAGACAGATAAGTGGGTAATAGTCAGGAGAGAGAAGAGCAAGAGTCAAATACCAGAGAGCACCCCTGTGGCTGTCTCCCTTAACAATAAGTACTCTTGTTTGAGTACTGTTGGGGGGGATGGCCTTCCTGGGGGAAGCAACAGTGGCCCTGTCTCTGGCACAGTCTGGTCCTGTAGCTCAGAAGGGTAGGGAAAGGAAGAAGGCAGCAGTAGTAGGAGACTCTATAGTTTGGGGGGGGTCAGGCAGGTGATTCTATGGACACAGGAAAGAAGCACAGATGGTAGTTTGCCTCCCAGGTGCCAGGGTCCGGGATGGTTCTGATTGCGTCCACGATATCTTGAAGTGGGAAGGTGAACACTCAGAGGCCGTGGTACATATTGGTACCAATGACATAGTTAGGAAAAGGGAGGAGGTCCTGAAAAAGGACTATAGGGAGTTAGGAAGGAAGTTGAGAAGCAGGACTTTAAAGGTAGTAATCTTGGGATTACTGTATGTGCCATGCGACAGTGACAATAGGAATAAAATGAGGTGGAGGATAAATGCATGGCTCAGGGATTGGAGCAGGGAGCAGGGATTCAGATTTCTAGATTATTGGGGCCTCTTTTGGGACAGGCAGGACTTGTACAAAAATAATGGGTTGCACTTGAATCCGAGGGGGACTTGTTAAATTTATTGGCGAGAGTTTAAACTAGAATTGCTGGGGAGGTGGGAGCCAAACTGAAGAGACAGAGAAAGGGGCAGTTGACTCATAAATAGAGAAAGCCTGGAGACAGTGTGAGAGGGAGGATAGGCAGGTGATAGAGAAAGGATGCGCTCTGACCGATGGTTTGAAATGCAAGAAGCATCACAAGGAGGAAGAGCTTAGAGCATGGATCAGTACTTGGAGCTATGCTGTTGTGGCCATTACGGAGACGTGGATGGTTCAGGGGCAGGGATGGTTACTTAGAATGCCAAGCTTTAGATGTTTCAGAAAGGACAGGGAGGGAGGCAAAAGAGGTGGGGGTGAGACACTGCTGATCAGAGATAGTGTCATGGCTGCAGAAAAGGAGGAAGTCATGGAGGGATTGTCTACTGAGTCTTCTCCAGATAGAAGTCGAACTTTTGATCCTTGATTTGATTTTGAAAAAAGGTGGGGTTCATTTGCCCGTTACTATCATCTGATTTGAGTTAATTTATATGGTTTCCTTCCAATTTTTGTTTAAATAGATTTGAGTTGGCAGATTGACGTTTTTCTTTTATGGAAGCTTGTACGATGTATTGCTCTGGGGCTGTGCTCCCAGTGGGTTTTTTTTTCCATTTTTTTAATTTAGTAGGGGTTCTTTTTTTCTTTCTTTTCTTTCTTTCAAAAAAATATTCTTAATACTTTATTTTTTCTTATTATTATTGATATATTGCTTAGCTTTGTTATTCAGTTATTTGCTAATTTAATTCTTCATTGTACATAATTATATATTGACTTGATTATCTTTTTTTGTTGATCTTCAATAATAATCAATAAAAAAGATTTAAAAAATGAAAATGGAAGTTAGAAATAGGAAGGGGTCAATAACTCTACTGGGTGTTTTTTTATAGACCATCCGGTAGTAACAGGGATATCGAGGAGCAGATAGGGAGACAGATTCTAGAAAAGTATAATAATAACAGGGTTGTCATGGTGGGAGATTTTAATTTCCCAAATATTGATTGGCATCTCCCGATCAATGGGGTTTAGATGGGGTGGAGTTTGTTAGATGTGTTCAGCAAGGTTTCCTGATACAATATGGAGATAAGCTTACAAGAGGAGAGGCTGTACTTGATCTGGTACTGGGAAATGAACCTGGTCAAGTGTCAGATCTTTCAGTGGGAGAGCTTTTTGGAGATAGTGATCACAATTCTATCTCCTTTACCATAGCACTAGAGAGGGATAGGAACAGACAAGTTAGGATACAAACCTGGACTGAGAAGTGGCAGATGGAGCTCAACCCAGGTAAGTGTGAACTGGTTCATTTTGGCAGGTCAGATATGATGGCAGAGTATTGTATTAATGGTAAGACTTTTGGCAGTGTGGCGGATCAGAGCTCTTGGGGTCAGAGTTCATTGGATACTCAAAGTTGCTGTGCAGGTTGACTCTGTGGCTAAGAAGGCATATGGTGCATTGGCCTTCATCAAGAATGGGATTGAGTTTAAGAGCCGATAGGTAATGTTACAGCTATATAGGACCTGGTTCGACACCAATAGGAGTAATGTACTCAGTTCTGGTCACCTCACTACAGAAAGGATGTGGAAATTATTGAAAGGCTGCAGAGGAGACTTACAAGGATGTTGCCTGGATTGGGGAGCATGCCTTATGAGAATAGGTTGACTGAACTTGGCCTTTTCTCCTTTGAGTGACGGAGGATGAGAGGTGACCTGATAGAGGTGTACAAGATAATGAGAGGCTTTGATCGTGTGGATAGTCAATAGCTTTTTTCCCAGGGCTGAATTGGTTAACATGAGAGGGCACAGTATTAAGGTAATTTGAAGTAGGTAGACGAGATGTCAGGGGTAAATTTTTTACACAGAGAGTGGTGAGTTCATGGAATGGGCTGCTGGCAACAGTGGTGGAGGCGAATACAATAGGATCTTTAAGAGACTCCTGGATAGGTACATGGAGTTTAGAAAAATAGAGAGCTATGGGTAATCTGGATGTTGGGGTGTTAAATTAGATTAGTAAGTATGCAGATGATACTAAGCTAGGTGGCATTGTGGATAAAGAAGTAGGTTTTCAAAGCTTGCAGAGATTTAGGCCAGTTAGAAGAGTGGGCTGAAAGATGGCAGATGGAGTTTAATGCCGATCAGTTTGAGGTGCTACATTTTGGTAGAACTAGGACATACATGGTAAATAGTAGGGCATTGAGGAATGCAGTAGAACAGAGTGATCTAGGAATAATGGTGTATAGTTCCCTGAAGGTGGAATCTCATGTGGATAGGGTGGTGAGGAAAGCTTTTGGAATGTTGGCCTTTATAAATCAGAGCATTGAGTATAGGAGTTGGGATGTAATGTTAAAATTGAACAAGGCATTGGTGAGGCCAAATTTGGAGTATTGTGTACAGTTCTGGTCACCGAATTATGGGAAAGTTGTCAACAAAACAGAGAGAGTACAGAGGAGATTTACTAGAATGTTACCTGGGTTTCAGCAACTAAGTTACAGAGAAAGGTTGATCAATTTAGGTCTTTATTATTTGGAGTGTAGAAGGTTGTAGAAGGGGGACTTGATAGAGGTATTTAAAATTATGAGGGGGATAGATAGAGTTGACATGGATAGGGTTTTTTCATTGAGAGTAGGGGAGGTTCAAGCAAGAGGACATGAGTTGAGAGTTAAGGGGCAAAAGTTTAGGGGTAACATGAGGGGTAACCTCTTTACTCAGAAAGTGGTAGCTGTGTGGAATGAGCTTC
The DNA here is from genome assembly GCF_030144855.1 of Hypanus sabinus. NCBI lineage: Eukaryota > Metazoa > Chordata > Chondrichthyes > Myliobatiformes > Dasyatidae > Hypanus > Hypanus sabinus. The sequence goes on along the minus strand of NC_082714.1, from coordinate 122,534,812 downwards.
TAGTAGAAGTGGTAGAGGCAGGTTCGATTTTGTCATTTAAAAAAAATTAGACAGGTATATGGATAGGAAAGGAATGGAGGGTTATGGGCTGAGTGCTGGTAGGTGGGACTAGGTGAGAGTAAGTGTTTGGCACGGACTAGAAGAGCCAAGATGGCCTGTTTCCCTGCTGTAATTGTTATTTGGTTATATGGTAACCCTAGGTAACTTCTAAGGTAAGTACATGTTCGGCATAGCTTTGTGGGCCAAAGGGCCTGTATTGTGCTGTAGGTTTTCTATGTTTCTAAAACATCTAAGGAGGCAATCTTTGACAATTGTTCTATTCTTTGACTTGTTGCTTGTGTTGGTTAGAATTAGAATCAGAATCAGGTTTACTTTCACTGGTATGTGATGTGAAATTTGTTAACTTAGCAGCAGCAGTTCAATGTAATTCATAATATAGAGGAAAAACAACAACAACAATAATAATAATAATAATAATTAATTAATTAATCAATCAATTACAGTATATGTATATCTAATAAATTAAAATTTGTGCAGAAAACAGAAATATTGTATATTTAAAAAAGTGTGTCCAAAGTTTCAATGTCCATTTAGGAATTGGATGGCAGAGGGGAAGAAGCTGTTCCTGAATCACTGAGTGTGTGCCTTCAGGCTTCTGGACCTCCTACCTGATGGTAACAGTGAAAAAAGGGCATGCCCTGGGTGCTGGGGGTCCTTAATAATGGACGCTGCCTTTCTGAGCCATTGTTCCTTGAAGATGTCCTGGATACTTTGTAGGCTAGTGCCCAAGATAGAGCTGACCAGATTTACAAACCTCTGTAGCTTCTTTCGGTCCAGTGCAGTAGCCCCTCCCCACCCATACCAGACAATAATGTAGCCTGTCAGAATGCTCTCCACGGTACACCTATAGAAGTTTTTGACTGTATTTGTTGACATGCCAAATCTCCTCAAACTCTTAATGAAGTACAGTATAGCCTCTGTCTTGCCTTCTTTATACATCAATATGTATACATCAATATGTTGGGACCAGGTTAGATCTTCAGAGAGCTTGACACCCAGGAACTTGAAACTACTGACTCTCTCTACTTCTGTTAGTAAGACTTGTCCCAGATAACTGGCATTTTGCAGGAATTAAATTGTTAAAGGGTTGTTATTAATATTATCTGCAGAGAAGGGAGAAATACCTGTGGTGTACAGAATAGTTCATAGTTTAGTTTTTATTCAGCTTCCTATTATGATATGTGAAATGGATCTTGTGCAAGCAATATTGTCATTAGTACTGAAAACCTAATCTCCATTGATTTATTTTTAATTAGTGATGCTTCTCCATTATGCATTATATCTTGGTATATTAAATTACTATTAAAATTTACTTGTTCATTTCGAAACTAATCTGTAAGCTCGGTTCGGTTTTTACAAATTCAATTGAATAATCATTTAGTTTTTCTTCAGCATTAGTTTCTGAGGGCAAATATTTCGGATTTAACATACAAAATAGAGGCCAGAGAAAGTGAAAAATCTGAAATGAAGTCCTCAATTAAATAATACTACCTGCTGGTAATATTAAGGGTAGGAATACATTAAATTTCATTCCTTACAGCAATGAACAATTAAAGATTATGATTGAAAAGTACAAAGTACCAACCTAAAATAAAAAGTTAGGTTTAGATTGTGCTCTAATGTGGCCAGCAGTTCCCTTGGGGAACCATTGCATTCACATCCCAATATTCAGTCCATCTTCAACTTCCTTGCCTTTGCATAGAAGATTGGAAACCTAGTGAGCACAGTCTCCGTCCTGTTCCCTCACCACAAAACTCAATTATATCCCATGACTGGTGAACAAGCAGCATTCCCATTCATTCCAATGGGACTAATGACATTCATTGCAAAGAAAAGGGCAGGCAACATTATTTAAAATAACAGTAATTTTATTGATTTTCCACAAATGTCAGCTTTTACTTCTGGTATTTCAATTATTAAATTATTTGAATCTCTTAAATAAATGTCTCTGAAAATCAGATTAGATTTGAAGTTTTATGAGAATGTATCTAACCGAATAAATAAGTGGAAACCAATGCAGTGATGCGTTTGGGCTTTATGAAGGTCTTTGTTAAGATGCCACAAAGAAGGTTATTAATTAGAACTCATGAGATTGGGTGTAATATCCTGGCTGGATTGATCAATAAATGGTAAACAAGAGTCAGAATAAACAGGTCACATTTGGGTTGGGAGCCATGACTGACTGGGTACTGGATGCCATCTGTTCACAATCAACTATAGCAATGTCAATGTGGGGATTAATATAATTAAGCTTGCCCATGATAAAAAGTAAGACTCTTGGCAGTGTGGCGGATCAGAGGGATCTTGGGGTCCGAGTCCATAAGACACTCAAAGCTGCTGTGCAGGTTGACCGTGTGATTAAGAGAGCATATGGTGCATTGGCCTTCATCAATTGTGGGATTGAGTTTAGGAGCCAAGAGGTAACGTTGCAGATATATAGGACCCTAGTAAGACCCCACTTGGTGTACTGTGTACTTGGTGTACAGTTCTGGTCACCACACTACGAGGGGTGATTGATAAGTTCGTGGCCTAAGGGAGAAGGAGATGAGTTATACAGCTCTTGTTACATACACATGCAGTTCAACTCTTCGAGTGATTGTGCAGAAAGTTTGAAGTTAATAAGTTTTGTGGTATTTCTGTTTCAGATAATTGAAAAATGCAAGTAAGCACTATTTGAGAAAATGGACAACATTGGCCTTCGTGCAGTCATCCACTACCTCGGTCTCAAGGGCTTATCACCCAAGGAGGTCCACGAGGGCATGGTGGCAACACTAGGGGAGGGTGAAAAATAAGCGTGCTAGGTTTTTTAAACTTGACTCCTTCTACCTTAGGCCTTGAACTTATCAATCACCCCTCATACAGGAAGGACGTGGAAACCATAGAAAGGGTGCAGAGGAGATTTACAAGGATTTTGCCAGGATTGGGGAGCATGCCTTATGAGAATAGGTTGAGTGAACTTGGCCTTTTCTCCTTGGAGCGACGCAGGATGATAGATGACCTGATGGAGGTATGTAAGATGATGAGAGGCATTGATCATGTGGATAGTCAGAGGCTTTTTCCCAGGGATTAAAAGGCTAGCACAAGAGGGCACAGTTTTAAGGAGCTTGGAAGTAAGTACAGAGGAGATGTCAGGGGTAAGTTTTTTGCTCGGAGAGTGGTGAGTGCATGGAATGGGCTGCCAGTGATGGTGGTGGAGGCAGAAACAATAGGCTCTGTTAAGAGACTCCCGGATAGGTACATGGTGCTTAGAAAAATAGAGGGCTATGGGTAAGCCTAGGTAATTAACGTAAGGACATGTTCGGCACAGCTTTGTGGGCCAAAGGGCTTGTATTTTGCTGTAGGTTTTCTTTGTTTCTATGAGTCTAAAAGCTGAATGCCAAGATGGGCTTGGAATGACTTGCAAACAGCCTTCAAAGAATATAGACAGAGAAAGTGAACGAGCATGGAAATGAGAGACAGCAAATGGCGTGGAAAAATGTGATGTTATTCACTTTGGTAGAATAATATATAAGCAGACTATTCTTAAATGCAGTGAGACTGAAAGGTGCTAGTGTCCCTAAGTATCTGAGCATTCCTGATTTGAAACACATATGAGTGTAGCAACCAATTATGAGCTAAATGGTAGATGGCTTTGGATTGCAGGAATACTCAAGCAGCCTAGTAGGTATGCTTCCTAAAATTGCATTGGTCTGGAGCCTGGAATTTTCTTTACAATCTGGCCTACCAACCTAAGTAAATTATATTTGTATTATACTGGATATTTTTTTTACTTTTTATACTGGGTATGCCCCTCTTTCTTTCCAGTGTTGATTACAGGTTTCAATGGAAAATGTCAGCTGTTCACTTCTCCACATCAATGCTGCCTGGTCTGCGAAGTTCCTCTAGCATTTTGTGTGTTCCTACAGATTTTCTCATTTGCAGATATTTAATTCACTAAGGAACTCTGAGGGCATTATATTCCTCATTTTGATCCTTTATCTATGTTCCAACAATTTATATAAGAGGAACAGTTGTTCATCAGGTTTAATACTTACATATATGTATTTATTTATACTATGAAAAGTAATTATCAAGCAATCAAATTCCCTACACAACCGGAAAACTCAAATAGCAGTCAAGACCATGCCAACAAGCATTTTAACAAGTCTGTTAATCAATGCCATTAGTTCACAGGTACCAAAGAAGTTAAAATTGATTTTATTCCATGGCATCACAAAGCCTCCAAATCATGCCAGCTTGGCACCATATTAAGGAATGCATGCCATTTTTCTGTATAAGCAAATATTAGGAAGACAGTTCTTAAAGATCATATTAATTTAAATGTCTTATTCCTATTTAATATAATCATAATGACTGTACCTACAGGCACACAATCGAATGAAATATGTAATTCATAATGGAATCAGATATAAATTAATTTGTAAAATTATTGCAATAAATGCAAATGACCATTTCCCTATAAAGGATATAAACTGGAGGGGCTCAGAAAAACAGCTCCAAAGCTCCTTAATATAAGGAAGGGGAAATAATTATTAAACCCAACATAGATATCTGCAAAAATAGCTTAAAAGTAAATCACGAATCTTGATCTTCCCTGTGATCAACATTTAACACAGGACTGCACCGAATCTCTTTAAGAATATGAACTTAACAGATAAATATATTCAGGTTTAGAGAAATATGTGCCTGCCAGATGAACTCATATAATTTTTTTGCTTTCTGTTTACTGTTGGAATAAGCTAATGGAGACCCTGGAGATTCCTACAGATGCCCACATTTCTGTATAAAAAATTTGGAGTTGTGCCGACGTACACATGTAATCAAACTCCCTGAGTGCACAAACAATTTGCATAGCATTCTGAAGTAACCTTTACCGAGAACTACAAGAGGCAGCAAAACCGCTTGATTTCTGTCAGCAAAAGCTGACGCAGCCCCGGGGCTGTGCTAATTGCTTGCAAAGATGAAGGGCCTTTTTAATTTGCAGAGGGGGCAACAGGACTAGTTCTGCTCTTAGCCTGTGTTTATATCTCCTGAGTGTTCACAATCTGCTGCTGTGCACTTTTAAGAAAGAAAAGAACAGCAGAAGAGTGAAGTTATTTCTATTAACACCAGATGAGAGAAAGCAGCCCCGAGTTAAAGAAGAGTCACAATCCTGATCTAATCACTCAGTGTCAGAACAATTATTTCTGCTTTCATTGCTCAGGAGACAGAGCAGAACATATTGACTTTTTTTTGGTAACAGGCTGCTACAAAGCTTGCCTTGTCTAATGAAATCAGAAAATCTTGTTCCCTGCAGACACTGCCAAGCTCGTGAGAGAAGCAATCTGGAATTTACAGCTACCCTGCATGAATTTAGCAGTGTAATCCCAGCCAAATTATATACTCTGACCTCATGCTGGCATTAGATAAGAAACAAAAAAAATCCATCAAGCCTAAGTGACTCACAGCTGTGAGTTCATAACTGGTGCAAATACAACTTAAAAGGAATGTAGACTGGGGTTGTTGCTAAGTAACCAATGGATTTGAATGGAAACCAGCATCACAGTGATATTGTAGGATGCAATGCCATGGTTAAAACTGTGAATTTCAGCATCACCTATCACTTATCATGCAGCCAGATTTTAAATCACATCTTGGAGCATAATTAAAAAAACATTCACGCCGTCCTAGAAATGTAATAAACTTTGACCAACAGCTTGAAAAGAAAAGTGGGCAATCATCATATTGCCCACCTTCTGCTTCCACCTTTTCCGCAGTTTGAAATGGGGTCCTGATTATAAAACATTGACAACCCGTAATCATACTGGACCAGTACATCACTTAAGTACACAAAACCTGCAGATCTAATAAATACAACTATGATAGAAAGCAAAAAAGATTTTGTTAAAATAGAGGTGTATAAAATAAAGATGTATAAAATTATGAGGAGCATAGATAAGATGGGTGCACTCAGTATTTTTCCCAGCACTGAGAAATCAAGAACTAGAGAGCATAGGATTGAGGTGAGGGGTGAAAAAATTAAGAGGGACATGAGTAGCAACCTTTTTTACACAGAGGGTGATATCAATGCGGAAGCAGCTGTCAGAGGAAGTGGTTCATGTAGGTATCATAGCAAATTTTAAAAGACAGTTGGGCAGGTACATGGATTGAAAAAGTTTTGAAGATTATGAGCCAAATGGGACTAGCCTGTATGGGACATATTGGTCAGGACGGGCCTGTTTGTGTGCTCTATAACTCTGTCACTCTATGTCTCTATAATAAGAGTCTCAAGGCATTCTCTTAGAAAGATTTTGGATTTTACTTTACCACTTTATGTGGTATTTTATAAATAATTTAACATCTTTAATCATGAATCCAAATATCATGATTTTCATGTATGCTTGCATATATTGATCCTGTAATATTGATTGCTTGCAGACAAGAACAGTGGTACTTGTGAAATTGCTGGACATGCATCAAACAGGGACACTGGAATGCCTCAGGCAGTAGAGGCTCAATTTCAATTGCTGTTTTTAACCTTCACAATGTGACTGCACAGATTCCCTCTCAGGGTTGCAGCACTGTCTCTTATCCTAAGGGCACGTGGTTTAGTAGAGGCAAAGAAAAATACAGACACTGGAAACTGGAACAAAATAAAGTAAAATGCTAGATGAATTCAGGAGTTCAAAGAGCATCTGTGTTGGCAAGGGGGTGTTAATGTTTTGGGTCGAGCATCAGTCCTCTATCAAGACAGAGAGTGTGGAGGAAAGGGAGCCAATAAATAGAAGAAAGAAGGAGGGATGAAGCAAAGATGTTTTAATTGGTCACTGTAAATTGCTCGTAATCTTTGGGAAGGTGTCAAACCTAAGAAGTTGATAGGAATATGAGGGGCATAAATTGGGTTTGGAGTAGGACTAATCTAAGTTGGTGCTCACTGGTTGGTGCAGACAATGGACTGAAAGGCCTGTTGCCATGATATATGATTCTACAACTTTGTGGCCAACAAGACCAAAGTAGGATGCCACATATCCTCATGTGTTTGGACAGTTTCAGCTTTCAAAACCAAATCAATATTTGTGCTGCATGACTGCAGGATCATCTTCACTGACCAACAAACACACTTTTAACCAATCCTACTTCAATCACATTGCATTCTCCCGACATTCCTATTAATTCTCTCAAATTCTACCTGTGACAGCCAGGGGGCAGTGGAGTGTCAGAGATAGCAGCAGCAGGAAGCACCCACAGTAAAACAGGGGAGGACAGGGTTCTAGAGCCAAGATAGTAGAAGTGAGGTCTTTGAGGCAGCAATGAGAATTGTGGGGTCCTGGTAGGGGGAGCAGGGTCCCAGCAGTGACTGCAAAGATTTCGAGGCAACAGTGAAAGACTAACACTGCACAAGTCAGGCTTACATTTTTTGAAGTTTGTGGAATAGACGGGACTGGGTATTGAAGAATGTAGAGACTCAGGGAACACCAGATGCTTTCCTGCTGTCTAACCTACAGTGGTACACTCATCACCTGCATCGGGAATCTGGGCGCAGTGCAAAGTCACTATATCACCACACCAGTCTTTAAATGATATTGCCCATTGACCCTGAGAAAATAAACTTACTGGCAAAAATAAATCAGGACTCATTGTAATTTCCAGTCCAGGGGTGGTCCAGTCAGCTCTGATATCTCCTTCTGCCTTAGTGCCAATGCATAGCTGGACAAAGAAAAGCCACTCCATGAAACTAGCCTGTTATATTTACGTACTCTATGTCCCACTTTCTCACTCGAAATGATCCTAAGGTCCAAGGGATGAACAATAGATAGATGTTGTAGCCCGGGGAAAAGTACACACTCAGGACAACAACTACTTTTTCGGGTTTTAATTCTTTTATCTGTTTTAGATGCTTAAGTGCCAGAAAAGGGTCTTAAAACAAAACAAACAACTTTACAATCAGGTGCTGCCACTACAATCTCTGTTTAACCTTCAATCCTCACACTGGTGTGTCCACCAATTGCGTATGCAGTATAAAAATACAAAGAAAATCACACAAAATTAATATGGTAGTGGCAATTCTACTTGGCTGGTGAGGAACTTTGCAAGCCATGCTATCCAGCACTGAGTTATTTACTCGTGAAAATCTTTCCTCACCATGCCTAGCACCTCTGGCGGAACTTGATTCCAAAGCCCCAACAGTTTTGGCAGCAGAAACAAAATGGTCTCCCCACTATCACCCGTGTGCGTAATGATGTCACCATCTCCATTTAAAGGCACAGACACCTATTCTAGCATTACCCGGATGAATGCCTTAAGTACACTTTTAACAATACTGAACAGCACTCAGCAGTCACCCGGTTACATCGAAAATGCGAATTTTTACCTTTACTCTACTCACAGTGAAATATTTTAAGTCGTGTGGTCTTACTTGTTTTGATTTGTGAGGTTTGCAAAAAAAGTATCATCAGTTTCACTGATTCAAATAACTAATTTTATTATAATATAATATTTTGGGATTCACTTCTATAATCCCAGGCATTTTTTCATGAAGTCTGTAAAAACAATTGATTATTGTTACACTGATTGTACTGCTTTCATTTGTTGACACAGGCCACACTAGGAGATAATAAATAAGCTACAAATGTGTGGTGTGTATTTGAGGCCTGATAGTTGTGGGACAGTCTGAATTTTGTAAAGCTAACCGGTTATAATGGAAACAGGTAGATGTTTGAAAGAGTGGGAGAAGGGAAGTATTGTACAATTGGATTCTTCCTTTGTTGGTGTTGATACAGGACTGGGTTCAGCGGGGTCAAGGAGTGGGGATGTGGTAGTCCAATTTGCAGTGTAGTTAACCAAATTATTTTCATAGTCTCTCAGTGGGGAGTAAGAGAAGACAGTCTTAATGTGAATAATCATACTTCTGAGACTTTCACAAAGTACGGTTGGGGACAGGATGTACCAGCATTCTTCATGAGTGTGGCAGGACTTTCAGGGTTGACATCATCTAATAGAATAAGCAGGATACTAGAATTCAGCACCACTGAGGATTGATAGCACCAGAAAAAAAGAGAGAGATGGAAAACGAAGACACGCGGGTTATGGAGGAAAGTGACAGAGACCCTGTCTAATGAGGTAAGTATAGTGTTATGCATTAGGGTGGAGAGAAATCTCTTACACCAGTTGAGAATGTGAGGACCAGGAACATGGGTGGATGTTTAAGAGTGGATGCAATCATGGAAAATGTGGCAGCTCAGGAAATATGTGGCCTGTTATGATCCATTTTTCATTGTTGTAAGATCTCAGGGGCAGTGGTCAGCGCTTCCCTTGGATGAAGGCCAGTTCTGAAGAAATTTAAATATATTTTTCAATGAATAATGAGCAATTTGATTGAATTACATTTGAAATGCCCTACAAAGGATGATAAGAACCAGGAGGTGGAAGAAGCTTGCCTTGAACGCCAGTAAAGTCATGGCTGATGTAATCTTGTCACCACCATTCCAGTCACATCCATTCCCCTGATTCACTTGTAATTCAATATCTGTCTGTCTCTTCCTTGATTGTATTCTGTGACACAGTCTCCACAGTTCCCTCAGGTAGAGAGCTCTAAAAGTTTTCAACCCACTTAAAGAAGAAATTCCTCCTCACCTTAGTCTGAATCTGTAAGTATGCTCCCAAGTTCTAGAAATTCCCACCAGAGGAAAAAAAATTCTCAGCAGTTACCCTGTGAATCCCATTCCAAATACCATATCTTTCAATAAGATCATCGTCATTTTTCTGTACTTCAATGAGAGGAGACCAAAACTACGAGTCTTTGCATGCATCAGTACAATCATCAGGAATCAATTCGATGGACCTTCTCCACAAGTCCATGTTCATGTTCACATTTATGCTTAAAGATGCATTGTATTGTTCATTTTCATTGAGTTTCTTTTCCTTGAATTTTCACTTGAGATTTATTGTTCTGTTTAAATTTAACTTTTATTTCATTTCATTGGAGTTAGTTTTCCTCCAATAAAGAAGTTCAGCTTGCTCACCTCATCCTCCTCAATTATTATTAGTGTTACAGTTTGCCTAGTTGGCTCATCTCATACAATAGTTGAGCTGAATACCTACCTAATCATAGATTCATATAGCACTAAAACAGGTACTGACATAGGGAGTTCTCCTAAACACACCTCAAAACTGTTTGGGATTATTTAAAACATCTGAAAGAGTTAAGGAATTATATAGCTAGCAGGCATTAACACAACCAAGACAATCTTGAAAAACCCTTCAACGGTGAACTACAAGCAATAATTAGTTCTGAAATAGAAAAGACAGCTTTATAAACAAACTGTGCTGTTCACAGAACATCAAACCAGAGCATCAAACCAGACAACATTGGCTAAGGTATTTGCACCATTGTGACTGTGTTCAAGGAAGTTTGCAAACCTGACTGATTTTGTCACTGAGCACATCAAACGTGGTCACAGAAATATCTGATCAATTAATAGTTGGGATATTTGTGTACTCAGAGAGTCAGCCCTCACAGCATTAATTTGCATGTCTGACATCTCCATCCCCAGAAACTTCTAGGCCATCTGTGTGAATTACTTTGTCCCAGCAAAGGTATCTGAAAAGCATTGCATGCAAATAATACCAACTAGTGGCAGAAAGATATACATGTTAGAAAGCATTGGTTATTGTTAGGAATTACAAGGAAAATGACAGAAAACTAGGGTGACAGAAAGAAGAACTAGAACTTATTCCTCAACCATCAATTTCTGCAATGGTATGTCTTCCAATTTGAAACTCAGGTTTGTACTTGTATTTGAAAATCCTTTATAGCTTATAAGTCTTTTGTACTTCAGAAATCTTCTATAAATCACTATTCCTCTGTGAGTTTTATATGTGCGTTAAGAACTATTAGTCTAAATTTAAATGTGCATCAATAAAAATAAAATAAACTGTGTTTAAGCTACTTCGTTAACTGGAATGATCTCTTCCTTGGTTGGGGGAGATACTTCCAGTTAACAAAGTAGTTTGAACACCATTCAAATAGTGGGTATTAGCAGTTAGAGCTGGCTGCAGAGATTAGACAGGGAAGTAAGCTAGTCTTTGAAGAGTAGGTTGATACAGTATGCCCTGATGGCACTTGAAGATACCATAGTTAAGAATCTTAAGATACGAACATAAGTGGAGAGGCAGGTAGCATTGAGGAAACAGGAAGTCTGCTGAAGGACAATTTAGAAAAGGCAGGTGGAATATTGAGCAGGGAAGTGTATGGTCATGCACTTTGGTAGAAGACTATTTTCTTAACAGGGAGAACATTCTGAATCAGAGTAGCAAAGTGACTTAGAAGTCCTCGTACAGGATTCCCTCAAGGTTACGTTGAATTGATGATAGGGAAGGCAATTGCAATGTTAACATTCAGTTGGAGAGGACTAGGATATAAAAGCAAGGATGTAATGCTGAGGTTTTATAGGCATTGCACAAACTATACGGAGTATCGTGAGCAGTTTTGGGCCTCTTATCTAAGAAAAGAAGTCCTGCTATTGGAGATGGTCCAGAGGATGTTCATGAGAATGATCATGGGAATGAAAGGGTTAATATATCAGGAGTATTTGATGGCTCTGGATCTGTATTTTCTGGAGATTAGAACAATGAGAAGGAATCTCATTGACATCTATCAAATATTGAAAGGCCGAGATAGAGTGAAGATAGAGAGGATGTTGCCTACAGTGGGGAAGTCTAGGACCAAAGGGCACTGCCTCAGAATTGAATGACGTACATTTAGAACAGAGGTGAGGAGAAATTTCTTCTGTAGCAAGTGGTGGATCTGTGGAATGCATTGCTATGGAATACAGCCCGCTGTGGACATCTTTAGTATATTTAAAGTGGATGTTGATGGGTTCTTGATTAGTAATGGAGTCAAAGGTTACGGGGAGAAGGCAGGAGAATGGGGTTGACAGTGATAATAAATCAGCCATGATGGATTGGCAGAGCAGACTTTATGGTCTGAGTGGCCTAATTCTGTTCCTATGACTTATGGTCTTATGGAGTCACAGTTGTAGCAAGAACATCTTTTCTCTCTTTACTCTCTAATCTACAATTATTGTTTTCTTGAGGTAATTTAAATCCCAAACACAACAGATTCTGCAGATTCCAGAAGTCCAGTGTAACACACACACACACACACAAAATGCTGAAGGATCTCAGCAGGTCAAGCAGCACCTATGGAGAGAAATCAATGGTCAATGTTTCAGGCTGACGCCATTTACTGGGACGTTTCGAGTCTCGACCCAAAAGGTCAACTGTTTATTCCTCTCCATAGACGGTTCCTGATCTGCTGAGTTCCTCCAGCATTTTGTGCGCAATTGAAGTCCCCCAGTTTCACCACTTGCTCATTTCTGTAACTTCTGAAGCACATTTGTACCTCCTCCTCCCACTGTTCAATGGTTCCAGTTCTCCTAGGGCTCCATACTTACTTTTAGATTTTGAGGAATAATTTCTGTTTCCAACAGCTGAATAACATCCTCTTTCTTCAGGAATAAGCAGTATTATCTTCCTTAATAGTAACAAAATGTGCTGAAAGCACTTACAAGGTCAGGCATTTATAGAGTTAATACTTCAAATCTTCTGTCAGTACTGCTGCTTATCTCTTAATCTTTTCTAAATGGGTTGTAAGCAAGAATATTAAGCATCCAATCCTCTCCTTTATCAATCTATGTTTCTGTTATCACATGTATTTCCACCTGCTATCTGCGTCTGTTTCTTGCAAACCTTATTCAACACATGTGGTGCATTTACACATATGTCTTCAAAACCTTTTCCTACCTCATGTTCTTTGTTTTGTCAGCTCACACATATTGCTGTACTGCTTTCGGCTCCGGTGTTACCTAACACATCAACTCTTTTATACATTTTATTCCTGTTTCTCCTGCGGTTTGCTGATGCCCTCTGCCCCTACACAAAACCACAATTTTCCTCTCCTCCATTTCAGTGTACTGCAAATGCTCTCGAACCACAGCAAGGTCTCCCTCTGAGGATTTAACTCCAGAGCTATTGAGGTGCAAACCATCCACCTTCAGTAGGTTCTTCTTCACCCAAGATCGATCTGGGTTGGCCAGGTTCAAGGGAGACAAGTACTAGCAATGAAATCTAGAGCATATCAATGAATGACTTTTAAAGAGAAAATATATCAGGCGTAAGTTTAAGTATGCATCCAAAAACAGGAAAGGTAAGGGAATGAAACTTAGAGTTCATTAAATGGTAGGGAGTTAGAGCATAGGAGGGCTGATTGATAAGTTTGTGGCCTAAGGTTGAAGGAGTTGAGTTATTAACTTCAAACCTTCGCAATAATCACTCAAAGAGTTTACCTGCATGTGCACGTAATAAGTGCTGTATAACTCAGCTCCTTCTACCTTAGGCCATGAACTTATCAATCACCCATCTATGGATACTTTCTGGAGGTCCAAGATCCGTATGCTCCACGACTGCTAGACCAAGTGTGCAGATGTAGGAGGGGACTATGCTGAAAAATAAATGTGCTAGGTTTTCTAAAATTGACTCCTTCTACCTTTGGCCACAAATTTATCAATCACCCCTTGTATGAGGAAGCATAAGAAAACATGTATCATAAACCATACGTCGGGTGAGCTATTCAAGTTGGAACTTAGTTGAATATAATGAAGTGAAACAGGAAGTGCAAAAGAAAATATGAGAGGCAAGACAGAAAATGAAGAGAAAGCAGTTATATTATAACAACTGATTTCTGTTCTATATATAACTGTAATGCGCTGTAAGGTTTCACTATTAATGTAATGGCCTCTGTAATGTTTCACTGCTAATGTAATGGTTTCTCTGTAGCAGCAATGTTTGGGTTATGACTAGAGGTAACCGGGGGCTTTGGAATGTGCACCCAATGAGAGGCTTGTTTTTCTTTCTTGTGGGTCTGAGAAAAGGGATTTCACAATCTTTTGTCGGTGAGAGATGAAGAGAGAAAACACAAGTGAAAAGAGTTGGTAGACCACCGGACGGAGTGGACTTGGAGCGAGCATCCATGACATTCAGACGAGGTCAATGGGGAACAAATGGACAGAAACGTGAGCTCCAACATATGTATTGGACTGTTTCATGTGAATGGGCCCTTTTTCCTTTTTTTTGATTCTTTACTAACCTGTAGCCAAATTAAGAATTATAAAGCTCAATCGTTTATTTGCATATTGTGTACCATTTGTTATTTTGTGGTACTGATTTGTAACGGGGAACACATCACATGGCATCCACATAAACAAGATTTCTCAAGTTTGGCCAGGCCGGGGGCTGTCTACCCCTAGATTAAGCTGCTAGCTGAATAGGAGGGTTATGTAACAATCAAGAGAAAGAATGAGTAAGAGAAATAATGAGAGTGAGTCAACATCATCAAAGTGATTTGCACATAAGGAAGGCAGGAAGGGCTAGACCACCAAACAAATATTTTGTTTTACCCGTTATGCCAAGGAAGAGAACTCTGTATACATCAGAGTTTAAAAAAAGGATATAAGTAAAGAATGAAGTGAATACTGGAAAGACTGGCTATGTGTTTTCTCCACAGCTGCTGAGAGATAGGAGAAGAGAGGAGTAAAGAACATATAAACAGTGTTGCTCAGTTTTAACAGGCAAGGAAGAACAGAAGTGTCTGAATGCTTATGTGCTTTCACTGTTGAAAATGCCAGACAGGCTGAGAGGTAAATAAGAGTAAGAAGTCTGGAAGTATAGAGCTTAAAGCGGGGAGTTTATATTGAGTGCGAGTATTGCATTCATATTGAGTAAGTATTGCATTATTACTTACCATGTTTCAGAAAGGATGTGAAGCTCTGGCAGAGGTTGCTGTAAGATTTACTAGAATGGTTCCAGCATGAGCAATTTCAACCACTAGTTTAAGCTGGGACTGTTTTTGGGAGAAGAACTTTGATAGAAACAGACAGTACATGAAAATGATAGGTTTATATTATGCAAATAAAGAAAAGGTATTTCTACTTGAGACTCTTTCTAGTTCTGGAGAGGCAAAATTAAGATGATGGGCAACTGGTATGAAAATATATGAGGCAAAAGTTAATTTTAAACAAAGGATAGTTATGATATGAAACTTACTATGTATAAAAATGATGAAAAAAGTCTTTCAAAACTTACAAAAGAATTTGAATAATAATTTGCAGACTGAAACTGACAAACTCTTAAGATGGGTTTGCAAGATTGCTCTATATATAACTGATACAATCATGATGGACTGAACAGACTCCTTCTATGTTGCATTGATCCAATGAATCCATAATAATACATCAATAATCTTCACTTGTATCCATAGAGGTAATCTTAGACTGATTTGCCTAGTGGGAAAGCAGCCCAATTAAATTTGTTGTTCGTTTTATGAGCCAGCAAATTTTGCTGTTCATTAAATTCTTTGAAATAATTAAGGTCCCAGCCAACTGCATTAATTACACAGTCTACAGGAAAACAAAATATCTCCATAAAGTGCCTGTTGCAGCCAGTTTTACAACACTGAAAAGAAACTGAAACACAACAGCACACAGAAAAGGAAAGATGTACAGAGAAATAGAATGCTAAAGGCTTGAGTATAGCTATGTATTCATGGATTCTCAACACTTTTAATTTTGCTTCAGATTTCAAGCTTTTGTTTTCCTTTACCTTTTTATATGATCTAAAAGGACTGGGTGTAATAGTTATGGTACTGTCACGTGAGCTTTTTCTTAATAAAATATTGATTAACTGAGAATTATTACATTAAGTTGAATAATAATTAAATCAAGTTTATTTTTAGTAGAATTATTTGATGGTCCATCAGTTTTGACTTTTGAACCAGCATTATAGAACATGTTATGATACTTCTTTGCACAGTGAGATAACTTCTTTTGAATTATGCTGTTAATTGACATGAGAAAACTAACTTAAAGACTTGAATTGTGGTACCATAAAAATGTTTAATTACTGAAGTTCAGCTTATAGAGTTAAGGGCACCAACAACCATTAATTCAACTGGTAGGAGGAATTCTTGGATATTTTTTACTGGCAGATGTGAATACTGATCAAAGCATTTGCGAAGAGAAGAATCTTAATCACCCCTGAAACCTGTTACTCATCCAGTTCACTCATTTTTTATGCTAATAATTAATTGAAGCCCACAAGCATGTGTTAATTTACCATTCCGGAGCACATCATTGACTGTTTTGGAGGTGGGTCTGTTCTCACAAGTTCATAGTGTTTAGGCTTAAAATTTACGATTTTACTGAATGGATCTTACACATGGTAACACAACAGTTAGTGCAACGCTATTACAGCTGGGGATGTTGGAATTCGGAGTTCAATTCCAATGTCGTTCCAATGTCCCTCCTGTGGAATGTAGGGGTTTTCTCCATGTCTTTAGGTTTCTGCCCACTGTCCCAAGACATACTGGTTGGTACGTTAATTGGTCATTGTGAATTGGCCCCTTTTTAGGCAATGGTTGAATTGGGTTTGCTGTGACAGTGTAGCTCCAAAGACTGGAAGGACCTACTCTGCTCTGTATTTCTAAATTAAAAAATTAAATCTTACTCTTTGTACACTGTGACCTTTCAGAGCATGAGAAGGAATAAAAAATACAACAGTAAAATCTGATACCATTGCTTCCATTTTGGGAGTATTTCCAGTACATTGGCTAAATTAACCAATATTATATTATACATTGTACTTATACATCCAGTGTCTATAAAAAGTATTCACCCCCACCCCCCCCCCCCCCCCCCGTGGAATTTTTCATATTTTGTTGTTTACAAACATTGAATCACAGTGGATTTAATCTGGCTTTTTTGACACTGATCAACAGAAAAAAAGACTCTTTCATGTCAAAGTGAAATCAGATCTCTACAAAGTGTCCTAATTAATTAAAAATATAAAACACAAAATAATTGATTACATAAGCATTCACCCACTTCAAGTCAGTATTTAGTAGATGCACTTTTGGCAGCAATTACAACCTTGAGCTTGTGTGGATAGGACTCTATCAGCTTTACACATCTGGACACTGCAATTTTTCCCCATTCTTTACAAAATGGCTCAAGCTCTGTCAGATTGCATGAGGATTATAAGTGAACAGCACTTATCAAGCCCAGCCACAAATTCTCAATTAGACTGAGGTCTGGACTCTGACTTGGCCACCCCAGGACATTAACTTTGTTGTTTTTAAGCCATTCCTGTGTAGCTTTGGCTTTATGCTTGGGGTCATTGTCTTGCTGGAAAACAAATCTTCTCCCTAGTCAAGTTCCCTTGCAGACTGAATCAGGTTTTCCTTCAGGATTTAGCTCTACTTTGCTGCATTCACTTCACCCCTCTACCTTCGTAAGCCTTGCAGGGCCTGCTGCAGTGAAGCATGTTGCAGCCACCACCGTGTATCACAGTAGGGATGGTGTGTTAGTGATGATGTGTGATGTTTGGCTTACGTAAGCATAGCGTTTTGTCTGGTGGCCAAAAGCACAATTTTGGTTTCATCAAACCATAGAACCTTCTGCCAGCTGACTTCAGAGTCTCACACATACCTTCTGGCAAATCTAGCTGAGATTTCATGTGAGATTTTTTATACAGTGGCTATTTCTTTGCCATTCTCCCAAAATGCTGTGACTGGTGAAGCACCTGGGCAACAGTTGTTGTACATGCAGTCTCTCCCATCTCTGCTTCTGAAGTTTGTAACTCCTCCAGAGTTGTCATAGGTCTCTTGGTGGCCTCCTACAATAGTTCCCTTCTTGTCTGGTCACCCAGTTTTTGAGGAAGGCCTGTTCTAGGCAGATTTACAGCTGTGCCGTATCCTTTCCATTTCTTGAAGATTGACTCAACCGTACTCCAAGGAATATTCAGTGACTTGGAAATTTTTTGCATCCATCTCCTGACTTGTGATTTTCAATAACCTTTCCAGAGTTGCTTGGAGTCTTCTTTTGTCTTCATGTAGTTCTTGCCAGGATACTGACTCACCAGCAGTTGGAACTTCTAGATACAGGTGTATTCTTACTACAATCAATTGAAACACCTTGACCGCACACAACTCTCCAAAAATAGATCTCTGTTTGACTAACTATGTGACTTTTAAAACCAATTGAATGCACCAGTGATGATTTGGTGTGTCATATTAAAGGGGGTGAATACTTATGCAATCAAATATTTTATATTTTATATTTGTAATTAAATTAGATCACTTTTAAGAGATCTGTTTTCACTTCAACACAAGAGAGTCTTTCTGTTGATCACTGTCAAAAAACCCCCAGATTAAATCCACTGTGATTCAAAGTTGTAAAGCAATAAAACATGGAAACTTCCAGTGGGGGAGGGGGAATACTTTATATAGGCCCTCCACTTCCATTCAGCAACTACACTGTATAATGCTATCCCTGACCCTGAAGAGTTCTAGTTTTGCAATCAATACATTATAGGTTTTGTGGTGGGGTGGAGATATATCTCTACTGAAGGAGGAGTAAGGCATTCCTTCCCTCTGCTGGCCTTTATGTCACCCTTGGGCAAGGTGTCGTAGATGCTTACCCACCCCCCCACCCCCGATCAGGATCACATAAAGCCGTGGGAGCAGGCGGTGAATGGTTGCATGAACATCTGGTGCATATCACAAGTCCTGGTTATGCAGCCATTGATGCCAGGTAGTCGAACTCTAAAGAGTGTTGATAACGGCTGGGGTCACCTGTCTTGTGAGGACACTGCCCAGCAGAAGGCAATGGCAAACCACTTCTGTGGAAAAATTTTCCAAGAACAATCCTGGTTATTGACCATGATTGTCAGGTGATATGACACAGCACATAATGAAAAGTATAGATTAAGAGTTAAATTGTAAACCATTCCAACCCTGTAGAGTTTGAATCTGACAATCATTAGTCTGTACTGAATGTGGTTACTCTTCCATGTCTGTCATTCCATTCAGAATCTCAGGGCAAAACGTGATAGATTTCAAATTAGCATCAAAGAATTCAGGTAGTGTATGGAGAAATGTTTTTAAAGTTCTTGCATTCTCCATTTGTAGTGACTGATGCAACAGTGAATAAGCAAATGTTAGTAGACTCTTACCTCTTGTATTGATTTGAGGAGAATCATTCCACAGGAACCATCACTTCAACTTGCAGTTTTGCTTCCATTCACACCACAGCCACTTTAGTTCATGCTCCGTTTCAGCTGTCAGTAAGAAATTGCTTGTCACCTGTTGAGAGCAGCTTTGAAGTCACATTTTAGAGTGCACCAGACATGGTTTCTATTTTTCTCATTTCCATCATATTTTTTATATTCTGTTTTTTCTTCTTTCAAGGATGGCTGATAATGTGCAACTTCATGACTGCCATTTTGACTGTAAACATACTGTTTCACATGCTATCTTAAACTAATGGTGATTCTTAATTCACCTGGAGTGTTAAGCAGCAATTTAAAAGATGGATCCAAACTTTAAAATAGAGAAAATGTTCATCTCACAGCTATAGAAATAAATTGATTCTAATAAATCATTCACCTCTCATCTTGTATATGTTTAAACGTACACAATATAGGTGAGAACATCTGCAGATGCTGAAAATCCAGAGCAACACACAAAAAATCCTGGAGGAACTCAGCAGGTCAAGCGGCTTTCATGGAAAAGAGTAAACAGTGGACGTTTTAGGCCGAGACCCTTCTTCAGGACTGAGAGGGAAGGGGGAGATGCCCCCATTTAAAGGTGTAAGGAGGGGGAAGAGGCTAGCTGGAAGGTGATGGGTGAAGCCAGGTGGGTGGGAAAGGTCAAGGGCATTAGAAGAAAGAATCTGATAGGAGAGGAGTAAGAAAGAGAAGGAGGAGGGGACCATGGGGAAGTAATAGGCAGATGAGAAGAAGTAAAAGGTCAGAATGGGGAATAAAGGAAGGAAAGAAGTGGGGAGGGAAGCTTTATTTACTGGAAGGAGTAATCCATATTCATATCATCAGGTTGGAGGGTAACCAGACAGAATATGAGATGTTGCTCCTCCATCCTGAACGTGGCCTCATCTTGGTACAAGGTGGCCCTGGTTGGCCATAGTGTCAGAATAAGAAGGGGAATGAGAATTAAAATGTTTGGCCACGGAGAAGTCCCGCTTGTTGCAGATGGTATGGAGGTGATTGACAGAGCAGTCCTCCAGTTTACGATGGTTGACACCAGTGCAGAGGAGGCTGCATTGGGAGCACTGGACACAACAGACAACCCCAACAGATTCACAGGTGAAGTGTTGCCTCACCTAGAAGGACTGTTTGTGGCCCTGAATGGAGGTGAGGGAGGAGGTGTATGGGCAGGTGTAGCACTTAGGCCACTTGCAGGGATAAGTACCAGGAGGGAGATTAGTGTGGAGGGACAAATGAATATGGGAATCGTGGAAGGAGCAAGGGTGGTAGGATATATTTAGTGGTAGGGTCCCTTTGGAGATGGTGGAAGTTAATAAAGGGAGTTGCATCCAATACACTCTGGTTTATGAGAAGGTCATGAGTTCAACTTCAGCTAATAAATTCTTATTCTGAGTTATTTGTAGAGTTACCTAATGACATTAGTATTTCAATGGATTTTCATTTACAGCGGAAACATCAGAATTATTTATCTTCTTTGTCCTGCAGTTTCAATTCTGAACTTGTAAAATGTGGAGAAACAGAATTGCAATTTGCATAAACACATTCTGCAAATGCTGGCAATCCAAAGCCTGATGCTTCCAACTTCCTTTTTCATCCACCATCCCCCAATCACCTGTCTCCAACTACCACCACCAAGCTTGTACACATTCCCCTCGCCCTACTTACTTATTCCGGCTTCTTCCCCTTTCCGTTCTGGTACTGATGCAGGGTCTCGGTCTGAAACGTCGTCTATTTATTCATTTCCATAGATGCTGCCTGACCTGCTGAGTTCCTCCAGCATTTTGTGTGACACCTCCTATTCCATCTGAGTAGACTCCAACTTGATGGCATGAACATGATTGCTCCAACTTCTGGTAATTTTTTCTCCTCCCCTTCCATCTTCTTCCCCACTCCGCCCCCCACTCACCTTTTCTCTTTTCCTCATCTGCCTATCTTCTCCCCCCCCCCCAGGTGCCCTCTTCCTTCCTTTTCTCCTATGGTCCACTCTCCCTTCCCATCAGATTCCTTCTTTTCCAGTACTTTACATTTTCCACCTATCATCTTCGAGCTTCTTACTTCAGAGCCCCTCCCCCACCCACCTGGCTTCATCTATCACCTTCTAACTTCTATACATTCTCCTCCCACCTTTTTCTGGCCTCTTCCCCCATCCCTTCCAGTCCTGATGAAGGGTCTCATCCTGAAACATCAACTGTTTATTCATTTCCGTAGGTACTGCTTGACCTGCTGAGTTTCCCCAACATCTTGTGTGTGTTATTCAAATTTGCATCTCACCTCA
This sequence comes from Hypanus sabinus, assembly GCF_030144855.1. Taxonomy (NCBI): domain Eukaryota; kingdom Metazoa; phylum Chordata; class Chondrichthyes; order Myliobatiformes; family Dasyatidae; genus Hypanus; species Hypanus sabinus. The sequence continues at coordinate 122,513,382 of NC_082714.1, read as the reverse complement.
TTAGGAGGGTCTGCTCAGTCTATTTTGCCATTGCTTATATTTTTCCCTTTCCCTAAAAGATCTTTCCTAATGAAAGTGACGGAAGTTATTCTGATTCCATACATGGGTACCTCTGTTGATTTAATTAATCACGTTTTGCAAGTCATAAACTCCTTTTTCAATTAATTTAATTTGTGCTGAGTGTGACTCTGGTTAGGCAGCCTTTCACCAGATGATAGCTGATGTTGTTAGCAGATATTGTTATGTTGTATCAACAGGGTCACTTTTCTTGTTCAAAGCAGGTAATTTGAAGTCATTTTTGCAGATGGTGTACTGAATACTTGATTGAAGAAAGAAGAACATATGAATTTACATGAATTAATTACTATTCACAACCTTCATTACTAATGAAGCATTTTCAACCAATGGACATCATTGTAATATGAGACAGAACAGCAACCAGTTCCAACAAATCTGTTTAACTGACAATGACTAGTGGAGAAATATTAGTTTGCACACTTGTGATATTGCACTTTGGATTATGTTGCGTACTATTTTCCAAAACCCATTTGGAGATGGAAACTCCAGTTAATGCCTGATTTGAAAGATAACACCTCCCACTGATACTTCCTCAATACCAACCCACAGCACATAGCTGCTGGCTAGAACAGGCATTCAACTCACAACTTTCAAACTCAGATTGTTACCCTGAGCCAAAACTTATATGAAATGTTTAATCAAAGGTAAAATGAATGACGGAAAAGTATTTGCTCCCAGGGACATGATTGAAGTAAGACTACTGAAGAAGAGTTTCATTAGAGAAAAAACTATTTCAAAGTGAATTTAATTAGCAGTCTTTGGGAATTTAATTAAAGCTCAGTTATTATGTTTATGTATTTTGTATGTATCATTTGACAATATGAAAGGGAGCACAGTATATAATCAGTTGTCTTGGATTGAATAATTGAAGAATAGTTTTGACTGAAAGACATAATTATATATCAAACGGACAATTATTCATATGGATTGGCAGTATCGCATTCACAATCAGCACTTGTGCACCACAGGACTCTGTGCTTAGCCCCTTCCTCTACTGGCCTTGTACTTATGGTTGTGTGGCTGCATACAGCTCCACATCCATATTTTAGTTTGCTGATGAGACCACTGTTGTTGGCAGAACCAAAGGTGGCGACGAATTGACAAAAAATCTGATTGACTGATGCCACAACAACAACTTCTCATTCAGTGTCAGCAAAAACAAGCTTATTAGGTACCACAGGAAGAAGAAGCTGAAGGTCTGTGAGTCAGTGCTCATTAGGGGAATGGAGGTGGAGAGGGCCCTTGGCATGAACATACCAGAGGATCTATCCTCGGACAAAATGTCGCCACAAGGAAGGCACAACAGCGCCTCCACTTTCTTGGATAGATAGCTACTTTATTGATCCCAAAGGAAATTAAGGTGTCACAGTAGCATTACCAGCATTACCAATAAATAAATAAATATTAGAAGAGAAGTAGAAAGAATAAAAAGTAAGTTACCTCGAACAGTCTAACAGGAGGTGGTCATTACTTCCCCGGTTATAAATTAACTCATTATAGAGCCTAATGGCTGAGGGTAAGAATGACCTCATATACCACTCTTTGGAGCAGCTTAGTTCTTAGAAGTTAGCATAGATTCAGCACGTCACCAAAAACTTTGACGAACTTCTATAACTGCACAGTGGAGTGTATCTCAACTGGTAATACCCTCTGGAAAAACCAGAAACGTAAAAGAATGTAAAAGTGCCGGATGCAGGAGAAGCCTCCCCACCATCATGAGGTACATTTACATGGAGCGCTGCACAAGAGAGCAGCATTCATCATCAACAACCTGCCCCATCCAAGCCATGCCCTCTTCTTGCTACTGCTGCTGGGCAGGAGATACAGAAATAAGTACCACACCACAATTACCCTGAACCATCAGGCTCCTAAACTGGTGTGAACAACTTCATCCACAACTACTCAGAATCAAAACACAAAAATACAACTGCAGATGCTGTGGATCAAAGAATATGTACATTATCCTCCTTAACTTCCGCCACCTTCAACAGGAGTCCACCACCAAGCACATCGTTCCCTCCCTACCACTCTCGGCTTTTCGCAGGGATCGTTCCCTCCGCGACTACCTGGTCCACACGTCCCTCCCCACAGAACTCCCACCTGGCACTTATCACTGCAAGTGCAAATGCTACACCTGTCCCCACACCTCCCCCTTTACCACCATTCCGGGCCCCAGACAGTCCTTTCAGGTGAGGCAACACTTCACCTGTGAGTCTGCTGGAGTCATCTATTGCATCCGGTGCTCCCGGTGCGGCCTCCTCTACATCGGCGATACCCGATGCAGATTGGAGGACCGCTTTGTCGAGCACCTACGCTCCGTCCGTCACAATAGACAGGACCTCCCGGTTGCCACCCACCAACTCTGCCTCTCATTCCCTTCTAGGTATGTCCATACATGGCCTCCTCTACTGCCATGATGAGGCCAAACTCAGGTTGGAGGAGCAACACCTCATCTACCGTCTGGGTAGCCTCCAGCCTGGTGGTATGAACACTGAATTCTCCAATTTCCGGTAATTCCCTCCCCCTCCCCCTTCTGCTATCCCAGGTCTCTCTCTGCCTCTCTCCCCTTTCAACTTTCTGCTTCTTTATCTCTACATTTCTTTCATGCTTATCCCCTCCCCTCCCCCCCCTTTATCCTTCCTCTGATTGGTTTTCCACCTGGCGCCTCTAGGCCCTACTCCCTCCCCTATCTCTATTACTGGGCTTCGGCCCTCTCTTCCCCTCCATTCCTGATGAAGGGTCTCGGCCCGAAATGTTGGCTACTCTTTTCTCACGGATGTTGCCTGACCTGTTGAGTTCTTCCAGCGTTGTGTATGTACTCTGAATTAATTCTGCACCTAAAGACTCACTTTAAAGAACTATTTTCATGATTCAGTATTATTTTTACTTTCAGAGATTGTCTTCTTATACACTTTTTTTGTTCGTCTTTGTCTACTCATGTATAGTTTTACATAAGTCTATTCAAACATACAACATAGAACAGTACAGCACAGTGCAGACCTATCAGTCCATCATGTTGTGCCAACCTTTTAACCTACTCAAAGATCAATCTAACCCTCCCCTCCAATGTAGCCTTCAATTTTTCTTTCATCCATATACCTGTCTAAGAGTCTCTTAAATTTCCCTAATGTATTTGCCTTCACCACTAACCTGGGCAGCGCGTTTTATGCACTTGCCTTTCTGTGTACAAAAGAACCTACCTCTGATCCTCCCTACTATATACTTTCCTACAAGCACCTTAAAATTATGCCCCCTTGTATTAGCTGCTTCTGCCCAGGGAAAACACTTCTGGCTGTCAGCTCTATCTATGCCTCTTATAATTTTAAACAATTCTATCAAGTCTCCTCTCATCCTTCTTCACTCCAAAGAGAAAAGCCATAGCTCCATCACATATCCTGCTGTCTAATCCTGATAAATCTCCCCTGTATCCTCTCTAAAGCTTCTACATCCTTCCTATAATGAGGCAACCAGAAAGGAACACAATACTCAAAGTCTGGTCGATCTAGAGTTTTAAGAGCTGCAACATTACCTCATGGCTATAGAACTCAATTTCCCTGATTAATGAAGGCCAACACACCATATGCCTTCTTAACCACCCTATCAACTTGCGTGACAACCTTGAAGGATCTATGGACATAGACCCCAGGATCTCCTGATCCTCTATACTGCTAAGAATTCTAGCCATTAACCCTGTATATTGCCTTCAAGTTCAACCTTCCAAAGTGAATTACTTCACATTTTTCTGGTTTGAAGTCGATCTGCCAATTCTTAGCCCAGCTCTGCATTCTATCAATGCCCTGCTGTAATGTACGACAATCTTCTGCACAATCCACAACTCCACCATCCTTTGTGTTATCTGCCAACTTACTAACCATCCTTTCACTTCCTCATCCAAGTCTTCTACAAAGTTACAGAGCGCAAGAGTCTCGGACTGATAACTGTGTGAAACTAATATTTATTGTCTTACATTTTATCTGTAAATGCCTACAAGAAAATAAATCTCAAAATAGTATATAGTAACATATATGCACTTTGATAGTAAATTTACTTAGATCTTTGAATAGATCAGTTCACCCCAAAATCCCCAGCAGTGCAGAATTTGGCTCTAAACAACATGATACATTTAAGGATGCAAATCAACATTTGGATATCAGGCAAATCTTGCTTCATCAGATAATACCAAAATTTTTTACTCCCTTTTGGGGTGTGTGTGACGTTTCCACAATTTTTAACTTATCAAATGTATTTTTGAAGTCTTTTATATTACCTATTAATTCCATTTGAGTTGTACTCTTAAGAGCTTTGATCTATTGCCCTTTTCTAAAGGCTCTGACGGAATCAGTTCATTCATCAGATTATGATGTTTTATTCTTGAAATTGCTCAGTCTGTTGAACATCTGAACTTTATTTGCTTCATAAACCTTTGACTGAATTTGACACAGGAAGATAAGCCTAACATGCAGAAATACTGTAGTGATTTTCCATGCATTTAATCATGAATTGATTACAATCTGCTCAGAAAAGAGGGAAATCAGCTTTACGTGAAAAAGCTAGAACTTAAGATGGAAAATTGTGCTTATCTTCTCATCTACAAACAACAATTCATAAGAAAATATAAAACTGCAGTAGAGATAGGAACTTTGAGATTGCTCAGGCTTTCATTAAGATCATGGCTGATTTTTTTTTTACCTTCGTGACATTGTCTCAACTTCCTTTGATTGCCTTAATATTCAATCTCTGTTTGAATGAACTAATCCCTAAGCCACCATGGTCCTCTGTAGGAGAGAATACAAAAGGTTCAACATCCTCTAAGTGAAGAAAGTTTTCCTCAGCTCAGTCCTAAACAGCATATCTCTTATGACATTGGACCCCTGAGTCCTACAAGCCTTTTAAGCTCCACCACCACATTTGTTACCCAACCAGCTAATTAATTAATTTAGACAAAATCAGTGTGGATACCCTTATTTGTTTTCTACATTCTTCTACTAAATGGTTGAGAGATTTGAAGTCTGCAGGTCAGTTTCAAAGCACTGCTGTGATTCATTTCAGAATCAATGACTTTTAGTTTTAGAGATATTGATACCGGAAAAATTGTTATCTAAGATTTTATTTTTGATGGAATGTGATGGGATAAATTTGTACATGTTTTTATTTACTTTTTTAATAACTTACCTGGTTCCCACCCCTATTAGAGACATGCTTATGTCCCAGTCATTTGGAGTGATGAAGATGTAGGGGGCACATTGGCACTGCAGGGTTACAGTAGCCTGAATATGACTCTGACCTCTGGTGCTGCCCATGTGGACTTGGCACATTCGCCCTGTGACAATGTGTGTCTCTCTGGTTTTCTCCCACAATCCCAAAACATGGTGGGTTTTGGGTGAACTTGCTACTGCAAATTACTTCTCATGTAGGTGGCTGGTGGGCTGGAGTGAGGGGGTGTTGGTAATGTACACATGTAAAAGTGAATAATTTACAGAAAAATTAAGTCAAAAAATGGGATTAATGTGATTGCTTGGCAACTCGACATTTACACTGGGCTAATTGGCCCTTCTTGCTACTGCCTATACAAGAAAATATATATTAATAAGTAGAAATGTTCCTACTCACAGCACCAAAAAGGTATTTAATTTGTGAAAACCAGAAACAAAAAAGGAATATCTCTTTAGCCCATGCACATTATTATGGCCTTCCTAGAGAGCCAGGAATGTCAAAGGTTTTTTATTTAAAAGGATATAATTTAAAAGAAATAATTTTAATTAACATTCATCGATGTCAGAATTCTGACATGAATAATTATATTCCTGAGGAGCAGAACCCTTTTCAAATTCAGCTCTTATATCCAGCTCGATCAGTAGACCAATGCAAGCAAATTAAGGCTAACATAGTTTCAGAGCTAAGTAAAAAATACGCACACAGATTCATATACAAGAGCTAGAATCTGAAACTGGAAGGTAGGGAATGAATGGCACAAATTGCCATATATGTTGTATTTTGTAACTCCAATCAAAAGAAAAACACAGGGAGAGCAGCATGAATGTGTACTCATCATTTTCATTTTAGTGAGGTGTGCCCTTATGATATGGTGGCATAATGACTTACACCATTCATGTACGTTTACACATAAGCCATAATGAACTATGTAAACAATAAAGAATGCTTAATTAAACAATGTAGAACACACCTCTCACTCTCTCTCTCTCTCTCTCACTCTCTCTCTCTCTCTCGCTCTTTCTCTCTTGTGGGATAATATCTTTTCTGATGGGGCGGGGAGGTTACTCTGCTGGTTAGCAGGAGACTTGTGACTGTGAAACAATAAGAAAGAACATAAGAAATAGGAGCAGGAGTAGGCCATCCGGCCCATCGAGCCTGCCCTGCCATTCAATAAGATCATGGCTGATCAGTCCATAAACTCAGCTCCATCTACCTGCCTTTTCCCCATAAGCCTTAATTCCTCTACTATGTAAAAATCTATCTAACTGGATCTTAAATATATTTACTGAAGAAGCCTCAACTGCTTCCCTGGGCAGTGAATTCCACAGATTCACCACTCTCTCGGAAAAACAGTTTCTCCTCATCTCCGTCCTAAATCTTCTCCCCTGAATTTTGAGGCAATGTCCCCTAGTTCTAGTCTATGAAAAGAAATTTCCTACTTCTATCTTATCTATCCCTTTCAAAATTTTGTATGTTTCTATAAGATCCCCTCTCATTCTTTTGAATTCCAGAGAGTATAGTCCCAGGTGACTCAATCTCTCTTCATAGGTTAACCCCTTCATCTCTGGAATCAACCTGGTGAATCTCCTGAATGACTGGTTTGTAACTCCTCCAATACTTTAGCTTAGTATGTATGGTACAACTTTCATTCCCACATAAGATAACCGCTGTCAAGGACAAGTTCATCCTGGCACTGCTAAAGGTGGGGATTGGAATTTCTGTTGCACATTCCAGCCATTTTGAATTGCCATGTAGACCAGAGATGGTATAGGGTCTTTTCTGGTTTCCCTGTGGATTATCTCTGTCTTAATAGGGAGATTTTTGATTTAAATCTTTTGTAAATTTTTTAAGTATTCTCTTTTCCAACGGTAAATGGGACAATCCATCAGCCTTTCTATGATTAGTCGTCCTCTTGATTTTGATCTTGCTATTGTGTCCACCTCTGCATTTGTGCTTCTGCTGTTAGTGGAACACCCTTTTGTGGATTAAGAATGAACACTAATGCTTGATGATCAGTAGAAAAGGTAAACACTCTCTCTCACATGCTAGTTGAAATGTTTTACACCCCAAACCAGATTCAAGGGCTCTCTGTCAATCTGTGTGTAATTTTTCGCTGTAGCATTAAGGGAACATGATGCAAAGGCTATGGGTGTTCACTTCCATCCTTCATAACATGTGATATGACTGCACCTATCCCATAAGCTTCACCAGATGATGTGGATCATAATGTGGGAGTACTGTGTCTGATATCAGCATTTACTTTAGCTTTTGGGAAGCCACCTCACACTGCTTTATCCATTGCTATTTCTTCCTGGTTTGTAGTAATGAATTCAGGTGGTGGAATGCAGTAACCAGATTTAGCAGGAACCTGTTATAGTAAATGACAAATGCTAAAAGGACCACAACTGTGTTAACTCCTTTGGCCTTGAGGCATCCAAAACTGCTTGAACTTTCTCAACACACCTGTGTAATACTCGTGTGTCAATGGTATGACCACAGCAAGTGATGCTTATTTTAAGAATTCATACTTGTTGCATTGAGCTCTGAGCCAATAATCTTCCAATCTTTTTAACACTTTGAGATTTTGGGGATATTCTTTGTCATCCTCACCAGTGACAATGATGTTATCTAGGTAACACTGAGGGCCTGGGCAGCCTTGCTACACCTGATCCATAGCTTACTGCCAGAGTGCAGGTGCATATTATACTCCAAATATAAGCCTATTATAATGATAAAGCTCTTTGTGAGTGTTTATGCTGAGAAACACTTTGGACTGTTCTTTCATCTCGTCTATAGGTAGGACTCAGCTAAGTCCACTTTGCTGAAGTGTTTTCCACCAGAAAGGCTTGCAAAGATATCCTTTATCCTGGGCAGAGGGTGTTTGTCTACTTTCAGTAATGGATTGATAGTGACCTTAAAATCACCACAGATCCTGACAGACCCATCCTTCTTGGCTTCTGGACCATTGGCCTTACCCATGGGCTCCACTGAAACTTGGAAGGAATTCCTTCAGCCTCCATGAGATCAAGCTCATTGGCTTCTTCATCATGGATGTTATAAGGAACTGGATGGGCTTTGTTTTCATTTAACACTATTTTACCCTTGATATATTTGAGTTTTCCAATGCCATCCTTGAACACTGCTGTGGCCTCATTCAGTACTTTTCTTAATCTACTTTTAGTTGACTTTATTGTAGGGAATGTGGCATACGAATGGTGGATGGATCTCCAATCAAGTTGTAATTGTCTCAACCACTCTCAGCCGCACAATCCAGGCCCACCTGTTTTTCACCTTAGGCCATGTTGGATTGTTTGTTGTATTTCACTGTAACAAATGTCATTCCCACAGGAGTTATCTTTTCTCTATTATAAGTTCTTAGTCGAATATCTGCAGGCATCAGTTCAGTATCTTTGAAATGCTATTCAAACTTATTTTGTGGAATAACTGAAACAGCTAAGCCAGTGTCCAGATCCATTTTAATTGCTTTGCTGTTCACTTCTGCTGTAAGCCATATTGCTTGTCATTGTAAATTTCAGAGCCACCCAGTTTTTGGGTCACAGATTACTATTTGAAACTGTAACTTGACTTTTGATCGTTATCTCTTCCCTGTACAGTCCACTTACTTTTATCTGCCCAACATGCTCTTTGTATGTGTCCTATGTTGTTGCATTTTGTGCAAGTTTCACCTTTAAACTTATATTGGCCTGATGTATGTGCGCTCCTGCCAACTCTGTAACACAATTTGTTCAGCCAGGCAGATCTCTATCTCTCGGTGTATCATTAAACACATTATAGAACTAATGATGCTCAGACAACTTCTTCAGTTCAGCCACATAAGCTGATATGGACTCTTCTTCCTTTTGATTGGGCTTATGAAACCTAAAGCGTCTGGAATCGACAGTGGTTTTTGTACTAAATGGTCCTGCATTGTTTTCACAATATCAGCAAAGCTCATTTCAGCTGGTTTGGTTGGAGCAGTCAAACCTCTAAGCAAACTGTATGCTTTTTGACCAATTTCACTCAGCAGAATTTGCACTTGTTTCTTGGACTATTCCATTTGCTTTAAAATACTAAATTTGTTTAGTATACATAACCCAGCTATCTGTGTGCAATCAAGTGCTTCTACCTTTCCGATGTAGCCAACCATTTCTGCTTTCTTTTAATGTATTATTGTTATAACCTGATACTCACTGTTTATAAATCTGTGAATTACTCTGTTTTATATCTGTTTTTAAAACTCAACAGGCTCTCTTCCTCTTCTGAACAGGTATGTGCTACACATTTTTAATGACACAAAGGGGAGGTGTTGTGGATAGTGTGGAGGGCTGTCAGAGGTTAAGGCGGGACATTGATAGGATGCAAAACTGGGCTGAGAAGTTGCAGATGGACTTCAACCCAGGTAAGTGTGAAGTGGTCCATTTTGATAGGCCAATATGATGGCAGAATATAGTATTAATGGTAAGACTCTTGACAGTGTGGAAGATCAGAGGGAACTTGGGGTCCGAGTCCATTGGATGTTTAAGGCAGCTGCACAGGTTGACTCTGTGGTTAAGAAGGTGCATGGTGTATTGGCCCTCATCAGTTGTGGAATAGAATTTAGCAGTTGAGAGGTAATGTTGTAGCTATAGAGGACCCTGGTTAGACCCCACTTGGAATATTGTGCTCAGTTCTGGTCGACTCACTACAGGGAGGATGTGGAAGCCATAGAAATGGTGCAGAGGAGATTTACAAGGATGTTTCCTGGATTGGGGAGCATGCCTTATGAGAATAGATTGAGTGAACTTGGCCTTTTCTCCTTGGAGTGACAGAGGGTGAGAGGTGACCTGATAGAGGTGTATAAGAGAAAGAGAGGCATTGATTGTGTAGATAGTCAGAGGCTTTTCTCCAGGGCTGAAATGGTTATCACAAGAGGACACAGGTTTAAGGTACTGGGGAGTAGGTACAGAAGAGATGTCAGGGGTAAATTTTTTACTCAGAGTGTGGTGAGTGCGTGGAATGGGCTGCTGGCAACAGCGTGGAGTCGGATATGATAGGGTCTTTTAAGAGACTTTCAGATAGCTATGTGGACCTTAGAAAAATAGAGGGCTACGGGTAACCCTAGTAATTTCTAAGGTAGGGACATGTTCGGCACAACTTCGTGGGCCGAAGGGCTTGTATTTTGCTGTAGGTTTTCTATGTTTCTTTTCTTTCTAAATCATTTTATTATTATTAGTAATATGGACAGAATACAAATGATATATTGATAAAGAAATTACCAACATACAAATTCCATTACATATAAAAAAACATACATAATAGTTACAATATAAATGAGTTTACCAAGACATAAGCCATAAAATATATGTATGAACATGGTAAATCTAAATATTTTGTAATATATGATATAAAGAAAACAGAAAAAAAGAAAAAAATATATATATATAATGCAAGACTAGCTAATCTACTAATCTAATAACTAATAACTAATATAGAAGAAAAAAGAAACAAAAAAAGAGAGAGGAAAAAAAAGGGGTCTGTTTATAATATCTCACAAAAATAAGTATTCATCAATGCCGTCACTTCCGGTCCTCTCAACATACATAAGCTAAAAGCTGGGAAATCAAATGAACTTGGCACAGGGTCATATTACATCATATGAAAATGTTGAATAAATGGTCTCCATAACTTTTCAAATTTAATAGAAGTCTCAAAAGTACCACTTCTAATTTTTTCTAAATTTAAACATAACATAGTTTGAGAGAACCAATTAAATACAGTGGGAGGATTAATTTCCTTCCAATTCAACAATATAGATCTTCTAGACATCAGAGTTAGAAATGCAATCATTCGACGGGCAGAAGAAGATAAATGCAGTGAGTCTAACATTGGTAAACCAAAAATTGTGGTAATAGGATGAGGTTGTAAATCAATATTCAAAACCGCAGAAATAATATCAAAAATATTTTTCCAATATTTCTCCAAAAATGAACAAGACCAAAACATATGAGTTAAAGATGCAATTTCAGATTGACATCTATCACAGATAGGATTAATATAAGAGTAAAAATGAGCTAATTTATCCTTGGACATATGGGCCCTATGTACGACCTTAAATTCTATTAATGAATGTTTGGCACATAATGATGATGTATTAACTAATTGAAGAATTCTATCCCAATTCTCACTAGAAATAATAAGACTAAGCTCTCTTTCCCAATCCTTTTTAGTCTTATAAAGAAGCTCTGAACGTATCTTCATAATTATATTATAAAGTTTTGAAATAAGCCCTTTTTGAAAAGGGTCAATCCACATTTGGAGCATAAACATTAACCAAAGCAACCTTTTTTATTACAAAGTAAACCCATAATTAACAAAAATCTACCATTCGATCCAAAAAAATATCATGTTGAACAAATGGAATAGAGGAGTCAATAAAAATTGAAACTCCTTTTACTTTAGCATTCGAATTTGCGTGATACTGTTGACCCCACCAAAATCTAAAAAAACGAAATTTGTCCTCCTTCCTCACATGAGTTTCTTGTACAAAAATGATATGAGCATTAAGTCTTTGGAATACTTTGAAAATCTTCTTTCGTTTAATTGGATGATTTAAACCATTAGTATTCCAAGACACAAAATTAATGGTCTGAGCCATAATTCTAAAATCAACCCTTTGGTATAGAAAGGGTTAACCAACTTATAAACTCATGCACCCGGAAGAGGAACAAAAGTAATGAGAAGACCCAGAAGTGACGACAACACATATTTGAAGTTCAAAAACAGCCCAAATAAAAAAACTAACACAAACTGGTGTAAAAAAAATAGAATTAGAAAACAGACCACCCCCCCCACCCCTCAAGAGAAAGAGAAAAAGCCAAAATATGACTTAAAAAGGGAAAAAGTAAGACTAATCCTACCCCCATGTCAGCTGAAGAACACTCCATATATAAAGGATATATATAAAAGAATCACCCCAACTTTAAAAATTAAAATCGCTGTAATAAAAACCATATTTCTAAGTATAGTTGGTTGTAAAAAAAATAAAAATATAATCACTAAAAAAAACTTATAAATCGGGCTCTAGCCCAGACAAAACAAAAAATATTTAAGCTATGATAAGCGATGCATTGTAGGAAAAAGACGAAAGAAAGAAAAAAATAACGCCATCTTAAGCAAAACTAAAAATCTTTTTCAAAAAATCACCATTTTAATCAAAGAAAAATTCACCTTCAAAGAATTAAAAATATACCTTCGAAGGAACAAAGTTAATGGACAAGTATGTAGTATAATGGTTAAAGTGTATAAGGCAGAACAATTAATATGGAAAACACACTTTAACTTAAGTATAAAGTATAGGATGAACCTACCCCAATAACCAGATTTTAATTCTGGTTTAAGAGATCGAGAACCATCTTACATGATCAGAATTGTTCATTTATTACTGCAGCAGTAGGGAAGTTCTCCTCCAGATATTTTCTCGCTTCTGAAGTTGAAAGGAAAACCTGTCGTGGAGCATTCGACGGAGAAATTCGGAGCTTCGCAGGGTATAGGAGTGCAGGTTTCAGATTTTTCTCATAACATTCAGCCATCAACGGTTTAAAAAGAAGCCTTCTTTTTAAAAGGTCAGGGCTAAAGTCTTCAACCAGGCGGAAGCAGAATTCTTTGAATTTAATCATTCCTGCCCGAGGAGCTGCTCGTATAAGTTGTTCTTTGTCATGTACATAATGGAACCGGACAATTACCACCGAAGGTTTGTCTGTAACACTCGGTGATCGACGCCGAATTCTATGTGCCCGATCCAATAAAGGGGGGTTATTCGGGAAAATCGTCGGAAACACTTCTTTTAAAAGTTGAGCAAAATATTTTGAAGGGTCATCTTTTTCAATGCCGTCTGGAAGACCAAGTATACGTAAGTTCTGTCTTCTGGACCGATTCTCAAAATCGTCACTCTTGGCTTTAAGGGCTTCCATCAGCTTAATGGTCGAAATTAAATCCTGTTGCAGTTCTTCAATAGTCAAATCTCGCTTCCGAGCATCTTCTTGCAAAGACGCAATAAGAGCTTGTTGCTTCTATGTTTCTAACTCACACTTCTCTCTCCTCTTGCAAAGGAAACGTACTGCACTTAAAAAAAATCTATGTCTCACACTACGCTTAACAGATAGATAGATATCTTGGATTCATTTTAAAACTTACTCATCACCATTATTATGGTTTGTAAATCCAGTAATTAATAAAAAGGTAAAACAGAGAATACATTATTCTCCTGTACTTCTCTTTTGATTAACTTCTGGAGTTATGAAACATAAGAATATTGATTAGTTGTGTGCTGGCTTTTTCTTTGCCCTCAGCTCTTAGGACGATGTGTTATATTTTGAAGTGGCTGTTAATTCCTATGTAGAATGTAGAAACTCATGCATAGATGGTCAGGAGTGATGATGGTGGGGCATATGCCTGCTCCTTCTACCCTTTGCGTTGGGCTTATATGTGTTCCTTGTGGTGAACTACATATACCTGTCTGGACATGCCCCTCTGCTGACTGCTCCTGTGGCTCCTCCCACAGACCCCTGTATAAAGGCGATTGGAGGCACTGCTCCTCCCTCAGTCTCCAGGATGTTGTGTGATGGTCTCTTGCTGCTGACTGCTCTCTTCCAGATAATAAAAGCCTATCTCTCGCCTCACGTCTCCGAGAGTTAATGATGGTGCATCAATTTTATTAGCTGGAATTTTAAAACATGGAAAGTATTTTACATCCGGAAAAATTGGACATTGATCCTCAAGCCCCAGAAGCAGCTATTGCCTTTGAACTCTGGCTTGCACGCTTCCAATCATACTTGGAAGAGGTTCCCGTGACTGAGCCTGCTATCATGCACAAAATCCTCTTCTCTAAGGTAGTGAAGAGACTCAAGGTATTTTTCTAGTGCCATCCCAGTCAGTCCTTCTTCACTTCGATCAATCAAGAAACAGTGATTCCCACCAATCATTGATCAGGTTAAAATTTCAAGGAAGCTCTGCAAGTGACCTTAAAGTATTTTCTCCATCACTGTTGACATCAACAAACTCGGAGTAGTGTGTCTGTTTCAGGAGTTTGGTAATGTGCACGTGAATAATGTGCCCTGCTTATTGGAGCTCAGCACTCGGCCTCATGGATATAAGCGAGCCCCACTTCCCACTGCACTTCATACTCACAGGCTTAAAGCACTGGAGAGATTCCACCATTGCTGTTTCTACAATATCATCCAAATCTACTATCCACTATATTAGAGCAATATCCATGTTCTCCTCTTTGCCAATATCCCCACTATCACTGCACTTGGTGCAATTTACAAATATTCAGATTTTTGATAATATTTATGTTATTCAATGTATTTTCTGTTGCTTTCACAGTCATATTCATACTAAGGCTGTCTGCCTGGGATCATCTTTTGGTATTTATCATTTTCTTACCGCATATTTAACAAGTTCGAAGATGTAAGTTTTAAAGGAATATAGGAGAGGGTTGAGAGAATTAGCATTGTTCTTAGAAAACTATTTCAGATTTGGGATTATAACTGTTGGAGCCTGTGATTAATAAGGAATGAGACGAAGGTGCTTCCTTGGCTCATGTCAGGCAGCCACCATGAGGCCACACTCAGGTTGGAGAGCAACTCCTCAAATTCCATCTGGGTCGATTCCAATCTGACGGAATGAGCATCGATTTCTCTAACTTTCAGCAATCATTTTCCCTTCTTCCTTCTCTCTTTTTCCATTCCTCATTCTGGTTAACATTTCTCTTCTCCTCACCTACCCATCATCTCCCTCTTGTTCCCCTCCTCCTTCCCATTCTTCCATGATCCACTGTCCTCTCCTAATGGATTCCTTCTTTTTCAGCCATTTTCCTCTTTCATCTATCAACTCCCAGCTTTTTACTTCATTCCTCCTCCCCCTCAACGTCTCCTATTACCTGTTAGCTTATACTCCTTCCCCCCCCACCCATTTTATTCTAGTTTTTGCTCCTATCCTTGCAGTGTATTTAATATTTCAGTAATATTTGAGTAATATTTTAAGTATATTGTTTGATTAAGCATTCTTTGTTGGCATAATTCATTATGGGTTTTATGTAAGAAGTACATGAATGACATACATCATTACACCACCATGTCACATGTGAGCTCCTCAGTAAAGAAAAACTAAGTTGGTACATTTTCCCGGCTCCTGTGCTGTATTTCATTTAGAGTTTGAGGAGATGTGGTATGTCACCAAAGACCAACAAATTTCGACAGAGGTACGGTGGAGAACGTTCTAACTGATTGTATCACTGTCTGGTATGGCAGGGCCACTGCACAGGAGTGGAACAAGCTGCAGAGGGTTGTAAACTCAGCTGACTACATCATGGGCACTAGTCTCCTCACCACTGAGGAGTCCATCGAACTGCAGCAACCAACACGCAGGACCCCCACCTTCATCCTCTCCACATCCACTCTATCTGTGTCCTCTGTCCTCTGGTCCAAGACTCCCTCACTATAGGAAGCACCCTCTCCACATCTGTGTCCTCTGGTCCTCATCTCATTACTACCATCAACGAGGAGGCTCAGGAACCTGAACGTGCACACTCTACACACTCTATGTTTTAAGTATGCTTTCTTCCCCTCCTCCATCAGATTTCCCAAAGGTTCATGCATCCATGAACAAATCCTCATTATTTTGCTCTGCTTTTGTGCTGTTTTTTTGCATATTCTTATTTTAAATTATAGTAATTTTAATATATTGTACTTTACTGCTGCCAGAAAACAACATATTTCACGATATACTGTTTGTCGGTGATAATAAACCTGATTCTGATTCTGATTCAGGATTTTAAACATGCATTTAGAACAAGCTCCTTCAAGTACCTGAAAATATTGGCCTGCAAAGTTTCCAGCATGGCACACAGGAAGTATCTGCTAATTAAGTCTTGGAAGTGCTATGTGTTGGCAAAGAAAAAAATGTTAGGCATGGCCAATGCCTGAATAAAGCATTAATCCTGTTGTTTATGCAAATAAAGGGATTATTGTGCGATGATGAATCTCATCCCCAAAGTGTTTTGCCATGCTATTCCCTTCCCTGAAGAGCAGACCTGGCAAGTAATGGTCCTTAACCACCTTGGTTATTCATTGACACAATTACATCCTGACTCAGTCATCCACATGGCCCAGTCCAAAAAGGATTGCTGGGGGCATTTACATAAACTGATCCTCAACAATGCCTGAGAAACAAACTGTCTCGCATTTTTTGTTGCTTATTTGCTTCATGTCTGAGAATCTCAGCCTTCAGTACTGAGGTGAAGGAAATGGTCTTTGTATTGTCCGCATGTCTAGAAAAGGCAAAGCCCAGATGTCCATGCCATGTTGTCCAGTTCTCTTTCTGACCTCTGGTAATACAGACTATATTGTTAGTTTCCTTCCAGGTGAGGCGACACTTCACCCGAGAGTCTGCTGAAGTCATCTACTGTACCTGGTGCTCACACTGTGGTCTCCTGTATATCAGTGAGATCCAAAGTAGATTAGGAGACCGCTTCGCCAAGCACCCTTGTGCCATTCGACAGATAAAGCGGGATTTCCCAGTGGCCACCCATTTCAATTCTACATCCCACTCCCATTCATAAAAGACGCCTTAGCCCAAAACTTCGACTGTTTACACTTTTCTGTAGATGCTGCCTGGCCTGCTGAATTCCTGCATCATTTGTGTGTATTGTTTTGATTTCCAGCATCTGCAGATTTTCTCTTAATTGTTTCATGTAATTTGATTTCTTATTTATATATTTTTTTATTTTTGAAAGTAAGTATTAAAGAATTTTGGAAACTCTGAATCACTTTAAATCCCTAGTGAACAAAGTACCGGTTTAACTCAAGTAGCTACTTCTGTTATTTACACGAATCAGGGTATTTGTCAAAATGGCTGACATAGTCACTCAGACCAAGAAAACTTGTGCTGCTGAAGCCTCTGTGGTTTCAAAGTCATTTGTTTGTAGTCCAGGAAGATTGGACTCTGGATCATCAAGGAGTGTTAAGGTCTCTGCTATCCTGAGTTCGTTCTCTTTATCACCCACAGAACTTGATTGAATCCATCCAAAATGATCAACACTGCTCTGAAGTCACTCTCTACTTTACAGGCTAAAGGCCAACTCAGGTAGGTAGGATTTTAAAAAATGGAATAATTAAATCAGTTGTTTTTGCAAATCCATTTGCAGCAAGGAAGTTCAATCAAACATCAACCTACCCACTTTCCCTACTTGGCCCCCCAACCCGCAACCCAACCAACCCCCAACTCCAAACCCCAGTCTGTTTTTTTTTATGGAATGTAAACTCCGCATTAGTATGACAATTAGTATAAACAGGATTACCATTTCAGCAGAAGAGATCCCAAAGTAATTAATTAAAGTACCAATGAGCTGCAGTGTTTTGCTTGCTGGCTGGCAGTTTTGAAGAGAACCATGGTCTTGCTTCAGTGTTGCATCAGCTTACTTCTGACTTCTGTAATTGTGTGTTAAGGCTCAGGAGTTAGGAATGGCCTGGAGTCCACTGTTGACGCAACTATCCTGCTGATCCGCTGATCCACTGTACCACCATTAGTCTCAGCAATGAATATGAGGTCAGAACAGAAATCTGCTGAGTTGCAAGGCTGGGCACACTCTACATGTGACTCTCAGCACTGCAACAGCCAGGCTGACCTGTGTAATGTGGATCCATCCATATGTATATGTCAGCCTGAATTGAAAATGTAATTACAGGCAAGTAATTCTCTCCTTTTGCTTTACTTAATTTTAATACTTTAAAAATAATGTTCAAACACTTAAACTTGTTTTATATAACAATTTGTATAGTAAATGTTTTATTAGTTATTTCAATCCTTTGCAAAATTCAAAATTTAAAGTAAGTTTATTATCAAAGTATGTGTATGTCACCATATACTACCTTGAGATTTATTTTGTTGCAGGCATTCACAACAGATCAGAGAAATACATAAGAATCAATGAAAAACTACACACAAAGACTGATAATCAATGTGCAAAGGAAGACAAGCTGTACAAATATTCTTAAAAAATGAAGAATACTGAGGACATTCAATGACCTTCATCTGGTCAGGGAAAGCGAGGAGGTGATAGAAAGAAGTTATAGGCAAGTGGTCACACTGGGACCACGGGAGACAAACAAGTGGGTAACAGTCAGGAGAGGGAAGGGGAAGAGTCAGGTACTAGAAAGTACCCCTGTGGCTATACCCTTTGATAATAAGAACTCCTGTTTGTGTACTGTTGGCAGGGACAGCCTACCTGGGGGAAGAAACAGTGGCCATGCCTCTGGTACAGAGTCTGGCCCTGTGGCTCAGAAGGGTAGGGAAAGGAAGAGGAAAGCAATAGTGATAGGGGACTCTATATTTAGGAAGTCGGACGGGCGTTATTGTAGTTTCAGGAAGGAAACTCGGATGGTAGTTTGCCTCCCAGGTGCCATGTTCCAGGATGTTTCAGATCACAGTGGGAGGGAGAACAGCCAGAGGTCGTGGTACATATTGGTACCAATGACATATGTAGGAAAAGGGAAGAGGTCCTGAAAACAGACTACAGGGAGTTAGGAAGGAAATTGAGAAGCAGGACTGCAAAGATAGTAATCTCGGGATTACTGCCTGTGCCATGTGACAGTGAGTATAGGAATAGAATGAAGTGGAGAACAAATGTGTGGCTGAGGGATTGGAGCAATGGGCAGGGATTCAGATTTCTGAATCACTGGGACCTCTTTTGGGGCAGGCGTGACCTGTACAAAAAAAGACGGATTGCACTTGAATCCCAGGGGGTCCAATATCCTGGCAGGGAGGTTTGCTAGGGCTACTGGGGAGAGTTTAAACTAGAATTGTTGGGGGGTGGGAACTGACCTGAAGAGACTAGGGAAGAGGCAGTTGGCTCACAAATAGAGAAAGCTTGGAGACAGTGTGTGAGGGATATAGGCTGCCCAATAGTAACAGGAATATCGAGGAGCAGATAGGGAAACAGATCCTGGAAAGGTATAATAATAACAGAGTTGTCCTGATAGGAGATTTTAACTCCCCAAATATCAATTGGCATCTCTCTAGAGCAAGGGGTTTAGATGGGGTGGAGTTTGTTAGTGTGTTCAAGAAGGTTTCTTGATACAATATGGAGATAAGCCTACAAGAGAAGCGACTGTACTTGATTTGGTATTGGGAAGTGAACCTGGTCAGGTGTCAGATCTCTCAGTGGGAAAGCATTTTGGAGATAGTGATCACAATTCTATCTCCTTTACAACAGCATTGGAGAGAGATAAGAACAGACAAGTTAGAAAAGCGTTTATTTGGAGTAAGGGGAATTATGAGGCTATCAGTCAGGAAATTGGAAGCTTAAATTGGGAACAGATGTTCTCAGGGAAAAGTATGGAAGAAATGTGGCAAACGTTCAGAGCATATTTGTGTGGAGTTCTGCATAGATATGTTCCAGTGGGACAGGGAAGTTATGGTACTGTACAAGAACTGTGGTGTTTCAAAGGCTGTAATAGATCTAGTCAAGAAGAAAAGAAAAGCTTACAAAAGGTTCAGAGAGCCCGGTAATGTGAAAGATCTAAAAGATTATAAGGCTAACAGGAAGGACTTTAAGAAGGAAATTAGGAGAGCCAGAAGGGGCTATGAGAAGGCCTTGGTGGGCAGGATTAAGGAAAACCCCAAGGCATTCTACAAGTATGTGTAGAGCAAGAGGATAAGACATGAAAGAATAGGCCCTATCAAGTGTGACAGTGTGAAAGTGTGTATGGAACTGGAGGAAATAGTGGAGGTACTTAATGAGTATTTTATTTCAGTATTCACTATGGAAAAGGATCTTGGTGATTGTAGTGATGACTTGCAACGGACTGAAAAGCTTGAGCATGTAGATATTAAGAAAGGGGGTGTGCTGCAGCTTTTGGAAGGTTTGATAAGTCACTGGGCCCAGATGAGATGTACCCCAAGCTACTGTGGGAGGCAAGGGAGGAAATTGCTGAGTTTCTGGTGATGATCTTTGCATCATCAATGGGGACGGGAGAGGTTCCAGAGGATTGGAGGATTGTGGATGTTGTTCCTTTATTCAAGAAAGGGAGTAGAGATAGCCCAGAAAATTATAGACCAGTGAGTCTTACTTCAGTGGTTGGTAAGTTGATGGAGAAGATCCTGAGAGGCAGGATTTATGAACATTTGGATAGATATAACATGATTAGGAATAGTCAGCCTGGCTTTGACAAAGGCAGGTTGTGCCTTACGAACCTGATTGAATTTTCAGAGGATGTGACTAAACACATTGATGAAGGAAGAGCAGTAGATGTAGTGTATATGGATTTCAGCAAAGCATTTGATAAGGTACCCCATGCAAGACTTATTGAGAAAGTAAGGAGGCATGGGATCCAAGGGGGACATTGCTTTGTGGATCCAGAACTGGCTTGCCCACAGAAGGCAAAGAGTGTTTGTAGATGGGTCATATTCTGTATGGAGGTCGGTCAACAGTGGAGTGCCTCAGGGATCTGTTCTCAGACCCTTACTCTTAGTGATTTTTATAAATGACCTGGATGAGGGAGTGGAGGGATGGATTGATCGTGGATAGTCAGAGGCTTTTTCCAAGGGCAGAAATGGTTGCCACAAGAGGACACAGGTTTAAGGTGCTTGGGAGTAGGTGCAGAGGAGATGTCCGGGGTAAGTTTTTTACACAGACAGTGCATGGAATGGGCTGCCGGCAACAGTGGTGGAGGCGGATACGATAGGGTCTTGTAAGAGACTTTTGGATAGGTACATGGTGCTTAGAAAAATAGAGGGCTGTGGGTAAGCCTAGTAATTTCTAAGGTAGAGACATGTTCGGCACAACTTTGTGGGCTGAAGGGCCTGTGTTGTGCTGTAGGTTTTCTATGTTTCTTTGTTTCTATGACATGAGTTGTAAAGTTCTTTAGGACACTCCGTAGTTTGTGGAATCACTTCTGAGTTGAGGTGAATGAAGAAATCCATGTTGATTCAAGGGCTTGCTAGTTGAAGGGTATTAATTGTTCATGAACCTATTGTTGTAGGGCCTAAGGCTCCTGTACCCCCTTCCCAATGGCACCAGTGTAAAGAAAACATAGAGAGGATGGTGGTGATCCTTGATGATGGATGGTGATGGGCAGTACTCCTTAAAGATGTGCTCAATGGTGGGGAAGGCTGCACCCACCATTTTATGTAGGCTTTTCTGTTTAAGGGCATTGTTATTTCCATACCATGCAGACTGTGATGCAACCAGTCATAATGCATCCCACTGTGCATATATAGAAGTTTGTCAAAGATTTAGATTGCATGCCGAATCTACACAAACCTCTAGAAAGTTAAGGCACTGTCAGGCCTCCTTTATCATGGCACTTACTATTGACCACAGGACGGAGCCTTTGATATGAAAACCCCAAGGAATTTAAAGTTACCAACCCTCTCCACCTCCAATGCCTAAAGAAGACCCCCAGCTTCTTCCCCCATAGTCGATAATCAGCTCTTTAGTTTTGCTGACATTGACTGAGAGGTTGATGTTGTGGGATCAGTCAAGCAGATTTTCAATCTCCCTCTGACATGCTGATTCATCACCAACTTTGATTGGCCAATAATAGTGCTGATGAGGATTGTGGAGGAGATGATGGTGCCAGTCTATACTGACTGGGAAAATCGAGGATTCAGTTACACAAGGAGGTATCAATGCCAATGTCTTGGAGCTTAGTAATTAGTTTTGAGGGGATAACAGTGTTAATTGTTGAACTGTAGTCAATCATGAGCATCCTGATGTATAGCTCACCTAGGTGAATTAAACCCAAAGATGCAATGTTAGAAGACTCCATCTGTGGGGAGATGAAAACAAGGTTTACTGAATTAATAAAAAAGAGAAGTTGAAAAAAAAGCTATGAAAGAGCAAGACATGGCTGAGGCAGTTGAAACACCTGGAGGAGAAACGATTATTATATATCAATAAAAGATATATCAAAGCTACAGCTATAATGAGCATCAGCTATAGCGAGACAATATTGGCAGAGATTGGTGTGAAAGATCTTTACCACGTAACTGGAAAATAGCTCTGTTCAATAATGCCAAGGGATTTGGTCAGGTTTTTTTTTGCATAAGTTTTATGAATCATTTTATGTGGATGATCGACTACTTTATCCAATGATAAAAGAAACAAGATGGCGAGCCAACCAGGATCGAAGAACCAGTGTGGGAACAAAGTGCCTAATGACATAAAGGATTCAATACAGTTGGATAAGTTTATTTTTCATTTGAAGGATCTGAATTTGAATGAGATTTACTTTGTTTAAAAATTGTGAAGTTGGAGAATTGTTGAAAAGGGAGTGTGTGTGTGTGTGTGTGTGTGTGTGTGTGTGTGTGTGTGTGTGTGTGTGTGTGTGTGTGTGTGTGTGTGTGTGCTTATTTATTTATTGGGGGGGGGGGTCATTGAAATTGAATCTGTAGACAGACTGACCTGAAACAGAAACTGGGGATCTCAATTAGTTTCCCTACTAACTAGGGATAAATAGAAAGGCAACTGTTAGTCTGTAAACCTTTAAATAGAGAATAACATTAGATCTAATTAGAGTAAATTGGAGTAATAAATATTATTCTAATGAATATCACAGATTCTAGCTGAAAAGGAATTTAGTTTTCATTTGATATCTGACATTTGGCACCTAAGATAGAATGTTGAAATCTGGAATTGTTTTTACTCATGTAAATATTTTGTTTCTATTGCTATTTTTATATACCAACTTACCTCCATAAGGATGTGTTTTTTATTCACTGCCTTCTTCTGACACCTAGAGCTTCTGATGGCCCACCAGCACCTGAAGTAGTATTATGTAATTTGATTTTTCTCATAAAGAGCAATCAGTCACACAAGCACTACACAAGTGTTACATAAACCTTGGAGAGCCAGCCAGATGGTAGATTACTAGATAAACACTAACACACTGATTAGCATACAAAGCAGTAAAAAAAATCTTATTGTTCAAACTCACTTTTGTTCAATTAAAGCCTATGGTGAAAGAAAATGGATGTCAGAGAGGAAAAGGGTGTCAAAATCCCAAATGGTGTTTTAGTCAGTGGCGTAACAGGAACAGAAAAAGATGAGGAAATACTAGACTTTCTAAAAGGATATGGTTCAGTTGCCAGAGTTATTCCTCCAACTGACCCCAATGCAGAATCACCTAATTCCCTCATAGTAGAGTACAATTCTGGCTCTGCTGTGCACGGACACCACCTCCGAATCTTGCGCCCGGGCACTGATAGCCACCTGGGCGTCCCGCTTTGGTGTACCGGCCCACATTACCTCCGACAGAGGCGCCCAGTTCACCTCCAGCCTGTGGTCAGCTATGGCCAGCCTTTTGGGGACTCAGCTGCACCACACCACTGCCTACCACCCACAGTCGAATGGACTAGTGGAGCGTTTCCACCATCACTTGAAGTCGGCTCTCATGGCCTGCCTGCGAGGCGCTAACTGGGTGGACGAGCTTCCCTGGGTCCTACTCGGCATCTGCACGACGCCCAAAGACGATCTGCACGCCTCGTCGGCCGAGTTGGTGTACGGCGCACCCCTGGTCGTCCCAGGGGAGTTCATACCAGCCCCAAGGGGGCAAGAGGAAGAACCCGCAGCAGTCCTGGGCACGTACACTGACCTCATTCCTGTAACAAAGGCGTCTCGTACTAGCAGCTCCGCATGCTGTTCCGCCGTGAGCGTTTTGCAGTCACAAGTTCGGACGAGTGTCTGTAGGGCTCGGAGAAACTCGGCGCTCGATTCTCCAGGCCGCTGGCATCGGGTAGCTAAGCGATGTCTTGTGTAGACGGTGTTCACCGGCCGCAGGTGTTGTCTTTTGAGGGCGTCCAATGCCCCATTGTAGGTCGGCAGGTTCCTGATAAATGGATAAACTTTTGGGGTGACCCTCAGGAGGAGAATTCTGTGCATAACAGCGGGGTCAGTTGCACGAACCTCCTCCAAGTATGATTGGAAGCATGCAAGCCAGAGTTCAAAGGCAAGAGCTGCTTCAGGGTCTTGGGGGTCCAAATCCAATCTTTCTGAACGTAAAACGGTTTCCATGTTTTAAAACTTCCAGTCAATAGAATTGATGCACCATCAACAACTCACTCTGAGACGTAAAGGCGAGATATCGGCTTTTATTGAATGGAAGAAGGAACAAGCAGTGAGTGACCACCAAACTACATCCTGGAGACTGAGGGGCCGGGCTCAGGCCTTGATTGCCTTTATACAGGGGTCTGTGGGAGGAGCCACAAGAGCAGTCAGCAGGGGGCGTGTCCGGACAGGTATATGTGGTTCACCACAGTAGAGTACAATTCTGGCTCTGCTGTGCATGATCTCCTGCACCACCACCATACACTTAACAGGCAAGCAGTGAACACAAAATTTCCTACCATGTAGTTACTTTAGCCAGTGGTTACACTCAGAAAGACACCACTCAAGATTACCTTGGGGAGTTGAAAACTTTAGCAAACCGCAGTGGGAAAGATTATGGTGAAATCCTGAGACAGATGTAACATAGATCAATCGAGAATAGGGAATGAGTCACTGTTGAAACTGCTGAAGATGTACATCTCCTTATTTCAGAGCAGACTCCTCTTATACTGAGTGAGTGGGCCAGTGAAGGAATGGAGCTTTGAGGCTTTGACTTGACAGGCTTCGACGAGAAGAGGCAGAGGACGAGCTTACTCCTAGTTAGGCTTTACAATGCCCCCTGAGACGGTGATGTGCCTCTCCTGTGAGATGTGGCAGTCTTGGGGGAACTCCCCTCTCCCGCAGAGTCACATCTGGCAGAAGTGCTTGCGGCTGGGCGTTCTGGAAGACCGTGTGAGGAATCTGGATCAACAGCTGGATGACCTTCGACTCATAAGGGAGAATGAGGCAGTCATAGATGAGAGCTACAGGGAGGTAGTCACACATAGGCTGCTGGAAGCAGGTTGTTGGGTGACAATCAGAGGGGGGAAAGCGAAGGTGAGTAGACAGGTAGTGCAGGGCACCCCTGTAGCTATTTCCCTGAATAATAAGTATATGGACCTGGATAATGTTGGTGGGGATGACCGACCAGGGGTGACCCACAGTGGCAGGGCCTCCAGCACTGGGTCTCACCCTGTGGTGCAGAAGGGTGGGACGGAGGAGAGGAGAGCTGTCGTCATTGGGGAGTCTATAGTCAGGGGAGCAGACAGGAGATTTTGTGGACGTGAGAAGGACACTTACATGGTTTGTTGCCTCCCGGGTACCAGGGTCCAGGATGTCTCTGACCAGGTGGACAACACCCTGGAATGAGAGGGAAAGCAACCAAAGCCGTGATACATGTTGGTACCAATGACATAGGCAGGAAGAGGGATGAGGTCCTGAAGTGTGAGTTTTGGGAACTAGGCAGAAGGCTGAAGAACAGGACCTCAAGGGTGGCGTTCTCAGGATTGCTGCCAGTACTACGTAATAGTGATGGTAAGAATTGGAGGAGATGGCAGTTGAATACGTGGCTGAGGAGTTGGTGCAGGGCACAGGGTTTTAGATTTTTGGATCATTGGGATCTCTTCTGGGAAAGGTGGGACCTGTACAGATTGGATAGGTTGCACCTGAACTCGAGGGGGAGCAATATCCTTGCTGGTAGGTTTGCTAGCATGGTTTGGGAGGGTTTAAACCAATTTGCAAGGGGGATGGGACCCGCAGCGATAGAGCAGTGAAAGAAGTGCATGGAGTAAAGCCAGATGTAACACATAGAGAGGCTTTGAGGAAAGAGCAGCAGAATAAATGGTGTAAAGGTAGTAAGGTAGAAGGGCTAAAGTGTGTTTACTTCAATGCAAGAAGCATCAGGAACAAAGGTGATGAACTGAGGGCTTGGATACATACATGGAATTATGATGTAGTGGCCATTACAGAGACTTAGCTGGCACCAGGGCAGGAATGGATTCTCAATATTCCTGGATTTCAGAGCTTTAAAAGTGATAGAGAGGGGGGAAAAGGAGAGGAGGGGTGGCATTACTGGTCAGGGATACAATTACAGCTACAGAAAGGGTGGGTAATGTAGCAGAATCCTCTTTTGAGTCAGTATGGGTAGAAGTCAGGAACAGGAAGGGAGCAGTTACTCTATTGGGAGTATTCTATAGGTCCCCCTGGTAGCAGCAGAGATACTGAAGAGCAGATTGGGAGGCAGATTTTGGAAAGGTGCAAAAATAACAGGGTTGTTAACATGGGTGAGTTTAATTTCCCTAATATTGATTGGCACCTGTTTAGTTCCAATGGTTTAGATGGGGCAGAGTGTATTAAGTTTGTCCAAGATGGATCCCTGTCACAGTATGTTGACAGGCCGACTAGGGGAAATGCCATACTAGATCTAGTATTAGGTAACGGACTGGGTCAGGTCACAGATCTCTCAGTGGGTGAGCATCTGGGGGACAGTGACCACCGCTCCCTGGCATTTAGCATTATCATGGAAAAGGATAGAATGAGAGAGGACAGGAAAATTTTTTAACTGGGGAAGTGCAAATTATGAGGCTATAAAGCTAGAACTTGTGGGTGTGAATTGGAATGATGTTTTTGCAGGGAAATGTACTATGGATATGTGGTCGATGTTTAGGAATCTCTTGCAGGATGTTGGGGATAAATTTAACCTGATGGGGAAGATAAAGAATGGTAAGGTGAAGGAACCTGGGTGACAAGTGAGGTGGAAGATCTAGTCAGGTGGAAGAAGGCAGCATACATGAGGTTTAGGAAGCAAGGATCAGATGGGTCTATTGAGGAATATAGGGTAGCAAGAAAGGAGCTTAAGAAGGGGCTGAGGAGAGCAAGAAGGGGGCATGAGAAGGCCTTGGCAAGTAGGGTAAAGGAAAACCCCAATGCATTCTTCGATTATGTGAAGAACAAAAGGATGACTGGATTGAAGGTAGGACGGATTAGAGATAAAAGTGGGAAGATGTGCCTGGAGGGTGTGGAAGTGAGCGAGGTCCTCAATGAATACTTCTCTTTGGTATTCACCAATGAGAGAGAACTTGATGATGGTGAGGTCAATATGAGTGAGGTTGATGCTCTGGAGCATGTTGATATTAAGGGAGAGGAGGTTTTGGAGTTGTGAAAATACATTAGGATGGATAAGTCCCCAGGCTGCTCCACGAGGCGAGCGAATAGATTGCTGAGCCTCTGGCAAGGATCTTTATGTCCTCGTTGTCCACGGGAATGATTCTAGAGGATTAGAGGAAGGCGAATGTTGTCCCTTGGTTCAAAAAAGGTAGTAGGGATAGTCCAAGTAATTATAAATCAGTGAGCCTTATGTCTGTGGTGGGAAAGCTGTTGGAAAAATTTCTTAGAGATAGGATCTATGGGCATTTAGAGAATCATGGGCTGATCGGGGACAGTCAGCATGTCTTTGTGAAGGGCAGATCACGCCTAACAAGCCTGAAAGAGTTCTTTGAGGAGGTGACCAGGCATATAGATGAGGGTAGTGTAATGGATGTGATCTACATGGGTTTTAGTAAGGCACTTGATAAGGTTCCACACAGTAGGCATACTCAGAAAGTCAGAAGGCATGGGATCCAAGGAAGTTTGGCCAGGTGGACTCAGAACTGGCTTGCTTGCAGAAAGCAGAGAGTCATGGTGGAGGGAATACATTCGGATTGGAGCGTTGTGACTAGTGGTTTCCCACAAGGATCAGTTCTGGGGCGTCTACTTTTCATGATTTTTATTAACGACCTGGATGTGGGGGTAGAAGGGTGGGTTGGCAAATTTGCAGTTGACACAAAGGTTGGTGGTGTTGTGGACAGTCTAGAGGATTGTCAGAGATTGCAGAGAGACATTGATAGGATGCAGAAGTGGGCTGAGAATTGGCAGATGGAGTTCACCCCGGAGAAGTGTGAGGTGGTACACTTTGGAAGGACAAGCTCCAAGGCAGAGTACAAAGTAAATGGCAAGATACTTGGTAGTGTGGAGGAGTAGAGGGATCTGGAGGTACATGTCCACAGATCCCTGATAGTTGCCTCATAGGTAGATAGGGTAGTTAAGAAAGCTTATGGAGTGTTAGCTTTCATAAGTCGAGGGATAGAGTTTAAGAGTTGCGGGGTAATGATGCAGCTCTATAAAACTCTGGTTAGGCCACACTTGGAGTACTGTGTCCAGTTATGGTTGCCTCACTATAGGAAGGATGTGGAAGCATTGGAAAGGGTACAGAGGAGATTTACCAGGATGCTGCCTGGTAGAGAGAATGGATTATGATCAGAGATTAAGGGAGCTAGCGCTTTTCTCTTTGGAGAGAAGGAGGATGAGAGGAGACATGATAGAGGTGTACAAGATATTAAGAGGAATAGACAGAGTGGACAGCCAGCGCCTCTTTCCTAGGGCACCACTGCACAGTACAAGAGGACATGGCTAAGGTAAGGGGAGAGAAGTTCAAAGGGGATATTAGAGGATGTTTTTTTTCCTCAGAGAGTTGTTGGTGGATGGAATGCACTGCCTGAGTCAGTGGTGGAGGCAGACACACTAGTGAAGTTTAAGAGACTACTTGTGCAAGTGTTGAACTGCTCTTGCAAGACCCAAGTGTGTCTGATCTTCATAGAACACAGGACGTATGTGGAAGTATTCTTCCACCAGCTTCTGACATCATCAAGTTAATAAACCCTGGAGCTTCACCTGCTATTTACATACAACTCCTAGATTCAGCTTTTGCCACTTTGGAAGACGGAGATTAAATATTCACCAAATTCACGAACACAGTACAGATGTTACGAATGTGGAGCAACTCTGAGGGGCCGAAGGGTGCAAAGTCACCCCCTCCTTTTTGAGAATCTCAAGATCGCTAGTATTTCCAGTCTGGTACCCAGGAAATGAGAGAGATACACAGCATGTCAGGAAATGAGAGAGAGAGACGCAGGATCACAGCAAAGGCAGTTGTTATAGACAACGCAGAATACACAAGGTAGTGGAATGCCTCCTAACAAAAGCGGAACGGAACCACTGATTACTGCTATTGTCTCTTGGAGAAGGAATTGTGTATTGAGTACGGTACTATTCATTGAAACCCCTCAGGGGACAACCAGAGTGGTCTGGTTGAGGGATTGCATCATCCCAAACTGATTGACATCTGAGACCCCACGAGTGAGGATAAAAGACCTCAGACACCCCTCAGACACACCAGGAGAAATGCTAGAAATCCAGTGACAGCGTTTTATAGCGAAAGCCGGTGAGAGCTCGTGTGTGTCCTCCCTTGCCTGTGTGGCGGGCTCATCATGGAAGAACAGTTTAGCTAAAGGAGAGGTCATCCTTAAACGGCCTCAACAACGAGACACCGACAGATCGAAATCATAAAGGAAGGTTGGCAAAAACAATAGCGGTAACTGTTCCCATTCTTCTATCTCTCTCTCTCTCTCTCCAACAATTGCAACACAGTGACAAACAAACGACGGCAGCCTGTGTGAACTGAAACAAACTTTATATTTCTATCGGACAATTCATTGTCCCCTACACAATGATAGAGCTTATTTTTTATTGATTATTATTATTCCCGCACTTTTAGGTTTAGTATCGACGACGAATGTTATCTGTATATTTGCATTGATATTATTTTTGTGTATTTTTACTAATAAATACTGTTAAAAATAGTATCACCAGACTCCAACAGATGCCTCTATCTTTGCTGGTAAGTAACCCAGTTACGGGGTTCGTAACACAGAACACAGGTGAAAAACTGTCTGGCTACGTATAGTGGCTACAGGTAGTGTTGATACAGCCTGTAAAGTGAGGCGGAGTTACCGAAACTGAGGATAACTAGCAACTCTTAAAGTACAAACACGAGGAAATCTGCAGATGCTGGAAATTCAAACAACAACACACACAAAATGCTGGTGGAACACAGTAGGCCAGGCAGCATCTATAGGGAGAAGCACTGTTGACGTTTCGGGCCGAGACCCTTCATCAGGACTAACCAAAAGGAAAGATAGTAAGAGGTTTGAAAGTAGTGGTGGGAGAAGGAAAGGTGAAATGATAGGAGAAGACTGGAGGGGGTGGGATGAAGCTAAGACAGGCATGGGCAAACTACGGCCCGGGGGCCATATGCGGCCCGTTAAGCTTTTTAATCCGGCCCGCAGAACTTGATGAAATTATATTAATAAAACTTGTTAACGTTTTTTCCCCGCAATTCTGGCGTTTTCGCAATAGATGACGCACTCTATATACATTGACCTTCGTTGAGGTGCAGCGTATTACTCCGCATTTGCGCTTTACTCTTTGTTCGGCTCGACCTATTTGTGTGAACAGGCGTTCAGCGTCATGAACATCAACAAAGGCAGCCACAGATCCAAGTTAACTGACCAGCACCTCAGATCCATCCTGAGAATCGCCACAACAAAACTAAATCCAGACTTTGATGCGCTGGCTAAAAAGGGAGACCAACAACACTGTTCCCACTGAAATTAAAAATAAGTTTCTTCGTTGTGCTATGTAAAAAATGCATTTGAAATATTTTTTTTCAATAAGCCTTACATGTTACATGTCATTTCTGTTAAGTGATGGACATGAGTAGTGCGCAGGTGCATGTACGTTCTCAAAATAAAAAATGCGCTCCAGATCAAATAACGCACTCCGCATACTGGCGCGCTGTCACTGTTCTGTCTTTGTGCTGGTCGTTGTTGAGTTTTGGCACAGGGGACATTTGAATAAGAAGGAGCAGGACAAGTAGACCTGCATCTCCTACCGTTTTTGAAATAAAGACAGTCAGGAGGAGAGTGATGATGATAATATCTTGAAGGATAACAGAATTTTCAGTGCTTTAAAATAATAACTGTTACTATTAAAAAAGCTGTATTTCATTCATTTAATTTTCAGTGTTTTAAAAGTCATTTCAATAAATAGCTAAATACCATGGGACTTCAAAGACAGATATTTTGTTGTAATGCATTTGTTCATTTTCAATTGAAATTAAAGCACACGTTTTCTACATATCCCATGATATTTTATTTTCTCTTATGAGGTGTATTACCAAAACACTCCATCCATCTGCTCCTGGTCCAGCCCCCCTGTCAAATTTTAGAACGCTTTGTGGCCCACAAGTCAAAAAGTTTGCCCACCCCTGAGCTAAGAGCTGGAAAGGTGATTGGCGAAAGTGATACAGAGCTGGAGAAGGGAAAGGATCATGGGACGGGAGGCCTCAGGAGAAAGAAAGGAGGGGGGGAGTACCAGAGGGAGATGGAGAACAGGCAAACAACTAAATATGTCAGGGACGGGGTAAGGGGAGGAGGGGCATTAACGGAAGTTGGAGAAGTCAATGTTCATGCCATCAGGTTGGAGGCTACCCAGCCGGTATATAAGATGTTGTTCCTCCAACCTGAGTTTGGATTCATTTTGACAATAGAGGAGGCTACGGATAGACATATCAGAATGGAAATGGGACGTGGAATTAAAATGTGTGGCCACTGGGAGATCCTGCTTTTTCTGGCAGACTGAGCGTAAGTGTTCAGAGATATGGTCTCCCAGTCTGCGTCGGGTCTCACCAATATATAAAAGGCCACACCGGGAGCACTGGACGCAGTATACCACACCAGCCGACTCACAGGTAAAGTGTCGCCTCACCTGGAAGGACTGTCTGGGGCCCTGAATAGTGGTGAGGGAGGAAGTGTAAGGGCAGGTGTAGCACTTGTTCCGTTTACAAGGATAAGTGCCAGGAGGGATATCGGTGGGAAGGGATGGGGGGGACGAGTGGACAAGGGAGTTACGTAGGGAGCGATCCCTGCAAAAAGCAGAAAGGGGGGAGGGAAAAATGTGTTTGGTAGTGGGATCCCGTTGGAGGTGGCGGAAGTTATGGAGAATTATACGTTGGACCTGGAGGCTGGTGGGGTGGTAGGTAAGGACAAAGGGAACCCTATCCCGAGTGGGGTGGCGGGCGGATGGGGTGAGGGCAGATGTGCGGGAAATGGGAGAGATGCGTTTGAGAGCAGAGTTGATGGTGGACGAAGGGAAGCCCCTTTAATCTCTTACTATCTTTCCTTTGGGTTAGTCCTGACGAAGGGTCTCGGCCCGAAATGTCGACAGCGCTTCTCCCTATAGATGCTGCCTGGCCTGCTGTGTTCCATCAGCATTTTGTATCTCTTAAAGTAGTTTTGTAGGGGATGTCAGGACTGCTTAGAGATGCAACTGGAGCAGAAGAAACAAAACCCGCCATAGTTTACTGAACTATTGACATTTCTGTGCACTGAGGAAAACAAGCACACTTCCAGAACCGCACACATGAAACAGCTTTTAGGAACAGTTGTACAGTCTCAGACCTCAGGTGCCTGTAAAGAAGATGATATAGCACGGCTAATTTCCATTACTTCTCAACTGACTAAGCAAATCGCTAAGTATCAAAGTCAACTATCTACTCTACAAGCTACAAAACAGCAGAAGGTAAAAGTGAACTCCAAGATAGCAAGTGATACGCTACCAAAAGGAAAGGCTGACACAAAGGATAAGCAAGAGTCCACAACCTCCGACAAACAGCCAAGTGTCAAACCAAAACCTTGGTACTGTTTTAAATGTGACAAAGGTGGGCATGTAGCCAACTCCTGCTGCTATAAACCCAATCCTGCATTAGTAGCTCGAAAAGAGACTGAGTAAGTAGGGATTTTGTTATGATGCTTCATTTTAAATGAGATGTGGTTCGTACTGCAGGACAAATTGGGATTGATGTTGGCAAAACATGTGCCAAAAGCTCCAAGAACTTGTGTGGTGAAACTAAGTCCAGAAGACAGACTTTTGACCTACCTAAGGGATTAGTTGATGCAATGTATGCTGCTCAAGTAAGCCTAGCTGGTAGAAAATGCAATTGTTTATTAGATACAGGATCTCAGGTCACTACCATCTCTAAACCCTACTATGATCGCAACTTACCCGACTGACTACTTCATCCTGTCACCAACTTGTTAGAAATTAAGGGTGCAAACAGACAACTTATCCATTATCTGGGATATGTAGGTCAATATTACATTCCCAGAAGACTTTATGGAAGTGGATGTGGAAGTGTCCACTCTAACATTGATTGTTCCAGATGTTTCTTTACATTCACTGCCTGTGGTGTTAATTGCCATGAATACCCTTGATGAACTATAGAAAGACTACTCCAAACTACAAAGTAGCCAAAAATTCTCTCCCAAGTTTGGCTACAAGCAAGTCCTGGGAGTTTTACAAATGCGACAAAGATAGACTACAGAGGGAAATGTTGGGCTGGTGAGAGTACCTGGCAAGGATACTAGAAAAATTCCAGCTGGACAGTCTCTAATCTTGTGTGGATCAGTCACAGTCAGAACGCCACATCCTAACAAATGGGCTATCGTGGAGCATCCCTTTTCTTCTCCCTTGCCTGGAGGACTCAAAGTACAACTTATCAGGTTACTTTGGAAAAAAGCAACATTATCAGTTACCTGAAGTGATCTCCAGTATAACAGCACATGATGTCATGATTCCTCCCAAGTCCATTATAGCTGAACTAAATTCAGTATGAGCTATACTTCCAAAAGAACCCCCAATTAAAACTTCCAGTGAGTCAGAATCCACTCAAGCATCAAGCCTAGAGTTTAACGTTGGTGATTCTCCTATCTCCACTGAGTGGGAGACA
Organism: Hypanus sabinus; assembly: GCF_030144855.1. NCBI lineage: Eukaryota > Metazoa > Chordata > Chondrichthyes > Myliobatiformes > Dasyatidae > Hypanus > Hypanus sabinus. The sequence goes on along the minus strand of NC_082714.1, from coordinate 122,479,525 downwards.
AGACTTGCCCAGAAATTACACAACATTCCTGATGTTTTCTTCCATCACAACTTAGACTTTGGATGTACCAACACAGTGAAACATCGAATCAGCCTTATTGATAAAACATTGTTCAACTACTGACCTTGAACTATACGCCCAGAAGATAGGGAAACTGTTCAGAAGCATCTCTAAGAATTGCTAAACACAGGAGTGATCAGAGAATCATAATCTCCTTTTACTTCTCCAATTGTTGTGGTGAGTCCAATTGTTGTGGTGAGTAAAGAGAATGGGGATGTCCATTTGTGTATAGAATATCGCAAATCAAACCAGCAGACAATTGAAGGTGCCTCTGCATTCCTGAAGCTCAAAGACATTTTTATGGCTTTGACTCATTCCAAATTGCTTTCAGACCTTGACTTACAATCTGGTTATTACCATTTAGACGTTGAAGAAGCTGACAAGCCTAAAGCAGCTTTTGTGTGTCCTCTTGAGTTCTATGAATTCAATAGTTTGCCACAGGGAATTACAAACGTGCCAGGCACATTTCAGTGACTCATGGAGATACGCATGCTGATATGAACCTGAGGGATGCCCTTGTATTCATCAATGACATCATTGTGTTCTCTGAAGACTTGGATGAGCATGAGGAAAGACTCATGAGAGTCCTGCATCGATTCAGACAGTATGGACTTAAGCAAGCTCCAGCAAAGTGTGTTTTTGCATAGACCCCAGTCAAATATCTCAGACATATGGTGTCTCATCAAGGAGCTCAAAGACAGCAAGGTCAAAATATGGCCAATTTCCAGAGATTTGAAATAATTAAAGTACTTCCTTCAATTTATCAGACATTACCGCCAATTTATCAAGATTTTCCTTGAAAAGTTAAGCTGCTCAATGATTTGACTTTGGGGGACCCGCCTACCAGAAAGAATTCCAAGGTGAAGAATAACAGCCACTATCATAATCTGAAAGACCTATTTAGAGACAGGAGGACTACCTCATTTCGAGAATCATTTGACCTAATCATAAAAGAACTTACATCTGCTCCAGTGCTGTCGTTTGCTAACCCTCAGCCGCCATACATCTTACACATACATGACAGCATTACTGGTTTTGGGGCCACCCTCCACCAAGAACAAGACAGGCACCTTAGGGTCATTGTAGGGGACTCTCCCATAACAAATCAAGATATCCTGCCCATAAATTGGAGTTCCTAGCCCTAAAGTGGGCAGTTAGTGAAAAATTTCATGATTATCTTTATGAAAGTTCATTTACTGTAGTAACAGTGAGTAACCCCCTGACTTATGTGCTTTCCAATGCTAGACTGGGTGCAGCCAGTTACAGACGGCTAGCTGTCCTGTCAAGCTTTAAGTTGCAATATAGGTCCAGGAAGCTGAACAATGATGCTGATGAGTTGTCCCAATAACCACAGAAAGGGGGCTATCAGATGATCTCTCATCCCAGAAAGGGTGGGGATGCATTTTGAAGTTTACTGAAAGACATGTGGTGAACTCGGATGATGTGGGTGAAATTAGCACTGACATTGTGCAAGCTGCATGTGAGACTCGTCTCACTCAACAAACAGAACCTTCTGTGGATGTCACCATTGCATTTGTTGAACCTTAATGATGCCTTCAAGTGCTATACCGGACAGTTACGCACAAGAAGATCAGTGTTGGGGATTGTCAGTCATTTTTCATCGCTCTGACTCCCAGTTAGCTGATCCTTGTATTAGGAAAGTTGTCAAGCAAATGAAAACTGGAGAAAAACCCTCCCCTACAGCGAGAAATACAATCCACTGACTACCCTACCTTCTCAGAGAATGGAATCGTCTAGAGTTAAGAGACGGAATTCTCTACAGGAAAAGATTAACTGGAGATAAAACAATTTACCAGCTTGTTCTACCTGAAGAAGTTTCAATCTGACATACTTAACAGTCTTCACAATGACTTTGGTCAGATGGGTATTAATCGTACCCTGGATGGCTCCTAATGTGGCTCCTATTGTGGAACACAATATTAAAACATGCAGTCAATGTGTAAGAAGGAAGACCTGAGAAAGCTGCTCCATTAGTGAATATTGTAACTACTCCACCCTTGCAGCTGGTCTGCATGGACTGTCTTACATTAGAACCTCGTCAAAGTAACACAAATGATGTACTAGTAATAACTGATTATTTCACTAAATATGCTTTGGCTATTCTTACATCTAACCAAAAAGCCAAGGCAGTTATGAAGTGCCTATGGGAACATTACACCTCACATTATGGTTATCCCAAGCACCTACACGGTGATAGAGGACCTGACTTTGAATCCCGCTTGATTACAGAACTGTGTGAGATAGCTGGAATTTAAAAAGTCAGAACTACACCATATCATCCCAGAGGAAATTCTGTCGAGTGGTGTAACAGCACCCTCTTAAGTATGTTGGGAACCCTGGAAATGAAAGATAAAAGTCACTGTCGAGAATTTGTTTAACCCCCCCTAGTCCATTCTTATAATTGTACTAGGAATGAGACAACTGGCTTTAGTCCATATGAAATGATGTTTGGATGACAACCCAGACTCTCAGTTGACTTAGCTTTCGAACTACCTTTGAAAGACAAACATGGTACATCACATTCTCAGTATGTACAAAATTAAAAATCTCATCCTGAGGAATCTTCAAGACAGCAACGGGGAGCTCACAGAAAATAGCAGACTGAAGCAAGACCAGATACGGCAAATGTGTGACAGCTTCAGAGCTGAACGAAGGAGACCGAGTGCTAGTAAGTAATGTGCACCTACGAGGTAGAAACGTGCTGATGAATGGGAAGAAATAGTCAATGTAGTAGTGAGCTGGAATCCCAAAGAAATGAAAGTCCTGATGCAAGGGAATCCACTGTAGAAATTAACTTGCCTGTCAGACCTGTGGAAGAAACAACAAATGAGGAAATGCATAATCAGTGCATCCTACCTGATGGAAGAAGTCTGGAACCTTTCTCAATCCCAGAAGATTAGACAAGAAAAAGGGACATGTGATGAAGTATTGTCTAAAAAAAACATGACAAATGAGAATCCTCACAAAGAAGAGCCTAAACTCAGGTCTTCTAGACACAGAGAAAAACCTAGTACTCTAACACATCCTGAGCTAGAAAATCCTATAGTGACAGTAGCTCAGTCCCGTTTCCTAGTTCTGAGTTCAGCCATTGTAGAGTCTCTTCCCGATCTCACATATGTTGAATATACCAAACTCATTACAGTGCAATGTTGCCGTTTGCAAAGAGACCTTTATAAATTCAAAGGAGGAGGATCTAACCCAGGTTAATTAAACCCAAAGATGTGACGTTAGGAAGCTCCACCTGCGGAGGGATGAAAACAAGGTTTACCAAATTTAAAAAATGAAAACTTGGAAAAAAATAGCTATGCAAGGATGAGGCGTGGCTGAGGTAGGCGTGGATAGGCAATGTAAATTCAACAAGCTATTAGAAACTAGCTAAGGATATAAACTGTTAAAAGTGGAGTTAATAGTTAGTACCTGGGGGTGCTCCTGGATGACAGACTTAAGTGGGGCACCAGCACAGAGGTTCTTTACAAGAAGGGCAAGAGTTGCCTCTATTGCCTGAGGAGACTGAGGTCCATTAGAGTATGCAGGCCTCTCCTTCACATGTTCTACCAGTCTGTTGTCGCTAGTACAATCTTATATACGTTGGTTTCCTGGGGTAATGGCATCAACAGGGGTGATGCCAACAGGCTCAATAAATTGAATAAACAGTGGCTGCCTCTGTTATAGGTATCAAACTGGTCGCACTGAAGGCTGTGGTAGAAAAAAGGATCCCTATGAAAAATCTGGCAATTCTGTACAATGTTTCTTATCTTCTGCAAACCACCTTGGCTGAATAGAGAAGCACTTTTACTAATAGACTAAGACAACTGCACTGCTCCAAAGAGCGTTACATGAGGTCATTCTTACCCTCAGCCGTTAAGCTCTATAATGAGTCAACCTATAGCCGGGGAAGTGATGATCCCCTCCTGTTGGACTGTTTGAGGTAACTTTTTTTTACTCTTTCTTGCTTCTCTTCTAATATATGTATATCTGTGCACTTGTAATGCTACTGTGACACCGTAATTTCCTTTGGGATCAATTAAGTATCTATATATCTATGTATATATTTATCTATTATCTCTACCCTACTTATTGGAAATCCTCAGGGTGAAACCCCTGGAGGAAAGACGATATCGATAAAAGATTTATTGAAGCTATGGCTATAACAAGCATTAGCTATACCAAGATGATAGCGGCAGAGAGTAGTGTCTGAGATATCTACCATGTTACTAGGAATTAGGTCTATTAGATCATACCAAAGGATTTGGTCAGATTTTTTTGTATAAGTTTTGTGAATTGGCTTTCCATGGATTACCCACTATTTCATCCAATGAACCAAGAAACAAGATGGTGAGCCACCCAAGATCAAAGAACCGGCAGGGGGATGAAATGTTTAATGACACAGAGGATTTAATACGGTTCGATGTATAAACATTTGTGTAAGTTTATTTCTCATTCGAAAGATATGAAATTGATTTTCTGGGAAAACTGATTATTTTTGCAAAGACTTTGATAAGCTATTGAATGAGATTTACATTGTTTAAGAATTGTAATGTCGGAGAAATGTTGTGAAAGGACTTAAGCTGTATATTTATAAGACCACTTCTCTTTGTGATTTTTATAAATGACCTGGTTGAGGAAGTGGAGGCATGGGTTAGTAAGTTTGCTGATGTCACTAAGGTTGGGGATGTTGTTGGTAGTGTGGAGGGCTATCAGAGAGTACAGCGAGACATTGGTAGGATGCAAAACTGGGCTGAGCAGTGGCAGATGGAGTTCAACCCAGTTAAGTGTGATGTGGTTCATTTTGGTAGGTCAAGTATGATGTCAGAATATAGTATTAATCATAAGACTCTTAGCAGTGTAGAGGATCGGAGGGATCTTGGGGTCCGAATCCAGAGGACACTCAAAGCAGCTGTGCAGGTTGACTGTGTGGTTAAGAAGGCGTACGGTGCATTGGCCTTTATCAATTGTGAGATTGAGTTTAGTAGCAGAGAGGTAATGCTACCAGAGAGGTAATAGTGAGCAGCGACCTGAGTGGAACAGTATCATGTCTGGCAGAGGGAAAGGAGGCAAAGGTTTGGGAAAAGGCAGAGCCAGGCCGCACCGTAAAGTGCTCCATGATAACATCCAGGGCATCACCAAACTGGCTGTCCGCCGCCCAGCTCACCGTGGTGGCGTCAAGCAGATCTCTGGTCTGATCTATGAGGATACTGCAGGGTGCTGAAGTTTTTCCTGGAGAATATGATCTGGGATGTGGAGATTTTATTGAGAAAGTAAGGAAGCATGGAATCCAAGGGGACATTGCTTTGTGGATCCAGAACTGGCTTGCCCACAGAAGGCAAAGTGTGGTTGTAGATGGGTCATATTCTGCATGGAGGTTGGTCACCAGTGGAGTGCCTCAGGGATCTGTTCTGGGACCCTTACTCTTTGTGATTTTTATAAATGACCTGGATAAGGAAGTGGAGGGATAGTTTAGTAAGTTTGCTGATGACACAAAGGTTGGAGATGTTGTGGATAGTGTGGAGGGCTGTCAGAGGTTACAGTGGGACATTGATAGGATGCAAAAATGGGCTGAGAAGTGGCAGATGGAGTTCAGTCCAGATAAGTGTGAGGTGGTTCATTTTGGTAGGTCAAATATGATGTCAGAATATAGTATTAATGGTACGACTGGGCAGTGTGGAGGATCAGAAGGATCTTGAGGTCCGAGTCCATAGGATGCTCAAAGATGCTATGCAGCTTGACTCTGTGGTTAAGAAGGCATACTGTGCATTGGCCTTCATTGATCGTGGGATTGAGTTTAAGATCCCAGAGGCAATGTTGCAGTTATATAGGACCCTGGTCAGACCCCACTTGAGTACTGTGCTCAGTTCTGGTCGCCTCACTACAGAAAGGATGTGGAAACCATAGAAAGGGTGCAGAGGAGATTTACAAGGATGTTGCCTGGATTGGGGAGCATGCCTCATGAGAATAGGTTGAGTGACCTCGGCCTTTTCTCCTTAGACCGACAGAGGATGAGAGGTGACCTGATAGAGGTGTATAAGATGATGAGAGGCATGTAGATAGTCAGAGGCTTTTTCCCAGGGCTGAAATGGCTATCATGAGAGGGCACAGTTTTAAGTTGCTTGAAGGTACAAAGGAGATGTCAAGGGCTAGGTTTTTTTATGCAGAGTGTGGTCAGTGTGTGGAATGGGCTGTCAGCGATGGTGGTAGAGGTGGATATGATGGTGTATTTTAAGGGTCTCCTGGATAGGTACTTGGAGCTTAGAAAACTAGAGGGCTATGGGTAACCCTAGGTAATTTCTAAAGTAAGTACATATTAGGCACAGAATTGTGAGCTGAAGGACCTGTATTGTGTTGTAGTTTTTCTATGTTTCTGTATATATTGTTTTTGGGGTGGGGGTGAATTTGAATTTGTAGACATGCTGACCAGAAACTGAAACTGAGGTTAACCATAATATTTAAAAATAGGAATTCAATTAGTTGTCTAACTAACCAGGGATAAATAGAAAGGCAAAGTTTAGTTTGTAAACCTTTAACTAGGGAATAATATTAGATCTAATTAGTTAGAGAAATTAGAGTAATAAAGGTTATTCTAATGAATCTCACAGATTCTAACTAAAAGGGAATTTGGTTTCCATTTGATATCTGAGATTTGGAACCTAAGACAGAATGTTGGAATTTTGAATTGTTGTTACTGATGTAAATATTTTGTATATATTTCTATTTTTTAATTAAAAAACTTATCTCTAGAAGGGTGTGTTTTCTATTTACTGCCTCCTTCCGATACCTAGAGCTTCTGATGGCCCACTGGCACTTCGTGTAGTACTATGTCACTTGATTTTTCTCATAAAGTGTGTGGCGACCAGTCACATGAGATCATACAAGCAGTACAGAGTACATACACATCTTCTTTGTCCAATCGTTCCAGAGTGGAGTGAAGAGCCAAAGAAATTACATCTGTTGTTGACCTATTGTGATGAGAGACAAACTGAAGTCAAAGCAATAAATCACAGTACGTGCAAATACTACTGTACAGTAGTCATTGAGACGGATTACCATGCTCTTCTTGGGCACCAGTATGATTGACATCTGCTTGAAGCAGGTGAACGCCTCAGACAGCCGAAGTTAAAGATTGAAGATGTCACTAAAAACTCCAGCCAGTTGATTAACACAAACAGAAGGAAATCTGCAGATGCTGGAAATTCAAGCCACACACACAAAATGCTGCTGGTGGAATGTTGCAGGCCAGGCAGCATCTATAGGAAGAAGTACAGTTGACATTTCAGACCGAGACCCTTCAAAGGGTCTCGGCCCGAAACATCGACCGTACTTCTTCCTATAGATGCTGCCTGGCCTGCTGTGTTCCTCCAGCCAGTTGATTAATGCTGGTTTATAGTACTCAGCCAAGTACTGGGCCAAATAGTTTCTGTTGGTTCAGCTTCCCAATGAATTATCTCATGTCATCTTCAGACAGTAACATCACATGGTTGTTGGGGGCTGTGTGAATTTTTGAAAGTGCCTTCATGTTCTGTTGGTCAAAATGAGCATAAAAGTCACTGAGCTTATCTGGGTATGAAACTTTGTTGTCATTTATGTTGCTTGCTTTTGTTTTGTTAAAGGTGATGGCATTCAAGCTCTGCATAATTGTCCAGCATCCCTCTGTGATTGGTCTGGAATTACCACTTCACATCTAGGAAATCTTGTACTTTCCTGGGTCACCAGTCCTGAATGTCACTGATATAGCCCTCAGTAAATTGTAGATCTATTGGCTATTATCGCTCACCCATCAGGGTCCTGAACCAGTGTGGACATATTCACTCACCAAATACACTGAGCTAATCATTGAACACAACTTATGGACTCACTTTGTAGGACTCTACAGACCATGTTCTCAGTATTATTTATTTTTGTATATAGTTATTATTATTTGTTTCTTTTTGCATTTTCATAGTTTGCCTTCTTTTGCACATTGGTTGTTTGTCAGTCTTTGTGTGTAGTTTTCATTCATTCTTTTGTACTTTTGATTGCCTGCAAGGAAATGTATCTTAGGGGAATATTTGTGACATATATGTACCTTAATAAAAAGCTTACTTTGTGCTTTGTTCTGTTATTTACTGGGATCATGCCTGATCTGTAGCCCAACTCCAAATTCAGCCTGAACCCTTCACTCATCCATATCCCTTATTATATTTAGTAAATATAGAAGGTGCTTCCTTGTTCAAAGGCCTGTAATCTAAAAAAACAAACTTCCACCCTTTGGTTCCTAGCACTAACCCAATTTTAAACCCAGTTGGCTAACACATCCCAGCTACCATGCTATCTAACTCTCTTGACAAGCCTACCATGAAGAACCTTGTCAAAGGCCTTGCTAAAATACATGTAGTCAATGTCTTCCTTTCTGCCCTTGCTAATCTTCTTTGTCACAACTTCTAAAAAGCTCTATCAGATTTATGAGAAAAGTTTTTTCCATATACAAATCCATGCTGACTACCCCAAATCAGTCCTTGCCTTTCCAAAGGCAGGTAAATTCCATCTCTCAGAATTCACACCGTTAACATTTCCATCACTGATGTGAGGCTTTCCAGCCTCTAGTTCCCTGGTTTGTCCTAATAGCCCTTTCTAAAACTCTAGAAATCAGTTCCTGAACTCATTGAGTGTACTGGTTTTATATAATGTAATGGCCTGGTAAAGGTTTCACTGCTAACGTAATGGTCTTTCTGTAGAAGCAGTGTTTGGGTTATGTTTAGAGATAATGGGTGCTTAGGAATGCGAGACCTCCAAGCAGGGGAGTGGAGTTTTTGTTCTGTGTGCCTGACACTGGTGTGAACCAGGGTTTTTTGTTCAGCTGGAGATGGAGAGCGAAGATGCTGGAGAGAATTGGTTACAGGATTCGACCCAGTGAGGACCATGATTTGACAGATCAAGGTGCGGGAGTCTGCTGAGGATCAGTGAATATGACTTTTGAAAGAGTTGAGCTCCACCTGTGCATATTTGCCTGTTAAATTATATTGGGCGCTTTTTGTTTTATTGAACTTTCTTTTCTTTACTAACCCTTTAGTTAAATTAATATTCATAAATATAATTCCCGTAATTGTATGCAGTGCTCTGCCTGTTACTTCTTGGCTCTGTTACGAATGTGCCACAACTCTGAGGGGCCGAAGGGTACAGAGTCGCCCCCTCCTTTGTGAGAATCGCAAGATCGCTATTAATTCAGATCTAGGACCGAGGAAATGAGAGCGAGACGTCCAGAATACACAGGGTTTGGCATGAGTCCTGGCCTCAGCAAGATGGAACCATAGATAACGGCTATTGTCTCTTGGAGACGGAATTGTGTATTGAGTACTGCACTATTCATTGAAGCCCCTCAGAGGATGACCAGAGTGGGCTGGTTGAGGGATTGCATCATCCCAACCTGATTGACATCTGAGACCCCGTGAGTAAGGATAAAAGAAGGTCTGGGGAACAACCCCTTTAGACGCACCAGGAGAAACGCTAGAAATCCCGTGACAGCGTTTAATAGCGACAGCCGGTGGGGTTCACGTGCGTCCTTTTCCCTTGCCTGGGACTTGGCAGCCTTACCACGGAAGACTGGCTTAGCTAAAGGAGAGGCCACAAGTGAATGGCCACACCAACAAGACTCTGACGGATCGAAATCATAAAAGGAATTGGCAAGTTTCTAAAAATCTCTCTCTCGACTCCAACCAAGGCCGCAGTCTGCATGAACTGAGTGACTTTTATATTTCCATCGGACAATACATTATCCCCATAGGGCTATTTCTTATTGATTAGTATTATACCCGCACTTTTAGAATTAGTATTGATGACATATATTATCTGTATGTTTGCATTGATATTTTTGTGTATTTTTACTAATAAATACTGTTAAAAATAGTACCATCAGACTTCAACGGACCTCTCTATCTTTGCTGGTAAGTGACCCAGTTACAGAGTTCGTAACATCTCCAAGTTGTAACAGGATGGCAAATCAAGTCAAGTCAAGTCAAGTCATTTTTTATTGTCATTTCAACTATAACTACTGGTACAGTACACAGTAAAAATGAGACAATGTTTTTCAGTATCATGGTGCTACATGAGACAATACAAAAACTACACTAGACTACAGCCCTACAAAGGACTGTATAAATTATATAAAACAGTGCAGGCAGTACAATAAAGACAATAGGCACAGTAGAGGGCAGTAGGTTAGTGTCAGTCTAGGTTCTGGCTATTGAGGAGTCTGATAGCTTGGGGGAAGAATCTGTTACATAGTCTGGTCGTGAGACCCCAAAAGCTTCAGTGCCTTTTCCCAGATGGCAGGAGGGAGAAGAGTTTGTATGAGGGGTGTGTGGGGTCCTTCATAATGCTGTTTGCTTTGCGGGTGCAGCGTGTGGTGTAAATGTCTGTAATGGCGGGAAGAGAGACCCCAATGATCTTCTCAGCTGACTTCACTATCCCCTGCAGGATCTTGCGATCCGAGATGATGCAATTCCCGAACCAGGCAGTGATGCAGCTGCTCAGGATGCTCTCAATACAACCGCTGTAGCATGTGATGAGGATGGAGGGGTGGGAGATGGACTTTTCTCAGCCTTCGCAGAAAGTAGTGACACTGCTCGGCTTTCTTTGCTATGGAGCTGGTGTTGAGGGACCAGGTGAGATTCTCTGCCAGGTGAACACCAAGAAATTTGGTGCTCGTAACGATCTCTATGGAGGAGCCATCGATGTTCAGCGGAGAGTGGTTGCTCCGTGCCCTCCTGTAGCCTCTTTTGTTTTGTTCACATTCAGATACAGGTTATACACAACATTCACACAAATCACGGTTTAGGTGGCAGAGGCGTCCCAATCTCACAGATTTGGTGTGACCTGAGTGTGTTTTCCCTAGACTTACGCAGCCAGAGAAAACCATGCTTTCATATATGTAGTCTTTTGTTGTAATTTAAACTTTAGCTTTCAGGTATTCTTCTGATAAACCTACATCTTCCTTCTTCCAAGATAAGTAAATGTAACAAGTTACTCAGAGCTATTTGTAGTACTCCAAGTCTTGCCTAGTCAAGGTTTTTTTATGTCAAATAGCATAACTTCTGCTGTCTTCTAGTTGTCTTCTTGATAAAAAGACCAATATTTCATTAGCCTTTCTGCTGATATTCTGAACATGTTAATGACATTTTAGCACAGGCACACGGGCCTCTCTGGACTCAGGCTTTCCAGCATTAAGAAACTTTACTGTGGCATCTTTTTGTCGTGAATAATGTGCTTCATGTTTCTCTACGGTGAAAATTATTTCCCATAGTTATACCCATTCGGTAAAACAGCTGGTTTCTTTTTGTGATCTAATGTTTCAAATGGCACTGGTTATAATGCTTACTTTGTGCCATACGTAGTTCCAGTTGAAGATTTCTATACCAGCAGTCATGTTATTTACAATATAAATAAGGTGTGGCCCTGCGAGTCATTTTCTTTGAAGTTGAATACTTGCTTATTATGGCATCTCTCCTACTTGTCTGTCACTCAGCCACTTTCTTAGCCAGCTCAATAATTTACCTTCGGTCCTGCACATTTGAACTATAAATCACAGTACCATGTATTAGAGTTTATTAAATTTCTTCTGAAGCTAGACATAACCAGATGTCTACTTTGTACAGATTACAATGGGGTATCAGGTATGACCAAGCCTTGACAAATCCATGCTGGCTTTTTCCAATTAACTGTCTAATCATTGTATTCTTAATTATGAAGTCTAGTTATTTCCTAAGATCCAATGTTAGACTAATTAGCCCATAAGTTGCTGTTTACCATCATCTTTCTTAAAAGATATTGCTTTTCCTTTCTAAGATTCAAGATTCAAGTTTGTTTAATGTTATTTCCTGTACATTATGTGTAAAAGAGAATGAAATAATTGTTACTTCAGATCCCACATAGCACAGAAAAGATAAGGACCATCATAATAAAAACAATAAATATAAATACATAAGATACCTCATATACATAGATTGTATACAGTATCCATAAAGTGACACTAAGGGCACAAGAATACATAAGGTGACTTTGACGGGAAGTGATAAAGTCATGGTTGTGGGAATGTGAAGGGATGGTTAGTGGGTGGAGCCTTACTGCTTGGGGTAAATAACTGATTTTTGAATCTGATAGTCTTGGCATGGAAGCTATGTAGCTTCCACCATGATGGGAGTGGAACAAAAACTGTCCATGAACTTACTGGCCTCTTTAAGGCACCTTTCTGTATTTATGTCCCTGATGGTAAGAGGCTATTGCTGGTGAAGCTTTGGGCAGTTTCCGTACCGTGAGGTGATGCATCATGTTAGGATCTCTCCGCTGTGCATCTGTAGAAGGCTATGGGTATAGATGAGTATAGTTCCCCTCTCTTCAGCCTCCTAAAAAAGCAGAGGTGTTGGTGAGCATTCCTGATGGTGTAGAATGTGTTCTGGGACCATGAGAGGTTGTGAAAGATGTGCACTCCCAAGAGTTTGAAACTGCTCGCAGTTTCCACTGCCATGGTGCCAACATGGCGTATGAGTGGTGAGAGGTCGCTTAAAGTCATTAACCATCTCCTTTATCTTGTTGGCATTGAGGAAGAGGTTATTTGCCTGGCACCGGGCCCCAAACTCTTCCACCTCCTCTTTGTAGGCTGCCTCATGGTTACTGGTGATGAATCACACAACTTTCATGTCATTGGTGAAGTTGACAATGTGATTATTTGGGAGTTTATCCATGTATTCATTTGAGAGCAGACTGTGGGCTCAGCACACTACATTGGGGCACCCATGTTGAGGATGATGGGGAGGGAGGAGAGCTTGCTGCATCCTAACTATCTGAGGTCTGTTGTTTCGGAAGTCCAACACCCAGTTGCATGGTGGCATACTTAGCCTGAGGAGTAGGAGTTTGTTCGCCAAGGTCCATGGAACAATAGTGTTGAATGCTGAACTGAAATCCAGAAACAGTGTTCAGACATAAGTGACCTTGGTTTCTAGATGCGTCAGGGCTAGGCACATGACAAATACCATGACACCTGCCGTCGAGCTGTTCTGTTGATAAAAATATTGATGAGTGTCCAGTATGGCAGGAATGTGCCATTACCAGCCACTCAAAGCACTTCATGGCGTTTGGCATCAGCACCGTTGGGTGGTAGTCATTTAGTTCCAAAGGTGTAGATTTCATTGGTACAGAGATAACTGAGAGAACAAATCAAGGTTATTATAAGGGCATCCTCAAATGATGAATAATAACCAATTTATGGGCATACATCTCTAAGTCTACAGCTGCTCTAGACAATAGTCCTTTAATGTGGCTGTTAAGCACTAATAACAACAGAGTGTCTTCTTGCACTCTAATAATGAAAAGATCAGCAAACCCAAAAAGAATTGAAAATATACTTTGAACTCCAGATCAATTAAAAAAATAATGGATTATGAGACAATGGAATGAAGATGCTTGATGTTTGCTTCAGAATATCCGTGATTAGTTGGCATAGTTTATGCAGTCAGCTGAGACTCTTGATGTTGAGACTCTCAATCATTCGGAGCTATTCTTTGCAGAACCAACATCAGCTAGTACGTTCTGAGTGTGTGTGTGAGAGAGAAGATAAGGAAAATAAATTTCAAACAAGTAGCTGCTATCTGAAAGACATACACAGTAACTGAAGGTGTAAATTTAAAGCAAAAGATTATTCCCAAAGCCATCCATAAAATTAATTAATGAATTTTAATGTAATTAACCCATAATTTATTGTATAAATCATACGTTATGAATAACATCGGAATGCAAATTTTAACTCCCTCTGCTCAGTAGAATTTACTGTATATTAAAATGTTAATGTTACCTTTCATTTACTGCCCTAAGGTTATTTTAATATTGCTCCAAGGGTGAGCAGCTAAAGCACATTTTAGGCAGGTTTATCATACTCCCTATCATCACTGAACATAAATAGAATGTTAGTTTGTCATAATATCAGCACAAATGATTGGCAAAATAGTTTCATACACAAGATAAGCCTGTTACTAGGTTGTGATGTTCAGAAGTGGTTGCTTAAATGTTGCCTTCAGTTTCAGTTCAAATTGCCTCAAACTATTAAAGTTCAATCCACTGAATTATTCAACTTCAGCCCAAGGAGGATCAAATTAGATGTTCTTTACATCATTTATCCATTATTTTCCTTTTCTGTTTTTTTTTCCAAGTTTAGTTTTAAGTTTTGTGGGAGAGTTCACATTCAAAGCTAACTGGCCAATTTCTATTTTTCTGACAAGAATAAATACAAGCCCACTTACTTGGAATATGCAGGAATACCATTGGGGGGGATATACTGAACTTTGAGGTCCCACACCACCAGGTTCAAGGGCAGTTATTATCCTACAACCGTCAGGCTCCTGAACCAGCATGGAAAACTACAAAACTATTTTGAGCTGATTCTATGACCTACAGGCTACTTTCAAAGACTCTTTACAACTCTTGTTCTCATTATTATTAATGCTTAATTTGCACAGTTTATGTTCTTTTACACTTTGGTTGCTTGTCAGTCTTTCTTTATGTATAGATTTTTTTGTGAAATTCTATTGTTTTTTTTTGTCCCTGTAAAGGCCTGCAAGAAAATGGATCTCAAGGTAGTATCTGGTAACATATAAATATACTTTGAAATGAAGTTTTTAAAGAATTTCAGCTTTATTTCATTAAAAATTTGTGTTGAAAAATTATGAATCAACATGCTATTATGATTATAAGTTGGCATGTTGAAATTCAAGGTATTTATTGGATCAGATGTTTGTCCAAGATCGCATAATACTTCATTACAAATTAACTCTTCAATGAAATCCTTCTGAAACAAACACTGCACTCTCTTACTTCCTAGTTGCTATTTTGATGTTTTTTCAATGGAGGGAATATTTTCACAAGATGATATTTAATATTAAATAGAAAATGGTGCAACAACTTTAACCCTTTTTAACAGCACTTATCCCTTCATTAGATACATGACAATAGAGTTTCCACTTTATACTTTAGCACAAGTTATGGCCAAGTTTACAGTAATTTTGAACTTCACACATGAACAATCCAAAATATTCCATAAACCAGAGTAATTAGACAGGATTTTAAATAAAATAAAAACTTGCTTTGAACATATTTCAAAATGTTTAAGATTTGTAACATGAGAAACTTAAATGGGTCTGTCACAAAATATGTTACAAAATAGTCTGTCTTCCATCTGATTTTAATTTATTGAAAATGAATTATAAAATATACTTAAATGGTTCTAGCAGGATAAAATTCTCATTACTACCATCAGGGAGGAGGAACAGGACCCTGAAATGAACACCGAACATTTTAAAAACAGCTTCTTCCCCTCCTCTAAACGGTCCGGGAACGCATGAACATTACCTCACTATTCTGCTCTCTTTTGGCACGACTGATGTATTTTTATTTATTCTTATTGTAATTTATAGTATATTTTGTGTATTGCACTGTACTGCTGCCACAAAACAACAAATTTCATAGATATTTCAGTGATAATAAACTTGATTCTGAATCTACAGTAATTCAATGGTGTAAACTTCAACTTCCATTGTTCTCAGAAGCAAAGATTTGAGTGGATTGAAACATTGGTTGGAGACAGGTTAGCAGAATGTGGGTTTCCTAATAATTACCACTATCTTACCTATCAGTTTTGCTTGCATCTCTAATTTTCTTTGTTCTTTTGCTCATTCTCATACTCTAATAGTATTCCCCACGTTAAGGCTGAATTTAGGTTGGGGCGTGTGACTACATTCAATGTTATATGCACATGTAAAAGCAAGAATCAGTTACATCAGGGAGATACCACACCTCTGGAGAGCCTGGCAGAGAGCAGAGATGGGGACAGCTTTCACTTATTCTTCCAACACAACATTAGCAGCTACTTGTCATTTTTAACACAGAAATCAAGGTGAAAATAACCTTTCTGCTCTTCAAAAAATAGGTTTTCCAAATACTGCAGAGTTTTGGGGGATTTCTGCCTTCCATGCTTTCAAATCTCAGTGCAGTTTGAGTGAATTTAGATCATGGAAGGAGAGAGCCCCTAAACTGAATATTTTAATACATTTTTGTAACTTTCTTGCATTAATAATGTAGCAACACTTTTAATGTGTGTTTAACTTTCTACAGCATTAATTGAGATTTTATTCCTATAATTCTTGCTACATTAATAGTTACAAAGCACATATATTACACTGAACATAGTCAGTAAAAGCTATGAAGCTGGAAATGATGGCTAATTATTGATTAAGAAAACTGGCTTGCTTCTGTAGCTGCTGGCCAATCTCCAGTGCTAGTTTTATACCCAGGAGTGAAGCTGAAAACCTATCCATGACATTAACAGCAGCCTCATGAATGCATGCAGACCAGGAGCGTATGATGTGTTTAGAATACAGATGGTATTCTGATAGCCTGCTAAACAAACAGATGGCTGTAAAAAAAAGGAAACATTTTCTTTCCTGAGTCAAGATCAGTGCTCGAGCTTCTCTAAGTCCCATAAGGAGCTGAAGCCTTCTCTACCTCCGGATCTTGCACTTTGCAAAGAAGAAATGACGCTAGTACACCATGTCAGCACCTGTACTCAGTAGCAGAGGGTCTTCAGGTCACACAGTTCCCCTCATCAGCTCTCACCCCTACCAAACCCACCACGAATAAAACTCTTGGGATTAGCCACACCCGAGGTTGAGAATCAGATCTACAGCTGTGATTGAACCTTCCCTGAGATCAACCATCCACTTTGTAAAATTGGAACACAATCTCAACTGGATGGAAATTGGGAAGTACATTGCAGGTGAACCTATCAAGCAGGCTGTCTTTGCAACAGGGATCCTGTTAACTTCAAAAAGGGGCACACTATAGAAAGTAGGGGTAGATAACTTCATGTCTCCTTACTTACACACCTATCGCCCGCCCTCACCAATTCAGAATTTACAACCATTGTAGATGCAGCCCAGTAATTACAAAAATAGTGAAGACTTCAGTTATTGGGTCTGTTTACAATGGATGAGAAAAGTAAAGAGTTCCTCACTTTATAAATATGAATGATTTAAACAGTATGAAGAATGAGATCTCTGGGGAAATGATAGCAAAAGGACATCAGTTTTAGATCAGAAAATGGGTTAAAATAATATTCAATATTGTTTGGATTTTTGAGATACAGAGTATTTTGCTATAGGCAAAGGTTGAGACAGAGAGAGCTTTTTCTTTTATGGAAAAAGTTGAAGAATATTTTAAAGAGATCAAAACTCAGCCTTCAAGGAGTTTATGAATCCATGGGGTTTGGAAAGAATTTCCACCTTCAAAAGAATTTTGACATTATTCATAAATGGAGTTAAAGTATATTTTTATTCATATCCTACAATGTCTCCTCTCCTTGACAGTTTCCATAATGCAAACTTGCAAGCGAGGAGCTTGGATAGAACTTTCACTTTCAGAGTAGACGTGGATGGGTTGTTTATTTTTCTTCTGACTGGTTTTTCATTAAGTTGAAATTACTAAGCAATCAGGAGATGGTAAAACTAATTGACAATCTACTGCTGACCAAACATTTAAATTCCAGCTCCCATTCCTGTTCTGACATGTCAATCCATAGCGTCCTCTTGTGCCAAGATGAGGCCACTCTCATGGTGGAGGAGCAACACCTTATATTCCATCCAGATACCCTCCAACCTGATGGCATGAATATTGATTTCTCCTTTTGGTGAAAAAATCTTTCCCCCGCCTCTTCCTCTATTCCCCACTCTGACCTTTCACTTCTCACCTGGCTATTATTTCCCCCTGGATCTCCTCCTCCTTCCCTTTCTCCTATTGTCCACTTTCCTCTCCTATCAGATTTTTTTCTTCCCTAGCCCTTGACTTTTCCCACCCACCTGGCCTCACCTATCACCTTCCACCAGCTAGATTCTCTCCCCGCCCCTCACCTTTTAATTCAGGCATCTTGCCCCTTCCTTCTCACTCCTGATGAAGAGTCTCAGCCGAAAACATTCACTGTTTACTCTTTTCCATAGATGCTGCCTGACCTGCTGAGTTCCTCAGCATTACACATTTTGTGTGTATTGCATTGGACTTCCATAACCTGCAGACTTTAACATGTTTGTTTTTAGTAGTAGAAGTGCTAGAACCCATAATACCAAGTGCAAGAACAGAAGACCTACAGTATATGCTGTAGCTAGTGTAAAGGGGGTTTCTATTTTTTTCTTTGTTACTGTTGGGAAAGGGTTTCCTTTTGTTAACTAGCAGGAATGCTAATTTACTGATAACAAGAATGGTATTCCTTTGTAAACCAAATGGGGATTAATGTTCTTTCTTCTGAGTCTGTAAGCTTTTGTTGACGGGCTTTTGGGCAGATTGGCGTGAGGGGGTCGAGAGAGAGGACGCAATGGGCGAGGATCAGACCCCAAAGGGGGGTCCGAGGCCGGGAGATTCTCCGAGGAGGGGGGGGGATGAAGCTAGATGTGCTTGGTTGACCACTCGGAGGGTCCTGAGCTGTTTGGAGAGTCGAGGAGTTCGGAGGGTCCTGAGCTGCGAGTCGAGGAGTTCGGAGGGGATCGAATGGTGGCCAGAAGACTTCAGAAATTGAGCTCCAACGGCTGTGCACGAAGTGGTTTGGACTTTGATAAGTTTGGCGCCTTTTCTTTAATTTTCTCTTCATATATACTGTATCGTTATTAATCACTTAGTTATAGTAACCTTTATAAATTGTACTCATTTAATCGCATATGGTGTACTGTGTGTTTTTGGGCGAGGCGGGGACATCACACAGCATCCACACCAGCTGATTACCCAGTTTGGCGGGGCCGAAGGCTGCTCCCCCTAGACGGAAACGAGCTGAGCGAGCCTGAGGCGACCCAAGGGGTTACACTAGGGTATAGATAGTGCAAATACAAGCAGGCCTTTTCAGCTGATGTTGGGTGATACAAGAACTGGAGGTCATGGGCTAAGAGAAAAAGGTGAAATGCTTACAGTGAACATGATAGTGAAAGTTTTCACTCCGAGAGTGTTGGGAGCACGTGACGTGAGTTGAAAGCATAAGTGGTGGATTGAAGTTCGATTTCACCATTTAGCTTGGATAAGTACATGAATTGAAAGGGTATGGAGGATTATGGTCCAGGTGCAGGTCAATAGGACTAGGCAGAATAATAGTTTGCCGTGGATTAGATGGGCCAAAGGGGCTGCTTCTGTGCTGCAGTGCACTATAATTATGATAAAGCTATTAGGGTGGGGCAGGGTCTCATAGGATGAAGATACAAAAGACTACAGATGCTGGAGACTGGCACAAGAGAAACAAAGTGCTGAAAGAATTCAGTGGCCTGAACATCACCTGTGGAGGCAAAGAAGGATTGATGTTTTAGGCCAAGACCCTCTATCTGGCTAAATGAAGATGGCTAGTGTACATAAATGAGGTCAATTTTGTGGTCAAGAGTGCAACTTATCATACTAGGGAACCATTCCGTAGTCTCATAACTGTGGGTTAAAATCTGTCTTTCAGCCAGGTGGTACATGCTGTCATAGTGGTACTGGCGTGTATAAGGTGTCAGGGAAGGGTGGCATCTCTGGCGTGAAGACCTGTTGCACCTATGGAGATATGTCCTTCACCTTTGTCCTCACCTGGCACTCAGCTCTCACCTGGCTCCAAGCAAGCTATTTCCATGTGACAGCAGCCACCCACTGGACAACGGCTTCGATGGGCCAGCCAAATCAGGTGACAGTAGTTAGCGGGGGTTTCTTGAACCCTCGGTGACTTTGGGCGTGTCTACCCAAAGCATATGAAGACTGGATTTGTTGGGTGGGATGGTGTTTCCCAGCATGCATTATGGAGCATGAAGAGCAAGGCAAGATATGTAGATCACCTTGGTCAACCACTGCACCCTGAAGGTACCTTCAGTCATCTTGACTCTTGCCTTGCCACTGGATCCAGATAGACTAGGATAGAGCGAGGATGATGACCTGCACAACTATTCCTCACTTTAATCAAAATCATGCGCAAGTCACAACATCATGTCAGTGGTCCTCGTCGTTTGTGATGGACGCGCAGACACACACGCTTTCCAACTTTTGTGTCTTCTGCTCCGTGGACACGGGGAGAAGAGACAGAAAGGGGAGAAAGAAGGAAATGAAAAAGGCTGTAGATTCTGGAAATCTGAAATAAAAGAAAAAATGTTAGAAATGCTTATTTCCATTAGTGTCCACCTTACCTGTCATTGAAAGCCGCTCCTCCATGTTAGCGGGAAATTGGCCCATGTAAGGTGTATTGCAGCCCCTCCCACTAGCTACCGTTTAGTTGATGATGTCACGACGCTGGTCGAGTTTGAATCTAATGCACAGAAACCACACGGCCCCTTTATGCCCTCCGGGTAGGCCAGTTGCTGGGTTTGGAGCCCAGCACCATGGAAACTGTGTTATTATGTGTGTACATCATAAAGAACTTCAGTTCTCAGTGTGCAATGTGCAACGTGGTGGTTCAACTGGAACCAGAAGTAACATTGGTGAACAGGACACATGCACACACTCTTGAACGGCTAGAGTGTCCCAGATAAAATGTGATTGAGATGAAGCCATTCTGTAAATCTGTAAATAAAATTGCTCTAGCATTTCTACCCATGCAAGTTTGTCTCTGTTAAAGAACAAACATAACATGGTGTCAGAAGTCAGTGTGGGGTCCAAATACAAAGCATAACTGAATAAGAATAAGATGCTGGTTCCAGTGGAGAGAAGCTGCCAGCAAGAAAGCATGCTCTCTCAAAGATCACCAAGAGATTCAGATGAGAGAAACCCAAAAAATTCTGTTATGGATAAGCTGAGGTGGTGATGAGAGGGCATACAGGAGTGAGATATACCAACTAGTGGAGTGGTGCCACAGCAACAACCTGGCACTCAATGTCAGCAAGATGAAAGAGCTGATTATGGACTTTAGGAAGGGTAAGATGAAGGAACACATACCAATCCTCACAGAGGGATCAGAAGTGGAGAGAGTGAGCAGCTTCAAGTTCCTGGGTGTCAAGATCTCTGAGGATCTAACCTGGTCCCAACATATCGATGTAGTTATAAAGGCAAGACAGCAGCTATACATTATTTGGAGTTTGAAGAGATTTGGCATGTCAACAAAAACACTCAAACACTTCTATAGTTGTACCATGGAGAGCATTTTGACAGGCTGCATTACTGTCTGGTATAGAGGGACTACCTAATATATTTGGCATTATTCATGGGAATGGGATGCATAAGGTATCACTATATGCAGATGACCTGTTGCAATATATCTCTAACCCAGAGAAATCAATTCCTGCAGTAATAACACTACTTGCTCAGTTTAGTAGTTTTTCTGGTTATAAATTGAATCTTGATAAGAGTGTGCTTTTCCCATTAAATATGCAAGTTCCAATTTATGGACAATCACCATTTAGATTGGTTGCTGATTATTTTATTTATTTGGGTGTTAAAATTACTAAGAAGCATAAGGATCTATTTAAAGTTAATTTTTTTACCTTTAACTGATCATGTTAAACAACTGTTTACTAAATGGTCCCCATTGTCCTTATCATTGATTGGTTGAATTAATGCTATTAAGATGATTATTTTATCTAAATTTCTGTATCCAGTTCAGGTGATATTAATTTTTATCCCTAAATCATTTTTGATATTATTGATTCTAAAATATCTTCATATATATGACAGAATAGAAATCCCAGGTTAAGAAAGTAATATTTACAGAAATCAAAAAAAGGAAAGCAGTTTGGCTTTGCCGAAGCTCAGATTTTATTGTTGGGTTGTTAATATTCGATATTTAATAGTTTGGACACAAGAGTTGGATGAAACTCAGTATCCAAGATGGATGAACCTTGAGTGTGAGTCTGTACAGGGGTTTTCATTGGCTTCTATTTTAGGGGCTGCACTTCCATTTGCACTTACTAAACTGAATAAACAAATGATAAATCCAATAGTTAAACACACAATATGAATATGGTTTCAATTTGGTAAGTGTTCTGGATTGAATAAATTTATCCTGTCAAGTTCTATTATATCTAATTTTTTTTCTTTCAACCATCTAAAACTGATTAAGTTTTTCTTTTTTGGAAAACAAAGGGAATAACATGTTTTTGTGATTTCTTCATGGATGATTGTTTTATGTCTTTTGAACAGTTGTCTAATAAATATAATTTGCCTAGATCACACTTTTTCAGATATTTACAGATTAGAAACTTTCCGAACGCTTCTTTACCTACTTTTCCAACATTGCATCAAATTGAAGTTACAGAACATTTTTTAGGTTTAAACCCCTATCAGAAGAGTTTAATAGCAATTATTTATGATCTGATTATGAAAATACATCTAGGTACATTTGATAAAATTAAGAATGAGTGGGAAAGAGAACTTCAAATATCCTTATCTACAGAGAAATGGGAGAAAATTCTTCAACTAGTTAATACTTCTTCAATGTGTGCCAGACACGCTTTGATACAATTTAAGGTGGTTAATAGGGCTCATATGTCCAAGGATAAGTTAGCTCGCTTTTACTGCCAGATAAATCCTGTTTGTGATTGATGTCATTCTGAAGTAGTTTCCTTGACACATATGTTCTGGTCTTGTCCCCTTCTAGGAAAATATTGGAAAGATATTTTTGATATTATCTCAGTAGTTCTGCATGTTGATTTCCAACCTCATCCTATTACTGCAATTTTTGGACTACCAGTGATAGTCTCCAGTCACTTATCCTCATCAGCTTGTCATCTAATTGCATTTGTTACATTAATAGCCAGAAGATCCATTCTACTTAAATGGAAAGATTCCAACCCCCCCCTACCACATTTCAATGGTTCCCAAATGATAGCATGTTTAAACTTGGAAAAAATTGGGAGCAGTACTCTGGACTCTTCGGTTAAATTTGAAGAAACTTGGAGCCATTTATTCAATATTTTCATATGATGTAAGTTGACCCTTTCTGAATCATTTTCTAGTAATTTTTTGCTCATGTATAGAGGAGCGGAGTTAACGACAAATTATAATTTTAACCGATGAAATATGGCAGCCCAATCTTAATTTTTTTTTAGTTTTTAATTTAGGGCTTTTTTTCTCTCTTTATAAAATAAGTTTTTCATGGTTAGTTACTAAGAGATTGGGAGGCTAAACTACATTTGTTACTTGGAACAACAACACACACACAAAATGCTGGTGGAACACAGCAGGCCAGGCAGCATCCATAGGGAGAAGCGCTGTCGATGTACATGTTAACTGTTATTAATGTAATCCTGATTTCTATGTATCATTATTGCTATGTTTATTAATTTGAAACTTTATAAAAAGATTGAAAATGAAAGAAAAGAGGGGGTACTGCACAGGACTGAAAGAAGCTGCAGAAGGTTGTAAATCCAGTCAGCTCCATCTTGGGTACTAGCCCACAAAGTACCCAGGACATCTTTAGGGAGTGACTTCTCAGAAAGGCAGTGCCCATAATTAACTTCTTCCAGCACCCTTTTCTTACTGTTACCATCAGGTAGGAGGTACAGAAGCCTGAAGGCACACACTCAGTGATTCAGGAACAGCTTCTTCCCCTCTGCCATCCAATTCCTAAATGGACATAGAATCTTTGGACACTACCTCATCTTTTCTTAATATATAGTATTTCTTTTTTAATCTATTCAATATACATAATTGATTTTACTTGTTTATTTATATATTTTATTTTATTTTTTTATATTTTTTCTCTGCTAAATTATGTATTGCATTAAACTGCTGCTGTCAAGTTAACAAATTTCACTTCACATGCTGGTGATAATAAACCTGATTCTGATTCTGAGACTAAGTCCTCCAGCATCTATGCAGTTTACAGGGAATTCAAATGATAACTAGAAATGCTTCAAGCAGCGATTCAATATGTATTTAGCAGCGAGCTGAGCCCTTATCAGATTTGACCAATACTTAGCCAAGCTTGACACATTAAGTAAGTCCTGTGAGTTTGGAGACTTGAGAGACTCAGTAGTCAGAGACAAAATACTTAGTGGAATCCCAGAAAGTGGACTTAGAGAAGCTTGCTCTGTGACACGAGAAAAAGCTGTGAATATGTGTAGGGCAGTGGAGACCACATGAGCACAAGCTAAAGAGCTGCACAGGGCAGATACAGCAGGGTATGCTGTGAAAACAGAGGAGCAGAACACAAGGCATTTCATAAAACCTCATAAGGCAGAAGGTCCCGATGGAGTACCTGATAAGGCTCTGTAAAACTGGGCCAACCAACTACTGGGAGTATTCAAGGACATTTTCAACCTCTCACCATGGAGAGCATTCTGTCAGGCTGCATCACTGTCTTGTATGGAGGGGCTACAGCACAGGATTGAAAGAAGCTGCAGAAGGTTGTAAATCTAGTCAGCTCCATCTTGGGCACTAGCCTACAAAGTACCCAGTGATATCTTTAGGGAGCAGTGTTTCAGAAAGGCAGCATCCATTATTAAGGACCTCCAACACCCAGGGCATACCCTTTTCTCACTGTTACCATCAGTTAGGAGATACAGGAGCCTGAAGGCACACACTCAATGATTCAGGAACAGCTTCTTCCCCTCTGCCATCCGATTCCTAAATGGACATTGAACCCTTGGACACAACCTCACTTTTTTTAATATACAGTATTTCTGTTTTTGCTCATTTAAAAAAATCTATTCACTATACATAATTGATTTACTTGTTTATTTATTATTATGTTTTATTTTATTTATTATTATTTTTTCTCTCTCTGCTAGATTATGTATTCATTGAAATACTGCTGCAAAGTTAACAAATTTCACGTCACATGCCGGTGATAATAATCTTGATTCTGATTCTGAGTTAGGCTCAAACAGCAAATGTAGGGGTAAGCATATCCCTAAGATGTGTCTTGCTTATGGAAAGACCTGCAATAATAGCTGGGAAGAAGAACCATTTTACTAGGTGCTGCAAATCTAAGGCTACCAAGAGAAAGGTACACAGTTGCCTAGGAATGGAGGAAGTCTTTGTAGATTCAAGTTTGTTTTTAGTTGCTGAGAGGGTGAGGGAAATAGATGGGAGAGTCATCATGGCGACAAGCTGTTGATGAAGCCAAATGGTTGATATATTAATGAGAAAGTTAGAGAGAGAAACCAAAGAAAGTAATATGAAAAGCTATGATTTCTTGGTCAGAACTGTAGGAAATTCCCAGAAGATCCGTTAATGTTAGCGTTGATCTGCTGTGTATTTCCTAATTATTCCATGGCCAACTTGCCTGCAGCTCAAAATTAACTTGTTTTTGTTTCTTTTCCACCCACTTCTGATAGAGAATCTTTAGTCCACAGATGATGCTGGACTGTTTCCAATATTTTTTGACTTCTTTTAGTAAGGGCCTACATTCAATTTGCCTTTTCAGTTGCTTGTTGCACTGTCATGGACACCCTTGGACATCAACAGGGTTTAGTAATGCATTGTAGTAGAGCTTACATTTATAACCTGAAAGAGCTCAATTAAAGAAAATAAGCTTCAAAATAAAAGATCAACATCTGATGGGAGGGAGAAAATCATGCAAGCAATTAAAGCAAACAACATTCCAAACCAAATTGAGTCCTCAGATCCAAACCCTGGAGCAGCCTGGAGTAGGCCAAATCCTTGCTTATCAATTCATCATTAGCAGATATAGAGCACAGCAGCCAGAGCAATCTTCGTAGCCTCAGTGCCATGGAGAGAGGAGTGACTGTCACGGAGAGCGAGTGAAATCAGCTCTCCCCTCGGATCCTGACATCCTGTCCTTTCAGTCTCTCTGGGTCAGCGTTTAAATAGGCCAAACAATGGAACTGCAGAAAGTTCCGGTGCCCTGGAGAGAGGAGTGAACATCATGGAGAGTGAGCAGAATCGGCTCTTGCCTCTGATCTGAGACATCTTGAGGATCTGGAGCATTTAAATTGTCTGAACAGTAGATTGTGACTCGCACTAGGATCCAGCGAGAGTTTAGCAGAATGACAGGATGGATGAAGAGAGGAGGTGCCTAAAGAAAGGGGTTGCAATTTTCGTATAAGGGGTAGGCTATATAGGACTAAAATGAAGTGAAAATTCTTTACTCAAGGTTGTTGAACAGCCTATAGCCTATAATTCAGATCAGAGGTCAGTAGATTTGTGAATATTAAGGGAATCAAGAGAGACCATGATAGTCTAAAACAGTGATGAGGTGGTAGATCATCCATGATATTGATGAATAGTGAATGGGAGTTTGAGTGACCGAATTCTGCTCCTGATTCTTAAGCTTTTATGATATGCAGATTGGCAGCTTCCAGAACAAAATTGTTCATGTGATTGGTGCCTCTTCACCACCTTAAAAATTCACTGCCACTAGTGTATGATAGTTTCCTCTACAATCTTGTCCCTTCCTAGTTTTCTAATCCACATATTTCTAAAAGTTTTACATTGCTATAATTCTGGCCTCTTTCTTCCTGCAGGTAACCTCAGCACTTCTGCTGACAGCTGTCATGGCAAGTCCTCCAGCATCTTCAAGTCTTCCTACTTTCTTTTCTCTTTCATGAGACTCTTTGTAATTTGAAACAGCATCAAATTTTGCTTAATAGCCTATCTGGAAGAGCTTTCAAAATGCTTGCTGTGTTAAAAATGCCAGTGAAATGGGGCGCCATGGTATTGTTTCGGTTGGCGTGTTACTACTACAGCTCCGAGCATCGGAGTTCGGAGTTCAGTTCTGGTGCCACCTGTGAAGAGTCTCCGTGAGTCCTCCCTGTGGAATACGTGGGTTTCCTCCCACAATCCAAAGACATACCGAGAGGTTAATTGGTCATTGTAAATTGTCCCATTGATAGGTTGGGGTTAAATCGAGGTTATCAGGGGTTGCTGAGGTAGTGCAGCTCGAAGTGCCAGGAGGGCCTACTCTGCTCTGTATCACTAAATAAACAAATAAACGTTAGTGTGATTATTTTGTTAAAATGACGTGAGGAGATATGAGATTATCCAGTTTGGTAGATACTTGCAAAAGCAAAATATTGTTTCAAATAGTGACAGAGTGGAACAGGAAATACTGCGCTGCTCAATATTGAAACAGGACAATTGTCCAAATATGTGCGTAAGAAATTACTGGACATGCCATTTTTGTTAAATTCTAATTACAACAGAGTTGTTTAAAAGGTATACCCACAGGAGCAACATGTTTTAAAAGTGTAATTAAACACTGGACAAGAAATTATTCATGCCTTACAGATATAATGTACAAAAATTACTTCCTGTGTTCCTAGTTTCAAAATATATTGCTGAGCCTGGCCATTGACAGATCTCATTCCAGGCTCCTGTCAGAGAAATTTGTTCTTCATTGATAATTGATGACACTTTTTCAACAAATGTGCAGAAGGTAGAAATACTAGTGTATTTATTTGTTCATATATATGCACAATGTTTTCTAATACTCCATGGCAACACATCACATTACAAATATTAAAATTAAGATTAAATTTTAATGTAGTGCCCTATTAATGGGTAGTTACTAAAATGATAGCCTGAGAAAACTGACAAGAATGTTAATAGTATCATTTATCATTGATCAACGTGAATGAGCATTAAAAAGTTAATTTGGAAAACTTTGTTTTGCAGAGCTGAGGATAATGCACATTTTATGATGGCCTGATTCTGAAGACTTCTCACACTGTTGGGATAAATATTGGCAGGAGGACCTGCTTTATTCCACCATAGGTTGAAGAACACTGACTGATTTCCCACAGGCTTTCTGGGTCACTGTTCATTTATTCCAATTTGCCTTTTCCTGTAACTTCCGCTTTCCATTTATATCCTGTATATCCACTGGCCAAGTTGCAAGGAAAAATGCGGAGAAAACACTGTTAATGTCTTCTTTTTTATCTGTATTAATAAAATTGCAATTATGTTGATTGTTTCTCTTTTTATTTCCAAATCCTTTCTGCATCAATTATGTTCATCTGTTTTATGTGTCTAATCTGTTTATTGAAGTCTTGACCGATCTCACACAGGATCAAGGATACATCACACACACACACACACACACACACACACACAAACACACTGTGGTGAACTATGTGCCTGACGGGACACGCCCCTGCTGACTGCTCCTGTGGCTCCTCCCACAGGCCCCTGTATAAAGGAGACCTGCGGCCTGAAGATCGGCCTCAGTCTCCAGGACCTTGTATGATAGACACTCACTCCTGGTTCCTTCTTCCAGTCGATAAAAGCCGATATCTCGCCTACGTCTCAGTGTGAGTTATTGATGGTGCATCAATTTTATTGACTGGAAGTTTTAAAACATGGAACCCGTTTTGCGTCCGGACCGGTTGGATTTGGACCCTCAAGACCCTGACGCAGCTCTCGCTTTTGAACACTGGCTTGCATGCTTCCAATCGTACTTGGCGGAGCTTCGTGCGACTGAACCCGCCGTTATGCACAGAATCCTACTCTCGAGGGTCTCCTCCAAAGTTTACTCCTTTATCCGGGACCTGCCGACCTACGAAGGGGCACTGGACGCCCTCAAACGACAGTACCTGCGGCCGGTGAACACCGTCTACGCAAGACATCGCTTAGCTACCCGGCAACAGCGGCCTGGCGAATCGTGCGCTGAGTTTCTCCGAGCACTACAGACACTCGTCCGAGCTTGTGACTGCAAGACGCTCACGGCAGAACAGCATGCGGAGCTGCTGGTGCGAGACGCCTTTGTGACGGGACTGAGGTCAGTGTACATGCGCCAGCGGCTGCTGGAGAACTCGGATCTTACCTTAAGCTCGGCGATAGAGAAGGCCAACGCTCTAGAAGCTGCGCGGCATAACGCCGACGCTGTCCAGTCGCGCGATTCCCCGCCGGTTTCGTGGACGCCTCAGACCCCGCCACCGCCGGCTCCCGGGAGCGAATTCGCCAACGCCGCCGCCAGTCGCGATTCCACGAGCTCCCCGACCCAGACCACGGCTGTGGCCCGTCAGAAACTCGTGCTTTGTTATTTCTGTGGCCAAAAGAAACATCCTCGACAACGCTGTCCAGCGCGAGAAGCGACCTGCTCCAGCTGCGGAAAGCGGGGCCACTTCGCCAAGGTCTGTAAGTCTCAACCTCGAGCGGAGTGCAGCGCTGCGGGTGAAACGTGGGGGCCGCCATCTTGCATGCCGGGATGTGGGCGGCCATCTTTGTCGACGTCAGCACGCCCCACCCCCGATCCTCGGATGCTGACCGGGTACCCCGGATGTGAGCGGCCATCTTTGTCGGCGTCAGCATGCCCCGCCCCCGACCCTCCAATGCTGACCGGGTACCCCGACGGCGATCCAACTCTGGCCACTGTGACTCTCGACCAAAGCGCCCCACACCAGCTTGCAAGGTCCATGATGGACATCCAGGTGGAGGGGCATTGGACTGGATGCCTGTTTGACACGGGCAGCACTGGGAGTTTTATTCACCCGGACACAGTGCAACGCTGCGGACTTGCAACGCGGCCGGTCAGTCGGAGGTTCCATTTGGCCTCTGGGTCGCAGTCCGCTGACATCCGGGCGGGTTGTGTAGCGACTTTGGTGGTGCAAGGCACAGTATATCGGGACTTTGAACTGCTGGTCATGCCTAATCTGTGTGCACCTGTGCTATTGGGGCTGGACTTCCAGAGCCATCTCGAAAGTGTGACCATGGTATACGACGGGCCCCTCCCACCACTCACTGTCAAGAATCCTCAGTTTTGTGGGACTTCTTCACATACCCCGCTACTGACCACACACATCCCATCCAGAACCAGGCCAACAGCTGCGCTACCGACACTTGCAGCCTCTCCACTCTCAAGATCCCTCCCCCACCGCTGTTCGCCAACCTGACCCCCGACTGTAAACCTGTGGCAACCAAAAGCAGGAGGTACAGCGCGGGGGACCGGGCCTTCATTCAGTCGGAGGTGCAGCGGCTGCTCAGGGAGGGGATCATTGAGCCGAGCACAAGCCCTTGGAGGGCCCAGGTGGTTGTTGTTCGGACTGGGCAGAAAAATAGGATGGTGGTGGACTATAGTCAAACCATCAATAGGTTTACGCAGCTTGACGCATACCCCCTACCCCGCATCGCGGATATGGTCAACCAGATTGCTCAGTATAAGGTGTACTCGACAATAGATCTGAAATCCGCTTATCACCAGCTCCCCATCTGCCCAGAGGACCGCCCCTACACCGCCTTCGAGGCGGGCGGCCGGCTCTATCACTTCCTGCGCGTCCCTTTCGGTGTCACGAATGGTGTCTCTGTCTTCCAGAGGGAAATGGACCGGATGGTGGACCAGTACCAACTGCAGGCCACGTTTCCCTATCTGGATAACATCACCATCTGTGGTCATGACAGGCCAGATCACGACGCCAACCTCCAACGGTTTCTCCAAGTGGCCGCAGCTCTGAACCTTACTTATAACAGGGACAAGTGTGTTTTTGGTACCACCCGCCTTGCTATACTTGGGTATGTCGTGGAAAACGGGGTTATTGGGCCTGATCCCGAACGTATGCGCCCCCTGTTAGAGCTCCCTCTTCCCACCACTCTCAAGGCCCTCAGACGGTGCCTGGGGTTTTTTTCCTATTACGCCCAATGGGTCCCCCATTACGCAGACAAGGCTCGCCCCCTGGTCAAGTCTACCTCGTTTCCCCTCTCTGCTGAGGCCTGCGCGGCCTTCAACTGCATTAAAGCGGACATTGCCAAAGCTACGATGCATGCAGTGGACGAGACCGCTCCCTTCCAAGTGGAGTGTGATGCCTCCGATTTCGCTCTGGCTGCTACCCTTAATCAGGAAGGCAGACCAGTAGCATTCTTTTCTCGCACCCTCCAAGGCTCTGAAATTCGGCACTCCGCGGTGGAGAAAGAAGCCCAGGCCATAGTGGAGGCTGTTAGGCACTGGAGGCACTATCTTGCTGGCAAAAGATTCACTGTGCTGACCGACCAGCGCTCGGTTGCGTTCCTGTTCAGCAACCAACAGCGGGGCAAGATCAAAAATGATAAGCTTTTGCGGTGGAGGATAGAACTCTCCACCTACACCTATGATATCCTGTACCGGCCTGGCAGACTCAATGAGCCCCCTGATGCCCTATCCCGGGGAAC
Source organism: Hypanus sabinus (assembly GCF_030144855.1). NCBI lineage: Eukaryota > Metazoa > Chordata > Chondrichthyes > Myliobatiformes > Dasyatidae > Hypanus > Hypanus sabinus. The sequence continues at coordinate 122,448,403 of NC_082714.1, read as the reverse complement.
ATGTGCTAGCACACAGCTCGACCAGCTGTACGCCCTTCATGCACAACTTTGCCATCCGGGGGTCACCCGATTTTACCATTTTGTGAAAGCTCGGAACCTGCCGTACTCCCTGGAGGACATCAGGACGATGACCAGGGACTGCCAAATTTGTGCCGAGTGCAAACCGCACTTCTACTGTCCTGACACGGCACAACTTGTCAAGGCCACCCGCCCTTTTGAACGCCTGAGTGTTGACTTTAAGGGCCCCCTTCCCTCCACTGACCGCAATGTCTATTTTCTCAGTGTTATTGACGAGTTCTCACGGTTCCCCTTTGCCATCCCCTGCCCCGACACCACTGCCACGTCCGTCATAAAAGCCCTGCGCCAGCTCTTCACTCTGTTCAGGTATCCCTGCTATATCCACAGTGATAGAGGGTCCTCCTTTATGAGTGAGGAGCTGCGCCAGTACTTGCTAGCTAGGGGCATTGCTACCAGTCGGACCACGAGTTATAATCCCCGGGGTAATGGCCAGGTAGAGCGGGAGAATGCCACAGTGTGGAAGGCCACACTTTTAGCCCTCAAGTCCAAAGGGTTGCCGGTCTCTCGATGGCAGGAGGTCCTCCCTGAGGCACTGCACTCTATCCGCTCTCTGTTATGTACGTCCACCAATGCCACCCCTCACGAACGCCTATTCTCTTTTCCCAGGAAGTCTGTCACTGGGACCACCCTACCAGTTTGGCTGACGTCCCCGGGGCCAGTGCTGCTCCGGAAACATGTGAGGAGCAATAAATACTCCCCGCTGGTGGAGAGGGTTCACCTTCTCCATGCGAACCCCCAGTATGCTTACGTGGTCTTACCTGATGGGCGGGAGGACACGGTCTCCATCCGCGACCTGGCACCCGCAGGTGCAGCAGACCACTACCCTGAAGGCTCTCCGGTAACTGTGAACCCTGCACCAGAGGTGACACCGTACTCACCAGGCCCTACACAGACTCCTCACGACACTTGTATACCGGGCGTTTCGTACGCATTTATACCAGGCGCCTCGCACATGCATGAGGGATCACCGGCGCCTAGTGGGCAAGAACACGCGCAACCCCCGTCCCCTGTGCAATCGCCAATGTTGCCGGCATCTATGCGGTCACAGCCGGTGCTACGTAGATCGCAGCGACAGATTCGACCGCCTGATCGGCTTGACTTGTAAGAACCTTCGCTACATGAGGACTTTTTCAAACGAAGGGGGGGTGAATGTGGTGAACTATGTGCCTGTCGGGACACGCCCCTGCTGACTGCTCCTGTGGCTCCTCCCACAGGCCCCTGTATAAAGGAGACCTGCGGCCTGAAGATCGGCCTCAGTCTCCAGGACCTTGTATGATAGACACTCACTCCTGGTTCCTTCTTCCAGTCAATAAAAGCCGATATCTCGCCTACGTCTCAGTGTGAGTTATTGATGGTGCATCACACACACATATATATAAATAAAAATTTATTATAATGATTTTCTCTCTTGTGCATTCAGCAGCTTCTCTTGCCAAATAACAACTGAAATATCCGAAGGTGTCTTTAGAGTGATTTCCTTTTATCCTAAAGGGAGTATTGGAGCTTTTACTTTAGAAATGACAGTCCAGGACAGCACTTAAACATCAGAGCAATGCTCCAGGTTATTCAAAGCAATCACCATAGATATTATGTAGTAAATTCTCCACCAACCTTCTCCCACAGGATTGGCAACATGTGGAACAGACTATCAGAAAGGTATTTGAATTACAGTCGATTTGTATTATTTATGTATTTTTGTAAACAGGTTTTCTAAAGAAATTATATAGCAGAAATGGAAAACAGCTCACATGATATGTGACTGAGATATTTTTCTTAAAAAGAAAATGCTGAATAATTAGATTAAAAATAGATTTTATTAATTAAAAAAAGAATATGTGTTAAGGCATCAGGAAACTCAATTGGAACTTGAAAAATTTAATTCCCAACTGAACAGGGTCTCAGGTGAAGTATTTCTTCAAAAATGATTCTTGTCATTAAAGAAACATTTTATTGCTGCCCTGGAGAGTACAGAATTGGGACGAGACACCTTCTTCAGCAAGGCAAAAGGGCTTTAGGTAGAGAAAACTTCTACAGATTTACCGCATTCTGTCAGGCTGCATCACCATCTGGTATGGGGGGGAGGGGCGGGGGAGAGGGAGAGGGCGGCTGCACAGCATCGAAATAGGCTGCAGAGAGTTGCAAAATTAGTCAGCTCCATCATGCGTGCTTGCCTCCATAGCATCCAAGACATCTTCAAGGAGCCCTGCCTCAGAACATGAACACCACCTCACTTTTTTATTATTTCTGTTTTTGCACTATTTTTAATTTAACAATTATATTTATTTACTGTAATTCATTTATCTTTTTTCTATTGTTATCATGTATTGGATTGTATGCTGCTGCTGCTGCTAAGTTAACAAATTTCACAAAGTATGCCTATGATATTAAACCTGATTCTGATTCTGAGAAACATTGATACGAAGTTTATAACAGCAGGAGGATTGTACTAGCTTGGCTGAGATGGTTGTTTTCAGTTGGATAAAAGCCTCAAAGAAATCTCTGTATGTTTGTATATCCAAATGTATATTTGCATATCTGAACAGAAGCATCAAGAATACATCAAGAGATGTATGCACAAGAACTGGAAGCCGGGAGAAGTATGGACCCCCTCCAATGATCAGCTAAGAGGAATGTATAACTGTAAGCTTTGGATGCACTTGCATACATTCTCTGTAAAGATTAGGTAATGCAAGTATGCTGCTTCTGAAAACAGCATTTTTCAATTCCTGGGTGAGACCCAGGAAGAATTGTAACATATGAACCAGCTGACAGAGTGCAGCGCACAAGGATGAGACATTATGGTATTTGTGAGCATCATATACATGAACTTGGGTTTAATTTGGAAGATGAATTAATTTGGTCTCTTGTATTTATTACACCCAAAGTAATATAACATCCTAATTCTATCTTATTAGGCAGTACCTTGTGATCAAGGATGACTTGCTTCCCTTCAAATCAGGTGATTCTGAGGTGGCTGATGAGACTAATGTGGGATATGAGGACCTTTTCATACATGCAACAGGATGTGCTCACTGGAGTGGGTTGTCTGGAATGTCTTTGTTCACCTGTACTCCTGTTGTAGACTTCAAAGGGGCTCAATTCTTTTCCAGATACTCCTCCACCATTTCAAATAGTCTTAGACCAGGCATTTCCATGAGTATGTTTGGTCAAGGAGATGTCTTTCAAGTTGTTAGCCTAGGACAGGATGCTAATGTTGGTTTATCTATGAATTTAGTAGTGGTAAAGTTGATGGTTCTTCTTCAGTGATTTGAGGTGCTCATGAACTGTTGTCTTGTAGGCTCCAAAAGATTTTGACAGGATGAATGTGGAGAAGTTATTTGATCATATAGAAGGATGTAGAAACAGTTTAAAATAAAGAACTACCTGTATGAGTCAGATGTGAAGTGGCTTTTTTTTTCAAATGGTCATTCTTTCTCTTCTTCAAAGAGAAATGGGAGTAAATTCTTTTAAAGCAGAGATAGATAGGTACTTGATAAGCAAGGAAGCAAAAATTTGCTTCAGGCATACTAGAATGGAGATTTATAATTTCAATCAGATCAGATACGTTCTCATAAAATAGCAGAGCAGACCTGAGAGCCCTTCTCTTTCTATTTCATATGTTTATATGTTGCCCATGCATCTGAAGTATACAGGAGAGTAGGAACCATTACTGGGCCCATTTCAAGTTTTAGGCCTTTGAACACATTGTCCTCAACTACTTATTGCTAGTGCTGTCAACCTAGAGACAGTGAAAACTTTCGTCATTTAAATCTGGTTTCCAAGGTATGAAAATTGATCCATTTTCTGCTGGGTCTTATTGAGGATATTTTGATTAAGAAGGCAATGGTGTGTAGGACCTTAGTGCTCTGAATTAATAAACAAAATTCCCTCCTCATAAGCTTCAGTGAAGAAAGTGCCAATAACTTGGTGCTTGACCTCTGAACTAATATTGTCCAACTTAATGTAATTCAATGGGAATACTGGTTGTTCCATGATGAATGAGCACTTTTTAGGAAATATACATAAAATGAGCTGGTTCAATCCATAATACCATCTCCATTTACGTAAAATATCACTGATTAATGAACTGGAACATTGGGCTGATTTACTTCTTGGTACATTGCAAATGTTGGAGCCTACTCCTGGATTCCTTAGCACGCTTGAACCTCTGACTCCTTTCCTCCAGGATAACAGAACTGTAGCTTACTGCCCTGGTAACCGATGAACATAGGTCAACACACAATAGACATTCTAGGTTGGCTCACTTGTTAACACCTTAGCCTTTGCTGTACATTAAAATATTAAGTTGGTTTGGTAGTATTTAGTCTGGTTTACTGAATTAGAAGCAGATACACTAGTGATTATTAAAACAAGCAGTATATGAGTTACTGTTATAAATATAACTGTAAAATTTCTCAATATGATGGAAAAGCAATGAACTTGACATTCTTGTTTGAGATATAAAATTGATTCTTAAAATACAGTCAGAAATCAATTCTCTGACATTAGTACAACTAATAACTGTGAGGCAGTCAGTCAAAGATCCATCATTCTGATACCTTTTTTGTAGACGTACTAGAAAAATGGTAGTTGAAAAGTACCTCTCTCATTGGTATCCACTGTGGATCTATCTGTCAAGTCTTGGGCTCCAGGAAGTCAGCAGGCCACATAAATATATAAACATAATCATACTTTAGGTTATGATTAGCTCAGAATGCCTTTAACTCAATTATCACTGCTTAGATTAGCAGATTTTTACTGCATTATAGCTATAATTTTTGCAACCACTTTACCATTTACAATTTTGCCATCAACATACTTTGCATTTCCCAATAAATTATTATAACATCCTTTGCCTTTTCCACCTGTCACCTCTCAGCTTCTTACTTTATCCCCCCTCCCCGATCCACCTAGCTTCATCTACTACCTTCTTGTTTGTCCACCTACTTCTCCCCAGCCTTCTTATTCTGGCATCTTCCCCTTTCCCTTCCAGTCCCAAAGAAGGGACTCAGATTGAACCGTCGACAGTTTATTCATTTCCATTGATGCAGCCTGACCTGCTGAGTTCCTCCAGCATATTGTGTGGATTTCCAGCATCAGCAGAATCTCTAGTGTTTAAAATGACATTGTTTCTTACAATGTGTAACTTTTATTGTGAATCCGATATTTTACATTTAGCTTAAAGGGGAAAATAAATGAAAAAAAATATGTTTTCTTTGTCACGTGAAGAGAATTTATTTTCCAGAAGTGGAAGGTTTGGGTCGGTTGGGGAGAAAACTGTAAGGAATACAGACTCAAGTTTTACCATGACTAATATCCTTTTAATGTAGGTGTATTAATTGTTACGTCAATCAACTTTCTTTTGGGAGCTGCTTAATTGTTTTTTTTCAGTAGCTGACTTTAAATTTTCACAGATGGACTCCTTAGATCTTGGGAAGCCGGGCAGCTCAACAGAGGTGAGAACTGCTATCCAGAATGGTTAATGCTTTCCGAGAAGCAAAATACCACAGATGCTGAAAATCTAAAATTAATAACAGGTAGTCATAGAGACAATAAATCTTCTGGGCATCAGCAGGAGAGAGAGAGAGAGAGAGAGAGAGAGAGAGAGAGAGAGAGAGAGAGAGACTCAATGTCTCTGGTCTGGAGTTCAGCTTTGGGAGATATAGAGCATGAGTCAAGTTGAAGAACCAGGTTTGATTTAGAAGGGGTGGTGGGACAGTGACGTTGATCAGCATGAGCATCAGACCTGGTATAGTGAAGGGATTTGTACTGAAAGAAAGAATGAGATGGTTAGAAAGGTTATGATTCTGCTGGTTTTGTTATAGTTAATAAGAAGGACTGAGGAAGAAGAAACCATCGCAGTAGTTAAATTTTTCGCTTCCAGTGTCAGAGCCACAGATCAGCTGGATCCCCACCACCCTCTAAGTAATACTGCTACAAGAGTCACACTTTATTATTAATGGCTTTTACCACTCATGAACCATGAATATGTGGAGCAAAATCACGGGAATACTGTCCATGTACTTACTGCACACAGCCAGATGCATCATATATATGGTGGACCCAGAAAGAAAATCATAGATTTCCTGGAATTTGCAACAAATTCATGAATTTCTTATGCATTTAAAATTTTATTGAAATTAAGTTTCAATAACTTTGGTATTAATGGATTTGTGGCTAAATTTGCTGATATACAAAGATAGGTGGAGGAGTGAATAGTTTTGTGGAAATAGACAGCCTGCAGAGAGACTTAGATAGTTTAGGGGAATGGGCAAAGAAGTGGCAAATGAAATACAATGTTGGAAAGTGTATGGTCATGTACTTTGGTGAAAGAAATAAGTGGGCAGACTATTATTTAGATAGGGAGAGAATTCAAAATGCAGAGATACAAAGAGACTTGGGAGTCCTTGTGCAAGAAACCCTCAAGGTTAACTTCCAGGTGGAGTCGGTTGTGAAGAAGACGAATGCAATGTTGGCATTCATTTCATGAGGTATAGAATGTAAGAGCAGGGATGTGATGTCGAGGCACTCGTGAGACCACACTTGGAGTATTGTGTGCAGTTTTGGGCTCCTTATTTTAGAAACGATATACTGACACTGGAGCGGGTTCAGAGAAGATTCACGAGAATGATTCCAGGAATGAAAAGGTTACCCTGTGAGGAATGTCTGGCAGCTCTTGGGCTTTGTTCCCTGGAGTTCTGGAGAATGAGGGGGAATCTCATAGAAACAGTCCATATGTTAAAAGGCCTCAACAGATTAGATATGGCAAAGTTATTTCCCCTGGTAGTGGATTCTAGGACAAGAGGGCATGATTTCAGGATTGAAGGATGTCCTTTTAGAACCGAGATGTGGTGAAATTACTTTAATCAGAGGGTGGTAAATCTGTGGAATTTATTACCACGAGTGGCTGTGGTGGCCAAGTCATTGGGCTTATTTAAGGTAGAGATAGATAGGTTCTTGATTATCCAGGGCATCAAAGGGTAGGGGATGAAAGCAGGGGAGTGGGGATGACTGGAAGAATTGGATCAGCCCATGATTGAATGGCAGAGCAGATGCAATGGGCCAAATGGCCTACTTCTGCTCCTGTATCTTGTGGTCTTATGGTCCTACGGTCTATGTTATGGGACACATATTGCACTGCATAATCCAGTTCTGAGATCAAGGCTTTTAATTTCAAAATATAAATATAATTTTTTAAACTTAAGTGTATGATCATGAAAAATATACCATTATTATTCCGTCAACCTGAAAGTATTGAAATAATAAATGAACATAATACTTGGGTTTATTCTTCAAACATTTAGCAATAGTGGTCAAGAGCAGATATAAATGGCCATGCATTCTATGAAAAGATGAAAACAGCTTTCGTTCTGTGCTTGTACATCAAAAGTGAATACCCATTCCAATGTATACACTATTGAAAAAATGATTACCACAAGAAATTCTGCAGATGCTGGACCTTTCCCACACACCTGGTTTCACTTAACACCTTCTAGGTATCATCCTTCTTCTCCCCCCACCTTTTTATTCTCCCCCTTTCCCTTCCAATCTTGAAGAAGGGTCTTAAGCGACTGTTTATTCATTTCCATAGATGCTGCCTGATCCGCTGAGTTCCTGATGAAATTACATGAAATATAAATATTATCCTTCAGGTGCAGGGCGTGTTCATCAAAACTCGTAGCAATACTTAATTAGCTATAGACTTACTCCATTATTAATTTAATACTCAGTAAGTCATCATACCTTAATATTGAACTTGCTACTGGATTGGATATTGTCTGTACTTCCTGCCACTTCCATTAGAGGGGGCTACAAATACTATAATAGAGTTGCTACAGCTCTTGAAGGAAGTAAATGAAGAATTTCTTGACTACAGCATTTGAAATGTAGTCATTAGAACTGAATTGAACCACGTTGATAAAAGTGTTAAGATGAGCTAATCTATTCACATTTAGATTTTAGCCTGCAATCGAGAATTACATTTAATCAAACTACTCTTCTAATATTAACAAAAAAGGAAATTGGCATTGTAAATCAGGCTACTAATTCTATCAGTACAAAAATGTTAATCAGGATTCACCGCACAGAACAGCCAAAATAAATATTGTAGAGAAATTAATTCCTTAATGATTTTAGGTTGCTTAAAATTTATAACATCTTTTCTCCAGTTACCTGCCTGTGACATTATCTGTTTTCTTTTGCACAAAAGCTGCCAATCTTCTGAATATTTCTAGTGTTTCATATTTTCATTCCCTAGCCACACTGTCATGTGTATACAGAGAATAGAGCATGGGTTAAACACACACCCCTGAGGTGCGCCAGTGTTGATCGTCAGCAAGGAGGATATGTTATCACTAATCCGCACAGATTGTGGTCTTCTGGTTAGGAAGTCAAGGATCCAATTGCAGAGAGAGGTACAGAGGCCCACGTTCTGTAACTTCTCAATTAGGATTGTGGGAATGATGGTGTTAAATGTTGAGCTACAGTTGATGAACAGCATCCTGACATAGGTGTTTGTGTTGTCCAGGTGGTCTAAAGCCATGTGGAGAGCCATTGAGACAACTATTTTCACATTTTACTGTCTCATTTTCTAAATTTAAAATACATTGAAGTAGGATTTTGAGCCTATCTACAAAATGCTATGTGTCATGTTAAATCAAAAGAAAAGTTTGAAAACCTATCAACAGTTTACTAAAAATTAAAATCTAAAATTTAGAAGCTGAAAGTGTATTCATCCCCTTTGTAATTACTACTCAGGTGAAATATGTTATATTATCTTGCAACTCCCCCGATTTGTTGATGTAGAAAATTGGAGCATCACCTCCTCTCTTTGTAGGGTGCAATAGCATTGTTGATTTTCAACAGCCCAAACCAAAATGAAGACAAAAGAGCAGTCAAGAAAGAAATGGTAACAGAGAATCACAAATCTGGTGAAGGGTGTAAGGCCCTCTCAAAGGCACTGAACATACCTCAGACTCAGTGCAGTCCGTCATGAAAAAGTGAAATAAATATGAAACCACAGTCACACTGCCCAGGTCAGGCTGACCCTTCTAAACTTAGTCACTGGAGAAGAATGGCACCATTGTAAAGTATTGTAAAGTATGGTGGAGGTAGCATTCATCTATGGGGATGTTCTTCAGCAGCAGGGACTGGAAATCTGGTCAAGCTTGATGAGAAGATAAGTGCTGCTTAATACAAAGAGATTCTGGATAAAAACCTGCTAGCCTCTCTCAGAAAACTTAAACTAAGGAGGAAGTTTGTTTTTCAGCAGGACAACGGCCCATGCACACTCTCAGAGCAACCATGGAATGGCTTCATATGCAGAAAATTGATATCCTTGAGTGGCTTATTCAGAAGCCTGACCTTAACCTGATTGAACATCACTAGCAAGACCTCAAGACTGATGTCCACCATCAGTCCCCGACTAACCTGGCTCAGCTTGAGCAATCTTGCAAGGAGGAAATGACAAATCCTGCTCCTTCACTTTGTGCAAAGCTACTGGAGACTTATTCAAAAAGACTATTGGCTGCATTAGCTGCAAGTGGTGCTTCAACTAAGTACTGAACAAAGAGTGGAGCATACTTTTGAAGTGCTGACATTCCTGTTCTTTTTAAATTGTAGTTCTTCATACTTTGCAATTTCCCCCGTTTTTTGGAGGAGCACTGCTGTGAAAACAAAAGGAATATGTGATTCCCAAGTAAAAATTCTCAGCTAAATTGATCAAAATCCCTGGTTGTAATACTCAATTATGTGAATTAAAGGTTGGGGACTGAATACTTTTACAAGACTTTGTAATGTGTTACAGCAGGTTGGAAACAAATTTTGAGTGCAAGTATTGAATGGAAACTATCTAATTTTCACAGATAAAATGGTTTTGAAGATGCACAGTTCAGTCTCTCTCTTCCCTGAATAAATATTTTGATTGAGATTTGTTTAAGGCCACTAATGCTATAGTGCATGACTGTCAGCTGTTTAATTCAGTATGTTATTCTCTATTAAATAACTGAATGACATCAGTAATGGCTGGGAGGTCCCAGTTAGCAACCTAGAGTTATCAACTAAAGAATTCTTCTGTGTGCTGAACTCTGCACAAATATAGGGACTGAAATAGTCCATCACCATCACTTTGCTTCTCACAGATTCCCATAGGTCTCCTGAGTTCTTCCAGCAGTTAGTTGTTTTTGCTTCAAATTCCAACATCTGCAGTCTTTTGTGTGTCCTATATTTGTATCGCATTAGATTTAATTCTCCCTAGTCATCAAGCAGAGTGTAGTGGAGCAGTTATATAGAAGCACTTCACTTCCTGTTTGAAGCTAATGAGAAATTAAGGATAGTATAAGATGAAAGGAATGGCCTCATAATATTGCCAGAATGAGCAGTAAGCCAGATCAAAAGAGGTTCAGAATTTAGCAGAAAAGAGTGATTGATGAAGAAAGGGAACGTAGAATCTGAAGGAATTTGAGGTTGAAGCATTAAAACATGAATGTAAACAGTTTTGCAGACAGATAAGGAGGAAGAGAAAAGCAATAGATATTGCAGCCATTTACAGACTGAAACAGAAGAAATTATATTGAAGAATGAAGAAATAAATAAGAACTTAAACAATAAGAGTGGAAGAGTTGAAAACATAGCAATAGTGAAAAAAATGGAGAAATTAATTAGGTAGAAAACGAATCTATGCAGGATCTAATCTCTTATATGCCCAAGTTTTGAAAGAGGTTCAAATTAAATAATGGATGCATTCCATGTTTCTGGAATGATACCCATAGACTGGAAGATACTAAATGTTAAAGCACTGTTTAAAAATGAGGAGGACTGAAAACAGGGACCAGATTACTGGGTATTGTAATGGGAAAAAATGTAATAATCTATTATTAATGGTACTTTAGTAGAAAATAATAGTATGATTGAGCAGTGCCACATGGAATTTGGAAAGAGAAATCGTGTTTTTTAAATCTGTACAGAATTTTTTGAACTGTAGGTAACAAAAGGAGTAAAACAGTATCCAGTGTAAGTAATGCTTATGGACTTTCAGAAGGCATTTGATACGGTGCCACACAAATCAGAATCAGGTCTATTATCACTGACTTAATTGACAAAAATTTTGATTGATTGTGTAACAAAATTGGATTGAGAGTAAAACAGTACATGAACTAAGGATTGGTTAATAAAGAGAAAATAGGAATAAACTGATCATTTTTTTGGGTCAGAAGATGAAGACCAAGGGGAAGTCACAGCCATTAATAGTGGAGCCCATTTGTTCACATTGCACATTAATGATTTTGATGGAGCAATCAAGCGTTCTGATGGCACAAAGTTGGTCAACAGTGAGCCATGAGGAGGATGTAGACAGGTAAATAGGGTGGTAGATGCAGATCATATATGATGTAGAATGTTGTCTTTTATTTTGGTGAAACTAGCAGGAAAGCAATTTTTTTTTTTGCAATACTGAGAAGCTGAGACAGTTGGTATTCAAAGGGATAAAGTTGCCCTTGTAAATGAGTCATTGAGAGATGATGTGTGAGTGTATCAAGCAATTATGAAGGTAGATGGTATGTTGGCCTGTATTGTGAGATGGTTTCAGTATACCAGCAAAAATGTCTTACTGCAATCATACTGGGTCCCGGTGAGACTGCATCTGCTCATTGAGCACAGGTCTAATCCCTCCAACTAACAAACTATATGTTTATGATAGAGAAAATGGAATTAAAGTTCACCAAGACTGATTTCTCAGATGAGTGGATTATCCTATAAGGAGAGATTTCTCAGAATAGCTCAATACTCTTGTATTTAGAAGAATGTGATGTTACATCTTGAAATACACAAATTCTTGAAGAGCTTGACAGAGTAGAGACAGAACTTTACTTCTTTAGGATATCTAGAATCAAATCTCACAGTTGCAACATAAGGACTCAGCAATTCAGGACATAAATGAGAATAAATGGCTTCACCCAGATAGTAGCAAACCCTTGGAATTCTCTACCGAAGAAGACTGTGGAGACCTAGTTTCTAAATGTATTCAAGTCAATAGATTTTTGGATGTTAAAGGAATGGGCTGTACATGGAAGTATTCATTGAAGTAAAAAGGTCAATCTTGAACTTGTACAATAACAGAGGAGGTGCAAGTTGTATTAATGTTCTTACCAATGATCTTGCCACTGCTGTTGCTGAGGGAAGAAGGTAGATTTCATGACATTGTTGAAACCCAAATGAAATTTAAACTGGATCTTGAATCCATGATACATTTTGCACATCTTGCAATTCTTCCAGTTATATTTCCCAGTTTTTCTTCTTTCCCATTACTTAATTCTCATCTTCCAGCATCTGCAGACTTTCTAGTGTTTCTGAGAAAGTTGCTTCACGATAAAGAAGAATTCTCAATTTAAATAGAATATAAACTAGGCTTAGAAAATGGAAACATTACTGTAGGGGGACATTTTAGATGTACAGTTTAAAGTGGGGAAGATGATAGGAGCTCTGTACTGGAAATAATTGATAATATGCCTGATCTAAAGTTTCCTGATGAAGGGCCTCATCCTGAAATGTCAACTCTTCATTCCCATAGATGCTGCCTGACCTGCTGAGTTCCTCCAGTATTTTTCGTGTGTTGCTCTGGATTTTCAGCATCTGCAGAATTTCTTGTGTCATATACATCCTGTACAATTTTTTCTCTGTTCTCTGATGATCTCTGTTAGAGGTAATAATTTAATATTGTCTACAGTCAACAAAGCAGGGTACACTATTAAATGATTATAAATAAGTCTTATTTGATAACACTATTAATTGTTTGTCTCAAGAATGGTGCAATAAATTACACTTGCAAGAGCCGTTGAAATGAATGTACATTAAGAAATCAATATCACTATGATATATGCTCAATGATTAAACAAACATAATATCTCATGCACATTCCAATAAATATTAATAAAATTATCTATGCCAAAGAAAAGATTCCAATGTACTATAATTCACATTGGTCTCCATCACCACTGTTATTTCAGGCCTAGGCATTAACTTATCACAACACTGAAGTTAATGTGCAAAAATATGAGTAATAGTCCAGTTGAGGTCTGCAATTGCAAAGTCCTATGACACTGCCCTGACAACAACCTATTTTAATGTTTTTCAATATGCGCAGGAACATGATGCTGGGAAATGTGTGTTACAACTCTGATTTAAAACTACCGTTGAGTACTGAAGTACTTCAGTTCCATATCAATTTGCTTGTTTTAATGATATATATTATATGTTCTTCGAATAGGATGCAGTAATCATAAATATATTTTGATTATCTTACCACATTTTTCTGAAAAAAGATATATTCAACAGGGAGCAGGTATACATTGAGGTTAATTGAATTAAAGAAAATCTAATTCTTTTAATAGAAAGGTAGAAGCATAGAAAACCTACAGCACAATATACGCCCTTTGGCCCACAATGGCCCACAATAGCCCTCTATTTTACTAAGCTCTACATACCTATCCAGGAGTCTCTTAAAAGACCCTATTGTATCCGCCTCCACCATCGTCACTGGCAGCTCATTCCACACACTCACCACTCTCTGTGTGGAAAACTTACCCCTGAAATCCGCTCTGTACCTACTTCCAAGCACCTTAAAACTGTGCCCTTTCATGTTAGCCCTGGGAAAAAGCTTCTGAATATCCACACGACCAATGCCTCTCATCATCTTATATACCTCTATCAAGTCACCGCTCATCCTCCATCACTCCAAGGAGAAAAGGCTAAGTTCACTCAACCTATTCTCATAAGGCATGCTCCCCAAACCAGGCAACATCCTTGTAAATCTCCTCTGCACCCTTTCTATAATTTCCACATCTTTCCTGTAGTGAGGTGACCACAAATGAGCACAGTACTCCAAGTGGGGTCTGACCAGGATCTTATATAGCTGTAACATAACCTCTCGGATCTTGAACTCAATCCCATGGTTGATGCAGGCCAATGCATCGTATGCCTTCTTGGCCATGCAGTTATCCTACGCAGCAGTTTTGAGTGTCCTATGGACGCAGACCCAATGATCCTGTGATCCTCCATGTTGCCAAGAGTCTTGCCATTAATACTATATTCTATCATCATATTTGACATACCAAAATGAACCACCTCTCACTTACCTGTGTTGAACTCCATCTGCCACTTTTCAGCCCAGTTTTGCATCCTATCAATGTCCCACCTTAACCTCTGACAGCCCTCCACATGATCCATAACACCTCCAACCTTTGTGTCATCAGCAAATTTACTAACCCATACTTCCACTTCCTCATCCAGGTTATTTCTCAAAGTCATGAAGAGAAGAGGCCCCAGAACTAATCCCTGAGGCACACCATTGGTAACCAACGTCCATGTAGAACATGACCCATCTACAACCACTCTTTGCCTTCTGTGGGCAAGCCAATTCTTCATCCACAAAGCAAGGTCCCCTTGGATCCCATGTCTCCTTACTTTCTTAATAAACCTTGCATGGGGTACTTTATCAAATGCCTTGCTGAAATCCATATATACTACATCAATTGCTCTACCTTCATCAATGTGTTTAGTCACATCCTCAAAAAATTCAATCAGGCTAGTAAGGCACGACCTGCCTTTGACAAAGACATACTGACTATTCCTAATAATATTTTGCCTCTCCAAATGTTCATAAGTCCTGCCTCTCAGGATCTTCTCCATTAGCTTACCAACCATAGAAGTAAGACTCACTGGTCTATAATTTCCTAGGGTAACTCTACTCACTTTCTTGAATAAGGGAACAACGTCTGCAACCCTCCAATCCTCTGGAAGCTCTCCCATCTCCATTGATGATGCAAAGATCTTTGCCAGATGCTCAGCAGTCTTCTCCCTTGCTTTCCACAGTAGTCTGGGGTTTATCTCATCTGGTCCTGATGACTTATCCAAATTGATACTTTCCAAGAGCTTGAGCACATCCTCTTCCTAATGACTATATGCTCAAGCTTTTCAGTCCGCTGTAAGTCATCCCTACAGTCGCCAAGGTCCTTTTCCGTAGTGAATACTGAATCAAAGTATTCATTTAGTATCTCTGCTGTCTCCTCCAGTTCCATACACACTTTTCCACTGTCACACTTGGTCCTATTCTCTCACATGTTATCCCTCTTGCTCTTTACATACTTGCAGAATTCCTCGGGGTTTTCCTTAATCCTGCTTGCCAAGATCTTCTCATGGCCCCTTCTGGCTCTCCTAATTTCATTCTTAAGCTCTTTCCTGCTGGTCTTATAATTTTCTAGATATCTATCATTAACTAGTTTTTTGAACCTTTTGTAAGCTTTTCTTTTCTTCTTGACTAGATTTACAATATAACTTTCTACACCACAGTTCCTGTACCCTACCATCCTTTCCCTGTCTCATTGGAACCTACCTATGCAGAACACCATGCAAATATCCCCTGTATATTTGCCACATTTCTGCCTTACATTTCCTTGAGAACATCTGTTCCCAATTTATGCTTCCAAGTTCCTGCCTAACAGCTTCATATCTTTCCTTACTCCAATTAAACACTTTCCTAACTTGTCTGTTCCTATCCCTCTCCAATACTGTGGTAAAGCAGATAGAATTGTGATTACTATCTCCAAAATGCTCTCACACTGAGGGAGCTGTCACCTGACCAGGTTCATTTCCCAATACCAGATCAAGTACAGCCTTTCCTCTTGTAGGCTTATCTACGTATTGTGTCAGGAAACCTTCCTGAACACACCTAAGAAACGCTATCCCATCTAACCCCCCTGCTGGGAGATGCCAATCAAAATTGGGGAAATTAAATCTACTATCACGACAACCCTGTTATTATTGCTTCTTTCCAGAATCTGTCTCCCTATCTTCTCCTCGATGTCCCTGTTACTATTGGGTGGTCTATAAAAAACACCCAGTAGAGTTATTGACCCCTTGCTGTTCTTAACTTCCACCCACTGAGTCTCCGTAGACAATCCCTCCATGACTTCCTCCTTTTCTGCAGCCGTGACACTATCCCTGATCAGCAGTGTCACGCCCCCACTTCTTTTGCCTCCCTCCCTGTCCTTTCTGAAACATCTAAAGCCTGGCACTCTAAGTAGCCATTTCTGCCCCTGAGACATCCAGGTCTCTGTAATGGCCACAACATCATAGCTCCAAGTACATCATAGATCCACGCTCTAATTTCATCCACTTTTTTTCATGATACTTCTTGCATTAAACTAGACACATCTCAAACCATCAGTCTGATCGTATCCCTTCTGTATCACCTGCCTATACTCCCTATCACTCTATCTCCAAGCTTTCTCAATTTGTGAGCCAGCCACCCCTTTCTCCGTCTCTTCAGTTCAGTTCCCATCCCCCAGCGATTCTAGTTTAAACTCACCCCAATAGCCTTAGCAAACCTCCCTGCCAGGATATTGGTCCCCCTTGGATTCAAGTACAACCCGTCCTTTCTGTACAAGTCACTCCTGCCCCAAGAGAGGTCCCAATGACCTGGAAATCTGAATCTCTTCCCCTTGCTCCAATCTCTCAGCCACATATTTATCCTCTGCCTCACTCTATTCCTATACTCACTGTATAGGAATAGAGTGACACAGGCAGTAATCCTGAGATTACTACCTTTGAGGTCCTACTTCTCAACTTCCTTCCTAACTCCCTGTAGTCCATTTTCAGGACCTCCTCCCTTTTCTTACTTATGTTGTTGGTATCAATATGTACCATGACTTCTGACTGTTCACCTTCCCACTTCAGGATGTTGTGGACACAATTTGTAACAATCCCGGACACTGGCACATAGGAGGCAAACTACCATCTGCATTTCTTTCCTGCATCCACAGAATCGCCTGTCTGACCCCTAACTATAAAGTCCCCTATCACGGCTGCCATCCTCTTCTTTTCCCTACTCTTCTGAACCACAGGGCCAGACTCTATGCCAGAGGCATGGCCACTGTTGCTTTCCCCCAGGTAGGTTGACCCCTCAACAGTACACAAACAGGAGTACTTATTGGTAAGTGGGACAGCCACAGGGGTACTCTAGTATGTGGTTCTTGCCCTTCCCTCTCCTTACTGTTACCCACTTATCTGTCTCTCAAGGTCCTGGTGTGACTGCTTGCCGATAGTTCCTCTCTATCACCTCCTCACTTATCCTGACCAGATTAAGGTCATTAAGTAAGTATTAAGTAAAGTACACTGTGTACATACATCTACTGATGCCTCTGGGCACATCTTCAGTGATGTTCCTGGAATCATCAGGTGTTTCAGGTCTTTCAACCTCATACACCCTCCTCCAGGTGACCCAGCCAGGGCTGATCAGAACCCAGCTTGTGTCCAGATGGCTGGCTACACATGACTCCATGGCTCCCCTCTTTTGAGCCACTGCCATCAAGAGGCCCTCTCTGCTGCATCGATGGTACAGTGGATGGCTCTCCTCTCCTTCTCACACTTGATGCCCAAATTGCTGAAGGCTCTGGCTAAGGAACGGGCTGCGAATCCCCTACAACCAACCTCCACTGGGAGACAGCTGCTGACCAGTCCTGTGTACTTGAAGAGCTTCCTTTCAAAGGCCTCTTCCAAGGGATATTCCCATGGGACTGTCAGCTCCAGCAGCGCCACTTGCTTGGTAGACTCAGACACAAGGATAATGTTTATTCGCAGGGTTAACATTCCCATATTAGTTGGGGAATATGGTTTGGGAACCATATGGTTGGGGAACTTCAGCTGCCTTTTGAGGTCCACCAACATCTGCCAGTCCCTTGCAGAGGTCAGGATGCCTGCGGATGTTCTTTTGGTGGGTATTGGCTGCTCGCCAGCTCTGAGAAAGGCAATGGTCTGCTTAGAGGGGACCGCTTCGCCCACTCAACTCCTGCGCTGATGGATTCAGCGATGGCCTTCAGGACCTGATCATGCCTCCATCAGTCCCAGCCCTCTCCGAGTGCCCTTGTGCAACCGCTGAGGATGCGCTCCAGGTTTCCTCGCTTGGAACACAGTGGACACGCTTTTGACTCTGCTTTGCCCCATGTGTGCAGGTTTGATGGGCTTGGAAGCACATCATACACTGCCTGGATGAGAAATTGTAAAGTAAAGTAAAATAATTTGTTATGATCTGACTCTATTGACTGTTGAGACAGAAGGGTTGGGAGAGTGAGGGAAAGAGAGAAGAGCATCAAATGGGAGCTTGTGAAGATGCTTTCAGAAAATTTGTTAATGGAGGTGAAAAGGCATATGCAACCTCATGACTAGTTCTTCCTTTTTCTTTCCTTCTCAGCCAAAAGGTGAGAAGGGGAGAATACATTTAGCTTTGCCCTTTGGAGTCTGTTGGACATCTTTGCTTTCCCAATCCTCTATAATGTGATTTCTCTCCCAAATTATTTATAGGCCAGAATTTCCTGCCTCAAGTTGGTTATACTACTGAAAGATTTAATTTGTTTTCCACTTCCTCTCTCCAATCTGCCAATTTTATTAGGACAAATGACATTTAAGTTCCTTAAATGTTACAAGTCCAAACATCCTCTTACCCGCTACTCGACCATAAACTTACACTATCATTGGCCTAATCTTAGAAGTACATCTTCAACAGGGGGAAATAGTAGCTAAATACATCAGTATGGATCTTAGACATAGGGTTGCATTTAGGAGAGAGTAGCATCAGGATGCATTATTTTGAGTCATTAATATTTATAATTGATTAGGTTGTTTTATAATTCTCCAATAACCATTTGAGATGAATTGTAATGTCTAATTTCATCATTGATAGTAGCATGGGTGGAATCTATAACAGGACATTGTTCTCTTAGAATTATGACATTCAGATTTTTAATGGAAATGACTAAGACATATGGGGCCTCAGTTCAATCGGTTCTCTTACTATAATGAGGTTCTGCATTAATTATTATGTCAAAAAAATAACTTTTTGACTAAATATCATTGGGAACTGAAGTATTGTCATCTATATTGTGCACTACTTTCAGGAACAGCACATATTCTAATTTACAAGTTGGAAAATTTTATAAGCAAATTATATTTTCACCGTTAGTGTGTATAACAATTCTATTCCAAAATGAGAATATATATCCTTCATTCAAATCATCCACTGATACATCTTTTCTCTGCAAGTCAGTAAAGGCAAGTTTTATTTGACTTTTGGCTCTTCCTCTTCATCTCATGCTCCATAACTTGAGGTTGTGACTCCTAGCTTCTGCAGCCAATATGAATTTTCTTCCTACATCTACTCTGTCTGGCCCTGTCAGAATTTTATAAGTTTCATTGGACCTCTCTCATTTTACTTAGCTCCATTTAATCAACCTAATCTCTTCGTATTTGACACATCTGCCATCTCAAGAATCAGTCTGGTGAACCTTCATATATTTAGTGATATACTATTTTTAGTAATTTCTTTGATTAGGTTCATGCCTATCTTAATGATTAAGCTGTAATTACATTTGCGATGTTTCAAATGAATGATAGTTTGACATCAGCTATGATTAATCTGAGACAAAGACACAAGAAATTAAGTGGGGTTAGAGGAATGATAATGTATTGATAAGTCTTCAGTTTTCTGGTTGGGACATTGACTTTCTTTGCTTGTCTTCACTTCAGAGAGAGACAGAAAGAGAGAGAGTAAGCAATGAATATCACGTCCAGCTGTCGCACTTTCATGGAATTAAAAAAAATTATAATGGTA
Source organism: Hypanus sabinus (assembly GCF_030144855.1). Classification (NCBI taxonomy): domain Eukaryota; kingdom Metazoa; phylum Chordata; class Chondrichthyes; order Myliobatiformes; family Dasyatidae; genus Hypanus; species Hypanus sabinus. Next base: position 122,428,668 of record NC_082714.1, on the reverse strand, counting down.
AATATGCATAAGCTTTTTATTTCCTTCATTTTATAGGAAGAATACATTTCTTTTACTCTTTTCCATCTCCTTCAAGATTCCCCTGAGGAAAGATTGACCCTGAGATATGGACTGGGCAGATAGTACTCTGAGTTGTGTCCTCAAGCTCCCATGAATAAAATGATGATCAGTCAACACTGGTGAGATCAGCGTGCATTCTCATCGATCTGTGATTATTGCTCCGAGCAACCATACTTCCTTTAAAGTGAAAAGACTGTAGGCTATGACATAATATTTATCTAAACATTATGTCCTATTGGGAATTCTCACAATCACTTGATTTTGACTTTCTGCAAGATTACTTCTTGCTTTCTTGTAAGTTAAAAATGAAAGTCAAGTTTTGTGACGTATTGATCTAGAGGAGTTTCTATCAGAAAGTTTTTAATGATGCATCACAAACACAAAGTTGGGGAAATGATACCTGTGCTGTAGTAAATCTAGACAGGAAATGCTGGATATAAATTCCTGCCTGGGCATTCTGTAGGAAATGTTTGCAAAACCTTTGGACACAAAAATTCCATATTATGCATTATTATGCACATAAAATTAATGCAAAGTATTTTCTTCTAATCCTTTTCAAGGTGTCTGCCTTCAGACAGTCAACATCAATTGCCAATCAATCAAGAAAAAAAAATCTACTGCTAAAGTTATAAATAGGATGGTGAACACGTAGAAACTAAATAAAACCTCAGGTCTGCTCTGCCATTCAGCAGGATTACAGGACTGCTCATTGTGTACTTTCCTGTCTAACTCCTATAGTGCTCAGTTTTCCTGTAAGTCAAATATCCATCAATCACATACTTTAATCTATTCTGCCTCTGCAGCTTTCTGGGGTGGATCAACCCAAAGATTAAATTCTTTGTGAAAAGGTTCTCTCAGTTAATTCAGCCTGAGTCCCTTAATCTTGAACTATGTATGTCTCTCAAATTCTAGATGCCTAGTGATCTACGTAATGAAGCGCCATCAGTACTTTTTTTTTCCCCCAATTCATTAAGATCCCCTTTCATTCTTCTAAACTGTGAACCACTCAACCTTCTCTCACATGTTCTTGTCCGGAATTAATTCTGTGAACTTTCTCTGGAATACTTTCAATTTAAGAAAATACCAACATAGATCAAAGCTGTACACAGTCCTTCAGCACTAGTTTCAACAAGGTCCATCGAAGGACTTCCCTACTTTTACCTTCTATATCCTTTGAATAAAGGTCACCATTTCCATTGCTTTCTACTTTAGTTGCTGTACATAAATGCTAAGTTTCGGTACACAAGGAAGCAAAAGTATTTGCCACATATATATAGCTAGGGTGCTTAAGACTTTTGCAGAATACTGTAGTAACTTTATGTATTGCACTCTTCTGCTGTTGCAAAAACCAAATGTCATGATCTATATGAATGATGATGAACATGAATCTGATATGGGCCTCTATTGTGAGAGTGGGAAGAGGGCAGAGAGAGGGGAATCATGGTTGGAAAAAGAGGAAAAGAAAGGGGAGGGAGTGGGAAGCATGAGAGACATTCTGTAATGATCATTTAACTAATTGTTTGGAATAAATCTTGCCTGATCTGGCCTGGTGTCTCAGGGATGGATGCATCCGCACATCTGCACCAAACCCCTCCCCCCCCCCCCCCCCCCCGGCTTCTGGCACTCTGCCACCTGTCCTCCTGTGCCACACCCCTCCCTTATCACTTCATCTTTTCCTTTTCCAAGATCCTTTTCTCCTGCCAGATTTACAGAAACAGTCTCTGCTCCATGTTGACAAATACAGTACTGTGCAAAAGTCCTAGGCACCTATGTGCCTAAGACGTTTGTACAATACTGTAGTCCCAGTCAATAGTTTTCCTCCATTTATATCGCATCCTATATTTCTGTTTTACTTACGAAGTGAGTAAGTGCAAATTTCCTCTCATTATGCTTCAGCTGCCAATTTTTTGACGACTCAAAATTTGTGTCTCCCATATACCTTGTACTATTTCATAAATGTGCAATTGTACCCTCAGACCATTGATCACAGTAATAAGTATAGATGGTCCGTAATTGAAGCTTTATTGCAAATGCCAATGTCCATTAGTAGTGCCTAATCCCATCTCCTATCTCATCACATTAAGAGTTGGTTTCAAATGTTGGACTTCGTACATGATTTCAAGGCTAAGGTATAGCTTCTGTTTGTAATACACAGAAGCCCTGGGAGTTACCTAACTTGCATGCAAAAAAAACTTCATGTATAGCACCCTCAGTCTTCTCAGGTAGAATGTATAGGAGTACCTGCAGCTCACCAGCTAGGTGTAGGTCAGTTACAATATGTCTGAGGAGTTGGGAAATATTGTTTGGTAAGGGCACTGTTATTTAGCTGCTGTGAATGCTGTCGGTGAGATGCATTATGCATGTGGGATTGAGGGTAAAGTGAATCTCTAAGTTCTGATTGACACAGAGATTGTCAAAAGGTAAATAATTACTGCAGTTAATGTTGAAGTTAGTGGGACGTGAAGTTTGCTGATATTTTCACTAATCTTGAACAAGTATATGAGGTCACTGAATTTTTAGCATCCAGGCATCCTGGGCTGGATTTCTGGCACTGACCATTAATAACAGCTACTGAGAACATGAGATGAAAAGTCGTTGAAAGTGTTCAGACCCAATATCGGAATGGGGAAGAAATGTGAACTAATTGACTAAGACCGCTGCAATCAGAGATTTGCACCAGATTCATACCAGTGCCCAAGAAGAACAGGGTGAGCTACCTCGCCCATTTGTATTCACATCTACAGATCTACGGTGATGAAGTGCTTTGAGAGGTTGGTCATGCCTAGAATCAACTCCTGCCTAAGCGAGGACCTGGACCTGCTGCAATCTGCCTATCCGCAAAATAGGTCTACAGCAGATGCAATCTCACTGGCTCTCCACTTGGCCATGGATCACATGGACAATAGCAATATCTAAATGCTCAGCATTTAATGCCATCATGCCCGCAGTACTAATCAACAAGCTCCAAAACCTGGACCTCTGTACCTCCCTCTGCATCTGGATTCTTGACTTCCTCATTGGGAGACCTCAGTCACTGTGGATCAGAAATAATGCTTCCTCCTTGATGACAGCCAACACTTGGCACACCTGAAAGATGCATGCTTAATGCACTGCGCTATTCTCTCTACACACATGATAATGTTCCTAGGCACAGCTCAACCACCATCTATAAATTTGCTGATGCTACAACTGTTGCTGGCTGAATTTCAGATGGTGACAGGGAAACCAGCAGAAATGAGGTAGATCAGTTGGTTGAGTGGTTTCACAACAACAACTTTGCTCTCAATGTTAGTAAGATCAAAGAATTGATTGTGGACCAGGAAGGGGCAGTTGAGGGAACACATGCCAGTCCTCATTGAGGCATCAGCAGTGGAAAGAGTGAGCAGTTTCAAGTTCCTGGATGTCAGCATCTCTGAAAACATGCCCTGTGACCCAACACATTGTTTCAATTATAAAGAGGACACAACAGTGACTGTATTTTGTTAGGAGTTTGAGGTGACTTGGTGTGACACCAAAGACTCGCAAATCTCTACATATGTACTATTGAAAACATTCTAACTAGTTGCATCAGTGTCTGATATGGAGGGCTCACTGCACAGGATTGGAGAGTTGTAAACTCAGCCAGCTCCATCATGGGCATTAGTCTCCCCAGTATCAAGGATATCTTCCAAAGGCGATGCTTCAAAAAGGTGGCATCTGTCATTAAGGACCCCCATCACCCAGGACGTGTCCTCTTCTCATTACTATCATCAGAGAAGAGGAACTTGATCCTGAAGACACACACTCAGTGTTTTAGGAACAGCTTCTTCTCCTCCGCCATTAGATTTTTCAATGGACAATGAACCAACCCATGAACACTACCAGGCTACCTCAATATTTATTAATTTATTTGCTCTCTTTTTACAGTACTTACTTAATTTAATTTTTAAATGTACTTCTATTGAAATTAATAGTTTTTATTAGTATGTATTACAATGTACTACTGCAGCAAAACAACAAAATTCAAAACACATGCCAATGATATTCAATTCTGAATCTGAATCTGATTTCTTATAATAGTCATGGAGCTGCATGGAGCTGTACAGGCAAACAGTATGGAAACAGACCCAAGTGCCCAGTGAAACAATGCTAACCATAAGCATCATTTATACTAATCCTTATCAATTGAGTTTGATATGTTCAGTTTAGCTCCAAATGAACAAAAACACCCAGCATATAGTTTCACCAGTTTTCAGTAAGTTAACAACTTCAGTAAATACAAAGAACAGATTTAGGGAAGTAGCAAGTATTACACTCATATAATAGGAAATTCTTCTGAACAATTGCTTTCAGAATCTTTAAACTGTATAGAACATGGAACATATAGTACAGTACAGGCCCTCTGGCACAATGTTCAGACGACTTTTTAAACCACTCCATAGTCAATCCTACCCTTCCTTCCCACTTAGCCCTCTATTTTTCTTTTGTCCTTGTGCCTATCTGTGAGTTTTTTAAATGTCCCTAATGCATTCGCCTCTACCACCACCCAGGTATCCTTTGATGTTCTTTATGTACATGTACAGAATCCATGCAGCCCTTGGTTAAACAAGGGATCACTTGCTGATCACGGTCCATAATCCAATTTCTTCAAAAGTCAAAATAGTTAAATTTCTATATCACTTACATAGGCTTGTTATAATCCTTTCATTTCATCAAATATTCACTCGAACATGAGCCATGTTTAACCTAATGGAATGTACACTCAGTGGCCACTTTATCTGGTACCTCCTGTACCTAATAAATGGCCATTGAGTGTACATTAGTCACCTTCTGCTACTGCAGCCTAACACACGTCATTCATTCAGAGATGCTCTTCTAATCAGTACTGCTGTAACACTTCGTTATTTGAGTTGCTGTCACTTTTCTGTCAGCTGGAACCAGTCTGGCTATTCTCCTCTGAGCTCTATCATGAACAAAGCCTTTTTTTCCCACAGAACTGCCACTCAATGGATGTTCCGCTGAAGGGTCTTGGCCCAAAATGTCGACTGTACTTTTTTCCATAAATGCTGCCTGGCCTGCATTTTGTGTGTGTTACTCAATGGATGTTCCTTTTGTGTTTGTTTGTTCTTTTTTACCCCATTCTCTATAAACTCTAGAGACTTTTTTGCATGAAAATCCTAGGAGATCAGCAGTTTCTGAGATACTCAAACCACCCCGTCTGGCACCAATAATCATTTCACAGTCATAGTCACTTAGATCATATGTCTTCCCCATTCTGATGTTTGTTCTGAACACTTTCAAGGACTTCATCTCATGTTCTCAATATTTATTGCTTATTTATTATTATTATTATTATTATTTATTTTTCTCTTGTATTTGCAGTCTGTTGTCTTTTGCACATTGGATGTTTGTCTGCCCTGTTGGGTGTGGTCCGTCATTGATTCTATTATGGTTCTACTGAGTATGCCCACAAAGAAAACAAATCTCATGGTAGCATATGGTGATGTATATATACTTCAATAATAAATTTACTTTGAACTTTGAACGTAACTTCTTGACCATGTCTACATCTTTGTATGCATTGAGTTGCTGCCACATGTTTGTCTGATTAGATATTTACATTAATGAAGTATACAAGTATATGTAAAGAAGTGGCCACTGTGTGTATACAAATCCAATCATTAATAAGTAGCACAAAGCACTCTGCTATTATTTATTTTTTCTCAGCTCAAGCTGGTAAAACCTGAGGTATGGATAAAGCCAAGTATGCTCAGTTGTCAACTGGTAGGAACTTTCAAGCTGTTCTAGTGGTGTTTAGTATTGTGGGTTTCTGAAGGTTTACATAGCTATTACTGCTGTTTAATGCTTTTGTGTAGTGTTTGGGATGACACCAGTTGTAGATATTACTATCAGGACAATGTATACCCTGTTCATAATCCAAAGTCTTTCAATTGCCTCTTTTAATTCAGCATGTTTCTCATGTTTTTCACTGATTGACTTCTGTAAGTTTTGTATGTTTGGAATGGCTATGTCTATTAACTAATTTGTTCTTGCTTGTTAATCCTGTATAATAATATCCAGAAGGTTATTATGGATTGTCCTATCTGTAATAACTGATCAGTCATAATACAAACAACAAACACAAAATGATGGAGGAACTCAGCAGGCCAGGCAGTATCTATAGAAAATAAGTATAGATAGTCGACATTTTGGCAGAGACCCTTTGGCAGCACTAGAGAAAAAAAGGTGAAGAGTAGATTTTTAATCATATAATTTGTGATATTTTGACACTGAAACTAGATCAGACTTGTATTTATAGTTAGGTGTGACTTCATTTATGTGTTTTTATTTTAAAGCAACCTTTTGATGAAAGATGTTTCCTACTTGATTGTGCCTGTGTAAGTAATCAGATTGTGTTAAACTGCTACAGGATCCCATTGTTTCTGTTTTTTCCTGGCATTTTCTGCTTTTATTATCTTGAATTTTTTGGTCTTTAATTATGTATTTTTGATCACTTTTTTGAGTTAACCACCTGATCCTTTATTGCCTCAGGAAACCCTTCTGTTTCTGGAAAGAGGTTTTCAAATCTGAGTCAGGCATTCGAGACTTCCTTGTTGACTTCTAGTCTGCTCAAATCATGGGGATGTCTTCCATAGATGCTTTCCCATTGGTTAACTTTTTCTTTAATTGTGATAATATCTTCATTTTTCTGGGTTGTTCTCTCACTTAAGTTTAGTGGTGTATACTTTGTTTTGGAATTGCATTACACTTGCATGGAGTGCTGATTCTTGAACATCCTTAGAAGTTTTATCTGACTGTTGTGTAAATTTTTAATGTCTGTTATTCCTCTTCCCCCTTCTGTCCGAGGTAGTGCAATCTAAGCGTACTTGAACGTACATAACGTTTTCTGAAATTTGACATTTCTGTTCTTATTCTTCTTTGTTTATTCTCGGACCAAGATATTATGCCAAAAGAATACATTAATATATGTATAGTGAAGGTGTTTAATGTTTTTATTATATTTTTACTGTTGAGATTTGTTTGGCAGATTTTCTTAAGTCTTCAAGTAAATTCTGTCAGAAGTTTTTCCTTTACTATGATCTATTTTGTTTCCTTGTCGATATCCCAGATATGTATAAGTTTTATATTCATCCATTGGTTGTATTTTATCCTGCTGCTCTGTTTTGTGTTCTACTATCTCTATTGCACCTTTATTATTATTATTATTATTATTATTATTATTATTATTATTATTATTATTATTATTATTATTATTATTATTATTATTATTATTATTATTATTATTATTATTATTATTATTATCTTTAAATATGTATGGGAGAATTTGCATAATGTTGGATTTCTGTAAGTCAGGTCATCCATGATGAGGGGTGTTCCTATAATCAATTTCTAATTGATTGCCGGTTACTTGTGTTTATTGTCTCCCCATGTCCATGTATTGCTTCTACTTTTGAACCTGTAAGATACAAATTATTGGTATCTGAACTGGAGACTGATTAAGATTGACTAATGACTTACGTTCTTCATTGTTGTCAAGGACATTGTATCATGTGGAGGTGGAGAGGCAAGTCAAAGATGCACACTTGCACCATCTGCAACAATGCCTATAAAGTCAAATGATAGATGTAAAGTAGATTTTAGGAGCACAGGCTATCTTTGAGTGGTGCCTCTCACAATATTAAGACCTCATGGAAATATAGTGAAGATGGCATGTTGGCATCAAATATTGAAATAATAACATTTATAAAGCTCTTTACATACAAACGAAGTAGTTGGAAGTGCTTTATAATGGGATAAAGTGCAAAAATGGAAATAAAAGACAAAAAGATGTTAGTTAAAAGCAAGGTTAAATAAATAGGTTTTGAGCTGGCATTTAAAAGTGTCGACTGAGTCTGCATCCCTTATAGTTTTCGTTATAAAATTCCACTGTTTAACATAGAAACGTAGACAACCTACAGCATAATACAGGCCCTTCGACCCATAAAGTTGTGCCGAACATTTCCCTACCTTAGAAATTACTAGGCTTACCCATAGCCCTCTATTTTTCTAAGCTCCATGTACCTATCCAAAAGTCTCTTAAAAGACCCTATTGCATCTACCTCCACCACCGTTGCTGGCAGTCCTTTCCACGCACTCACCACTCTCTGAGAAAATAACTTACCCCTGCCATCTCCTCCGTACCTACTCCCCAGCACCTTAAACCTGTGTCCTCTTATGGCAACCATTTCAGCCCTGGGAAAAAGCCTCTGACTATCCACATGATCAATGCCTCTCATCATCTTATACACCTCGATTAGGTCACCTCCCATCCTCCGTCAATCCAAGAAGAAAAGGCTGAGTTCACTGAACCTATTCTCATAAGGCATGCTCCCCAATCCAGGCAACATCCTTGTAAATCTCCTCTGCACCCTTTCTATGGCTTCCACATCCTTCCTGTAGTGAGGCAACCAGAACTGAGCACAGTACTCCAAGTGGGGTCTGACCAGGGTCCTATATAGCTGCAACATTACCTCTCGGCTCCTAAATTCAATTCCACAATTGATGAAGTTTAGGAGCATAGTTCAAAAAAGCTGACCTGCCAAATATCTTCTGAAGGAAATTGTTTAAATTTAGATTTAGACGAAATTTAGACTAGAGGAAGAAGATGTGAGAGCTCGAGCAGGATTATAAAACAAAAATGATTCTGTGATGTACTCTAGTCCCAGACCATTGAGAGCTTTAAAACCCAGTATGAGAACTTTAAAATCAGTTCTAAAAGATAGAGGAAGCCAATGCAGAGTAGTTGGGATGGGATTGATATGCTCCCTCATCCTGGTTTTATTTAAAGCTTAGCAGCATCATCCTGAATAAGTTGAAGTTTGTCAATAGATTGCTTTGGAAGCCCAGTAAAAAGTGCAATGCAGTAATCTAGTCTACTCGATATAAAGGCATAAATTAGTTTTCTCAGCATCATTACATGACAGAAATGGAAGTACCTTTGCAATATTTCTTAAAGTTTAGATATGCTGCTCTGTTCACTTTGTTTATGTGGGATTTAAAGTATTGATTAAACTGATATCAAGTCTACTAGGTTTACTTCCTGGATTAAAAAAATCATGTGCTTTGTAATTCTGAGTCAATATGTTGTATTTCTCAGCTAACAGCCAAAGTTAGTAAGAATTTCTAATTGATTGCCAGTTACTTGTGTTCATTATCTCCCCATGTCCATATATTGCTTCCACTTTTTCACCATTAGTCTCTGAACTGGAGTCTGATTAAGATTGACTAATAACTAATAACTTGTCAAGGACGTTGTATCATGTGGAGGAGGAGAGGCAAGTCAAAGATGCAAGCTTACACCATCTGCAACCTGTAATTCTCAGTAATTATGGGATGGAGAGGGGCCAGAGGGAGGATTGGTTATATTATATTCAACTGGTACTCTGAATCTGACTATGTCTCTGCCCCTGTACAGATCAATATGTTCACAATGGACCTTCAAGGCCATTTTTATTGTGCACTGATTGTAAAAAAAAATTTCTAATCTACATGGTGCACTTTTTTTTCTATGTGCAGGGAATTTCTTTATCAGTGATTCCTATTGTCAGAACTTTCCTATTCTATCTTTTTACTTTGGATTGCTCCACAGTTTAAATGTCTGTATGTACTTTTCCAAAATAAACTCTTATGCATTTAAAAAAATCTTTTTCATTGATCTGGGCATCACTGGTAAAGCAGTCATTCATTGCCTATCCCCTAATTGCCCTTAGGATGTAAATTTCTTAAAGTCCTGCAGTCCTTCTTGTAAAGTTAATTCACAATACTGTTTCAGAACTTGACCCATGTGATGATAAAGAACAAATGATGTACTGTATTTCCATATAGAATGATTTTGGGGTGTCAAAAGATGAGTAAATCACTACGGGATACTCAGCGTCTGATCTGCTCTTTCAGCTGATGTATTTGTGCAGCTGGTCTAGATGAATGCCTGGTCAATATGAGTCCCCAGGATATTGAAGTTCTGAGGGGAGGGGGCGGGGATCAACAATAATAATTGTTTGCTGAGGTAGGTGGCTACGCATTCCCTCTTGTGCAATCATCATTGCTTGGCAGTCCTGTGGCTCTGATGTTACTTACCACTTTGCAGCCTCGGCCGGTGTAAATCTTGCTGCCTATGGGTATGGGCTGCTTCATTCATTGAGGATCTGTAAATGGAATTGAACTTCTAGCATTTTGTGTGTGTTGCATTAATGAACAATCCTGTTTCTAACCTTATGAAGGATGAAGCAGCTAAAACTATTTGGCATATGGCTAGAGCTCCAAAGAACTCCTGCAGTGTTATCCTTGAACTAGGATGATTAACAATTGACAAAGACAGCCACATTTTTTAATGCAACAGTCATTGTGTTTTTCCTTTGATACCATTAACTTCTGTTTATCAGGATACCTTGACAACATTCTTGATTGAACATTGTCCTGAGGTTGAGGGCAACCATTCTACACATATTTTTGAGAGTTCAACAGTTTGTTCCATGTTTGGAACAATGCTTGTGAAGCTGAGTGGTGCTAACCAAATCCAAATGTGTAACTGATGATTAAGTTTGAGAGATAGTGTCCCCCTTCCATAGATTACACTGTGTTTCTGTGTGGTCCTAACAAAGGGTTTGAGGTTCTCAGCACAGACCCAAACACTTCTTCTCTATCAACAGTCTTCGATGAGGAGTCATTGGGTCATTGAACCAATGACGCATAGGTCATAGAGACATGGGGAGAGTTTCATAGGTCATAGAGACATGGGGAGAGTTTCAATATCTCGATGATTGAAATATATGATTGGGCAGCAATAAGATAGATTTACTTGTCATTTGTGAATAGGACATACTTGGACAATTGGCTTTATTATTGTAGAGGTACAAGTATTGTAAGATATTGAATAGAGCTGCAGCCAGTTCTGGAGCAAAGACCTTTAACACTGCCACTGGGATGTGACTGATCCCACCACCTTTGCAGCGTCTAGAGCCCTCAGCTGCTTCTTGAAATCATGAAGGGTGAATGTAAAGGAAGAATGAGACAACCGTGACTGACAAGGGACATCAAAAACACCATAAAAGCAAAAGATATGGCATACAATATAAAAAAAATTAGTGAGAAGCTAAAGGGTTGGGAAAGTTTTAAAAAGCAACAAAAGGGAATTAAAAGAAGCAATAAGGAAAGAAAAGATAAAATATGAAGATAAGTGAACCAATAATATAGATTCATTTTTCAGGTCTACAGTATAAAGAGCAAAAGAGAAGCAGGAATGTATATCAGACTGCTGGAAAATGTTCAAGAGGTAGTAATAGCGTCAACGAAATAGTGGACAAACTCACTAAGTATTTTCATCAGTCTTCTCTGTGGAAGACACCAACAGTATGCCAGAAATTCAAAGGGGTCAAGGGCAGAAATGAGTGAAGTTGCTCTTATTAAGGAGAACATGCTTGGGATGTTGGAAAGTCTGAAAGTAGATGAGTCACCTAAGGTTACACTCAGGGTTCTGAAAGAAGTAGCTGAAGATACAGTGGAGGTATTAGTAGTGATCTTTCAAGGATCTCTAGATTCTGGAATAGTTCTGGAGGACAGCAAAATTGTAAATGTCTCTCCACTCTTTAAGGGGGGAGGGAAAAGTTGGGAAATTACAGGCCAGTAAGCCTGACTTCAGTGCTTGGTCCATTATTAAGAATGAGGTTTCAGGGAACTTGGAGACCAACAATAAAATAGGCCAGAGTCAACATAGGTAGCTTAATGAGGAAATTCGCCTGACAATTCTGTTGGAATTATTTGTGGAAATAACCATAGTACCATAAAACCATAAGATATAGGAGAAGAATTAGGCAAGTTGGCTCATTAAGTCTGCTCTGTCATTTCATCATGGCTAATCCAATTTCCCTGAGCCCCAAACACTTGTGTCTTCCACGTATCTCTTCATGCCCTGACCAAAAAAGAATGTATCAACCTCTGCCTTAAATAAACATAAAGGTTTGGCCTCGACAGCTGCATGTGGCAAAGAATTCCACAGAGTCATCACTCTCTGGCTGAAGAAATTGGAGTGTACACCATCTGGTCCAGGTGACTTATCTACCTTTCAGGTTCTGAAGAATCTTCTCTCTAGTTATGGTAACTTCACACTCTTCATGACTGTGCCACACAACAGTTGATGTAGGAATAGAATGAGATGGAGGATAAATGCATGGCTGTGGGACTGGAGCAGGGGGCAGGGATTCAGATTTCTAGATCATTGGGGCATCTTCTGGGGCAGGTGTGACCTGTACAAAAAGGATGGTTTGCACTTGAATCTGAGGGGGACAAATATCCTGGCGGGAAGGTTTGCAAAGGCTTTTGGGGAAGGTTTAAACTAGAATTGCTGGGGGGTGGGAATGGAACTGAACTGAAGTGATGGAGGAAAGGGAGGTTGACTCACAAATAGAGAAAGCTCAGAGACAGTGCAAAAGGGACACCAATGGTTTGAGATGTGCCCATTTTAATGCGAAGAGTATTATGAATAAAGCGGATGAGCTTAAAGTGTGGATCAGCACTTGGAGCTATGCTGTTGTGGCCATGACAGAGTCTTGGATGGTGCAGCGGCAAGAATGTCTACTTCAAGTGTTTCAGATGTTTAGATGTTTAGAAAGGACAGTGAGGGAGGCAAAAGAGGTGGGCGTGTGGCACTATTGATCAGCAACAAAAAAGAAGGAAGTCACAGAGGGGTTGTCTACAGAGTCTCTGTGTGTGGAAGTTAGGAATAGGAAGGGGTCAAAACTCCACTGGGTGTTTTTTATAGTGTCACATACCCCGTAGGTATCTTGTGACTGTCACATGATCATGAAGTAATTGAGGCTCTGCTGGGCATGATGTAATGGTCTTATGATGGTGGAGTGATGTAATTTTCCCCACCAGTGAGAGGTCATGTGATGGGTTTTTTTCTACAGGTTATAAAAGGAGCACGCATCCCTGTGACGCAGGTCAGTTCATTTCTTAATTCGTCAGTGACTCTGTCCTGCTGAGTATTTGATTTTATGATGCAGTTTCGTTGTAAAAGTGGAGTTTTAATTTCTATTGTAAGAATTGTTGTGCCGGCAGTTCTGAAAATCGCTGCCAGTTAAGTCCAGTCAGAGAGTGAAGAATTATCAAAGTTCGGGAACCTGAAAGATCAAAGAAAGTTGGTGTTGTCGGCGGTAAAACTGGTTTGACCTTATTTAATCTTCATTCAGAAGGAATTTGTAACCTGCAATCCAAGATAGTCCCTGCTAAAGAGCAGAAATGACTGGAGCAAGCTTTCACCAAATAAAGTTCAGTGTCTTTAAGCTGTTTTATTTCCTTCATCATAAATCCTTTGGGCAAGGCATATTTTTGCTAGGATCAGCAGTAATGTCATGTAAGTGAATTTATTACTTCAAGGAAAGTCTCTCCTAACTGACTGTGTAAATCATTTGGACTTTTTCATCTACTACTTTAAAGAACTGAGTTCGCATTTCTCATTTTAAGAACTGTTCGAGCTGCCATATAGTGTCCACTTCCGGTTAAGTTAGTCGTTTGTTTACTTTTAGGTTTTTTTTGAGCAGTGTTTAATAAATGTTTTACTTGTTATAAAAAACCTGTCTCAATTCTATATTCATTGTTGCCATATCGTAACAATAGACAACCCATTAGTAATAGGGATATCAAGGAATAGATAGGGAGACAGATTCTGGAAAGGAGTAATAATAACAGGGTGGTGGTGGTGGGAGATTTTAATTTCCCAAATATTAATTGGTATTTCCCTAGAGTGAAGGGATTAGAAGGAGTAGAGTTTGTTAGGTGTGTTCAGGAAGGTTTCTTGACACAATATGTAGATAAGCCTACAAGAGGAGAGGCTGTACTTGATCTGCTATTGGGAAATTAACCTGATCAGGAGTCAGGTCTCTCAATGGGAGAGCACTTTGGAGATAGTAATCACTATTCTATCTCCTTGCATTGGAGAGGGATAGGAACAGACAAGTTAGGGAATCATTTAATTAGAGTAAGGGGAAATATGAGGCTATCAGGCAGGAACTTGGAAGCATAAATTGGTAACAGATGTTCTCAGGGAAACGTATTGAAGAAATGTGGCAAATATTTTGGGGATATCTGCATGGGGTTCTGCATAGATATGTTCCAATGAGACAGGGAAAGGATGGTAGGGTACAGGAACTGTGATGTACAAGGCTGTTGTAAATCTAGTCAAGAAGAAAAGAAGGGCTTACGAAAGGTTCAAAAAACTAGGTAATGATAGAGATCTAGAAGATTATAAGGCTAGCAGGAAGGAGCTTAAGAATGAAATTAGGAGAGCCAGAAGAGGCCAGGAGAAGGCCTTTGAGGACAGGATTCAAGAAAACTCCAAGGCATTCTTCAAGTATGTGAAGAGCAGGAAGATAAGACGTGAGAGAATAGGACCAATCAAGTATGACAGTGAAAAAGTGTGTATGGAACTGGAGTAGATGACAAAGGTACTTAATGAATACCTTGCTTCAGTATTCATTACAGAAAAGGATCTTGGCAATTGTAGGGATGAATTACATCAGACTGAAAAGCTTGAGCATGTAGATATTAAGGAAGAGGATATGCTAGATCTTTTGGAAAGCATCCACTTGGATAAGTCACTGGGAACGGACGGTATGTACCCCAAGCTACTGTGATGTGAGGGAGGAGATTTCCGAGCCTCTGGCGATGATCTTTGCATCATCAATGAGGACGGGAGAGGTTCTGGAGAATTGGAGGTTTGCAGAAGTTGTTCCTTTATTCAAGAAAGGGAATAGGGATAGCCCAGGAAATTATAGACCAGTGTCTTACTTCAGTGGTTGGTAAGTTGAAGGAGAAGATCATGAGAGGCAGGATTTATGAACTTTTGGAGAGGCATAATATGATCAGGAATAGTCAGCATGGCTTTGTCAAAGGCAGGTCATGCCTTACGAGCCTGATTGAATTTTCTGAGGACGTGACTAAACACATTGATGAAGTTAGAGCTGTAGGTATAGGGTATATGGATTTTAGCAAGGCATTTGATAAGGTACCCCATGCGAGGCTTATTGAGACAGCAAGGAGGAATAGGATCCAGAAATGGCTTGCCCACAGAAGACAACGAGTGGTTGTACACAGGTCATATTCCGCATGGAGGCTGAGGACCAGTGGTGTGCCTCAGGAATCTGTTCTGGGACCCCTACTGTTCATGATTTTTATAAATGACCTGGATGAGGAAGTGGAGGAATGGGTTAGTAAATTTGCTGAGAGGTGTTGTGGATAGTGTGGAGGGCTGTCAGAGGATACAGTGGGACATTGATAGGTTGTAAAACTGGGATGAGAAGTGGCAGATGGAGTTCAACACAAATAAGTGTGAGGTGGTTCATTTTGGTAGGTCAAATATGATGGCAGAATATAGCATTAATGGCTAGAGTTTTGGCAGTGTGGAGGGTCAAAGAGATCTTGGGGTCTGAGTCCATAGGACACTCAAAGATGCTATGCAGCTTGACTCTGTGGTTAAGAAGGCATACAGTGCATTGGCCTTCATTGATCGTGGGATTGAGTTTAAGATCCCAGAGGCAATGTTGCAGCTATATAGGACCCTGGTCAGACCCCACTTGGAGTACTGTGCTCAGTTCTGGTCACCTCACTACAGAAAGGATGTGTAAACCATAGAAAGGGTGCAGAGGAGATTTACAAGGATGTTGCCTGGATTGCGGAGCATGCCTCCTGAGAATAGGTTGAGTGACCTCGGCCTTTTCTCCTTAGACCGACAGAGGATGAGAGGTGACCTGATAGAGGTGTATAAGATGATGAGAGGCATGTAGATAGTCAGAGGCTTTTTCCCAGGGCTGAAATGGCTATCATGAGAGGGCACAGTTTTAAGTTGCTTGAAGGTACAAAGGAGATGTCAAGGGCTAGGTTTTTTTATGCAGAGTGTGGTCAGTGTGCGGAATGGGCTGTCAGCGAGGTGGATATGATGGTGTATTTTAAGGGTCTCCTGGATAGGTACTTGGAGCTTAGAAAACTAGAGGGCTATGGGTAACCCTAGGTAATTTCTAAAGTAAGTACATATTAGGCACAGAATTGTGAGCTGAAGGACCTGTATTGTGTTGTAATTCATTTCATTATCTTGTACACCTCTATCAGGTCACCTTTCATCTTACATCGGTCTTAGGATTTACAAGGACGTTGCCTGGATTGGGGAGCATGCCTCATGAAAACAGGTTGAGTGAACTCGATCTTTTCTCCTTGGAGCGACGTAGGATGAGAGGTGACCTGATAGAGGTGTACAAGATAATGAAATGAATTAATCCTGTAAATAGTCAAAGGTTTTATCCAAAGGCTGAAATGGCTACCATGAGAGGGCATATTTTTAAGGTGCTTGGAAGTAGGTACAGAGGAGATGTCAGGGATAATTTTTTTACACGGAGAGTGGCGAGTGCCTGGAATGGGCTGCTGGTGGCTGTGGTGGAGACGGAAATGATAGGGTCTTTTAAGAGACTTCTGTATGGATACCTGGTGCTTAGAACAATAGAGGGTTATGGGTAAGCCTAGGTAGTTCTAAGGTAAGGATGTGTTCGGCATAACTTTGTGGGCCGAAGAACCTGTATTGTGCTATAGGTTTTCTATGCTTCTAGATAGAAGATTGGCTGACAGTAAGGCGACAAAGAGTGGGAATAATTTAGATGATGGAATTGATGGCTTTGTGGCCAAGTTTGAAGATAATACAAAGGTAGATGGAGGGGCATGTGGTGTTAAGTAAGCAGGGTTCTGCAGAAGGGCCTAAAGAGATTAGGAGACTGGACAAACAAATAGCAGATGGAATATTGTGTAGGGAAGTGTATGGTCATGTACTTTGGTAGAAGGAATAAAGGCATAGATTATTTTCTAAACAGGAGAAAATTCAGAAAGCAGAGGTGGAAAGGGCCTTGGGAGTCCTTATGTAGGCTTCCCTAAAGGTTGACTTGCAGGTTGAGTTGGTGGTAATGAAGGCAAATGCAATGTGAGCATTTGTTTTGAGAGGCAGAGAGGGAGAGCATGTTTCCTTTGGTTGGGGAATGTAGAACCTGAGGACACAGCCTCAGAATCTAAGGAGCTCCTTTTAGAACAGAACTTCTTTAGTCAGAGGGTGGTGAATCTTTGGAATTCATTGCAACAGGCGCCATTGGAAAACAAGTTATTGGGCATATTTAAAGCAGGGGTTGATAGATTCTTAATGAACAAGGGTGTCAAGGGCTACATGGAGAAGGTAGTAGAATGGGGTTGAGAGATTAGATTAGATTAGATTCAACTTCATTGTCACTGTGCTGAGTACAGATATAAAGCCAATGAAATGCAGTTAGCATCTAACCAGAAATGCAAAGAATAGTGTTATTTACAAAATAACTGTGAATAAAAAGTAAGTGCCTCAGCACACAAGTATACAAGTACAGAGACAGTGCAATATGGGAGCAATACTGCTTAGCGTTATGATGTGAGGTTCAGCAGTGTCACAGCTTCAGGGAAGAAGCTCTTCCTGTACCTGCTGGTGCAGGAGCGGAAGCTCCTATAGCACCTACCGGATGGGAGGAGAGTAAAAAGTCCATGGTTATGGTGAGTAGCATCCTTGACATAGCTTCTCCCCCTGCCCAGGCAGCGTTTGTGGTAGATGTTCTCAATAGTGGGCAATTGGGTGCCGATAATCTGCTGGGCAGTTTTCACCACACGCTGGAGTGCTTTTCAGTCTGACACGGGACAATTGCCATACCACAATGAGATGCAGTTGGTGAGTATGCTCTCAGTGGTACAGCAGTAAAAGTCCGTCAGTATCCTGGGATAGAGGTGAGCTTTCTTGATGCTCTGCAGGAAATAAGGGTGCTGTTGTGCCTTTTTGATCAGGATGGAGGAGTTCAGGGACCAGGAGAGATCCTCGGAAACGTGGACACCAAGGAATTTGAGGCTTGATACATGCTCCACTACAGCTCCATTGATGTAGGGGGACAACAAATCAGCCATGAAGGAATTGCAGAGCAGACTTGAGAAACCAAATGGTATAATTCTGCTCCTATGTTGTGTGGTCTTAGGAATCAGACTGGCAGGAAAATGGTATTTGTGATGGTGTGGATCTCAGGAGGACATAAGATGGTTCATCTATTTGATACTTCTGGCTGAATGATAGCAGTTCTCTTTACCCTGGTGGCTTACCACCACCGCCCTATCAGATGCAATTAGTAACACACATTCAACCCTGACCCCTGCCACTGTCTGTGTGGTGATTGCACATTCTCCTTTGGACTGCACAGATTCAGCATTCTGGTTTCCTGTCAGTCCTAAAGATGAGTAGGCTGGTAGATAAGTAGGTTGCTGTACATTTCTTCTGATTTGCAGAAATTTGATGGTGGTGGTATCAAGGAGGGACTATATGGGAATAAGAGGAGGATTAGCGTAAATGGGTGCTTGATGGTTGGCTCAGATGAGAGGGTGAAAAGCCTATTTTGTGCAGTTTCTCTCTATGATTGTGTGAGTTGTGGAGACTGCTGAAAATGGAGAAGTATTTGGGTTTGCACAAAGAACCTTAAATTGAGGAAGGGTGCTACTGCCTTTCTAAGTATCTGCCCACTTGTTCCGTCAAATAACTTGGACGCACCTATGGAAGTGTTTGTTGAAAATGTATTCGACTCATCATATGCTTCAAAATCCACAGAACTGAAGTAGAAGAAAGTCATCTTTGATTCAAGGGACTTCCAAAGAATAGGAGAAATTATCATTGTTTGCACTTCAGGAAATGATAAAAGTAATTTCCTAGCTTTTCAAACAAATTATGCAGAATGTCAATTACTTGTGGCAATGTTAGAACTTTTATTGGATTCTGTGTAATAATAACACATAATGGCAAGCCATTGACACATCTCAAAAAGAAATGAATGCAAATTAAATTGATTGCAGCATTAATGCCTTTTATAAATAAAGGATAATTAAGTTGCAAAGAAAAGCTGCTATTTTATGAGAAACAACAGAGAAAATGATTTATGTAAGGGGTTTTATAATATGAAGAAATACTGTAAAATATTTCAAAATCAAACATATAATACTGCAATGAGAATTGTATCTAAACTAAATATTTCTAACATTTCTCTCTGCTATAGTGATTGCCCCTGAAGAAAGCTCTGGTCCTTGTCCATCTGTTCTAACGATTGATCTGATACATCCCATCCAGTGAGTATAATCTTAGTATTTCCAGAATATTTCTCTAATTATATGTATAGGAGTTACTGTTTCATTGAAGATTGAATGGAGTAATTCATCAATGTTTGCTCTTGGGAATATTCTATCTTATTATGGAACATTGGCACAAATCCCATGAGTGCCTGTGTAATCTTACTTGTCCTTAGTGCAATACATACTGTACCATGTTACTTCATTTAAATTCAATTCCTCCTCTAGCTGTCTGATGTTGAGATGCTTTTCTGTGGCAGTGGTGAAGGTGAATGGTACAATGCTGTGAAATTCTTAAATAAAAGTAGTTGAAACTTTAAAAAAAAGTGCTGGTTATATTTTTTTTTAAGTATTGGAGAAATCAATAGTAATAAATTCAGAAGCTGATGCACTCCAAGGCTTTGAAAGAGAATAAATTGGTTGTCATCCTCCAAAATCCCATCAATTCTAGAATGGAGTCCTCTTGAAAAATGGCAAATAGGACCCCACTATTTAAGAAATGAAGGGAAATAGAGCTGAAGAAAACCTGAGAATCTATTCCTCGGGAAATAGTTATAGGGATTTAAGAAAATAATGATTGAATTACATAGTCAACATAGATTTATGAAAGATAAATCATATTTGACAAATCTGCTGGAGATTTTTAAGTTGTAACTTGAAGAATAAATGAAAGCACACTAGTTGTGATGATGCATACTTAGTTTTTCAGAAAGCTTTAGATAAACTGCCATGGAAGAGTTATTAAACAACTTGTGTGCTGAGAATTGGGGTTTATATACTAAGCGGATTGAGAAATGATTCATGAATAGAGAACAAAAAAGTTGAAATAAATGAAACAGTTCTGTGAGTAATGGGAATCAAGGGACAGAGCTACTCATGAGGAGACCAAGTGCAATGCATTTGAGTTGACTGATGAAGCAAAGCTCGGTGGCAGAGTAAGCTGTAAGGCAGACATTTTAGGCAACATTTTAAAGTGGTGGTATTTCACCAGATTGCGGTGTCTAGAAACATTGGCCACATTTTCAAGCCTTTTAGGACAGAAAGGAGAAGAAATCTCTAAAAAATATATTTTTCAATCCTCTTTCAAAGAGGTTTGTGTACACTCATTTGGTGAATATACTCAAGACAGAGACTGATAGATTTTGAATATAAATGAATCAAGAGATATGGGGCATGTGCAGTAAAGTGGAAATGAGATTAATGACCTGTTATAATCCAATTGAATGGTGAAGCAGGGCTGAATAGTCTATTATTACTAGTAATCTTGTGAACATTCCTTTAAATTTCCAAATTTCTTAATGTCATAGATGGGTCACTAGATAATTCTTGAATTCTGTAAATAATGCTGTTCACTTGTTATTGTTAAATATGAATGGATCAGTCCATAAGTCTTTTTTTGTGAACTGTGCTTTGGGATTTTGAAGTACTTGTGTGAATTTTCAAGCTGGCATTTTCACTCACTCACAATTGAATAATTGAATTGCAAGACACAAGTAGATCTTCATCTGAGTTCCTCTGTGAAGCCAAATTCTGAAGCACATTTCCAAGTCAAATTGTGGTATTGGGATTTGTTACATTTAACAAATGTCACAATTTAACAACTTGTCCACACAGCTAACAATCACATGATTCACATGGGTGAATCTTTTAATCCATGTTTTAGATTCCTGGTTCAAATGTATAAAAGTATTGCGATCATTGTCATGTTAAAGTTTAATTTTGTGAATAATGTTTATGTTTAATTTTCTGGATAATTGTTAATGTTTTAAATCTTATGTTTTACATCTTATTGCTTGTTCTACACATTCATTGATATGAAGAAGGGAAATGGTATGAAAATATTTTACTGTAGTAGATTTCTAGGGTCTGAGAGATTTATTGCTAACCTCAGCTTTCTGGCACAGAAGTATGACCTTTCTAAAAGGTCAGAATTGATTGTGACGAAATGAAACTTCTACCAATATTCTTGCTCAGATTTTGTTATAAACAAGAACTAGTCTTCACTTCCTAATATAAATTCAACCAATAATCAGTCTGAAGTTAAAAATACAGCATTGGAAACAAACAATACTCTACAGAACACAAGCCACTGGCCCACAGCAGGTGACAGGTTGTTCAAGAGATATGGCTTACAAAGTGAAGTGACGATGAGACATTCTGGTTTGCGTTAATGAAATGGAAGACAATGGGGTTATGTTAATTGGCCCACATCAGTCCAGAAATGGCAGCTACATTATTTGCATCATTGTTATATTCAGCACGTCAACCATGATCACATGATGATCAATTAATAGTTAAAATATTTGTGTACTCAGAGGCTCAGCCCACACATTAATTGTGGGTGTCTGGGATCTCTGTTCCCAGAAGCTTTTAGACCATTATGTGAATTAGTTTGTCTCAGTAAAGATAACTGAAATCATCACATGCAAATAATGTCAATTAGTGGCAAAACAGTATAAACATTAGGAAGAATTGGGGATTGCTAGAAATGACAAGGACAATAACAGAAAGATGCAACGACAGAAAGAAAATCTAGAATTTATTACTCAACCTTTGGTTTCTGCGATGGATAACTTTTTCATCTGCAACTCATTGGTACCTTCTTTTAGTTCATAAGAGTTGTACCTGTGTTTGGAAATTCTTCGCAGTTTATAAATCTTTTACAATTTGGAAATCTTCTGTAAATAAGAAATCCTCTGAGTTTTAAATGTGTGTTAAGAACCACTTGTTTAAATTTACGTGTGCATCATTAAAAATAAAATAAGCTGTGTTTAAGCTACATTATTAGCTGTAAGTATCTCCATCTTGGTAGGGATTGAGAACCCACCACTCAAATTGTGGGTATTGGCCGATAGACATCATTGTAGAGATTAGACAGAGAAGTAAGCTAGTCTACAAAGAGTGGGTGGATTCAATATAACCTCCTATGGTGAGGGCGCCAGTAGATACCTATATTGGATAGGACCTAAAATCTCCTTTTGAGTTTAGGGCTTTGCAGACAGTGAGCCCAATACCATCATATAACCAAGCAAATTGTTTAGTTTTGTGGTAATTCCTCAATTATGGATATGTAGCTGTGGAAATTGAATGGTTGATTACTTAGTTTTCTGATCATTTATTCTTTTACTTGCATTTTCTACTGATTCTGATATGTTCTTTAAGTCAACAGGTGAATTGATATTATGCATGGAACAAGAATTACTACAAAGTAGTATGATTAAATATTTTTACTGAGTCATGTGAGTCACGGTACACACTGTGCAACTTAGTGTGGCAGCTATGAACTGAGCCCACCGAGATGAAAGACATGCACTTGTGCTCAAAAGAGAGTGCCTTCTTCAGGTAGGAGTCTCAATCAGCCACCTGCGCCCCCGCCACATTCTTGCAATCCATCTGATATGGTACAGCTGTTTTAGCATTAATAATTCTGAGCTTGTCATGACTCTTTGTGTGACCCTTTGGAAGCAAATATAACAATTCTATAGTCGCATTTCAGGTGTGGTAATCTTGTAAGACACAGTTAAGCAGAACTTTGTGCTGAGCCACCTGATGTAAACATCTAACACCCTGCTATAATTCACTCATTGGAAAAGCTACAATATTGTGCTTTTGGCACAAGTGACTGAAGATGATATTCTTTGCAGGTTCTTTCAAGTTCCCTAGAATTTTGCAGAAAATGATGAAACACTGGAGAATCAATTTGAAGAAAGAAATGCAGTCAAATGAGAAAGTTTTTTGAGTTTATATTCTCACAATGAAGAGAGAAAGGAAGAACTGAGAGAAAGTTGAGGATCTGTAATGATCTGTACTATGATCTGTAATGCACCTGTTATTCTGAGTGGTAAAAGTAGATTCAATAGTAACTTTGGAAAGATTTAGATCTACTGTGCATACTCAGACTTTCAGGATATCTTGCTATTCACAAATGTGAGAGGCTCTGGATCACCCTACTGTTCATAACTGAGAAATGCTTTGAGATTTTGCAGTAGATTAAAGAGGGTTAAATTAATTTGTGAAAAGCAGGTTACACTTGAAGAATCTGGTTAAAAGTTGGGAAGCAGTGACTGAGTTGATATACAGAGCAATATCAATGGGTGTTACATCTATTGAGTTCCAAACAAGATTTAATAAGTTGATTTGCCTTGAGAAACCATTTACTAAATTTGAAGTTCATGCAGTTTCTATATTCCTACTTCATCTTAGTTTATCCAGTAAGATCAAGGATTTACCTCTAATCCAGTTGTAAGGAGGCTAATGTGGGAATTGAAGACTCTTTCACAGATGGTGGCTGATGGGTGGATGATTTGTGTGGTGATCAGTTTCTTCTACTGATTCACAGACCCTCTGGCATTCGGCTCTACAATTCAACCACCAGGGGCAAGACATGTTAAAGTGCCGGGGTTAGGACTGAGCTTAAGTTACCACTCAATGCACTTTAGTAAACTATTTAAGAACTTTTTAAAAGCTATTTATTAATGCTTTTTGGGAGGGTGATTTTAGATGCATATCATATTTTACTGAGTTAAATACTGTATGTAATTAGTTTTGCTACAATAAGTGTATGGGACACTGGAAAATGTTGAATTTCCTCTTGGGGATGAATAAAGTATCTATCTATCTATCTATCTATTCCTGATGCAAGAACAATGATGTTCTTCAAAGAAGCTTTGAGCCTTTCCTTGAATCTTTATTTCTGAGGGCTTGGTAATCTCTTTCCATGAGATAACTCATCATGGAGTGTTCATTTCAGGAGTCTGGGGTTAGACATGTGAGCAAGTTAACCATGTGAACTAATCTTGGGCTCAGTGGTGAGGAAGTTCATCTGGAAGAAGACACTTGTTGGCTTCTTTCCAGTGAATTTGACACTTTTTTGGAGACAGCATTGGATCATTTTTCAGATGTCTGCTGTAGGTAGCCTCCATCTCAGAAACAGTGACATCAGAGCACATTGCTGCCCACTACACCAGAAGCTTTGTGTCAGATTGAAGCTTCAAGTAGCCCTTGTCTAAATCAGCAAGACTGTGTTGATGCATTGAAGGTAGTCGTGAGTCTCAACATCAATGTCTACTTCACAATAAGTGGTGTGGGTTCTCCACTTTGATGGATAAACCAAGAAGAGGATTTGGCATGAATGGTGGGGGTCTTTGATGATGGATATTGCTTTCTTGTGGCAGCACTCCTTGTAAATGTACTTAATGGCGGGACCTCAATGATGGGCATGTTAGTCTGGAAGAGAACATTTATTTGCCATCATTTCTCTTAGAGAAATTACACAAACTCTGTGATCAAGGACCATTCTTATTAAGGGTGCAGAATAAAACAGGGGTGGGGGAATCTCATTTAAACTGATGAGTATTGAAAGGCATAGACAGAATGGACATGGAGAGGATATTTTCAATAATGCCAGAGTCTGGGACCACAGAACACAGCCTCAGCATAGAAGGGCATGTGTTTTCAATAGAGACAAGGGTGAATTTCTTTAGCCAGAAGGCTGCAGATCTGTAAACTTCATTGCCACCGATGATTGTAGCTAAGTCACTAGCTGTATTTACTGCAGAGTTTGATAGGTTCTTGATTAGTAAGAGCAACAAAGGTTGCAGGGAGAAGGCAGGATAATGGTGTTGACAGGAAAAAATAAATCGCCATGATGTAATGGCAGAACAGACGATGGGTTAAATGCCTAACTCATCTTCTATGTCTTATGGACAGATAAATAAACTTTATTTTGCTGATTCAGTGGTTTTAAACCATGGAGATAGCCTAAAGATTAAACTGGTCTAAAGTTAGTATACACTTATATGGGTGATAAAGGTTAAGAACCCTCATCTACAAATGTGATTTTATGCTGGGTGATATGTTAATTATAAATCTATGGTTAAAAGAATTTTTTTAAACAACTAATACTTTGTCATTTGATGCCAAGGCAGGAATATAGAATTAGACCACAGATCATTCATTATCCCATTACATGGGGTTGAGGGAGTCACCTATTTATTTGTCTGCTGTACCCTTGGGGTGACTTCCTCCCTGTAGCTCCTGTCTATCACTGCTTCACTTTCCCTAACAAGCCAAAGGTCATCAAACTGCAGCTCCAGTTCCCTAACACAGTCTCTAAGAAGCTGCATCTCGATGTACCTGGCGCAAATGTGGCCATTGGGGAGGCTGAGAGTCTCCTGGAAATCCCACATCTGACACCCAGAACACAACATTGGCTCTGTAGACATACCACTAATCTCTCAAGATTTAAATAAGAAATAAGGAATTAACTTACCTACTTACTTTGCCTCTGGCTGTTCTCGCTGAAGCCCTGTTGAGCCAAAGCCTTACTACTCTACCTCAGATGATTGCGATGACGACAGCTCCCATGATAACCCCTCCACTAGGTGGTACCTCTCTTTTATAGATGTGGGAACGCTCCTGTTGCTTCTGTGCGGTACTCCAATCAACAACGCCCATTGAAAAATTTGCTGCTTTTCAAGCTTTTTGTCGGAACTGTGCAGGAATGCTCCTGTTGTGCCTGTGCAGTACCCCAATCACAGTACTCCAATCAACATAGTACTCTAATTGGATGGTTTGATCTAAGCACTGGAGCACCAAAAAATGAGCAGAACAACCTCTTCTGAATTATAAAATCCAATGGTTTTCAATAAGATGCACTTCATGTTTTACTTTGCATGGCTAGTGAAAAGTTATCACAGATGACAAGTAATACTTGTTACCAAGGGATAGCAACATGACAGGTTCCATTCTTCAGTTGACAACTATTCTGCACGGACGATTATTAGTGGGACTTGCTTGTCACAACATTTTGATGTGTGAGCTCAGATGCCTAACAAACATCTTATTGTTTTCCATTAATTTTTATATCATAGCAACAGAAAACCTGAAGATGACAGTGCAATGCACAAAAATCTGAACTTCCATCAACTTGTGCTCATTTTTTTCCTGAGATGAATTCTTAAAAAAAAGTGGATCCATCAGGCAGTGAACATTGTTGTAAAAATAGGTCAAAAATAACTATATTGCATAGACAATATATTGATTTTCAAGCTTTGAATAATTTACAACCTATTCAAATATAATCTAATATAGCGGTTTTTCAATCAATGTTTTATTTCTTCTACAGTCAAAATGAATACTGACTCAATGGTCAGTTTTGATTTTCAATGGTATTTAATTTTGCATTGAAGATGTTATTTAAAAAATGTTAGTTCCTTTAGAAGTTTAGGCCAGAATTTGTTGTAAGAAGACCACAACCTTGTCATCGGGTTTGGAGGATTATTCGCTTCAATGACTTAGAGTGCTCTGTTGGCTGGAGTCAGAGCTATATGCTTTGGCTCTTGGTAGGTTCACCCGTGCCAAACAGGTCAAAGGTCGGACGTTAGACTGAAAGTGATCCACTGATCCTCCAGGTTTGTGGGGGGATGGGTTCAGCTCTGAGATAACAACCCTGACTGGTAAAACAAAGCTGTTATGGATACAGCAATGAAGATTCCTCTACGTCTGAGTGTGACGGTATTCCTGAGTCTCCACCCGGGACTTGTACGGCTGACAGTAATAAAAGCTAAGTTACTGACATGATGAAGGACACCACGAGAGATGGAGGATCTTCAATGCTGCCCTAAATGCTAGTGGTGTAATGGGCAGTACGTTATAGTTAACTAAGTAAATGATATAATTCCTAGCCAGAAGAGAATTTCTGAGATGCAATAACTGCAGGCAATGAGTTTCTACTATCAAAGTAAAGCTTTGCTCAATGTTGTTGGCTGTGTCCGTATATCACCAAAGTTTGCAGCCTCACATTTGATTGCCAAATGTTGATACAATATCAATACATTACTCACCCCTAATACATTTCAAATGGGGAAAAAGGGGCATGAATGTCTGTAATCATGCATTTGTTTTCTCTACTTTCACTGTCTCTGTTCTTGAATGCACCATCTTCATTTTTTATCCTCTCACCAATCAGCTACTGGCCCTTATTTCACCCTTCGCTCTCACTTTCAAATCTAATGCAACACCTTGATCCAAAACATTGACAATTCCTTTCCCCTCACAGATGCTGCTTGGCCTGCTGATTTCCTCTAACAGATTTTCACTTCTGTATCTGCAGTCTTTTATGTCTCCATTTATTTGCTTGTTGTAATTTATTGAATTAACTGATCCTTTGATCCGAAAAGAACATTCTGTGTAAAGATCAATCATAATCAAGCAGTGGTGTTTTAATGGGAATATCTCTGAGCTCAACCATAATGCTTGGAGCCTAAGCATTTCAAAAAACTTCAGACTTGTGGAGACCAGGTTATTAATTTTGCTTGAATTTCATGACTTTGAGGACAAAGACTAAACACAGGAATTAAGATTAAAAAAAGAGCTGTTTAAACTTCAGCAAATACTTGTTAGATTCTTCTGTGTTTCTTCTAACAACTTTAAACATTCATGGAATCCCTGGTACCTCAAGGCACACTGGGATATTAAGTCTGGAAAAATTCTGTGAATGGGCCACTAAGCTGTTTTTGCTTACTAGCTGCCGAGCCTCATTAACACACGTGCAAATAATTGTTATAAACTCGGTCCGTTCAGTGAATTGCAACAGAGTAAATGATCCCTTGGTGCACAACAACACTATTATTATTTTATTATTGCTATGATGGGCAGTCATTTATCTCTTGAGCCTGAAGCCATATCAAGAATAACAAGTCATCTACTGTTATAAATATATGGCATCAATTTGCTTATCCTGACTCATGTATCGGAGACCACAGGCTGGAGTTTGTACAGTACCTTCAAAAGCATGTTAAAATAGCACTGCACAGGGCACCAGCACTAATCATGTGAGAATTTTGTTATGTATAAAATGATGGCCATCATGCATGGTAGAAAGTATCAAACGTCCTGGAGTAGGGACAGCAAGTGCAATTAACATTTTATGTCGCAGTTTCTGTCAGAACTCCCAGTATTTTAGATCCAAATAGCCACTACCAGAAGGGAAATTGATTGTTGATGAGAGGGTGATAGGGCATGGTGGCTGAGCAGTGTCTGAAGTTAGTCATGCAATGAATGGGACATGGCATTTGACGATGCTTCCACTGAACTTGACCATCAGTGATCACAGTGATCCACCTTATTGTACTGAGGCCTCCTGCAGTTGTTACTTATTACCTTCAAAGTATTGGCTTATATAGGCTCAGGCTCCCTCTGGAAGAACGTTGTATTCCCTTCTTGTCCTCCCCTAGGCCGTCAGTATAGCAGCAAGGACATCTGCAGTCTGGTCCCTTCCATGTGAATTTTTTTTTAAAACTAGATGAAAGCTGCCTCTACAGTAATTGCTTCTACCTGCCATTAAGAGGTGAAGGTTGGCATTTAGTGGCATGGGAAAGCTTTAAGTGGCATGCTAGCATCAAATTCACATTCACATTCACTTATTTGTCATACACACTTCGAAACATTTAGTGAAATGTGCCATTTGCGTTCCCAACCAACACAACCTAAAGGTGTGCTGGGGGCATCCCACAAGTGTTAGCACACATTCCAGTGCCAACGTAGCATGCCTTCAATGCTCGGCAGAACAATGCAGGACATAATAGCAATGAAACAACAACAACAAAGCAAGCTCCTTTTCTCACTCCCACTCACCCACACATACGGACAGTCCTCTAACCCCAGGTTAGGGCTCCAGGATTTCAGTCTCCAGTCTGTTGTGACATGTATAGCCAGTCAGCAGCCCAGAGCTTTGATAACAACACAGTTATCTGATCTTGCTCATAAGAACAGACTGCCAAGCTAAGAAAAGAAAATATTTATGGATGTGTTCAAAGCCTTCTTTGATAACTGCGCCTCTTCTGAGTTCTGTCTACATTAATGGTGTTGAGGCTGAAAGAGTTGATAGCTTCAAGTTCCAAGGAGTGAACATAACCATGAGCCTGACTTGGTCCAAGCACGTAGGCATCATGGCCAAGAAAACTCATAAACGCGTTTACTCCCACAGGAAGCTAAAGATATTTGACAAGTCCCCATCAATTTTTGTTGAAGCACCACAGAAAGCATTCTATCTGGATGCATAACAACTTGGTATGTCAACTGCTCTGCATGTGACCACAAGAAACTGTGTACAGTCATGGACACAGCTCAGCACATCATGGAAACCAGCCTCGCCTCTGTGGACTCTGTGTATACCTGTCACTGCCTCAGTGAATCAGCCAGCATAACCAAAGATCTCATTCACCCAGGACATTCTCTCTTCCTGCCTCTCTCATCAGGCAGAAGATATAAAACCTGAAGGCACGCATCACCAGGCTCCAGAACAGTTTCTACCTGTTGGTGTATTATTGAATACTTCCCTAGTATGCCAAGATGGATTCTTGACCTCTCTATCTACCTTTTTATGATTTTGCACCTTATTATTATCTGCAGTACACTTTTTCTGTAACTGTTACACTTTTTTTCTCCATTATGATTTTACTTTGTTCTCCTTCAGTGCATTGTGTAATGAACAGGATGCAAGACAAGTTTTCTATTCTACCTTGGTACCTGTGATAATAATAACGTTACAGGTTTATGATGTAATCTTACATAAATTACATAATGACATAATATGTCATTAAATTTGTTGTTTTGCAGCAACAGTTCATTGCTATACGTAACAATAACTATGAATTACAATAAGAAGCAAGGGGGCAGCACGGTAGAGTAGTGGTTAGCGCAATGCTTTACAGTAGCAGTGACCCCCAGTTCATTTCCTGCTGCTACCTGTAAAGAGTTTGTACGTTCTCCCCATGGCCGCATGGGTTTCCTCCCAGAGTCCAAAGACGTATCGGATGGTAGGTTAATTAATCATTGTAAATTAAATCGGAGGATTGCTGGGTAGCGTGGCTCAAAGGCCCTATTCCATGCTGTATCTTAATGAATCAATACGTGCTGTAAAAAGAAAATTTAATTAAATAAGTAGTGCAAAAAGAGAGGTAAAAATAGTGAGGTAGTGTTTATGGGTTTATTATCCATTCAGAATTTTGATGGTGGAGGGGAAGAAGCTGGTCCTGAAAAGTTGAGTGCATGTCTTCAGGCTCCTGTACCTCCTCCTCCTTGATGGCAACAATGAGAATAGAGCATGTCTTGGGTGATAGGGGAGTCCTTAAAGAAGGATGCCACCTTTCTGAGGCATCAGCTTTTGAAGGTGTCCTGGATGCTGGGGATGCTGGAGCCCATGATTCAGCTGGCAGAGTTGGCAGAACTGGAACCAATTCCGATTCCAGTTCCAGAATATTCCTCACCTACTATCTCTGAAAATGGGGAAGGAGCTTTTGGGATGTTGTTGAGACCTTGAATCCATGCATCAGAGGCACACAAAAACTATGTGTAAATGGCAGAAGTGATGCACCATTTCATTTACCTTCCTCTCAAGCAAGTCCTGCTTCGCCTGGAAGAGTTTTCATTGCCCATATTGTTTCATTTAGAAGCTATGCAATTTAACCTCCTCTCTCTTTACAGGATTTTGCTAAAGTCTAGCCGAGTTATCTTGCTGATTACATGCTATTAATACCCATTAGTCTCCCAGCACACAATTTAAATGATTTGTGTTTTATAGTATTCTGAAACTGAAGGGTGACCATATAGAAGTGTACGACACCATGAGGGCATAGATAACGTGAATAGCCACAGTCTTTCTCCAGAGTTTAAAGCCAGAGGGGGCATGATCAAAGTGAAAAGGGAAAACTTTAAAAGATTCACACAGAGGTTGGTGAATGTAAGGACTGAGATGCAAGTGGAAGCTAGAGGCAGGTACAATTACAATATTAAATGACATTTCAGCAGGTACTGTATATGAATAGATAAGAATTAGAGCAGGAGTTCCCAAACTTTTTTATGCTATGGACCAATACCATTCAGCAAGAAGTCTGTGGATCCCAGCTTGGGAATCCCTGGTTCAGAGGGATATTGGCCATATGTAGGTAAATGGGTCTAACAGGTAAATAGATTAGTTGGCACAGAGAAGTTGAGCCGAAGACTCTTTTTCCATGCTGTATAACTCTCTGACTCAAATAGTTGGTCCAATAGCTTTTTGCTTTACAATTATCAATTGCCAATGTAGCTTTTATTTTAATTTGATTTTCACAAAATGTCACTGAAAAATCAACCAGCGTGATTGTGATCATGAAATGAGAAGCTACTTATTAAATTACTGTCATGCATTTGCTTAAGTCTGCAGAAACGGTTTAATATTGTAGCAGAGTGTACCTGCATCTGGTAATCTCTCTTGACTGGAAAGAAATGGAAATTACACAAGTCCTGGGAAGGCTAGCTTTGCTAAAGTATGTTAGGTAGTTTTGAATAATGAATTGAAAAGAAGAAAGAAATCAGTTAGTCTCCCTCTGGAAATCCTCAGTATTTATTAAGGTATGGAAACAATGTTCATTCAAATGGAATTTACAAGATTTAAAAATAGTTATTACATTTAATTCAGACAATATCCTTTGATATCCTGGCTGTAAGAGATCTTTTATCACTAAGATGAAATTCTTAGATTGATAATCATTATGATAAAGAGAAAAGGACATTTAAAAATAAAATCACAACTGGACAGGAAGTAATATAAACAATTTGTAAAGGAATCCAGATTAGAATCAAAACTGTTGAGGAAAACAGTGAATGAACAATAGGGAATCTTCAAGGCAAGGGTTAATCACAGACCAGACACATTCCCTTACTGGAGAAAATAATATCCGTAACTAAAATTGACCCAGTGACTAAAGATAAAGAGATCAAATGGAATGGAAAAAGCAGTTAAGTAATAACTTTGCTAATCATAATACGGAAGGGACACATCTGTATACAAGAGCTCTGGGAAAAATCAAGCAGAGGATTAACAAGGGCAGAGGCAAAAAACCAGTCAATAATGTAAGAAAATGCAGAAGTCATTATATAGACATATAAATCATGTAAAAAAGCCAAGATATGCTTTTGTGAGCATAGCTGAAATATTAAATGTGCACCTTGTATATATTGTCTCTAGAAAACTGAATATTGTCAATGTCACAATAAAGAATGTGTAGAAATCCAATATGATAAAAATAGATACTGAATAGATACTTGAAATATTGATATTACTCAAGATAGAAAATTTATCAGAGCTAGATGCATCATAGTTTGCTGAAGG
Organism: Hypanus sabinus; assembly: GCF_030144855.1. Taxonomy (NCBI): domain Eukaryota; kingdom Metazoa; phylum Chordata; class Chondrichthyes; order Myliobatiformes; family Dasyatidae; genus Hypanus; species Hypanus sabinus. The sequence continues at coordinate 122,396,267 of NC_082714.1, read as the reverse complement.
GAATAAAGATGGATAATCCCTCTACTTTCCCAGGAGGCTAAATATATTGGCATGCCCCCATTGACTCTTAGCAACTTTTATTGATGCACCAGTTGTAGCATTCTATCTGGATGCATAATGACTTGGTACGGCAACTGTTCTACACATGACCACAAGAAGCCACAGGGAACTGCGGACATAGCTTAGCACAGTCTCCCCTCCTTGGCGGTGTCTACACTTCTCGCTGCTCCAGTAAAGCAGACAGCATAATCAAAGACACCTCCCACCCTAACATTTTCTCTTCTTTTCCCATCAGGCAATAGATACAAAAGTATAAGGACTTGATCTGTATGGACAATATGCAAGACAAACTTTTCCTTGTATCTTGATACATGTGACAATTATAAGCCAAAACCAATACCAATAATCTTGTGCCATGATCTTCTAACCTCCTTAAATAAGGGAGTTGTGCCTGAGTATTGGTAAATGTAAAGATTACACCTCTGTTTAAGGAAGACTAAACTCGATAATCATCAGTCCATCACTGTTACAATATTAAAGCTGGAGTCAATATACAGAGATGTATCTAACTGATATTTTAAAGCCTGAATTATCAGATAAAAGCCAACTTGAAAAGCTTAATGGTAAATCATGTATGATTTATGATTGTTGTCTTTGCTATGACAGCAGGGATTATTAATTAAAGACATTGCAAGCTTACCTTTTATATGTATTTGTGAAGGGATTTGATAAAGTACTATTTTATCAAAAACATATAGAAATGATGTGATTAAAATAGTGACACTATTCTTATCAATAGTGACATGGATGAGAATTAGTAAGTAGAAAACCAGAAGTAGTAGTGAAGTAGTAAAAGATCACTAACTCGACAGGAAGAGATTCTGTTTAATTCACACTTTAAAGTAATTATTAAAGCCTTGGTAATTTTTTTTTTCCACAGGATGACCTGAATCAATATGGGATTTTTCAGGTTCCATCTGGACAGTTACCCTGTTTGTTACTGAGAATGGAAAATCCTGCAACGTTGCTAAAGTATTTTCTGTGACATAACTGACTTTGTGTACTGCACCAGTATTTTAAATAAAACAGTTACTTTAATAAAGTGTCCCAATTTAAAATTTATCTAGCTAATACTTAAAATTTTTGAAATCTCATTTTAAAATTCACTGTATGTTTTTTGCAAGACTGTTGACAACAGAAACTACATACATGATCTTGATACTGAGCATTGAAAGGGTTCAATTTATGAGAACAACATTAGCATGGTATGCTGGCCTTTGGCCTAAATAAAGTGTGTTGTAGTATAGATATTATTAAACATCCCAGAGATACCAGAAGACATATGTTCCCTTCCTTGAGAAAATGCAATTACAGTCAAAGATTATTTGACCAACATGTTATACAGCCAGGTAATATTTAAAATTTTAGATACTGTACAAGAGGAGGTTGAGAGGAGTGAGGAGCTTCATAAACAATCAGTCCATTTTGGACTTTCATAAGTACAAACTCTGGCTTTGTGTATGAACCCCAGTAACCGTGGTTACTGAGAGACGGGAGGCCATGAAATTGTGTCCCAGAATGATTAGCAACTTTTAAGAGGGTTGGTGGGAAAGAGAAAAGGAGATCAAATAACATTTTGATCTGAGATTTAACACAGGTTCTTTGAGATTCAGTTCATTTCTTTTTCCATTTTTGCTGAATTGAAGAAAAATCAATTTTGAATGTTGGACTGTGCAGGTTACAAATTCAGCATCTGAGATTGAATTGTTAAAGAATAGACGACTGAAAATCTATAGCCCTTCACTTGCTTGCCTGCTATAAATGCACTGTCTGAATAAATGGCAATCAAATAAACACAAACTCGGTCAGGACCCTGGAGATTCGTGTCTTAACATCGCACTGAAGGATTTTTTAAGCGTGATGCAGTGGAAGCTACAAATTCCAGCTTGATGAATTATGGGAAATGAGCCAGGTTTGCACATGACCTAGATTCCCTGAAAATGAGTCAATTATTTTCCCACAAACATTTCAGCACCCTTACATAAAGTAGGAGCAAACTTTTCTTCTGACCATATAGGAAGTACCTTGCACCTGGCAATGGAGTTCATGGCAAATCATAGCAGGTTAGGCCACTGCTAGTAGGTATCTGCCAATGGTACATACAGTACAAGAGTAAATCTTCTTAGATACCCGAAAGTCTCAAGAGGTACATATAAGAATTATTACATGTTCCACCCTTTATGCCAAAACACAGTATTAACCAATATTTGTACAATCTCAGACTCCTCTTGCTGCTTGTAATAAGAGAAGTGGTGATTTCATGATGCAATTTGCATATATGTGATACTTAGCCACAACCTTTCCTTAAAATGGAAAATTGTACTTGTCATTCTGTTATTTTAAAAAGGTGAAAGTGAGGAAAGCAAATTGTATTTCAGTTGTCTTGATGACTTTAATAGAAGAAAATTGCTAAGTACTTGAGAAATATCACAGAGACCCAGCATAGATTACTAAAATGAAAATCTTAGCTGAAAATCATAAGATACATGTTTTTAAAGAGGTGTCTATAGTTACGGACAATGAAATATACCATATTTACCAGGATGAAGGGTCTTGACCCAAACATTTTAACTTTCATAGATGTTGCCCGACCTGTTTGAGTTCCTCCAGTAGTTTGTGCTTCATATATTCTTTATTTTTGATTATCAGTTCTAACCTGTTTTGATGTAGCACAATATGAAAATTCAACTCATCAAAGTCACTTGGCTAACACAATTCTCTTACCAATACTCTGTGAGAAATTATTAAAATTTATGAAATCATCTAAATTGTTTCCTGCATGTGGAGCATTTGTAACAAGGTGGATGAATTGAAAGTGCAGATAGTTATTAATGAATATGATATAGTTGGGATCACAGAGTCATGGCTCCAGGGTGACCAAGGATGGGAGCTCAACGTCCAGGGATATTCAATATTCAGGAGGGATAGACAGGAAAGAAAAGGAGGTGGGGTAGCATTGCTGGTTAGAGAGGAGATTAATGCAATATAAAGGAAGGACATTAGCCTGGAGGATGTGGAATCGATATGGGTAGAGCTGCATAACACTAAGGGGCAGAAAACGCTGGTGGGAGTTGTGTACAGGCCACCTAACAGTAGTAGTGAGGTTGGGGATGGCATTAAACAGGAAATTAGAAATGCGTGCAATAAAGGAACAGTAGTTATAATGGATGACTTCAATCTACATATAGATTGGGTGAACCAAATTGGTAAGGGTGCTGAGGAAGAGGATTTCTTGGAATGTATGCGGGATGGTTTTCTGAACCAACACTTTGAGGAACCAACTAGAGAGCAGGCCATTCTAGATTGGGTATTGAGCAATGAGGAAGGGTTAGTTAGCAACCTTGTTGTGCAAGGCCCCTTGGGTAAGAGTGACCATCATATGGTGGAATTCTTCATTAAGATAGAGAGTGACATAGTTAATTCAGAAACAAAGGTTCTGAACTTAAAGAAGGGTAACTTTGAAGGTATGAGACGTGAATTAGCTAAGATAGACTGGCAAATGATACTTAAAGGGTTGACGGTGGATATGCAATGACAAGCAATTAAAAATCGCATGAATGAACTACAACAATTGTTCATCCCAGTTTGGCAAAAGAATAAACCGGGAAGGTAGTGCACCCATGGCTGACAAAGGAAACTAGGGATAGTATCAAGTACAAAGAAGAAACATATAAATTAGCAAACAAAAGCAGCACACCTGAGGACTGGGAGAAATTCAGAGACCAACAGAAGAGGGCAAAGGGCTTAATTAGGAAGGGGAAAAAAGATTATGAGAGAAAGCTGGCAGGGAACATAAAAACTGACTGTAAAAACTTTTATAGATATGTGAAAAGAAAAAGATTGGTCAAGACAAATGTAGGTCCTTTACAGTCAGAAACAGGTGAATTGATCATAGGGAACAAAGGCATGGCAGACCAATTGAATAACTACTTTTGTTCTGTCTTCACTAAGGAGGACATAAGTAATCTTCCGGAAATAGTAAGGGACCGAGGGTCTAGTGAGAGGGAGGAACTGAGGGAAATACATGTTAGTAGGGAATCGGTGTTAGGTAAATTGAAGGGATTAAAGGCAGATAAATCCCCAGGGTCAGATGGTCTGCATCCCAGAGTGCTTAAGGAAGTAGCCCAAGAAATAGTGGATGCATTAGTGATAATTTTTCAAAACTCCTTAGATTCTGGATTAGTTCCTGAGGATTGGAGGGTGGTTAATGTAACCCCACTTTTTAAAAAAGGAGGGAGAGAAAAACCGGGGAATTAAAGATCAGTTAGTCTGACATCAGTGGTGGGGAAAATGCTAGAGTTGGTTATCAAAGATGTGATAACAGCACATTTGGAAAGAGGTGAAATCATCGGACAAAGTCAGCATGGATTTGTGAAAGGAAAATCATGTCTGACGAATCTTATAGAATTTTTTGAAGATGTAACTAGTAGAGTGGATAGGGGAGAGCCAGTGGATGTGGTATATTTAGATTTTCAAAAGGCTTTTGACAAGGTCCCACACAGGAGATTAGTGTGCAACCTTAAAGCACACGGTTTTGGGGGTATGGTATTGATGTGGATAGAGAATTGGTTGGCAGACAGGAAGCAAAGAGTGGGAGTAAACGGGACCTTTTCAGAATGGCAGGCAGTGACTAGTGGGGTACCGCAAGGCTCAGTGCTGGGACCCCAGTTGTTTACAATATATATTAATGATTTTAGACAAGGGAATTAAATGCAGCATCTCCAAGTTTGCGGATGACACGAAGCTGGGTGGCGGTGTTAGCTGTGAGGAGGATGCTAAGAGGATGCAGGGTGACTTGGATAGGTTAGGTGAGTGGGCAAATTCATGGCAGATGCAATTTAATGTGGATAAATGTGAGGTTATCCACTTTGGTTGCAAGAACAGGAAAACAGATTATTATCTGAACAGTGGCCGATTAGGAAAAGGGGAGGTGCAGCACCTGAGTGTCATTGTACACCAGTCATTGAAGCTGGGCATGCAGTTACAGCAGATGGTGAAAAAGGCAAATGGTATGTTAGCATTCATAGCAAAAGGATTTGAGTATAGGAGCAGGGAGGTTCTACTGCAGTTGTACAAGGGTTTGGTGAGACCGCACCTAGAGTATTGTGTGCAGTTTTGGTCCCCTAATCTGAGGAAAGACATTCTTGCCATAGAGGGAGTACAAAGAAGGTTCACCAGATTGATTCCTGGGATGGCAGGACTTTCATATGAAGAAAGACTGGATCGACTAGGCTTATACTCACTAGAATTTGGAAGATCGAGGGGGGATCTTATTGAAACATATAATATTCTAAAGGGATTGGACAGGCTAGATGCAGGAAGATTGTTTCTGATGTTGGGGGAATCCAGAACGAGAGGTCACAGTTTAAGGATAAAGGACCGAGATGAGGAAAAACTTCATCACACAGAGAGTGGTGAATCTGTGGAATTCTCTGCCACAGGAAATAGTTGAGGCCGGTTCATTGGCTATATTTAAGAGGAAGTTAGATATGGCTCTTGTGGCTCAAGGGATAAGGGGGTATGGAGAAAAAGCAGATACAGGGTCCTGAGTTGGATGATCAGCCATGAACATACTGAATGGTGGTGCAGGCTAGAAGGGCCTACTCCTGCACCTATTTTCTATGTTTCTATGTGGAGATTATTAGCTGATGCACAGAGCATAGTCAATTTTCTTTTGCATCAGAGTAAAGTTGTGTAACTACAGTTTGGAGAACTGCAAAGAATAAGCATCAATTTAAATTTTAAATAAAACATTTAATGACACTAATTTTGTTGACAGCATCGATTTTAGTGACCGTTGTAAAGAGCTTCTTTCTCTATGTAATGAATTTAACACAATAGAAATACATTGTCTCTACACAAGTGAAATATTGTCCTTTTCTCTAAATAAAGTTGCAGCAGAATCATGTGATAAACTCCAAAGGACTACTAGCAACATTAAATCAAGATGTTTCTGTTTGTGAACATGCACTCTTGTTAAATCAATATTCAGCATATAATAGATTCTAATGACTATATAAGTCACAAACTATGGTAAATTGAGTTCTGTGTGGCTTACTGCAGTCAGCCACAGAGAGAAAAAAAATCCTGAGGGGACACTCACCCTGCCTTCCTTCACCTTCCAGGCAACCCAGCTTTGCCATTACGCAGAGGTCAAAGCCTGGTTATATATCGGAACACATGCACAAGTATGATGGATAAGAAAGAAATGTGATGAAAATAATGCTTTGAAAATAAATTCCTAATCCATTTTTGCAAAAGTAAACAGCGATTTCTGAAAATACATAGAAAATTTATCAGTACCTGAAGAATCTTTCATCTTTGGGCACCCAAAGTGGGATATTGTTTCTTTTTGTCTATCATATGTACAGCAAATATTTATTATTTGTATAAAAGTTTTAACAGCATGTTCATCAGTTTTAAAATGAACAGGAGTATACTAAAGAACTGAATGTATTTCCAAAAAAGATTTAAGCTCACCAAATGAGATTTTTTTAAATGTCGAAACCCCATCTCCCAAATTGCAATTAAAACGTAGCAAGCAATTCAGCATTTTATAGCTGCCAGTAACTTTCTTTTGAAGAATACTTTCATCTCTTTGTCCTTGGGCAACACTCTGTAGCTTACATTTTTAATCAGTCCTCAACAGCTTTGGTGTTGAGTAACGAGCTTAAATGAAAAACCAGCACACCGGAGCTCCAAATCCTGGGATTAGGAAGCCTTTGTACTTGATTCACATTTCAAAAGTATGTGACCATTCCTTGTAAATCCCAATCAATAACATTTCAATCATATTAAGCCATATTCATTGTGTCCAACCTCACGGAACAATTAACAATCTAGAGAAAGCAGGCTTCATTAATGAGATTTTAATGAACAGCAAATGTCCAATATTCACAGTATAATCAAAAGTATGCATCTTTTTATATTCTGTGTTAAGTATGCACATGCACAATTTTGTGAGTAGCTCAATCTAGAAGATGAAAATGCATGAATATCTATGGATTATAATCATTTTGTTAACTGTTGCTTTAGATTTTATTCACAGTCATTCTCAAATGTTCTTGTGTAGTGTTAATACACTCCTGTGAAATCTCCTTATATCTTTCAATGCTAGTATCAATTATCAGTGCCAAACAGTTCTATTTATATACCACACCAGACAGGAGCAGCACAGTTGTCAGTAGGTAGTACAACTATCAGATAGTTGTATAAACTGGGTTACATCCTGATCTCAGCTGCTTTCTGGGTGGAGTCTGCACGTCCTATCTGTGAATGTATTGGTTGCCCCTGAGTGATTCAGTTTCCTCCCACATCCTAATGATTTGCTGGTAAATTAGCTCACTCTGAGTGTAGGTAGACAGCAGGCAGATGGGAGTTGATGTGCATCTGACAGAGAATCATTTATAGGTAAGATAGGGAATGAGTATGATGGGAATGAGTTTCAAGCTGATGTTGTCTAAGAAGGCCAATTGTACGTTGTAAGAAAAATGAGAAGAATATGAAACATAACAGCTCTTTAATATAGTATTTTTGCTGCTGCATTCAAAGAAAGTAGCATTGATCTTTGTCAATAATTAACATAAATTTTCTAAAAATTCGAGTAATAATCCTGGTTATATAAATGCAGACATCTTAGTAAAAGGAGGATGGGAAATAATGTACTCTGAGATTCATCCACAGATTCTGTAGGATCTGGAGTCCTATCTATGACTGAGCTTAGAAGACAAAGAAGATTTTGTTTTTATTAAGGAACAGGATAGTCCAAGCTTATACCTTGAAGTTTGAAGATCGAGAAGGGATTTGTTACATATAAGATCTTGACAATATATATGTGGAGAGAATCTAGGACTGGAAGCACTGTTTAAATATAAGGAGTCAACTATTCAGGTCAGAGATGAGGCAAAATGTTTGGAATTCTCTTTCTTAAAGGCTTGTGGAAGCAAAGTTTTAGACTATTTTAAGGCAGATGGACAGATTCGTAATGTGCAAGGGCTGAAAGTTTACTGTAAGCAGATAGGAATGTGGAGCTGAGGTTATAGTAAATCAACAAAGATCTCTTTAAATGGCAGAGGCTCAAGTAGCTGAGTTGCCTCCTCCTGCTCCTAATTTACATGTGTGCTAAGTGTACAATTGTATGAATGCTCACTGGTGTCCATAAATGAAGCAAATGGATATTGTCCTGCGCATTTTGATAACTGGTGAACAATGCATCATTAGAATGTTAAGACCTCGGTTAATGAAACCAATCAACTGGATTTTAGTAAAAGTATTGCTTCAGATAAAATTCCAAGTCTTGAGATAATATCAAAAATAAGCTTTTCCAAACAAGAAACAGTAAATAGAATTTTGTTAATGCAATGGTTAAGGAATTGATTTTTAAATCAAACAGCTTGAGGCATAAATTGTTAGTGCATTTGTTACTATTACTTGCAGAAGGAATGCAGAGGAGGCAGATTTAGCTGTAGGTGCATAAGCAAAGCTGATTTGATAGCAACATTGCTATTTTATAACTTACCACTCAGTTAATCTTGATAGTGTGTTCAGTATTAGAAAGAACCACTCACCACATTATTCCAATCTTCCAGTAAGATTGGTGCACAGAGTTGCAGCAAACTCTCTGGGTCCAAACAAAGGTGTAATTGTTCATCCTTTGCATTTTTTTATGATCGTAAGACACTGCTAGATATTAAGAACATCAACTACTACAGGTCTACCCAAACAGTGGTGGAACTGGACTTGCCGTGTACCCAGCTGCTGCCACCTAAAGAGGAAGGCATCAGAGGCAGAGTGTGGTCTAAGAAACAGCACAACTGATAATCTTGAATGCTTTTCTCATGATCGGAAAACTCTGTTGGACATTGATAATGTAGAAAACTGCAAATCCAGCTCACTTCCATTGGCAAGGCCAAAGGTGAGGGAGCTGTGTGGCTTTGGTTGTTGCGTAGAACAGGCCGTCGTGCTATGGGATTGTCTGTTGCAGCTGCCCAGTGGTGGAGATGCCAGAGGCAGTGTGGCACAGATGGGTTGGGACTGGCCCTTCCTTATCGATACTGCTCTCCAGTGTTTGCTCCAGTGGAAGTCAAGCCGGATTGTGTTTGTCTGTGGCTGCACTAGCATGTGGTGAAGAACCTGCTGAGTGCTTGTTCTTGTAGAAATGTTGCTCCAAGACAACACACCATGCAACATTAATCTACAGCCCGTGATACTCAAGGACATGGGCTATCATTTTTTTGTGACAAAACAGTATTGTGCAAAAGTCTTAAGCATATATACGAACACGTTTGTATATAGCTAGATTGTCTAAGGCTTTTACACAGTACTGTAGCAATGTTATGTTGCACTGTACTGCCAATGCAAAAAAGAAACAAGTTTCCTGACATAAGTGAATGATGGCAAATCTGTTATGGTCGGGTCCGAACTGCGCATTCCGGTTCTTGATCCAGTCCGCAGACTCCGGACTCCGGGTCCTTCGACCGCCCCTTGTTTCGCCTTGAACTCAAATAGTCACACCTGAGGATTACCTTAGCTTGGTTGGGCTCAAGGAGGCGCACCTGATGCCTATTTGTTGGCTGTGAATATAAGGGGCTCTGGGATTGAGTATAGTTGGGGGGTGTTGTTGTTGTCGTCGTCGTCGTCCTGGCTTGGAGTGCCACTGTTAACGATGAGTTCTGTGAGTGAGTTATGCACTGTGCTGCTCTGTAGCCTGCCTGAGTCTTCCAGCTGCAGTGAATCTAGAAGTCACCCTGGACCAAGCTCCCTTCCTACCCCCCTGCCTCTGTTGGGTAAGCCAGGCCAGATTGCTGTTGCCTGCTGGGGGACTCTGCCCCTTCCTATCCCTTGCCTCTGATGGTTTGTGCCCCGTGACCTGCCCAGGAGCCCCACGATCTGCCCAGGCCCCTGTGTCCTGTCTGGGAGGTCCGGGCCCTGCCCAGGAGTTCTGCAGCCTGCCCAGGGGCTATCCTCCCGGTATTCCTAGTCCCAAGAACCCATACTCAAGCCAAGCTTCAAGACCCCTGCCTCTAGCCAAGCTTCAAGACCTCAGCCTCAAGCAAGCCTCAAGCCTCCAGCCTCTAGCCAAGCCTCGAGACCACCTTGGACCCCAAGAGCATCTCTGATCGCCACGGACTCCACACCTTGTCCTATCCTTTAGTTTGTCCTGTCCTACCCCCAGTACTTCAGTACCTGCTTCCTGCATTTGGGTCCAGTCTCACATCCCTTATGACAAAACCTGATCCTGTTGTGGGTCTCTATAGTGGACTGAGAGTGGGAAGGGGGCAGGGAGAAGGGAATCATGGTTGGGAAAAGGGGAAGGGAGAGGAGAGGGAGTGGGAGCTACAAAGCCATTCTGTAATAATCAATAAACCAATTGTTTGCACTCAAATTACCTTGCCTGGCATCTCAGCACTGGCTGTGTCTGCACCTGCGTCACCCCCACACTCTCCCCCGCATTAGGTAGTCCTTCTCTGCCACCTGTTCCACTCCCCTCCTGTGGCTTTCCACCTTGCCATTCCTAACATCCTTTGCTCCCACTGGATTAACAAACTTGCCCTCTCCTCCACATTGACAAATACATTGCAGTATAAAGGCCTTAGGCACCCTCGCTATATATATGTGCCTAAGGATTTTACAGAGTACTGTATGTTTTACCGCTATCAGAATTATATGTGCCGTATGTGCCTTGTGCTGTGTGTGACTGTTGGTACTATGTTTTGCATATTGGCTCTGGAGCTGTTTCATTTGGCTGCATTCATGTGTATAATTGAAAGACAATTTAACCTAAACTTGACTTGATTAATGGGATTATCAGATCTTGTTTTTTTCAGTAGAACAGGTATCAATATTCATTGATGTGCTGTATTATCTCACTGTCAAGTGAGTACATGGGAGTCAGTGAACATTTACTGCACAGATCAAAGCCATTTAGCTTGTCCAGTTCAAATCTAGTTGAAAGCTAGAGATCTTCACTATTCCACTGTGCACTCCACTGTGTGCATAATAGCTATGGATCTTTCTATTCTTGCCCCCTTTTAGAATTGTGCCCTCTGTGACAAAGTTGAGTTTATTGTCATATGCACAAGTATTGTGAAAGGTTTGGGGCTCCTCATCTAAGAAAAGACGTTCTAGCATTGGAGAGGGTCCAGAGGTGGTTCACAAGGATGATCCTAGGAATGAAATGGTTATCGTATGAGGAATGCTTGTTGGCTCTGGGCCTGTACTTGCTGGAATTTAGATAGACGAGCCAGGAACCTTTCGACAGAGTAGATGCGGAAAACATGTTTCCCATGGTGGGGGAGTTTAGGACAAGAGGGCACAGCCTCAGGATAGAGGGGTGCCCATTAGAAACAGAGATACAGAGAAATTTCTTTAGCCATAGGATGGTGAATTTGTGGAATTTGTTTCCACGTGCAGCTGTGGAGGTCAGGTTGTTGGGTGTATTTAAGGCAGAGATTGATAGGTTCTTATTTAGACATGGTATCAAAGGTTTGTGGAAGAAGTCCGGGAAATGGGGTTGAGGAGTAGAAAAAAGGATCAGCCATAATTGAATAGTAGAGCAGACTTGATAGGCCAAGTGGGCTAATTCTGCTCCTATGTCTTATGGTCTTATATGTAGGCACAGGGGTAATGAAAAATATACCTGCTGCAGCATCACAAACACATAGAATCAGATACACAACATTTACAAGAGAAAAAATAAGTTAACCATAAATTAGGCACAATTTGTACAAGAAAGAATGCAATTAGAACAAAAAAAAGGTCCATTGTAGAGCAAAGTGGTTACAGTTATACCATACTGATGGAGTCATTAGGGTTGGAGTGATCAGGGTTTTGCAGGCTTGTTCAAGATCCAAATAGTTGAAGGGAAGTAGCTGTTTCTGAATCTGGTAGTGTGGGGCTTCCAGCTTCTATAGCTTATGCCTGTTGGTAGCTGTGAGAAGGCAACATGGTACTGGATGATACTGACCTTTAAAGATAGATTGTCCATCTTGGGGCAAAACCTCATATAGATATTACTGATCAGGATAAGGACTGTGTCCTTGATGTATTAGGCTGAGTCCACTACTCTGCGCAGCTCTTGTGCATTTAAATTTGTACATGAGGTTGTTTTCTATTTGTGGTTAGTTTTCTCTAATGCCAATCCTCTGGTGATGTCTGGATAGGAAAATGAGTCAAAGTTCACCGAGCAGCACAAACCAGAACACTTCTACGAATTCTCAAAGCTGAAAAGCAATCCAAACATTTAACCACTTACACTAAAAACAGCATATAATGTAAAAGCTATGAAGTTATTAAATATGGGATGAAATACTTCAAATACGAATTAATACAATGTAGTTGTACCTTTTATGGTTTTAATCCTTAACTGTAACCTACTAGCCTATACTAACATGCACCTCACTCTGACCTGACTCTGCACTGTCAAACCTAACTGCAATTCCTTGCACATTTATTCTATAACTTTACATATTATTGACATTTAAGCAATAGGTTATTAGAACTCATCCTGACAATCTCTCGTAAATTTCTATCTGCAGGTTTCTGCCCGATGCTCAGGTTTTCTTTACTAAGTAATCCAAAAAAAGGCAATTCAATTAATGAAACATTTAATTCTGGTTGTAGCAACACATGCATTTTTACCTGGTTGGTTTTAAAACCATTCTAACTAACTATGCTGTCTAACTATTAGCACAACTAAGATGCTTTTTTGAGGAAAATTTCTGAGTTTGTCAGTGCTGTTTAGCATGAAGCTTATACAGTTTGAACGGTTTAGTGCTCATAGTTAGTTCATCTTATCAAATGTCTTCTGTAATCCATAAATGCTGCATTTATTAAATTTACAAACCTGATCGTCAATTAGACATGATCAACCTTGCCATGCTGACTTCCCCTATATGATTTCACAGTTGTCCAAGTAATTGTTAATTCTTTCCCTGTAACTGTTCCAAGAACATTTTTCACCACCAAGGTTAAACAGTGATAGACCCACTGTATATGGGAAATACCTTTGGGGCTGTTCAGGAAGGGAAGGCTGAAGGTGAGAAAAAGACGAAATGGAAAAGATTTGCAGCTCATTTGCTGTTTGTCGGCAATTTGTCAATCATAAGACCTGAAAGTACAGACTCTTCATTTACCAATATTCCATATCTCAGAAGAAAAAGAAAGATGTTACTTTTTAAATGGCACAGGTTGAAAGTAGTTCAGAAAGAAGTGATACAGCAAGCAATACAGAAGTGATACAGAAGTGATACAGAAGTGATACAGAAGTGATACAGAAGTGATACAGCAAGCAATTAGCAGGACAGTAAATTCAGGCTTATTGCAAGAAGAAAATTATCTCTGACTAAGTCACAACATATTACTTCTTCCCATTTAATCTAATTGATTATACAAACAATACTTCAACTTATGGCAAAAGTTAAACTTTAACTTTAGCCAAAGAGCGGTGAATCTGTGGAATTCTTTGCCACAGTTAGCTGTGGAGGCCAAAGGAATATGGGGAGAAGGCAAGAGATTGGGGCTGAGAGGAAAATTGTATCAGCTGTGATGAAATGTCAGAACAAACTTGATGGGCCAAATAGCCTAATTCTGCTCATTTACCTTATGGTCTATAAGTTATATTTTCTTGAATAAAATCCTTGCTGTATCTAAAAGGGAATGCTGAAAAATAAGTGAAATGAGAATATGTTAACTTTGACTCTGATTTCAGAGTTCAATACAGTGTTTTGATAGGAGAACAATCTTCGAAGTTTCAGTAGGACCACCAAACTAGCAATCCCCAACTTCTTTTAAGAGGTTTCATTTTATGCCAATAATGGAAATATCAAGCAAATGAAGCTATGAGCAGTTTTTATACGTCAGTTGAGCTTACATGCGAGATGTACGTAAATTTGTTTCATACTGTGTTTTCTTAAAGTACATGCTCAGCTGGTCTGTTGCTTGTCTGTGTCTGACATTAACCCCAACTGATACTGCCACCCAGTGGCTAAACCACAGTTTACAGCATCAAACTACAGTATCTTACGGTTTACTATTATGTTTGTCATATGGATAGAGGTGACATGACAAAACTAATAGTAAACATATTGTTTGCATCACACCCAGACAAACTGTTCCATATATAAGTACAGCGAGATAGTATTGAATGCCAAACATGATGACCTGATTTCATGATGCTTTAATGTTGCCAATTATTGTATGATCACTTTAGAATTTGTTTGTGGTTTATCATTGTCACATGTATTAAGAAACAGTGAAAGGCTTGTCTTTCATACAGTTTATACAAATCAAACCATTACACAGTGCATTAAGCTGAAATAAGGTAAAGTAATAACAATGCAGTGCACTAGTTATTTAATTTAATTTAATTTATTTATTTTTTCTCACCCCTTATGGTTGTGTGTATGTGTATTTTCCCCTCAATCTTTACCAGAGGCCTGGGAGATTGTATCCTTGCTGTTCCCAGCAGAAAGCTTTTCTGGACCAAGATCTCAGATGTTGTTCCTGGGATTTCTTGTAGCTACTCTCCCTGTCCAGGTGTCACAGCTCCAAGTGCTCCTATCACCACCGGGATTGCTCTGATTTTAACCTTCCACATCCTTTCTATCTGCTCTTTCAAGCTCTGGTATTTCTCCAGCTTCACATATTCTTTCTTCCTGATGTTACTGTCAGGATTGACACATTGCTTTCTTCTATTCCTTGTCCAGTGTTACTATGTCTGGTTGGTTGGCCTGTACCTGCTTATCAGTCTGAACTTGGAAGTCCCACAGGATCTAAGCTCTGTCATTCTCCACTACCTTCTCAGGTGTTTACTGTTTGGACTGGGGAGTGTCCAATCCATACTCAGCGCAGATGTTCCTATGAATAATTCTTGCAACTTGGTTGTGCCATTCAGTGTATGCTGTCCCTGCCTGCATCCTGCACCCTGCTACTACGTGTTGGATGGCTTCAGCAGATTCCTTGCACGCTCTGTATCTTGGGTCTTGTCTGGTGTGATAGACCCCTGCTTCGAATGCTCTTATGCTCAGCAGCTGTTCTTGCACAGCCATGAGCAGAACCTCTGTGCTGTCCGGGAGCCCAGCTATTTCCAGCCATTGGTAGGACTTCCTTATACCAGTCACCTCTGCTATCTGGCAATGGTACATTGTATACAGTGGCTTGTTCTGCCATGTCCTCTGGTCCTCTGGCTCTGCTCCACCCACTTCCATTTCCATATCCCAGCTTACTGTCTGAGGTACTCTTCTAGCAGGTTGGACTTAGCGGCCATCTTCCTGACATAATCGTGGATGTTTCATTTTTTCCAGGTCTGTAGCCTTGACATTTAAACTTTTCAGTTACTGATGTGCTTCTAACTAAGCATTTATATCTTTATGAATAACTTTTACCTATGTTACTTTCTTATATCTATCAGATACCTTTAAAAATATTACTTTGACATCCAGGCAACTGTCAAAAATCATTTAGGCATCAAGCACAAGGCCTTATGCTATGCTACCCGAGGTCTTCTTCCTGTCTTGAGCCCCTTTTCCTTGCTAAGTACCTGAGCTCACCATATCCAGAAGTATTGTAAGCATGTGTAGGAAGATGGGGACTTTGTGTGGAGGTACGAGGCACTGACCACACCTACGACAATGCAGCACCATCAAGAATGGGTGGAACACAAGCCAGCTTTCCAATCTGACAGGAAGACATCACGTTCTGTTATAATCAGAAGAAAAACATGGAGCCGGTGATAAAATGTGCGTACTTCATTTTTACCTTTAGTAAGATACACCCATATGATGTATTGGGATTATAGTATATGGCCTTCATGTGCTTTTACATGTAACCTGTAATAAACTAGGCAAACTATATAATACAACTACTATATAGATATCTACAGCATAGTAAATTTTAAATTGTCCCATTCAGGCCTAAGGTAATCATTGTGGAGGGCTTTTTTCTCTTGTGAGATAATGCCTTTCCTGACAAGGGGTGGGGGTGGGGTCACTCTGCTTGGCAGGAGAGACTTGAGTCAGTGAAACAATTTCAGGTTCTGGGGCCTTCTCTGTGGTGATTGTAGGATTTAATTCTGGGACTACAGGAAGTGGTTCTGACAGCTCTAAACATCTTTCTTCTCTAACAATTGATTCGGCTGTCCTCAAGCCAATAAATGAGTCATCTCCAGATGATATCAGATGCAATCTCCACTTTGTAGGAGAGTGGTCAAGTTCTGTCCCTAAAATTTCCAAACATCTGCTTTTGATCCCTCACCTGGACTGCTTGTCCAGCAGTGAAATATCCAATCCCATTGTTTGAGGAGCTCTTAATATGTTTCAGCTGTTTACCCTGCATATTCCTTCTGAAATTGAGTCTTAGAAGTGCAGTGTATTCTTTAGACTCTGAATAAATCTTTCTGCCAAGCCAATTGTAGCTGGGTGGTTCAGTACAGATGTAGTTTGTCTTATTCCATTCGATTTCAGGATCGTCGGAAACGGTTCCATAACGAACTGCGGTCCATTGTCACTGACTGAGTGTACTGGAACACCAGTCCTTGTGAAGTGGCTTCTCACCTCATCAACAATGCGCGAGGCTGTCATTTAGTTGGGAACGTTTCTGGCCACTTTGTAGCTGCATCCACTACTACCAACAAATTTGTGCCCACGAATGGTCCGACAGAATCCACTTGAATCTTCTGTCAAGGCAATGCAGGCCATTCCCAGGGATGGAGAGGCGCTGCTTTTGGCATCTTCTTGACATGTTGGCATCCCAAACAGCTCATGGCAAGCTGCTTGATCTGCCGATCTATCCCAGGCCACCAAGGTAAAGCTTTGAGCCAATGCCTTTATTTTGACCAGATCCAGATGTCTGGCACGTAGCTCCTCCACACTTCAGCTCTCAGCTTGGACGGTACAACGAGATTCAATCCCCAAATAAGGCAACTCCTATCAAGGGCAAGTTCTTCATGACACAGGTAAAAATGGGGGAACCGGAATTTCTGCTGCACATTCCAGCTATTTTTGGTTGCCATGTAGACCTAAGACAGTGTGGGTTTTTTTTTTCCCTTTGGATCATCTCTGCCATAATAGGGAGACTTTTGATTTGAATTGAAAATGGACACCAGTGGTTGATGATTCATGATGAGAAAAGACTCTTTCCCATACACATCTGGTTGAAACATTTTACACCTCAAACCAGACTCAAGGCTTCTCTGTCAATCTGTACATCATATTTTGTTGGCTATGATAAGGGGAAATTGTGCAAATGCTATGGGGCGTTCACTTCCATCGCTCATAACACGTGAAATGACTGCACTTGTACCATAAGATGAGGTATCACAGGTGAGTTTCACTCAACGATGAGGATCATAATGTATGAGTATGGTGCTTAATGACACAATTTCCTTTAGCTTTTGGAAAGCCACCTCTTACTGCTTTGTCTATTGCTATTTCTTCCAGATCTGTAGTAATGAGTTCAAGGTATAGAGCACAGTAGCCTGGATTGGCAGGGATCTATTATAATAATTCACAAATCCTAAAATGACTGCAACTGCAACACTTTCTTTGGCTTTCGGGCATCCATCACTACTTGAATTTTCTCAGCACGCTTGTGTAATCCTTGTGTGTCGATGGTCTGAACACAGAAAATCACACTTGTTCCATCATGATCAGAGCCCATAATTTTCAGATCTTTTTAATACTGGCTTGAGATTTTGGGGATATTTCTTGTCATCCTCACTGGTAACAGTTGTGTCACCCAGGCAATACTGAATTCCAGCACCTGGTCCATAGCTTTCTGCCAGAGTGCTGGTGCAGATGCTGCTCCAAAATGAGCTTATTTCAGTGATAGAGTCATTTGTGGGTGTTTATGTTGAGAAATACTTTGGAGTTTTTCTCCATTTCCATCTCTAGGCAGGCCTCGGCTTAGTCCACTTCGCTAAAGTGTCTTTCTCCAGAAAGCTTTGCAAAAATATACTCTATCTTGGGCAGAGGGTATTGATCTATTTTTAGTACTGGCCTGAGGATGTCCTTATAATCACCACAGATCTTGACAGACTACACGGACCATTGATGTTGCCCATGGGCTCCACTCAACCTTGTAAAGAATTCCTTCAGCCTCTATGCGATCTAGCTCACTGGATACTTCATCACAGGTGGTATATGGAATCAGTTGAGCTTGTAACTCTTGGGTGTGGCATTTTCATTAAACACTATTTTACCCTTGAAATGTTTTTTCCAATCCTATCCTCATCACCAGCAATACATTTAGTAACTCTATACCATTAAACTAATCAAAAGGAAAACACATAGCTAAAGATAAACATGTACACTTCATTTTCACTTTTAGTAAAGCTCACCCATATATCCATAGTAGTGTAAATGATGTATGCCATTTATGTACTTTTACATAGATCCATAATGAATTATGTAAACAACAAAGAATGCTTAGCTAAACAATTTATTTACAATCAGTCACATATTATTGAAATATTAAATACACACTTTTAATTAAAAAATACTTTAATGGTTTACCCCTTATCATTGCTTTAATAATCTAGGAAGTACAATACAATGAACTTGCATTTGACTAAGCAGCTTGCCAAGTAATTAGGATATTCTGAAATATGCCACAACCAATATATTGGAAATGTAGTTATTTGCCAGGCAGCCATTGCTTGTATTGCAAGTTTCCACAAATAGCAAATCAGATAATTGAACAACAATCCCTTTTTAGTAGAGAATAAAATTGGCCAGGCTATCAAGAGAACATGCTCTTCTTTGAAATGTGCCGTGCTCCAGATACAGCACTGCAGGTGATTAAGCTATTGCGAAGCAGTATTAGTGAGTTATAAATACAGTCTTTATTCTATGAGTGAAACAGGAAATATTGCAGCTTAGACTGCTACTGCCTTCAATGGAACTATATTTCAAAAGAAGGAAAGTATAATACATCATGGAAATATGCCCTTCAACCTTTCAAGTCCATACCAGTCCTCAAGCATGTAGTTTTACACCAATCCTACCCTAAAACATTTTATTCTTCCCATCTTCCCATCATTCACCTCTATATTCTACCATTCATCTACACACTAAGGACAATTTAGAGTGACCAATTAACCAATCCACCACAGCTATTTAGATTCTGGGAGAAAACTGGAGCACTCAGAGAAAACAGGGTGAATGTACAACCCCACATGCGAAGTCAGGTTTGAACCCAGGTTGCTGGAGCTATGATTCAGCACCACCTTTTGAATGCAACATACTTACACTATAACGTATTACATGTCAGAGGATGGATTTCGGTTGTAGCAAATACAGAAACTGTTTTATTTACACTATCATTATTTACTCAACAAAAGCTTTTGTTTCCTTCCTCTTATTAATCCATCTCAAATACTATATTCAAACCTAAAGGAATCTAAAGGTTTATTAGCAGCAGATGTAATTTGCTTCATGTACATGTAGAAACCTAATTTAGATGATAAGAAATAAATCAATAACAACACAATAAATATGCTCCCCATAATGTAAAAAGTCAAGTAATTCAATAATGTAGAATGGTTCACATGGTAACCTATCAACATGAATTCTGCATTTTACTGTCAGTATTTAGCCCTTCCCAGATATCAATTAATAAGAATTAGCATTGACAAATCACGGTGAGCAGAAATAAGTATTGTATTTACTGCAGGGCCAGAGAAACAAATGCATCTGCAGCTAAACATGCATTAAACAAAACTAAAATAAAAACTGGTAAAAATAAAACTTGAAGAAAAATCTATGACTCTAAGTACAATGCAGTAATTACTGGGTTTCAAATCACTGCAGAAGAAAACAACATTCAATCTGAAAATTGTTATGAATGTTGACATTTACTGAGAGAGGATTCATTTTCATTAATTAGCGGGTCCATGGGGAAATGTGTGTGGGTTTAGAATTAATTGGCTTGCTATTTGAGGATCTAATACAGACTTGGTAGGCAAAACAATCTCCGACTATGAATTAATATTCCATAATCAATCCGTGGCATTTTATACTTAAAATCACTACAGGCTATGCAACAACATAATTGAAAAGGACTTCATAAAAGCTTTGTAATAATTGATACAGTGGCGTATATTCAGAACAGGCTAGGAAATCAAAACAAAGAATCACAATTATAAAATTGTCATGAATTAATGAGACATGGAGTTCAAAAGAACTTTTTTCCACCAGGATTTGGTTAGAGCTATTTGTAGTAGTTACATGAGTAGCATAGATGGATTTAAGAGAAAGCTGGATAAGTATTTGTGAGAGGAAAGGTCAATGTAAAGGGGACTGATGCCTTGAAGTGGGAAAAGCTGGATCATTTGGGGTTCTCTTTAGAGCAGAACAGGTTTAAGAGGAAATCTGAAAAGGAAACTCCAAATTTGGATAAACCATTTTCAGTCAAAAAGACAGGCCTGTGTAATCTTGAAAACACTGTTTGAAAGAAAGGTGGAAGCCGGTGCTATAATTTCTTTCAAAGGGATAAATATTTTAAAGGAAAAGGTTAGACACCTGTGCTTTAAATTTGAATTGTACTTATTTTTGGCATTCTAAGACATTTCTCTATTTGATGAGAGTACCAAAGTGACTGTTCCACAAAATAAACGCAGACTGGGTCAGGAAGGAGTGTTCTGACGAGACTTGTTTGAGACTTCACTGATGTGCATTCCAGCTGCTGACAGCTTCTTTCAATTATTATTAGAGATGCCGCACAGTAGCGGGCTCTTCAAGACCAACAAGTCGACAGCATTCAACCACACCCTTATGTCCAACTACCCTACTAACCCGGACATCTTTGGAATTTGGGAAGAAACCGGAGTACCGGGAGGAAACCCAGGTGGTCACGGGGAGGATGCACAGACTGCTTACAGGTAGCTATGGAATTGAACCCAAGTCACTTGTGTTGTAAGAAACACAATAGAATTTATGAAAAACTATACATACGCAAAGACTGACAAACAACTAATGTGCAAAAGAAGACAAATCATACTGATGATCATTTTAAGGCAGTAAATAAGTCATAGTGAGATCATGATTGGTACAATCATTGAAAGTGAATCTGAAGGTTGTAGAGTCAACTGAGCAATGATGTGAGTGAAGTTATCTACTCTGTTTCAGGAGAGCGATGGCTGTAGGGTAGTAACAGTTCCTGAACTTGGTGGTGTGGTACCAAACCTCCTGCCTGATGTCAGTGGTGAGCAGAGAGCATGATCAGTATGGTAAGGATTCCTAATGATGGATTTTCCTTTCTTGTGGCAGATCTCCTTTTGAAAGTGCTCAATAATGGGGGGGCTTTGCTGTTGCTGGACTGGATGGAATTCACCACCTTGGTAGGCCTTTCCGTTCCTGGGCATAGATGTTTCCATACCAATCAGTTGTCATTTATGTTGCTTTGTTTTCTTTGCAGGAGGCAATGCACTCAAGCCTTGCCACAGTGTTGAGCATCCTTCAGTGATTCAGATTTGGTCCAGAAATGTCATTTTGCATGTGAGGTAACTTTCTGGAGGTTACACCTGGACCTTGTTTCCTTTCCTGGATCACCAGTCCTGAACACCACTGATCTAGTCCTCAGCAGATTGCAGATCGCTTCATCCATCCAGAGCCTCTGATTGGAAAAGATTGAATGATTTTGTAGGTGCACACTCATCCATGAGTGTCCTTATAAAGTTCACAGCAACCAAGGTGTTTTTATTTACTGTAGGTTCT
This sequence comes from Hypanus sabinus, assembly GCF_030144855.1. Taxonomy (NCBI): domain Eukaryota; kingdom Metazoa; phylum Chordata; class Chondrichthyes; order Myliobatiformes; family Dasyatidae; genus Hypanus; species Hypanus sabinus. Next base: position 122,374,497 of record NC_082714.1, on the reverse strand, counting down.
CTGATGAGTCCTCGACGTGGCCAGGTCCACTGATTTGCAGAAACCCCATAACCTCTCCTTGGCCTCCCATGACATGAGTTGTCACTAATGTGAATGAAAGTCCTGGGACCATGGAAGAAATTTTATGACCTCTCAAGCTATGTCAAAATTGAGCTGCATATGATTAAACCACACTCACATACACACCACCCCCCAACCCCTTACATCCTCTACCCTGTCCTACACTATCTCTCAGTCTCACACCAGCTTTAAGCTTCTACTCCACCAACTCTACAAAGGGATCAAGTTCCAAAGATAGAGTAATGAAAAAGTACTTCATTGTCATTCATCTCTTTCAAATCAAGGGGGGTTCTCAACACAGAAGAAACCTTCTCAAAGCAATGCCTTATAACATGGAAGAGATCAGCTATTAATCATGGGCCGAGGGACTGTGGAGGCAGCATTCACTTCACATCAAAGGCAAAAAAGAAACTAGTGGAGGAACAAACTCCATTGCTTCAAACAACTGTTGGGGGGGGGGGTGTTTGTTGAGGTGGAAGGATTGTGATTCTGTATCATGACCTGATGAAGGGTTTCAATCTGAAATCAAAGGTGCAAGGGAACTAGAGAATCTTTGATTGTGATTCTCTTGGTTATTTTGCAGGGGGAGACCACAGTAAGGAAGGCAAATGCAATGTTAACATTCATTTTAAGAAGACTAGAATATAAAAGCAGAATGCACTGCTAAGGCTTTAGAAGGTGCTGGTCAGACCACTATAGAATGCTTTGAGGAACTTTGGGCCCCATTTGTTGGCCCTGGACAGGGCCCAGAAGAGATTCACATACGTGATCCCAGAAATGAAAGGCTTGTAATGAACAGCATTTGATATCTGTGTCGGTACTTAGTGGAGTTCAGAAGGATGAGGGAAAATCACATTGACCTATCAGATATTGAAAGTTTTGGTTATACTGGATGTGAAGAGAATGTTTTCATTAACAGGAGAGTCTAGAATCCAAAAGCACAGCCGTAGAATGAAAGGATGGCCCTTTACTAAGATAAGAAGTAATTTCATCAGCCAGGGGTTGGTAAATCTATGGAATTCATTGCCATAGGGGGGCATAGAGGCTAAGTCATTGGGTGTGGTATTTGTCAGAAATTAATAGGATTTTGGTAGGTATGGGGTGAGCATTTCTGGGCTGTAGGTGGGAGAATGGAGTTGAAAAATATCAACCATGATTGAATAGTGGAGCAGACTTGAAGGGCTGAAGGGCCTAATTCTGCTTTGTTTACAGAGCAACCAGTCAGAATTCTCTCCAGTACATGATGTCATTCCAATTCTCCTCAAACTCCTAACGATGCAGAGCTGCTGGCTTGCTTCTTCATGACTGCATCAATATGCTGGGACCAAGATTGATCCTCTGAGATATTTTTTGCCAAGGAACTTAAAGCTGCTCAACTTTTACACTGCTGACCCTTCAATGATCAATATTCCTTTCTTATTATGTGTTTTTAAATAATTAATTTATACAATGTCTTAAAAATAAATTGCATTGAGTTTCATGTGTACTGCTCATTGCAAAATAACTATGCACTTATTGATAGTCCCTCAGTACAATTCCCTACCTGTGTAGAGATGCCTTAATTTAGATTAGGGACTATGATTTTGACGATTCCTGTAAGAAATGTCTCTCTAACAGAGAATCCCCATTAGCACACACAGACGAAGCCTTCCTCCTCTGCTCAGCTGGATGCTGAGAAAAGATATCCCCTCAGGAAACTTACAAATAAGAGAAAATTTTCAGGTGATGGAAATCTGAGCAACACACACAAAATGTTGGCGGAACTCAGCAGGCCAGGCAGCATCTCTGGAAAAGAGTACAGAAGACATTTCGGGCCGAGTCCTGTTGAAGGATGTCTTTTCTCTTTTCCATAGATGCTGCCTGGCCTGCGGAGTTCCTCCAGCATTTTGTGTGTGCCCCTCAGAAAACTTCATCACATTGCACCTGTTAATCTTCAGCTTGCCCCTCATGACCTCAGGTTTCACTTACAGCAGAGTGCAGTGTACAAGGTTGTGTCGCCTGCATCATGCTCTCTTCCTCCCCCCAAGGCTGATACAGATACACTCCTCTCTCTGGGTCTCTTTCCTGCATTGTTACCGTCTACTCACCCCACTTTTTTGGTTTGGTTCCATACTCTACCTTCCTTTTCTATCAGATTTCATAATCTCCAGCTCTTTATTGCTTCCACCAACTAGCCCCTCTTCCTGTTTTTACTTTTCACCCTGCATCCACCTATCACCCTTCTTCAGCTGGCTGTCTGATCTGCTAAGTTCCTCCAGCACTTTGTGTGTTCTTCTCCACCTATCACTTTCCAGCCCTCCCACTCACCTCCATATACTGGCCATCTCCCCCGCCGCTTTGGATCTGGATGCAGGATCTTGGCCCAAAACAACAACTATCCGCTTCCCTCCATAGAAGCTGCCTGACGCAGTGAGTTCCTTCAGTGATTTGCTGCAGGAACACAATGTTCGGCTTGTGTGGTATTTATGTGTGAATTGGTGTTAGCAGCCTTGGAAACCCTTGTCTCCAGGATCTCTTCCCTAGGACAGTGCTAGCCAGTGAAAATGTTCAGAAGTGGGGACTTGTGCGAGGTGAAGAAGATACAGAACTGCTAGGAAAGACCCTCTCCCCTCACTGTGTGCTCTTCTGTAACTTGCTTACTAAAAAACATCTTCACATGCTGACCAAGAATTATGTCTGAAAGATTAATCTTCTTCCTTTTTTTTAGAGATTCACAGAATATTCCCAGCTTTTTCTGTTTTAGCATAAATCGTATGTTTGGTCTTTTATTTTCTAAGTAATTTCCAATTTGAAGTTGAAACATGACTAAGACTTCATCAAACTTTATCCTCAGCAAAGGTTGTGAAACGATAAATCTCATTTTAAGCAATAATTCTGAATTACATTATTCAGCACCAAAAAAATACATCAAAGCCCATGGGCAGTGCTTTCTGCTTCCACGAAGAAAACGCATGTCAATTTTCAAATTCAAGTCAAGTTTCGTGTATATTTTGATCGGCATTCATCCCCAGGGTATACATGTCATGAAAGTTGGTTTTATGTTACAGCAGCACAGTACTTGACAAGTATGACAAACATAAATTATACAAACCTAAGTTAACATAAATTATACTTCATTTACACAACAGAATAAAAATAAACATTAAAAGAATGGGCGCAAGATTGGGGAAATATAGTCTGAGGTAGAATTTGGGTTTTCAGGTTGGCTCGAGAGCCTGAATGCAGTAGGGAGACGCCTCCAGCCAATACTGGAATATGAAGGCTTTACATAATTCAGAGCTGTTATACATGTACAAAAGTATCTAAGGATCTCAGCATTTCAATTGTACAATATAGTTATTAGGTAGAAAAAGGATATTTGAGAAAAATGGCAGTCATACTATTGGAGGAGTTACGTTTTAAAGGAAAGATGGTTTTTTTTAAATTGAGATACACAATGTTTCCAGATCCATCAGTTCTCAAACTCAGACAGCAAGGAAACAAGACTGGATGGATCACCGGGCTCACCAGAGGAGATAAACTGCCAATGGACACCAAGATCCTTTTACTGAGGTGACCATTGATATAACCTCATCGTTAAGATTCCCAATAGTCACAAGAGCGCTTTACTTCCACTAGGAAGGCTAAGCTGTTGTTACACTATGAATTGTTGGAGGTGAACATAGTGGAGCATGAACAAGTAGACAAATAATCAGTGTAGAGCAATTTAAACATCATCTGGCATTTCAAGTTTATGGTGAGAAACTGTATTGCCTAAAGTCTGTTTTCTTTTTGGCAAAACGTGGTCTAATTTCCTCTTCACCAAGAGTAGACTGCACAAGAGATCATTTCTGCATGATGTAATGTCAGACATGAAACTAGACTGGATACTGGCATGTTTTGTTTATACTAGCATGCCCAACATTTTCCCGTATCAGGGACACTTTGATGATGTCATTAGTTATGTAATGCTCAATGCTGCCCACACTGACATAAACTGAAGTAGATTCTCCCTGAATGGTTAGCAATGGCTGTTTTGTAACTAATACTTCAGCAATATTTGAGTAATTTTGTAAATATATTGTTTGGTTAAGCATTTGTTGTTTATATAAATCATTATGGTTATATGTAAAAATACTTAAATTGTATATGATGTGATAAGTGCATACCTCACTTAAAATAAAAACAACCATTCACAGGTTATCTTCTGGACTCTCTTGTTTTTCTTCTAATTGGTTTTATGTTTTAGAGTAACAAAACATACCAATAGCCAATCATGTTCCTTCCATAATGGCACACTGTCAGGGTGTGAGCACTGAGGATTCCTTTCAGCAAGTATTTCAGCTGCAAAGCAAGCATTGCTACTACTTTTAACGTGACTTTGGAGGGTTTTTGAGTGGCCTGCAATCACCCTGGAGCTGCCCAGTCATGTACCCCAACATTAGGAAAGTGTCCTTCAGCAGAAAAAAAGCAACTTGATTTATGTATTCCTATCTCTACTAAGATGGCAGCACATTCGATTGCAGCGGTCACTATGGGTTCGGCCAGAGATATTATGGTCTTTCATAAATGTATTGTTTTTTCATCGCAAGAATCTCCTGGACATTAAGAACTTAAGGTGCACCAGGTCTACTCCATGAGTTAGTTGTTAGTTGCCAAGGAAACTGAAGTAGCTGGACTTGGTGTGGATGTGCATCAGTGGACTTGGTGTGGATGTGCATCAGTGGGTCATTGGAGGAGTCTGTGTGCAAAGGCATTAAGCAATCTAACAGCGAGGGATCATCTAAGTCGCTTTTCTTGTCATCTGTTGGATATTATTAACGTAGAATGCTGCAAGTCCGATTCACTGATTTATTGGCGGAGGGCAGGGGTGAATGGTGAGGGAACTGTGTGGCCTCAGTCATAACAAGGACCAGGCCCCAGTCCACAGTTTCGCCTGCTTACAGCCACCCAGGACCAAGGCGCTGGAGTCTGTGCTTTCCTCCAAAGCCAGTGTGAAGCGGCCTCCAAACTAGAGTCTGTGCTGCCCCTAGAATTCACTCAGCAGAAGATAAGGCATACTGTGTTCGACTGCAGATGGCCACAACATTCATGGACTCAGGGTCTTGGGCCATATTTTTTTTGTGTGACTGATATCTTATCGTGTATGTTCTTGCTATCTTAAGTTTGCTATATATGCCTTGTGCTGTGTATGACTGTTGGTACTGTGTTTTACACCTTGGCCCCAGAGTTACGCTGTTTTGTTTAGCTATATTCATGAGTATTCATATACGGTTGAATGATAATTATACTTGAACTTGAACTTGAACTTAAATCCAGCCCAGAATAATAGTGACATGGAGCTATATGTAAATAATGACATCATTTAATACCAGGAAAATGTCAGGCATGCAAATATCGATCCAGAGGGTTGAATCTCAGGGGCAAGAACAAGAACTATTCTCTGTTTCCCTGTCTGCTCCTTTTCAATGACAAATACAAAGGCACCAAAGTACGCAGATAGAAAGCAGTGTTGGTCTTCTCAGTCTTCATTGTGCAGCTTGCAGTAGGTCAGGCAGTACACACCAAGCAGATGTTGAGGCTTCATCATTGCCTGTTGCATGGTGCACAGCACAGCTAACTGAAGACACGAGCAGAGGAAATACCCCAAGCTGACCTGGACTCATTGGGCTATGGTGTAAAGGCTGGAGGTCAGGAAGGAGAAGAAGGCAACCAAGGAGACATCTGCACTCACTCTACCCACTGTGTGAAGGATAATGACAGTGGCATTGGGGAGTTAAGAAAATCCTTAAAAGAGAGATGTTTTTGTAATGACATGCTCTGCACTGCAATCATTAACACCAATATAGTGCACCAAAAATTAGCTGAAAGAACTTGGTTGTTGTATAAAGTCTCCTCAGAACTTGCTGTGCAAGTTATACTTCACTGAAAATAACATACAAATGAATGAATCCTTGTTCCAATTATTTAGTAGCTGAAACAACATTCCTCTATTTTCTGATGAATGATGATAAGTGCCTTTAATAATTAGGTCCTCTATATAAAACTTATTTTCTGTGAGGATTTCAGATCTGTAGGTGGAAAGAATCGATTACTTTGATGTGTTTTGGGAGACCATGACATTTCTTTCAGATTTAATCCAATAATGGAATTAGTTTATCATTGTTGCATGTACTAATATATATTGAAAACTTGACTTGCATACAATTCACACAGATCAAATCACAAGGCAGTACAAGGTTGTGCAAACCAGAACGCAGAATAACGTGCAGCAGCCAGAGAGAAAGTGCAGTGCATGTAAACAGTAAGGTGCAAGATCATTATGAAAAAGATAGTGAGATTAAGAATTCATGCTTTTATTCTTGGAACCATTCAATTGTCTTGAAAGACCATAAGATTAGAAGACTTAGTGGAAGAGCAGAATTAGACCATTTGGCCCATCAGGTCTGCTTTGCAATTCTGCCATCGCTGATTTATTATCCCTCTTAACTCCATTTCCTGCTTTCTCTCTGTAACCTTTAATGCCCCGACTAATTAAGTACCTATCAACCTCCACTTTAAATATACTCAATGACTTGGCATTGACAGCTCCCTATGGCAATTAGTTCTACAGATTCACTACCCTCTGGTTAACGAAATTCCTGCTCATCTCTGCTCTAAGTGGACATCACTCTGTCCTGAGGCTGTGCCCTCTGGCCCTAGACTCACCCACTATTGGAAACATCCTTTCTAGATCCACTCTATCCAGACCTTTCAATATTCCAGAGGTTTTAAGGCGATCCCTCCTCATTCTTCTAAACTCCAGAGCCATCAAACGCTCCTCATATGTTAACCCTTTCATTCCTGGAATCTTTCTTGTGAACTTCCTCTGGACCTTCACCAAAGCCAGCACATCTTTTCTTAGCTAAGGGGCCGAAAACAGCTTACAATACAAAAAGCACTATCTGATCAATCCTTGCTCTTCTGTTCAAATCCTCTCAAAATGAATGCTAACATAGCAATTGCATTCCTTACCACTGACTCAACCTGCAAGATAGCCTTCAGAGAGTTCTGCATTATGACTGCCAAATTCCATTGCAACTCTGATTTTTTAAATTCTGTCCCTGTTTAGAAAGTAGTCTGTGCCTCTATTCCTTCTACCAAAGTGCATTACTGTACACTTCACTAAACTATGTCCCATCTGCAGCTTCTTTGCCCATTTTCCCAATCTAAGTTCTTCTTCAGACTCCCTGCTTCTTCAGCACTACCTGCCTCTTCACCAGCCTTCATATCATCTGCAAACTTGGCCGCAAGGCCATAAATTCTGTCATCCAAATCAGAATAGGCCTCTTTATTCCCACACTTTGCCTCCTGCAAGTCAGTCAATCTTCTATCCATGCTAGTACCTTTCCAGTAAATTGTTAAGCAGCCGCATGTGTGGTATCTTGTCAAAGATCTTCTGAAAGTCCAAGTAAACAACATCCAATGATACTTCTTTGTCTACCAGCCAGTCTTTCCTCAAGGAAGTCCAACAGATTCACCAGGTAACATTTCTCTTCAAGGAGTCCATGCTGATTTTAGCCTATTTTAACATGTGCCTCCAAATAGCTTGAACCCTCATCCTTAATAGTGGGCTTCAACATTTTCCAAGCACTGAGGTCAGACTAACTGGCCTAGAATTTTCTTTCTTCTGCCTCCCTTCCTTCTTAAAGAATAGAGTGCCTTTTGCAATTTTCCAGTCCTCCAAAACTATTCCAAATTCTAGTGATTCTTGAAAAATCATCACTAATGCCTCCAAAATATCTTCAGCTACCTCATTCATCACCCTGGGGTGTAGTACATGTGGTCCAAGTGCTTTATCTACCTTCTGACCTTTCATCTTCCCAAGCACCTTCTCCTTAGTAATTGAACCAACACTCACCTCTGACACAACACTCTTGAATTCCTGGCATTCTGCTAGTATCTTCCATAGTGGATACGGAAGTAATATACTTACTAAGTTCCCCCGACATTATTTTGCCCCCATTACTACCGCTCTAGCATCATTTTCTGGCAGTCTGATATTCACTTTTGCCTCTCTTTTGTTCTTCATATACTTGAAAAAAAAAGCATTTAGTATCCTTTTTTATTTTATTTGCTATCTTCCCTTCATATTTCATCTTTTCTCTCCTTATGACTTTCTTGGTTGCCTTCTATCGGTTTTTAAGAGCTTTGTAACCTCTAACTTACTACTTAGTTTTGCTGTACAAGTGTCCCCTGCTTTACGGATGTTCGCTTTACGCCACTTCGCTTTTACAAAAGACCTACATTAGTAACCTGTTTTTTGCTTTTATGACAATTTTTCCTATATATTCCTATATATTTTTCGCTCTGCCATTTCGGCTTAAGAAAGGTTTCATAGGAACATTCTACATTTGTAAAAGGGTGGGGGGGGGGGCACCTGTATTGTATGCACTCTCCTTTACTTTTATGTGGTATTTGACTTCCCTTGTTAGCCATGGTTACCTTAACCTTCCTTTAGAATATTTCTTAGGGATATATCTACCCTGCAACTTCTGAATTATCCCTGTTGAATTCTCCCCAGAAACTCCAGCCACTGGTGTTCTGTTGTCATCCCTGCTAGTGGCCCCTTCCAATCAACTTTGGTTAGCTCCTCACTCATGTTTCTGTAATTCCCTTTACTGTAATACTGATACATCTGACTTTGTCTTCTCCCTCTCAGAGTGAACTCTATCATATTATCAGGTGTGGCCCATCCTTCTCGTACAGTTCGTACCTTCCCCAGAAGAGATTCCAATGATCCAGGAATATGAAACCCTGCCCCACTGCATCAGTCCCTCAGCCACGCAGTCATGTGCCTAATTATCTTATTCTTACCCTCACTGGCACATATCACAGGCAGCAATCCAGAAATTAGGACTCTGGAGTTTCCAGTTTTCAATTTCTACATTACTCCTGATGTCTCTCTTCAGGACCTCCTCCCATTTCCTATCTATGACATTGGTACCAATATGTACTACGGCTTCTGGTTGTTCACCCTCCCCCTATAGAACGCTGTGCACCCATTCCAAGACATTCCTGACCCCGGCACCTGGGAGGCAAAATACCATCCAGGCATCTTTATCACATCCACAGAATCTCCTGTCTGCTCCCCTAATTGTGGAATCCTTATCAATACTGCATTCTTCTTCTTCTCACGTTCCTTCTGAGCCAAAGGGCCAGAGACCCGCTCACCACGGCTTTGCCCTGGTCAGTCATCCCCTCAAGCAGCATAACTAGTATTGAGGGGAATGTCCACAGAGGTACTCTGTACTGGCTGCCTATTCCCTTTCCCTCCAGGTACATGCCTCCTTGCAGCACCAATCTATCACTTTCTCATCTTCCCATGTGAGCTGCGGCTCGTCCACATTCCGTAACATGGTCACTAAGGTGATGCTCCTCATGCAGGTAGAATTATCAGGGAGACCACAGGTCTCCCAAAGTTCCACTTCTTACACAAAGAACACACCACTAGCTCTGGACCCATTCACTAGCTATGTTCTAACAAAACAAAAATTATTATAAACTTACTTAGAACCTCCACCTGTGCTTGCTCAAGCTAGTTGAGCAAAGCCATACCACTCTAACACTGCCCCAATCCTACAATGGCTGGTCTGCTTACACCCTCTTTTCTTTTTATTGGCTCAAGTAAGACTCATTCACAACGAGACTTGCAGTTTTCAAATGGCTCCCACCCTGCAAGATTTCACATTCTCACTCACTACTTCAAGCAACAGTGGGAGAGAAGCTGTCTTCTTGCCTAGCGGCACAAGATTTCAGGCGTTTGTATCTTCTGCCCAAAAGGAAAGGAGTGAAGTGAGAACGTCTTGGACGAGTGAGATCTTTGATTACGCTGGTTGCTTTACTGAGGAAACAAGAGGTATAGACAGAGTCCATGGAGGGAAGACTAGTTTCCAAGATGTGCTGAGCTGTGTCCATAACTCTCTAAATTTTCTTGTGGTTACAGGCAGAGCAATTGTCACACTGTGATGTATGCAAACAGAATGCTTTCTATAGTTTATCAATAAAATCATCAAAAGAGATACGTCCAATTTCTCTCGCTCCCTGAAGAAGTAGAAGCATTGGTGAACACTCCTTCCCGTGGTGTCCTTGTGGTTGGGAATTGGAGATAAATGTTTTTGCTCACCAAAAATGGATCCTACCTGAGTTTTCGATATGTTTCAAAATTCACCATGTGTGTTTTCTTTTTCTCATGTAAATTAGTTTAACACCTCAGTAAATTTCCAATTCATGGTTCATACAATAAAGGCATATTTAATTTTTATCTGAAGTAGCAAATAAATACTTCCAGCCTATTCCCGTGTAAAAAAAAAAGTGAGTGGTTGACTGAAGCTACTGTAAAATGGCTAGAACACGTACTTAGAAAACCACCATAGCCACAAATTACTGCCTCAGGGCTGGTATCAATATTGAATTGAGTTACACGTTCCGGAAAAAAATGAGCAGTTTACCTTAAGTGATATAATTAGATATGTATATACTTTCACAATTTAACTTCAATCACAAGGTACAAACCTGAAACTGATGATTCATGTCTTTTTATACTTATTATAGCTTTATATAGTTTATGTTTAATTGTAAATGTTAAGATAAGAACGAGACAAATTAAATTCATTGACTTTGCATGCCCCTTTAATTGGTGAAATTCAGCTCTTAAGAAAAACCTTTGTTAGGTTATGTAATTTTATATGTAAAGTTATGGAAGCTTCAGCAATTTTTCCACCTATGATACAGGTAAAAGATACAAAATGGAGGGAATCTTTACTCTGAACCATCTGTTGAAGAACTGTGAACAAAGGACAATCACCGTATGGTAGAACTTAAGAAAAGAAAGGATAATTTCCCCTAGCCCATTAATTATGCTTTCCAGCTCTAGGTTAATACAGTTAAACAAGGTCATCGAGCTTAGGAGTGGAGAAATTTATGTTGTTTTTATACAAATCATTGGTAAAACTGCACTTTGCGTACGACTTTGGTCATTCAGTTATAAGAAAGATATTGTCAAGCTAGAGAGGGTGCAGATGAGATTTACGACAATGCTGCCTGGACTAGCAGGCCTGAGTTAGGGAGAAGTTAGCCATGCTGGTTCTTTAGTCCCTGGAGTGCAAGGAAATGAAGGGTGACCTCAAGAAGTTTATAAAATCTTGAGGAGTATGTTTAATCATAGTCTTTTCCCTAGGGTTTGGAAGTCCAAAACGGAAGGAAATGGCAACAAAATAAGATGGGAGAGATTTAAAAGAGACTTGAGAGGTAATTTCTTTACACAGAGGGTAGTGAGTAATTGGAATGAGCTGCCAGAGGAAGTGGTTGAGGTGGGTACAGTTACAACCTTTAAGAGGTATTTGGACAGGTATGTGAAGAAGAAGAACTTGGCTTGGAGGCTTATGGCTGAAAGCAGGCAGCTGGTACCAGCAGGAAAATTGCCATGGTTTGTGTAGTCAAGTTGGGCAGAAGGGCTTGTTTTTGTGCTGTATTACTCTACTCACTCATTAATATAAGATCAAATTGACATAAATGAGTGGTGGCATGTAGGGGATCTGGTGGGGCTACTGTCTGTCTCCTTATATTCTTATCTTCCTAACTAAGATACTTAAAAATGTAGATGGAGAATTTCTAGCAACACACACAAAATGTTGGTGGAACACAGCAGGCCAGGCAGCATCTATAGGAAGAAGCACTGTTGACATTTCGGGCTGAGACCCTTCGGCAGGACTAACTGAAAGAAAAGATAGTAAGAGATTTGAAAGTAGGAGGGGGAGTGGGAGGGGGAAATCCAAAATGATAGGAGAAGACAGGAGGGGTTGGGGTGAAGCTAAGAGCTGGAAGTTAATTGGCAAAAGTGGTACAGAGCTGGAGAAGGGAAAGGATCATGGGAGGAGAAGCCTAGGGAGAAAGAAAGGTGGAGGGGAGCACCAGAGGGAGATGGAGAACAGGCAAAGAGTGATGGGCAGAGAGAACAAAAAGGGAGGGGGAAATAAATAAATCAGGGATGGGGTAAGAAGGGGAGGAGGGGCATTAACAGAAGGTAGAGAAATCAATGTTCATGCCATCAGGTTGGAGGTTACCCAGATGGAATATAAGGTGTTGTTCCTCCAACCTGAGTGTGGCTTCATCTTGACAGTAGAGAAGGACATGGATAGATGTATCAGAATGGGAATGGGACGTGGAATTAAAATGTGTGGCCGCTGGGAGATCTGCTTTTTCTGGCGGACCGAGCGTAGTTGTTCAGCGAAACGGTTTTCCAGTCTGTGTCGGGTCTCGCCAATATATAAAAGGCCACACCGGGAGCACCGGACGCAGTATACCACACCAGCCAACTCACAGGTGAAGTGTCGCCTCACCTGGAAGGACTGTCTGGGGCCCTGAATGTTGGTGAGGGAGGAAGTGTAAGGGCAGGTGTAGCACTCATTCCACTTTCAAGGTTAAGTGCCAGGAGGGAGATCGGTGGGAAGGGATGGGGGAGGCAAGTGGACAAGGGAGTCGTGTAGGGAGCGATCCCTGCGGAAAACAAATGGGGGGTATGGAAAGATGTGCTTGGTAGTGGGATCCCGTTGGAGGTGGCGGAAGTTACGGACAATTATACATTGGACCCGGAGTCTGGTGGAGTGGTAGGTGAGGACAAGGGGAACCCTATCCCGAGTGGGGTGGCGGGTGAATGGGGTGAGAGCAGATGTGTGTGAAATGGGAGAGATGTGTTGGACCACCCCCTCAAGGTTCGATATCTGTGTTTTCAGATGCTCTCCTGCACATGACTGTTGTAACACGTGGTTGGTTGAGTTACCATTGTCTTCTTGTCAGCTTGAACCAGTCTGCCCATTCTCCTCTGACCTCTCTCATTAACAAGGCATTTCACCCACAGAGCTGCTGCTCACTGGATGTCTGTTGTCTGTTACACCATCCTCTGAAAAATCTAGAGGCTGTTGTACATGAAAACCCAGGAGATCGGCAGTTTCTCCCCATCAGGGACCAACAATAATTTCATGGTCAGAGTCATTGAGATCATATTCCTTCCCCATTCTGATGTTTGGTCTAAATAATAACTGAACCTCTTGACCATGTCTGCATGCTCTTATACATTGAGTTGTTGCCACATGATTGGCTGTTTAGATATTTGCATTAATGAGCAGGTGTAAAGGTGTACCAAATAAACTGACCATTGAGGGTACTTATCTTAATATTTGAGACACGGATGGATAAAATGAAATGGCTCTTAAGAATTAGAGATAGTTGTATTTAATCCATGACCCTAAAGATAAGTCAGGAATGTACCCACACAAATAACAATGAAAATGTGATCTTTTCTTTTGTACCTGAGTAATGTAGACAATACAAGTAGGTTTGGCAGGAAACCAGTGAGTCATGTAAGTGTAAAGATGGGAAGTCGGAAAGTGATGTGGGTGCAAAAGGAAGGAAATCTTGTCATGAATATTATGTGAATCACCAGGCCCCAGAATGCCAGTGCAATAAGACCTGGAGCCACCACATGACACAAAGTAAATCATACTGAATGAAGATTTCAGTTTCTAAGAATACAAATCCTAATATAGAACACGGCCTCATTTATCTTAGACACAATTGAGCCAGCACTTGGAAAAGTCCTGTGGCTGGACCTTACAGATACCGGGATCAGCTCACAAAGGCACATATATGACATCAAATGCATCACCAGGAAGGCTGTTAAGCTCAAGACACTAAGGCCACTGAACATGTGCCAGAAATTCTTTCTGCTGAGGCATAACAAACTAGTTTTGGGCAGATTTTCTGAAATATTGACTTGCTAATGGAGATGGATCCAATCACCTATTGCAGTCATAGAATTGAAGTGGACATAGATTTGGTGAAGTCAATAAGACTGCAAGACTGTGCTTTTGAATGAAGCATAACATTAAGCAGAGAACGTATTCAGGAACCTTTTACACTTCCACTAAAATCAACCTTTGGTCAGGTGGGATGGAGGTTTCAAGAGCTGCAGTTTGCCAACATTGCAGGTCAGAGCTACCAGATGAAACTTCAGGGACAGTATCATGGGAACAGTTCAAATGCTAACATCTCAAATTTGGATTGTATGACAAAGGACACCCAAGGTTAAAGTGCAGAGAGCACTCTCTTGACATGGGGCGGGCATGGTGATTAAGGCTCAGTTAGTAATGTCTAGCATCATTACAGATAGAAACTGATGTAAGTCCATCCAAATGAAGATTTGGGTGAAAGGAACTGAGCAGTTAAACGCAGCAGCACAAATACAAGGTATCTTTATCAGAGTAATAGGACTAGACTTGATGGTAAGCAGATTCGAGATATAGTGCATAATTAAAGAGCTGGTGCATGGGAGTTCTAGGATGATGTCTATGCCATTACAAGCATCTATTGATAAGGTGAAAGGCAGAAGCTTAGCAAGGGGAGATAAAGTAAGGTAATATCAATTTACTGGCTGTGGAAATACTGATGGCAGAGATCAGATTAAATCATTTTTATGGAAGAATTGTGTCTGTCAGACTGCTACTTACAGAATTGTGGCCTGCATCCAGTAGAGATTGATTTGGATAGTTTGGGAGAGGATGACATTGGTTGGACAAATATATGTGGCTAAAGTAAGAGACTGACTGATCATTGTCACATCTCCAATTTCATGGTAAACCATCGGATTGCATCATATATGCCTGAGAATGAGAGCACAGTAAAGATTCTGGAATCTGGAGAGCTATGTGGGCTGTGTAGGCTGTGTGAGTTGTACAGGGCAGGGCTTTAAAGTATCAAAATCAATGACTAATTTTTGGCATCTGACATTTATGCTTAAGAAAGCAACCAAGAGCTGAAGATTAGAGAAATTTGTCATCATTTAAATGATATTTTCAATTTTTTTATGTGTGCTCAAGTATAGTGAACATTTTATTGAACATTCATGAATTTTATATCATCACTGATATGGCCATTAAATTCAAGGTTAATCACTTAAGTTATTAACACACTTATAATTAACAACGGGTTTAAATAGGCAACAAAAATGAATGAAGGTAGAAGAAAATATCACCATGCAAATTCAGACAACCTACAGTGCAATGGTTTCTATTACTTGTGAAATTTAAGAACAGAAAGAACAGCTTGTGGGGTATTTCCACAACCAAAACCACAATTTTAGTTTTAATAAAGTCAAACTATTTATTTCTACAAGAATTGAAACCTCATTTCAGATCAGGAAATCATAACCTCCAAACTGTTTCAATAAAATCATAACTGTTTTTTACAAGATACTTTAAAATGGCAAAAGTGTATGGCATGCAATTGTGTAATTATAGGCACCAAATATTATAACAAAGGCTATTACACTTAATATTACATCGCAGAAAACAAATAGGTAATCGAATTTATTTATAATACCATAAAACATAGGAGCAGAGTTAGGCCATTTAGCCAATTGATTCTGCTCGACAATTCAATCATGGCAGATTTATTAGCCATCTCAACCCCATTCTTCTGCCTTCTCACCATAACCTTTGACACATTTACATCTCAAGAACCTATCAACATCCTCCTTAACTATACACAAGGACTTGGCCTCCTGAGCCGTCTATGTCAATGAATTTCACAGATTCACTACCCTTTGGCTAAAGAAATTCCTACTCATTTCTGTTCTAAAGGGATGTTCTTGTGTTCTGATGCTGTGCTGACTGTAGGGATAAGTTTTTAGATTCATCTGATCACCTGGCTTGGGGCAATTTTCTGTAATCAAGTGGGCATCAAAACAGAGTTCCCGTCAATCAAAACACCTCTTCTTCCCACCCACTCTCCTCCCTCTGCCTCAACTATACTCACTTTCCTCCTCTGCATAAATGTCATAAAACTAATAACACAGGGCTTGCAATAAGCCATAAGTTCATAGTGGCGTTTGTCCATGTGCATATGGAATAATCATGTTAACTTAATCCCTTCTGCAGTGCAATAGATTGCACTTTATTGCATTCTTTATCATCTTTCATTCCAATAGCATCTCCTTCAGTTTTTTCTTCCTAAACTGTAGCCAGTATATTCATCATTGTTTTGGCTTTGGTTTCATAGTTCCATGCTGAAAGAACCTGCCAGTGCTGGAGTCACGAAAAACTAAAGGAGAGGTCTTTAATATTCATTATCTACGTGTTTGTGCAAAGGATCATTAACTTCTCAGATGGTGTTTCAATTCTTTGTTAATACTGCCATTATTCTTCATTACCCTCCTAGAGCAAGTAATGAAAGACAAGTTAGGATTAAAGAAATATTTGCAAAGGAAATGTTTCTCCTTGACAACATGTATCTACTTGGAAAATATTGCTCTTACACACACACACACACACACACACACACACACACACACACACACACACACACACACACACACACACACACACACACACACACACACACACACACACACACACACACACACACACACCCCCCCCCCCCCCCCGGGACATACTGTACAATACCTGATGCAGCAAACTTTGCATAGGCAAATTGCAGTCAATCCCATTTAATTCAGTAACTTGAACACATTTTACTACTTGTGTCGTTAAATTATATCCAAAAACTTTTCCAAGTTTCATAATTTTAAGTTGATTCATAATAAAGCTTCCTCGCTCATGTTTTCAGCAAGTCTCCTGAAGTATTAATACATTTGAAAGATGATTTACATATACCATTTGTCAATACAAACAACAGAAATCATAGGATCTCCAAAAATTTACAGAAGATGCAATCTTATCTTATCATGTCTGTGCCTGTTGGAGAAAGCTCCCTGGTCTAATTCCACTTTTCAGCACTTTGTCCATCGCCCTCCAAACCATGCTCATCATATACTTCCAAGTACTGTATAAATACAGAAAAGCTTTCTTCCCCTTTGATCTTTATATTGAGCACCAGACCTGGCCACTCTCTGAGTGGTAATAATTTTGCTCCTCTCCCCTCCAAGCCATTCATGAAATATTGAAAATTCAGAACTAGCATTTTGCCCCTCATCTAAAAAAACAATTGGTTCTCCCTATTTCATCCAGCCTTCCATCCTTTTATGTGTCTCAGATAAACCTTCTCTGAGTTCCCAGGAAAATAACCCTTGCCTTCCCAAATTTTTCTCAGAGGGTCAGTTTGCTAATGCTAGCTGCATCGTTTTGTAACTTTGTGTGCATCCTCTAATGTATAATGTGACAACTTGAGCAGTACTTAGCCCTGAAACTGAAGTAGCGTTGAACACAATTATATATAGTATGAACTCCCCGTTATTATCTTCTGTCTTTCAGCTAATAAAAGAAAGCTTCCTATAAGCTTTTTTTTTAACATTAAGACCTGCCTAATTAATTTTGTGGCGTTCAAGGGACCCTGAGTTTCAAGCCACTTCTTCAAAACAAAGAAAATAGTGGCAAGCAATTCTCTAAAGGTTAGTATCAATTCCAATATTACTGCAAAATATGAAAGGTAGAACAATTCTTTTGAAAGCCAGCAATAACTTTTCCCATTAAAGAGTTTCAGAAGTGTTATTGCAAATTGTGTGCCCTTAACATAAGAACAATTTTCCATCTTCACAGCAGCACATTCCACATAGTGACCATTCCTTGTGAATATCTTTTCCTCACACATCTCCTTTAAACTTCCCTCTTCTCAGGCCCTTCCAGACTATGCTCTCTTGTATTTGACATTCCATTATGGGAAAAACACTGACTAGATAGACAGGAAAGCCTTTCCATGCCTTTCATTATTTTATAAACTCCTATACTGATAGCCTCTAACGCTCCAGAGAAAGCAATCTAACGTCAAAGTTAACAACACAATAGAATCATTGAAAGCCTGTATCCAACAAGATGGACAACAACTAATGTGCAAAAGAAAACAGCAAACTGAGCAAAAACAAATAAAAACAGAAAAAAAATCAATAAAAACCGAGAGCATGAAATGAAAAGTATTTGAAAGTGAGTCCATAGGTTGTGGGAATAGTTCAGTGACAGGATGAATGAAGTAGAGTGAAATGCTCCCCTTTGGTTCAACAGCCTGACGCATGAGATGTTATAACTGTTCCTGAACCTGGTGGTGTGAGTCCTGATGCTCCTGTACCTTCTTTCTGATGGCAGCAGTAAGAATAGAGCATGGCCTGGGTGGTGGGGGGGGTCTTGATGATACGCTGCGACCGTGCTCATCCACTACTTTTTGTGCAATTTTCCATTCAAGGATATTGGTGGTTTATAGCAGGTTGCGATGCAATCAATCGCTACACTCTTCACCACAAACCTATAGAGGTTTGTCAAACTTTTAGATAACAAGATGAATCTACTTCTAAGGAGGTAGAGACACTGCTATGTTTTCTTTATAATGACATTTACGTGCTGGGCCCAGGTCCTCTGAAATGATGATGAATTTAAAGTTGCTAACCTCTCCATCTCTAATTCCCCAATGAGGACTGGCTCATGGATCTCTGGTTTTCTCCTCCTGAAGTCAATAATCAGCTTCTTGGCCTTGCTGACATTGAGTGAGAGGTTGTTGCTGAGGCACCACACAACAATCTTCCTTCTATATGCTGATTTATTACCACCCTGATTCAGCCAATGACAGTAGGGTTGTCAGCAAACTTGAATATGGCATTGGAGCTGTTCTTAGCCAAACTGTCACAAGTGTAAAGCAAGAAGAGCAGGGGACTAAGCACACAGTGTTGTGGTGAACATATCCTGATGGAGATTGTGGAGATGTATTTGGCAGTCTAAACTGACTGGTGTCTACAGCTGAGGAAATCCAGAATCTATCTACACAAGGAAG
The DNA here is from genome assembly GCF_030144855.1 of Hypanus sabinus. Classification (NCBI taxonomy): domain Eukaryota; kingdom Metazoa; phylum Chordata; class Chondrichthyes; order Myliobatiformes; family Dasyatidae; genus Hypanus; species Hypanus sabinus. The sequence continues at coordinate 122,355,648 of NC_082714.1, read as the reverse complement.
TATTGAGGCCAATGTCTTGAAGCTTATTGATTAGTTTTGAGGGGTTGATAGTATTGAATGCCAAGCTAAAATCAATAAAGAGTATCCTGATGTGTGCATTTTTCCTGTCCAGATGATCCACAGTTGAGTTAACAGACAATAAAATGCCATCTACTTTGGACATGTTGTGCCGGTAGGTAAACTGGAGCAGATCCAAGTCACTTTTCACACAGGAGTTTATATGTTTCATCACCAACCTCTCAAAGCACTTCATTAGAATGGACGTAAGTGTAAATAGACGATAGTCATTGAGGTAATTTACCACATTCTTCTTAGACACCAGAGGAATTTAAACTTGCTTAAAGCAAGTGGGTGCTTTTGATTGCCAAAGCAAGAGGTTAAAGATATTGGTAAACTCTCCAGCCAGCTTATCAGCACAGGTCTTTAGTACTCCGCCAGTCACCCCATCTGGGCTGGATGCTTTCCATGGGTCCATCCTCCAGAAGGATGCTTGCACATCAGCCTCAAAGACTGAAATCTCAGCATCTTTGGAAGCTGTGGGAGTTCATGAAGGTGCTTCCATGTTTTGACAGTCAAGGTGAGCATAAAAGGAATTGAGCTCATCTGGGAACAAAGCTTTGTTGTCAACAATGTCGCTTGGTTTCACTTTGCAGGAGGTGATAGCATTCAAACCCTGCCACAGCAGTCAAGCGTCCTTCAGTGATCCAAGTTGGTCCAGAATTGCCTCGGCATATGTGAGAGGGCTTTCCTAAAATCACACCTAGACCTCCTGTAGTTAAATTGGTCACCAGACCTGAATGCCACTGATCACTCAGCAGATCATGGCTCTCATTGTTCATTGAGCACTTCTGCTTAGGGTAGACTCTGAATGATTTTGTGGAGATACACTTGTCTATGACTGTTTTTATAAAGCCCATTATAACTGTGATTCTCTGATGAGTCCTTGAACACAGCCCAGTGTAACGACTTGAAGCGATCCGCGAGCCACTCCTCAATCTCCCGCGATCCCCTCTTTGTTGTCTTTATCTCTGGGGCCTTGCTCTTTAGCCTCAACCTGTATGCAGATAGGAGGAATACAGCTGAGTGATCAAATTTCCTAAAATTCTAGCCAAGCAACTGTAGGCATTGCTAATCATAGTGTATAAGTAGTTGAGTGTGTTGGGGCCCCTTGTGCAGCAAGTGATACGTTGATGATAATTGAGCAGATATTTCCTCAAACAAGCCCAAATGAAGTCCCCAACAATGATTTGAAAGGCATCAAGATAAGCTGTTTCTTGTTTGCTATTCATGGCATCAATGCATTGAGTGCTTGCTTAACATCTGCCTTTGGCATTATGTGCACTGCGCTCCGGATCATGGAGAAGAACTATCTCGGTAAAAAGAATAGTCGGCACTTTAAACATCATGCTCCAAATCAGAGGAACAAGAATGTAACAAGTATGAGCTCCACAAAGAGTTTATCATGAAGCACAGGCCCCACTCTTTACCATCTCTGAATCAGCAGTCCAGTCCATCTGGTGTATCAAAAAGCTGTCAGGACTTACCAAGGTATCAAGCGTGTCTGGAGTGAGCCATGTCTCCATGGCACACAGATCATAGCAATACCCCATTTCTTTCCGATGCAGCAATCTTGCCCTTAGGTCCCCAATCTTGATCTCCAACATCTATACACTTGCTAACAAAATGCTGAATAGAGGAAGTTTTATTCCTTGGCATTTCAGTCTGGTCTGGAGTCCTCCCCTCCTCCCTCTCTTTCGGCTGTGGCAATGTACCTTCTTCTGCTTAAAGATACCATACCTGCATACTTGAGAGTTAAATCCGCTGAGTCCTTCAGAAGATCATAAAATCACTAGTTAATTTAGATGGTTGAAATGTACATTGCTTAAAGGGAAATTGCAGGCTGCTGGTTGTAGTGAGAGTAATTCAGAAGAAATACATTTGGAAGTTTTGTAAGCAATCCGCTACACATTGCTGTGGTTCACAAGCACCACTTTCTCTTTATAAGTAATGCACTCCAGGCCAGGCAATATACTGCACACTCTCCAAAGCCTCCCCATCCTTTTTGTAATGTGGTGACCAGAACTGCACACAGAACTACAAATGTGGTCTGACTAAATTTTTGATTTTGTAATGCTAGAAGTTGGCTGACAAGATTGGTCTATTCATTTTCATTCCTTCAGTGAACAAGTCTTGTCACTGAGAATTTCTTTTAACAGAATTCATATTTTGCTATTAAAATCTATTATTCCTTATTTTCTTATTCTTCTTCTTCTTATTATTATTATTCTCTTTATTATTAGGATGTGGAAGCTATGGAGAGGACACAGAGGAGATTTACCAGGATGTTGCCTGGATTGGAGAACAAGTCATATGAAGCAAGGTTAGCAGAGCTGGGACTTTCCTCTTTGGAGCGTAGAAGAATGTGAGCGGACTTGATAGAAGTCTACAAGATTATGAGAGGCATAGATAGGGTCGACAGTCAGTACCTGTTTCCCAGGGCACCAATAGCAAACACCAGAGGGAATATGTACAAAACTAAGGGAGGGAAGTTTAGGGGAGACATCAGGGATAAGTTTTTTACACAGAGGGTTGTGAGTGCCTGGAATGACTTGCCAGGGATGGTAATGGAGGCTAAAACATTAGGGGTATTTAAGAGCCTCTTGGACAGGCACATGGATGAAAGAAAAATGGAGGGTTATGGGATAGTGTGGGTTTAGTATTTTTTTTAAGGATTATATGGGTCGGCACAACATGGAGGGCTGAAAGGCCTGTACTGTGCTGTAGTGTTCTATGGTTCTATGGTTCCTAACATAAGATGTGCTTCACACTCGTTCTATTTCATACAAGTATCAGATCATATTCTAGGTATCTTGTGGTATGCCAATACTTTTCAAACTAAAGGGTAGGTCATTTGCAAAAGAAATGCAATTATTTGTAGGGCTGGTGTAATATTGATATGTTTAAGACACAAGATAAATATTAAAGATCCAACCACCTTAGAATAATATTTAACATCCACAACTATTTTGACTTAAAACAAGTTTTAATACCAAAATGCTACACTAAAAATTAGAAGGCTATTTTATTGTTTTGTTGCCATTTAGCTGACTCCAGCTATAACCTTCAGAGGATTAAAGTGGATGTGTTAGAGATAACCTTGTTCCATTCACTAATATTGAGGCCACTTCAGTGCTAAGTATCACCGAGGATACAATCAATTTTTTTGCAGCAACACTAAGTGATAAAAAAAACAAAGCAGCATCTGAATTTACATCCTATTCAATTTACTCCTCCATTTACTTTAGTATAAAAATATGAAAGATTAAAGATTAGCTTTATTTGTTACATATACATCAAAACAATGAATCATACAGTGAAATGTGTCATTTGCATCAATCACCAGCAGAGTCCGAGTATCTGCTGGGGGCAGCCTGCAAGTGTTACCATGCTTCCAGTGCCAACAAGGCATGCTGACAATTTGCTAATCCTAACTATTTGTTTCTGGAATGTGGGAGGAAATTAGAGTGCAGGGCGGAAACCCACATGGTCAGAGGGAGTGGTCAAAAACTCCTTTACACACATTAGCGGGAAATGAACTGCGATCACAGATCGCTGGGGTTGTAAGCTTTACGTTGACCACTATGCTGCCATGTTACCCACAGAGCTACATAATTGTTGATGATAAATTAATAATGTCAATCTAAACATAAGCAAGGATTTGGAAAATACCTACTTCCTTTTCTTCTTTTTAGGTATTCCTTGGGATTGAGGATAATATTCCTCTCAAGTTCATCTATTCTGAGGAGGATTACGAGACTAGTGGGGGGGGGGGAGGTTACAGAGGTGTATTTGGGTATTTTTTAAGTGATGCATTTTCTATTTCTCACTACCTTTGTTTCTGAGGCTCCTAATGCATGGACTTCCATGTTTCCTCTTTACTTTGTGTGGTTAAGTGCCAGAGAATTCCACGAGTCAGTAGAGATACTGCATATCATAAAGATATATTAGTTTGGAATATGTCTTTTCTCCGGACTCATGCTTAAGGATGTGTGTTTAGACCCTTTCTCTACTCGCTTTATATCAATGATTGTGTGGCTAATCACAGCTCCAATACCATATTCAAGTTTGCTGTTTTTGGCCCAATCAAAGGTGGTGACAAATCAGCATATAGGAGGGAGATTGGAAAACCTGGTTGAGTGGTGTCACAATAACAACCACTCACTCAATGTCAGCAAGATCAAGGAGCTGATTATTGACATCAGGTGGAGAAAATAAGAGGTCCATGTGCCAGTCCTCACTGGGGAATCAAAGGTGGAGAGGGTCAGCGACTTCAAAATCCTTGGCATTATCAGTTTAAGGATCTGTCCAGGGCGCAGCATGGCAGTGCCTCTACTATCTTAGAAGTTTGCGAAGATTCTGCATGATATCTAAAAAATATGACTAATTTCTGTAAGCGTGTGCTGGAGAGTATATTGACTGGGTGCATCATGGCCTGGTATGGAAACACTAATGCCCTTGAATGGAAAATCCTATGAAAAGTAGTGGATATGGCCCAGTGCATCATGGGTAAAGCCCTCCCCATCGTTGAGCAAGAAGCTCTGTTACAGAACAGCAGCTTCAATCATCAAGGACCCCAGCACCCAGGCAAGGCTCTCTTCTAACTGCTGCCATTAGGAAGAAGGTACAAGAGCCTCAGGACCCATACCGCCGTTCAAGAACAGTTATTACTCCTTAATCATCAGGCTCTTGAAACAGCGAGGATATCTTCACTCAACTTCACTTGCACCATCATTGAACTGTTCGCACATCCTGTGGACTCACTTTCAAGGACTCTTCATCTCACGTTCTTGATACTTATTTCTTAATTATTTATTACTTTTTTTGTATTTGCACTGTTTGTTATCCTTTGCACATAGGCTGTTTGTTTGTCCCATTAAGTGTAGTCTTTTATTGACACCATTGGATTTCTTGGATTTACTCTGTATGCCCGCAAGAAAATAAATCTCAGGGTTGTAATATACATGGTGAGATATATGTACTTTGATAATAAATTCACTTTCAGCTTTGAACTTTGAACTTCATTTCCTCCTGGGACACTTTCTATTGCAGAATCCCAGTCAATCCTTCCTCAGAATAGATAAAGAATGCTGTTGACATCATCTCCCTCCAAAAACAGAATGCAATATACTTATTTTATATTTAATGCAAAGAAAAGTAGATGCACACAATAACTGTAAAGATTTCTAATTGCTGTTAATTCCAGTAAACTAAAAATCCCCCTGGGTTAATTTGAAGTTACCTTTTTCTGTCATCTTGCACAATAGGCTTTTAAGAAATCATATCCCAGGCTAACGCAATTCAAAAGTTGCAACAAAGAGATGGCTCATTTCAGACAGATGTAAATAAGGGTCAGTCATTCAACTCAATTTCAAAGATCTTTAGAATTTGTTTAAATTCATATCTAATATCAACATCTTTTGTACTTAAGATAATTGTTCAATGTCTGGTTTCTGACATTGCTTTGAATGTTTTTTTTCAGCAATGGATAGAGTATTTTAAAGAGAGATAAATAGGTTAGTTAGATAATGTGGATGTGAAGCAAGACTAAAGTATGCTTAATTAGGCTATTACTTACAGTTTAGCATAGAGTTGTTGATGAGTTTATTGTTTCCTCAATGATGGCTATTCAGATGTTCAGTGGCTTGAAAATACTGAGGGAAAGTTTAATGTTGTGTAAGGTACAGGCTATTTTCACACATTTTACCTAAATTGAGTTAGTTGAAATATTACAGAAAAATGAAGTATGTTTGTGTAATGTCCGGTGATAAAATCAGAAGCGTGTGCTCTTCTTGCTCCATGAAGTACTTCAAACTTTAATAGACGTCCAGACAAAGAAAAAAATATGTAGCCTTTCTCTTCCCTTTAAGGACAACACAAAGTGCTTTAGAGCCAAATAAATAATTTAGTAAGGCAGTCAATAAGTTTTATCCATTGAGTTATGAGCAGAGAGACAATATCTGCTGGAAGTAAATTCCTTGTGTGTGTACAGGTACTTGGCGATTAAAGTCTGATTCTGATTCTGATTCTGATTTTGTATCCATTTCATTCAACAGATGTAAAAACTGGGAGAGATTTCAAGCAGGTTGTTGATAATGACAATACTCAAAACTTTCACTAATTAATATTTCAGACTACTGCAGGTTTCATTATTACTCTGATTAATTTCCCAGTCTCACTAAATGAACTTGTGTTCTAATTGGGTAGAAGCATGGTTAGTATTGTATATTGATATTTTCCATGGCTAAGATTCCTTTCTAAACACACCATGGCAGCTACAGGTAATATCTGATCAATCAGCAAACATCTTTCATGGATGGATTCACCGCAAAAACATTTGGGGCTTTAGTAGAATTTTAGGAAAGGTTAATGCATAAAACATAAGTTACAAAGTAATAATAATTTATGACAGAAGGTAAAGCCTATCTCTTACCATCAAAATATCATCATATTACTTCTTTGCAAGCTATGTATAAAATTGTAACTACTAATATTCACTCACTTGGATAACCACAATATACTTTCTGCTCTTCTAAAGGAGGATGCCGTAAGGGTATGAAAGTATGTAAAGAATAACAGATAATAGATTCCATAATTCCAAATCAAGCCCAGCAGAAAAGTAGAAATCTTTCATGCTGTTATGTTGACTACCAAGCAGCATTTGATTCTGTCCCACACTCATGTTTAATAGAAGTTCTTAATATATACAAATTACACCCAATACTTGAGAAATTCCTACAACATCTGATGAAGCATTGCTGGACTATAATCACCCTATCTCTTAACAACCGAAAAAGAACAACCACCGTTAGCAAAATAAATGGAGGCATTTCCCAGGGCAACTCTCTAAGCCTACTATGGCTTTGTCTAACTTTAAATCAGCCTTCTAATTTACTGAATCAGAAACAACCATATGAATTATACCTTGACACTCCTTCTATACGTGACCAATTTTAAATTATGCACACCTTCAACAATAAAGCTAAAGCAATTATTTCAATTAGCAGAATTATTTTTCTAAACATTGGACTAGATAACCACAGAATGTTAAATTAAAGAATGGTACAATGGAGCTAATAGAACACAAAACAGAGCAGCAGGATACAACAAAACTAATGGATGAATATGAAATATATAAGTACCTGAGATATCAACAAGCAAAGAAAATAGATCAAAGTGTGATAAAGGGAAAACTTCCAACAGAATTTACTTCACGGCTTAAGAAAATCTATTTCAGAGAATTACTGAATTGACTACCACCAACTGAAAAACCTGACGTATGGAGACAGAAGAGGACCTCGACATCAACACAGATCCACCCAAGAAAGAAGAGATTATTAAGAAATCATTAAAGAAAAGCAAGGCTCCAGGAGATGACAATTTGAACATCAAACTGTTCAAAGCTGTATCAAAAGTTGCAGTAGCCATCCAGTAATCACTGTTTTCTATAAGCTGGGAATGGGGAGAAGTACCTAAGAATTAGATAAAGGTAGTTATTCTTAAGATGCCCAAGAAAAGAGATTAAAGTGATTGCAACAACTGGTGTGGCATCAGACTTTTGTCAGTGCCCAGCAAGATTCTTGCCAAAGTCATTGTTCAATGGATTACAGATGCTGTCGATGTGTATGTGAGGAAAGACCAAACTGGCTTCAGGAAGAACAAAGGCTGTGTTGACCAGATCTTCATGCTGTGTAACATCATAAACGTGCACAGAGTGGCAGAGACAATTGTATGTGAATTTCCTTGACTTTGAAAGGGTTGATAGCATCCTCAGGGAAACCCTTTGGTGAATTCTCAGATCATAACGGATTCCCTTCAAAATTACTGAAAGATTCTGCCCGGGTAGGTGAATCTGCCAGTACTGGCTAATTCAATGCCATATACCTTGATGGGAGGAGGAGTCTCCACATTGAAGGTCATGGTCTCAGTCTTTCTCTGGTTGACTCTGAGTCCAATCTTTCCAGCCAAGGCACACAGGTCCAGAGTTCTCTCTTGCATGTGCTGGAACATATGTGAAAGTACACAAGGTCATCCACAAAGTCAAGGTCTTCTAAAGTAGAGAATAGAGTCCACCTTATGTCTCTCTGCTTATCGTTCATTGATTGTCTCATAACCCAGTCAACCACCAGATTAAATAATACTGCCAACATCGTACAGCCTTGCCTAACTTTGTCTTGGTTTCAAAGCTCAAATTGCAGTCCCCAACTGTGCAGGTGAAATTAGCATCGAAAAGACCTGAAGAGTCCTGATGAAGGGTCTCGGCCCAAAATGCCAGCTGTTTATTCTTTTCCATAGATGCTGCCTGGCCTGCTGAGTTCCTCCAGCATTTTGTGTTGAATAGTATTTCAGTTTTATTTTCATTTAGTCTGAGGAAAGTATTGCTCATCTATTTGTTTATTGCAGCCTTACCAGAAGTCAGAGCAGATAGAGTATTATCATCATCAGGTTCAACCAGGATATATATACATTGTGTGTCATCTGCATAACTATGGAAAATAAGTTTATACTTTCTAATGATGTCTCTTAAGAAGACCATGTATAAGGAGAAGAGTAGGGGAACAAGACAGCTTCCCTGAGTAACACCAAAAGGACATCATATTTCTCAAAAAATTGGTCTCCAAGACAGACAAAAAAAAATTCAAAGATATTTGGGCAAAACCAATTAAGGGCACTACCAGAGAGGTCAACCCAGTTCTCCTGGTGATTTAGGAAATATTCTGATTAATTGGTCAGAAGCAGCACTTAGAACTGAGACCCTGTTGGCATCAGTGCTGAGCTGAGGTCGCTGACAATTTTGGTAAGGGCCATCTCCAATTAATGGTTTACTCTAAAACCTGACTGAAACTTTTCCAGAATATTGTTCTCATTCAGAAGGTAGTTGACTTAGCTGAAAATTACTTTCTCAAGAATTTTCTCAAGAAGGGAAGGTTTGATTTAGATGTGTAGTTAGCTGGTACTTCACTATCAAAGACTGGCTTGTTAAGTAGCGGTTTGACAGCAGGGTTTTAATAAGTAGGTTAGAAAATTTCTTTTATCATTTCTTAAAATATTGTAGAATAGGAGTGCAATTCTGAAGCATTCTGACTTAAACATTCTAAAACGTCAAAATACTTCCATCATTTTTAATGAATGTGTGCGATGTGCACATCAATCCACAAGACATCCACAAAGCACATTGAAATAATCTTTAGGTTGAGAATTATGATACCATAGCTGTTGCATCACTACCCTCACCGCATGCTGTGACATTTCGAGTTGCCTGTTATTGGCAAGACGTAACATAGTATAATGCCTACACCAGAACAAATCTGGGCACTAAAATATGTAATGTAATTAGCACATAAGCAAAAAAAGAAACTGGCAACTGTGATCTTTGCCATGTAAAGTTCCCTTCTCAAAAGTGCCAACGTGTACCTGCACAGGAAACGATAATGGTTCCTTATTGAAACAACCAGCAGATTCTCATTAGCTCAGGCTCGGCCTTCCTACCATCATCCGCATATTATGGACCACAGAACCATATGTCCTCTCGAGACTTAGATCCCTCAGAGAAGAGCAGTCATCATGTAGAAGAACAGTAAGTTAAATAGAGAAGTGTACATATCATTGGGTTCCTGGCCACATGAATAACATGTATTTAGGATCATGGGAGAGTCACAGAGAGCTTAATGACACAGAGGTGGGAGGATTCACAGAATCAGAGCATTAATGGTCCTATTGCCGTGTTGTCAGAGAATCAAATAACTAAGTTGCCTTAAGTGGAATTCTGAAAATTGACCATCATCTGTGTACTTGTGGATGCGATACTGAGATATATTTCTCTTATGGGACAAAGGTCCATTTAGTCCTCAGTCTGATCATTTTCATAAGCTTGATTGCAATTTAAGATTTTCTGAAAGGGGCATGAAGGGTATTGTATAAATATACAAAAAGCTGGAGGAATTCCAGAGGAACCCCTCAACTCCAGATTCTAAAATCTGCACTCTTTGTGTCTTGCTTACATAAAAATACATTTCTTTAATTTCCCTTAGCTCTCCAGCCGAACAGGTGGAGCTTTCAAACTCAAGCAGTTTTAGTTCTCTCGAGACTGCACAAGATGAATTCCTGGCTGAAGTTTATTTTTCCATTATTAACACTAGTCAACGATCCACTAGTTTAATGGATACAGTGTCAGGAATCAGATAGCAGTTTCAAATGACAGCTAGCATCCATAAGGACAGACTGATATCAACACGGATTCTCATGTCCTTCCAGAAATTTCAAGAAAACTTGGCACTCCAAGCAGAGCAACAGCTTCAAACGTCAAATACAGACTGAAGCTGATCTCCTGCCAGACAAGCTTAGTGCCTGCAACCTCCTGTACTTGCTTGTACAGGAGAAGCCAGTCAGCTCTACATATTGACATTAGGGGGCAGCAAAAGGAGCATAATGTGGGAATTCTTATTAAATCCATGTAAGCCGAGGGAGGAGCATTCTGGTAATTATTAAACGTGGAACTGTGATGGCGGATGAATCGAGTATCCTCTTTTAATGTGATGCAATACTTTAGAACATTTTTGAGGTTTTGGCTAGTGATCATTATATGGAATGATATTGCCTGGGGGTGGGGGGGGGGGGCAGTGCTTCGCATATATTGTATATAAGGATCTCACAGGCTCAGTGATGTAATGAGATTTATATTTCTCAGAAGCTTTATAGAATTATGTAACTTTTATATATAGAATTTATAGAATTATATAACTTTTATTACAGGCTATGTCTTAAACTCAACTAGTTTATGAAAAGATGAAGCTTTTAGCTGCCAGGTGTTTTGTCAAATTTTCCTGTCAGCTCTAACTGTGGCCTTTATCTGGAACCTAGTTATCTTCTCGGGTTACTGTCCATAGCAGCTCACTTCACCACTTGCACTGGCAACTCATTCCACACTCTCACCACCCTCTGAGTGAAGAAGCTTCCCTTCATGTTCCCCTTAAACTTTTCATTTTTCACCCTTAACCCATGACCTCCAGTTGTAGTCCCACACAATCTTAGTGGAAAAAGCCTGCTCAAATTTACCCTATCTATACTGCACATAACTATGATTACGCTTATCAAATCTCCTCTCAATCTTCTACATTCCAAGGAATAAATTCTTAACCTATTCGGTCCTTCCTTATAACTCAGGTCCTTCTGTCTCAGCAACGTTCTTATAAATTTTCTCCGTACTCCTTCAACTTTATTTACATCTTTCCTGTAGGTAGGTGTCCAAAACTGCGCACCATACACCAAATTAAGCCTCACCAAAGTCTTACACAACATCATCAACATAACATCTCATCTCCTGCACTCAATACTTTGGCTTAAATTTGCTGATCCAGTTAACCACATTATCATCCAGCTCACTGATATCGATTACAAACAACAACAGACCAAGCACCGTTCACTGCAGCACTCCGCTAGTAACAGTCTTCCAGTCAGAAAGACAACCATTTACTACCATTCTCTGGCTTCTCCCACAAAGCCAATGTCCAATCCAATTTACTATTTCGTCCTGAATGCTGAACAACTGAAGCTTATTGACCTCCCTCCCATATGGTACATTGTCAAATGCTTTGCTAAAGTCCAAGTAGACAACATCCATTGCTTGCCTTCACCACCTTTTCTGCTAATTTCCTTGAAAAACTCTATAAGATTGGTTAAAAACAATGTACCATGCTCGAAGCCATGCTGACTATTCCTCATCAGTCCATGTCTATCTAAATACTTACATCTCCAGTCCTTTGGAATACATTCCAATAACTTTCTCACTACTCATGTCAGGCTCACTAGCCTATAATTTCCTGGTTTATTTTAGAGCCTTTCTTAAACAATGGAACAATGTTCCCTCTAAGGTGTGCATGTGTGCGCGTGCACACCTCTTTTAAATGAGACCAAGATTAGGGGTGTAGTGGACAGCGAGTCTAACAGAGCTTGCAGCTGGATCTGGTTCTGCTGGTAAAATTGGTTGATTTAAACTGCGCACAAAAGATTGTCACCCTCTACCTTGTTGGCATGTTCAGTATCTTTCACAATCGTACACAATCACATTTCCTTTTCCTGTATCTGATGCGGACAGTGTTGACAACGTGGAGTTTGCAATGATTTGTCTGCAGATTTTAGAACTGGCTTACTTATACTGTCTTTATTGAAGAACCTGTTCAGTGCATGCATGTTGTTTTCAAAGAGCTAAAAATTGTACAGCACAAGATTTTTGCAAACACTTGTCATTTACAAATTAGAGGGAACATTACAGTGGAACATTATTAGCTATCTTCCATTCCTTTTGTACCTCACCTATCATGGCCCCTTCTTGAATATTGGGATTAGAGTAGATAACCTGTTAGTTCAAAACTCCAGTAAATCTGTACAAAAGCTGGAAAATTAGAAATACAATCTGCATAGAGAACAAATTTATTCACATTAGGTACTTAATCATTTTGTCCCAATTGTGGAAATAAATTCTTATCACTATGACAAATTCACCAATCAGGTATTGTCAGATATCTTCCCATTTCAGGCCTCACTAGCATACAGCACTGATAGCAATCCTGAGATCATAACCCTGGAGGTCGTACCCTTTAACTTAGCACTTAGCTCCGTGAGCTCACTTTGCAGAACCTTGCCACTCTTCCTACCTATGTCATTGCTTCCTACATGGATCACGACCTCTGGCTGCTCACCCTCTCACTTAAGAGTGCTGAGGACTTGATCCAAGATGTCCTGAACCCTGGCACCTGAAAGGCAACTTGCCATCCAAGAATCTCATTCTCATCCACAAAACTAACTAACAAATCCTCTATCACCATAGCCTGCCTCTTTTCCCCACTTCCCTTCCGAGTCCCAGTGCCCGACTCAGTGCCGGAGACAAGACCACTACGACTTTGCTCTGGTTGGTCATCTCCTCCAACAATATCCAAACCTGCTGTTGAGGGGGATGGCCACGGGGGTACTTTGCACTGGCTCCTTAACCCTTTTCCTCCTTTGACTGTCACCCAGTCTCTTGTGTTTTTTGACTTCTCCAGTGCGAGAAGGCTGTGTCCTGCACCTTCTGTGCAACTACATCTCCAATGCATTCAACACCATCCGCCCTGCTCTGCTGGGTGAGAAGCTGACAGTGATGCAGGTGGATGCTTCCCTGGTGTCATGGATTATTGATTACCTGACTGGCAGACCACAGTACGTGCGCTTGCAACACTGTGTGTCAGACAGAGTGGTCAGCAGCACTGGGGCTCCACAGGGGACTGTCCTGTCTCCCTTTCTTTTCACCATCTGCACCTCGGACTTCAACTACTACACAGAGTCTTGCCATCTTCAGAAGTTTTCTGATGACTCTGCCATAGTTGGACGCATCAGCAAGGGAGATGAGGCTGAGTACAGGGCTACGGTGGGAAACTTTGTCACATGGTGTGAGCAGAATCATCTGCAGCTTAATGTGAAAAAGACTAAGGAGCTGGTGGTGGACCTGAGGAGGGCTAAGGCACCGGTGACCCCTGTTTCCATCCAAGGGGTCAGTGCGGACATGATGGAGGATTACAAATACCTGGGGATATGAATTGACAATAAACTGGACTGGTCAAAGAACACTGAAGCTGTCTACAAGAAGGGTCAGAGCCGTCTCTATTTCCTGAGGAGACTGAGGTCCTTTAACATCTGCCGGACGATGCTGAGGATGTTCTACGAGTCTGTGGTGGCCAGTGCTATCATGTTTGCTGTTGTGTGCTGGGGCAGCAGGCTGAGGGTAGCAGACACCAACAGAATCAACAAACTTATTCGTAAGGCCAGTGATGTTGTTGGGTTGGAACTGGACTCTCTGACGGTGGTGTCTGAAAAGAGGATGCTGTCCAAGTTGCATGCCATCTTGGACAATTACTCCCATCCACTCTATTATGTACTGGTTAGGCACAGGAGTACATTCAGCCAGAGACTCATTCCACCGAGATGTAACACTGAGCGTCATAGGAAGTCATTCCTGCCTGTGGCCATCAAACTTTACAACTCCTCCCTCGGAGTGTCAGACACCCTGAGCCAATAGGCTGGTCTTGGACTTATTTCCACTTGGCATAATTTACCTATTATTATTTAATTATTTATGGCTTTATATTGCTATATTTCTACACTATTCTTGGTTGGTGGAGCTGTAATGAAACCCAATTTCCCTCAGGATCTATAAAGTATGTCTGTCTGTCTGTGTCCTGCACCTTTTATGTAACTACATCTCCATATCACCTCCCAGTCTCCTGAATGAACTGAGTTCATCCAGTTCCAGATCCAACTCCTTAATGTGGAATGTTAGAAGCTTGCACTCTGATACACATCTTGCAGGTGAAGTTGTCAGACACTGGAGGTTTCTCTTCCTTCCCACATCCTGTAAGAGGAGCATTCAGCTATCCTGCCTATTGTTCTAACTAGGCAAATATAAAGGAAGAATCAATAAATAAACTAGGAAAAAATCTACTTACGGCTTTTTTGCTTCTCTCACAAAAACCCCTCCTCGTTGAAGGCTGGAAAACCTAAAGTCTCAAATAACCACTTTAACAATGTCCACTCCAACAATGTCTGCTCCACTTGTCCATCTTATTTTTGTATGTTCTTGCCAATCACTCCCGATTGCTGATTGGCCACTGTTAAAAAACCAAACTGCCGCAAAATCAATGTCTTATGTATTCATTTGGCGAACCTGAGTGAACTACATCTTCTCACACTTCCGATCTCTGATCTGTCACTGCTCAAAAAGTAATACAAGTTCAGAAAGCTTGTCCATTCGGTATTACTTCTTTGCAATGGTTAGTCACTTATTGCTGAGTGAATGCTACACTGTTGATGACACATTTCATCACTTTGCTGGTAATTGAGAGTGCACTGACTGGCCAGGAGCTAGCCGGATTAGATTAATCCTATCTTTCTGTAGGCAGGACAGAGCCTTGTGATTTTCCATGTGGTGATGGGAAATGCCAGCATTGTAACTGTACTGGAATACATTGGTTAGAGGTGTAACCAGTTCTGGAGCTGAGGACCTCCATGGTACAACAAGGGTAATATCTTCTCTATTTTTGTTGTGTTTTTGTTCATATAGTCGTAGGATCATATGATCACACAGCACAGAAACAGACCTTCCAAAACACTGAGTTTGCACCAACTATCTTGCCGTAATTTACAGTAATCCTACCCCAACTCATTTCACCCTCCCCACATTCCCACCAACTTCTCCTACAGTATACCACTGATCTACAGGCAAAAGGAATTTGCACTGCTAAATTAACTAAACAACCCACACATTTTATAACGCGCAAAGAATCTGGAGCACATCAAGGAAGCGCACTCAATCACAGGGAAAAGTGAAAACTCCACACTAGCAACATCGGAGTTCTGGACTCAGCCTGAGTCACTGGGATTATGAGGCAGCAGCTCTTCTGGTTGCACCACTCTTCAGCTCAGTTCTCAGCCAGTATTTGTTATCACCTCACGTGAACTGAATTGGCTGGAGACTGGATTTTATAATGGAACAAATTCAGGAAGACTGTCAGATAAATCATTCACTTGGCACTTACAGTTAAACTTGTATAAGCTTTCTACTTTGGCTGTCCATTGATTTTCGATAATGACTCAGGCCTGGGCACAGTTGTATGGAAGACGTGCGGTTGCTCATGCTGCAAGTCACCCCTGTCCATGGCACTGATGTTGTCCAAGGGAAGGGCATCAGGACCCATACAGCTTGGCACCAGTGTCGTCGCAGGGCAATGTGTGGTTAAGTGCCTTGCTCAAGGATACAACACGTCACCTCAGTTAAGGCTCGAACTAGCGACCTTCAGATAACTAGACCAATGTCTTAAACACTTGGCCACACGCCACACTTATCTCATGCTGGGTTCTGCTCTAGTTCAAGATTCTAATTTCCAAGTATCTTCTCTTTCTATTTAGACTACAAGACCATAAGATACAGGAGTAGAATTGGGCCATTTAGCCCATTGAGTTTGCACCACCATTTCATCATGGCTGATGCATTTTGCTCACAGTCCCATTTCTCCTGCCTTCTCCCTGTATCCCTTTATGCCCTGACTAATCAAGTATCTGGTAATCTCTGCCTTAAATATATCCAATGACTTGGGCACCACAGCTGCCAGTGGCAAAGAATCATCCAAGTCATTGGCATATAACATAAAAAGAAGTAGTCCCAGCACAGTTTGTTGTCAACACCACTAGTCACTGGTAGCCAATCAGAAAAGATTCCTATTCATTTCTATTCTCTAATTACACTAGTATCATTCCTGTTATAACTTGAGCTCTTAACTTGTTAAGCAGCCTCATGTGTTGCACCTTGTCAAAGGAATTCTGAAAATCCAAGTAGACAACATCCACCAATGCCTCTCTCCTTTGTCCATTCTGCTTGTTAATTTTTCAAAAAATTCTAACCAATTTGTCAGGCAAGATTTTCCTTTTAGGAAACCATGTTGACTTTGGCCTATTTTATCATATGCTTCCAAGTACCCCAAAACCACATCCTTAACAATCAACTCCAACATCTTCCCAACCATTGGCCTATAATTTTCTTTCTTCTGCCTCTCTCCCTTCTTGAAGATTGGAGTGACATTCACAATTTTACAGTACTCCTGGACTATGCCAGAATCCATTGACTCTTGAAAGATCATTACTAATGCCTCCTCAATTTCTTCAGCCCCCTCTTTCAGAACATTGGGGTGTAGACCATATGATCCACATGACTTATCTACCTTCAGAACTTTCAGTTTTCCAATCACCTTCTCCCTAGTAATGGCAGCGTCACACAATTCTGCCCTCTGACACTCTTGAACCTCTGACATACAACTACTGTCTTCCACAGTGAAGACTGATGCAAAATACTTATTCAGTTCATCTGCCATTTCCTTGTCCACATTATTACTTCTTCAGCATCATTCTCCAATAGGCCAATATCTACTCTCACCTCTCTTTTACACTTTATATACCTGAAGAAACTTTTTGTATCCTCTTTAATATTATTAATATTATATTATTAAATAAAAGTTTCCCAATCCTCTAACTTCCCACTAATTTTTGCTCTATTATATGCCCTGTTTGTGGCTTTTCTGTTGGCTTTGACTTACCTTATCAGCCACGGTTGAGTCATCCTTTCTTTAGAATGCTTCTTATTCGTTGGGATGTATCTATTAAGTCCTTCCGAATTGTTTCCAGAAATTCCAGCCTTTGGTGCTCTGCCATCATCCCTGCTAGTGTTCTGTTCCAATCAATTATGGCCAGCTGTCTCTCATGCCTCTGTAATTCTCTTTACTCCATTGTAATCTTATTACATCTGACTTCAGCTTCTTTCTCAAATGCCCGGTGAATTCTATCAAATTATGATCACTAACACATGAAAGTCTACAGATGCTGGAAATCCAAAGCACCCCACACAAAATGCTGAAAGGAGTCAGCAGGTCAGGCAGCATCTGTAGAAATGAACAGATGTTTTGGCCAGAAACCCTTCTTCAGGGCTGGTTATTATGATCACTGCTCTTTATGTTTCCATTATCTTAAGCTCGCTAATCAATTCCAGTTCATAATACAACACCCAATCCAGAATAGCTGGATTGGATACTGTTGAGTGGGGTGACCTACCAGGAGAGCTGCTCCAATCAGCTCTCTGGAATTGAGTCTGGTGCTGCAGCTCAGAAGAGAGCAGGGTTGAAGAGGACTACCCTGGTGATGGGAGATTTGATAGTCAGAGGAATAGAGACAAGATTCTGAGGGTGCAATAGAGATATCCGGACTGACTGACACCAACTTACTGCCCTCTACTGTGCCTATTGTCTTGTTTATTGTTTATTATAATGCCTGCACTGTTCTGTGCACTTTATGCAGTCTTGGGTAAGTCTGTAGTCTAGTGTAGTTTTTTTCTGTGTTGTTTTTACGTAGTTCAGTGTAGTTTTTGTACAGTTTCATGTAGCACCATGGTTCTGAAAAATGTTGTCTCATTTTTACTGTGTACTGTACCAGCAGTTATGGTCAAAATGACAATAAAAAGTGACCTGACTTGACTTAAATTGTTCGCGACCATTCATGCCTCTACGTGGCAGTGCTGCAGGTATTTGAACTGATCTATTCGGTGTAAGATTGCATAGCTCTGTCTAGTGCATGCTGTTTCAGATGTTAAATCCTGCTTTGAAGCTTGGCACATTTAGATATGCCTGCTTTTGCTCCTGGAAGACACCCTGTACTCTTCGTCCAACAAGGTTGATTCCTTGGCTTGAAAGCAATGGCAGAGTGAAGGAAATACTAAGCCCTGAGGTTGTGCTGGTGTATATAACTGATGGTCCACAGTTCTGCCAGTTTTAAGATGCTAGATCTATTTTTAGTCTATCCCAGCTGACACTATTGTAGTGCCTCATGTTGATGAAAGAGGAGCCCAGTGTGAAGGAAGACAATGTATTCACAAGGAGAATGCTACTCTAATTTCTGCCAGTGATTGACAGATCTCACTGGCAAATTTGTGAGGATAAAGTCAAGTTGGTTTATTCCTCAAAGTAATTTGCATACTCCCCGCTGCAGACCTAATTTAGTAGCTACATCCTGATGGACTCTACCAGCTCAGTCAATAGTGATGCAGTGAATCTGCTCATAGTGATGGGGTCCCAGAGTACACTCTGTGTTCTTGTATCTTCCATGTATTGTTCAGCATGGAGGAACAACATGAAGAACAAGCGGAGGGACAGAGCATTCAACAATATGGCAATCTTTTACGTTTTTTTTTTGTCTTGAAGGTGTTTCTGGAATTGTTGGAGTCTGCGATTTGCAGCTTAGGGAACGTTTAGGAGATCCAACATTTTGCTGTCTCAGAGGATTCCAGCAGGCAGCAAGCATGAGCCTTGTGGTGAGGAGGCTGCAGAAAGGGGCACAAGCCAATATTTGAATCCATTGCACTGATTAAAGCTTCCATTTTTCTCCGATTAAGGCAACAAGGAGGATTGAAACATCCAGGTGGAGGGTGGGTGCCGACTTCCTGCCTTCTGATCATTGGTAAGATCACTCTGCTGCCGGAGGGGGGAGCCTGTGTGGCCAGTCACTGTGCCCAGAGGATGTTACCAAGATTTTCTGCACCTATGGATTTGGACTACAGGCTATGCACTTTTTTTCAGGCTTATAGGTTTTTATATTCTGTGTTTTCACCCATTCTTTCTAGTTTCTTTGTGCAGGGGAGGGGGTTCTGGAGGTCCTGTTCTGTTCTTGTTGTTTTTTTTTGTGTGGGAAGAGGAGTATTGAATATTATTGTTGAGTTTCATGCCAGGGGGAGGAGGAGTTGGAGGTTGATGATTATTTTGCCATTGTTTTTTTGTGCATGGGGCCTGGTGAGTTTGCTATTTCTCTTTGAACTGACTTCCATGGTTTTTCCTGGTTTTGTGGCTATCTGGAGAAGAGGAATCTCAGAGGTGTTTACTGCATGCACAATTTGATAACAAATGAACATTTGAACCTTTAAAACTTTGAATCAAGAGGAAGGTTATTTCTCCATGTTTGGCCTGAAGCCAATAGACTTCAAAGGGTCTGGAATGGATGCTGAAGATCTCCAGAGATAAGCCTTTTCAATATAATAGTGTGCATTTTCACAAATTAAATGGCGGAGGCGTTTTACGCTTAAGAAAAGCCGTAGCAACTCATTTATTGAACACTAAAAATTGGACACAAAGTGCATTGAAAGTCCTTTACATAATTATCTTATCACATCAGAGCAGCCTCTTATAGTGAATCCCAATCCGATGTCCCAAGCGATTCAGTACGCTTCCACCCGACACGCACCCCACCACAGCTTGGATGAGTTGCCCACCTCGGGTCTTGTTTTCCATGGGTGGGCAAATCGCAGATGCCTCTGGCTCGTGGTCAAGGTCATGTTATGATGGCAGGGGCATGGTAGCAGATTCCTCCAAATCTTGGTGGGCTGGTTTCAGGCAATCCACCAAGACACATTCACTCTTTTTTCTAATGTAGAAGTCTTTTTTTCCATTCCAAAACATGAAATGGAACATCATAAGGGGCCCTTAAGGGGTTGTTGGTGTGCATCATGATCCATGAGAACAAACGAGGCAGAATACAGGTCAATAGGAACTCAGGTGTGCTCTACACCATGCTGGGGGTAGAGGTAGGTGCAGAGTAATTGTATTTACTCAGAAGCGTGGATCCCTGTTGGGAGGCCAACCAGACGATCATGGCGTCAGGAATAACTCGTAATAACTCATAATGGCTGCCATATACCAATTAAGGCACGGATCGAAACAGAGGAACACAGAAAATCTACAACACAATACAGGCCCTTTGGCCCACAAAGTGGGCCGAACATGTCCTTACCTTAGAAATTACCTAGTTTTAACCATAGCCCTCTATTTTTCAAAGCTCCATTTACCTATCCAGGAATCTCTTAAAAGACCCTATCATATCCACCTCCCCCACTGTCACTGGCAGATCATTCCACGCACTCACACTCTCTGCATAAAAACTTACCCCTAACATCTGCTCTGTACTTAATTCCAGGCACCTTAAAACTGCCCTCTCATGTTAGCCATTTCATCCCTGGGAAAAAGCCTCTGACTATCCACACGATCAATGCCACTCATCATCTTATACCCCTCCATCAGGTCACCTTTCATCCTCCATCGCTCCAAGGGGAAAAGGCCAAGTTCACTCTGCCTATTCTCAAAAGACATGCTCCCCGATCTAGGCAACATCTTTGTAAATCTCCTCTGCACCCTTTCTATAGTTTCCACATCGTTCCTATAGTGAGGCAACCAGAACTGAGCACAATACTCCAAGTGGGGTCTGACCAGGGTCCTACATAGCTGTAACATTACCTCTCGGCTCTTAAACTCAATACCACGATTGATGAAGGCCAATGCACCTTATGCCTTCTTAACCACAGAGTCAACCTGTGCAGCAGCTTTGAATGTCCTGTGAACACGGACACCAAGATCCCTCTGATCCTCCACACTGCCAAGAGTCTTACCAGTAATACTATATTCTGCCAACATATTTGACCTACCAAAATGAACCACTTCACACACATCTGGGTTAAACTCCATCTGCCACTTCTCAGCCCAGTTTTGCATACTATCAATATCCCTCTGTAACCTCTGACAGCCCTCCACACTATCCACAACACCTCCAACCTTTGTGTCATCAGCAAATTTACTAACCCATCCCTCTACTTCCTCATCCAGGTCATTTATAAAAATCATGAAGAGCAAGGGTCCCAGAACAGATCCCTGAGGCACACCACTGTTCACTGACCTCCATGCAGAATATGACCTGTCTACAACCACACTTTGCCTTCTGCGGGCCAGCCATTTCTGGATCCTTAAAGCAAGGTCCCCTTGGATCCCTTATTTTATTTTCTCAATAAATCTTGCATGGGGTACCTTATCAAATGCCTTGCTGAAATCCATATACACTACATCGACTGCTCTACCTTCATCAATGTGTTTAGTCACATCCTCAAAAAATTCAATCAGGCTTGTAAGGCACGACCTGCCTTTGACAAAGCCATGCTGACTATTCCTAATCATATTATACCTCTCCAAATGTTCATAAACCCTGCCTCTCAGGATCTTCTCCATCAACTTACCAACCACAGAAGTAAGACTCACTGGTATATAACTTCCTGGGCTATCTCTATTACTCTTCTTGAATAAGGGAACAACATCTACAACCCTCCAATCCTCTAGAACCTCTCCTGTACTCATTGATGATGCAAAGATCATCACCAGAGGCTCAGCAATTTCTTCCCTCGCATCCCACAGTAGCCTGGGGTACATCTCATCCAGTCCCAGTGACTTATCCAACTTGATGCTTTCCAAAAGCTCCAGCACATCCTCTTCCTTAATATCTACATGCTCAAGCTTTTCAGTACACTGTAAGTCATCCCTACAATTGCCAAGATCCTTTTCCGTGGTGAATGCTGAAGCAAAGCATCCATTAAGTACATCTACTATCTCCTCCGGTTCCATCTACACTTTTCCACTTTCACACTTGATTGGTCCTATTCTCTTACATCTTATCCTCTTGCTCTTCACATACTTGAAGAGTGCCTTGGGGTTTTCTTTAATCCTGTCTGCCAAGGCCTTCTCATAGCCCCTTCTGACTCTCCTGATTTCATTCTTAAGCTCCTCCCTGCTTGCCTTATAATCTTCTAGATCTCTATCATTACCTAGTTTTTTCAACCTTTCAGAAGCTCTTCTTTTCTTCTTGACTAGATTTACAACAGCCTTTGTACACCACAGTTGCTGTACCCTACCATCCTTTTCCTGTCTCATTGGAACATATCTACGCAGAACTCCATGTAAATATCCCCTGAATATTTGCCACATTTCTTCTGTACGTTTCCCTGTGAACATCTGTTTCCAATTTATGCTTCCAAGTTCCTGCCTGATAGCCTGATATTTCCCCTTACTCCAATTAAATGCTTTCTTAACTTGTCTGTTCCTATCCCTCTCCAATGCTATAGTAAAGGAGATAGAATAGTTATCACTATCTCCAAAATGCTCTCCCATTGAGAGACCTGACACCTGACCAGGTTCATTTCCCAATAACAGATCAAGTACAGCCTCTCCTCTTGTAGGCTTATCTACATACTGTGTCGAGAAACCTTCCTGAACACACCTAACAAACGCCACCCCATCTAAACCCCTCACTCTAGGGAGATGCCAATCGATATTTGGGAAATTAACATCTCCCACCACAACAACCCTGTTATTATTACACTGGCCTCACACACACACGTCCTGTCTAAACCCCTCACTCTAGGGAGATGCCAATCGATATTTGGGAAATTAAAATCTCCCACCACAACAACCCTGTTATTATTACACTGGCCTCACACACACACGTCCTGTCTGTATTAAACTCAGGCAACCTACCTCGCCTCGATCCATTATCACCAAAGCCCTGTTGAGCCAAAGCCTTCCTACTGTGTCTCCCTCTACTCCTTCAACTGCTCTGTTAAGCTTTCTCTTTTTAAACTCTTCTTGCTGATCTCACTGGCTGATGTCCACTTGCTTGTGCAGTTGTGCCCCGATTAAGTGACTGCAGGTCCTCTTTTGGAGCTGTTCTGAGCCCCAGCAGGGCCCATGGGAGATGATCGTTCCAACACTTATCTGTCTGGGAAGCCCCTAGAGCAGCCTTTCAGGAGCAGTGACAGGCCATTGGCCTGCAGGTGATACGCCATGGGGTGATGTAGCTTAACTCGAGGTTCTGGACCATTGCAGCCCAGAGGTAAGGTATACATTGGGGACCGTGGTCAGGGGAAATATCAGATGGGGTGCCAAACCAAGAAACCCAAGAGCTGATGAATGCCTGAGCCACATCTACAGCAGCTGTTGATGCTAGAGGGATAACCTCTGGCCACCTGGTGGTATGGTTCCCCATGGTAAGGAGGTGCAGGAAACCATGGGGGGGGGGGGGGGAAAGAGGACCAACAAGGTCCACATCGACATGGTCAAACCATCGCTCAGAGACCTCAGTAAGCACCAATGGTACCTGGACAGAATGATGAATTTTTGAATGCTGGCATTCCAATCTCACATGTCTTTTCAAAGGCAGTGCCACACAAACTTCAGTGCAAACAGCCTGGATGTGAGAGGCTACATCTGGAGTTAAAAACAGTCTGCCTCCAGTTTGCAGGCACTACAAGACAAGGGTGACCAGCTGAGACATCGCACAGGAGAGAAACCCCAGTTTCCCTGAACCTAACGTCAGCCAACCGCAGGCCTGTGACTGTTGTTCAGTAAGCCTGGGCCTCTGGGTCAGTAGCTTAGTCAGCTGCTATGCCGGCGTAGTCAACTCCTATGTATATGGCCTCAATGGCTGGCCGTGAGAGGCCATTAGCCATGGCGTGTGTAGCCTCCTTTAGTTGACTGTGGGTACTGTTCCTCTGGTAGTCACTGAAAGTGGGTGCAAGCCATTTCAGAGCTGATATGGAGATCTGTCTGTTGCCCATGCAGTGCGACCCCCCTCTCCATGCTGATGACAGGTCCAAAGGAACGACGAACGTCGATACAGTTTGGTGCCAGCAGCGTCGCAGGAGTTGCCGTGCCGGTGATGGGCACAGCAGTCAGCTGCCTTTGGGTCTCCAACTCTGGATTTTTCCTTGGGGTTTACTCCCAAAGCCTTTCCCATGAGCGGGTACAGCTGCAAGGCAGCGGAGGTTTGAAATCAGAAGTTTTCCCTCTCCTAGATGAGCTACCATCCATGGTTAACGAGCCCCATCTGCCCGGAGCAACTGGTTTTAAGGCGCCAGTGGCCCACCTTTACCCCTTCTCCTGTCAGTGAAAACAGTTTCGCTGGGCATAAGAACTATGCCACATGTGAAGGCCAGAAGTTGGACTTGTTAGTCAGAGGCTGTTTGAGATACATGCCATGAAGAGCATTTGTTTAACAGTGGGAGCTTGTCCCCACTACAAGGGGGCATTATAGTACCCCTTGATATATTGTATATCAATTATGAACTTTGATACATGGGCCAGCTGGCATTGCTGCTGTGCAGACCAAGGATGTGATATTTTGCCCATCACGTGCACAAGGGGTTGGTGGTCAACGAACGCTGTGAAATTACGACCCTCTGGAAGAAAATGAAAATGGCAGACAGCCAGATAGAGACCGAGAAGCTCATGGTCAAAGGTGCTGTACTTCCTTTCAGGGGGACATAGCTCCCGGCTGAAGAAGGTGAGCAAATGCCACACGCCTCTGACCAACCGTTCGCGCACAGAATAGTCTGAAGTATCAGTAGTGATCGCTAAATGTGCATTGACAGTAGGCTTGTACTGGAAAAGAGCTTGTTTGGTATTATCAAATACCCTGGTCATGACTAATCAAGCACCTAACTAGGGGCATTGCCTTTAAGTGCACTATACAGGGGAAGCATAAGCTCAGATGCTTGTGGAATGAACTGTTGTTAGAAATTCACCAAGCCTAGAACTTCCTGTAGTTTTTTTTTAGTAGTGTAGGGTGGAGGGAAATCCATAATAGCAGTTACGTTACACTGAGTTACCTAATCCCAGTTAGGCCAATAGCTGAAACATTGGATAAGTCCCTAAACTTCCTGTTTAAAGCAACTGGGGTTTTACCAGGTTCCTGCAATTTAATGATCCTAATCAAAAGTGGTGACCAGTGGTGCCTATGGGATAATATCTCCAACAATCAGCCCGCATCTTCCAGAGCAGGGGTTCTCAAACTTTTGTATGCCATGGACCAATACCATTAAGCCAGGATTCTGTGGACCCCAAGTTGGCAATTCCTGCTCAAAAGAAAGGAAGAACAAAATTGTCAAGAGATTCACAAGTTCCAGAAAGCTGTGAAATAAAATATATTGCTTATTTCCACTGAAAGGCTTTATGTTATACAATATCCGATTAATTTAAGCCCGAAAAACTTTGGTTATCCATGATAATTAGGCTTTTCCAACTGCACTCGCATTGCTTTTTGGCAAAACCCACATTGATTTCAGAGACCTAGATGTATCTACAAAGCAATGCCACTATACTGTCATTGGTGCCAGTAGATAATCATTTTCATTTATTCAAATAAAATGAGATTAATATCATGCGCTACCAGTCAGCAGACTGCTTTACTGTTTCTTAGAATTCTGAGTATCTACACAATGGAAAAATTATTGGTCAATGTTAACAAAGGCAAGAAAAACTCATCTGCTATTAAATCGGCAGCAGGATAACAATATGTTGAAATATTTGCAGTTGTTTGCTGTTAGTTACTCCTCTGGGCACCATCCTTAATTAGTGAAAAAGATGAGTAAAAGTGGGAATGGGACAGTTTATAGATCTGAGAAAGCAATAGCAGAGTAATTTAATTTTCCAGATGAAGATTGCACAATGACAGAGTTAAACCTCCAAGTGTCTGATGATCCTAATTTGCTGTTTTTGTACCATAGCAACAGGAGATGTGAGAACCCAGAAAGCTGAAATCTTGTGAAAGGAATCAATGATCAAAAGCAGCCTATGATAAGAATTTTTTTTTAAATCTTAGATATCTGCTAATCTAATTCATTTTACAACTGTAAGCTGTGTCTGGAGACAGACAAGCTGTGTTGTTTCTAAGTGTGATGTAATACCCTTAAGTTGTCTGGCAGGAGTGCAATTTGGTTCATTTGGTGGTAGGCCCAGAGTGCTCTTAGCAACAGTATGACTCATCAATAAAACGTCTCCTAGCAATTATCATAGCAAAGGCAATGCAGAACGCCCACATTTCCTTTCTAACACTCATAAAAAGATTGTAACCTATCTGTGGAATTACTACCCAAATCTATTTAGTTTTTTTGGATGTATATATACCTCTGTTAATCTATAATTGCAGGATATAAATAGTAATGTTGATAAAAGTGGTGACTTATTGAAATTTAAATCAAACAGCATATTTTCAGCAACTTAAGTGAGCCAGTCAAATACTTCCATTAATTAAAACTGCTCTGTGAGAATTGCTATGATGATGCAGCCATTATATATACTACTACTATTACAGTACTAGAAAACTGGTTTCTTTTGGTTATTGATGGAGTAATTCATCAAGTGTACACTACTATCTCTTTTTGATTGACCATAAATCAGTGTAGACACCTTGTGCAGATGGACTGTCTTCACACAATGCTTTCAACGATTGCATCTTCCAAATCTTCATTTTCATTGTGACGTTCAAGATGATTGTCATCACCTTCAAATTCTTCATAGTTCCTAACCTGTTGAAGCTGTGGATTTGTTTCCTTTTCATTGACAACCATTTCTGGCATATCTCCAAGCCTTAATGCTTGAAACCGCAGTAAGCAAACCAGTTACATAATGTCTTACTGCTTATTCTCACCAACTATCAGTGACAAATAAATCACCATTTTTGAACACAAGCACACACAAATGATTCTATTTAAAAATTGTTTGCTCTAAGCACAGTGTAGTGTCTAATGGCCATGCAAGTGCACATGACTGAAACTAGTTAGAAACTACTCGACAACAAGCTCCTGCCAAATTAAGCGGCATAGTGTCCCACACAAATGAAGAGAATCCTGGCTATTTTCTCAATTAGATTTTGTTCTTTAATAGTTGTTCCAAATAAGCAGCTGCCTCAAATTAACTGATGGGCAAATTAACCAGAATCCACTTTACTTGCATGTTAAAATGCGGGAAGTGTGCAAAGAGTGAAGACAGAAATCTTAGCTTTTATGTCACAGTCTACTCTTCTTAGTGCCCAGATACTCACATAACAAAATGGTGCTTGTGTAAGATTCTGCTAGGATTGATGTAAATTAAACCCCATCTTTAGAAGAACTAGTATCATCAGTGGGAGGGAAGAATAGAAAGGATAAAATTTATTCTACCAACATCAAAAAATTGTCAGCACAGACATGATGGTAATTTGGAATTTTGACCTAACAGCCACATATTTATATGCTATCAACCTAACCAATGATAAAGCCAGGACACCATTAGTACATTAGTAACTAATCAATTGAAGTTTCAGAATATATAGGAATATCAATGTAAATCAAGATCTTATAGTGTTCAATCTATCATAGAATTGTCTCAAGAAATATCACTGTATTTACCTTTGAAAAAAATGAATGTAGCTTTGTGAAATAGCTAGTAATACAAAATGTGAAAGACCATTTAGTTAGGCTCATAGGTTTGTCAATAACAGAGAGGTTATTAACCAGCATTCTATTATTATTGAGAGGTCCGAATGAAATCCAGTATCGTATACTGTGAAGTCAGGGTACCATTTGTACATTAGTAATTATTGCTTCTTCATATGAAAGGGTATTCTCACAGTAGTGAAAAACTGGAGGAAAAGCAGGAAATGCTGAAATTAAAAAATTGGCCTTTATTATTGGATGAAATAATAGTTACATGCTGCTAATAAACCTTAGAATCTCTGAAAGTCAGAATTAGAAGCGAAGTAACGGGAGAGACATGTGCACACTTAAGCTTCACTTGTTGCAAGCAACTGAATGAGTACTGTAGGTTCTGAGAAAGCAGATGTTTATAGTAAAGCAAAAAAAAATCTTAATGGAATTTGCTGGACGTTCTTTAAAAGAAGGAAAGTATCTGTATTTCAGTGGGCTAATTTGGAATGGAAAGCTCAGATGTGATAGGATTGTTCCAGCATTTTTAGCCTGAAAGAAAAGCCAAAGAAAAAGAAAGGATTCCTCACTTGAGCAAGCTGTCTAACTGCCCGAGGCAGCCAAGACTGTCTCTAAATTAAGGCTTGCTTTGGATACAGAGCATGGAATCCGGTCAAAAAGATTTGCTACCATGGAGATCTGACATAAAGCCTGCTTAAAGATTTAAATTGGAAATTTAAATGTTTCTTTTATCCTGGGGTTGGCAAGGGGATGGGGAAGAGGGTGGCCTTTCACCTCTCGCATGTCTACTGGTGGAATGGAACAGTTAAACTATGGCACAATTATAAAATCAAAATATACATGTAATAATCACTATTTGAATGAACAATGGAGACAAGGCAGAAAAATATCAAATCTTTTTAAGTTTGGACTAATCAAGACTTGGGAGAATTTGTCTTAAACACAAGATGCTGGAATTCCAGAGAAATATACACAGAATGCTAGAGGATATTAGCCGATCAGGCAGCATTTATGAAGAGGAATAAACAGTCAATATTTCGGGCTGAAACTCTGTCTAAGACTTTGTCTTTGTTCACTGGGTCTGACTTAACAACACAATATCCAATCAATCCCCAACTAAAGGAATTGCCATTCTGCCCATTGTGCATTTAGAACTTCTTTGAAAGAGCACTCCAGCTGGCCTGTCACCCTGTTGTTTCCTCATCATTTTTCAAATGTTTCCTTTTCAAGTATTTATTTAATTCTCTTAGAAGCTGCCATCAAATCTGCTTCCACTGTCCTTATAAGTGGCTACAGAAAGAACGTTATCCTCATTTCTCATTCATTATTATTTTTGTCAACTATCTTAAATCGATGTTCTTTGAGTTACAAGCCTCCAATAGAAGACATTGCTCTCCATATACTTTAAATCAAATATCGACACAGAGATACCAGAAATTTGTAAATCCAGCCATTTTTAGTTGACTAATTAATTTTAGTGTACTTCAGTACAATTTCACATATTGACCAAAAGCTTCTGCTTTTGGCCACGCTGTACAATCTAAACGGAATTCACAATCAAATCATGTTTATTTTAAGAAGCTTATTCTCCATGATCTTCCATGTAATCTCATAGGCAATTCAGCAAGTACAAAATCTATCATTAAACCT
This sequence comes from Hypanus sabinus, assembly GCF_030144855.1. Classification (NCBI taxonomy): domain Eukaryota; kingdom Metazoa; phylum Chordata; class Chondrichthyes; order Myliobatiformes; family Dasyatidae; genus Hypanus; species Hypanus sabinus. The sequence continues at coordinate 122,326,307 of NC_082714.1, read as the reverse complement.
AATCACTTGAGCAGAATTTTGTAGCAAAAGTACTCCTTGATTTGGTTAAGATGGCTAAGAATACAGTTATATTAATACAACTCAAAATGGATTTATTATAGTGAAAATAATCAGTAGACTCATTCACCAAGCATGATAAATTTGGTTTTTTAGTAACTGTGAATGACTCAAAAAAATTCTAGATTTTAATTATCTCAAAATAAAAATAAGCACATTTAGTTTGCATCTTCCTGCATTTACACATTTAAATAAAGTAAATTAACTATAAGTGCAAGTTGGTACAATTAGTGGAAAATAGCAATGGCAATTAAGCCATTTTCCCACCTTCTTACTCTGACTTCTCATCTTTTTTTTTCCAATCTTGATGAAGGGTCTCAGCCCAAAACATTGACTGTTTACTCTTTTCCATAGATGCTGTCTGACCTGCTATGTTCCTCCAGCATTTTGTGTGGATTGATTAGATTTCCAGTGTCTGCAGATTTTCTCACATTTGTGATTGCAATCAACTTGATTGGAGTGGTGGGCCACAATATTATGGAATTCAGGTGTTTGATCTTAAATTCTGCATTGGTTTGCCCAATAAATCTAAGACTCTTGTCACCACAAAATGCTGCATAAACTATGGTTATACTACATGATTAGAAGCAGAGTATATTACACTTTTATTCATTTTGCCTTGTAAGAAAATGAGCATTTTCTGGTTAGTAGTAGCATTTTCATTGCTATCATCAAGGAGGAAGTACGGGAGCCTGAAGGCGCACACTCAACGTTTCAGGAACAGCTTCTTCCCCTCTGACATCAGATTTCTGAATTGACAATGAACCCATGAACACTATCTCATTATTTTACTTTACTTTTGCTCTCCTTTTGCACTACTCATTTATTTCTAGAAATATACTTCTTATTGTACTACATTGTTTTTTATGATTATCATTATGTATTGCAATGTATTGCTTCCACAAGACAACAAATTTCATAACACATGCCAATGATAGTAAACCCCATTCTGATTCTGATTCTGAACCTCAAATCTCATTCATTACGAAAAGCAAAGAGGAATCAACAATGCTGCTGATCAGGAAGCAGATTATAAAACAGCATGAGAGTTCAATACAAAAAGGAAGTGTAAAATACAAAAAGAAAAGCCTCAGGGACACAGGATCAATTTCCACCCATTTTGGCACAAAACATACATAAATATTATTTTATGATGTTATAATGGAGCTGTCACAATTTCAGTTTGAAGTCATACCCATCAAGAAATAGCATGAAGGAATCATTTGTGCATGTGATGCCACTGTCACTGTGGCCAGTGATTGCTTCTTTATTACAACTGGTACCAATGCAAAGAATGTCAAGCAGTAACTATATTTTTCACACCCTCAAACAAGGAGCAAACTGCTTCATGCCACCAATTGAAAATGAGTATATCTGCTATGTCATCAATGCCCTTTATGTGTTAGGCACACTGATCACTGGTCTTTTTATTTAACAGACCATTTGTATGTGTGAGTGCCTGCAGATGTTTCTCTGTATGGAGATCTTTGAGAATCAGTGCTGTTTAGGGCCCTGATATACACATGTGGAAACAATTAAAGAAAAGAGAGAGTAGGGAAAAGGGGATTTTGTGCAGCCATAATGGAGATATGTATGTCCCCCTTCCTCAGTGCCTTCCATGGCAGCCTTTCGTATAATTACTTCAGATGCCAAGGAGAGGGTTCTTAAGAGTCAGCCATCTTCCCATAACCACCAGTAATAAAGCAACAGCTGTAATTTCTGTAATCACTTGTTGTTGAGCACCCTTCTGTGTACTTTTAACATAACAGGGTGTAAAAATACCCAAACATTGTTTTCATATAAAAGGTAAACTTCATCACATTGACATTTTTTGGTGTTACCAGATTGAACTTTCAGCTCACCAGATCTTACATTTAGCACACCAAAAGTGGGTGAAGTCCAATTCAAGCTAATATCTCTTAAAGTAGATAAGATTTGATTCCAAAGATTTGCAGAATAGTTTTAAACCACTCATCTTTTCCTTTTGTTAATAAATGTATTCAGTAACTTACTGTTATTCACATACATATCAAGATCACAGCTAATGATACCTTGTATCAGGTAAAATACATATCTCAATGCAGCTTGAACCATAGAAATGTTGCAAAGGTTTGATGGCTTTGTGATTGATCATGATACTGATGGATAACACTTAAATATGAACATCTGGAATACAATACACATGAAAGTTAAACAGCAGGATTGTCAAATAAAAAGTTTTTGCACCTGCCTATAATATGATCAACTTTTCTTTCTTCAGTTTCAGACTTAGATTTACTTATCACACGTACATCAAAACATATAGTGAAATGAGTCACTTGCGTTAACTACCAGCATACCTAAGGATGTGCTGGAGGCAGGGCACGAGTGTAGCCATACTTTCCATATCAGTGTTGTTCAACACAACAGAACACAACACACTACACAGAGCAACACAAGCAGTAGCAACAGCAAAGCAAGCCCCTTTTCCACCCTCTCAGCCCTCACACGCATCGGCCTCCAAACCCTTGCCAGGCCATCTCTAGTCCTTGGCTCCAGAGTCTTAAATTCACCAACACTGGGCCTCCAGCCTCCAGTCTCTGGTCTGGTCTTGCCCTCTACTTCCAGACTCACTGATGTTGGTCTTCAACCTTTCAGGATTCCAGACTCCCAGAGCTTTGGATTTTGACTTTGCCGACCTCTGGGTACAGACCCCAGAACTCAGCAGTCATGGGTTTGACCTTGGGGCCTTGACCTCAAGGCTCATCAATCATGGGTTTGATCTTTAAACTTCAACCAACAACCTCTGGGATACTTCATGATTATTATTCCCAAATATTTGGTTTCTTCCTCAATGGATATTCTTCCCATAAAGAGATTTAATAGCTATTATGCCATTTGGAAGATATTTAGAGTACTCTATTGCTAAGTTGGAAAGGAATATTTAACAATCTCGCTTTACATGGTCTTTAAGGAGAAAGTGACCATAATAACAGAATTTTTTATTAAGATAAAGAATGGAATAATGGACATGATCAGGGATCCTGAAACTGAACAAACAAAACTTCAAAGCTACAAGGCATGAGTTAGCTACAATAGATTGGTGAAATTTATCAACTGGGGACAGTAGGGATGCAATTGATGATATTTCAAAGATATATATGTGATTTACAATGATTTATTCCTGTCTGGACAAAAGTAAGTCAAAAGGGGAGCTCATCGGTGACCTACAAGGAAATAGAGAATAATATGACTTCCAAGGAGGAGACATAATATTCCTGGTAAAATTGGCAGTGTGAGGCTGTGAGTTATAGGTACTGAAGATAAGTGTAGGTTCCCTGCATTCCCAAATTGGGGAAAGCATAATTAGGAACAGAGAACAATTAAACACCTGTTTTGGTTCTATTTTTACAGAGGAAGGCACAAGTTATCCCTGGGATGTATCAGACAGCTAGGGATCTGGAAATGAAGAAGTTGAAAGAAAACAGTATAGAAATACTGGGATCTATTATAAAAGATGTACCAGAGCAGTAGAGCACAGGTACAAGTGCTTTGGCCTGCGATGTTGCACTGAATTATGTAAACTAATAACACCTAATTAAGCTGATATGTTCTGCCCACACATGGCCCTTATCCTTCCATTCTCTGCATAGTCATGTACTCTCTGAGAGTCTCATTAACGCCTGCATAGCATCTACCTCCACCACCAACTCTGGCAGTGCACTCCAGGCTCTCATCACTCTCTGTGTAATGAAACTTGCCCCACACATCCCCTTTGAACTTACCCCCTCTCACATTCAATGCATACTCCTACTATTAGACATTATAATCCTAACAACTGAGAATATACAAAGCATTAATGGGAAATCTTGCTTCACAAATCTAATGGAGTATTTTGAAAATGCAACTGGCATAATAAACATGGTAGAACCTGCGAACGTGCTTTATTTGGACTTTCATAAAACTTTAGTAAGGATCCACATAAGAGGTTAGTGTGCATGATTAATATATGTCGAATTGATGTAATATATTGGCATGGACTGAGAATTGGTTGACATTTAGGAAATAAACTGTAGGAATAAACAAGCATTTTTTTCTGGTGGCAGACGGTGACTAATAGGGTGGTGCTTGGGCACCAGCTATTTTCAAGGTATGTCAATGATCTGGAATGAGGGAACTAAATGTAACATGTACAAGTTTGCAGATGATATGAAGCTAAGAGTGGAATGGGAGCTGTGACGAGGAAACAAAGGAGCTCCAACGTGACCTAGACAAATTAAGGGAATGGGCAAATGCATGGCAGGAACAGTTTAATGTGGATAAATGTGAACTCCCTGGGCAGTGCACAGCAGTAAGAAAAGTTGAAGATATGTTGGCCTTTGTTGCAAGAGGGTTTGAGAGCTGCAGCTTGATGAAATTGTATCTGGGTTTTTTGTGTTCAATTTTGGTCTCCTTATCTGAAAAATGCTGTTCTTGGCATAGAGGGAGTGCAACAAGGCTTATAGATTGTTTTCTGGGGATAGGAGGACTAATATGGAAGGAGAACTTGGGTCAACAAAAGCAAGGTGATATTGCTGAGGCTTTATAAGTATTTGTCAGACCCCACTTGGAGCATTGTGAGCAGTTTTGACTCCTTATCTTAGAAAAGATATGCTGGTATTTGAGAGTGTCCAGCAGAGGCTCATGAGAATTATATTGGGAATGAAAGAGTTAACATATGAGGAGTGTTTTATGGCTCTTGGCTTGTACTGTTTGGAGTTTAGAAGAATGAGGTGGTGGGGGAGAGAATCTCATTGAAATCTATTGAATATTGGAAGGCCTATATAGGATTGGATGTGGAAAGGATGATTCCTATAGTATGGGAGTCCAGAGGACACAGGCCTTGGAATTAAGGGACGTCCATTTAGAACAGAGATGAGGAAAAAAATTTCTTTAGCTAGAGGGTGGTGAATCTGTGCAATTCATTTCATTAGGTATACTGAACATGGAGGTTTATAGGTTCTTGATTAATTGGGGCATCTAAGGTTATGGGAAGAAGGTTGGAGAATGGGGTTAAGAAGGATAATAAATCAGCCATGATGGAATGGTGCAGCAGACTTGATGAGCTGAAAGGCCTAATTTTGCTCCCATGTCTTATAGTCTTATGGTCTAATTAAATTGATGTTCACTGGAGTTAGGAAGAATGTGAAGGGATTTAATCAAAATCATAAAATGTTAACAGGATGAGACAGACTACATACAGCAGGATCTTTCTGATAGCAGGATGGTTAACCTTCACTGCTTCCTATGTAGAGAATTCCATATTTTTTCACCCTCTAGATGAAGGAATATCTCCTGCTCTTGGTTCTAAATGAACCAGAGGTCAAGATGTCAGGATGCACTTAGAACCAAGACCAGAAGCTATTTCTTTAACCATAGGATGGGAAATCTGCAGAATTCTCCAGCACAGAAAGCTGTACAGGCCAAGTCGTGGAGTATTCCCTAGAGAGAATGAGATATATTTTTAAAGCTAAAGAATCAGTGGATAATGGTGAAGAGGGTGAGTTTGATGGATATTCATTGTTCCAGACCAAAGAAAGCCCGTTCTTCTCTGTCAAGCTCAGCTTTCTAAACACTGGCAGCTGACACATCTGAAGATCAAAGTATTGTTTATTGAATAAGTTAAACTTCCAACTAATATTATTTGTTTAGCTTCTTGTTGAGAGTGGGAACCAGTCTTCAATTCTTAATCTAAGTAGAAAGGAGTAATTGGTTTGAAGTTAAAAGGGCAGTTTTTCAAGCAAGCACGGCCTATAAAACAGACTTGTTAGGTCCACAGCACCTGGTCTAACTGCTCAAGAGATGAGATGGAAGACAATGGGATATGTTAATTGGGTTTGATTCAAAACAACTAATGTTACTTAATTCAAGGAAGTTTGCAGATCAGATTGATATTACTACTTTGAACATCAATAGCTAATCTGTTGACAGTTGGAAGGTTTGTATGCTCTGAAGTGTCAGGTTCAGTGCATTCATTATGGGTACCTGGAACTCCAGAAGCTTTTCGATCACTTGAATTAAAAGGTATCTGAAGAAAATATCACATGTGTCTGAAGCCACTCTACTGGCAGAGAAGTAGTATAAAAAAAAGAGAGCAGTTCAGGTTTTTTAGGATTGGTCCAGGAACAAGAAAAATGATAGATACTAGAATCCATTCATCTGTCTTCAATTTATGTGATAGATATCTGGTTTGTCTGCAGCTCATGGGTATGTACTTCTAGTTTATAGGAATTGTACCTGTGTTTCGGAAATCCTTTGTGTTTTAGAAATGGTTTGTGATTTGGAAGTTTTTAAAAAATAAAGAGTTTTAAATGTGTTTTTAAGAATATTATTTGGATTCAAATGTATATCACTGAAAATAAATGAACTGTGTTCAAACTGCTTTATTAGCTGGAAGTATCTCTCCCTTGGTGGGTATTTGCAGCTAAACTCACTGTGGAGAATAAACAGGGAAATTGTCTAGCTTTTGAAGAGCAGGTGGTTGCAAAACAAACACAAAGAAATCTGCAGATGCTGGAAATCCAAGCAACACACAAAAAATGCTGGAGAAAATCAGCAGGCCAGGCAGCATCTATAGAAAAGAGTACAGTCGACATTTCAGGCTGAGACCCTTCAACAGGACCCTTACAGTATGATCCCCTTTAGTGAGGGTTCCTGTAGCTATCCATATCAGATAGGACTTAAAGCTTTGCTTGAGATTAGAACTTTGTGTTCAATACCATCACAGATTGAATTGAATGATGAATTATGTTCTTGCTGAAGGTGGGGCAGGTTCAAGGGGCTGAATGGCCTCCTCATCGTATTTTCTGCATGTTAAAAAAAATTACTTTTAACTATGCACAAATAGTCGCTATCTTCCACTGATCTTTGCAAAGAATTGCCAAATGCTTCCAGTTATTGGAGATTGGCCAATAGGATCAATATATTATCCACAGATCAAAAAGATACTTTTAAAAAATATTTTTCTTAACATTGTCACGATTATAATATTGTTCAGATGACCTCTGCTAGGTTACACTTCATTCTGTATTCTTTTTTACTATCCAGTTACTTAGGTAAACAAATAGCTGCTAGGCAACAATGTAACATCAGTGTCATTATTCCACATTGCTCCCAAGATGCCTGAAGAAAATCACAGCCTCCGCTTTTGGTGGAGATGAAAGTTCTTGTGGTTTAAGCTACATTTTTCGTCTGTGAAAAACTTTGTTAAAGAACTCCCCCAGACTTTGGCCTATTGGGTGATCTGTGACTCAGTCCATCAAGTCAGAATGAAGCCAGTTACTGAACAAAATACAAGAAGCAGCCAAACTGTGTAAGCCCTTTAGCCCTTCAAACCAGCTGTCTGCCTTATGGCCTTTAATACTCAGTGCATGCTTCTCACAATGGGAAATATTGTTCTTCTTGACTTCTATTAATGGCTAGAACTTAAACCTATGAATGTAAATAAATACCAGCTATTTTAATTACTTTGGATTGGCAAAAAATCCATTAATCAAGTCACTGCTGCATCTTCTGTTGGCAGACAGATTTGTTGAATCAGTAACTGCTCCATTAAGAAAAAAGGCTTTCAAGCACCTACATTAATAAAGGAAGTGATTCAACAGGCTGCAGTTCATCAGGTTAAGGTTACCTTCATTACATATTTGTCCACACTAAAAATACCTTCTTTCCCAATTATAGCCACATAGTATGTCTTCCAGTAAATATGTTTTTGGATACAAAACACAAAGTTCCAATACAACTCTATCTACCGCAGACATTACCACATACAACATTCATTCCACTACAGTATAATAACGAAGTTAAGAATACTAGGCTAATTTTAATGCCAAGATGAAGAGAAAAAACTGGTTGGTAGTGGCTGATCCATTAATTAAGCAACCTTCAAGAGGCACATTTGTGATTCATAAATGAATGTGATCTTATGGCATAAGGTTTAAGGAGATAAAATTCTGTAAGAATAACACCCAGCTCTACCTCACTGGTGTATAAAGGTTTGCCAAGGACTTTTACATGAAGTCAATCCCCTTCTGATATTTGAAGAAACTCTTGGATATGTTACACTAAATAAAAGCCTTATGTCATATATGTGTGTGTCCTTTTTACAGAATAGTTAGGAAGTACGTTCTCTTTGTCAGTTTTCCTTTAAATTTCATCTAGCGTGATCTTTAATAAAAAGATTGATTTACCATATATTTCATTAGCTGTTGTTTCTGTTTTCTAACCCTCAGGATGGATCTCTCTAAGCACCTCTCCTCTATTACACACTATTAACAGAATCCATATTGACAAATGATATACTATGGTGATTCAACAACTTGTGATGTTTACATTCTCAATTTATTATTATTATATCATGGTCACTACTGCAAAAGCACCAGAATCAAAATCAGATTTATGATCACTGGCATGTCATGAAATTTATTGATTGTTTTACAGTGGCACTACAGTGCAAGATATAAAAAATTACTATAAAGTACAAATTATTGGCAGGTCATTGTTCTGTCTTCTGCAGGTCCAGTTTCAAAAATAAACTGCCATTCCAATTCAGACCATAAAACAGGAGCAGAATTTGGCCAATTGGCCCATCAAGTCTGCTCTGCCATTTCATCATGGCTGATCTATTTTCCCTCTCAGTCCCAAACTCCTGCCTTCTCTTCATATCACTTCATGTACTGTCTAATCAACCTCTGCCTTAAATATACATAAATGGCCTCATCAGCTGCCTGTGGCAAAGAATTCCACAAATTCGCCAACCTCTGGCTAAGTAAATTCCTCCTCATCTCTGTTCCAAAAGGACACCCCTCTATTCTAAGGCTGTATCCTCTGATCTTAGCCTCTCCCACCAAAGGAAACATCCTCTCCACATCCACTTTATCAAGGCCTTTAAGGTAGAAATTCTTCCAAACAATCATGACTTTAACATAGAACCATAGACTCTGTTTCTATCTAAGACATGGTATTTCAAACCATCATCACTAAAGAATTTATAAAGCACTTTATAATGTTATAATTATTGAAAACAAATATTTGGGAATCTGCTAAGGTGAACTACATTGTGATGAAGTGTGGACCATACCTAGGTTGCTAAGTTTATTTTTTTCCTTTCATAAAGCTTTGAAATGAAGAGGCCTCAAGCCTACAAAATGAGCTCTGAACAAATGACACCACTACTCTCCTCAAGGGATGTAATTATAATTATGTACATGTCTGCTGATGAATCACCCCTGTGCAGTGCAAGGAAATGAGTTTAAATCTTCCAGTAGGATCATTGATTTCAAACGCTGAAGTCTAATCTTAATACAGAATAATTCCCAAAGAAGAACATTGTGAAAACTGTAACAAGAAGGCCAAATTGAACTATAATCTGTGGTGCCCAAAACCTGCAAAATGTCCTGGTGAGATCTATGAAGGCCATTGTGAGAGAGAAAAGGCAAATCAGTTTGAAGTTAGAAACACTATTGAATGCACAACAGCTGTGACAGAGTTTACAGGCTATGATTTCCTATAAGGCAAAACCTAACAACATAAGTGGCATTTTACTCACTGATGAAATCAACATCTTTTATGCACACTTTGAAAAGGAGAATTAACTCTCTACCTGTGAGAATCACCATAGCAACTGGTGCCCTTGTGATCTATGTCTCAGAGGCCAACATGAGAACATCCTTCAGAGGGGTGAACTCCTGCAGACTGTCAAGCCTCAATGGTGTACCTGGCAGGGTACCGAAAATCTGTGCAAACCAACTTGCTGAAGTATTCAGAGATATCTCAACCTCTCACTGCTGCAGTCAGATGTTTCCATCTGATTTAAAAGGGCAGCAATTGTAGTGGTGCCCAAGGAGAGTAAGGTGAGCTCCCTCAATGACTGTCACCTACTACCATTCTCATCTACTGTGATGAAGTGCTTTGAGAGGTTGGTAATGCCTATAATTAACTCCCACCTGAGCAAGGACCTGAACTCACTGCCATTTGCCTACCACCGCAACAGGTCTAATGCAGACACAATCAGACTGGCTTTCCACACAGCTCTGGAGCACCTGGAGAAGAACAGTACTTACATCAATTGCTGTTTATTGATTATATTGAACACCATCATCCTCTCACGACAAATCAAGAAGATTCAAAACCTGGACCCCTGCACTTCCCTCGGCATCTGGATCCTTGACTTCCTCATTGGGAAACCACAGTCAGTATAGATCAGTGACAACAACTCCTGCTCATTGACAATCAACACATGCACACCTCTAGGATATGTGCTTAGCCCACTTTTCTACTCTCTCTACACCTGTGACAGCTCAAACACCATCTGTAAAATTTGCCACTGTTGTTGGCAGAATCTGAGATGGCGATGAGGAAGTATATAGGACTGAGATAGAGAGAGATTGGAAAGTTGAGTAATGTCACAACAACAGCCTCGGACTCAAAACCTTTGTTGTGGACTTGAGAAACGGAAGCTGGGAGAATGCACACCAGCACTCAGTGAGGGGTGAATGTTAGAAAGGGTGAAGAGCTTTAAGTTCCTGGCCATCTCAGAGGATTTATCCTTGGCTCATCATGCTGATGCAATTATGAAGAAGGCAGGCCAGTGGCTATACTTCATTAGGAGTTTGAAGAGATTTGGTATATCACCAAAGATTATTGCAAATGGTACGTAATTTGACCACTAACTTCCTTCAGGGGCAATCATATTTAGTCCCTATGATTTATGGAATCATTTTGTTTAAAGTAGCTTTTTGTCACCAATCTCATAACATTGTGTGTGTAGCTGATTCCCCCCACCCCACCCGTATATTGTTTCAATGGCTCTACTTCAGAGGCTCAAGTACCAGTGATAAAATTACAGTAGTGATATATCGAAAGATCCAGAAAGGCATACTATAAATGCATATTCTTTTATGTAATTTGCACAGGTAGATTGTGAATCAAGAATTTAGCAGTTCCACTGGTCTGAAAGTGTCAAATTATTTGTTTAATTTGCCACTTCATTCCTTTTGACAATGCACTTGGGAGCAAACACCACAATAAACTCAAGCATGTAGTTACCTTTCACTTTTGAAAGCAATAATTGGCTCAAGGTGCCAGATGGATTGCCATGGACAGGGAGAAAGCTGCACAAGTAATTTTAAGCTGTAACCTGTGAAAAGTGTAATGGAATCCCTTATTCAAAGTTTACTCACTGGACTTGGTGTGGTTTCATCTTTGTGATCATTAAAAATGTTTAAGATAAAGCCAGATGCAACTTCCTTACATTTTTTTCATTTACTAAAAGGATTGAGAGTTTTACTTAAACTAAAGAGTCAGAACAACAAATCTTCTCATCTTACTGTAGTGAGGCGCTCACTTATGACGTAGTGCCATGATGATGTAAGCCATTCACATACTTTTACATATAATCCATAATGAATTTATTTAACCAAACAGAATGCTTAATCAATCAATATATTCACAATATTACTCAAATATTGCAGAAATATTTAATACACAACATGCCTCCTTGATTAGCTATAAACTTCAATCCAAATTAGAATGCATATCAACTTATAAAGATATATACACAGTGTACTATATGATAGAACTACTATACAGACATCCATAGTATAGCAAATTTAAATAGTCCCATTCAGGTTAAAAGACCTTGAAGGATAACATCTTTCTTGACAGGATGGGAGGCGCTCACTCTGCTTGGCAGCTGAGAATTGTGGTGTGAAACAATCTCAGATTCAGAGGCCTTCATAGGTGGTTGTAGGAGTTGACTCTGGGACTGGAGGAAGTGATTCTGACAGCTCTGGACACCTTTCTTCTCCAATAATTGACTTTGAATTCCTCAACTGATCAATGTGTCATATCCAGGTTACATCAGACATAATCTTCACTGTGCAGGAGAGTGGTCCATTTCTGTCCTTAATCTTTCCAAGTATCCACTATCAGTAGTCCCTCTCCAGGACTGTTTATGCAGGAGTTAAGCATTGAACCTCCTCATTTGTTAATCTGTGCATACTTTGGAGCAGAATTAGACCATTCAGTCCCTTGAGTCTGTTCTACAATTTCATCATGGCTGATCTTGGATCCCATTCAACTCCATACACCAGCCCCTTTACCATATCTCTTGATGCCCTGACTAATCAGGAATCTATCAACTTCTAATTTGAATATGCCAATGGATTTGGCCTGTACCACAGTCTGTGGTAGAGCATTCCACAGATTCACCACTCTTGGGCTAAAAAATTCCTCCTTTCTTCTGTTGTAAAAGGTCACCCCTCAATTTTGAAGTTATGCCTTCTAGTTCTGGATACACCCAACAGAGGAAACATCCTCTCCACATCCACCTTATCTAGTCCTATCTACATTCGGTAGGTTTCAATGAGGTCCCCATGCATTCTTCTAAATTCCAGTGAGTACAGGCCCAAAGCTGCCAAACACCCCTTCACTCCTGGTATCACACTTGTGAACCTTCTCTGGACTCTCTCCAATTGACAATACTCCAAGTGCTGCTTGACTAGTGTCTTATAAGGCTTCAGCATTATCTTCTTTTTTTAATATTCTATTCCCTTGAAATAAATGCGAACAATGCATTGCCTTCTTTACCACAGACTCAACCTGTAAATCAATCTTCTGAGAGTCTTGCAAGAGGACTCCTAAGTTCCTTTGCACCTCTGATGCTTGAATTTTCTCCCAATCGGATAATGGTCCACAATATTGTTCCTATTACCAAAATGCATTATCATACATTTCCCAAAACTGTATTCCATCTGCCACATTTTTGCCTACTCTTCCAATTTGTCTAAGTCCTGCTACAATCACATTGCTTCTTCAACACTACCTTTACCTCCAACTATCTTTGTCTCATTCATAAACTTTGCCACAAGTTCCATTATCCAAGTTATTGACAAACAATGTGAAAAGCAGTGGTCCCAATACTGACCCCTGAGAACACCACTAGTCATTGGCAGCGAACCAGAAAAAGCTGTTTTTATTCCCATTTGCTGTTTTCTCCCTCTCAGCTATTCCTCTATCCATGCCAGTGCCTTTCCTGGAAGTACATCAGATTTTATCTTGTTAAGCAGCCCCATGTGAGGCACCTGATGAAATATCTTCTGAAAATCTAAATAAATGACATCCACTACCTCTCCTTTGTCCATCCTGCTTGTTACTTTCTCAAAGAATTCTAACAGATTTGTCAGGCAAGATTTCCCTTGACAGAAACCATCCTGACTGACTTACTTTATCATTAGTCTCCAAGTACCCCAAAACCTCGTCCTTAATAATGGACTTCAACACTTTCACAACCACTGAGATTAGGCTAACTGGATTATAATTTCCTCTCTTTTGTCCTCCTCCCTTCTTAGAGTGGAGTGACATTTGCAATTTTCCTGCACTCCAGAATCATGCCAGAATCAAGTGATTCTTGAAAGATCATGACCAATGCATCCATTATCTCTTCAGCAACCTCTTTCAGGAATCTGGGATGTAGTCCATCTGGTCCACATGACTTATCCACCTTAAGGCCTTTCAGTTGCCTAGCACTTTTTCTTTTGTAATAGCAATGGCACTTGCTCCTGCTCCCTGACCTCAGCATACACCTAGTGTCTTCCAGAGTAAAGAGAGAAGCAAAGTACTTTAAATTCATCTGTCATTTCTTTGCCCCCATTAATACCTCATCAGCATCATTTTCCAATGGTCCAATATCAACTCTCACCTCTTTACTCTCTTTACTCTCACTTCTTTATATAACTGAAAAAAAAAATTTGGTATCCTCCTTTATATTATTAGCTAGTTTGTTCTCATATTTCATCTTTTCCCTTCTTATAGCTTTTTTAGTTGCTGCTTGTTGGATTTTAAAAGCTTCCCAATCATTCAAGCTCCCACTCACTTTTGCTATCTTATATGCCCTTTCCTTGGCTTTTATGTAGTCTTTAACTTCCCTTGTCAGCAAAGGTTGCCAAGCCCTGCCATTTGAGAACTTTTTCTTCTGTGGAACATATCTATCCTGCACATTGTGGATTTTCCCGGAAACATCAGCCACTACTCTTCTGCTGTCATCCCCGCCAATATCCCCTTTCAATCCACCTGGGCAAGCTCCTCTCTCATCTTCCATAGACATTTCCTGATTTGCTGAGCTCCTCCAGCATTTTGTGTGTGATGCCCAGGAATAGATCCCTGCAGTGTCCTACTAGGTATACAGTAGCTTGCCAGCCTTGGTAAAAAAAAAATCTGTTGAATCCCACTTTTTGCTTTCCTGTCTGCAACTAAATTTCAATTCATTTCAATATATTGCCTTTAATTCCATTTGCTCAAGACTTATTAATGAATCTCCTGTGTGGGCCTTAATAAAAGCCTTCTGAAAATCTAATAACACATCCAAGAGCACTCATTTATCTAAACTACTAGTTATATTCTCAAAGTACTGCAATACATAGGACAAATGTGATTTTCCTTTCATAAATTTATGGCAACTTGGCTCAAATCTATCATTCTTTACTAGGTGTTCCGTCATTCCACCCTCTATTATATTCCTACATTTTCATTACTCACCCTTAGGCAGTTTTTGAAGATCAAGGATGATTTGTCACTTACTAGTTTTGTGAGTTATATAATTTATAATGAGAACAATATACAAACATGACCTACTGTGTTGGGTTGTTGATTAGATAGTGAAGTGATTTTCTCCTTCAGACTCACCTTCTCTTGAAATCATCTTTTTATTAGTTCCTCAATATCTCTCGACCTTTGGTGCTCTGGTATTCCTGATAGATATTTTGTGACTCCTTCCATGAAGGCAGATACATATTCACCTGTTCCCTCTGCAATTTTCCCCAAGCATCTTGGTGACATTTATTCCTCATACATTTTCACCAGGTCAGGTTATACTGTCCAGCCTGATGGCTGCCCCCCACCCTCACCATTGCTGATAACAATTTCCCCATGCCCGCACTAAATTCCTGCACTCATGCCACTCCCAACCGAGACTTTGAAGTCACAGCCATTCTGCAGAGCTAAGTAGAGGCTATTCTATGAAAATCTACCAGGAACAGAGAAAGCCAAGGCCTGTTCACCATATCCTCTAATGGCTTTCCAATAGTTTGTCCTGTTGGAAGATTGTTTCATAGTTTTCAAAAATCAATAACCAAGACAGACAGCTGCAGTTCAAAATATATAATAAATTGTAAAACTAACGATAAGATTTATTTGCTTTCTGTGATAATGCTGTGTCCAGTACTGTATAAAATAAAATACTCAATAAATATTTTGCTCTGGGAAAATGTGGTACTGTAATTTGTCAGTACAAAAGGTATTTGTGTTTCACATGCTTCCTCCTGCACAATGCATGGATAAGCTCCCTAACAATACAAACAGGAAGAAAAACAACCGATCTCAGTGTTTAAGAGAACAAATGACTCACCAAGAAATAGAAAACAAACTTTATGGCTAAATGATGCATTAGGGCGCCAGACTAATTGCTATTCCTGATCTGGTAAAAACCTCAGCAGTGTGCGACAACATAGACAGTCCACAGAAAAGATTAAACCCATGTCACTGGCTTCTTTACATATGAAAATTTGTGTCTTTCTTTGCAGATTACTGTTTGGCATCAAGAGATGCTAAGATTTTATTTCTTGGGTTACTCTTCGGGGGGGGGGAGGCATCAGCATTTTTAGACTTTTTAATGGAGAGCTAGTATTATTGATTGCATTATCAGACCTGCTGTTGGGCATTGAGGAATTTGTAAGACACCACAACAGATTTTTCTTGGTAAAATATCCCAAGGAAATTTACACTACAAATCAAAATTTGACTATAAGCAGACTGGGGACATACTTAGATAAGAGACCACAGGTTTGGTCAACGAAAATGTTTTCATGGAATGTTTAAAGAAGTAGAGATAGCAAGAAGTGAGATTTAAGGAGGGAATTCCAGTGATTGTGGTTGGTGCAGCTACAGCCACAAATGCCGGTGATATGTGAAGGAAATCTTTGTGTAAGAAGAAACATGGGCAATGGTCTTAGTTATTGTGGTGGAGTGAAAAACAGAGATAGGGAAGAGTAAGGCCATGGAGAGAACTGAAGGTAAGGAATTTATATCTCTGTGTTGAAGAATTTATTATCTCTTCATAAAGGCTATTCTGTCAAGTGTGTTAGCACTTACACTAAAAGACTTGCTACTACAGTACTAAGGACTGCTAAGGTTACAAAAATAGATTTTCAGTTGAGATTTAGTGGCAATCTGCCTTCTATTTCGAGCCAACAAATCACAACTCGCTCTAAGCTGCGTTCTACTGGCATGGTGGCTCAGATGTTTCCACAGATAATTGCTGGCTTTTATCAGCTGTGATGTCAAATTACTGGCTGAGCTCCATTGGTGGACTCCAAAACTGAAGTAGAAACCCATTGAAATTCCCCAGTTGATGATAGAACACATGCTATAAGATCCCGTGCCACTCTACATTAAATCCATGAACCCATATACTTGAAAGAGAGTTACGCAGCTGCAAGGAAGAAAGATAAACAAATAAGAAAATGTTGTTATTATAAGTTGAGTATTCATCTGAATTATAATTATTTTTATGAAGGCAAACAGATTAGTTTAGTTGGAAATTGATTACTTACTTAATTAAGCACAATATTTACGGAGTGAAGGGCCTATTTCTGTCCTGTACTGTTCTGTAATCTATGTTGTTTATCAAATGCTGTATTTTAGTTGAAACAATACATGTTACTGTAGACAACAATTTGAAATTAAATAATATATTTTACTTGGTAAAATATCCTAAGGGACTTCATTGTACAAATCAAAGTAAACCACACTCAAACTGGAGAAATACCTAGCCAAGATATTAAATGTATATCATTTCATTTATAATAGTTGTAATGAGTCAGGGGAAATCAGGAATATTGACAAAAGGTCAGACTTGGGGATGGGCTTGCCACCTGGTAGTGTCTGGAAATATAGAGGAGGTTTGACCCAAAAGCAGAGTAATGCAGACAATTTAGTGGTAAATTGTATTTTATTAATAAACTGCAAAATAACAAGTCATGAGGGGCCAGAAAACAAGAAAGAATAGATACATAATACGACAAAACAATAAAATAATTGAAGGTGAGGAGTAACTGGTTGAGGCTTCTGGTTTGTTGAGTGAACAAGGATTGTGGGTGAGAGATAGTTTTAAATAGGTTGCAGGTGATGCTCTGGAAACGAGTGGCAGGGGACTCCTGTTAGTTTGTGGAGACCAGGATGTGTCTGCTGTGCAGGCCTGTCAAGTATAAATGTCCACTGGAGCTTTATGAGAAAGATTTATTCTGACTCATTGCATGACTCAAAATTAGAGGCTATTCATGACCTCAATTTTAATCTGCAGAAGTATCCAGTCCAACAAAATAAAATTTCCAAACCTGGAGCAGGAAATCTCAGCAGAATGGGGAACATGGGATATTGGGCTCCACCCTAGGTCAATATCTGACTTCCCAGCAAATAGTCTCCTTCATCTTTATTCTGTGCTACCAGATGCTACATGGGTAATAAGAAGATAGATAAATAACAACAGATACAGGTCATTGATACTTCATTATTAATTGAGAAATAAGCAAAATACTTAGTCAAAGTCAAAGTTCTGTTTATTGTCATATGCACAAATACATGTTTGCACAAGCACAATGAATTACTTACTAGTACAATCATCAGAGGCATAAAATTCACAAAAAAAACATAAACTGAACATAACTTATATAAAATTACATAAGAAAGGACTCGAAAAAAATCATGAAGTCCATTGTATTTACAAATTACTTCGGAGTTCAAAAACTATTGTAACTAAGGTGATTCTAATTGATCTATGAACATTTCACTCAAACCCAAGAGGATAACTGAAGAGGATGTCTCCATGAGAAACCTATGGTGTGGCACTGAGGACTGTCTACTGGAAACTGGGTACAAGACATCAGTAGACTGTTCATTTTCGATCTTAAAGATCTGTCTCCTTGGCACATGATGATAACTGTCCTAAACTGATAGATGGTATTAATTGAATTAAGTATTTGTGCACACATTACTAGAAGACAGATCAAACTTTCATTTGATGTTTATCCATTCAATTTTTTTTGGATACTTTTTGGTTGGGAACAAAATGGGTGGTACTGACTACTAGTCATTTCAGGGACAAGCTTGTTAAAATTTGGGTGGGTTTGTTTATTATTTCAACAATGGAAACACTGCTCCATTTTAAGAAGTCATTACATTCTTACAGTACTACATCACAACTATAAAATAGAATGACAGACTGAGTGTACGGCCGTGGCTTAGTGGTAGCACTCTTCCCTCTGAGTCAGACATTTGTGGGTTGGTGGTATCTCATGCCAGAGACACAAGCATGCAATCCAGTATGCACAGTGTTTAGAGAACGATGCGATGCCAAAGGTACAGTTTTTTGGATAAGGTGTTAAATCATAGCCCCAACTGTTTTCAGAGGTGGATATAAAAACTGCAGTAATAATAAAACTCAATTTTGATGACGTATAGGTGAATTTTTGCTGGTGTTCTGTCAATACTTCTCTCTCAACCAACCTCAAAAAATCAGGTCATCAGGTAATCACCACTTCTTAAAATTTTTTTGTTGGAGTTTGCATCAAAAGCATTTCAGATGTCTCTATTTACTATGGAGGAGGTCATGGAAACTAGGAAATTCAGGGATGAGAGCAGCAATGACCTGAAAGATTTCAAAATTACATTAAAAGAAATTCTGCCAGGCTGTAGCTACATAAGAATGATAAATCCCCAAAGCCTGATTAAATGTGTACAGCAGGTTGTGGTTGGCCAAGGAAGAAATTGCTGGGGCCCTAACAAAGATTTGTCTATCTTCTTAGCCAGTGGTTGATGCACCATCAATAACTCTTGGAGACGGGAGGCAAACGACAGGCTTTTATTAGCTGCAAGAGACCACCACACAACATCCTGGAGACTGAGGGGGGACCAGTGCCTCCAACCACCTTTATACAGGGGTCTGTGGGAGGAGCCACAGGAGCAGTCAGCAGGGGGGGGCGTGTCCAGACAGGTATATGTAGTTCACCACATTCACCCTGCCTTTGTTTTAAAAGAGAGTCCCCATGGGGCGAAGTTTCTTATAATTATATTTACAGGTTAAGTCTATCAGGCGGTCGAGTCTGTCGCTGCGATCTACGTAGCACCGGCAGTGATTGTACAGGTGCCGGTGGTGATTGCACCGGAGATGGTGGTTGTGCTGGCTCCGGCCTGACTTGAGGTGTCAGCCCATTAGGTGTCGGTAATCCTGCATGTGTGTGTGAAGCGCCCGGTAAGGGAGTGTCGTGAGGAGTCTGTGTAGGGCCTGGTGTGCGAGGTGTCTCGTAGGTATACACCTCGGTGGGTACAGGGTTCATAGTCACCGTGGAGTGTTCGGGGTAGGGGTCTGGTGCTCCTGCAGGCGCCAGGTTGCGGACGGAGACCGTGTCCTCCCGCCCATCAGGTAAGACCATGTAGGCATACTGGGGGTTCGCATGAAGTAGGTGAACCCTCTCGACCATCGGGGAGTATTTATTGCTCCTTGCATGTTTCCGGAGCAGCACTGGCCCTGGGGACGTCAGCCAAACCCGTAGGGTGGTCCCAGTGGCAGACTTCCTAGGAAAAGAAGAGTCGCTTATGAGGGGTGGCATTGGTGGACGTGCATAACAGGGAGCGGATGGAGTGGAGTGCCTCGGGGAGGACCTCCTGCCAGTGAGAGACCGGCAATCCCTTTGACTTAAGGGCAAAGAGTGTGGGCTTCCACACTGTGGCATTCTCCCTCTCCACCTGTTCAGTTCCCCGGAGATTATAACTCGTGGTCTGACTAGTAGCAATACCCCTAGCCAGCAGGTACTGGGGCAGCTCATCACTCATAAAGGAGGACCCTCTATCACTGTGGATATAGCAGGGATATCCGAACAGAGTGAAGAGCTGGCACAGGGCTTTTATGACAGACGTGGCAGTGGTGTCGGGGCAGGGGATGGAAAAGGGGAACCGTGAGTACTCGTCGATTATGTTGAGGAAGTAGACATTGCAGTTGGTGGAGGGAAGGGGGCCCTTAAAGTCGATACTCAGTCACTCAAAGTGGCGGGTGGCCTTAAGTTGTGCCTTTTCCGGACGGTAGAAGTGCGGTTTGCACTCAGCGCAGACTTGGCAGGCCCTGGTCAGCGTCCTGATGTGCACAAGGGAGTAAGGCAGGTTCCGGGCTTTCACAAAATGGTAAAATCAGGTGACCCCCAGTGGCAAAGATCTGCGTGGAGGGCCTATAGCCGGTCGAGCTGCGTACTGGCACACGCTCCCCAGGATAGGGCATCAGGGGGCTCATTGAGCCTTCCAGGCCGGTACAGGATATCATAGTTGTAGGTGGAGAGTTCCATTCTCCACCGCAAAATTTTATCATTTTTGATTTTGCCCCGCTGTTGGTTGCTAAACATGAATGCAACTGAGCGCTGGTCAGTCAGCAAGGTGAACCTTTTGCCGGCGAGATAGTGCCTCCAGTGCCTAATAGCTTCCACTATGGCCTGGGCTTCTTTCTCCACCGCGGAGTGCTGAATTTCAGGGCCCTGAAGGGTACGAGAGAAGAATGCTACCAGCCTTCCTGCCTGATTGAGGGTAGCAGCCAGCACGAAGTCAGAGGCATCACTCTCTACTTGGAAGGGAATGGTCTCGTCCACCGCATGCATCGTTGCTTTGGCAATGTCCCCTTTAATGCAGCTGAAGGCCGCGCCCTCGGCTGAGAGGGGAAATGCGGTGGACTTGACTGGGGGTGGGCCTTGTCTGCGTAGTGAGGGACCCATTGGGCGTAATAGGAAAAGAAGTCCAGGCACCTTTTGAGGGCTCTGAGGGTGGTGGGAAGAGGGAGTTCCAACAGGGGGCGCATATGGTCGGGGTCAGGGCCAATGACCCCGTTCTCCACGACATACCCAAGAAGAGCAAGTCGGGTGGTTCCAAACACATACTTGTCCCTGTTATAGGTAAGGTTAAGAGCTTTGACCGCTTGGAAAAATCGTTGGAGATTGGTGTCATGATCCTGCCAGTCATGACTGCAGATGGTGATGTTATCCAGATATGGGAACGTGGCTTTCAGTTGGCATTGGTCCACCATCCGGTCCATTTCCCTCTGGAAGACAGAGACACCATTCATGACACCGAAGGGGACGCGCAGGAAGCGATAGAGCCTGCCGCCCGCCTCGAAGGCGGTGTAGGGGCGGTCCTCCGGGTGGATGGGGAGCTGATGGTAAGTGGATTTCAGGTCTATGGTTGAGTAGACCTTGTACTGAGCTATCTGACTGACCATATCCGCCATGCGGGGTAGGGGATACGCGTCAAGCTGCGTGAACCTATTGATGGTCTGGCTATAGTCCATGACCATCCTATTTTTCTGCCCTGTCCGAACAATGACCACATTGGCCATCTAAGGGCTTGTGCTTGGCTCAATGATCCCCTCCCTGAGCAGCAGCTGCACCTCTGACTGAATGAAGGCCCGGTCCCCCGCGCTGTACCTCCTGCTTTTGGTTGCCACAGGTTTACAGTCGGGGGTCAAGTTGGCGAACAGCGGTGGGGGAGGGATCTTGAGGGTGGAGAGGCTGCAAGTGGTGTCGGTAGCGCGGCTGTTGGCATGGTGCTGGGTGGGATGGGCGGGTTGGTGTGTGTGGTCAGTAGCGGGGTATATGACGAAGTCCCACAAAACTGAGGATTTCTGACAGTGATTGGTGGGAGGGGCCCGTCATACTCCATTGTCACATTTTTCAGGTGGCTCTGGAAGTCGAGCCCCAATAGCACAGGGGCACACAGTTGAGGCATGACCAGTAACGCAAAGTCCCGATATTCTGTGCCCTGCACCACCAATGTCGTTACACAACCCACCCCCCCCAGATGTCTGTGGAATGCGATCCAGAAGCCATGGTGACCCTCTGGCTTACTGGCTGTGTCACGAGTCCACAGCGTTGCACCGTGTCCGGGTGAATAAAACTCTCAGTGCTGCCCGTGTCAAACAGGCAGCTAGTCCTGTGCCCCTCCACCAGGATGTCCATCATTGACCTTGCAAGCTGGTGTGGAGCGCTTTGGTCAAGGGTTATGGAGGCCAGAGTTAAACCGCTGTCTTGGTGTCTGGTAAGCACCCGTGGGTCAGAGGCGGGGCGAGGTGGCACCGACAAAGATGGCTGCCCCCATGCCTCACACGAGGCGGACAGGCAAGATGGTGACCCCCATGCCTCGCACGCGGCGCTGCTCGACTGCGCTCGTGGTTTAGACTTATAGGCCTTGGCGAAATGGCCTTTCTTTCCGCAGCTGGAACAGGTAGCTTCTCGGGCCGGGTAGTGTTTTCGGGTGTGCTTTTCGAGTCCGCAGAAGTAACACTGCACGGACTTGTGACTGGCAGCAGCCGTGGTCAATTCACCGGAGGGTTGCGGGGTCTGCGGTGTCCACAGGGCCGGCGGGAGATTGCGCAGCTGGACAGTGTCAGCGTTGTGCAGAGCAGCCTCCAGCGTGTTGGCCAGCTCGATCGCCGACTGTAAGGTAAGATCGGCGTTTTCCAGCAGCCGCTGGTGCACGTACACTGACCTGATCCCCGTAACGAAGGCGTCTCGTACCAGGAGCTCCGCATGCTGTTCCGCCATCAGACCCCTGCAGTCACAGGCCTGCACGAGTGTCTGTAGGGCCCGGATGAACTCAGCGCTCGACTCTCCGGCCCGCTGCCGCCGTGTCGCTAAGCGAGGTCTTGTGTAGACGTTGTTCACCGGCCGCAGCTACTGTCTTTTGAGGGCGTCCAGTGCCCCTTGGTAGGTCGGCAGGTCTCTGATGAGGGCGTATACCCGCGGGCTGTCTCTGGAGAGCAGAACTCTATGCATGATAGCAGGCTCAGTCACGGGAGTCTCCTCCAGGTACGATTGGAAGCATGAAAGCCAGAGTTCAAAGGCAATGGCTGCTTCGGGAGCTTGGGGATCAATGTCCAATCTATCCGGTTGTAAAATGCTCTCCATGTTTTAAAATTGCAGCTAATACAGGGGTCTGTGGGAGGAGCCACAGGAGCAGTCAGCAGAGGAGCGTGTCCAGACGGGTATATGTAGTTCACCACAGTGGTGATGACCAGAAAACTGAAGGCTGACTTATGTTGTAACTTTATTTAAGAAGGGCTACAAGGAAAAGCCAGGGAATTACATGCCAGTGAACAATAGTGGGTAAATTGCTGGAGGGAATTCTGAAAGACAGGATCTATTTGCATTTGGAAAGGCAAGGACTGACTTGGGCTGGTCAGCATGGCTTTGTGCATGGCAAATCATGTCTCACAAATTTGAGTGAGTTTTCTTGAAAAGGTGACCAAGAGGAATGATAAGGGCAGAATGGTAGACATTACCTACATGGACTTCCGTAAGGCTTTTGCCAGGGTTCTGTATGGTAAGCTGGTCAATCAGACAAGTTCACAGAAGATCCAAATTAACTTGGTTGAAAGAATGATTGGGTGGTAGTTGAGAGTTGTTTTTGGATTAGTGGTATGTGACAAATGATATGCTTCAGGGATTGGTTCCTTGTGGTTGATCTTATGCATTAACAATTTGAATGCGCATGAAGGTGGCATGATTAGTAAGTTTGCGGGATGACATCAAAATTGCTGGTGTGATCTACAATGAAGAATGTTGTTTATTTTTATTTTGATTTTTTGTGTAGCTACAGCACAAAACAGACACTTCTGCCACAATGAGCCACACTGGCCAGCGGCCTTCCTATTTAAAACTAGCCTAATAACAGCACAACTTACAATGACCAATTGACCTACCAACCTGTATGTCTTTGGGCTGTGAGAGGAAACTGAAAGACCAGGAGGAAACTCACACAGTCGCAAGGAGAATGTTCAAACTCTTTACAGAGAGTGCCGGAATTGAACTCTGAACTTTGATGCTCCAAGCTGTAGTAGTGTCACACTAACTGCTACGTTACCATGGTGCCGAATCCTGTTTAAGTTTACAACAGGAAATAGATCAATTAGAGCAAAGAAACAGCAGATGGACTTTAACTCAGATGAGTGAGATAAGTGCAATATGATGAATTGTGGGAAGTTAAACTAGTGCAAGACATGCATAGTGAATGACAAGATCTGTTGTGGGGGGGCATGGGTGTGGTTTGTTACAAAACAGGAGGATCTAGGGGTACCAGCCAACACAGGCAGACAAGATAGTGAAGAAGGCACATGGCATGCTTGCCTTTATTGGCATTGGACAAGGCACTGAATATGAGTTTAAGTGTGATATACAAGATGTTGGTGAGACCACACCTGGACTACGGTGTGCTGTTTTGGTTGCTGTACTATAGGAGTTGCCCCCAACTACAGCAGCTTCTGGGATTTAGACGCTCAAACTCCCCAGTGTACATCAAGCTGACCTGGCACCCTTTAAGGGTTCAAGATGGTCCTACTAATTGGTAATCATGTTTTGAGTGCAAAGGATTAAGTACTTAAGGAACACCCGAACAGTGGTTTGGTGCTTAATCAGAACCCTAGAAGTGAAATCACTTAGCATTTGTTTTGTGCTCTGATCTAGTTGGATACTGTGTCTCGAACCTTCTGACACCCCAGCATTGGGTCCAATCCATCTTCGTTAAGGATTCGCATCACAGTAACAATATGATTATTTGAGAGACAGTGCAGAAAAATTGCAGGAGGATCTTACTCAAACAGCTGAGCTTAACTTATGAGGAGATACTGAAGAGGCCTGGCCTATTTACAGACAAAAGTACATGCATTTAAAGTGAGAGGGGCAAAGTTTGACGGAGATGGGCGGAGCAAGTTTTTTTATACAGAGAATTGTTCTGCTGCTGGGGAGAGCGGTCGAAGCAGGAATGTAGTGGCATTTAAGAGGCTGTTAGAATACTGATGAATAAGAAGGGAATTCAGGGATATAGATCATGTACATGCAGAAGAGAATTATTTAAACTTGACCACGTTTGTCAGAGACATTGTAGGCTGGAGAGCCTGTTCCAGAGCTGTACTGTTCTGTGGTCTACAAAGGAGGCTGAAGGGCGACCATATAGTAGTTATAAAAGAATGAGCCCACGAGAGGATCAGCTGTGCTGGATTGGGTGTTGTGCAATGATCTGGAGATGATAAGAGAGCTTAAGGTTAAGGAACCCTTAGGGAACAGTGATCACAATATGATCGAGTTCATTTTGAAATTTGATAAGGAGAAACTAAAATCCAATGTGTCGGTATTTCAGTGGAATAAAGGAAATTACAATGTTGTGAAAGGGGAACTGGCCAAAGTTGACTGGAAAGGGACACTAGCAGAAAGGACAGCAGAGCAGCAGTGGCTGGAGACTCTGTGAAAAATGAGGGAAGTGCAAGAAAGATATATTCCAAATAAGAAGAAATTTTCGAGTGGAAGAAAGACCCTACTGTGGCTGATAAGTGAAGTCAGAGCCAAAGTAAAAGCAAAAGGGAGGGTATACAAGGAAGCCAAAGCTAGTGCAAAGATAGAGGATTGGGAAACTTTTAAAAACTTGTAGAAGGAAACTAAGAAGGTCATTAGGAAGGAAAAGATGAATTATGAAAGGAATCTGGTGACTTATATCAAAGAAGATACTAAAAGCTTTTTTAAGTATATATATTGCAATGAAAGACACAGACGGCCGAGGAATTGAATGCATATTTTACATCAGTCTTCACAGTGGAAGACGGTCTGCAGTATACTGGACATTTGAGAGTGTCAGGGCAGTGAAGTTAGTACAGTGAAAATTACGACTGAGAAGTTGCTCAGGAAGCTTAATGGTGGATAAATCTCCTGGGCCTGATGGAATGCACCCTCGGGTTCTGAAAGAAGTAACTGGAGAGATTGCGGAGGCATTAACGATGATCTTTCAAAATCAATAGATTCTCGCATTGTACCGGGTGGCTAGAAAATTGCAAATGTTACTTCACAATTTAAGAAGGGTGGGAGGCAGCAGAAAGGAAACTATAGACCTGTTAGCCTGACATCAGTGGTTGGGAAGTTGTTGGAATCGATTGTTAGGGATGAGATTACAGAGTACCTGGAGGCACATGACAAGATAGGCCAAAACCAGCATGGTTTCCTGAAAGGAAAATCTTGCCTGACTAACCTACTGAAATTTTTTGAGGAAATTACAAGCAAAGTAGATGCAGTAGATGTGGTATACTTGGATTTTCAGAATGCCTTTGACAAGGTGCTACACATGAGGCTATTTAGCATGATAAGAGCCCATGGAATTACAGGGAAGTTACTAGCATGGGTAGAGCATTGGCTGATCAGCAGAACACAGTGGGAATAAGGGACCCCAGTCTGACTGACTGCCAGTTACCAGCGGAGTTCCACAGGGGTTGGTGTTGGGACCACTGCTTTTTACGATGTATGTCAATGATTTGGACTATGGGATTAATGGATTTGTGGCTAAATTTGCCAATGATACAAAGATAGCTGGAGGAGCGGGTAGTGTTAAGGAAATAGAGAGCCTGCAGTGAGACTTAGATAGTTTAGGTGAAAGGGCAAAGAAGTGGCAAATGAAATACAATGTTGGAAAGTGTATGGTCATACACTTTGGTGGAAGAAACAAACAGGCAGACTATTATTTAGATGGGGAGAGAATTCAAAATGCAGATATCCAAAGAGAATTCAGAGGTTGAGTCGATGGTGAAGAAGGCAAATGCAACGTTGGCATTCATTTCTAGAGGTATAGAACATAAGAGTTGGGATGTGATGTTGAGGCTCTATAAGGCATTGTGAGTCCACACTTGGAGTATTGTGTGCAGTTTTGGGATCCTTATTTTAGAAAGGATATACTGACATTGGAGAAGGTTCAGAGAAGATTCACGAGAATGATTCCAGGAATGAAAGGGTTACCATATGAGGAACGTCTGGCAGCTCTTGGGCTGTATTCCCTGGAGTTCAGGAGAATGAGGGGGAACTCATAGAAACATCCTGTATGTTAAAAGACCTGAACAAATTAGATATGACAAAGTTATTTCCCATGGTAGGGGAGTCTAGGACAAGAGAGCATGACTTCAGGATTGAAGGACGTCCATTTAGAACAGATGCAGAGAAATTACTTTAGTCAAAGGGTGGTAAGTCTGTGGAATTCATTGCCACAAGCAGCTGTGGAGGCCAAGTCATTGGGTGTATTTAAGATAGAGATTAGTCAGGACATCAAAGGGTATGGGGAGAAGGCTGGGGAGTGAGGATGACTGGAAGAATTAGATTAGCCCATGATTGAATGTTGGAACAGACTCGATAGGCCAAATGGTCTACTTCTGCTCCAATATCTTATGGTCTTATACAGGTGGATGGTCACAGCCTTTTTCTCTAAAACTAAAGGTCATGGCTTTATTTAGAAGAGAAAGATTTATAGGGGAACTAAAGGGCATGTTCATCACCCAGAGGGTGGAAGAATCTGCCAAAGCTCTGGTAAAGACATTTAAAGGACATTGGGACAGTTTGTGGATTGGTATGTTTTACAGGGAAATGGGCCAAATATAGGTAAATATAACCAACTTGCTCAAGAAAGCCCCTTGGGCAGCATGGGAGAGTTGGGCCGAAGGGCTTCTTTCCATATGACTCGATGACATGTTTAAGGACCTGTTTCTGTCTGAATAGTCCATACCACACACAAATTGCCTGAAAGTAGCATTCAAATGCAATTTGTACACACTGGATGTCTCCTCTCATGTATAGTCAGTATTATGTATTCAAAGGCCTTTCACACACAGGGCACAGAAGCAAAGTTGCAAACTAGATGAAGCAAGTACATCTGAACGTTCCCTGAGGTGTTGGAATTATTGGCCAATAACTTAGGAAATGAACAAACAATAATTTTGGAGGTAAGATAGAAAGAGCACTGTATGATATAATGATGTTTGAAATATAGACGTAATATGTTTCAAGTGAAGTTCTTCTCTATACCATAATTCTTAAACAACTTATCTCTTTGGAAATTCTACTCCTAAGGATGTTTCTGTCTGATTTTCATTTATAGCCATATTTTGCATCACAGCACCGGAACTTCTTTTGTACTTTGGCATTTAAAGTGTCTATGGCCTATTGATATGTGTAAATGAGAAGAGAGAGCCAGAGAAGTAGACCAAGCATCCAGACACCACTTTCAGGAAATTCATTTGTACGTGATATAGTAAACAATGTTTTCACCTGTTTATTATTGATAGCTTATAACTAACATGGGTACCTTATAATGGATATCGGAAATAATAGGCTAAAATGTTTCGTCTCACTTCTCACTCATTGGAAGAACAGTACCATGGAGCTAGAAACCCAGAGGGAATGCTGGTAGTGACTATTTTCCAGAAACTCATCCTGTGATTTCCAGTAACGATGTGTGCAATAGTAGTGCAATGCTTAGGCAAGAGACTGCAGATGCTAGAATCTGTGGCAATAAGCAATCTGCTGGAGGAAGACAATGAGTCAAGCAGCTTGTGTGGAGAGGAAAGGACTGTCAATCTTCCAGCTCAGAACCCTTCATCAGCCCTGAGAGTGGAAAGGGGAGACAGCCAAAATAAAGAGGAGAGGTGGAGTGTTAAGAAAAAGGCCAGAGTTGACTAGTGGACTTAGGAGGTGTGAAGAAAGAAAGACAGGTGAAGCCTGGGCAGGGAGAGGGAGGGGTAGAGTTGGGAAGCCAAGACAGGTGGTTGGCAGGCGGAAGCAGACAAGGAAATTGGGAGGCAAATGGACCAGGTGGCAGGAGGGGAGAACGAAGGTGGGTACAGCTAGGAAGGTAAAAATTGGATCCATTTGGAAAGAGGTGAACAGCAGATGAAACCAGAATTAAATGAAGAAAAACCAGGACCAGAGTGTGAAATATGTGGGGAATGAGTGGATGGAAACAGGCAGGGAAAGTAGGTGAATTGGGTAATGTGAGATTAGACGAGGGTATGGAAAGGGATAGGATGATCAGAAATGAATTGGTGAAGGTTACCTGGAAGTAGAAAATTCAATGTTCATACCATTGGGTTGTAGACTACCCAGGCAGAACATGAGGTGTTGTTTCTTTGGTTTATGCTGATTCTCATTCTGGGAGTGAAGAAGGATGAGGATGGAGAAGTCAGCTTGAGAATGGGAAGAGGTATTGGAGCTTAGACATCAGGATGGCCATTATGGAGAGAACACAGATACTCTATAGATCAATTGCCTGGTCTGTGCTTGGTCTTGATAATGTAAAGTTTTTGGAACAGAGATTGTTCCACGTAGCCAAGAAAAAAGGCAGACATACCTAGGGGCCATTGATAAACCTCTGATTTGTAGTAAATGAGAGATTTGTTCAGGTTAAAAACATATTCATACGGGTATATGAGAGAGTTGGTGGAGGGGAACTGATTGTACTTTTAATACAGAAAGAAGCTGGGGTCTTTAAGACCTTCCTGGTTGGGGGAGTGATAAATGGAGGTGTATAAAGACTGGACATCCATTGAAGATGAGACAGGGGGACAGGGATTTGGAAGCTGTAAAAATGGTGAAGGGGATGTGAGATTCCCTGGATGTAGGTGGGAAAGACTGGTCAAGGGGAGTCTGTCTAGACTCCAAGTATAAGGAGATAATTTCAGTCGGGCAGGAGCAAGCAGAAGCAATGTACCTACCAGGATATTCCTGTTTGTAGATCTTTAGTAAGACATGATTTGGGAATAATCAGGCTGGAGTGTGCGATCAGGGTAACTCTTAATGGAATTAGATCTATGACAGTGTCCTGGTGTTCATTGCTGGGTTACGGTCCAGGAGTAGGTGTAAGGGGTTATCTGCCATTATGCTTTTGTGAAGTAGAGGTAAGCTTGGCAAACTGTAAAGGCACTGCTCTTGACTGTGGGAGCAGTGTGAAGTGAACGGAGGGCTTTGTCTTCAGAGGTGGTGAAGTTTGAGTGGGTGAGGGGAGAGGAGAATTTGAGCTGGTTGATGTCATGATGGCAATTAGAGATGAAAAGGTCAGGAGAGAGTAAAATGCTTGAAACCTTGGAACCATGAGAAGGGAATATTGGTGAAGATGTGTACTCTTTGTCAAAGATCAAAGTATAGAGGTGGAGTCGACAAAGGAAGAGCTCAACATCATGATGAATCTGGAGTGTTGAGATGTGGATGGGGGGCTGCCAAGGTAAGGCATCAGAGAGGGGCATGATGTGGAAGAGCAAAGATCCATCAAAGGTAGGAGCTGGGGCATAGGAAGAAGAGGGAGAAGAGGGTAATGAGAGAGGGTCTTGTAGGGTGAGGTAAGGGAAAGGGAGCTTAGGTGAAAGAGGAGGGAGGAAGAGGGAAGTGTGGTGTAGGGGCTGTGAATGGGAATACAAAGACAGAGTACAATTCTATTTCATTTTAGCATTGTAACAGAAATTACAGTGCTGTCAATCCAAAATGAAAACTACTGTTGTGGGTCATTTAGCAGCACACCAAACATTTGAGTGTGGCTTTAAATAGTCAAGACCTACACTGATTAATCACAGTTTTACTATTTAAAAGCACACTTATACTTCATTCTTTGCCTGTCTGCTCTGTGGCACTCTGGTTACTGGCTGCTTATTCTAGAGACCATCTATCAACACAGAGCATTTATGCCCCTCTGCTGACATTTATGATTTAAAAATATTTACCAAGACTGCTTTCCTGGTGTTACCACTACTGCTGTGTGACATTAGTGCAGAAACATTGGGGAAACACCACTCTGGGACAGGATCCACACAGGGGTTAAAACTCGGGAGTACTCATCATCAAACATCTATCCTACCTTGATTTACAGGAAACCACAGTCACAGCCAGAGTTAGTTCTCGTTCTCTCTCTCACTCTCACTCTCTCTCTCTCACTCTCACACACATTCTCTCCTTATGTTGAAACAACATGCAAAAAGGTTTTTCAATGCAGCCCATTTGAAAAAAAAATCATGTAGTGCACTATAGTCTTTCAGTGATGAAGTATCTTTGTTGTTAGCTGAAATTATTAATTATTTGCAGCAACAAATAAGAGGAGATGCTTAGACATGCAACATTGCTGAGAGTAAAAGGTCTAGCCTATAATTTGGTACGGTATGAGCACTGTTGTCCTTCTCTGCAGTTCCCAAAGTAGGCATGCTCCAACAGGATATGATTTTCTCATGTGTTTATTTCTTAACATGCAATAGACTAAGGTGATCTTTAGTTGCATTTAGAAACCATAATGTCAGTGAAAGTTTGTGCAGGTATCTTGATTAAAATAGTCCCAGTTGTATCTGTTTCATGCCTTCTCAGCAGGAATAATGAGCTGAATGCATACCCAGAAGATTATGATCTCCCTCAGCTCTGTCCTCATATACGAATTACCCATTCCAACAACCATCAGTCTGTAGATCCTCTCCTCCAGATTCAATAAGTAGGTTGGACGGCTGGGGGGGTGGGGCGGGGATGTGCACACACACAGGTTTAACTATTTATGTGCATTAATGAGGGATTAAAGAGATCAGGAAAAGGCGTTTCATGTAGGTGAGTGAGTTTGAAGGTGTGAATTAATCCATGAGTATCTGGTGAATTCATGAAGGGGAATGAGGATGGTGGTTTGAAGATATGCGTGTTTGGGATGGAAGGAAAGCTGGCACTACAGTGCTGCTGAGCTGTTACTGTAAAGACTGTAGACAGTATTAGGAAGTTTATTCTAGGTCAGTGCAATATGTGACTTGGAGGACTCATGTAAACAATTGGTCTGCTGTTCTTGGTGGCTTACACTGAACAACGATCTCCCTTGCTGCCTCCTTCTCACTCTGATCTGCTGGCAGGCAACTGCAACATCGAAGAGGACCAGTGCAAGAATGACAAGGCAGGTCCAACACCTGCAGGTTCCCCTCCAAGTCACATGCCGTGTTTCCTGGATTTAAGTCTTGGAAGCAAAAGCAGTGTGTAAACCATTGAGAGTTCATATTAAGTTTATGTTGATTTCATTTTTGAGGACTATAACAGGCATCTCACAGAGGAGCCGAATCTAATTAACAATTTCCTGATTTCTATAGAAACATAGAAAACCTACAGCACAATACAGGCCCTTCAGCCCACAAAGTTGTGCCGACCATGTCCCTACCTTAGAAATTACTAGTTACCTATGTTTATCTTCCCATGTTCACAAACTACACATTATTGAGAGATATCCACAGTAGTGACAATTTTGTTATCACTACAGCTGCAAGTGTCAAGACAAAGTCATAAATGTTGTTTGAACTTTACTTAATTAGTCTGACCTCCAGCACTGCCATCATGCTTAATATAAATAAGAGGTTCCCAAACCTTTACATGCCATGGACAAATACCATTAAGCAAGGAGAAGGTGGACCTCAGGTTGGGAACCCTGGATATAAATACAAAAAAAAATCTGTTGCATTTCTAAGCATCAGACTGATTTTGAAAAGTCAAGCATGAGCTGGAACACAGAGCCCAGGCCGAAAGCCTATCACCACAGTGAGGTATGACCCACTGCTTGGACAATTAAACGCCAGGCCAGACAGACTGAAGAGGCAGGGTGTCAGGACTGGAGGTGAGGGTCGAGGTTGGTTCTGCTCTGTGACGCTTAGTCCACTTTCCTTGGCACTGAGGCTAAGGCTGTCTCATGCTGTGGCTTCTCCAGGCTTAGTGTCTGTGAGCAGTGATTTGCCCCACTGTGTGATGAACTAGGACTGAGGCTACTGGCCTACTCCAGGCTTTGGATTTACGGACTCAATCTCATTCTGAATGCTCGTGCTTGTTTTATTGTTTGCAAGGTTTGTTTTTTTCACTCTCTCTGCAGATTGGGTGTTGGTCTTTTTTTTTAACTGAGTTCTTTCGAGTTTCTTGCTAAGTGGCTACCTGTAAGCAGACAAATCTCAGGGTTGTATCATTTATACATACATTGAAATTAAATGTACTTTGAATCTTTAGATTTTGTATCTGTATTTTTCACCCACTTATATCAACAGAAAATAATCCAATAACACAATTTCCTTATCCCAATGCAGTAAAATGAAATTTCAGATTAGTAGGTTGAACTTAAAGTTCATTGTTACTTGAACTCAAGTTTTAAAAGGCAAATTTCCATCCTCCCTTGTAAAATTCAACATTTAATAATAAGGTTATGACAGGAAGTGGTGATCATAATATGATTGAATTCATACTGCAAATAGAGAAGGAGAAGCATATGTCACATGTATTAGTATCCCAATGGAATAAAGGGAATTACAGAGGCATGAGAGAGGAGCTTGCCCAGGTGGATTCACCAGGGAGATACTGTAAGGGATGACAGCAGAGCAGGAATGGCTGAAGTTTCTGGTAATAGTTCACAAGGCACAGAATGGATATGTCCCACAGAAGAAATTCTCAAATGGCAGGGCTAGGCAACTGTGTCTGACGAGGGAAGTTAGGGACTGCTTAAAAGCCAAGGAAAGGTCATATAAGGTAGCAAAAGTGAGTGGTAATTTGGATAATTGGGAAGCTTTTAAGATCCAACAAAAGGCAACTAAAAAAGCTATAAGAAGGGAAAAGATGAAATATGAGGGCAAACTAGCCAATAATAAAGAAGGATACTAAAAGATTTTTCATTTACATAAAGAGTAAAATGGAGGTGAGAGTTGATATTGGACCATGGGAACATGATGCTGGTAAGGTAATAATGGGGGCAAAGAAATGACAGATGAACTTAATGGGTACTTTGCATCTGTTTTCACTGTGGAAGAAAGTAGCAGTGTGCTAGAGGTCCATGAAAGTCAGGGTGCAGGAAAGAGTGCCATTACTATTACAAAGGAAAACAGCACGCGGCTTACTGAAAGGTCTTAAACTGGATAAGTCACCTGAACCAGATAGACTACATCCCAGAGTGCTGAGAAAGGCTGCTGAAGAGATAATGGGTGCATTGGTCATGATCTTTCAAGAATTACTTGATTCTGGCATGGTCCTGGAGGACTGGAAGATTGAAAATGTCACCCCACTCTTTAAGAAGGGAGGAAGGCAAAAGAAATTATAGGCCAGTTAGCTTAACCTCAGTGGTTGAGAAAGTGTTGGAGTTTCGGGGTTCTTGGAGACTAATGATCAAGTAAGTCAAAGTTAGCATGGTTTCTGTGAAAGCAAATCTTGCCTGACAAGTCTGTTAGAGTGCTTCAAGGAAGTAACAAGCAGGGTGAACAAAGGAGAGGCAGTGGAAATAATTTACTTGGATTTTCAGAAGGCATTTGATAAGGTGCCACACTTTTGGCTGCTTAACAAGATGTTACAGGAAATATACTGGCGTAGATAAAGGAATGGCTAACAGGCAGGAGACAGTGAGTGGGAATAAAGGGGGCCTTTTTCTGGTTGGCTGCTAGTGACTAGTGGTGTTCCTCAGAGGTCAGTATCGGGACCAGTACTTTTCACATTGTTTGTCAATGTTTTAGATAATGGAATTGAATGCTTTTTGGCAAAGTTTGCGGATGATACAAAGGTAGGTGGAGGGGTAGGTAGTGCTGAGAAAGCAAAGTGATTGCAGCAAGACAAACAAATTGGAAGAATGGGCAAAAATGTGGCAGATGGAATACAGTGTTGGGAAATGTATGATAATGTACTTTGGTAAAAGAAACAATAGTGTGCACTATAATCTAAATAGGGAGAAGGTTCAAACATCAGAGATGCAGTGGGACTTAGGAGTCCCTGTGCAAGACTCCCAGAAGATTAACTTACAGGTTGATTCTGTGATGAAGAAGGCAAAAGCAATGTTGGCATTTACTTCAAGAGGAATAGAATATAAAAGCAAGGAGATTATGCTGAGGCTTTATAAGACAGTTTTGGGTCCCATATCTCAGAAAGGATGTGTTGTCATTAGAGAGAGTCCAGAGGAGATTCACAAGTATGATTCTGGGAATTAAGGGGTTAACATGTTTGGTCCCTATTTGGCCTGTATTCACTAGAATTTAGAAGAAAGCATGAGGATCTAATTGAAACCTACTGAATGCTGAAAGGATTAGAGAGGGTGGATGTGGAGAGGATGTTTACTATGGTGGGGGTATCCAGAACTAGAGGGCAGAGCCTCAAAGTTCAGGGGTGACATTTTAGAATAGAGGATTTTTATTAGCCAAAAAGTTGTGAATCTGTGGAATGCTCTGCCACAGACTGCAATGGAAATCAAGTCTGCAGGTATACTAAAGGCAGAAGTTGATAGTTTCCTGATCGGTCAAGGCATCAAAGGATATGGAAAGACGCAGGTGTAATGGGGTTGAGTGGGATCCGGGATCAGCCATGATGGAATGGCAGAGCAGACTTGATGGGCTGAATGGCCTAATTCTGCTCTTATATCTTATGATCTTATGTACTAAGACTATAATCAAATGTATTTTCTTCTGGCGATTAATATTTCTAAAAAATAAAGAAAAACAATTCAGCCAAAAAGTCAAGCTTTTTTGTTTTTTTTATTGATAAATTGCACAAATCTAAGCATGGCAATGCAAAATGTTACTACAATTAGCATTAAAATACAAAAGTAAATGATTTTATACCTTGCTTAAAGAATAAGTGTCTATTTAATCAGATGCATTTAACCCCTTCTGTGCTGGTTCTTAGTTTTTTTAGAAAATCTTAACGAATATATTTCTTTACATGATATACTATATATATATGTGTGTGTGTATGTTTTTGTGTGGGGGGGGGGAGGCATTAATTAATTAATTAATTGCACTAATTCAAATCCAACACTGAAGGGATTATAAAGAGACAGGAATATAAGCAATTAAGTATAAACAATGGTTTAGGATCAGAAGTATGAAATAAAAATATTAAAAAACATCTACAGTAATTTTCTAAAATAAAGATAACAACATCATGCTTTTGAAAACAAGAATAGATAATGAGAACTTTTTGGATATAAAACTATGCAGCAGAAATTTTTACATTACAAAAAATATAGTGCTGTCTTTAGAGAAGTTCTACATTCAAAAGGAATATACAGTATTGCTCTTAATCAATGGCATTACATTTAACAGTGCAAATCATTACTTTATCACATTCTTTCTGCTATTACACGTGGACCTCTATGAGTCAACTTTCCGTCGTTGACCTTTGTTAAGAACTTTGTTGGCTCAAAATCTACTTTGCTTGTTAGATCCTTAGCAAAAAATAAACAGATTTTTCTTTGAAATCTTTTACTTTACAAAGACCTTTGAAAAACAGGGTTGATATTTTTGGCATCCAGTTCTTTAATTTTTGTTTCAGTACAATGACAGGAAGGCGCTGTGGCAAACCATTTAGACAACTGAGGAAAGATGCTGTTTCCTAGTGTACAAACATAGCCACGGTAAACTAATACAAAATGTCCCTGCTTGTCAGTTTCTAAGTACATGCCATCTGCAGCCCTGATCATTTTTAAGGGCTGAATACTGCTGATGGAGGGATCCTGTGCATCACCAAAAACAGAATTGAAGGACTTGATAAAATAGAGCAATTAAAAAATTCAGTTGGAGATGACAATGTTCTAAAGCAAGATATTGTTCTGTAATAAACTGTACATAAATTACATAACACATACAAGAAACTGACTCAGTTAAACATTTTTCATTTAAATCAAATACCATCTTTCAACATGTATTTAAAAAATTGTTACAAGATGAATTTATAAACAAGAATTGAGCTATATTGTGCACTTTGAATGACCCAATAACACTTAACAGTATAAAAAATTCAAATATGGCAATGAATGCCATGTAAGAAACCTGGGGCCAATTTTATAAAACAAAATGTACATTGACCACTAAGTCTTGGAATCACAAAAGTAAATACAGAACTTCAAAAATGTATTAACTCAAGCTAATTTGTAAAATCTTTATAAGATTTCATTCTTGTAAATGTACACTGGATTGTGTATTTTTAACCTGCCTTTCTAATTTATATCTGTTATTGTCCTGTTACAAATGTGCTTATTTGCAGAAATGGGAATAATTTAAAAATATGAACAATTTGAGGTCAACAAAATAGAATTTGTTTTAAATTTACACAGATTTTATGAAGTTATGATACATTTTTTCATGTGTAATAGTTTCAATTTTGAATATGTATGAATCAGGTTACTAATGTAATTTATAAAAGAATTTACTGGTAGGAACATTCTTTCATCATTATTTTAACTCTGATATGAAATAAGAGATGGAGATTAAATGTAGATAATCAGGCAACAGCAAACTTAAAAGCAAAAAGTAGGAGTTGTGTTCTGTCTGATGTTCTTAAGTAATAAGCAGGAAAAATAACTTTAAAGTAGATTCTGTGACACAGATTTAATCAATGAACTAACTATCCTTTGATAGTAAATACATACGACTTTTGAAAGGGGAAAGAACATATTGTGTCTACAATGTAATATTAGAAGATGCCATCCCTATCTCTATATTCCATCACATTTAAAGACTTCTCATTTCAGATCCCTACATTAACAGATATTTATATCAGTTGGCAATATTCATGCTTGGTTGCATAATGCATGAAACACTGTCTAACAAACTATTTATAATTTGCTACTATGGAATGAAAATATGGTAAAAAGCATTCAGGATTTAAGCAAGCTAAATATAAGTTTATAACAAAACTAAAATAAGTTCATCTACATAAAAACCACAATTGGGCTTTCTACATTCAATACATCAATAAAACAATAAAACATTGATATTGATACTAAAGTTTACTGTACCTATTTATAAAGCAAATGAACATATGGTAAGATAATTTCTTATGATGTACCAGACTACAAACCAGTCCTGCTCTGAGGGTCTTCTCATAATAATTGCTTTTATATAGAACCAGAACACCTATGAATCTTTTCATAGTTTATCAAGTTGAAGGATATGAAAAGCCCTTTTTATATGGGAAGTGTGAAAAGTGAAACATTATGACACCCAAGTAATTTCCCATCTCCCATCTAATTTCATTTGACTTATAGTACCATAACATTGATAATACTTTGTAGCCCCACAAGGTGGCAGTTAGCAATAACAAGTTAATATTTATAATATTTAAATCTACTTCTGCCATGCATTTTCCGATGCCATCAATTGGGATTACATCTGACAGGCATAGCTCCAATTATGCAAGAAGTATTAGGAAAATTTTAGTAGCACGGATACAGAGACCTTCCCATTCATCAGGAGGAATATCTAATGTTCTTGTAACCTTGGGTGATCTGTGGTTTGCCACAACGAAGTGGGTCACTGGATTTATAAGTTTGGACACCAGTATGCCATCAGAGATATTCCAAACATTAAATGGTAACAGTCCTGTAAATTCAATAATAATTAATACTAAATTCTTAATCTTTATGCACATAACAGTCCACCTTTTCTTCAGGGAATTGCATTTGACTCTATTCCTGCTTTATTGTCTATTCATTAATAATTCTCATCCTCCACTGTAACAGAATTTTGTTCTAGATTAGAACATGGGTGTCAGGATATCTATCCCAAGAGTGATGTGCAGACTTGAATGCCTCAAGATGTGCATCACCCAATTAGTTGAGGGCAAAAGACTGGTTAAAGCTTTATTAATTAAAATCAACTGTATATCCAACTAAAATGGCTACAAAATGAACAATCCTGATACTGTGTAATCACTGACTAGTTATCAGGATAAAATTGCAACTATATGTCCTAGAATTTTAAAAAAATTATAATAATTTGATAACATGTAACTTGCTTTATACAGGCAGACTGTGTTGTGTCTTTCAGCAAGGCCGATTAAGGCATAAACGGTGGAATTTCACCTTGGCAGTAGAGAAGTTTGTATTCTGACCACAGTATTAAAAAAAATTAACAAACAACATGTACACCAGATATGTTGACATACATTTTGAGCTATCTTGATTCCTTTTGAAAACATAGTAAATGGCTTCATTCTTAGATTTAAAAGAATGGTAGAATCATTTGTAATCTAAAACTGCTATGGTATCATTACTTGACATAGCAAGAAGTCGTTCGTTATATGTGTATGTGGTTGAAATATTATGCTTTATAATGGGAAAACAAGTTATACACAAAAAACCGCCTTTTCAAAGCTTGAGATATTAAAAAATAGATCTTCAATGATCAAAGGTATTGCTTAAATAAATCAACATGCATTAGTTATTAGTATTAGTTATTCTTGAATTCTACCTTTGCCTTAACTTTGTCTTCTGAGGTTGTTTTATGTCAAAGTTATACTAACAGCATTCCAGAATATGTCAGAAAGAAACACTGAACTTCAACAGGGCATATTGATTCTAGTTATACTCTTTAAACTACTGGACATAAAATAACTTACATAGTTTGA
The DNA here is from genome assembly GCF_030144855.1 of Hypanus sabinus. Taxonomy (NCBI): domain Eukaryota; kingdom Metazoa; phylum Chordata; class Chondrichthyes; order Myliobatiformes; family Dasyatidae; genus Hypanus; species Hypanus sabinus. Next base: position 122,286,990 of record NC_082714.1, on the reverse strand, counting down.
TAGAAACTTTATGCTCCTGCAGGTCATTTATCAGTTACCCAATATTCAATGCAGATCGTCAATTTTTGCACACAATTTAGAGTTGCAGCCTGGTAGATACAATTTAAAATGTATTTTATCTGAGATGTTAGAGTGGCATTGATGCACATTCCTACAGTTAAACTGCTTTTTCATACCAGAACTTTTCATTTTGACTTCTGTGAAAATAATTGCAAAGATACTTGTCACCTTTGTAGTTAAAGAAGATAATGAGAAGAGCTTAAAAATAGCTCAAAGTTCTAGTGGACTGGTCTGAAGTTCAGTCCTTTGAAAATTTGAGAGGAAATGGGTGTGATCTAAATGAAGAAAATTGTACAAGTATAAACTGAATATACAGTTATTGACCCCAATAAATACACTGAATGAATGGAAACAATGATGAAAATTTGCTAAGCTGAAATTCACAAGGTGAAAATTCCCATAGTGATTAGTCAGAGAAACCAACTCCTTGCCAGCATATTGTTCTGTTCAGCTGAATATGAACCTTACAGCTGACCTATTGACACACCATGGGTACCACTAGAAGTGCAGAAAGATTCCAAGCTTATGCAAGGAAGTGTCCGTTGTAAATCTGCTGTGTCTATGACTGGCTTCGCACAATGACTGCAGAAAGATCTTTTCTTATAATTTCATTAACTGCAAAAGAAAAAGAAATAAGGTGAGCATATTAAATTCCTTGGCCAGATGCAGAGTATCAAATTATGAAATTCACAAATTTTGTATATTAGATAAAAACAAATATAACATTGCAATGCCTCTACAGTCTTGACAACCACCTCTTTCAGAACCCTGGGGTATAGTCCATTTAGTCCAGATGACTTAACTACTTTCAGACCTTTCAGCTTCCCAAGCACCTTCTCCTTAGTAATAGCAGCTAAGTTCACTTCCGTCCCAACAATCTTGAATTTCTGGTACACTGCTAAGGGAGACTGACTCAAAATATTTATTAAGTTTGTCCACCATTTCCAGCAGTTCAATATCCACTCTCATCTCTCTTTTACTCTTTATATACCTGAAAAGACTTCTGGAATCCTCTTTTATATTTTTGGCCATCCTATCTTCATATCTCACTTTTATTTCTCTCCTGGTGCTCTCTTAGTTGCCTGCTGTTAGCTTTTAAAAGCTTCCCAATCCTTTAATTTTTGCTATATTTTATGCTTTCTCTTTTCCTTTTATGCTTCTTTGACTTCCCTTGACATCATTTAGAGATCATGCACATGTCTAAATCTCCTCCAAGAAAGCGTGGTGTCAAAGTAAATGGTGATATGATAAAATTCCTAAACTCACAAACTCAATCTGTTAAATAAAAAACACAATTCCAGGTAGATAACCAGAAGCAACAGACAATAAATTCATAAGGAACACTGGCACCTGCATAACAATTGGGAAGTGGTGTTTTATGAAAAACATGCATTTTCCACATGTTGAACACAACTCTCCAGTTATTGTATTGGGTCAGATTGTGGGCTGAAAACCACAATAAAAGCAAACCTGTTTACTCATCACTGTCTAAATAAAGTCACAGCTCAGATTTTGGCTAGAAACTTACAATATTTTGTATCAAACGTGACCATCAGGAATTAAGAGAATCAATAACCACAATGGAAAATGAATTAACTTTTTTCAAAATTCAGAAAAAACAAGGCCCCATCTACTATATTTTTGTTGATAGTTAATTCCATATAGAGTATGCCATTATTACAACTTCATTGATCCACCTTGAACTTCAAATATTTGCCAACACTATAATTGTAAAACAGAGAAACACAGAGTGGCCATTTACAGTATGACTCAGAAGGTAGTGAGTGAAAGTTTGGTGTTCCATTTTGTCTAGCTCAGAGTTCAGTGTGTTTTTTCTATAACTTCCTGCCCTTTGTGCTTTGAGTATATGGAAAGTTTGCTTGCCCCCTCAATCTATTAATAACCTGAAGATGAAAAACGTGGGTGAAAGTTCTCAGATGGTCTTATTTCTTCACCCGCAGTAGGTAAACATACACAGCCACTGAGACCTATTTTCAGCTCAATACATTTTGGTATTGGGGAGCTTCAAAGAAATTGTGTGAATTTTCTGGTACAAGTTTTTCAAAACTTTCATGAATTCAAGTGGACTCTACACACTTAAAAGATTTACAAAATATTGTGGGGCAGATGTATGTGCTTGTTGTGGAAGTGCAATTTCAACTTTTAAATAAAAGTTCAATAAATGGAATTATTGACATTTCAATCCATGATTTATCAACAGAATTACACTCTTCTTGTGGGAGGTTAGAATTCACTAGGATAGTATAAAGTTTCTGTTAATGTTATAGGAAACATCAATTTATTTGTGTGACGAGATTTTCAAAAATACATTTTTATGTGGGGCCTTTTGAAAAAATATACATAGAATATACAGGATAATGAGTGTCTGCACACCTTCAGGAAAGACACGTACTTTGTTATCTCACTTTAACTGTTGACATACCATTGTGTTAATTGAGAGGAGTTTGCTATTGTGATGTTTGTTTGGAGTCTCTGTTTTTGTTAGTCGCCTTCCTAAAAATTAATAGAAAGAATAACCCATAGGTATTGTGTCAACCAAGAATAGCTTGAATGAATGATTGCAATGGAATAATTATTTCTTCTTCACTCAGAGGGTGGTGCAAGTGTGGTACAAGCTGCCAACAGAAGGGAGGTCAATTATAACATTCCAGAGAAATTTGGATAGTACATGGGTAAGAGAGGTATGCAGGGTGATAGTCTGGATGCATATAGATGGGACTAGGCAGAAGACCAGGTTGGCACAGACTAGGTGGGCTGAAGGGACTGCTCTGGGCTCCATAACTATTAGATTAAGTTTCAGTTGTGTTGTTTCAAAATGTATTACTGCCTATTGTGGTAAAATGTTAAATAGTAGTACCAGTGTGTCTGGTACTTGATACAAAATGGTACTTTTGACTCTTGATACAAAATGAATATCATCGACTTCAACAGAATTAAATTTCAGAGGAAGCATACTATTGACACATCTACTTTGCTGCATGTGGATAATCTTTCGAGGCACAGATTGATTGCCTATTTATAGAAGAGATGCTGTGGTCTTTGCTTCTGTAGCAACATGGATACTGTCAGCAAAACCTTCTTATTTTGCCTAGGGATTCATAGTTGCCTTTTAAGTCACTAAACATACGCGTGTCAAAGTATCCAATTTTCTCTTATCTCAATTCTCCATTCATTAAACCAGCTGAAGTAAGCAAAAGAATCTTTTCCTTTCAAAATTCTGTATGTGCAGAGTCCTCAAACTTAGCCAAGGTTTATGACAGAAGTCAGGTGCTTCCTGCCAACAGGAAAATTAGAGGATGATTCACTTATAAGGTCTATAGTGCTGCCTGTCCTCATTTATTAATGGTCTTGGCAAAGGCAATGGAACATCAAAACAATTTACAATGTTCTAAGTAGATAACATCATTCAGTAAACAGTTATGGATAGGCCCAATCGTGCAAACACATTTTCTATATTGTCAAAATAATTATGAATTCATCACAGCATAGAGTCAGGCTCTCAATCACTAACTCAGTGCATTCATACAAATTGTCCTTGAGACTTTACACCAGAAATCAAAGGCTCAGCAAAAATGTCAGGATCCAGCTAATATCTGGAACCCAGCAGAAAACAGCATTGTTCTGGGATGCCTCTAGCTTTTTTGAACATCCATACCAAAAAGTCAACCTACTCTTTGGAAGGATATCTTCTCACGTACAAAGAACCAGATCCATGGTTCTCCATGCCAGACATCCTAGCTTCTTTGAAAAGTACCCCAAAAGGTCAGTTTCAGGGTTTATTTATCTGGCAATAGATTTGGAGGATTTTGTTGAGAGAACTTTGGCTGTAAGTCTCCAATGGTTTGCTGCGCCTGTTTTTTGTCTATGTTACTGAGTTATACAGAAGGACAGGGATCATTGTTGCTTCATAGACCATGAGCATTCTGGCATGTTTAAAGTCTTGATCTTTGAATTTTCCTTTTCTCAGACAATAAAAGCTGTACTGATGTACCAGAGATAGCAGTAAACTTCATCACTGATAAAGATCTTCACTGATGAGTGACTCCTAAGATATGGGAAGTTTTACTTAGAAGTGAAGTTAACAGGCCAGAGGAGTAGAGAGTTAAGCTCAAATTAACAGAAGGATCTTTGAGTGTGGATCCATGGACAGAGATTAATTGAAAGATTGTTGTAGATTGATAGAAGAAGCAATCCAGGGAAACTGATCGAGAGGTCCAGTTGCCAAACTGGTAGAGAATTGTTAATAGAGGGTGTCAATAATCAGGATGACTGAGGTTGGACGAGAGAAGACCAATCCTGGGGAATGGTGGTGTGGGAGGTAGGTGAATGGCAGATCAATCATTTTGAAATGAGTCAGGAGATTGGCAGTTGATGTAAGGAGTGAGTTGTTTGCAAATGGGGAATTACTCACAATGTTGGATGATGATGTTCGAGGTCAGGTTGGGTGTGGGAGGGAGGGGTTGTATACGTGTGTGAAAGAAGGAGGCCAAGTACAGGGTGGGGGGGGGGGCAAGAGAACCATGTCTCCAAAACAACCTCATGGTTTGCATGTATATTTTTACAATCCACATGATCAGCAAAGGCTTAATCACGGGAATCATGGCGGTGGAAAATTAAAAAGAAAAAGAAAGAAAAATGAAACTGGGAGAGGAAATGAAAATGAGTGAGAAAGAGAGTTAGGCAATACGAATCATTGTAATGGGAAAGTCTGAGGATCACGAGAGATTAGATTACTGGAAAATGAGTTGAATGGTTTAAGAAAGAGATGGAAATAGGTGAGTCAGAAAAAAGTGCAGATAAAAGAGAATATCTATTTTAAGTATGGAGGCATTGCCGGCATCACTGACATTTTCTATCCAGCTCTGATTCGCCGAGAACAAGAGAAGGCTGGGGCAAGATGGTAGGTGACATCCCCTCCTTGAACCACAATTCTTTATAATGATTTGTTCAATTAAGTAGCTTGCTAGCGTAGAAAGGGAACTGGAATCACATTCACACGGGACTGGATCAGAAGAACAAGTTAGCATCCTGACACAATATTACTGAACTAGCTGGGTTTCATGTACACAGTTGGATCACTTTATATTCCCTATGAGCCATAATGAACTATAACCTTGCTTCCCTGAGTTGCTTATTCAATAGAGTAACCACTATATGGGAAGGGAGAGAGAAGAAATGAAAAGGTATGTGTTAATTGAAAGGTGAGGATTGAAAGAGAAAAGGTTGAATAAAAATTGTAAGCAATGCATTTTGAACATTGTATTGATGGAACAGGTTTGAGATACATTGCTCACACCATTCTGTTAGTAATTTAGCAAACATTTTGTATACACAGTAACAAAAAAACAATGTATTTTTGCTCCTATGGCACTTCTTTTCTAAGTTTGCAATGTCACTCCGACTAATCTGATGCAACAATCGCTCACTTGGGTAAGTATTCACATGCATCATTTCTAAACAAAAACAAACAAAAACTCCTTCCTTAGAAGTGAGTTTATCATTTGAAATTCAAGCAAACATGTCATTTATATCAGCCCTACAGTAGCAAAATGCAATTGTCAAATCCTATGCAAAAACATTATAGCTAATTATAGTTATTTGCACCAGTTGTTCACAATTTTCTGCTGATGAGATTAAGCTGTACAAACACTACTTTTTTTCTTGATTACTGTGTATTTCTTGTAAAGCAATGAATCCAGCAGTAAAATCATGAGTTTATCAGTGACTGCATGAGGGGAGCTTGTCTTAGTCTGAATATCTGTACAGCTTCAGTTTTGTCATCCACTCTGTTTCTTTCTGCAATATATCTTCATTATCTAAAGTACTATAAATAGTCCTAAACTTGCTGTGGCTCTATTTGAAGCATGCTCTTCAAGTCTGCTCTAGGCCTTTCAATATTTGCTAGGTTTCAAAGAGATTCTCCCCTCATTCTTCTAAGCTCCAGCTTGTAAGGAGCCATCAAATACTCCTCATATGTTAACCCTTTCAGTATCTCTTCACAAACTCTACCTCAACAAATCATGATATATGAGCCACCATACCTGCTCATACATTGCATATCTCCTTGTTTCTGCTGCCTCTCAGGGTGTCTCCTTACTCCAATCCTCTCATTTATTTCCTTATAACCTACTCTCTTACACATGATCATGGCACATGGCAAATTGTCTTATAAATGGAAATGCTTTTGAACTTCAGGATTTTGACCCTTTAAATAGCTGATTTCTCTCAGTAATGAAAAATTGGAATGAGTAAATATGTTGCTTTGGCAAATTTTACACCTGAACATGACATTATAGCAACAAACAATCTGCTGAAAGAACTCAATGGGTCGAACCTCATCTGTTGGAGAAAAGGAATTGTCAATGCATCAGGTCAAAAGCTTGTTTAGCATTGCTCTTCCTCTTGTCCTGGAAGGTACACAGACATTTGAATGATAGGAAATTTATCTCATGGTGTTAGAGTAGAAGTTAGTTTTTATTTCATCCAATACATGTTCTATAATTTCTTTTGCTCTCAACAGCGATCTGGAGATGGAAATAAATGATAGTGATACACTTTCCTAAAAAACTATATCTATTTCGAATCAGAGAAAATGGCGTATGATGTGTTTTATGAAAATATGAAGCTCAGAAGTAATACAGGATAGTGACTCCAAAGCATGTTTTAATGGTTCACTACACAAAAACACAGAGGCCTTGTTTGTCTTTGTAGGTCATGTGAATAGATTATATTCTCAATGCTCCCACACAAATTTTAAATTTGTGATCCCATATATTTGCATATTAAGTTGCACCAAGAATTACAGAGTTGTACAGTATAGAAGGAAGCCAGTCAAGTATGTGTCAACTCCTAGCAATCCCATTAATCCTAAAGACCTGTTGTTTTCCCATAATGCTGTATGTTATCCTCTTACTAACCAATCAAATTCCCTTTTTAGAGCCCAAATGACTGTTTCCTCAATCCCTATAGCCAGTGAGTTTCAGATTATAAATAAATACACTTGGCATAAAAAATATTTTACCTCACAGCTTCTTTCAGTCTATTGGTTATAACTTTAAATTTGTAACACTGACCTTAACCATTTTCTTATAAGGATCTACCCCTTAATAATAATGATCAGAGAAGCACAGAGAGAATGTGTAATTACTGAAAAAATACCTTTATTTTCTCAACTAAACAGCACAATTTGCCAGCAACTCACTAACAGAAATAGCTTTCCACTATATACGCTATCAAAATCAGCCATGACTTTGTTCACCACCATAAAATTTCATCTCAGTTTTTTTTTCCTCCCAGACAAACACCACCAGCTTCTTCAGTCTAACTTAAAGCTAAGACTTCACATCCCTGGAACTAGTTTAATAAAACATTTCTGACATTTTCACATCTTCCCTGATGTTAAGTGTGCCAAATTGCTAGCAGCATCCAGTTATAGTTTAATCAGCCTTTGATATAAGCTCAATATAACTTCTTTGCTCTTACACTTTCTTCCTCTATGAACCCCAGGTTCCAAACATATAATAATATCAGGGAAAAAGATATGAAATATCAGTGCATGTAAAATTCAAAGCTGGAATACCAGTACTAAAGGGGTATGAGTGGTTCTTGGTCCTCACTGTGGATAAGCCTATTTTAGAGAAAACAGTAACTTTCATGCTGTAGCAAGCACGCTTGATGTGAGGCCTAATGTGGTAGTTTTGTGGTAAGGCTCCTTACTTAGTGTAGCAGTGCAGAGGGCTCCTTTTAAGTTCACTTCTTGTTTTTTCTAACTGGTCTTGTAATTTTACACCAAATACTGGTTTACAGAATACCAGATGGAACTTTATTTTCACTGACAGAATTTTAAAACAGTTGCTACTATTTCCTTACTGTTGTCCTGCATCAAGCATGAAATTATTTTGACAGGGATTGTGCAAAATAATAGAGAACTCATGTGAAATCACAGAAGTGGTGAATTAAAAACAATGAAGCTCTCCAACTTATTTCCTCATCTATAGCTTCCCAAAGGCTCAGAGAATTTTAAAATGGCAACAGTTTCACATAATCATTCACAGAGTGTAAACAGCATTTAAAAGCAACATCAATTATTTTTAGCATCATGGTGTTTTTAGCAAATACATAATTTATCTGAATGCTTCACCAGTTACTTTAAATTGTACAATAATGCTGAAAGTCAAAACTTGACATGAGACTTCCTGTACTGTTGGTTGGGGAAAGGGATCTTTTGCTTATCAGTCTCTTATCTGATGTAGATAGATTCTGCCTAAACTTTAAAAAAAAATCAGTATAGATTTGTGATGCAAGCATGCATAATCCAAAACAAGATGTTAGATAAGGACTTACCCTTCACTACAATGACCGACTGCACTAACTTTTAAAATGCTGTTTTAATTTTAGGAACTTTCCACTTCTGTGGCTACAGATTGCCAGAACTATTCTATAAATATTCAGCCTGCTTCGTTTAGTAATTAATGGTTGGCTTAGATGTAGACTCTGTTCTGCTGTAATTGCTACAACAATATCTCCCAGGTAGATCATCAACATATTTTTCAGATATAAAGCTTCTAATCTTTAACTGCTGTCAACTGCAACAAACAAAAGGATTGAAAACTTGGACAGTGTTAAGTAGTTGATTACAGTGTTCCTTCTCTGTTTGATATAAAATTGATAAACCAGAACTTTGTCAGATATGATACTAAAATGAACCAAAGAACCTGAGACTGAAATACATTTCATGCCTGAGCCAGCTTGTTGTAGAAAACCAATTAAGTTCAATGTTCATGAATAAGCAAAAAAATTAAAATACTTCATCCCTCGTTATTTAAATATTTACAAACAATGAAATATTATCACTCCTGCATTTGCATCACTATCATTAAATTTGAATGTAATGCAGGCTTTAAGAAATCATGCAAATCTAGAAATCCATTTGGATCCAGTTAACACGATTTCATCATTTGGTTTGTTACATTTTGGGCCAAGAGAATGATTTTGCCTACCTTAATAAAGTAAAAGCTACATACTCAACCCTTAAGGAGGAACAATTAATCAAAGAACAGTAATCACCTCTTTGGCTGGGGTTGCAAAGAAAGGAGAGCAAGCAAACTGTTTTCCCTTCTTTCTCAAGGGAATAATTACCTGGAAACTGGAGTAGAGGAAATTTACTTAGGCCTGTTTCGTAGGCTCTAATTCCACTAAGTGAGCAATTTCAGGAGCATTTTGTCGTGTCTGCACATATTTTCTGGTGAAATGCTATCCAATGGATTGGATACTTCCTGGCTCTATTTACCCTAATGCCAATACTACCTCCTTGTTGTATGTTGAACACGTAATGTCATCTACAATGCACTGAGCCGCTTTTGTTCAGTGGAAGAAATTAAATCAAAAAGCCAAGGTTTATGACTTGTGTTAGTAACACACAGTTTCCCAAAGAGCACATCACAATGAAAACAGTGTTACAAAGGGTCATCATGGGAAATCATCATAAAGACGTCACTCTCAGTTAATGAAAATTGTTTGCCATGCTTCGAGAATATGGTATTGCAGCCCTTTGATTCAGCCCTAGTCTCCTAATTATTACCCCTCTAGGGTCCATCTGGTCTGATCATGGCTCTCAGTTCCCATTGCCCGATCACAGGTATCCTTTTGCTTAGGTGATGTACCTAATAAAGTCGGCCAGTCCAGTTTCTGTTCCATTCTACCTTTCTTCCCAAAATCCCCACTCTCCATCTCAGTTTCCTATCTTTTCATGCAGCATCCCACTCAAGCAGTTGAGAAGCAGAGGCTTTAAGGGTATGTAAATAGTTTTCTTTTGGTTGCTCTAGTGGTGAAATTGTTTTGAGAATCTATTCAAGGGTTGAATATTTTCATCTGTCAGTCATATGTTCTCTCCTAGAGCAACCACAGGCCGGACAGCAGTGCAAACCATTTTGAAAATTGACACTGGTATCTGGTTCAAATTTTTGAGTTTTTTTGTTTCACAGTTAAATTGAAGATCTTCATATCTTTGTTGCCTATAAAATTTGCTTAAATTAGGAACTGAAACTAAAATTCCCACAGATAATTTAAATTGGGTTCAGACCCAGCAGTAGTCTTTCTATTAATATTTCATCATCATTCACCACCACAATGGTTTTAAATGTCAATATTCTATTCAGTTTGATTCTGGGCAAGCAATGCCATGGCAGCACCCTCTACTGAGTTCTTGCTACTGCATACACCTGCTGTGCCATAGGAACACTATTCTTACATCTTTCTTATGGAATTCTGCTGGCAACAACAACCCCATTGTCTTAAGAGGCTGGAAGGCTTAATATTTGTTTTTTTTTGTGCTGAGGTTTGGAACAATATATTTATATTATTTCTTTAGCTAAAAGAAGTTCTAAACTAGAAAGTTTCACTTGTATTTACCAACCTGAAAATAGGGAACAGCAACTTAAAGGTTGCAGAGAAGTAAAGGAAGCAGGCTCCTCTCATAATATACTGAATTAAGCTTTTTGAGTGTTCTTTTGGCAAAACACATCACCCTTGTACTAAATAGACAATAATTAATGGCTATAAATTCTAAATTCTAGATGGGTGCAGTAGAGGGTGTCAATGAAACTCCAGATCACTGATAAGCATTTGCAAATGTTCATTGTCCCTAATGCTTGAGGTTAAGCATTAGGACTCAACAGATGTGAGCTTAATAGAAGATTGTCTGATAGTGGGGAAGGGACATGCTAAAGGATGTGAAGTAAGTCAATAGGGCATTCAGTCCAATGTTGCAATAGAAAAATTTGAATTGTTCTGGAATTGCTGACCAAGGGGTTTCATCGCAATACCTAAAAGAAGCATTGCTGGGGATATTGTATTATTCTCTGCAACCGGTTGTGGAAATCACATCAGGGATGCAATGATGACTCATGCCCAGTACTGCCCAACTGAATTTCCAAAGTGACACAAAATCTCCTGGAAATGGTTATTATTGAAGTTCATTCTGGAAAAAGTTAATTTCCAATTACATAACACAAAAAATCGTTATGTAACTGAATTTCTAGGCATATATTCAATCCAATGTCTGTGCTGAATAACCCTTAAAATTGGGTTGGTGCATCCAGGCTCAGGAAGCAAAGCTAAAAAGCAAAACGTTTTCACCACTGATTGCTATCTGGTGGCTTGTGCTATGAAGCATGTGGATGAGGAGAGAACTAGTTTTGGCTTGATGCAACTCTGGTTCTTGAAACCTCAGCATTTATTATCAAGGCTGACAAAGAATGACCATTTGGCTGAAGAACAGAGAAAATGATGAAACTGAGAACATCTCTAATTAAAAGAAAAGTTTCATATTAAGGGAATTTTTAAATTTAAACCTAAAGAAAGCCAGCACCTATCACTCACTATCAAAACCTTCTTATTTACCTAGCATTGAAAATGATTAAGTTGTTAAGCAAATAGAATAATTCATATCATATGCGTTGTCGTTATCATCTGAACCCTTAGTGCCGAGGTGGCACATGGGGCCTCCACAAGGGTCTTCCATTTCTGCCGGTCTTTCGCTCTGCTGCTCGCTGCTACTCAGTTCATGCCTACTTCATTCAGTTCTGCTTCCACAGATCTTCGCCACGTCACTTTGGGCCTGCCCCTACTTCACTTTCCCTGAGGGGTCCACCTTAGTGCTACTTTTGCTAGTTGATCACTTGGTATTCTCAGTACATGGCCCAGCCAGCTCCATCGTCTTCTTTTCACACAAACTAAGATTGATTCCACATTACAAGATGTAAGCAAGTCTTGGTTTTTGATTTTCTCAGGCCAGAAGATCTTCTTGATACGTCGCAGACATTTTGTCTGGAATGTGTCAAGTTTCTTGCAGATGTCTTTCGTTATCTTTCAACATTCACTTCCATAAAGTAGCACACTTAGGACGTTGCACATATGCACAACATTCTAAAACCAATGGCTATTATCTACTTCTTTAAAGCTAAAAAAATTATTTAGAAGTCAGACAACAATTATAAATCCTGAGCAACACTCACCACAATTGATCAAGGAAGGAAGATAGCATGCCAGAAAGAAATAAAGCAAAAAAGCAAATAAAGCAACAAAAGCACTTACACTGCTTTGCAATTATGACATAGTGTCCTACAAAATAATGAGAGAAGGTTCTTGAAATCGGAGTTTGGAAGACTATGTGCGGCCAATTGCAGACAACAAAATTTATCTCCATATTTATTAACACAGTTCGGTAAAACAGAAGAAAAAGTATGTTAAATACTTTTTTTCTACCTGTAATAAAAATGTAAGTGTGAAGTGAGAAAAGGCCATTTGTTCCATCACAGCTGTTGTCTTCATAGAATCATACTGTTTACTGCATCTCAGACTGCCCTATTTAATTCTGTGAGGTAAATGATTTGCCTAATTTGTATATATGATACAAAACGTATGTATCAAATGCACAAGCATTGCCTAGAACATACAGAACACAAACAGACCATTCATCCCAACCAGTCCAGCCTAAAATGTATGCTTTACAAGTCTTATTTTCCCCATGAGAATCTACTATACCTTCCGTATCTAATATGGTTCAAAGTAAGACTATTGGCAAAAGTACATATGCATTACCATGTACAGTACTGCCCTATGATTTATTCTCCTGCAGGCATTCACAATAACTACAAAGAAACACAATAGAATCCCTGAGAAAACACAAGTAACAAAGACGGACAAACAACCAATGTGCAAAAGGCAACAAACTATACAAATACAAAATTTAAAAAAAAATAAATAAGTAGTACAAAATGAGAAAATGGGGTATAGAGTCCTTCAACGTGAGTTCACAGATTGTGGAAGCAGTTCAGTGTTGGGTGAATAAAGTTGATTGAAGTTATCCACTCTGGTTGAGGGATAATAACTATTCTTGAACCTAGTGGTGTGGGACCTGAGGCTCCTGTACTTCCATCCTGATGGCAGTAGTAAGAAGAGAGCATTGTCTAGATAGTGAGGTCCATGATGGTGGATACTGCTTTCCTGTGACAGTATTTTGTGTAGGTGTGCTCATTAGGGGTGGGCTTTACCTGTAATGGACTGGGCTGTGTCCATTACTTTTTGCAGGATTTTCCATTCAAGGGCATTGGTGTTTCTATATCAGACTGTAATGTAACCATTTGGTATGTTCTCCCCTGTTTGTAGTGGCAGTTGCTATACATGCTAGACCCAGGACAACTCCTCTGAAATGATAATGTTGATGAACTTAGGATTGCTGACCTTCTCCACCTCTGATCTTCTATTGAGGACTGGCTCATGAATCTCGGGTTTCCTTCTCCTGAAGTCAACAGTCCGTTCCTTGATCTTGCTAACAGTGAGTGAGAGATTGTTATTGTTGCACCACTCAGCCAGATTTTCAGTCTCCCTCCTATATGCTGATTCATCAGTGCCTTTGATTCGGCAAACAACAGAGAAATCAACAGCAAATCTAAATATGACACCGGAGCTGTACTTAGCCTCACAGTTAAAAGTATAACGTGAGTAGAGTAGGGGGCTAAGCACACAGCTTTGTGGTACTCCTGTAGTGATAGAGATTATGGAGGAGATGTTGTTGCCAACGCAAATTGATTGGGGTCTGCAAGTGAGGAAATTGAAGATCTAGTTGCACAAGAAGGTATGGAGGTCTGGGTCTTGAAGCATATTGAGTCATTTTGAGGGGGTGATAGTGTTGAGTGCAGAGCTGTAATCAATGAAGAGCATTATGATATATGATGTATGCAAAGAGGCCATTGAGTGTAGGTTCATGGTCATGCAGCTATAAACCATCCATTTCATGGCTCAACATGTTGTGCGTTCAGAGATGCTCTTCTGTATAACATTGTTGTAAAGTTTAGTAGTTATTTGAGTTATTATTGCATTCCTGTCAGCTTGAACCAGTCTGGCCTTTCTCCTCTGACCTCATTAACAAGACATTTTTGCCCACAGGGTGTTTTTGTAAAACTTTAGAGAATGTTGTGTGTAAAAATCCCAGGAGTTCGGTAGTTTCTGATACTCAGATCACCCTGTCTGGCACCAACAATCGTTCCATAGTCAAAGTCACTTAGATTACATATCTTCCCCCATTGTGATGTTTGGGCTGAACAACAGCTGAACTCTTGACCACATCTGCATGCTTTTATGCATTAAATTACAGATACCTGATTGGTTGATGAGATATTTGCAATAACGAGTAGATCTGCCTAATAAAGTGGCCACTGAGTGTATCAACACAACCCTCCAATCTTGTCTCCTTTATATGCTTATTTAGTTTTCCTTTAAAATGATACAATTTACTGTACATCAGCTGTGGTAGTGACTTGCTGTGCAAAAAAGTTTCTTCTACACCCCGTCTCGTTTTTGTGTGGCAATCTTTCATTGATTTTTTAGTGTTTGTTATTCTAATTCCAATTACATCTTAAATCATCTTCAATAGCTTACTATTTGTTTCTGATGATTAAGTCATCAAACACAGATGTAAATCTGATGTTTTGTTTCCTGAAATCAGTACAACAGTACTTGAATAAGCCTGCATTTGGAACAAAAATATGAAATAAATACTTCAAGCTGATAAAGTAGTTGCAGATGTCCTCCTCAATCCTTTTAAATAATACTGTACTCTGTTTAGAGGAGAGTGTGCATTTGTGTACGTGCATACATATGTCTATTTGTGTTCACTCATGTGCACCCCTTAAATCTTTTTACGATACTTGATTTACAACTCAGTTTCACAGACTTCTTAGTATAACTAAAACAAGTTACTACAAGTGTTACATTACATTTCAAAAACAGCAGCATCAGACAGCATGAGAAAGGAAAACCACAAAGTGTTAATGTGTCACATTGGCTTATTCGAATTTTATGATCATACACCGGCAATTTGGCTGATTGGAGAGAAAGTCAGTCGCTCTTTCCTGAAATAGCTTTCAGATGAACAGTAATGAGGGTCATATGACAAATACTTGCCATTAATGCAGCCTTTCATTCTCTGCAGCACAGGGAGCCAAAGAGTGGTATTATATTGCTTAGCAACATGACTAACAACCGTTTCAACCACTGTTGCAATGTTTTTGTTTACATTTTTGCATCAGTCTAACTTTACAGAGAGTTACAGTATACAGCAGCGTAGTTTAGAGTGTCTCCTGTGCAGCTGTGTTTCCTGCTCATGGTAGAGTGTTGACATCCCTAGGTAATGAATGAGGAGGAGGCAGAGTTATGCATTCTTCTTTCTCTCTGAAAGCCTGTTAATTTGCCATCTCAATATTACTTAACAATTTGGATCTCTCACTATATGGTTCTCCTTCCCATTTCAACTTTCTGATCTCATTCTTTCACTTAAAGCTTCTTTGCAGTTTGAAATAACATCTTGACTGGTTTCCTCTTGATTTCAGGAAGACAAGACAGTGAAGGTGAAGGGCCTCTCATTCAGTTGCACATTTGTTTGCCAGAGGTGAAGTGATTTTGCTTTGTTAAATGCCTCAGGTTATTTAGATACTAACCATTTTGACAGTATATTGGCATACCAAAGAAGGACCCACTGGAAGGGTCGAATACTAGGCTGACTCCACAGCCTACAAAGAGCTGTCCTTGGCAGCTATGTTTATAATAAGAAGCATTATGGAAGTTATTTTTTACTTCCCATCTGGGGTCGGAATATCAATACAGGGGTCATCATAGTTTTGGCTCTTTGCAGAGCTCTGAGCTGATCACTGGAGCATCACTGGTGCCACCACCCACTCTAACAATGGTTTGTACATGACTTCAAGGAAGAGGGAGAATGGACTTCAAGGAAGAAAAGAACCATACATAGAACCATAGAACATTACAGCACAGAAACAGGCCTTTTGGCCCTTCTTGGCTGTGCCGAACCATTTTTCTGCCTAGTCCCACTGACCTGCACCTGGACCATGACCCTCCATACACCTCTCATCCATGTTCCAGTCCAAGTTTTTCTTAAATGTTAAAAATGAGCTTGCATTTACCACTTCATCTGGTAGCTCATTCCATACTCCTTATATACATAAGAATTCATCAAGGAATTCAAAGCCATGTTGTATTGTAAGGCACCATTATGGAATTTTACAGTCAAAATATGTCAGAAATGCTATGCTACTCAGTTCCCAGTCAAAACCCTGGTGTTTGCACAAGTGCTAAGTGATGTCCATATACTTTGTTCCAAAAAGGTGTTTCAGTTGAAAGGTACAGTACTCTTGAACACTATCTGCTAGCAGATTGGGGAATTTGGGAAATGTTCACATCTTCTGCTTGCAGTTTACTTGTGGACAGGAGAAACCTCTCTACTTGCAAAGAAAAGTTTTCTGTCCTCAACATAAACAAAAGATGGTGTGGTTAATGACACTTCCTGATTTTTTTTTAAATTTCGGAAGTGACTACAGCCAAGAATTAGCCGCACCACTTACTCTTCAGAGCAGCTTTATACCCATTCAAGACAAAGACAAGCTTACACTATTGAATCTCTTCTCCAAAAGTTAAAAAGTTTGCCAAATCTGAGTGAGTTAGTTACTTGTGCTAAAAGAAGTAAATTTTGCAGTGGTGCACAATTTTATAAAGAAATACTGAGCCAGTGAGATTAACTGGATGGAACCATTTGCCATTTATCAAAGCACCATTGTCCATTGTTAACTACTCCTTCTCTTGGAAGCTATGTTTTATTTTATGAAGGGTATGATTCAGGCAAATTTTGAACAGAGAGATTGAAAATTTGGGCAGTGCTCACTTCTGCCATGTTTATACTTCCTATTGATTCCAAAAAGATGGGGGCAGTGGGGATTGATGAAGTGATGGAGGGGAACAAGTTTCTAGGGCAATACATGGAGGGAATTTCAGAAGTCTATAAGACCATAAGACATAGGAGCATATTAAAGCCATTTGGCCTATTGATCCTGCTCTTCCATTCAATTATGGCTGAGAGAGTATAATATCCCTCTCAACTCCATTCTCCTACTTTCTTTCTGTAACGTTTTATATTCTTACTAATCAAGAACCTATTAACTTCCATTTAAAATATACCTAATGGCTTGGTCTCCTCAGCCTTCTGTGGCAGTGAATTCCACAGATTCACCAACCCCTGGCTAAAAATGTTCCTCTTCATCTCTGTTCTAAAGGGACATCCTTGTAATTCCTACCAATTACATTTGATTACAAATAGTTCCAAATCTATAAGCTTTCTGCAATGGGACAGCATTAGGTCTCCAAAAAGTGCTGCTCAAGAAACAGCAGGAAAGAATGGACAGCTGTACCCTCAATACAATAGTAATGAGCACCAGATCCAGTAAAGCTGTCCCAGTAAAGTACATGCATTGGTGCCAAAGCTAATATTTAAGTGAATTTTCTTTCAGGTTTGTTTCATAGCCAATGCAGAAAGAGAATGCTAGGTGTGTTAATTCCAAGGCATAAATTTGTGGGTTCAATTTCCAGACCAGTCAGTTGACTAAATAAACTAGGCAAGAACCCAGTGAAGCTGTAAGGGAATACAGTACTGTTAAGACTAATGAGATAATAAATCAAGGCCTTGTCAACTTCTTTAGATGGGCGAAGAAATACATGAGAACTGTATCCTATGATTCAGTTTTAAAGAGGTGAAGACAAGAAATGGTATGCTATCTGGCTGTTATTATATTCCTGCTTGAGAGAGCTTGTTGTGTCTCAATTATGGCAACAGAGTAGTGACTAATTTAAATGCATTTAATTGACAGTAAAGCACCTTGGGATATATTGAGACTGTAAGTCATAGACAAATAAATGCTAGCTAGGATACTAGGAATAAATCTATTGGTCCTCTTCTAAATAAGACGCGGGATTTATGACCACGAGGCAAGGGTTAAATTCCCATTCAAAGGATTGCATATCTGACAGTCTCTTCAATGCTGTTCTGGCATTTAGGCCTGTCAAATGTGTTCAGTCCTGAGTACTGGGTTTTGAATTGAGAAACTACAAATATATAAAAGAATTGCCTACCAACTAAGCCGCATTTGACACTGAGCTGACATATCAATAGTGGTAGTATGTTTACAACAGGCTTTGGAAGAAATAGAAACTAAAAATAGCCAGACTAATTACCAGCTGATTGGAAATAGACCAGATAGAAGGCAACTCTTTGACTTCTTGCAAGCTTCAGCCAGCTACTTTTATCAACACATTGAAGAAGTCCAAGTGAATAGAATAGACTTAAAACTGTAAAAAGCATTCATCCAGGTTAAAATATTTATAGTACTGGAGGGATTAAAACTTGGCCATTCATGTTGTCAAGCCAGTAGCACAATTTAAGCATGGTTGATTTTTATCCACATATGATCGACATACCTTTATAACTAAATAAAAATTTGTTGCTCGGCTAAGAAAATTTTCAATACATAGAGCATCAATAATTTTTTTATTGCAAAGTGAATTCCTAATGTTTTCCACATTTATGTGGAGAAGGTGATTCCTGATTTCATTTCAACTTGACCTAAATTTAATTTTAAGTTTACACCTTCCTATCTGAGCCTTCTAGCCAAAGAAAATAGTCTCACCATATCTACTCTGTTCAAAACATAATAAATTTAGAACTAATAATTTAACTGATTCCATTCAGCTGTCCCTGGCTCTCCACCCCCTCATTGGAATATCTATTCCCACTGCAGCTGTTTACCATCCTATTTTCAATCCTGGACACATCCCCATGGCACCAACAACATTCCCAGCTTTCAACCATTTGATTTTTCTCTGATTGATTTACTTACTGAACATGTACAACATTTCTGCGAAACCACAGTCTTATAATACTTGAGTTGAGCGTTACCTGATTATTTGCTGTTGTGAATTAATTATTGACACGTTATTCCAGAGAATTGTGAACTTAATTAGACAGCAGTTAAGTCTGGTGCTGATTTGCTGTGGGTTTGCTGGCACACTCCCACCAATTCCATAAGCAAATTGCTGAGCAAAACCATATGTCCAGAGTTAATATGAAGCACAAAATGTCGCCAGACATTAAGCCAGGATTTTCAGTTTGAAATCTCTCAGCTCTATAAGAAATGAGTAAAATTAAAACAGGAACAGGACCCAAAAGGTAAAAGTTGCTTTGCTCAACTTACACCCAAAGCAAGTTTTAAGCCCTAAAGAGGTGAAAATGAGAGTAACCATTAGCACTTCACAGCTGAGGTCCTGATTTTCTTCAGTTTATTTTGCATCTTTCTTTATTTTATTCTCTTACAATGAATGTCTGTCAATTATTAATGCAGTCAGTGAGATTGCCTCTCACCTCATTTGGCAGAAGTGGGTGATTTCTTGCTGCCAATGAAACTCAAGCCTCTGCTGGGCACACCCGAATCTGACAGGAAACTAATTAATTTATGCAGTGTTCAGGATCTGTTTGGTGGACCATCCAATTAGTAAACTGGCCGATCAAGAGGAATAGGTCCCAAAATGCTGAGTCCATCATTAGATAGATAAGGCGAGCTAGATTCTACAAGAATAATGTGGGATACTCTGCTCAGCTTTCCTCCTTTGCTATGTACTTCCACTCACTTTGAATCTGACAAACCATGCCAATTTGCACAACGGCGCTGGTTCACATCAAACTATTGACCCGCTCCCAGATCCTCAGGTGCACCCTCAAAATGGATAGGGTATTCCACTGGAGTGACTAGGCGCAAACTTTGCAGGCTTTGATCTCTTAGCCTTCCTTCCAATTCACAAAATCGATGCAAATTTTCATAAGTGTAATTCCCTGCCGTTTGACAATTCATAAATTATTTATTGTGGCCATTTTTCACAGCTGTGGAAATTTATGATAATGTTGTACTGCCATGAACTTGAACTGAAAAAGGGATGAAAATGAAGCAAACACACTCAGATGATTACAAGCGATGTGAAAGACTGGCTGCACTGACACATACCAATTCCTAACTTGGTTACCACCTTACCTGATGCTGAAAACAACAAATTGGGATACATGGAGAAATCTGCTATGTACAAAAAGTCCTCTGTGTATAACATATTTACTTGGACAAAACATTTAGCGGCTCAAGAGTGATGACTAGATGAATGAGCAAAGGCGGTCCATTGAAATTGACTCATATCCTGCTTGAAGTCACCTTTAGCCCCAGTAAATAAATATCAAAGCACAATTTGCTTTTATTCATTTACTTCTGTTTAATTTCAGGAATCTGCTGCAAGTGTTTCTGGAATTAACCGCAACTTACCTTACAATGCCAAAATGGCAAAGTCCTTCAGCCAGCAGAAAAATAGATCATGAAACATAGTAAACTGGAGGAGTTTATGGAGGCACTTCCAGGGTGTGTATGACATGTTGAGTGAAGACTGCCGCTGAATAAGGAACAGAGAATAATGGGAGACATAGGAGGCTAAGGTCTGATTCATGGAAACAATATGTTGACATCTAGTCTAGAGAAGACTACAAATAAGGGACAGCTAAAGTTACATGGGATTCACCAAATGGAAAATGTCATAGTGTGTTTGGGCAGGAAGGCCAATGTGAAGCATATAAGTGATAAGTAAATAAAGTATTCTGGATATTTGCTGATAAACTGGGTAAACCAGTGCCATTTATTTTGGTTCTGATCATGCAAACCTTGAGTGTATCCACATTAGATCACACTTGCAATCATCTCCACGTGGATTCTCAATCAATGTCTCTGTGGTATCAGACATTGATTGTTTTCATAGCTGAACATGTGCTGTCTAGTACCCTACTGCAAAGTTAGGCTAAGGAGTTTAGCAGACACAAGCCTGATTAGATTTGTGCCATTTGGAGTAAGAGAAGTCTAACGTATGAGATGAGGTGGAAGGATGGAGATTGGGTGGAGTGGCAGGTGGGTATGAGTGAGTGGTGTGAAATGTGGCAGGGTAGGGGCCAGACGGTTTGACCCAACAGTGCCCACTGGCTGACAGATCACAGGAGCTGGAAGTTGGCCCATTGCTGGGAAATTGAGGGAAGTGGCTGGAGGCTAGCTCAGTCATGTGGGAGCTGGAGGTGGGAGGGAGCTGGAGGTTGATCCTGGTGCAGGATTGGAATTCAGCAATGGCCCGGACATCACTTGGCAGGAACTAGGGGTGGGAGAAAAGAAATTGGGGTCAGCAGCAAATTGTAAGCAGGGTTGAGGAAATTGCTGTGTCAGAGAACTGCAGATCAGGATGGGAGAAGGGTTTATTAGTGAAATCTGGAGGTCACAGAGTGATCAGGAGGGTGTGTTGATTATGGGAGTGGAACCAAAAGATTACCAAAAGGTAATTTACGTACCGCACAGGCTCTCAATTTGGTACTCCGAAATGCCAAATTCCCAGGACAATGTGAACCAAGTTTAACCTTATTCAAAAGGAGGGCACTGCGAGGGGAATAACCTCACCTCCCATGCCCTTGATTCCTTGATGCAGAAATCGCATCAGCCTCAGAAACATCATTAACAGCACAAAGGGTCTAGCTTAATTTTTGTCTAATTGGTGCAGTACAATCTGAAAATATTCAATATCATCTTTCAAACAAAAAAAAATGTTAGTTTCATTGGAAGATACCACAAAATGCAATAGAAGTTCTAGTCAAATATGTTTCACAAACTCCTGTTTCATGAGTGTGTATGAGGCTGCACTGACAAGACCCTCCCTCAGCTCCAAGTCACTCTTTCTGCTCCCTTGCATTAACTGGCTCTTCTTTTGCGAGTAGCTTACTTGTATGTTTTGTACAGCCAATTCATTTGTGAAAAACATTGTTCTTCTTCCTTAAATACTATTTTGGACATGGTGAAACAACATTCTAACAGATTCTCTGCCTTTTTTAAATTTGGAAAGTCCAATGAAGAAATAGTCTAATTTGAACAAAAAAAAATCCTTGGCAGCAAGCTCTAAATACTCAACATAGTAGCAGATGCACATTAATTCTGAATTTACTGAAGCTGAATTACAGATTCATTTCAGTATTACATTTGGTACACCATTATCACAGTTTATCATCCTCCTGTACCTTACTTATTCCACTATGCTACTTTAACTTAGTCTCATTATATTCATACACACGTAACTAAGCCGTATATAGGAACTATCCAGTTTTAAAGAAGTAGCATTCCATTAAAGAAAATCCACATTGTCTTAGTTGAAAATTTTTCATTATGCCTGGACTACCATAAAATTTACTTTGACAGTGAATGATAACTATAAGCCCAGAAAAATATATATTAAAAAATCTTTAAGTTTTAAGATTTAATACAATGACATTTTTAAGCAGCATAGACATTAAGAATTCTTTAGACTTTGAAGACAGGCCCTGTTTCAATTTTCTCCAGTGAGTGAGAATGAGGGCTTTCTTGCACTGTTTAAGAGACAGTAATAGTTTCCTGAGTAAAATGAAACTAAGAGGAGATATGTTAACGTTAACAGCAAAAAGTACCTTTGTCAGTTGAAAGTTTTCAGTATGAATACTATGAGATATTACACATGAATCCCTCCCCCACTGTAATCAGTAACACTTAATAGTTGGATGTTGAATCTGATACCCATTTTAAACTCTTTCTATATGTCAAGCAATTGCACACGATTCATTAGTTTAAAATATTTCCTTTATAGCAATAACTGCAACTTGTAATTCAATCTATCAAATAAATATAAGTAGACTGTAGGCACTTCCAAGAAATTTGAGCTCCCTGGCCAACCAGGTTAAAATTTTATAGCATGGAATCCAATCCCAAAAATTACCAGATATTACTTTATTTATTTTAGCAAAAAAAAAGTTATAAATTGAATTGTAAAGCATTTTAAGGTGTGAGTGAACAGAGAGGAATTAGGGGTCAAATATGGGGAGTGCATGAAAATTGTCAATCATGTGCTAACTGTTCAATAGCATGTGTATGCTACTGTACTCTGAAATACGCTTCTGCTGAAATCAATACATCTGAGAACAGCATATTACATACTCAGCATGTCTAACTGAAGAGTTTCTACCTCATAATTCCATGAACTTGTAGGCATGATTGACAAAGCCATGAAAAGCTCAAGACATTTTGGATTTTACAGGGAGGCATTAACCTGCTCTTTAGACTGGAGTCAAGTTATGTTGAAGAGTCTGTAGAAAACTTGAGAAAACCTGAAAACACATTTTTCCTGCATGTCCTGCAGAATTTACCTGCTAAGCCTCTCTATATGGGATTCCCCAACAGGAGCCAGTTCATTTAAAGGGAAGGTGGCCTTTGAGTAGAATAGTAATGACCAGGATTTGTGTGTGCAGGCAAGGTCATGATAGGGCAAAGGGAGCAGATGGTGTTTGTGAAGGAAGAAGTTGGCTCAATGATCATGTTGTCATGGGCAAGAGGTTATCTGTAAATTTGTTAGGCCTGGGAAATCCAAATCCCAGGAAACCTGGCTGCCATGGTCAAAATAAAAAGGTATTAAAATTAAGGCAGATCCCATTATATACGATTTAAATAACTACTTCTCTCCTATGGTCAGACTGACTTTCTCTCGACCCACAGTCTATGAACCACAGAATTTTGTTTTTGCTACAGATTATAGAGATTTCAACCTATCACATGCTGCAAATTCAACCACTTTTAGGAGATAACAGCAGAAAAGTAATTAAGTTAACGTACAAAAAAGTTGTTGGAAAATAAACTATAGCCTAAGAGCTATTTGTGTTCATAAAAGCTTTCACTAGCATACTGCCATTGACAGTAATCAGAGAGAAAATGAAGAAGAGGAATTTCTTTACTCGGTGTGGTGCTGCAGGACACAAAACTCAGCCACATGGTGTAACTTAGACAGAGATCGTTGCCTTTCAAAACAAAACTGTTCCAAATTTAATAAATCTCATAAATAACTGCCAATGCTATCATGCTTGTTCATTAACACTATCATACTGACTAGATTATACTTAATATATAAATGTAGAACCAGAAATTACCTCAAGTTCAAATCTATGAACTGCAAATGCCATTCTGCATTCCATATTTGTGAGCTGTAACAATCCATATTATATATAAGCCTATAAACTGGATTGGGCCAAAGTCAAAGTAAAGCAAATGCTTTTGGACATAAGATTGGTTGCACCTTCAGGATATTTTCTTAGACATTAAAATTGTCAGCTTGAGAATTTATTTTTGTGCTATCTTTCTGAGTAATTTCATTGGGATTCAGTCACATGAAGGGAGAAAATGGAGTCCAATGTACAATCTTGTTTACAATTACAGCTTATTAAAAATAAATTTGCTTTAGCATTATAACTGGTTGACAACTGATTCCAATCACATCAACTTTCATTCATTCATGATATTTAGAATAAGTTATATTTAGACACCAGCTTATCCCCAAAAATATTGATTCATAATTCCATAACTTACAAAAGTCAGCAGGAAAGTCCCTTCAGACTTTTCAATCCAATTGATACAAATCAATTTATTAGCCTCATTTGACCTTAAGATCCAGGAAGTCTATTCTTTTTTGAAAGATGATGGTGTTTATTCCGATCAGTTTTGCTTGCAACATAATTATGTCTCCAACTGCCTATATGTACTTTTCCTTCAAGCATAATAATGCACACATTACCTACTATAATCCACTTACCTGATCACTACTGCGTATAATGAGACAACAAAGTTACACAGCTTTAGACCCCTGTATGATTGAGACCCCTGTACGAAAGTCTAATTTCTGTCAACACAACATTATTTGCGAATTATAATGAAGCAACGTTGATTTCCATCACTTCCTAAATGTTCAGCAGTTACATAATTAAAATGATGAAAGCCAGACTCAAGCCACCACAAATAATGTTTCGAGGGAGGTGGGAAGGTGTTGGGAGACCAGCTTCCAAGAAGCAATCCAGTAATAATAACTTGCCATTAAGACTGCTTTGTCTCAGAGTTTCAGATTTAACGGCCGTGGGCAGGGTTTGACAGGAAACCCAGCGGATGGCGGTAGACAGCACAGCAAGGTTTAGCAGGCAAGTTCCTTTCCTTCAGTGTTACCTCCAGAATTGGCTGCAACCTCAACCCACCGTCTACGGGCAATCATAGTCTGTCAGATTGTGTGCCATTGTTCCCTATGGTTTTGTTTCTCACTCTTGAGACATGGCTTGTAGTATCTCTGGGAAAAGGGGAGAAAAGGATAAAAACATTGTCTTTATGCACATTAGAGCTCCTATGTACAGGCTTCCCAGAAGCTGTCATGGCAACACTCCATACAACCCTGGCTATGTTTCCATCAGCCAGCAAATATCAGGCCCTGTTCATTTCTCTTTTAATATTCCCTGTCCCTGAACATATTGTGGCTATGTTGCTATTTGACTGAAAGCACACAGCAATGCTGGACACGTGGGTGGTGTCTGCATGTTTTCAGGTACTCTGCGACATTTGTTACTGTGCGTCAGTTGCTGTGGTTTGAGAATTTTCCAGTACCAGAGCAAAATGCTGACAGTGCAAACACAACTATCACTGAACAACTTGCCTGTTGTCATCCGCTCTCTGTAAAAAGCCCTTGCCTTTGACTGGATTTTGATAGGCTACAAGTCACTATAAAGACATACATTTTCAAAGGTGCATATAAAGGAAAGTTTACCTTTCTGTCACAAGTGATTCACAGTGGAAATATTATCTATATTCTTGGCCAGCTGAGATTTATTCCAATTCCAGTTTCAACGACAAAAGGTTGGCCGCATGCCTTTAAGCTAATTCTGTCACTGATGCATCTTATCAAACGAATGAACTGAATGACTCCAGAATTGTATTGTTGCTTTAAGGTAAAAGTGCAGCTGTAGTGTACCTACCGACCTCAGATCTGCCTGTCTGTGGTTTTGGCTGCCAAATGCAGTAGACGGTTCTACACGAGTGCTTACACACACGTGCAGAACCTCCAAATCCACCAGTTCAATAAACTGAGCACACAGACAGCATTGTGCACACTCTCATGATACTTAAGTAAACTCTGAGCAACATTCTTCAGATAAATCTTCAAATGAAGTACTCCTGGCATGAGAACATGTCTGAAAGAGCTGCATATTTGGAATTTGCGTGTGCAGTGCCCGTCATTTCCCATTTATTCATTTCAGCAGCAAATTGGAAGGGGATTTCGCATTGTACCCTCTTATCAATGAGATATTCTAAGACAGGATCAAAGATTAAAATGATCACCACTGAGTCAGGAGTGTTCAATATGCTCCTTGAACATTTTGCAAACAAGATATGATGTCTTGTTACCCTCCATGTTGGTCAACTCCTGTAATCTGACTACTATTACTAGGCAGTGTTCTCACTCAAAGCGTAGCTTGGTATTAATAGGCTGCAACTTTCGACATTCTATATATATAAAAACAGAGTATGCAGTTTTCAGCATACACCTTTTTTTTTGCTTTTCACTTTGCATCTTTTTTGTTTTGAATTGTGTAATAATTTGAGCAAACTGGTTAGTTGCATTAAAAGGTGTGATTCAACAAAATGCAGACTTCCTGTTTCCTGTGAGCCACTCTGACAGCCCAAAAAGAAAATCAAAGTTTCATTTTATTGAGAAGATGCACCATTTTGGTGATAAAGAAATCATCTAGTTCCTGCTTTTGCAAGACCGAAAAAAAAATCAGAACTTTAGGTTTCTGTGCAGCTGCCTGTTGAGCCTTTTCGTTGTCACATATAAACATCCGTCCATGTCAAATGTTGATATCTTTGTAAAGATTTGGAAAATGCACACCCAAAAGCAAAGAACATCAGCCTCTGAATAAACAGCAACTTAGATAAGCTTGTTACCTTTTGGATACAAAAATTCCATTCAGCTGTGACTCATAGTAAATTCAGGAGCAACTATGTGAGAATTATGGGCTATGGGAAGTCTCAGTGAAAGCATTAACTTATCATTCACGATGCATTTGACAGATTGTGAACTGGGTAGAAATGTAATCCCCTTGGTTGCTATTTAGTGTTCTCCAGTCATCACAACAGAACCCTTTCCTTTTTGGCAAGTATATTATAAGAATCAGCACTCACTAAATAGAAACTCCAATGTGGATTTCATTAAGGAATAAAACACAAAACTGCTGAGTGTCAAAAGCTGAGGACAACCTGTAAACCAAGCCCTCACTATTTTTACTTTTAGTTGAAGAAAATGATCAAAAGTTTGAAATTTTGGCACTACAGTAGTGAATAATCAGTACAGCAGATAGCTGTGCACAGCAGTATACAGGAGCTGTTTATAGGGAGGGAAGCCTTGTTAAACCAATACAACAACCTGCCATGCGTGTTTAATTTTTTCCATTAACTTTTACCACTGCAAATGCTCTGTTTTTAGGTGATCAGATTATTTAGAGGCAAACAGCTGAAAACAGGATGGGGAGGGTGTTGTGGGGAGGTGTGGGAGTGGTGTTCTAACTTGCCAGATTGGCAGAGTTTCTGGTATGGAAAGGAATGCTCTCAAAGGTCCCCCGGCAGAATAAGAGCACGGTAAGCCAGCAAACCCTGCCAGAAATAACAAACAAAACGGCTTTCCCCATCCTGCCCGAGCAGCCAGCTCCAGAGCATTACAACAGTTGCCATAGAGCTTACTTTGCTATCATAACAAATTTGATATGTCCAGTTATAAAAGAGTGCACTGTATTTTGCAGACATGAAAATTTAATTTTTGTTGTTTTTTCACACTGCAGGCTTACTTCTGTCTGGGTGCTACAGACAGGGACTCCCTGAGTTAAAGCTGCTGTTTCCTTTCTTTCACCTCAAGTAAACTATTTCTGCTTCCAATCCCAAATGTTACCACAAATTATGTCCCCTGAATGTAATCACATCTCAGGTGAATGCTCAAAATCATTCTATGATACATTAATAAAACGTTTGTCCTACTTCTTTGTCAGGAATCAAATCTTCTCTACATACCTTATTAAAGTGCTCCAGCCTTTTGAAGAAGTCCCATGGAGTTTCTGTAAAAAAAACTCAGTTTCACTGGTGCAACTTAATTTGGTTGGCCCTCATATCAAAATTTGGTTGATTTCTATAAAAGATAATAACTTTCTTTATCAATTATCCCAACAACAATTAATCCAGTGCTTTCCCGTCGTACATGACAAATAAACTTTTCTCGGGCTTCCAGCCAGGTACAAGTATCAATTATAACCAACATTTCAATGACAAATTCTGCCACCCCAATGAAGATGGCAGAGCTTGTCATCGAATCGATGCCTGTACTCAGCTGGAAGCCTAAGAAAAGTTTATTCAACAATTAATCCATTATGAGAATGCCAGAATACCTAAATGGGAACATTTCCTCATCTTGTCCACATGGCCAATAAAGCAGGACCTTCTTTAGAGAATATAAATTAGGCCAGTTACGTACATATTGCAACCTGTGTGAAATACACTCTACGGACTTTAATTAGAGGTGTGGCCTTGATTGATTTACAAGTGGACGCAACTAGTTTGAAAGCTCCAATTTGGTAAAAAGCTGCATTAAATTCATTATCATAGATAAAGTATTTTGTCATTTGAAAAGTTAAACCTATAAGTGAATGAGATGTGAAGAGTCAAACCTTCAATCAGTGCTAAATGATAAAGGTGGCTTATGTTCACTTTAACAGCATAATGCCTTGCCCAGAGCAATATTCCCTCAGATTTTTTTACAGCTGCATGGACCTACTATTGCTCCGAGTAGGATATTCTTTCATGGCATGAAAACTATGTGGAACTTTAAATGACTTGTTGGTAATATTCATACTATGAATATCACAAATGAAAATAGAAATATCACATACTTTTATTATATTTATTAATTGAAGGTATAATGAAATCTAGTAAAACAGAGAAAATCTTTTGTGTTTTGTAAATATTTTCTAGCTGTGTCCAATTCTAGCTGCACACAACAAAGGCTACGTGCGCAGGAGCATTTTAGCAACTGCGTGGACATGCACTCACGCAACTTATAGGGAACTGTGGAGCCATCTAGCTTCATACAGCTGTCCATTCATTGATCATGGTTGGTCTGCTCTTGCAATAAGTATCTTGATATTCCTATCCAGAAAAAGATTAATAACTTCAATTGGCACACCACATTGAGGGGGGTGTATCAGATAACACCTACCACCGAGTGACAAAGTATTTGCTGATTCGGTCAGATCTAAGTTGTAGATTCAGTATTCTTATTTTGATTTCCTATACTAAAACAAATAATCTCAAGATCTTCCTTACTAATTTTCAGTTTAACTCCCCATCCATAGTTCTAATAAATCCTGAAAACCAGGTCTGCCTTTTTACTTGAAAGCAAAATTTCTCACTTTGCATTCCATCTTCTTAAGTTGTATGCCAATATTACTGTGCAGTGCTTTCCAGAAGCTCTCAAATCTACTTCCACAATTAATAGGGCCCGGATTTTTATTATGTAGCATACCATTTATCAGTACTACATGAAACAAGTTTACTGCAACGTGAAAGAGTGCCTGCCTCACAGTGAGTTCCATATGGTCAAACATGCACAGTAGCATCAACTGTGAAGGGTAAGTTTATAGATTATATGATTTGTTTGGCTTAGGGATAATGTGGCCTACTCATGTAGAAGCAAGACATCTGAGGTTTAATTTTGTGTCTTTGAGGAAATCTGCTGGCATGTTCTGATATTGGGAATCTCCCCCACTACAAGCTCTTCTCCAGATCCTCCAACATCACTGTCCCTTCCTCTCCTTCAGCCTTACTGTATTCTCAACTCATTGCAATGCCCCCGATTGTTGGCCCAGGTGCCTGTACCTCTCCAATCGCTGGTTAGAGGTTCTACAATGCTGCAAAATCTCAAACATGACTTACACAACCCCTCGACTTGTATCTGCACCCTTCACAATATGACCGTTGCTGAGTGACTCCCTACAACTAGCCATGTTATAAAGGCTGATTTCTATTTCTTCCCTTCCACTGATCGCTAGCTTGGCAATGTCCCATTAATCTGATCACCGTTAATAGCTAAGATCACCAAGCCAACCCTTGCCAACTACCAACAGCCATTTATCAATGCTATTCATTCCCAATAACCTGATTCTTTAAATTCTGATTCCTCATCTAAAGCCTCAGTCCTCCATGAGATTCCATTATACCCATGACATGAACCAAGGCTCATGACTTACATAACCTTTTAATAGTGGGTCTTAGTGGGCAGAAGTTGAGCAAGTTGTATTCTTCTACCTAATATATAGTAGAACTTTCCTAAAGTATTTTGATTGTCACACTGTGAACCATGATTATGGGCCAGATAACTTTTAGGCCTTAGTCACTTGTCATTATGAAATGACTACAATTATTATTTATAATATGTTCATTCCATACAAAGGAAGGCATTTCTGACAGTTTCTTTTGATAACAAGAATCTAGGACCTGGCCACTGTGTACCTTGAGCAGAAGCTTGATCTGAGTTTAGAAAGGAACATTATCCTTACAGAGTAACTGAATCAAAAGATAGAAACAGATCTCTAGCAGGTTGAAAGGAGCTGAATGTCACTAAAGCTGCTTGCCAGCCCCTATTAAAGAGGTCACATGGTATTTTGGCCGAAGAAACAGCTCACGAATAGCACCTGGTCTGTGGTAACACACACAAAATATGAGGAACTCAGCAAGTCAGGCAGCATCAATATGCCCATCTTATCCCATTAAATTCCATCAGCCATTTCTCACCCCATTTTTACAACTAGTTCAGTTCCCACAATTGGGATCAGTCCTCACTGTCCACTACACCCCCAATCCTCTTGTTACTCACAAATTTGCTGATCTAGTTTACCGCATTATCACTCAAATCATTGATACAGATGACAAACAAAAACAAATCTAGCACCAAGTTCTGCAGACTAGTCACAGACCTCCAGTCAGAGAGGCTGCCATCTACTGCCAGTGTCTGGCTTCTCCTGTGAAGCCAATGTTAAATCCAGTTTTGTCTTATCCTAAATGCCAAGCCAACGAACCTTCTTGCCCAGTCTCCCAGACAAGACCTTGACAAAGGCCTTGCTAAAATCCATGTATATAACATCTACTGCCTTTCTTTCCTCAACATACCTGGCAACCTCCTCGAAAAATTCTGTAAGACGGGTTAGACATGAACTATCATGCACAAAGCCATATTGACTCTCCTTAATTAGGCTTTCTCTATACAAATACTTACATAACCTGTCCATTCGAATACCTTCCAATAATTTACAAACTATTGATGTCAGACTCACTGGTCTATAACTTCCTGGTTTATCCTGAAAGTATTTTTTGAACAATGGGACAACATTAGTTATCTTCCAGTTCTCTAGCACCTCACCCATGGTTAAGAACATGTTATATACCTTGGCCAGGGTCCCTCTGATTTCTGCACAAGCCTCATACAAGGTCTGAGGGATTTATTAACCCTAATTTGCCTTAAGTTATTTGCAAATTAATTAGTAATGCCTGGTCTTTTTGTGTTATGCAAAATCATTCAGAAAATACCATGCATACATAAGCACAATTGGAACGGGGAATTGATTCCATGTTTTTCACAAGCATGCTGTTCCAAACATGAATGCAGTTGGGTATGGGGCAATGATGTCCAAAAGTATATCATGCATACTTAAGCAACACACAACGCTGGACGATCTCAGCAGGTCAGGCAGCATCTATAGAGGGAAGTAGGAAGTTGATGCTTTGGGTGAAGACCCTTTATCAGCACTGCTGCCTTCCCTCTCTCAAGCATAATTGACATTGGTGCAATGAAAAATGAAAGCACACAAACACTGATGAAACTGTGGGCCTCAAGTAGAAAAGCAGGAGGATAAAGTCCTGCTTGAATGTAATATAAAACACTTTCCTATTTAATCCACTGCAAGCTAAATGCCATGAAAGCTATCCATTGAAATTCCTAGGAGGGGCCAGATATCTATAGTCAGAAGTAAACACTTATCTTTGGGTCTGGGATCACAGGTATACTTTTCTTGGTTGCCTGCTCTTGCTGCCAAAAAAGCCCAGTTGTTCATCAGCGAGATGGGGGTGCTCACCGTGTCTCCTGGTCTTGAGCAAGTCATTTTAACCCCACAACTCGAAGGTCCAGTTCTTGAGATAACTACTTCTTTAAGTACTTCTCTCTGATAAGATCTCACTCTTACTCTTCATATAGGAAGTGTGAAATTTTGAACTGCTTGTATTATACATAAAGCCATTCAGCTTTAAAACAAAAAAAAAGACCAATAATTTCCCAGTGAACAGGTTACCGCCTTGGCTCAGAAATGAAAACCACTTCATGAAAAACATGCTCCTTTATCAAATAAAACACAGATCAAATTGGTTAACAAAATCTTTACATTTTTCAACAGGACAAGGGAAAAGAGTCGAACTTCATAATACACACAAGAAAATCTGCAGATGCTGGAAATCCAAAGCAACATTAAAAAATGCTGGAGAAACTCAGACGAAGAGCAAATTTCATTACAAAAGTATAATTTGGAAAAGCAGCTAATGTGAATATAGTCATATACGTCCAATTATATTAAAGGAATTTCAGGTTAAAAAAAACATGGGGAATGCAGATAGAAGATTTTTTCTTGCTGAGTAGATACTGGGGAAATGGCATAATTCATGGCTTAAAGGATGTAAGCCACAGAAGATATTTTTGTAAACTTAGCTATGGTTTTGTGGAATCTCCCAGAGATTCTTATCAAGGTTGCATTTAGCTTAGTGTTCCACAGTGAGGGCCAGAACTTGAGGTGGTAAGTCAAAGGTTGAAAGATTTCACAGTTTTATCAAGTAAGGCAGAATGAATGTCATCCATTCAGATATTAAGAGAGCCTTAAAGTATATTTCAGAGCAAATCACATATTTGCAGGCTGCCAAATTAAAATGACCCGAAGCAGCAGCTCTGATGGAAATGATCGCATATTCCTGTTTCAGCTTTCTACAGCTGAGAACCACAATTGCATCTAATGTCTGTACAATTCATAATGACGTTTTTATGCCACTAAACAATCTAGCACTAAGCTAAACTGACAGAAATAGACTGGACTGTGGTCGGCAGACTGTCCCCTTAAGAAGTCAGTGGAAACGAGGCTGTCACACTAGGCTAATGGTGCACTTGAAAAAAAATGAGACTTACGACTCCCAATACAAACTATCTTGCTGGCAAATGTACAGTCTCCGGTAAATAAAATTGAAAATCTCTGAAGATACTGTATCAGTGGGATAATTGGACCACTTGCCTATTTTGTTTCATAGAATCTTGGTTAACCCCTTCCATTCTGGACACAGCAATTCAGATTGAGGGGTTCAAAACACACTGCCAAGATAGGACTGCTGAGTCTTTTAAAGCCAAAGGCAGCGGTTTGCTTCATGATCTAATTCCTTGTGGTATACAAGCATGGTGGTTCTGTCCCAGTCTTGCTCAACAGACCTAGAACACCTTGCAATCAAGTTCTGTTCATTTTACCTGCCGTGGGATGATCATTTTGGAGGTGGTTTACATCCCACCACAGGCCACTGTCAAATAGGCCCTGGACACTAGACATGATCAATAGACATAAAACTACACATCCTGATTCTTTTCCCATCATTTAACCAGACCAGCTTGAAAAAGTCTCTAAGTAATTACTACCACCAAATCACTTGTAGCACCAGAAGAACCAACACACTGGACCACTGTTACATCACCATCAAGTGTGTTGACTGTGCCATCCCACGCCCACACTTCGGGAAGTCTGATCACCTGCCTGTACTTCTTCTCCTGAGTATAGGCAGAGACTGAAGACTGCAGCACCAGTAGTGGGGACTAAGAAGGTATGGACAAGTGAGGCCCAGGAGCTCTTACAAGACTGCTTTGAATCACTGGAGTGGACTGTATTCAGGGATTCATCACAGCTGTCGCCGACTTCACTAAAACCTGTGTGAATGAGCGTGTGCCTACGAGAACATACTATGTATACTCAAATCAAAAGCTGTGAATGAACCAGAGGGTTCGTAGTCTGCTAAGAGCTAGATCTGTGGCATTTAAGTCTGATGACCCAGGTCTGTTCAAGAAGACCAGGTATGACCAGGTGAATCCTCAAAAGCCAGCAGGCCCCAGTGGAGTACCTGGTAAGGCTCTGAAAACTTGTGCCAACCACTTGGTGGGAGTGCTCAAAGATGTTTTCCATCTCTCACTGCTACAATCAGAAGTTCCCACCAGAAGGGCAACAGTTATACCAGTACTCAAGAAGAGTAGTGTTAGCTATCATAATGACTATCAGCCAGTAGTGCTCACATCTATGGTGATGAAATGGTTTGAGAGGTTGGAAATGGCTAGAATCAACTCCTGTCTCAGCAAGGACCTGGACCATTTAAATTTACCTATCGTCACAACAGGTCTACAGTGGATGCAATCTCATTGGCTCTCCACACAGCTTTGGATCACCTAGATACAAATACCTATGTCAGGAAGCTGTTCATTGACAATGGCTCAGCATTTAGCACCGTCATTCCCACTGTCCTGATCGATAAGCTACAGAAACTAGGCCACTCTGCAACTGGGAAGACCACAAACTTGGTAATAACATCTCCACCTCAGTGACAATCAACACTGGTGCACCTCAGGAATGTGTGCTTTGCTCACTGTTCTACTCTCTCTACCCCCATGACTGTGTGACTAGGCACAGCTCAAATGCCATCAATAAATTTGCTGATGATATTGTTGGTAGAATCTCAGATGGTGATGAGGGGGCGTAAAGGAGCGAGATATACCAGGTAGTTGAGCATTGTCACAGCACAACCTTGCACACAGCATCAGTAAGACTAAAGACCTCATGGACTTCAGAAAGGGTAAGATGAGGGAACACACAGAAATCTTTATACAGGGAGCAGAAGTGGAGAGAGGGTGAGCAATTTCAAATTCCTGGATGTTAATATCTCTGAGAACTTAAGCTGATGTCAGCATATTGATACAGCTATAAAGAAGGCAAGACAGCATTTATGTGTCATTAGGAGTCTCAGGAGATTTAAAAAGTTACCTAAAACAATCTAAAGTTTCTACAGATGTACCATGTAAATCATTCTGTCTGGCTGCATCACCATCTGGTATGGGGGATGGGGTGCTACTGCATAGTATCGAATTAAGCTGCATGGAGTGGTAAAATTAGTCAGCTCCATAATGGGTACTAGCTTCCACAGTATCCGGGACAACTTCAAGGAGCAGTGCCCCCATCACCCAGGACATGCCCTCTTCTCACTGTTACCATCAGAATAGATGTACTCAGTGGCTCTTTCTCTCTGCCATCTGATTTCTGAATGGACATAGAAACCATGAACACTACCTCACTACTTTTTATTTATGTTTTTGCACAACTTATTTAACTATTTGATATACATGCATATACTTACTGCCATTCATTTCCTTTTCTTATATTATCATGTATTGCATTGTACTGCTGCTGCAAAGTTAACAAATTTCACGACACATACAAGTGATATTAAACCTGATTTTGGTCATTTAAAAAGCAAAGATCACATTAAAGGTAGGTCTTTGTTCTATAACTTATTGATATAGTCAGACTAAAAACAAGCTGTTAAAAGGAAAAAAGAGACCAGCATGGAGACCTAAGAAACAGACCTCTAGTATTAGTAATTTTTATCAACATATGGATTAAAAGCTGTGGAAAAGATCCTCCCCCCTGCCAAAAGTAAAGATCAGAGTTGGTGGAAGACTGGTGTAAAGCTTTTAATGTTTAAGAACATCTACAGTAGATAATGCAATAATAACTCTAGAGAAAAATTTTGCATTGGGAAACCTTGCAAGAAGTAGAACAAGCAAGGAAATTTGGAATACCAAGAAGTTAAACCTTATTGATAGTGTAATTCTAAAACCAATAGAATAATAGTGTAAAAAGTTTGTTTCTGAGAATAAACACATGCATATACTGCTTACAGTGTCTTTACTGAAAATAATTTGAGACTAATTCTAAAAAGTTAACATCAATATATGTATTTAAAATATTATTGAAAACTTTTAAAATTTTGTCTCAACTGTTTGAACTCCCAGTGCAAAAGAAAATGACAATTGCTCTGGATAATTGTGACATGATAGTGAAGTGAAAGGATTTCTGTAAATTAACTGTAAGATTATCAAAATCAGTTAATTTATATTACCGGACCAAGAATAGGATATGGGGAATCAAATGACATAACTTGTGAAATAGAAATGAATGCATCCTTTGTATGGGATCACTGCAATTAAAATAATATCACAAGATAAGGCCAAATAAAGACTGGATTCATGTAACCCTAACACAATTTTAACTTCTTAAAAGATGGGTAGACATTTATGGAAATATTTCTGAAATTCTCAGTAAAGATGTATTTTGCTTATAAATAAAAACTCTACAAGAAAGATGATAGATTTATAAATTTCTAAGCAAGTTAAGGATGGTATCAAATAGCAAAAAATAATGGTAGACGGTATTTTGAGGATTACACAGACTAGAAAACTGAAAATTTTAAAAACCTGCAAAGGATGATGTAGAAAGAGTAAAGAAAGAATAAGATGAAGAAGAAGGTAAAGAAGAGGGTCTCAAATATGAAAATGGGAGACAATTGGAACAACTAATTTCTATCTGTCTTCTATCACTAAAAACATTCTGCTTACAATAAAAATATAGAGGGAAATGGAAGGAAGTACTTAAAACAACCATTACTGACAGAGCAAGCTACAACGAAACTAGGGACTTAAAGGACGTAGGACTAGAGTGCAGGCCTTCAGCTAGGAAACTAATGGTCTTACTTTCCAGGACCTAAAGACCTGCATCCTAGGATCTTAACATGAGTGGGTGTGGAGTTAATGGATAGATTGCTCTTGGTTTTCCAAGCTTCCCTTGATTCCAGAAAGGTGCCAATAAATTGGTACATGCAAATGTTATGTCCTGCAAGCAGGAAGCCATGGGTTAGTTAATGTAACATACACATTGGAAAAAGTGCTAGGCTCCATTATTAGGGAAGTACAGTAACAGCAGGACAATTAAAAAATCATAAGCAAGATAGTTTTATGAAAGAGAAATAGTGTTTATCAAATTTATTAGAGTTCTTGCGGAAGGTAACAAACAAGATAGATATAGGAGATAGTGTGATTTAGATTTCCAAAAGGCGTTCGATAAGACGTCACATCAAGTTTATTGCAAAAGGCTGCTTTGTGGGTTTTTCATGATCGTGGAATGTCAATTGTCTAACAACAGGAAACAGAAAATCAAGGTAAAAAAATGTCCTGGTATAACCAATGGGGTGCATTGGGGATCAGTGCTGAAGCTTCAGCAGTTAAGTCTATAGAAGTGGAACTAAATTTATCATAGCCAGATTTGCTGATGATAGAAAATTAGATGTGAAACCATATTGTGAAGAAGATGCAGAGTGTCTGGAAAAGGATTTTCGATTATATTAATCAAATAGGTGTAAATTTAGCAAATGAACTACAATGTAGGGAAAATTAAGGAATTCATTTTTGATAGGAAGAGAAAATACATCTGTCCAGATGCCATTGTACAGAGCGATTTCTATTTTGAAATCTAGCCAAAATAAGCCCTGAAAATGGGGCACTGCAGATTTAAGTGCATGTACTATTACAATAAAACAGTAAGATTTACCTTCTTCTGTATACTAGCATTACCACAAGTCTTGTCAGACTATAAAACCCTAGGACCCTTGTAGTCAGCTTTACCACAAAAGCTTTAGTGGGATAATAACAAACTGTATAAAGTTCTTTGAACAGTGCCCAGATACAATACCACTTTGATCATTGGTCCAAGGAGAGAAGAAAAATGGCACTTTTAGTATCAATCTGTGGGCAATAATTATGCATAAACTATGCAAAGAAGTTTTCAATAATTTTTTGAAAAATTCCAGAATACAGTGGATTAAACCACTAGAAGTTTCAATACTCACTTTAACAAGCTATGCAATTTTAGTAAGGTGAAGTTAGAGGGTATGGAACGTATTAAAAATTCTCCTCCAAAAGAATATTTTGCAGTTATTTGGTAATTTTTAAAAGGGCATTTCTGCAATGATATAGGATTTGTAGACAAAGATAACAGAAAGAATCTTAGCCTCGTATGACTCCATTTTTATACCACTTCTAGGCAATCGTGAGCAGTGGATGTACTTAAAGTAGGTAAAAATAACATCCAATGACTCTCCCCAATTCCTTCCTCTTCCCAGTATGGCAATGACAAGACTCTTAACAATGAACTGGAGCTCAGAGAATAAAGGCAAATACTGGTATGTTTCACAATAAATTCACAAATCTCCCTCAGAAGATTTCACAAATCATTGGTAAAAGCCTGGAATTTATTTTTCTAGTTAGATCTTACATACATGATTAGAAATAACAAAGGATGGAAACATTTTACTTTCTATTACTACATGAAGAGCACAATGCAAATTTAAACCTGTTGCAAAATCATTTGCATTCCATCAAAAAAACATAAAGCTTATGGAAATTAAATAAAAATTATAAAATGTAAACAACATTTCCTTTACTCAATATGTCTATTGCATTATACTTAAAAGTAAATGTAGTAAATTATTTGAGATAAAGTAGTAATACTGCAGAATTCTTGACAACACAGAATCCTAATTTTATATAAGGTGCATGGATCAGACACCTTAAAGTTGAATTTAATGTTATAATTATTATCTCGTTGGCACGCAGCCAAGTGGTTAAGGTACTGGTCGAGTGATCTGAAGGTCGCTAGTTTGAGCCTCAGCTAAGGCAGCGTTTTTTGTGTCCTTGAGCAAGGCACTTAGCCACACACTGGTGCCAAGCTGTATCGGCCCCTTCCCTTCCGTCGGGCAACATTGGTGGCATGGAGAGGGGAGACTTGCAGCATGGGCAACTGCTGGTCTTCCATACAACCCTGCCCAGGCCTGCGCCCAGGAAACTTTCCAAGGCGCAAATCCCTGGTCTCTCGAGACTAATGTATGCCTATTATTAATTATTACCTCTCTATACAAAACAACTGCAAAATAAATAACTGTATCAGAGTAGAATGGCAGAATGGCAAAGACGCTATACTATTATCCAGAGGCCTAGAAAATTAATCTAGAAAGTTCAAAATCTACAGATTAGACTTTAGTTTAAATTATTAAGAAAATTTGAAAATGATGCTCAGCAATAATGATTGTGAAACTACTTGTTTGTCCTGAATTCTTCTGTGGATCACTGATTGCTATCAGGAATGAAATTGCTTTGCCCTTACCCATTCTAGTCTAGATGTGATTCCAGTTCTACAGTGAAGTGAGGGTAAATCTCAGCTGTCCTCCACAATGGCCACAAAAAAAGACCACTTAGGGATAGCCTATAAATGTGGCCATGCTAGGATATCCACATCCTGTGAACAAGTGATAGCCGAACTAAACTGGTGCACAAAGGTGTCATCAACCATCTTATGGAAACTACATAGGGCAAAGACCACAGCAGACTCAAGAGTCAATATTCAAGGTGGCTTAATATCATTTCCAGTACATAAGTGTAAAGGAGAATGAAATAATAGTTATTCCAAATCCAGTGCACCACAAAATGAAAGACAATAAGCTAAAGATAAAATTAATTAAAAACACAATAAACATAAATACATAAGATAGTTTCTATACATAGCTTCAGATATGTACATAAAGTGACACTAGATGTATCTGTACATGAGGTGACTCTGACAGGAAATGGTCAAGTAGTGGTGGAGAGGAGGGTGTGGGTTAGTGGGTGGAAGTATCGATCAGCCTCACTGCTTGGGGAAAGTGACTGTTTTTGAGTCTGGTGGTCCTGGTGGTCCTGGTGTGGATGCCATGTAGCCTCCTCCCTGATGGGAGTGGGACAAACAGTCCATGAGCAGGAATGGTGAGATCCTTTGTGCTACTCATGGCCTTTTTCTGACACTTTTCTGCATAAGTGTGCTAGTTGGCAGGTAGGCTGGTGCCGGTGATGTACAGGGCAGTTTTGACTACCTGTTATAAAGCTTTCCTGCCTGCCACAGTGCCGTTTCCATACTATGCAGTGCTGCAGCACATTGGGATGCTCTCTACTGCACATCTGTAGAAGGACGTGAGCACAGATACGCGTAGCCCGTCTCTGTTCAGCCTCCTCAGGAAGTGAAGGCATTGTTGAGCTTTCCTGACTGTGTAGAGAGTGCTCTGGGACAATGAGAGGTTGTGTGAGAGGTGCACTCACAGGAGTTTGAACCCTACGACTGCCTGTCATCGGCGAACTTGACAACATGACTACTCAGACGTTTGGCTGTGTAGTCAAGTGTGAGCAGTGGGTGCTGTGACGGACTCACTACATAGCCCTGTGTTGCGGATGATGGGAAGGAAGGAACAGCTGTGCATCCTGACTATCTGAGGTCCATTGGTTAGAAGTCCAATACCCACCCAGCTGCTCAGTGGCGAATTTAGATGGAGGACTATGAGTTTGCTCATCAAGGTCTGTGGGACAATCATACCAAAATCCAGAGATAGCACTCTGACATAAGTGTCCTTGTTCCCTTGGTTTGTCAGGGCCTAGTTCATGACAGATCCTATGGCATCTGTGGTAGAGTGGCAGGAATGGAGATTCTGATATGCACTATTACTCTATTTAAAGCACTTCATGATAATCAATGTCAGTGCCATTGGGTGGTGGTCATTTAGTTCTGAAGTTGAAGGGTCCTGTGGACAGGGATGATGGTGGCAGGTTTAAGGCATGTGAGGACAGCAGCCTGGATGAGTGAAAATGTCCGTGAAGACACAGTGAACTGGTGTGCACACTCAGTCTGGGATGTTGTCTGGCCTAGCCCTCTTATGGGGGTTGACTCTCTGCAGAGTCCTTCTCATGTCTGCTGCCATTGGAGACAGTGGCTGCTTACCTGGGGGGAGGGTTGATTTTGTGGCTGGTGTTCTGTTGCATACCTCAAAGCGTGCATAGAAGTGATTTTGAATGTCTGGGAGGGATGCATCACTGGTACAATCGATGCTGTTTCTCCTTGCATAGTCAGTAACGATGCCCAGCCACATACACCGACGACCGGTGTTCCTGAATTCTTTGTGCATAAGTGGTCTTTCCTCTCTTGATGCCTAAAATGAGCTTTCTCACGGCTGCTCTGAGTACTGGTATGTCTGCAGATTTGAAGGTAGCATCCCAGGCTCTTAGTAGGGAGCACAGCTCTGCGTCAGGCAGGGATTCTAGCTGAGTTGTGAGATGACTGTGGTTGAGGTACAAGCATCATCTAATCACCTACAGATGTAGTCATTGACAGAGGCATCTTCATCAATGTTTGAGTCATTTTCATTTATAGAAGCATTTGTGTATATTTACCAGTTAATCCAGTCAAAACAGTCCTGAGGCAGAGATTGCCTCAATAGGCCATACACTGATGGCCTCTTGACTCGTTTCTTCACAGCTCGATATGCTGTGATTAACATCATGGAGATGTGGTCAGAGAGGCCAAGATAAGGGTGTGGGATGACTTTGTAAGTGCTGTATCTGTTTATATACTGCAAACATGTAAAATTACGTAAATTAACGATCCCTGATGTGACATTGATGCCTCACTCCCAGCTCTTGGCAGACTCATCTCTCTATTTTCATTTCATATCCATAAGCACTGCAGTGAGTTCCCTCAATTATAACACCATTTCTGGCTTTAGACCTCAGTACAAGGTGTTGCAATGTTTGTCAGGTCCCTGCTCTCTGCGCTTTGCACTCTTACCTGGACAGCCTGCTCTGCCACTGTGTTTTCCCTTTCCCTTTCCTGAGTTCCAGCAACAATCCTCTTCCTGCTACTTGCTCCTTCATCACTTTTCATTTAAATAAGATTCAGATGCTGAATGACCAAGGACTGAGATTTAGCCAGGAAAAACATTTTACATTGCTGTTAACATCACCACCACTTGCTCCTCTCTCCCATTACCTCTGGATTAAAACTGCACCCTATGCTTTAGATTACAGGTTTTTTGATGCTCGGTCTGCAGAGAATTAGTTTTCATAGAG
The DNA here is from genome assembly GCF_030144855.1 of Hypanus sabinus. Lineage (NCBI taxonomy): Eukaryota > Metazoa > Chordata > Chondrichthyes > Myliobatiformes > Dasyatidae > Hypanus > Hypanus sabinus. The sequence continues at coordinate 122,244,981 of NC_082714.1, read as the reverse complement.
CAGGGTTTGAAAACCTTCAAATCCTGTACCATTGAAACGAGTGCATTGTAAGCAAGATCAAGTCACTTCAATGGATGAACTACGTGAGGCAGAAATATTGTAATTGTATTGAAAGGTGCTGCATTCATTTTATTTGTAATCATGTTGAACAACATTTGGTTTCATGAAATGTGTGCTTACATTATGACATTTAGCAAGATTTACTTTCCCAGAGGTAATGTCTGAACTTTCTAAGCAAGGAAGAAAATCCAGAAGAGCATAAAAGCAACAAGAGAGAAGACACAGGTCTAACTCTCTAGAAACCAATGCATTTAACTGAGCTAACACTGCGGATGGTGAGTTTAAAGCCCATTCAAAAATAGCAACCCAATTTTATGAAACTTAGTAAAGTGCCTTCATTTAGCAACAGAAAATAAAATATCTTTATCTTTTGGAAAATCTAGCTCTATAAAGATATAGGTAGTAAGGTTCCACTTGGCACCCAAAGTTATATTTTCACAGTGCTTGATAACTGAATTACATTGTTTTACTATGTTAAAACTGCACAATGAAACTGGAACATGAATTTTTTTACAGAAATACAATGTGCTACATTTTAACTCTCAATTTGTCGTTCAACATCAGTCTGAAATAGGTTCTCAAATGTAGCACGGAACTAAAAATCACAACTGTACATGATCTGAGGCCAAGCCAGTTGTGCCTTATTAATTTATAAATTAATGCTTTATGTATAACTTATTTATAAAGGAAGATTTATAAAGAGATCTTTCGATGCAACTTCCTTTAGTATTTATTGAAGATAAAATTTCCCATGTTGCACATTAATCACTATACTCTCACAGAAAAGCAGTAGCTGTTCTACTGTGATCTAAGCATCAGGACCTGCATCATGTTGTAAATTCTAGGATCTTATGAATGAAACAATTACTGAACATTGGTTGTTAGTGTAAAATATTGCAAATAGAAGCAGTAGTGCTTTTATTTTCCCTTTTGCAAAATGTGCTTTTGCAATAATATTCCTCTCCACAGCGGTTTCAGAGTCCCATAGGAGCCTAGATATTTTGGTAAATAAACTTTGAGAAATAAAGTGTATTTTTACCGGCCATTTAACTTTATTGAAATGTAGTCTATAATACATGCAACATAACATGTTTGTGTCTTTTTAATTCCAGTGGCTGGTTAATGAGTTGCTAAGAGGGGCAAGTTATGTTGGGTTCATTGCTGCTGAATAGTTTTAGAATTAAACAAAACTATTTTTTTAACTTTTAGCTAACAACTTTAATTCTCTTTATTCTTCTCTCAAGTCATTAGTTCATTTGTAAATGTTATTTATTGTCTCCATGGATATACAAATGTGTAGATTAAGAACATACAGCTGAGATTAATTGCTGTATTAAAATATCAATAATTTAAACAATACTTCTTACAAAAATGTCTGTGTGTTTTATTTCTTTGCCCAGTTACTTTGCCTTAAACATTGGAAATGTATCCAGAGAAATTAACTTTGAACAGAAAGAATAAATCCACCTGTTAAGAACATGTTGGATAATCTACTGCAATTTATAACATCTCAGTACTTCAATCTACCTCACTATGACAATAATTGGAACAGATATTCAGAAGGATCAACACGTTTTACTTCAAGTGGCACAAATTCACATACCAAGTTATTAAAAAATGGATGCTTTATTACATCCAAACTTTTTGTCTTCAAGGATAGAGATCTGCTTGGGTTTAAAATTAAAATCCAAGCCAACTCTGATCCAGCCACGGATAATGTGAATTTAGCCTGAAGATGTATAACCTTTTTATAGTTGGGGCTCCAATGGGGAACTAGGGTCTAAATATAGTACTGAGCCTTTGTAAGTTTGTTGGTAAACAGCTGATCTGAGGCTGTAGATTTAAATATTTTTGACACCCAACCCAATCTGAACCCTATGTTGTCATACTCCATTTGGTTCTAGTCAACAAACCAGTTCACTTCCTCTTTTTGGATTTTTTTTAAGATATATGCTATGGGCCAAATCTGGCTGAGATTTTAATTTTAAACCCAAGCAGATCTCACTGCTGAGGCAGTACTGTATCAGTGTTTTTTCATTAAAGCTCGGACTCACTGGGCTCATTCTACATGATACCCTAGCCATGATATGAAAAGATTTTCATTCAGTTGGAATGAGCTGGAGCCGAGATCCCAAAATATTAGATGTCACTAGCATCTGCTGATGCTGGAAATCCAAAGCAACACACACAAAATGCCGAGGAACTTGGCAGATCAGGCAGCATCTATGGAAGAGTAGACAGTCGATGATTTGGGCCTAAACACTTCTTCATGTCACTCTATTTGAACCACTATGGGACCTATAATATTTCAAAAGACTCCACTACACTATGCTGACAGATATTGGACATATTCTATAATATTGACTCAAGGAGTACATAGGCTGGCATAAACATGAACTCCTGACACCTCCCCTGTTATTACTGAGGGTTAGGTAGCAACTTCTGCTCCCGTCCTCTTGCATTCATTTAACACATTGGGACTAATGTTCTTCAGTACTGGTACACTTCCACTGTTGTCACTAACTTGCGCAATAATTATCTGTTATCACTCTAGCTTCTTCTTCCAGTTTTCTTCCTTTGTGTTCTTGCAAGAAATACAATACTATAAAGTTATTTATTCAAAGGGAAGATACAAATTATTTGAGATAATTTTATCCAAATACTGTAATGGTGTTTGATTTTGGCAGAAACTCTTAATAGTGGACACTCCAAAAGAGTATCAGCATTCTCCATATCTTCACCATAATATAAAGATAAGCAATAAAGAAATGGAAACAGATGTCCCTTTAAACCTTTACTGCCACTCAGTGGCATTATGGCTGATTTGATCTTGGCTTCAGCTCCACTTTCCTCTGAATCTTAATTCTTCTATCATCATCTACAACCTTTGGATGGGACAGCCTGCAGGGTGAGCATTAGGCATGCAGAGTGAAAAATTTGTTGCCCACCGGAACTTATGCACTCAAAGAAAGTGCCTAATATTTCTCGGCACAGGGATTTATATTTATGTTTGAGCTGGGGTTTATCTTTTTCAACTTGGAATGCTGGTTAAGCTTGTGGAGTCAAACTTAGGGTGTAATGTCCAATGTTGCAACTTTAAGGAGGTATTCACAGCTCAGACTGCTTCTATGTCAGCTTGGGCTGTTGCCTTGGTGGAATGGCAAGGCTTCCATGGATCACAAAACCATTCATTCTCTCTTTTGGGATAGCTGGATTTGTCTGCTTATCCTGCCTGCGGGCTGGATTATTACCACCCATGTCAAAATGCCAGGACTTCTTGCCTCAGATCTCCTCCAAAAGAATCTATAACCTTCTCCAGGAAATCATTGGGCCTTCATCGGTAGCATAACAATGGCAGAAACACATAGAAGATAGTCATTAAGTGAATACAAAATGTGAATAATACTGTGATATATAACATAAATTATAGACTTGGTTTACAAGCTTTATATTGTAGGGTTTTGTTTTTGCATCTTGGCCAAGCAGTGACAGAGATGTGGTGAAGGGCATTTAAATTGTGGTTTTAGGTGAGTTTTTGGATGTGTTCTTCAAGGACAGCCCAGAAAGAAAAGTATAACCTACACATCCTTTTGCCTTCCTTGGTATCTACTCCATTCTTCTCTTTTACTATCTCTCCTGCACATCATCCTCTAGCATTTGCTCCTCAGTTACCAATAACTCAGTAAAATTAGAGCCTGCATGCAGCAAATTACCAGGAATCTTGACACCTGCTTTGCAGTGTGTGGTCGAGAAACAAGGCTCCAGAATGACAATGGTCTGCTTCAGAACGTTTGGTTGTGCAATTTGCTTTTCACTGTATTTTTACCCATGTATAGATTACACAAGAGTTACTTCATCAGTGATAACTCATCACTTTCCGTTATGCCTTGCTGCTACCAGTCTAGTTGGACCAGCCAACTGCCACTGAGTAAAACTATTAATAGGATGGAAAACTATTAATAAAATGACTTGGGAAACCAGTGTAAGAACAGTGGAAATTTGCTTGCTGATCCTTCATCCTAATGACTTGCTTCTCCATTCTCTGTTTTGGCATACAATTTATTCTCCTCTATCTTAGGTTTCTGCTTAATAGCTGGGTTTCCAATTGAAAGGTAAGATTGAAAAGAGCAATTAGAAAGCCAATTGCTTGCAAGAGGAAGAGCAGAATTATTTTTTTCTTATCTAAGTTGTTATGAGGATATATAGAAACATAACTTTCTGTACTTAGCATACTTTGCTCCACATTCTTAACTGGCAAAAGCAGCAAAAAAGGATTAAAATCAGAAATGTGCCCACAACACTCACAAATATGTTTCTTACTACAATTCATATATCATCAATGCAAATTCCATTAAAAACATGTCCACATTGCATGATTTCTCTCCATGGATGTTGTAAGAATATGCGCACTGCAACCTTATTTATCTCATTCAATGTAATAAAATTTATAATAAGCATGCAAGCTGTAATGATCATCTTCTGAGTAACATCTGAGCACTTGTGTTACCAAGTTGCTATCTGTGGGTATAAATAATCACCTAAGATGTGACCATACTGTCACCTCTCAACATTGAAATCTCTTGTGAAGTAATAGCTTATCCTTCTCAGGTGGAATATTTCAGTGAAGTTTAAGCTTTGCTACAAATGAAATTTCAATCATTAATAAGGAGTGGTTTAATACAATGAACGTTATACAGTATGCTAACACAATGAGATCTGATTTTTGCATACATCTGCCACAGAAGTAATAGGCTTACTATTCACATAAGGTTTGTATTATGAGTGACTATGTAACATGTGAGCACCACGCTTGTCTGACTTTGCTATATTTCTGCTGCACAATTCTAGCTAACACAAGCTGTGCAGGGAACCTATGAGTTATAGTGGAGGTGGGGAGTTGGGGTGTGGTTGCAGTTGATTCCTAGAAAATGGTCTGTCTATGTAGCAATTTTCCACAACACTAAACCACATAATCTACACATGCATCAAGAAATGTGAAAATGTGAATTGAAAATAAAATATGTTCATTTATTTACTTTCTTTCATTTAAATTTTGTAAGAGACGATTTTTATACCATATGCAAGACTGTTTTGTAATTATTTTGAATTCTGTGATGGCGAATTTCTATTACCCATAATGAGTGAATTGCCTTTATACATAGAGTTGAGAACATAGAATGGTATAGCACAGGAGAAGGTTCTGCAACCCATGCTGCTGTGCTAGCCTAATTAAACAAATCCTTTCTGTCCACACAAAGTCCATATCCCTCCATTCTCTGCAAGTTTATATGTTTCACTAAGAGCCTCTTATACCCCTTGATTTTCATTTGCCTCCACTACCACACTAGGCAGCACATTCCAGGCACCCACAAGTATCTGCATGTAAAACTTTCTTGCACAGCTCCCAACTTACCCTCTCTCACCTTATACATATGCCCTATAGTATTAGCCATTGCAATCCTGGGAAAAGGATACTGGCTGATTATTATCTGCCTCTTACTAATTTATAAATGTCAATCACCTCTCCCCTCTGCTTCGACCTCTCCAGAAAAAGCAACGTTTTACTGCGGTGGTCACACCTAAAGTACCGACTTCAGATGGAAGGGTGGCTTTCAGAATATTTAAGGGCAATAGACAGTCAGTGCAGGATCCACACCACCCAAGGCAATTCACCTCAACAAGTTTACCCTTTTGGGTACTGCTAGGGGGTGGGGAGAGTGATCTATCAGTGCTTAGTCTGTGGAACTGTGGCTGGCTCTTAGTGGGGAAGGTTAAAATCAGGCAATAGTCAATAGTGGTAGGTGACTCAATAGTTAGTGGGACAGACGGAAGACGTTGTGATCATGAAAGAGATACCAGAATGGCGTGTGGTCTTCCAACTGTTAAAGTTGAAGATGTTTCAGAGCAATTGCAGAGTATTCTTTGAGGAGGATGAGTAGCCAGAGGTTGTGCTGCATATAGGCATCGAGATTTTGGTAGAAAGGGAATAAGTGGTCCTGTGCAGTTACTATAGGAAAGCTGAAAAGTAGGACCTTGAAGGTGAGAAATCTTTGGATTACTCCAGTGCCACATCCTAGTTAGGGCAGGAATTGAAAGATAGACCAGATAAATAAATGGCTGAGGAACAGGTGCAGGAATTTTTGGTTTTTGGATCATTGGTACCTCTTCTGGGGCAGGGGTGACCTGTACAAGAGGAATGGTTTGCACCCTAACTGACAAGGAACCTATATCCTGGGTGGGAGCTTCCCTAATGCTGCTTAGGAGGGTTTTAGGTTAGCTTGGCAAGGGAGCACTAGATCAGAAAATGGAGGGATTAAGAGGAAGATAAATATCATGACCAGTAAAACCAGGCAGAAGCAAGGTCATAAACATGCGATAGATATGTGTATTTTAAAGCTAAGAGTATTATGGGTAAGGGTGATGAATTTGGTCAGCCGGGTGAACTTGCAGTGGGAGAACAGTTAGGGAATCATGACTACAACTCCTAAATCTTAAGATAGATCTGGATAAGGATAAGGAAGGACCTTGTAGGAGAGAATTAAATTGGAGCAAGTCATGTTATGCAAGTACTAGGCAGTAACTAGGGAGAGTTAATTTGGGACAGCTATTTCTGGGCAAGTCCACATCTGACGTGTGGAGCTTGTTTAAAGACCAACTGCACAGAGTACAGGACGGGTATGTTCCAATAAGAAGGAACGACACAGACAGCAATGTAATTGAACCTTGGATGTCAAGAGAGGTGGTGTATTTAGTCAAGAAGGAAAACAAAATGCATGTAAGGTTTGGGAAGGCAATATTAAACAGAGCCCATGTGGATTATAAACAAGCCAGAAATAAGCTCAAAAATAGAATTAAGAAAGGCAGGAGAGGGCACGTCAAGTTCTTGCCAAGTGGGATTAGAGAGAATCCCATGGCATTTTACACATATATCAAGAGCAAGAGGATAGATAGGAATTGGGTAGGTCCACTTATGGATAAAGATTGAACATGTGTTTGGAGGCAGAGGAAGTGGATGAGGTCCAAAATGAGTACTTTGCATAATAATTTACCAATGAGAAGGATGTGGAGGATAAGTGCTGTACTGTTCTATGTTTTATGTTCAATTTTAGCCTAAGTTTGTCCAACCTCACCTCATAGTACATGCCCTCTTATCCAGGCAGCATCCTAGTAAACCTTTTCTGCACCCTCTCCAAAGCCTCCACATACTTCTTGTAATAATAATAGGTAACAAATATCCATTATTAACACTAGAATTTTTAAACTGCCTATTTTTATTTGTTCCTTCCGGTCGGATCACAGATGAGTGCCTCAGACTGCTTTTCTTTGTTTTTCATAATGATTAATCTAAAAAGGAAAATTGAAAAGCAAGAAAAATACAGAAGTGGTATTCTGAAATATAACTAGAAAATGCTGGATGTTTTTAGCAGTTCTGATGAAAAATCAACAACCTGAAAAATTAACTGTGCTTCTCTTTCCTTCGATGCTGCTTGACCTTAAAGCATTTCATCGTTTTGTTTTTTGTTTTTATTTTAATCTAGAATTTGCTTACAACTGAAGAAATGGTTTGATAGTTATTTTGAAGTCAATAGTTGCATAACATACTGTATATCTACTGTCAATTTCACATATTACACTGATAGGATGCTTTGGAAATTCTTCCCCATTGATTCCCCTCCATTGGACATTTTGTTGGTACTACTACAGTCTCGTGGTTCCATTTCTAACTACGTAATTGTGCCTGAAGCATTTTTTAATAATGGAGCCCCTTCTGGCACCTGTACTATTGTATTTGGACATTCCCTTGCCCATCTCCTCTGCCATATTGTCACTTGTTGTATATTAGTATCATCACTTATATAGTCTAATCTGATAAAATCCAGCTGTTCTCTCTTGACACTTTCTCTGCTCCTTTTATTATATTCAATGGCATTAAGTCCCGGCTAAACTGCAACTTCCTCCAGCTAAATCATAGTAATATCAAAGCCATTGTATTTTCCCTCTCTACTCCACAACTAATTGAACTTCCCTTCCAGGACACTGCTTCAAGCTGGCTAATGCTGATTGTAACCTCAGTGACTTAATCAGAGATAACTTTCAGACCCAGTTCATGATCTTCACTATGTCTGCTTCCTTCCTCTCTCGCCTCCACGTTAGTCCCATCCACCACTGAAATTCTCATCCATGCTTTTGTCACCACCACGCCGACTGAGTCCAGTGTTGTTTTTTGTCAGTCCAACATCTTGCATTTTATATCGGTGTTTGTCAATCTTCTCTGCTTGGTCATATTTACTAACGTAGAGCCAGTCCAAAGTTGTGCAGTTTTTTATTGAAGCAGATTACACAACATAGAAGAGTTAAAATTGCATCTGAGAGCTCTTTTGTTATCCTGTGATTGGATGAGTCATTTGGAGCACAAAAGGGCTTAACTCAGTGTAAGTATACAGCGTGTATCCTGGTTTCACTTGAATACAACTGGAAAAGTAGGCCAACTAAATCAAGGAAGGTTAATTCTCCTGAGTATAGTTCAGTCCTTTCAGCAAACAATACACCATGAGAGGAGCAGAAGGGAACACGACAGTTACTTGATGTTTCCATTGATCAGATTACTTCCTGACGATGATTCAAACAACGGTCTTCGTATCAATGGTAGCTGGAGCTCAAGGAAAGGTTCCAATGCCTTTAGTAGATAAGGGTTATGTGACAATTCACAACGAAAAATTAGTAAGAAAGTGAAAAGCAGCTTAACAATAAATTGACTGGAGGTGTGCAAATTATGTGCAAACAGAACTTGCTGCTATGCCAAATTCAACCAACATTTTAACTAGTCTAGCTTGGCACAAGCAAAACCAGGGCATAGATTGAATGCCCTATTTTCACCCGAGCAAACAAGACTAATATAAAAGAGAAATAAATGCGAAGTACCTGTGCATCACTCCAGTTAGGTTGTTATTGTATGGAGAGTCTATTAAATGGAGACTAGAGTCTGAATAGACTGAGAAATGCTGAGAATGGAGGAATTCAGCCAAAAGTACTTGGGATGAATCCAATAAGAAGCAAGTTAAATCCAGTATGGTTTTTTTTTGCCAGTAACCAACCTAACTCATCAAATGATTCCTTGGTTGAGATATTGCAATTTTCAGAAAAGTGTAGCATGTAGGAATTGTGACAGCTAAATGGCTTCCAGGAATCTGGGAATTAAAAAGCTCTCTATTATTCTTGGTGAGCATGTTTGTTGAGGATAAAGGTGCCTGGCTCCGGCTGACCACATGAAAGGCTCATCTGCTTGCAATTCTAAGTCAGCTTTGCACTAACATTTTGCTAAATAATGTAAATAAGATTTTATACTTTACTGTATCTGGAAGTTATATAATCATCTAAGGTTTCATAACCACACCCAATATTGTCCTCACCTGACAGCTACACAAAAGCACAGGAATAAAAAATAGATGGGACTTCAACTGATAATATTCTATACGTCAGAAGTTTAGGCACTTTGAGGGAATGCATTGTTCAAACTTAACACTTTGTAAATGATAAACTAACACAATAGAGCTTTCTTGTTATTCTCAACTACTTATAAGACAGCAAATCTAGCACGGAGAATCTTTTACGTTTCTAAAACTTTCCAGCAGAAGTTTTTGCCTTGAATGATTTTTTTTCTTTTATCTTTGAACTGTGTTATAAGCAAACCTTCCAATGTTTATATTTCATGTTTTCAGATTCTTTCATATGAGCTTCATGTACCTAATAAAACTGAATGTGTTTATGTATTTTAGTTAGTATTATCAAAGACTGAACACACACATCAGTTAAAAATATAATGCCTAAATGGCTAGACATAACACTGTTTTAGAACACAAGCCCCAGATTGATGAATTTATACAAATGCCAATTGCGGGGACTCAAAGAAGGATACTTAGAGTGAGCACAACTGATTATATTCTTTCAGTGCCACATATGGGAAGCTATATTAGGTTCTACCAGCAAGGGCTTAGCTGAGATCATAATCACCTACCACTGAATATTTCACACATGCTGGCAGTTTACTCAATGGTGTAGTTCAAAATAATTCTCCAGTTAATTTCATTTGAATTGGAAAGGTCAGGGTAAAATAACAAAACAACCAACTGTTTACTTACCTTCAAGCTTCTCAATACAGTTGTGTAAAGTCACAAATTAGTTTGTGGATATTGTAAATATAGATAAGGCACAACTCATTAAAAGGCAAGCACGGCTCTAAGGTAGGACTGACATATTTTATGCTATGAACATTGCACTACCATGACAAAAAAGGTAATATTTTGCTCTGAAAATTTCAGCCTCCGTAATTAAGTTCTGAATCTAACTGTGGCAAACTTTTTTGGTAGCTTTTTTTTCTCATTTCAAAATTAAGTCATTTTAAGCAGTCTTATTCAGTTCAAGTGAGAAGGTGTCGCAATGAAGGGGGAAAATATTATATATTCATGTTAGAAATGTTTCAAATATAAGGAAAGCTGATCTGGAAATTTAAATATAACCAAGCAGGTTGGAGGAGGCATCATCCTGTGATTAAGACATAAGCTACATTTCAGAAATGTGTAGTGAGCATTTTGCCTCACACTTAATCTTTTCACATCTTTGCTGAAAGCTGACAATTACCAAAAAAGACTGCAGAGATGGACTCAGTTTCCTAGCCTGGTAATACTGATATCACTCATCTTTACTGAGAATAAAATACTTGAACAGAATCTGTCTTCATCAAGGTACTTAAAGAATATTATTTATACTTTTATTATTATTAACTCTAGGGGTGGGTGATGATTTAGACAGGTCACGTCTTTAGTTACATCAATGTCTTTAAAACAAGAACTGGTGCTTACCATCATCCAGGTATGCCTGGTCCAGGTTCTGTGGTTCCTGCTTCACTGTGACTCCAATACTTGTAGTTTCTTTCTCCTGTTGATCCATTATCAATGTTGCAAGCTGACTTGGTGAGGGCCTGTTTTTGGAAGCCTTCTGGATTGTATTGGATGGTTGGTGCTGTTGTTGAATCACAGCAGGATATTGATTTGGACTATTTTTTTGCACATGATGTACTGGCTGTGGTGTAGTGGATCGCACAATAGGCACGTGGGCATCATTCTCTGAATACACTTGTTGCTGGTAATCCTGGTGGCTGTTGTATCTCAAAGGCTGGCTAGTAGGTGAATGATGAATCATTGATGATAATTGCTGATGGGTTGGGGAATGTTGTATCATGGATGACTGATGGCTGGTTGGAGAATTTTGGATCATGGAAGAAGCCTCACGGTTGTTTGGGGAATGATGAATTATCAGAGAAGATTGATTGGTAGGAGATTGGTGCAGCATTGAAGACTGGGCAGGTGACCCAGTATGTACCAACACAGATCTGTGTGCATCTGAAATTACGGGAATTGAAGGCACCATTACAGCAGAGGGTTGATAGCCAAGATGATTTGGACTGCCACCTTTAGATCTCTGATAGACTGCTCCAATTGGATTCTGCTGCTGATATTTAGAATCATGTGGAGAGAATCCAGAACGACAGGAAGTCATGCTCTCCCCAAGACATGAAGTAGGGTTAGTGACCATAACAGGGGTCATGACCTGCTGTGTATAATAAAATGGAGACATGGTTCCATGATGTACAGCACTGCAGAATATGGCACCCTTACACTCATCAATAGGTTCTGTTTTAATGACAGGCACTGAAAAAAATACACAAGAAACATAGTTAGCCTTGATATCATTAACATACTTAGCTTCCAAACAATCAGTAGTCTACAACATTCACTTAATATTTGGTTTCTCAAAACCAAAATATTTGCTTACATTCATCTATATCGGGCAGCAGAACTGAGTGAAGTTGCCATTACTAGAGAGAAGGTGCTTGGGAAATTGTAAAGTCTGAAGTTAGATGAGTCAGCTGGACCACATGGTCGAAGCCCCAGGGTTCTGAAGGTAGTGGCTGAAGAGACTGTGGTGGCATGAGTAACGATCTTTCAAGAATCAATTGATTGTAGCATGGAGGACTGGAAAATTGCAAATGTCACTCCACTTTTCAGGAAGAGAGAGAGGCAGAAGTAAGGAAATGATAGACCAGTTTGTCTGACCTCAGTGGTTCGGAAGATGTTGGAGTTGTTTGTTAAGGATGTGGTTTCAGAGTACTTGGTAACATATGACATAATAGGCAAAGGTCGGCATGGCTTCTTCAAGGGAAAAAACTTAACTGACAAATCTGTTGGAATTATTTGAAGAAGTAACAAGCAGGATAGGCAAAAAAAGAATCTGATGTGTACTTGCATTTTCAGGAGGCCTTTGACACAGTGCAACATGTGAGGCTGTTAGACAAACTAAGAGCCCATGGTATTACAGTAAAGAAACTAGCATGGGTAGAGCATTAGCTGATTGGCTGGAGACAAAGAGTGAGAATAAAGGGAGTTTTTTCTGGTTGACTGCTCCTGACCATTGGTGTTCCACAGGGGTCTGTGTTGGGACTGCTTCTTTTTACTTTCTACGTCAATGATTTGGATGAAGGAATTAATGGCTTTGTGGCCAAGTCTGTGGATGATATGAAGGTAGGTGGAAGGACATATAGTGTTGAGGAAACAGAGGTTACAGAAGGACTTAGACAGATCAGAGGAATGGGCAATGAATTGGCAGATGGAACCAGGTTTTGGAAAGTGTGTGGTCGTGCACTTTGGTAGAAGAAATAAACTATTCTCTGAATGGAGAGAAAATTCAAAAATCTGAGGTGAAATACTAATTTGTAGTTTGAGTCAGTGGTGAGTAAGGCAAATACAATGTTAGCATTCATTTCAAGAGGACTAGAATATAAAAGTAAGTATATAATGTTGAGGCTTTATAAAGCATTGGTGAAGCCCCACTTGGAGCAGTTTTGGGCCCCTTTATCTTGGAAAGGATTGCTTACATTGGAGAGGGTTCCATAGACGTTCACAAAAATAATTCTGGGATGGAAAGGCTTATCACACAAGGAGCGTTTGATGGCTCTGGGCCTGTACTCAGTGGCATTCAGAAGAATGAGTGGTGTCCTCATTAAAACCCATTAAATGTTGAAAAGCTTCAACAGAGTGGATGTGGAGAGAATGTTTCCTATGGTGGGGGAGTCTAAGAACAGTGGACACAGCCTCAGAATAGAGGGACACGCAATATGAGTGGAGATGGGGAGGAATTTCTTTAGCCAGAAAGTGGTGAATCTGTGTAATTTGTTGCTACAGATGGCTGTGGAGATCAAATCATTGGGTATATTTAAGGCAGATTCTTAATTAGTCTGGGCATGAAGGGATACAGGGTTAATGTACGTGATTGGGGCTGAGAAGGAAATGGATCAGTCATGATGAAATGATGGAGCAGACTCAATGGGCCAAATAGCCTAATTCTGCTCCTATATCTTATGGTCCTATATGGATAAGTGTGTAAAAGGCAAAGGAGACAAGGAGAAAGAATAAACATGAGGGGAGGAGATGACTTTCATGGTACCTGATGGTCATTTGTGGTTTTAATTTGGAACCAGAAAGAACAACCCTTCATTTCCAGCCTCCATGTTCAGCTACACATTTCTTTTATAATTTCCTTTTATGCTGGACATATGCAGTGTTTTTGTCTTGAATCACTACATGGAAGACCAGTTTCCAGATAACAGCTGGCCAAGTTCTGCCTCTGGTCAGGACAACCCAGCTGTGCATCAGGTCACTTACACAGGTCATCTGCTTTTTTTTTCCAACTGGAAGTATACTTGCGTCTGCTATGAATATAATCCCAAGCACTTTTATCTTTAATTACACTAATATTGGAGGCAGTGTATTTTACTTATGATATGATGATGAAATAGTTATTTCCCCATCGTGCTTACTGTCTGTAACATGGGAAAACAGTTTTCAATTTATAAAACAAGAGGTTTCACCTAAAGTATTAAGAGATTAATTTGTCATGTGCATATATTACTTCCAAGTTTAGAATACTCCTTTTTCATGATCAGTGAAAAGTAATAATACAATCCTTTCTTTAAGAACTCTCAGATTCAGACTGTAGGATTAAATAATGGATATTTGGTTTTGGCGATAAAAATTCTGTGATCATCCAGTGGGAGTATACTGGTGGAAGGAACACACCAGTTCACAGCCACCCACCCACCCAGGTATCTCATCAGACATCTCTTGCCCCACCAGTCAGAATCCACAGAACCAGACTGGAAACAAGTTCATCCTCATTCCTGAGATACAGTCCAAGTATTAAATTCCTCTCAAGTATGCAAGTATCATAAAATCTATAGCTAACTGTGCTTAGCTTCAAACTGCACAGTCCTGGTCACTTCCATAAATGATCTTTTGGTTACTTTGGCATTCTCGTGTACTTTCTTTTCTGCAAAGAAGTCTGGGATAAGAAGTTGGAAGTCAGTAGGTTGCCTTGGGTTCTGGTTTTTTTCTGCCCTCTGTAGAAACCTTTTCATAGTTTTAAATAGTAGTACTGGATTGCAATATAAGAACTCACATAATATATTTTACTCTCAGCTTTGTTATTTATTAAAAGGCAAGAACAGAAATGTATAATGCTGATGATGCATAATGTATGTACAGTTGTATGACAAAATGTTAACCAGTTGTGGTGTTGAGCTACTAGTCTGTATTCTGTATTCAGCTATAGTAGAAATGTCTGTATAAATGCAGTATCCCTGTTGTAATGTCTGTATAAAAGTATTCTTCTGCTTCTTGTAGTATTTCTAACAATGTGAACAAAAAGCCTCACTTTCTTTAAATGTTCCAACCATTTCAAAAGTTCAACTTCCAAAGTTCAAAGTAAATTTAATATCAAAGTACACATATGTCACCCCAAGGTTCATTTTATTGTGGGCATACTCAATAAATCCATAACAGAATAATAATAACCGTAATAGAATCAATGAAAGACTGCACCAACTTGAACATTCAACAACTGTACAAATACAAAAAGAAGTAATAATAATAAATAATAAGCAATAAATAATGAGGACATAAGATGAAAAGTCGTTGAAAGTGAGCCACTTGAGAACATCTTCAGTAATAGGGCAAGTGACATTGAGTGAAGTTATCAGTATGTCTCCAATTCATTCACTAAGATACTGGAGGGTAGCCAGTTAATTGAATGAACAAACAAAGGCCACTTTGTTTATAAAAGAAATTACTTTGCACAATGTAGTATTTCCCTTAAGCGTGGCTATTTCCTTCAGGCAGGCACCTCTCTACAGAGGTGGACAGTTTTTGGAAAATTCTATTCTAAACATTTACCACATGCTAAATTCTTAAAATGGTACATCCCAGTATTATATTAGTCACATATGCTACAGTATTGAGTTGTCCTGATGCACATTATTGCTGTTTTATAAACCGACAAGGGGATTATTTTCCTTTTTGTCCAGTGGAAGCCAGAAAGGCTTCCTATTTCACCCAACCGATTTAATGCTGATTGAAATTAAGTATTATTATGGGTTGCTATGCACGAAACTTTATGGAATAGATGTCCACAGACATCCTCCAAGTTATTTACCTGTTGGAAGATATGTAAATATTTGTGGTTGGCTTCTCTTCCTTTTCCCGTTAACAACACAGAAGGTTACTTTGGCTGGTGTGCGAATATGCTGGTTCCGATAACGTGGAATTTCAACAAAGAGCAAATTCTAAACAGAAAGAAACACAAAATAAAAATATTGTGATTATGTGGTGCCTTTCTCACATATCCCTGTGGCATTATGGAACTGCAAAAGACAACAATTAGAGTTATGTTTTAAAACATCGAACATAGAAATCTACAGCATATTATAGGCCCTTCAGCCCACAATATTGTGCTGACCATGTGACCTGCTCTAAAAACTCCTTAAAATTACCCTACCTCTATTTTTCTAAGTTCCAGGTACCTACCTGAGAGTCTCTTAAAAGACCCTGTTATATCTGCCTCCACAACTGTTGTTGGCAGTGCATTCCACGCACCCACCACTCTCTGTGTGAAAAACTTACCCCTGACAGACCCTCTGAACCTAAGCCTTAGGCTATCCACGCGATCAATGCCTCTCATCATCTTATATCATGTCACTTCTCATCTTCTCATCTATCGTCACTCCAAGGAGGAAAAGCCAAACTCACTCAACCTATTCTCATAAGGCACACTTTCCAATCTAGGCAACATCTTTGTAAGTCTCCCTCTGCACTCTTTCTGTAGTATCCATATCCTTCCCATAGTGAGGTGACCAGAACTGAATGTTTTATTGCATCTCTCAGCTGCCACATTTTTAGCAGATTCTTTCCATAGAGTGAAGTCAATGAATCAGAAAGGTGGAAGCTGAGTCGATAATCCTTACACATCCATCTAATATTGGGGACAAAGTGATTTGATTTCTTGGGATTTAGAAGTCAGAACATCAGATTCATGCACTTTATTCTCATTATCACTGAATTGATAAGGTTGTGAGACTGATGTTCCACCATCTTAAGAATTGATAGTGTAAGTGTTCAAGAAGATTGAGAAATTTTCTTTATAAAAATTCATAATGCTTAAAAACGCTTAACTTCAAAAAGCATCTGACTCTTAAGCAAGAGAACAATTTTTGGATGGACTAAATTATATTCATATTTTCCTTCATTTTCCACTATAAGAAAGCTTTGTTAATGGTGTAACAGGTGAAGATAAAACAAATTTATTCCATAATAGAATGGGCTAGTGCTTTATCATTTCTGATACTTTTCTTTCAGTTCACGTTTCTCAGCTGCAATTAGCATAACTTAAGCCATCTTTCCACTATTAAAGTTTTCTGGAAAATCTGCAGATGGGGAATCACTCATGAAAAGCACATCTGACTCTAAAGCATGTTTTCATCTTCATACTCACCGACTGGCTTTTGTCTTTATCTACTGTTGCCTCTACCTCCCATATCTGTTGTCCTTCTGAAAGAAATAGTTGAGCACAATTGAGAATGAATAATTACAACAAAAAAAATGTTCATTAAAAATATTACTATTTCTCTATTTCCCCAACTCAACGTCCAGTGCTGTTCTTGGACATCTGGTGACCACATCAAAATGAACTTACGACATATTGTAAAAATGGATTTATGCTTTGACCAGTTGTCTGTGTAACTGATGTCCCCTCTGCACCTTGTGGTGCATTGAGTGGCAATCTTGCCGCTTCTTTAGCATTCTGTCTGTTTTTTGCAATGCCGAATTGCTAGCTTGACGCTCAACCCAGCACTAATGAATAGCGTACAAGGAGCTGGCTGGATTCGAAGCCGGGGCCATTTGTCTAAAATTCCGGTGCTGATGCATCACCAGCCAATAATCAGTGTGATTACATGACTTAAATGCAATTTCATAATATTCCAAGTGTATTAAGTCTGCATAATATATACCTTGCATTCATACAGAAGCTTAGTTCCCATCATTGCCGACCGCTCGCCCAGTTAACCTTAACAGTATCAGTTAATGGGAAGACTAAGTATCAAAATGATAAGCGAAGGAGAATAATGGATTTTTTTACAAAGATAATCTTGTATTTTCCTCCATAGATTCCAGTGATTTAGAAAACATTACACTAGGCTCAAAGCATCAGTGTGTTAAAAAAAAAACTTTGGTGATAACATCCTTCCACATCCTTAGTGCATCTTAACAGTATTATCCAACAGCCTGTACTCATATAATGAAAGTGGCTTGCATAAAGCTCTTTCTAAAAAGGTATGAACACCTAATATTGTCTAAGTTTAATAATATATTTTGCATTTTCATATGGAAGGTCAAAGATGAATGTTGTCCATACAGTATATACTATGCAATACCACCCCAAAATAAATAGTAAATTAATTGCTTAAGATTAATCTCTGCCAAGTCACTTTATAAAAATGATTCTGCACTGAAACAGGCAGAAACTCTACATAAAGGTATCAGCATTATTCAGTGATCTACATCTAATTTGGAATCAGAAGATACTGCTGAGGTTGTACCGCGTGGTAGTATTCTGCATTACTACAGAAACGAAATGAAACTTTGCAAGACTGTCATCACAGTGATCCAAGTGCACTACTAGTGGGACCCACTCTGTTTGATTGATTGAGGGTTGTGTGTAATGGTAGAGGAAAGGACAGATGAAAAATTACATCCAACAATGGCTGAAAGGAGCTATCTGCTCTTATAGGAAAGTGCATTCTAGATATAGTCTAGGAGTTTAGGAAATTGTTTGAAAAATTGATAGGAAGAAGTTCAGACAGATTATCCAGATGTCACATTGCAGGGTCTCATTTAGAATTGGACGGAAGAGAGATTTCATTGGCCCAAATTTTCAGAAAGCTGGTGAAAAGAGGAGGTCAATATTTGGAGCTGGGGAATGAGCTCATGTTTGACCATTGCTGGAGTGGACTTGGAGGTGATTTGAAATGGCAGAACCAAAGCGAAGCAGAGTCAAGGTGTTGGGGTCCAGTCCAGAGGGTGATGGATGACTGGCTGCTTGGCCGACTTAAGCCCCAGGCCAGTTTGGAAATGTCAGGTATGGGCCAAATCGAACTGACAGGGCCCAGGCCCAAGAATGTATTGATGCAGCAGGGCCTGGGTCCTAGAGCAAGGAACGACCTGAGGTTTGACTGATTTAAACATTGGACCAGATTGAAAAGGTCAGGTTGTCAGGAGGTGAGGGACGGTCTAGTATTAGCTCACAGCTTCACGGGGTTTATTCATCTCTGCACTGATCTGAGACTGTGGCCTACAATTAACGAGCTCTTGGATTAGGTTTGGCTGGCTTCGTGGCTGCGTACTCACTTTTGTGAACTTCAGTTCTGAATGTTATCTGCTTACTTTTATTGTTTGCATGATTTGTGTTCTTTCTGCACTTTCAGTGTTTGACAGTCTTTTTTGTAATGGGTATCTTTGTTTAGAGGCTGCCTGTAAGGAGATAAATCTCAAGGTTGTATACAGTATATGTACTTCGAAAATAAATGTATGTTGAACTTTGAAATGCAAGAAATTCAAGCACCTTAACAGCAGCTAAAGTGAAAATATAATCCTTATATTCTCTATCAACACCTCCTGCCCTATTACTTGCACTACTTCCACCTACTTTCTACTTCCTCTCTCCTGCTCTACAAACCTTACATGATACTAAGACCATAAGACATAGGAGCTTTCAGTAAGCCTGTGGTGAACTATGTGCCTGTCTGGACACGCCCCCTTCTGACTGCTCCTGTGGCTCCTCCCACAGGCCCCTGTATAAAGGCGATTCAGGTCTAATCCTCTGCCTCATTCTCCAGGATGTAATATGATGGTCACTCACTGCTGGTTCCTTCTTCAGTCAATAAAAGCCGATATCTTGCCTTACGTCTCAGAGTGAGTTATTGATGGTGCATCAAAGCCATATGACCCATCATGGAATTGCTTGTACGTATTGTACAGATTATTTTCATAGGGATTCTGAACGGACCTGATTTTCCCAATCTAGGTGCATATTAAAATCCCCCATTGTTTATTCCTGAAAGACAGAGATAACTTGCTTTTGCAGATGCGTCCCCTTCTGCAAGTATAAACTCAGTTGTAATTATTGCTTTCCACTTTAGATATTGGAGACAAAATAACATGAGAACTTAAGAAATAGGAGCATGAGAGAGCCATCTGGCCCATTGAGCCTGCTCCTCCATTCAATCAGATCGTGGCTGAACCAGCCAAAAGACCCAATGTTCTGCTGTGTTACACTTAACTGCCTTATCCCATTTCTAGGTAACTATTTAGAGGATATAAACTGTAATTTCTTTGGTGAATAGATTTCTGTACTTTTAATCTCTAAGAAAGGTTACCTCAATTTACAATACATTCTGGCACTTGGCTGAAATAGAAAGCCAAGTCTTTCTGAAGCAACACATCAATTATTGAAATATTGCATTGAAGTTAGTTCTAACCCTTTTTATAAAAAGATGACTCATTTCAAATTATACACAACATGCTGTATATTTTAAGAAACTGCAATTAATTGAGCAGTTTGGGATTTTTGGAAATGCAACGCTTGATTTATTATTTGGCTACAAACAATTTTATTTAACGAGTACCAAACTCTGAGTGCAACCATTCAACGTTCAAATGAAATCTCTATTTTTATGTTCCTATTTGGGAAGTCTCCAAGCACAAGGCTGATCTTGTGAACCTCCTCGTGTATCTCGCAGCCATGTGGGTGGTTGCAGGCCCACCCCGCTAAGTTCAGCATTTGTAGCATGTAATTTTGTGGGGCAAAATGAGGCTGAAACAAGGATAAACACAAGCCTTATTAACATTGTTTAACTATGAAAACTAAGTCCATGTTCCACATTAATCTCACCCCTATAAAATGAGCACATTAGATGCCCTCTGATCTAGACTACTTGAGTAGACTGCTTATAAGCACACCACAGTTTCAGCTGTTCACTGAAAGTACTTGCAGTTGCAGTATGCTCCATATATTATTTGGTTTTGCTTTGCAGTCTACCACATTTTTGTTATTACCCTCTTCATTAACTTTTATCTTAATTCTTTACTGTTACTGAGATTAAAATCAATTGCTTAGACAAGGGTGAGAGTTGCAAAGAGCGTCAGCACAATGCAGCTCATAGAGGTTTACAGCATCGAAGGCCAGTCAGTAATAATTTGTGCACTAGCTCTTTCATGCAGCCGTTCAGATACACGCTTTAGTCTTCTTTCCTTTCCTCTTCACCTTTTTTATGTTCAAGAGTGTTTTCAATATCCCCATTAAAAGGCAATGTCTTCTCTATTAGCTAGTTTTAATTATTAAATATTCTAAGAACTTTCCATTAAATTAAATTTTTCTCTCTCCCTTGCCTCATTCAATCATTATTAATTTTAAATTGGTGACTACCCCTCAACATGGATTCCTCAATCATCAGAAATACAATTTTCCCAAACTACTCAACTTAATCTTTTTCCATTTTTTCCATCCAAATCATGTCAATTTTTAGCGTTGTGCCAGAGAAGCAATGTTTTGGATCTAATTCCTAGTCAAGGCTGCTAAGAACCCCAGGTCTGGAATCTATTACCACTGTCATTCTACTATCCTTATAGTTTACAGTTTTCTTCACTGGGCATAGGTAATGCCTCCAAAATGTCTTTTGTTAGTTTAGACATATTCCAATGAAAATGCAGTAGCCATGTTGCACAAGTATCATACTCCAATGATTTTTTTTTTAATTTTCTTGCATAAAGCTATGGTTTCTTGATCAGGAAGCTATCTGATACTCTCTACTGGCAATTATCCTTCAATTGGTACAAAGCCAAAAATTAGTAAAATCACTGCATGCAACTTGTTGGAAAAATACTTTAGATGATCTGCTTATTTTAAATCAGTGCAACACGTATCTTACTTCGCATCTGTGGAACACATTCAGTACATTTGCCTCATTAGATTTATAAACACTTAATTAAGCGCGATGAATATTTGAAAAGAACAAAATAATAAGAATGTAATACAAATAATACAATGTAAACGTTATTAATTAAAAGATAAAGTTTCACTAAGACATGTCCTCTCTCATTATCCTTTTATCTCGAAATGCAGCATATCAAAGAAAGATGCTACTTAGTTTCCTGTAAAAATAACTAATTAAAATAATTAATTCAGTTCATTTCAGCCTAGATTGTAACAGATGAATACCTGGATAAGGCTGGTTACCTGACTCAAACACAACTTTATTAAATGAGTTTGGTTTCAGTAAAGAGGGTATGAGAAAAGTATTTAGTACTTCCTAATCACCAGAAGAATTGCTGTCTCCCTTTAATCATCTTCTAAACCAGGGCTTCCGAACCTTTTTTATGCCAAGGACAAATACCATTATGCAAGGGATCCGTAGATCCCAGGTTGGGAGCCCCTGCTCTAAACTGTGCAAGGCATTTTACCCTGAGACTGTTCAATGCTGATAATGGGTAATAAGAATTACTACTCTCAAGCACTGGTGTCTTTGAAAGTGATAAAACAAGAAAATAATTGAAAGGTAAATGAAAATTTATTAGGAACAAGTGAAGCTTCTGAAAAAATACATATGGCATTATACAAGTAAAATTGCCATTAATGTAGACTGTATTCATATTAATATTTGATTAATTCAAATCTTTAAAAATAACCTTTGCTGGCAATTTACAGCTGGCTTGATCATTCTCCAAATTATAAGCAGTTCTTTGTCCAGTGTTGCTATGAACACAGAAACGACACAGTACAATAGATTCCATTAATATGGATAATCTACTTTCTTACTCATCAGGATCAATACTCAAATCATAGTGTACTGAATGGAACCACTTTTGTCTACTTAAAACTATAATTCACCTTAACATTATTGGAAGACTTTAGTGTGTCCTTGTGCAGTCACTACATTCGCAGTAGCTAAATTCTGGTACACTCCATTGTGCTTAAGGATAGCATCCAGATAAAGGTGGATTACAAATGAAATCTCAAAGCGGGACATGTAGTAAAATGAAACCATTAAATTGTAGCCAAATACAAAGCTCAGCAAAATATAAATTCTGTCCTGCATAAATAGTCAGCTCCAGTTTTAGAAAACACTCAATGATTCAATCTACACACCATTTGCTTCTTAAGGAAGTAGCCTAACTCCAAGTTCACAGTCACAGTTTAAGAATGTTGGGAACTATCACACAACAGTGTAAATCTGGATAACGTACTAATGATAAAACATTTTTTCATAACCAATGTACTAAAGATGCCTATCTCTATGACTGACTCCAGAGAACATTTTGAATTTAGATCTGTATCCTTTAGTCTGCTACATGTGGATAAGTCTTTATGTGTCAAGCAAATTTGAGACTTAATACTGCATGCTTGTTTGTCCTGTGCGAGTGTTACTCCCTGTTCATTATTGCTAAGACAGATTTAAAACTCTCACAGCATTGAGTACTGTATAATGTGACAGTCACAACATCTTTAACTCTACTTTTGCCCTTTTCACTCCTTTACTTTGATTTCTTTTCTCTATTCCATTAGTCTACTTTTTTTCTTTTTTGCTTTGCAATATTGAGCTGCGCAAGCAACAGGTAGGAATACCACTGCAAGGCCTAGCGGGCATGTGGATTACAGGCTAAGTTTCAGAAGCCATTCTATCTACATCCGTGAAGTGCAGCTGGTAAGGTGGTGCCACGCAAGTCCATTTCCTCAGTTTAAAACTTGATCTGTGATGTTGCCCATGTGGAGTTTGCATGTTCTTCCTGGAATTGTGGGGATTTCCTTAGCATGGACTTGGTGGTTGAAAGAGCACTGTCTTGTATCACTGTATGACTCCAAAGTTACTCTGTGTTGGTCCTCTGCAAAGTTTCTGGGACACGAGCACAACCGCATTCAGTATCAACAAGAGAGTGTGAAGCTTTGTAATGACTGCACTGAATGTATCAAAACTAAAGCTCTCCAAACTTTCCTTTACTTCCAGAGCTGAGGATAATGAGGATTCAACACCAAAAGGGGGAGGCCTGTAGCATAGTGGCTAGCATAATGGCATTACAGCACCAGCGACATGGGTTCAATTCTGCCGCTGTCTCTAAGGACTTTCTTCCCATGATGGTGTTGGCTCCCTCCAGGTCCTCTGGTTTGCTCCCACTTTCCAAAGATGTACAGGCTGGTAGATTAGTTGGTCGCATGAGTGTAATTGGGGACTTGTTGGGCTGGAAGGGCCTGTTACCATGGTGTATGTCTAAAATAAATAAGCATCCACTGTGCAAAAAAACATACGTAACACTTACAGATGAAGATGAAGTGGAATTTGGATTTTCTGGCTTACACAGTGAAAACACAAAATAAATTAATGTCTATTATTGATTTAAATTAAATTGTTACATATACTAACAAATCCTCTTTCTGAAGAGAATCGCACAACATTCACCAGCTCCCACTGTGAATGAACCTTGGAAATCAAGGACACTGCAGTTTCTACCTGGAAGAATGTAGTGAGTGAAAGTCAAATGTAGCCTGCTTTACCCTGTTTAACACACACACAGACAAGGAGCCTGCTGATCTCCTGCTCGAAATTCAAGCCAAAGTTTTTTAAAACAACCTTTCACATCATCCGATTTGAGTGGGGAACTAAATTCAGCCTTGTCTAGGGTTTGGAACATTTGGTTTTAGACTAATTGTCTTTTAGTGGATTTAATTTTATGCAAGCATTAAAGCTCTTTCATTTGCTCCACAGAAGTTTGGATTACCCTGCATTCCAATATCATTTCATTGACCTCATTTACTGGTAATCCAGTGTAGAAGAAAGCAGCATGAATTCTAAACTCAGCAGCCATCCAAAAACTAGTAAGGTTGTTAATGGAGCCCATGAGAAATATAGTATAACAAGTTTTCTTAACATTGTAGTAAAAAGGGAGTTGGCAAAAAAATGGCCCTGGTTTGCATTATTAATAATGATGTATTAAGAAGCATAGGTAGGCATGTATTGACTACCGATATATCTAGAGTAGTCCTAACACACTGACAGAAAAACCAGGCTTCTGTTTATAGTCACAAGAGACCTTTTACTTAACAATCTCTCATTCCCTAATCACAGGCCATGTCTGGAAATGAGACAAAAATAATAATGTGTATTTATATAGTGGTATTAACATAAAATGACTCTCAAGATATTTTGCAGACTGACATAAGGGAAGAGAGCACTGAGCTATGAGTGAAGATTTAAAAAGGAGACAAAAAGATGGATTTAAAAGCATTTTTAATGGAAAACTTATGGTAAGTATTCAGATAGATAGTTGAGGGGGAAGAAAGTGAAGGGTGGCATTAATAAAGAATGTTAATATGTTAGAAAGAAATAGGGTATGTCCAACTGCATCTTATAAATTTCATGAAAGGCAGAGGAAACAATGCCAAAACAGAGGGCACAGGTGTAGTCAAAGAAGAGGAAGTATCGTTGAGGTTTTCAGAGTACAAACTGATAAAAGCAGTGTTGTAGGAGCAAAGCAAACTTCACGGTTGAGAACATATTGGGATGAAAGTCCAATGCAGTTACTGAAGGCCTATTGAAAATATAGAGAAATAACAACATTGCAATAAACACAGATTCCAATCCATCCATGTTATTGCAAACTTTTCAAATGAATATAGTTTGATTCCCATTTACTCAATCTAATTCCTTTCACCTTTATCCTCTTTTCCTTCATTCAAGTTGAAGTTCATCTGACTGCACTTATATGCAATCAAATGAAATATTCCACCAGACCACAATGCACCCACAGTATGTATATCACACACAGCACATAAAACAAAATATTACCACAAATAAGTTAATAAAATAAAATTCCAAATGCATGTGAAGTGCACAGCTCAAGTAAAGAGTAAACAGATCCTAACCAATCTATCCTGCAATGTTGACAAAAGTAGAAATTTATTTTTGACATACTCCTGCCTCTCATGTAGGCAGCATGATACATTCCATTAGTTTGTGCATGTCAGTGGGCGTTCTACAGCACCTCCAGAGAAAACCAAAATGGCATTCAAGAGTAGCTTTCAGGAAATCCCCGGGCAAATCTTCTGCCAAATTTATTAATCGCCGAAATGAATTTAATGGTATTGTTAAGTTTTGTAACTCTATAAACTGATTGAAAGAAAAACACGGGATCCCAAGGATAAACATGTTCATGCTCTTTTATGATGTGGTGGTGCAATGATGTATGATATTCACATATTTTGTGCACATAATCCATAACAAATTAGGGAGAATAGGTCAAGAGGAGGGTCTTCTTTTGTAAACTTTCCTTTTCCAAGGGTAAAAGGAACACCCCATCATCATTTCCATGATCAGCTGTCTTGTTGAATTCGAACTTGTACTTGTGGCCTCTAAGAAGCATATCCCATCCCTGCTTACATGCTGTTGCTGTCAGTGGAACACCCTTCTGTGGCTTGAAACTGGACACCAGTGGTTGATGATCAGTGATGAGGGTAAACTCTCTCCCATGCAAGTACTGGTTGAAACGCTTTACACCACAAACCAGACTCAAGGCCTTTCTGTTAGTTTGTGCATAATTTTTCTGTGTAGTGGTAAGGGAACGTGATGCAATGGATATGGGGTGCTTACTTCCATCACTCATAACATGTGGCATGACAGCACTTCAACAGGTACGTACCAAGTGAACTCAGGTTCATTGTAAAACCTCCTTGTTATGTTTTGTAGACTAATCAAAAGAATAATGTGGGAGCTCAGGGATAAACATGTCTACTATATTTTATTTTAGTGAGGCACTCATTTATGATGTGTTGGCATAATAATGTATGTCATTTACATAATTCATACATATAACCCACAGTGAATTATGTAAACAATAAAGAATGCTTAATCAAACAGTATATTTACAGTATTACTGAAATATTAAATATGCAATAGATATAATTGAAAATCTTTCAACTAATGCAACTATCTATTGATTCATTGCTAAGCTCCCATAATTTCAATAATTTCTATAATACTACATTGTAAAACTGTTGCTCTGAGAAAACTTGAATTTTAAATCTTTATTGATGTTTATGCACTCCTTTAGCTTGAACCAAAAACTAGACAAAATAACCTCTAAGGTCTTTCTGAAGTCTGCTCTAAGCTCATCATTACCTCTTCAATTTTACATTCTACCTAATTTTGATTTTAAAAAACTAAAATGCCATTGATTTTGTTTCTCGGTGTTTCAGACTAAGGGTGTTACATTCGGCACCTATTAAAATGTGCTCCCTGCTCTTTTCCAGCACTGCCACCTACATCAGATTGTTGAAGTATTCTCCATTCAATGCAATGGTTCACTTTCCTGAGATTGACTTCTATCTGGCATTCTTAAATTAATCTCTAATTTTATCAATATGCATTATATTTGACCTTTAAATGAAGGAATAATTCATATAGCCTGGAAAGCATGACAGTCCTCTCCCTAACATTATTTTCAAATTAAACTTAACACAGGAAAGTACAGGGAAGAAATAAATCCTGAAGGAAATTATTACCTACCTCTAACCTCTCAGCAAACAGCACTTAATTGCTTCCCACTGTTTTCTCAAACTTGCACAATATTTTCTCCTGTTTTTCTGTCTCTCCTGCCAATCCATTTCTCTTAAACTCATCAGGTAATCTTCCAGGCCTCTGCTTTCAAGAGGCTTAGCCACATTTGATACATCGAACCTAATCTAGTAATCACTGTATGATCCAGCAGAGTTTCTGCATTTAGCTAAGTGAATAACAACTAGCTCTATATACATGGTATGAATAGACAGAATTACAATAAGACTTAGGCAGTCCAAACATTTTGAATGTGCATTTCGCTTCACTGGAAGAAGTAATAGCACTTTCAAAATAAATGTCATCAACTGTGTCAATCCCAAATAATGTAAATTCCCAAATAACTGTACTAAAAATTCAGAGATGAGTTGCAAGTTTTAAAAAACAAATTATGCTATTTTCTTAAAGGAAAATGAATTGAAGGCAATCACTTTAAAACGGCCAAGCTACATCGGTGGAGGAACCAATGTGGCCCTCATCTTCATGAAACTTTTCTCTGTAGTTATTGCAATAGGTGTCGTTTGCCATCATTTAGTTGATAGAATAGCACTGGGAGTTTATACAGCAGCTGCTGTATTTTTTATTTGAAATTTGCATTTTGCAATGTGTGGAGGTGAAACTGAACATTTGCCCAAGATGTGCTTTGATGCACAGCAAATTGCAAACATCAATAGGCTTAAGTGGCACAAATCATTTTGTATTGCAGGTTATATTCCGGCTGATTCTTTGGGTAATTCCAGGTAGGTGTCTCTAACTAACGGCTGTAATGTTACTCGGAGGATAGGTGAGATCGATTTATGCCTCTCTCTGGTTTTTTTGTTGATCTCTCGTTAAGTTATCAATAAGTGTGCAGAAAGTAGAAAATTAGGAGAAACAAATCATTCTTAATCTAAAATCTAATGTAAATTTGAAGATAAATAGAATAATAGCTAGATAATTGTTTTTGTCCATGTTCTTCTGTCTTCTCACTTCAAGATTTTTTGGCTACGCATTTTTCAATTGGCTCATGACCTTTTTATTTTATGAGTGAAAGGATTGTCAGTCAATTATTTCACCACCAGAACCATGGATCTAGCCATGTGAAGTTAAGTAAGGTGCTAACCACACAGAAGTTCACTGTTAGACGTCAGGGACCAAAATCAGGAGCAGATCCAAAACAGGCAGCCCAAAAAATTGAACAAAAATTAGTGGCAAGCTCATAGCTTTATGCAGTAAGTTTTGGTATAGCAGCAATTTGCATGGATTTGAAATAGACTATTTGCTTGCGTAATTTGAGTTATTCCCCAATTAGCTGTGTTACCATCTAAGGAAAAATACTTCCACGTCAGTCTCTCAATAGCGTATTTTGAAATTTGTCGATTTATCTATTTTAATCTTATTGCAGCCATTTAAGGCAGGTATTTTATCTCTTAAGGAACTTGATAATAGCATGCATAAAGTCCTGCTACATCACCACCCAGGAATCCCACAAAGTAACAGTGAAGCTTTATGAATCTCACTGCCAAAGACAGTAAGTTATTCATAGATAATTTTCTAGAGTTATTTTTCCTTAATTATCCTTTTTCTTTTGTTCTGTCATAATACACTTCCTTCCTTTCATTCTCTTTTGTCTGTATAAAATCTGACTCTGGATCACTCTATAAACACAAGAAAGATGTTGGAAATCCAAAATAACACACACAAAGTGCTGAAGGATCTCAGCAGGTCAGGGAGCATCTATGGAAATGATTCTTCAGAGTTAAGGATCTTAGCCCGAAATGTCATCTGTTTATTAATTTCCATAGATGACACCTGACCTACTGAGTTCTTCCAGTAATTTGTGTGTGTCACTCTAGGTCACTCCATTTACTTCCCTGTCATTGTGTCTTTTCTTAAGTTAATTTGAATAATTAATAACATGAACCATTGGCCTAATTTTTCTGCATTTTCTGCAAAGTTGCTGCTTTGAGCCATCAATGCCATGACCTATTCCTATTTCCTAAAATTTGATGTGTAAAAGAAATGTGATCAAAAGATTGAAGTTCAAGAAAAATAATCAGCAGGAAGAACACTTTTGCTTCTTAAACATTTAGTTTCTAACCCTGAGAAACTAACGTTGATTGGAGCACCTCAAAGGTATCATGGCATGATCAGCAGACTTTCACTGGTCAGGAATTGATCATGTAACATTATGGTTTACAAACTCAGCAGCTGTGCTTTATTACACAGGCCACCAAGCACAGCAATTTCTTTCTTTTATAAACATGTAGATCTAAAGTTTCAGCTCGATGGCCCTGGTTTCTTTCAGAATAATTACTTTAAAATCAGAAAACAAATATGCTGACAGAAAAATTGAGGAAATTCTACACAAAGTATATCCAGCACAAATTGAATTTTCATGACCTTCAGCTCCAAACGTATTTTAAGGCATATTAATAAAATTGCACCAGATTACCACACAAACATGGAAAGGAATTTTGCCAATTCTTTTAAAATATGACAAGCAAAAGACTCCCTGATCATGATGATTCATGATAGAAATTCCATGCAGTAATATGCACATGAATTTGAGCAGAAATTTGTATCAAAAATCCCTTCTCAAAATGTGTAATTTTAAGTACAATTTGTACCCATATTGCTCTTTGCATTTGGGGCAATTTATTTTTGGCCTCAATTACATAGAACTTTATACTGGTAATTACATGCTTTTCCAAGAATCCTATTTCCTTCGAACATATCAAGAAGACAAAATGAGTAAAATTGAAAGTGACTTCGATGATCTGCACTAATTAATGAACTGATAGGCAAGTCAACATCAAATGTATGATAAATATATTTTAAAACTATTACATGGAAGTAAATATTAAACTTCAATTTTTATCACTTTTACCTGGCTACGATGGCAATGAATATCATGTTTTTAAAGCTTTATTTAAAGGAGCTACTTAATAATTGTCTGTTAGAATCCATGCTTTTTCAAATAAATTACAACTGATTTCATTACTATCTAACATGTAGGGATGCCACAGGTGTTAACATAATTTCTTACATTCATTTAGAAAATATCATGAGAAGTGCAAGAAGACAGAGCATTCTTCAAACATAAACCATAAACCAATGCCCCACTGTAACTACAGCACCATACAAAGACAGCAGCCAGTGTAAACATGATGGAAATGGTTTCCTTTATTAAGTTTAAAGGCTATAAAATTCCAGATTGCTCCTCTTAGTATGGAAATCATCCAAAATTCCTTTCACAGAACTATGAGCATTTACCGACTTAACTGTTTGGTTGATGAGGGTTATATTGTATAAAATTATAAACACAAGAGATTCTGCAGATGCTGCAAATTCAGAGTGACACACACAAAACATTTTGGAGGAACTCAGCAACCCAGGCAGCATCGGTAGAAAGGAATAAAGAGTCTGTGTTTCAGTCTGAAACCCTTCATGATCAAGTGTCTCAGCTCAACTCTTTTCCATAGATGTTGCCTGACTTGCTGAGCTCCTCCAGCAATTTGTGTGTATATATAAAATTGTTGCAATGATTATGAAAATATATTTTGCTCATTTATTTATGCTAGGAACCCAGCCAACATGAGAGTAATTACTCAGGAATTACATCAGTATAGAAGTGTGAAAGTGTTCATTAAATCAAGAATGTGCCGTTATATGTTGGGATATCTGCTGAGCAGACATAATTTTCCTCAACAGCAATGATTACATGTGAAATCTCCTCCAAAAGAGTTTAAGACACTATCAGCCCCTACTGCATGCTTCATTTGGATGGCCTACAGCCTACAAATTTCAAAACAGTCAAAATTTTAAACAGCAAGTTCAGGGATTCAAATAGGGTGAAATATAGTTCAGAAATGAAGATTTGTTAAGCAGCAGAAACAACGCTTTTCTGTTTTGTGATGTACTCACTCTAGTCACGGGTTGACATCTGCTTGGTCCTGCGGCAATGTTTAGCATTCTAGTGCAATCAATTCCAGCATTTCAATAACTACCATCAATTAAAAGAATTTGAGGTTTTAGAATATTCCACAAAGTCTCACTAATATCAAAATATAATTCTGAGTATTAAAATAAGAACTGCTAACTGATAATTTATCATATTATCATAACATGGAATGTGCAAGTCTTTTTTGCTTTTCTTTCAGAAATAAAGATAAAAAAAGGAAAAGTGAAGTTTAATTTGAGGTTAAGATATGGGCAAATCTTGGGGCTGACATATAATATATGCCCTTTTAGAATTAACAGGATTAAGTCTAACTCATTGCAGAAAGATAACAAGAAAATAAATAAGTCAGAAGTTGGGGTGGGGGTGGGAACAGGATTAAATCATTAACAGGAGAAATTAAATTGTCTTGAAGCTCAAAGGAAGGGACAACACTTTGGGC
The DNA here is from genome assembly GCF_030144855.1 of Hypanus sabinus. Classification (NCBI taxonomy): domain Eukaryota; kingdom Metazoa; phylum Chordata; class Chondrichthyes; order Myliobatiformes; family Dasyatidae; genus Hypanus; species Hypanus sabinus. The sequence continues at coordinate 122,213,496 of NC_082714.1, read as the reverse complement.
TATCAGAATAACCCAGCTTTTCACCTGCACTTGCCTCTAGTCAGTTTGTGCTTTCAGTCAACGGTGATCCACAGGATGTTTATGATCAGGGACACACTTCCTTTTTGGGGATGGCACTGCTTGTTGGGACTAGTTCTGCTTTTGCCATTTTGTGGTATAAATGCAACTAGCCACTTTTCAGTGCATGCTTGATCCTGGAATGGGCTGTTTCGTTTGGTGAGAAGATGTGAAAGAACTATGTGTAATGATTGGAAAAACTTATGACTTTATGATGGCAGTAAATCTTTGATAAAATACTCAAAGATTGTTCAGCCCAGGCTACTGCATTCAGAAGCTCTTTCAGAAATGTCATACAACTGGGATGATTGACTTATAACAATCAAAACCAATTTTCTTTATGTGAGGCATAACTCCAGTCATTGGCATGCAGTCTTGAGCACTACAGTTGGGACGTTTCTGGTCTCATAATCCTTGCTAATTCCAATTTTCTTAGCCATTTCTTCATATCTATTGGAGTAAATTGATTAGGTTGAAAAGTGGTTTCAGTAATGGTGGGGATTTCTGAAGGAAGACAAGATGGATCAACCACTCTGCAAATCCTTAAAAATGGTTCAGCTTTGTGTTTAATACATACAGGTTGGGCCCACCATATTGAAGATAGAATAATTGGAGCTTCCTCCACTTATAATAGTGGAATAACCATTAAGCTAACCACCACTCATGATTTGACATGGCAGGACTTCAATTTGATCTGTTGGTTATGAAGTTGGTTGGTTCTGTCTAATGCCTTTTATTTTCACTGTTTGGCTTTCATAGATTCTTGTTTTGCATTTTTACCAGGATGGCACCTGATACACCCACCTGCACTCCTCGTTTAATCTTGATTGATTCCCTAGCTTGAAAGTTATATTAGAGTGAGGCATATGTCAGACTGTAAGGTTACAAATTTGCCAGTGTACCTAACTGCTGCTGCTGTTGCTGATGGTCCACATTACCTCATGGGTGACCAGTTCAGATCTGCTCACATCTGATTTAAGTTTATTCCATCTAGCATGGCTCTAGCATCTTACAATGCAATGATGGGCATTGTTAATGTGCAAAAAGGACTTGGTCTCCATTAGGGCAGTGAACTATCACCATTGCCTTCTCAGACATTTGTATCTCCACAGACAGATTGTTGAGATTTGTCCCTTTTGTTGTTTCATTCGCGACACACCACAGGCATAGTCCTTCATGACACAGCTAGCTCGACTAGTGGTGGTCCTAACAAACTAGTCCCTATTGTACTCTTCAGTGGTGGTCTGAGTATTGTTCAAAGTGGAGGAGCACTACTTTCTCCCGCAAAGGGGTGGGAGGCAGTGCTTGACCTGGTGCTATGAGTCCTGGTTGAGGACTCCCTAAGTTGCTCCCTCATGTCTGTACACTGCTGTCTTACCCTTTCAGTGGGCCTGTACTGCGAGTGGGACAGGATATAAATCAGAATTGTTCTAATTGAGCCTGGCATGTTGCTGGTAAGGCATCGGTGTTTGAATATGATTTGTCAGCAGCTGATCGAATATTCTGTGGGAGAGCTTTCCTACCTTTGACACCAGACTGCAGCTGATTATGACTAGGCTGACATCTACTTTCTATTTTTATATTTAGCCAATGCCTGATGGTCAATCAGTTTTATTATTTTTCAGTCTGGTGACACTAGATTCTATTTTAACTCAACCGCATTTTAGTAATTCAAACTTCACTTTATTGCCCAACTATCTAATACTCAAATCAACTGTCATTTTTGTTAAAACAGTCATGATATTTTGGACGTGCATGCTTCCCTCTTGTACTTTCTTCCACGTGTTAGTTACATTTCCAATTGTTTAAATTTACATTAAGGAAAAATACATAAACCAAACCCTGTTCGATGTTGTTTTATCTGGTTCAACTTGAGTTAAATTACTCTCATTCTATCAATCATGGGCTGAACTGTATTTTGCTTTAGATAGAACTGCGAAATGTATTGAAAAGGAGATTTGTTTTAAGTAGAATCAGACATGAATTAATTTCCATCAGCTCTCTCCAAGAATAGATTTTAAATTAAATAATTATAAATGAACTATTCAAGATGAAACTTCAGAGTAGCCAATATTCTGCATTACAATACTGTAAAATCTGTGGACAAACATGGAATCTACAATAGCAGAATACTGACCTAAAGCTCCCTAATTTCAATTATTCATTAGCACTTGAGAGCGGATTTAATTGGGACAGGGAGGAAGGCAGAGAGGAGGGAACTTCAAATCACCTTCAGCCAGTTCAGATTCAGACTAATTATTGGGTGCATTTTCATCAGAACCTTAAGAAGGCAAATTTATTGCACCATTGCCCAGTTTCAGTGATGTACTGTACTTTAAGGTATTTCAATCAGTAAATTATTGGGATGTTTAGTGCACTGGAATAAAACCACATTTTGACCCTGTACACTCAGGACAAAGCAGAGAATCAAATGCTCAACCAACAATTTGATAATGGCTGCACCCTCTTCTGTTAGTGACAGATTATTTTTTAACAAGTCCAATGCTTTTTAGTTACATATTACTGGTTTTAAAATACATTGGAGCATTCTGAAATTGTGAAAGATGCAAAATAACTTCAAATTTTTCTCTCTCTCTGTTTAACTTCTCAAAGGCCGCACACGCTGACGTCATTGATCCTGTATGTGTGAACTACTCAAGCAAACATTCATTGGAAACTGTCTGGTGTGGTGTCAGGTTGTTGTCATTTGGCACTGTGTCTGAGTAAAGTTCAAAAGTTCAAAGTAAATGTATTATCAAAGTACATACATGTCACCATATACAACTCTGAGATTCAGAGGCACAATCAGTAAATTCAAGAACCATAACAGAATTAATGATAGACCACACTCAACTGGGCAGGCCAGCAACCAAAGTGCAAAAAAAACAACAAGCAATACAAATGCAGAAGAAAAAAAGAAATAATAATAATAATAATAAAATAAGCAATAAATATTAAGAACATGAGATGAGAAGTCCTTGAAAGTGAATCCATAGGTTGTGAGAACAGTTCAGTGACTGGGCAAAAGAAGTTGAATGAAGTTATCCCCACTGGTTCAGGAGCCTGATGTTTCAGGAGGAATAACTGTTCCTGAACCAGGTAGTGTGAGTACTGAGGCTCCTGTACCTTCTTCCTGATGGCTGCAGCGAGAAGGGAACATGAACTGGGTAGTGGTGGGGGGGGGGGGGGTCCCTGATGATGCACGCTGCTTTCCTGGGTCAGCATCTCATGTAGACGTACTTAACAGCGGGGAGGTCTTTAACCATGATGGACTGGGTGAAATTCGCTAATTTCTGTAGAATTTTCCATTCAAGACGTTGGTGTTTACATGCCAGGCTCTGACACAACCAGTCAATATATTCCCCACCACACATCTATAGAAGTGTGTCCAACTTTTAGAGGCATGCCTATCTTTGAAAAAACACTAAAGAAGCACAGGCTTCCGTGATTTCTTCATAATTGCTCTTATGTGCCAGGTCCAGGACAGGTGCTTTGAATGATAAGAATGAGGATTTTAAAGTTTCTGATCCTCTCATTCACAAACAGGACTGGCTGATGGACCTCCTGAAGCCAATAATCAGCTCTTTGATCTTGCTAACACTGAGAAATAGGTTGTTGTTGTGGCACCACTCAGTCAGATTTTCAATCTCCCTCCTATATGTTGATTCCTCATCACCTTTGATTTGGCTAATGACAGAGGTGTCATCAGCAAACTTAAATAAGGCATTGGAGCTGTGCTTAGCCACACAGTCATAACGGTAAAGCAAGCAGAGCTGGAGAATAAGGACACAGCCTTGTGGTGCACCTGTGCTGATGGAGACTATGATGGATAACATTGTTACCAAATTGAACAGACTGGGCTCTGTAAGTAACAAAATCACAGATCCAATTGCACAAGGAGGTATTGAGGCTAAGGTCTTGAAGCTTATTGATTAGTTTTGTGGGGTTGATAGTATGGAATGCCAAGCTGTTGTCAATAAAGAGCATCCTGATGTATGCATTTTTGCTGTCCAGAAGTTCCAGACTTGAGTGAAGAGCCAATGAAATGCCATCTGCTGTGGACTTGTTGTGCAGGTAGGCAAATTGGAGTGGATTCAAGTCACTTCTCTGGCAAGAGTTGATGTGATTCATCACCAACCTCTTAAAACAATTCATCACAGTGGTTGTAAGTGCTACTGGGTGATAGTCATTGAGGCAAGTTACCACATTATTATCAGGCACCGGTATAACTGAAGTTTGCTTGAAGTAGGTGAGTACCTCCGACTGTCGAAGTGAGAGGTTGAAGATATTGGTGAACATTCCAGCCAGTTGATCAGCACAGGTCTTTAGTACTCAGCTTGGTACCCCATCTGTGCTGGATGCTTTCTGTGGATTTACCCTTCTGAAGGATGCTCCCATGTCCATGGCTGTGGAGTTTGTGAAGGTTCCTCCATGTTCTGACAGTCAAAGTGAGCATAGAAGACATTGAGTTCATCTGGACGCAAAGCCCTGTTGTCATGGATGTTGCATGATTTCATTTTGTCAGACATAATAGCATCAAAGCCCTGCCACTGCTGTCAAGTATCCTTCATTTATTCAAGTTCAGTCCAGAATTGTCACTTCCCTAACAAATGGCTTTCCAGAGATTGTACCTGGGCCTCTTGTATCTTACTTGGTTGCCAGACCTGAATGCCTCTGATTTAGCTCTCAGCAAACAACAGATTGAGGTTAGGGGAGGTGATGGGTTGGTGTAAGTAATCTTATGTGCATGTGATTTCTTACCGATGCATAGGGATGAATCTCAATAGAACAAATATATTCATAGTCCCCTCTAGAGCAATTAAATTCCTTCAAACAAAGCCATTCCACTACAGATTAGACAAACAAGTAGCTTTAGATTTTTACTGGCAATCAATAAGTAATATTGCCATATAAAACATAAGTGGTAGTGTATTGTGATATCTTAATGTAACTACTTCCATTAAGAGAGTGACAACTGGTAAGTGGGACCTACCTGCAGTAACTGTCTGCCCTTTTACATTTCATTGGTGTGCATTTGTTTCAGATCCTGTTCTTGGTTTCAATGTTCTCAACTTTAAGCACCAATTGGCATAGTGCACAAATTCAGCAGCAATTTTGAAACACACATTGCATTTAACAATGCTTACTTTTCTGTTTCCTGCTACTCTAATCTGACCACATCAAAAGCACCAACTTGAGAACCTAGGCATTGTTTGTGCAATAATAGCAAACTACATTATCTAGTCTAAGAACACAAATAATTTCATTAAAGCACACAAGAGCAGATGTGGCCTGTTTGGCCCACTGAACCTGCTTCAAAATTCTTCAGCATCATGGCAGGTCTTCTACCTTAACATCTTTTTCCCTACTATATCCATTTCCCTTGATTCCCTTAATATCCTGAAATCTTCTGATTTCTGTATTGAATGAATTCAGTGACTGAACATTCATAACCATCCAGTGCAGAGAATTCCAAAGATTCACCAGGCTCTGTGTAAAGAAGCTTGCCCTCATCTCTTTGCTAAATGGCCTACTCCTATATTTCAGACTGTGACTCTTGGTTCAAAAGTCCTTAGCTGAAGTCCATCCTGTTGAGACTTGCTAAGAACTTTGTGATTTTCCATGAGGATATTTCACTTCCATATATTTTTCTTTAACACAGGCTTAATCTAATCAACTCTCTGCATGCAACAAACATGCCATTCCTGGAACCAATCTTTGCTGCACTCCTTTCATGGCAAGTGTATCATTTTTTAGATGAGAGATCCAAAAATGTACAGAATTCTCTGGGTGCTGTCTTATCTATATCAACTGTAATATTCTTAGGTTTGAAATAAACAGCAATTAAACTGTGAAGAAAAGCAAATATTGCACAACTCCAACATTCAAAATAGTACGTATGTTGATGATGAAAGACCAACGATCAAGATATAAGTGAACTATTAGTATCCTGTATAAGCAAAGCAGTATTGAAAAATCCAACTATTCAACAGTGATTTTAATCTGTTTCAGCAACATGCTGTAGTGTCATATAGTGTTTATAGAAAGGGTGTGAAGAGATAATTTTCAATGAGATTACTTCTTAAATCAGGTATTATTTCTAACTTCAATGTTATAATTCATTTGCAATATAATTTGCAATCATCAAACACAGAAAGGAATTGCAGAGGCCAGGCAGCATCTATGGAAAAGAGGAAACAGTCAAGGCTTTGGGTAGAGACCCTTCATCAGAAAAAAGGCAAGGAGTCAGAGTAAGAAGATGGGGAAGGGAGGGAGGAAGAAATATAAGGTAGTAGGTGATAGGGGAAACCAGGAGGGGCGGGGTGAAGTAAAGAGCTGGGACGTCAACTGGTGAAAGAGATAAAGGGCTGGAGCTTAGGAGACAATGGTGCCTAACGGCAACTCCTTTGCTTCCATCTTTGGGAACAGCTCGATTTCCATATTTAATATCTCTGTTTCTCCCTTTCAGGGTTCTTTTGAAGACCCTGACCTGAAGTTACACGCTGACTTCAGTTCTTTGCCGGAATGGGACCCACGACTGGCTGTTATTCGACACGCCAAGGGTGTGACCTAAGAGCTCAGTTCGCCTTCGGAGGGCCGAGATCTCATGGAAAGGGAATAGGGAATAGAGAGGGAGGGGCATTACCAGAAGTTTGAGGAATCAAAGTTCATCCCAACAGTTGGAGGCTACCCAGACAGAATACAAGGTGTTGCTCTTCCAACCTGAGTGTGGCCTCCTCAGTGCAGTAGAGGAGGCCAAGGACTGTCATGTCGGAATGGGAACGGGAAGTGGAATTGAAATAGGTGGCCACTGGGAGATGCCGCTTTTTCTCACAAAGAGGCCACACTCAGGTTGGAGGAACAGTTCAACAGCAAACTATTCCTATTTATTACTGTCAACCAAACTTTATCTAATCCTATCAGTTCTGAATTCAATTCTTTTCCTAAACAAGAGGAAATCTGCAGCTGCTGGAGGAACTCAGCTGGTCAGGCAACATCAGTGGAACAGCATAAACAGACGACGTTTTGGGCTGAGACTTTTCATCAGGACTGGAGAAAAAAGATAAGAAGTCAGAGTCCAAGGTGGGGCATGAGAGGAAAAAATACAAGGTGTCAGGTGATAGATGAAACCAGTAGGGGTGGGAAGGGGTGAAGTAGAGCTGGGAGGTTGAATGGTTAAAGAGATAAAGGGCTGGAGAAGGGGGAATAATTTTATGCTAATAAATAAAAACATTCTCAATATTTAAGTGATTAACAAACAGATGTACATAAAAACATTTTTACCCTCTGAATACAAAGTTACCTATCATGTGCACATTTGGAGGGAGAGATCGATAGCTTCCCCACTGATAATTATGAGTAACACTGTAGTATTGAGGCAGTGGATGTTGTGAACAGGAAAGGTTTCAAACCTGGAACTCACACTTCTAAAAACTACTCCACAATTCAACATCTTACAGATAACACATTTTATACAGCCATCAATACTACAGCAGTGGATTGGAACTCATCCTTATTCTGTCAAAAAATCTGTATCAATCACAACCTGATAAGATATCTAAGGCCTTGGTTCAACTAAAGTTTCTTTGTTTTCTCACAGGAATATTAATTAGTCCATCAATGTCATCCATGGTGCAAGAATTTGTCAACACAATTTGTGCAAAAAAAATTGGAATCCCTTTTACAGATTTAGTTAGCTAGTGCAGTGTAAAGCAAACTGTGCCTCTTTATCATGTCTCTTCAAGTGAAGATGCCAGAACAATACTGATGCAATGGACTCATCATTGATATTTAAGATCTGGGTTCAAATAAATCGCATATTGCTGGTAACTAAATCTCTTCTCCTTATTCCTTGAAGTAAGATCAAGAATAACAGCCCAGAATCTAGTATCAACATGTTATTTCTGCTCTTCGTGTACTACTAAATGATGTACAACTGATGATCGCATTCTTAGAATCCAAAGATGATAGAATGAAAGAAGACATGGTCAACCAATAGGAGTAATACACACAAAAATGCTGGAGAAACTCAGCAAGTTAGGCCACATCTACGGAAAGGATTAAAGAGTCAACGGTTTAGAACAAGGCCCTTCATCAGGACTTGATCTTGTCCTAAAACATGGCTGTTTTTTCATTTCTATAGATGCTGACAATCCTGCTGAGTTCCTCCAGCATTATGTGCATGTTATCCTGGATTTCCAGCATCTGCAAAATTGTGTTTATGCTCAACTAATAGAAGAAGCTCTTCCAATTTTAAAGATGAAACATGGTGTTAAGACAGCATAAAGACAACTTTCCTTTGCTTCCAGCATTGCTTCATTTCCAAATCTGGGAGTGATTTTTACTCATATGCCTGAAATAGGAAATTTTCCATTCTTTGATCAATGGTATAAACAGGTACACTATTTCTAATTAAACAATTACAAACTGTTTTGTAACAAAATATAAGTTCATAGTACAGAATTACTTTGAAATGATGCCACTTCATTCCAAGGATCACAAAAGAGAGAGAGAGAGAGAGAGAGAGAGAGAGAGAGAGAGAGACAGACAGACAGACAGACAGACAAGAACAAATGTTATTGCAGAGAATCTAGATCAAGATACACAAAATGCTGGAGGAACCCAGAATGTCAGACAGCACCTATGGAGGAAAATAACCAGAAACCTTTTGGGCTGAGGCGCCTCATCAGTCTTGATGAAGGGTCTCAACCCGAAACATTTTCCTCCATAGATGTGGCCTGACCTGTTGAATTCCTTCAGTATTGAAACAAAAGATGTATTGATCTAATACATCATTAGCACAGTGAGTCATGCTCTTGAACAAGTTGCACAGATAGGTCAATGTATGGGAAGTTTGGTACTTCACCTACAACTTTTACTATGCCTGAGCAGAGTATTTGTGTTATTATGGGTTGTGTCATGAAACCAGGGTCACATATACAATGAAAAGAATGCCATCTTTCTCTAAAGAACCTTAAAACACAAACCAGAGAAAGGTGGAGCAATGTACTTCACTTTTCAGATTTGATCAGTAATACAGTTCACTCTGTTTTCACCAAGACTCAAAAAAGATCAACATGACTTACCAGGAGTCTTCTCTGTGAAAAGCACCTTTGACTCATTCGTAAAGTTTTGACCATTGAGGATCATTTGCTGGCCACCTGTGACTAAACAATTATCTGTGCTCTGCTTTTCCACCCTAGGTAGTTCATGGGCTGATCTCTGAGCTGGAAGAATAAAGGAAAATACATTAATACAGTAAATTTCTGCTGATAGTTTCAACCATTGCATTGCCACAGCAATGTATTAGGATTCTTCCAAGACACCCTGGGCAGAAAGCACTAAAGAACCTGATTCGTTGCATGGGTTGAATAGGATACTGTATCATTGATTATCCCCTCATTTACTTACCTAATTAGCTGCAACAAATACAGTATTCTCATCTGCTTGTTTCATAATGAAGCTGTATCCAGCATCAGGATCAATGTTTTCATATATGAAGACATTTACCTGTCTTCATATTTAATGATAAAATACAGTTTAAATGCTCTCTCCAGTTCAGAAACAAATAGCCACTTTCTACAGCAACTTTTATATGCTCAGCTCAACTTAAAGAGCTTTCCATCCAATGAAGTAGATTTGATATGCAGTCTCAGATACAATATGGGAAAAATAACCTGTGTTTAGGTGTTCTATATAAATCTACAGAGTCCACTTGCTTTTCTTTGTGTGTAAGCAAGATTTTCCAGATGTATTAAACTCCAAGTCACCCTACACCTTTAATCAAACTATTTAAGAAAATAATGACCTTTACAAATAAAGGCTGAGTTTTCCCAAACCATTTAAAACTATACTAATTTGTGCATACATGAAAAGCTTTGAGCATAATGTTGCCAAGGTACTGCCAATTATTAAAATGATGGTTTCACCAGTACTTGAAATGTAACTTAATGATGCAAATATCACTTTCCATCTCTTGCGAACTGCTTATGAAAACAGCTGGATTGTGGCTGTACCTGTCTTTCCTCTCTTGCTAAACTAAGGAATCCATAAAATAATGACACAATGAGTTGGCTGGTTTCTACCAAGAGTAGTTAGTAAACATTCAATTGTTAATGCCCCGTCCCATTATTGCCCTTCATCTTTTCTCTGTCAGCAGAATATATTTTCAAAAGCCTATGCATGATTTCACTTCACAAAGGATTCTATTAACAAGTACTGATATTCCTCAGCTATTCTCATTGTTATATCTCACCGCACTGCCAATACACATAATGAATTCCATTTCTAAGTTTAAAATAGAACATGCTAGCAATCATAACTGTTTAACAATCCAAAAATAACCAAACCAGATGAGTGAAGAATGCACATTGTATTAGAATTGAAACAGAACTGAGCTGACAACTTGCAATGGAGTGATTTCATCAGAAGTGGTATTCAATAGAAAACAGGAAAGTTAAATAAAAAACAGTTAGTTTCTCATGTTACAGCTGGAGTTAAGCTGTGCCTGCTCAATGCACTTACATTATTACATATTATAGTCTTTTTAATATTATGTTCGGGAATTGGGCTCAATCATCTAGCCTTCTGTTTGAGATTAGGAAGTGATTATATGAATTTCTGTAGCACCATTGTTATAAAAGTTCCTTTAATAATGAAATCATCTTCAATTAACCATTGCAAAATTAGGAAGATGTAAAAATTACAGAGGAACTGAGAAACCTCTGTTCTAAAGCATGCTTAATAGTTCATGCAGAATCTCTAAGAGAATTGTGAATAACCTCCAAAGTGGCTGAGTCCTATCTGAGTTCATGTTCTACAGTTGTGCTCAAATTACATTCTTCATAGGTGATGGGTACCCACTCTTCGGAACTCACCAAGTGGCCTGCCCTTCAGTATCTCCAGGAGTACTAGTGAGAGAGAGAGGGCCTGTTGAGATATCAAGGTGTTGGGATGGGCAGTAGGTTTTGATGGACTCTAGATCATGGTGTCTGGGAGTGTGCTATTGTTTGCCAATATGGTAGGTGGTAGGGGGAAGCAAGGTGAGGTGGAGGAGAGGGGTGGGTTAATGCTTTTGATACCACAAGGGGGCTTTGGGGTCGGAATGTTTCTTTTTCTCTCATTTATTCTTTGGGTTTTTTCTTCTCTCTGTTTTGTGGATGTCTGCGATGGGTAAGAATTGTAGGTTGTGTACTGTATGCATACTCTGATATTAAATTGAACCATCGGACAATTAATATAATGGTATATCTAGCGCGTAACATTGTGCCAACAAGTACCATTGTCCGTAACTTCTTCATGAAATTATTGTTGAAAAGGTTAAACAAAATGTCTAAGGCCTCACATTTGAGTGAGTGCTCCAGAAGATTTTTTGATTGTTCAGGGAAATACAATCTTACTCAGAGATCAATGGTAATTTTCCAGATAACACACTGCTGGCTGTGAATTTTAGTCTATCTTGCTTGAAAGTAATTTCATGTCCTTTGAATAAGTGCACTGGACATTCCTTTAAAATGTCTAATTGACTGTCTTAGTTATGATGCAGTTGGATGAAATTAAACATCTAGGCAGAGATTTGTTTTCTGTTCCCAAATTATAGGCCACATTGAAATGCTGTATTTATTACCTGTCTATAATATTTCTGTATGTATATCATAATGAAAAACTGCATGCAAAAATATTAATGGAAATAGTTGGATGCAGTTGTAGGTAGCATTACATAAAAGTTTCTGACTTGCATTAATAATTTGTGAACTTTAAATTCTGGAAGTCAGCTTCACAAATCCGTGTTGGAGACACTGCGATATCTTTATTTAGTAAATCGAAGCAAAAAGCAGGGGGTTGAAAGGCATTGGAAAGGTGTTAAAAGATAATACCAGCACTAAGAAAATATGATAGACTGAACAATTTGGACTCCTCTTTATACAAAGGACAAGGCCGGTGGGTGACCTCACAGTGGCTTTTTTAAGATGATAAAATGGTTCTAAAAGGTCTTAAGGAGAAAACAGCTTCAAATGAGGAGTTCAAGTCAATAAGTGAGGGAGTAGACCATAAAATTATATACTTATTATTAATCTATTGAAGAATTCAGGAAATGCATTTTAATTCAATGAAACTTTAGAATATGCGATTCACTGCAAAGAGGCCCAAAAAATATTGTTAAGTTGAAATCAATAGGAAGAAATTGAGTAAGAAGTGCATACTTAATTCTGTCCAGAATACACGAGACCAAGAATAAATTTCTACTCCCGAGTATTCTGTTTTATCATCACTGGAAGGATGCCATTATTTGAGAACAGATCAATTTATGTTTGTGTGAGATGAATACAATGAGTCAATATGAATAAATTTTGGGGAATATAATCGGTGTTGGAAATGGCTATTCTTAAAGGGTAAATTGACCATTTTTTTTCAAGCACCGAATGAAATAGTCACAATTTCCTCTAATAAACACTTACGTACTAACAAGACATACTTATTTAAAAGCAATAAAAAACTTACAGCATTCAATGGGATTGGAAGCAACCTGCAGTGAGACAGTCCTGCCATTGGGCTGAGGGATGTGCACTCGAAAAACCAGCCTCACTCTGGTGTTCTTCCTGCCAATGTCCGTTTCTCCCTTTCTCAGCTCGATATCTGCATTTCTCAGCTTCAATATTCCAGCACAATCAATCCTAGAATTTAAAAAAAATGTACCTTAGTGCTAAACAAGACATAATTCAGGGTTACATGACAAAAAAGAATATAAATTCAGTTTAAAAACTTCAAATAAAGCTGGAATCGGTGAAATGTGACCATTGTGCTGTCAAACCGCCACAAAAACCCAACTGGTTCACTATTATCCTCTTGGAAATCTGACACCCTGTTCCAGTCTGGGAATTATAATCCCCCAGGTTTAACTCCCTCAACATTTGCATGTCATAGTTTGACAGGGAGTTGAATAGTAAATGCACTTTTGTAAATGATACCCAAACCCTGCGAATGAAATGCACCATAAACTAAAAGATTTGTTGAAGACTTTGAGGAACAAGATTCAGTTTTAATCGGAAGATCTGCTATGAATCTCTAGAAGTTTAAAGTGATTTGTTCCTTGGAATGCAGGAGAATGAGTGGTGACCAAGTAGAAATATTTAAACCATTGAGAGGCATAGATAAATTGAACGGTCTTAGCAGTCTCTGTGGTTGGGGAATCCATAACCTGAGGGTATATAGATTGAGAGTGAGAGGGGAAAGATTTAAAAGGGACATGAGGAGCAAATTTTTAACGCAGATGGTGGTGTGTATATGGTATATGTTGCTGGAAGAAATGGTTGAGTCAGGTACAATAGTATCATGTAAGAAGGACTTGTATAGGGGATAGGGCTTACAGGGATATGGGCCAAATACAGGAAGATGGGACTAGCTGGCACTCTGGTCAGCATTGACTCTTTGGGCTGAAAGGCTTGTACCTCACGTTGTATTTCTCAATGACTCTTTGCTTGGTCACATTGCTAAACACTTCAAAACCAGAACAAGTGTGATAAACTCTTAGTTAGGAAACTACTCTGTATCTTATGCTCAACGTCAGCTTGAATAATATATAGAGCTTCATCTGTGGATATGAAAAGCAGAGTTTGTAGAAAGCATAGAATACTTGGTGTGAAATTCATATAACAAGTGAATGTAATTCCATATGGAACTGCAAAAAGGTAAACACTGGCAGACTCACTCCTTAGTTCAGATATCAACACAGGTTATGGAGTAAGCCACAGATCCCTTGAGATAAAATACCTCCTCCACACATATTTATTTCACTTAATGGTGTCAATGTTCACTATTGACACCAAATTGGAAGTCACTGATAAGATCCCAAAATTAGGACATCCTTGTTGTAGGAAAATGCAATTATGGTTTACTCATTTTATGAAATGCTATAACCATACAGGAGTAATAATAATTAATAGGCATCCGTTAGTTTCGTGAGACCATAGATTTGTGCCTTGGAAGGTTTCCAGGGCATAGGCCTGGGCAGGGTTGTATGGGAGACTGGCAGTTGCACAAGCTGCAAGCCTTCCCCTCTCCACGCCACCGATGTTGTCCAAGGGAAGGGCACTAGGAAGCTGCTTGGCACTGGTGTCGTCGCAGAGCAATGTAGTGTTAAGTGCCTTGCTCAAGGATACAACGCGCTGCCTCAGTTGAGGCTCGAACCAGTGACCTTATCCACTAGGTCACGCACCAACACAGTAATAAAAGTAATGAAGTCCATTAAAGTCGGTTCTCCATGTCTGCTTTAGAGGGGCTGAGGAAGAGGAGGCAGTGTTAGCAATAATTTGGAAATGGGAGCATAGCTATACGATGGAGTGGATAGTCTCCAGGTTAGACACTTCCTCACAACCAAGAATGAAATGGGATTATGGTGCCCTCCAGCACTGGTTAATCTTATGATCAGTGGCAGACAGTAGAGTTACAAATTGAGAGTGCTGTGAGTCATAATTTTCAATTCACTTAAGCTGCTATCTATACTAAGGACCAGTGGAAGCAAAATTTTCTCAGTTACGATTACATGGAATGAACTTTAATGCAAAACTATGATATTACAGGAAAAACTTTTAAATCAGAGTTCACTGCTATCAACAAGATGTGCTGTTCAACTGAATTAAATGTAATGTACAAGCTTTTGATCCCATTTCGATAGGATAGTAAGTAATGGGCACTATGTATTTTATGGTGCCATCACATGCAAGAAATAAGTTGAAGCAAGATACTAATACCAACAGGAATTGACTCAGGAAATGCCATGTCCAAACTACTAATGGATGGGACTTCAACAGGAAATAAGCACATATAAGCATAAGTACTTCAAAACACGTTCAAAGTTACATCCTACATGTGCTGAAACATATACAAGGGTACAAGTGATATTTTCTAATCCAATTTTTAGACTAGAGATGTGTAATTTTGTGTGTTTTGTTCCTGTTAGTGTTGATTTATTTGATTTATTCTTCTTGCTTGTTATTACTGGTTTGCTTCTGGGATAGAAAATTAATTTGCAGTGTATCAGATATAGTGATTTCTGGGACCAAATTAAGGACCAGTCCTACCCAAACCCAAACCCAGAGTTTCAAAAAACTCAGTTCCTGTTCCTAATTATCAGTGATTTCTACAGGAAAATGTGTGTGTGTGTGTGTGTGTGTGTGTGTGTGTGTGTGTGTGTGTGTGTGTGTGTGTGTGTAAATATCAACCGAAAACAGTCCAAATATGAACAAGTTACCATCTTGGCTCACACTTGATGCCTGTCACTCAGATAAGTATCCAGACAACTGAAAAGGCCAACACATTAACAAATAAAGATTTATAGCCATCAAGAATTGAATCTACGAATATCCTTTTACACTTACTTCTATTTGCTCAGGGCAACTTGTCAGGATTGCGGGGGAAGGAGAGGGATATGATGTAATGACTCGAACAGTTGTAACTCTTCTGGATGTAAACTTGACCACTTAGGAATCCATTTGCCTGTTATACCAAATATACATTCTTTCACAATATTATGTAAATACTTACTATAGGTGAACAAAATGTGCTAATTATAGCAAGCCATTATGTCACAAGGCAAGCAAGCACAATGAACTTAACCTTGCTCTGTGTGAACCAATGACGGAGCTTGTCACTTTATAAATCCAGCCCCCTGTGCATTACTCATAATACACGGAAATACTGAAGACCAAACAGGTTCTTCTTCTTTTGCAGAAAACACCACAATAAGGTTAAAAATAACCTTTTTGTTGAAGAAAGCTTCTTTTGTTAAGATTAATTTGCTCAATTAAGGTGAACTAAAAATAATGACACAAACAACCCTGACGACATATCGTCAAACTCTGATTTTCTAGAGTCTGTGATCATCTTTATCTCACAAATGTATACTTGTTGAGCACATTTTCGCAAAGCCATTCCAAAATAAAATGCTGGAAATGCTCAGCATGTCAGGCACATCAGTGACAGTTAACACTTTAGGTCAAAGTCCCTTCATCAGAATTATGAAGCGATTCTAAATCCTAGACAAGATATTTTAGATTACATAATGATCAAGTGACAGCCTAGATGAAAGGACTAACAAAATGATAGCATCAAACTAGGGCGGGATAAACAAATGAGGTATTGGAAACATGAGTGTCCAATTTTTGCAACTATAAGTGACTTTAAATTCCAAAATGGCATCTAAACTGTGCATCATATCTGAACCTCCAGTGATAAAAGCATTAGGATTGAAACCATTGACTTTTTAGCATGCTGCACTAATACTCTCTCATAAGTAGAGATGCTTTGCTGGCTTATTTTTTCTAGTTATTTGTCAAATGGACAAGGACTCAATATTTTCAAAAGTTATTCCATGTTACTAAAAGCTCCAGAGTCTGTCGTTGTAAATATTGGAGAATATTTCTATGATCTCAAGGCTTCTGTTCAAAGTTCAAAGTAAATTTATTATCAAAGTATATACTGTATATGTCATCATATACAACCCTGAGATTCATTTTCTTGCAGGCATTCACAGTAAATATAAGAAACACAATAGAATCAATGTAAGACTACACTCAACAGGTCTTGTAAACAACCAGTGTGCAAAAGACAACAAACTGTGCAAATACAAAAGAAAGAAAAAAGGCAATGAATATCGGTAGATAGCAGTATCTGACCATATTGCAACTTGTGATTCCATTGGCCCATTTATAAATTGAGGAAATTTAATAGGATAGATGGAAAACTATCCACATTAAAATGAAAATCTTAACCTTAGCAATGCATGCAAAATGAGGAGGAACTCAACAGGCTAGGCAGATCCATGGAAAAGAGTAACCAGTCAATGCTTCAGGCCGAGACCCTTCATCAGGACTCGACTGTTTACTTTTTTCCATAGATACTGCCTGGCCTGCTGAGTTCGTCCAGCATTGTGAGTGTATTGCTTAGATTTCCAGCATCTGCAGATTTTCACTTGTTTGTGATTGGAATCTTATCCTTAATTTAATTCTTATTCACAATGTCTGCAAGCTGAAAGCACTTTTTAAAAAATATTTAAAATTTCCCTTCTTACTAACAGTAGCTATCAATAAACCAAAAACTGATCTAATTAAAAAATATAAAATAGGAAATCTGAAGGTACTTCACTTTCAATTTTTTCTTTAAACTTTTTAAAAATAAGGCAAATATAATTAAATAGGCAGTTAGATAAGTTTGAGCTAACAAAGAAGCATAAAAAAAGTCATTTTATTTAATCTGATTGAAATTTTGATCAAATCACAAATAAGACGGACAGAAGGAATGCAGCAGATTATAAAACTGAAGTCTGTGAAATTAAAGAGCTAGTTGTAGTATGAGCATGAAATTAGTTTCACTAAAGAAAACAGAGTGGAGAGTAATTGGCAGTTATTTTTCAAACATCAAGAATGGCAGATATTAATATTCCTCGGGTGTCGGAGCCGAGGCCCTGCTCATTTTGAGATGGGTATCCAGGGTAAAGCTCAAACCTTGATAGTGATAAACTATAAGATGACATGGATAGGCAGAATATGTACATAAATGCTAAAATCTGAAACGATAATTGTGAGATGATACTCCTTGGCGTCTTTATCTCCCCGTTTTCCGCTTTCCATACTCTCCGTGACTTCCTTGTCCTAGTCCATTTGTCCCTCCCAATTTCCCCCTGCTCAGTCACTTCTCCCCTCACCACTATTCAGGGCCCCAAACAGACCTTCCTGGTGAGGCAACATTTCACTTGCAAATCTGTAAGGGTTACCCACTGTATCTGGTGCAGCTTCCTCTACACTGGTGTGACCTGACATATATTGAGGACCTTCACTGCATCCACAACAGGCAGGAGTTCCTGGGAGCAAACCACTTTAATTCCACTCCCTTTTCCATTCAATGGCCTCTTCTACCTTCACAATGAGGCCACTCTCAAATACCCCAACTGGACATGGATAGGGTAGCCTCCAGCCTCCATTGATTTCCCTAACTTTAGGTAATTTCACTGCTTGCCCCTTCTATCTCTTTCCATTCCTCATTCTGGATCCCCTCTTACCCTTCCATTTTTGTCACGTCTATTACTTCCCTCTGGTCCCTCATCCTTCCCTTTCTCCCATAATCTACTCTCTTCTCCTCTAAGATTCCTTCTTCTTTGGCCCTTTATGGTTCACTTCCTAGCTTCTTATTTTACCCCGCTTCATCCACAACCTACCTTCCGCCCAGCCTGGCTTCACCTATCAGCTGTCAGTTTGTATTCATACCCTCGCCCCTCCCATATTCTTATTCTGGCTTCTTCCCCCTACCTTTCCAGTCCTGAAGAAGGGTTTCAGCCCTGACCTGCTGAGTTCCTTCAGCATTTTGTGTGTGTCACTCTGGATTTGCAGCATCACAAAATCATTTGTATTTAGGACACAAAGCAGAGCATTGAGTCTATTCATGATCACCAAATGTTCAGACATGAAGGAAAAAAGACTAGATGTCTGTAAAGCTGACAAGATTTAACTGGATTCCAGGGAAGTAAGGTTAGACTAGATAAGCTGCCTTAACTTCGCTGCCTGGAACTCACAAGCTATAGGGATAGTGGAAGCAAAGTCAATTAGAACTCTTATAGGAGAATTAGATAGGCACACAAGAGAGAGAAAAATTGCTAGTCCATGGTAAAAGAATAGGGCAAGGGCTCTGATGGTCATGCTCCTTTTGGAAATGGTCAAAGAGTCAATGGGCCAAATCATTGCCTTCTGTGGCATAAGAATTCTATGAAGCTACAATTTTTGCCTGGACTTGTTCGGCACATGAACAAATGCTCATCATTACTGGGGCCTATTCAATAAAAAAATAGCAACAGCTAATTCCTTCAGAGAAAATGGGAAAGGTTAACATTAATGTATCATTTGTTAAATAATTGAAACAGTTACTGTTTTATATTGCAAGCTTCAGCTTGGAAAACAGTTATCATATTTCTTATCTTACTCTGCCAACATAAAATCTCACATATCAGCAAACTGTGGGGTATAAACCACAAAATTTCATCTTGCCTCGAGCCTCACGGTACTGTGAAAATATCCAGAGAGGACAGTTTAAAACTCTTGGAGGTTAACACTATATCACACTTGGACTGCTAAACCACACTGAAAAAGCTTTGGTGTCCTAGATCTCTATGATACCTAAGCCAACCTAGAATTCATGAAAAAAATAGATGTTGTTTCTCAGTCTCATAAACCTTTCAACCTTTGTATTCTGAACAATAGCTTAAATTAGTCTTTTGAGCATTTAGCTTTAGTGAGTGAACTGAAACATTTTCCAGTTCCTGCTTAGGGGTAACTGGAAAACATTTCAGTTCACTCACTAAGGCAAAATGCTTAATAACTCTGCCAATGAATAATCAGGTTCAATGCTACACTCCATTCTATTTCATTTCGGTCACACAAGAAGCCCAGCTACTATTTCCTGTAATTTTTCTGAATGTGAATTACATGACTTTTTGATAGTTAAAAAGTACAGCCAAATACCAACAAGTGATATTGTCTTTTCCAGCTGCTGCTCGTTACTCTGATTGAAAACATTTTAAGAACTAGTGTAAAATAAAACCAAGTTCTATTTAGCAGCCAGAGATTTGTAGATGTAGGAATAGAAAGAAAATCAGATTAGCATCAACCTCTGCCAATTCATCTTTTAAAAAATAATAACTCTCTTAATTCAGTTTAAACCACTTTACTTTAAACATTAATTTATTTAAATGTAATTTGATATATCAAATCATATGCAATTCACATGTCTGATGTTTACGTGGTCATTTGAGATCAACTACAATGGGCAACCTATTTTGAGCTATATGTTGTCATGGGAGCAGCCCCAACCGGCTAGGAAGAAAGGGCATGAATAACAAACTGACTCTAATTATTTTTGCATTAAAAAGTCTGTCTTAACAAAAGAAAATTCATTTTGGCCAACTAGCAGCAAGACTTTTTAATCTGCAAAAGGACCTTTCTCTTGATCAATAATAGTAAACACAAGTGAAAACCCAATCGTCTGTTTAGATGTTTGCAATACAGACTGATTTCTCGAATCAGAGTTCTCATTTGAAAAGCAGGGTTTGTGCAAATTTATTGTGTTCATGGAGAACGCAATTGAAACGACATTAGTAAGAGATTAAGGACTAAAGGCATGAAGAGATACCCTTCAGAGCTTGGAGCTTATTGTCCGAGGATACACATTTTATCAGGAATGCAGAGCGAGTAGTAAAAAAAAATGAAATCATATCATCAGAATGAGGTGACATAGGGTTGGGTGGTGTGGAATGATTGGGGCTAGAGCCAAGTAATTCAAGGGGTAAAAAGACCCTGAAGGGAGTCATATACAGCTCCCAAACAGTAGCACAGATGTGGTCTACAAATTGCAACGGGACATAGAAAATGCCTACCAAAAGGGCAATGCTACAATAGTCTTGGGGGATTTCAATATGCAGGTAGACTGGGAAAATCACATTGGTGCTGGATTCCAAGAGGGGGAGCTTGTAGAATTCCCACAAAATGGCTTTCTAGAGCAGCTCATGGTTGAGCCCGGGGGGGAAGGGAATCAGCTACTTTGGATTGGGTGTAGTGCAATGAACCGGAATTGATTAGAGACCTTAAGGTAAGAGAATCCTTAAGGGAAATTAATCATAATATGATTGAAATCACCCTGAAATTTGAGAAAGAGAAGCTAAAGCCAGATGTATCAGTATTACCAAGGAGTAAAGGAAATTACAGAGGCATGAGAGAGGACCTGGCCAGAATTGATTGGAAAAGAACACTGGCAGAGATGATAGCAGAGTAGCAGTGACTGGAATTCTGGAAGCAAATTGGAAGGCACAGGATATATACATCCCAAACAGGAAGAGGTATTCTAAAGGAATAATGACACAACTGTGGCTAATGAGAGATAAAAATAAACATAAAAGCCAAAGAGAGGGCATATAATAGAGCAAAAATTAGTGGGAAGTTAGAGGATTGGAAGCTTTTAAATACCAACAGAAGACAACTAAAAAAGTCAATAAGGAGGTAAAGATGGAATACAGAAGTAAGCTAGCCAATAACATTAAAGAGGATACCAAAAGGTTCTTCAGATACATGAAGTGTAAAAGAGAGATGAGAGTGGATATTAGACCGCCTGGAAAATGATGCTGGAGAAGTAGTAGTAAACGGCAATAAGGAAATGATGGACTAATTGAATAAATGTTTTGCATCAGCCTTCGCTGTTGAAGACACTAGCTGTATGGTGGAATTCCCAGGTGTCAGAGGTCAGGAAGCTTGTGTGAAGTTTCCATTGCTAGATTTTTGGGAAACTGAAAGGTTTGAAGATAGATAAGTCACCTGGACCAGATGGTGTATACCCTAGGGTTCTGAAAAAGGTGGCTGAAGAGATCGTGGAGGCATTGGTAATGATCTTTCAAGAATCACTAGATTCTGGAATGGTTTCAGAATACTGGAAAATTGCAAATGTCACTTCACTCTTCAAGAAGGGAGAGAAACAGAAGAAAGGAAATTATAGGCCATTTAGTCTGACCTCAGTGGTTGGGAAGATGTTGGAGTTGATTGTTAAGAATGTAGTTTTGGAGTATTTGGCAGCACATGCTAAAATAGACTGTTGTTAACATGGTTCCCTCAAAGGAAAATCTTGTCTGACAAATCTGTTGGAATTCTTTGAAGACATTACAAGCAGGCTAGACAAAGAAGAACCAGTTGAAGTTGTGTACTTGGATTTTCAGAAGGCCTTTGACATGGTACCACCATGAGGCTGTTTAACAAACTACAAGTCCATAGAATTACAGGAAAGATTCTAGCATGGACAAAGCAGTGGCTGATTGGCAGCTGACAAAGAATGGTAATAAAGAGAGCCTTTTCTGGTTCACAGCCAGTGACTAGTGGTGTTCCACAGGGGCCTGTGCTGTGACCGATTCTTTTTACATTATATGTCAATGACTTGTATGATGGAATTGATTACCTTGTTACAAAGTTGCAGATGATGTGAAGACTAGTGAAGGGGCAGGTAGTTTTGAGGAAATAGAGAGGCTACTGAAGGGCCTTGACAGATTAGGAGAATGGGCAAAGTGGCAGGTAGAATACAACGAGAGGAAGCGCATGGTCATGCACTTTGGTGGAAGAAATCAAAGGACCGGCTATTTTCCAAACAGAGAGAAAATTCAAAACTCTGAAGCTCAAGGAATCTTGAAAGTCCTTGTGCAGGACTCCCCAAAGGTTAATTTGCAGTTTGAGTCTGTGGTGAGGAATACTAAATGTGATGTTAGTATTCATTTCAAGAGGAATCAAATATAAAAGCCAGGATGTAAAGTTGAGATTGATAAAGCACTGGTGAGGCCTCACTTGGAGTATTGTGTGCAGTTCTGGGCCCCTTATCTTAGAAAGGATGTGCCAAAATTGGAGAGGGTTCAAAGGAGGCTCACAATAATGATTCCAACTGATTCCAGGTTTCAAAGGCTTGTCATATGAACGGTATCAATGGCTCTGGGCCTGTATTCACAGGAATCCAGAAGAATGAGGGGCGACCTTATTGAAACCTGTGAAATGGTGAAAGGCCTTGACAGAGTGGATGTGGAGAGGATGTTTCCTATGGTGGGAGAGTCTATGACCAGAGGACACTGCCTCAGAATAGAGGGGCATCCTTTTAGAACAGAGGTGAGAAGGAATTTCTTTCACCAGAGAGTGGTCAATCAGTGGAATTTGTTGCCACAGACAGATGTGGAGGTCAAGTCCTTATGTATATTTAAGGTAGGGGTTGATAGATTCTTGATTGGTCAAGGCATAAAGAGATACGGGGGGAGGCAGGAGATTGGGGCTGAGAGGAAAAATGGATCAGCCATAATGAAATGGAGGAGCAGATCCAATGGGCCAAATGGCCTAATTCTGGCTCCTATATGTTATGGTCTTATGGTTTAATCAACTGAAATCATGGAGCTTCCAGGAAGGCTGTTAAATTTCCTCTATCATGTCTAACTTCCCTGGAATGGTCCAACATATGTATCTTTTTACATGCTTATTCTCGAGTGGACCAGCCAAAAATCATTATTCAGTAGTGCAGGAAAGAATATGTACTGGTACTTCTCTGACTACTCCACTAATTGCCTTCTGTGCACTATTGAGCAAACTGGTGGAGCTTCCTTGATCGTAAGAATGAGGCAAGTCTAAGTTCAGCACCCAGAAATGGAAGCAAGCAGGCAGGAAATAGCAGGCTTCATGTTACTGGTTCATAGGAAAGACAAATATTCATCATCTTTATTACCTCAACACAGAACAATTGTGGTATTTTATCTCATTTTATCAAATAGTATCTCAAAGCTATTGTAAGTAAATGTTTTCTTCAGATTTGTTTTTGAAGTTGTATTTGTATTACACCACACAGGATAGGTAGTACCAAACATTTTTTTTGTTTCCATTATAAGCTGCTGTTGGGTTATTTTGCTACTAATTTTTATGTATAATTAAGATCAGTTCAAAGGACATGAGATTGCTTAAATTGCATTGCTTGCTATGGCAGTTGGACAAAGTAGGGTGAGAAAGCCTGGATGCAAATTACACAACTTTTCTGTGTAAGCACTAGTTAGGGGTACACTTAAAAGTTTAAATGTTTTTCACTTAAGTAGCAACATAGAATGTTTTACCAGACTTACCACCTAACAAGTATAGAAGCAGGTGCAAACGAGGATACTAAGTTGATACTGCAGCGCAGTACCAGTGACCTGCAATGGCAAATGTAAACTTCTATCCATTCAAAATCTATCTTGGAAACTAACAGTTCAACTGATATCACAGTACTTTCCCATTAGTATTCTTTTAATGTCAAGATCTTACAAAGAAGCCAAACTAAGTGTATTTGACTAGTTTGCTAAAATTCCCCAAACACTCTGAAAACAGAACCAGAATGTCATCTTTTTTTGTAATTGTGCTAGTCACTCTTCCAATGTGCATGCAAATATTCTGTAAGTAAACATGTAAAGATCCAAGGATAAAATTATCAGTAAAGCGCAAAATCTTTTTTACAGTTCATATTTTAGGTGAAATCAAGATGGCAATAATGTGAAATATCAAGTCCTGAGACTTTTTTTTAATTTAAAAAATTCAGAGTCTAAATTGAGCAGTTGGGTTCATACAAAGTTGGACACAGATATGAACAACTTGCATCATGACTCAATAATTCACCACAAGGTTAATCTCAGAGAAAAAACTGCCCACCATATCATCGTGTAACTTAAATTCCCAGATTAAAAATCAGATTAAGAGTAGGGCAGCAGAAATGCATTACTTTTAACACCAAGTTCGTAGAAATGATATCAATAGCAGAACAAACAATTTAAAAACTTTGCTAATGAAGTAAACTGAGATAATCAAATATGTCAACCAACTCATTCAATGTAGTGTAAAGTGATATTGCTTTGAGGCTAACAGATACAGTCCAGCCAAAACTTTACTGTAGACGAAAGCTGCCTTTACTGCTGCTGGCAAGAGGCTTTAAGTTCATTATTCTCAATGGGATTTAACCAAATTGTCCAATGTAAAGGAACAACAGTAACATGCCATTATCCAGCTCATTCTCTTCAGGGGTAATATTTAACAAAAATATTTTAAAATTATATAACAGTCAGCAACACTTTAACTAAATTAATATTCTTACACTGCTTTCATGTTGTTCTCTGGCAAAAGAGGGATTTCCAGGACTTTGGTATTGCCACATATTTTCTCATAGCTGGTGGTTGAGACTGTTTTGCCAGTGATGCGATGGACTTGATAAAAGGCATGTGGCCTTAGGAGTCGCTCGTCCGCTGTTCCAATAAATATGTGCAGGTTTAAAGGTGTGTTCTCCATGTAGCCATGCAGCTGATAAGAGACAAGATAACATGTTCAAGATAAAAACTATACTAAATCCTTACAGGCCTCAACATGAAAATGAAGGTAGGCTAGAAAAGCAGTGAATCATAATTCCTAATATATCAATATTGTTTTTAAAACAACAGACCATTCTCATTTAGAATGTACAGTTTGTATTGAAATACAATCACACATTCCTTCACTTCAGAGTTTTCCTATAGTAACTTGAAAGTACTGATGTGGTGAATTCAACACTTCTTTAAATCCTTCCATTGATTCATTGGCAGGATGAAGGAACCAACATCAGTATCCTCTCTCAGGCACACATCTCTAGCACCAAGGCTCCTATTATAGACAGTGAGTTCTGATGGACAGGCTACCTCATTCAAAAGTCCAACAATGAGAATTCTATATCAAGCACCATCATAACAAGAGATAACCAGATGGTAACATGAGGAAATCTAATCACTCCTGGCCTGCTCTCCATCCCCCTCTGGTGCTCCCCTCCCCCTTTCTCATTATCCCATGATCCTCTTCCTTCTCCAGCTGTGTATCCCTTTTGCCAATCAACTTTCGAGCTCTTTGTTTCGTCCCTCCCCCTCCTGTCTTCACCTATCATTTCGGATCTCCCTCTCCCCCTCCCACTTCCAAATCTCTTACTATCTCTCCTTTCAGTTAGTCCTAACAAAGGGCCTCGGCCCAAAACGTCGACTGTATTTCTTCCTATAGATGTTGCCTGGCCAGCTGCATTTCACCAGCATTTTGTGTGTGTTGCTTGAATAACCAGACGGTCATGGGTTTTATCAAAGCCAGCTTGAAAAAAAAGTTACATATTCACCTACTTCCTGGGAATCATTGGCCTGTGAAGGAACATTTGGGAAGCTGAAGATGTGATGGTTCTGAGTTCCATATCCACAAATCTCTAAACTCAAAATAGGATTTTAAGCCCTAACTGATATAGGTATTTACAGGTATCCTCACTATACAGACAGTATACCGTATCAACCTACTCTTCAAAGACTAGCTTACTTTCCTATTGACTCTCTGCAGTGAGTTCTAGCTGCCAATACCCACTGCTTGAGTGGTGGGTCCACCGCCCCCTACCCCACAAAGGAGGAGTTTAAAAAGTAGTTTAAACACAGTTAATTTGATTTTCAATGATGTACAAACGGTTTGTACATTTAAATTTAAACAGATAGTTCTTAACACACATTTAAAGCTCACAGAGGATTTCTGATTTATAAAAGATTTCAGAATTACAAATTATTTACAAACTATAAAGGAATTTCAAACACAGGTACAATTCGCACAAACAAAAAGAAAATACTAACAAGTTGAGCACAAACAAATCACCCGTCGCAGAAACCAAAGGATGAAGAATGAATTCTAGTTCTTCTTTCCGTCATCCCGTATTTCTGTCATTCTTCTTGCCATTCCCAATAATCCCCAATGCTTCCAAATAACTACTATTTTGATAATAGATAACATAGTTTGCATATAATGTTTTATGGGACAAATTTCCACAGATGGCCTAAAAGCTTCTGTGGACAATGGTACAAGTAACTTTCCTGTAGTTGTCTGCTTTAGTAAAGGCCAATTAACATAGCGCTGTTGTCTTATGTTTAGCTAATGCAGACAAGATATCTCATTGTCACTTCACTTTGCAAACCACATCTCTTAGCAGCCAGACCAAGTGTCCTTTAACTTCAAACAAGTTACAGATTGTAATTTACATTAAGAACGGAAGACTGATTCTTGTTTACAAAAAGCAGTTGAGCAAGGAATATGTGTTAAAAGTTTAACTTTGTCACAAACAACTCTGACCCTTTGGAAATATTACACTGCTGTAGTAGGAAGCTGAGGTTAGTTATAAGCTTCTTGGACCCTAGAAAGTGAATATTAATCACAATGGCAATCTCAAATAATTAAAAATTTTTGGAAACACTCAACAGATCAGGCAATATCTGTAGAAAGTGAAATAACTAATGTTTCAGGCTGAAACCCCTTTGGCAGAACTGGAAAGGAACTTAGTTCTAAAATGTTAACTCTGCTTTTCATTCTACAGGCACTGCCTAGCTTTCTGTGTGTTTCCAGCATTTCTGTCTTATTTTATATTTCCATTTTTCATTTACTAGTAACCTCAAGTCTCACCAAACTACAACAAAGTGAATAATCTTATCAATTACAATATATATCCACTGACTCCTTCTTGTCTGGCCATTGAACCACGGAATTGCTCTAGAACAGAAGATACCATTCAACCTATCATGACTATCCTGACCTGCTATAATCACTTTTGTCAGATCCATTCACTATTCCGTCCCAGCAACCTTCTTAACTTTTTCTTGAGTGTTTACTCAATCGACTTTTAGATTATTAATTGATTCTGTTGCCGTCACTCATACAGGCAGTGAGTTCCAATCACAATCACTCTCCTTACAAAGATCTTCCCCGCATCCCTTGTTGATCATTAAATCTATGTCCCTAAAACCATCTAGTTTTAGAGGGTCTAGTGAGATGGAGGAACTGAGGGAAATACACGTTAG
Source organism: Hypanus sabinus (assembly GCF_030144855.1). NCBI lineage: Eukaryota > Metazoa > Chordata > Chondrichthyes > Myliobatiformes > Dasyatidae > Hypanus > Hypanus sabinus. The sequence continues at coordinate 122,186,033 of NC_082714.1, read as the reverse complement.
TAGGGAAGTGGTGTTAGGTAAATTGAAGGGATTAAAAGCAGATAAATCCCCAGGGCCAGATGGTCTGCATCCCAAAGTGCTTAAGGAAGTAGCCCAAGAAATAGTGGATGCATTAGTGATAATTTTTCAAAACTCCTTAGATTCTGGATTAGTTCCTGAGGATTGAAGGGTGGCTAATGTAACCACACTTTTTAAAAAAGGAGGGAGAAACCAGGGAATTATAGACCGGTTAGTCTGACATCGGTGGTGGGGAAAATGCTAGAGTCGGTTATCAAAGATGTGCTAACAGCACAGTTGGAAAGAGGTGAAATCATCAGACAAAGTCAGCATGGATTTGTGAAAGGAAAATCATGTCTGACGAATCTTATAGAATTTTTTGAAGGTGTAGCTAGTAGAGTGGATAGTGGAGAGCCAGTGGATGTGGTATATTTAGATTTTCAAAAGGCTTTTGACAAGGTCCCACACAGGAGATTAGTGTGCAAACTTAAAGCACACGGTATTGGGGGTATGGTATTGACGTGGATAGAGACTTGCTTGGCAGACAGGAAGCAAAGAGTGGGAGTAAACAGGACCTTTTCAGAATGGCAGGCAGTGACTAGTGGGGTACCGCAAGGCTCAGTGCTGGGACTCCAGTTGTTTACAATATATATTAATGATTTAGACGAGGTAATTAAATGCAGCATCTGCAAGTTTGCGGATGACATGAAGCTGGGCGGTGGTGTTAGCTGTGAGGAGGATGCTAAGAGGATGCAGGGTGACTTGGATAGGTTAGGTGAGTGGGCAAATTTATGGCAGATGCAATTTAATGTGGATAAGTGTGAGGTTGTCCATTTTGGTTGCAAGAACAGGAAAACAGATTACTATCTGAAAGGTGGCCGATTAGGAAAAGGGGAGATGCAATGAGACCTGGGTGTCATTGTACACCAGTCATTGAAGGTGGGCATGCAGGTACAGCAGGCGGTGAAAAAGGCAAATGGTATGTTGGCATTCATAGCAAAAGGAGTTGAGTACAGGAGCAGGGAGGTTCTACTGCAGTTGTACAAGGCCTTGTTGAGACTGTACCTAGAATATTGTGTGCAGTTTTGGTCCCCTAATCTGAGGAAAGACATTCTTGCCATAGAGGAAGTACACAGAAGGTTCACCAGATTGATTCCCGGGATAGCAGGACTTTCATATGAAGAAAGACTGGATCGACTAGGCTTATACTCACTGGAATTTAGAAGATTGAGGGGGGATCTTATTGAAATGTATAAAATTCTGAAGGGATTGGACAGGCTAGATGCAGGAAGATTGTTTCTGATGTTGGGGAAGTCCAGAACGAGGGGTCACAGTTTAAGGATAAAGGGGAAGCCTTTTAGGACCGAGATGAGGAAAAACTTATTCACACAGGGAGTGGTGAATCTGTGGAATTCTCTGCCACAGGAAACAGTTGAGGCTGGTTCCTTGGCTATATTTAAGAGGAAGTTAGATATGGCCCTTGTGGCTAAAGGGATCAGAGGGTATGGAGAGAAAGCAGGTACAGGGTTCTGAGTTGGATGATCAGCCATGATCATACTGAATGGCGGTGCAGGCTCAAAGGGTCGAATGGCCTACTCCTGCACCTATTTTCTATGTTTCTATCATTTGAAGAAACAGCTTCTCTATACTTACCCTTTTCAAACTTGTTAGGATCTGGTACATCTTTAACAAACGTTCTTTTCCACTTTCTTTCTCCTAAAAGAGCTATCTCATCCTAACATTATCCTCAAGAAGGCAACATCCATCACTGGGAATCCTCACTATCCAGGGCATGCTCTCTTCTCATTATTGCCATCAAGGAGGAGATACAGAGCCTGTTTTAGGAATAGCTTCTTTCATCCACCATGAAATTTCTGAACAGTCTATGTAACCGTCAACACTACCTCATTATTTTGCTCTCTTTTTGAACTATTTATTTATTTTTAATATATACCTTACAGTAACAGTATTTTTTAAATGTATTTCAGTGTACAACTGCCACAATATAAGAAATTGTATGACATATGACAGAGATAATAAGCCTGATTCTAATTCTGAACATTATCACTAAGATTTCTTATTCCTGTAATCACTTGATTAAATTTCTTCTGTACTCTCTCAAGGAATTTTGCACCTTTTCTCAATTGTATTATCTTTTTGCAGACTTTTTTTACATGCTAATTGCTTATTTTCTTTCAACCAGCCACTGTACATCAGCAATTTTAGTTATGTTATATTCATTCCCATTAATTTTTTCAGCACATGCTCTTTACTAGTATTATTTTTTAATTCCTTAAATCCATTGGTTCACTATTTATGGTAATGTCTGTTTTCTGCTGTGAATTAAATTCAGTGTTACCTAGTACATGTTTAATCACTCTTGTCTTATACAGTAGAAGAATCTCAGGGTTGTATGTGGTGATACGTATATACTTCGTAAATAAATTTTACTTTGAACTTTTGAACTTTGAAAATTGCTGTCAGAAATACCTCACCACAAGCAGTATGGAAATAAATGAGTATCATTAATCAATAAAATTAATGTTTTCAATGTATGTTTTGATTTCTGCAAATAAGGGCCAATATTTTAATTTGTTATGCCAGCTGCTGGTATAGTGTCATCAGCACCGGACTTTGAGGCAAATGATCCTGAGTTCAAATCAGGCTAGTACCTTGTATGCTTACCAGCCATGCTGGGCTGAGCATCGAGCTAGCAACTGGGTCACAAAAAACAGTCAGAGGCTACAGAAACAGTAAAACTGCCACCCGATGCACCATATGCCGTGAAAAGGAACAACAACAACATTCTGATTTGGTATTGTATGTTAGCTGAGTTTCAGAGAGCCCTCGTAATACATTTTAACACCAGGAGTTTAGGTGCATTCCAGGTGGCTAAATTGGATTGGAAATATCTCTGGTAATCAAATTTTAACTGAACAGACCTGAGCCATTCAGATTGCCTGCTCATTTCTTCTCTCAGTATCATACAGATACAGCAAATTGCAATGCAGAAACAGCCTGTTGAAACCACCCAGATTCTCAAAATGTAATCATTAGCTTGTCCTCCATCTGCCTTCAACAACTTAAAATCTGAAAGGTTTATGGACCTGCTTCAATAACCAATCTCTAATTATTTTTTCTAATCAACTGCTGATTTGTTGAACTACTAGCAGCTTAGCATCTCAGAAGCTGGAATTTATTCCATATTTGTCTTAACTTTAGTTTATTCACTGCACGTACACTGTAGATATTGCTGGAAAGGTTTGATGATTTAGCTAGTTATAGGAAATAGACAATGTTGCACCAGGATTCTTTGCTTCTCTTGAGGAAAAGAAATCTTATTATTGGAGGAACCCAATGGATGGATCAGAGTCTCTTGAAGGAAATGGATATTCGGCATTTTGGGTTGAGATCATTCGCCTGGACCAGATGAAGGGTCTGGACCTGAAATGTCATCTGTCTTTTCCCTCTATAGATATTACTCCACATGGCTGAGTTCCTCCAGCAACTTTTTTGTGCTTCAGATTCCAGTACCTGCCGTTCATGTCTCCACTGTGTTGCCTTGAACTTTTTAGGGATGGTGAACTATTTTTGATACAACCCAGTGGATTTCTAGGCCATTACAGAATACGACTAAATGTTCAGTCATCTTGAAAGGAAAATGAGGTGGGATTCAACCCAGATTAGGAAAAGATGGTTTATTCTCTTCCCTAAAGGACTTCAGCAAAATAACTGGGTAAAGATGAAAGTCTTCCTCACCACTTTTGTAAGTGCCAGCTTTTAGTTTACAGTATTTTTAAGTTAAACTTCAATTCTCAAACAGCCGTTGTGAGGTTAAAACAAAATTTGTTTTACTAACAGAAGCCATTTAAATTAACAACTATGTGAAAGGCAAATTAAATGATCTGAAGTTGAAATATGTTGCAGTTTTTCAAACCAGTACAGATGAGAAGCCAGTCATTTTATGGATTTGATTTGAATTTGGTTACTATATGTTTCAAAGAAATGGAAGCAAGGAGTTACCGAAGTTCAGGGACTGACTTGCTATACAAGGGATTTGTTTGGGGAAGAAGAACTGGGTCAACTGTGAAACACAAAAGGTCCATTTACAAAGAAAAGTATTTAATGTTGCACCTGTTTTCCATTGGAGAGAAAATGAATTAGAGGAACATCATCCAGACTTTAATGACATAAGGAAGTACTGCAGTTTTTTTTTTAATTGAGCCAACAAGAGCTGAGACAGAAGACATGTTTGGAATCAACAAGGCTTAATAAATGCTAATGTACATAGCCTAGAAGTTCAAACTCTGCCCTTGCAACCAGTTACCGAAGAAGGTAACAGGGAGACAATTTCCCAGTAAAGACAGGATAAATACAGGCTGGTAACCTCAAACTCCAAAAAAAAAGACTGAGAACCTGATTCACCTGTACATGAAGGAACTTCTTCCCTCAGATTTTCACTCCTCAATGAAAATCAACATTTCTGGCATCAGCCATCATATTTTTTTCCTCTCTGGGGCCCACAATGGAATCACTGTCAATATACGCAGCTGCAGATACCAATCCAGAAATAGCTTTGCCAATCAAGGCTCATCAGGTGGAATCTCTAGTAGAATCCACATGTACCCCAGGAAGGTCCACAAGCCACTTTATTAGTAGCATGAGAATAAACAGAATTGTCTGTTATAAGAAAAGCACGCCACCGCAAGCTTTCCATACACTTTATTTGCACATTAAGTTAAAATGGGCAGAAGAAAAGAAGATTTGTGCTTTGATCATTTTCTGCACCATCACTCAAAGAATATCTCTGTTTAGTTTCATTCTGAAGTTAAGCCATAGTTAATTTTGTTTATTGGAAAACAGTGAGAAAAATCTGATAGGTAGAGTGTCAAGCATGAAAATAAAATCACCTGAGTTGTGTACAATTGTATGCTATAAGTATAGCCTAAAGATAAATGCTTTGGGAAAATGTATACAGTGGTAAATTAAAGATATCCATATGGCCAATTACATTCACACATCCATTGTCAAAGAACCATCAAATTAATCCCTCTTCATGATCTTTCTGCTTTGCCTCTGTCTTTTCCAGAGATCTACATACTGTATACAAATAGCATTATAAATTTGTCACACATGTTAAAGCTTATAGCTTCACTAATGTGCTTTAATTGCAAAGTTCAACATTAGTTAATTCTATATTTACAGCTACTGACTCCATCTGAATGTGCAAACTTTAATTACACCATTGCACACATTTTCCAAAACCATTTATCTCTAAGTCATTCTTACATTGTTGCAGTATTCCATCAAGTAAATTATTGGCTTTTATCGTCCAAACTTCTAATTAAAACGGTAGCAACATTAGTTGATTCCAGGCAATAACTGCACATTAGTTGAAATTATATATAGTCAGAAATAGTACAGCAGAGGAGGGGGCATTTGGGTCAGCGACTCTGTACTGATTCTTCAAATCATCTCATTCTGGTCCATGGCTCTTTGGCCATACCTGACAATTTGTCGTCCTTCAAGCAATTTTCCAAATCTTCTTTGAAAGCCACTCATTACACATGTGTTAGGAAGATGTTGCCTGTTTTTTGCATCAATCATTTTGTGGAAATTCAGTTATTGGAAATAATTTTGTCTTCACGCACTTCTGTCAGTCATGGTTCTAGCCTTGCTTCTGAATTCTAAGGGTATAGTCTCAAGCCCAACACCAGAGAGCTGAGTACAGAAACTGAAGGGATTAACTTTCAGATGAAATAATAAACCAGAACCCCACTTGATTTCTGCTCACACGAGAGAAAGTTAATTCACTGATAGATCTTTTATTGAAGAAGCATAGGGATTTACTCTTTTTGTTCTGGGTACTATTTGTCCCTAGTAAGCATTATTAAAATACTTTATCTTCTATTTGTGTAAGCTTGCTGTCCACAGATTGCCTGTTAAATTTCCTCAATTACAATGTCAACAATTCATAAACATCTCATTGTCTCTGATTATGATTGGCTTCTTTGTGCTAGGAGCATTCTGCAATTGAAAAACATGCTACGTAAATCCAAGCCACTTCTTTCTGTCAAACCTTCTCTGATGCCCCCTCTCTTCTAAGATTAATATCCCCTTCTTTTCCAGTTTGTTTTAAACTGGAAACATCGTGATAAATCTTTTTTATCACTTCTAGTGCCCACTCAAAGGATTTTAACTCTTTCCTAACATACGTTTTCTAGAGTTGAACATAATACTACAGTTAGCTCAGGGTAGGTGATGCCTTAGTTATGCAAAAATATTATGCAAATAATTTGCAAAAAAAAAGCCACATTTATTTTTATCTACTGCTGTTGTATTCTGTTCCTCCCTAAGGAACCAGACCATGTGAAAAAAGAACAAATGTGCAATACATTCAGACTGAGTTTAAACATTAGGTGTTGCATTTCCCTTGATTAATTACATTGCTGAATATCTTGGCATAATAGATCTTATGTGGAAGTTGAGATAAAAACACCAATGTCCTTTGAATTCTTAAAACTAATATCTGAGTAATGTCAGTACTGTAGTTTGCAATTATTAAAAATAAAATATGATCAGGATTTAATTTTAAGGTCTAACAATCATATACATTCAATAGCCATTTTATCAGGTACTCCTGTACACCTCATTGTTAATGCAAATATCTAATCAGCCAACTATGTGGCAGCAACTCAATGCATAAAAGCATGCAAACGTAGTCAAGAGGTTCAGTTCAAACATCAGGATGGGGAAGAAATGTGATCTTAGTGATTTTGACCATGGACTGGTTTTTGCTGCCAGGTAGAATGGTTTGAGTACCTCAGAAACCGCTGAGCTCCTGGGATTTTCATGCACAACTGTGCCTAGGGTCTACAAAGAATGTTGCAAAAAACAAAAAAAAAACTACCAGTTAGATGCAGTTCTGAGGAAGAAAATGGCTTGTTGATGAGAGGGGTCAGAGGAGAATGGCCAGACTGGTTCAAGCTGACAGGAAGGTGACAGTGACACAAATTACCATGCATTACAACAGTGGTGTGCAGAAGAGGATGTCTGAACACACAACACGTCAAACTTGAAATTGATGGGCTATGGCAGAAGAAGACCACAATGGCATCCACTCCTGTACCTTATAAACTAGCTGCTGAGTGTAACTCTTACTCAGCATTCAAAAACACTCTTTTTTTTTGCTTTTAATCCCCCATTAGCTAAAGAAGTCTGTGGATTAATCTTTCTTCAATGGCTAAATCCTCCTACAAATCGTAGAACATCTTGGAAGTTCATCAAGTCATTAATTTTTTTTTGTAAAGTTCTTCCATTTATATGACACATCTCTTGTAATGACATCCAGGGGTTTTGTTGGAGAGATGAGGCATGAAGGTGGAGCTGGGATATTTCACAGGAGTTTGGGGAGAAACAGGTGCAACAAAAGAAATGACTTCCAAAGAAGTATTACCCAGTAGGATATAATAACGTGGTCACATAAATTCCAAGAGAACTCCTTTATTGATAAAGAATGTTTATGGCTTTTGTCTTTACATGACCCAATGGTATAGCTGTAACATTGCTATTCGACAAACCAAAACAATTTCTCTTGTAAAATGCAACCTTGAATGCTTCATCAGAGCAATGAAGCTGAAATAGTCAAAGTTATGCCAAAGCAAAATGTTCTTTCTAAAGTATAGGTGGACTTGAGCAAAGTGACAGTACTGAGGTGTGACTCATCATCATTGTCAATATTTTCTAGTTAATATTGACAAGGAACTATAAATTAGATAGTACATTTCTAATTTATTTTCATGATACTTTGCTGAAATTGAACTTTGGACAGAGTGAAACAAGTTACCAATTATTTATCTTCTATTCTTAATCTTCAATAACCCCTGTATGGAACTAAATTTCCAACTTCATCACCTCATACCCTTCTGAATTGACCTAAGGATGGACAAATCCAATGGCGGAAGTATCTAAAGACCCCGATTCATAACAGCCAAAACTCAACAATGCCCGCACTTAGATCTCAAAGGATCCTGTCACTTCGATTTTCACAATGGAGGCCCAATCCCCGACATTCCACCCCCAAACTATCATTGCAAACACCTTGATTCTGATTATTGACCTGCTCTTCGGACATCTAACCTGTTCCTATACAGAGACCCAACACTCTCAGGCCTCAATCAGGATTATTATTGCCATTCTCCTTTCCTCTCACCTGAACAGACAGCCTTAATCTTGGACATCAAGTTTTCCCGAATGACAAAGTGCACTGTGACAGGTACTCCTAATGCTTGTAGCATCAGACTAAAATGGTCATCGACACTCTATGCAATAATATAATATGGTGTACCAATACTGACAGGCTATTCCATTCAAGATTCAAGATTGTTTAATGTTGTTTCCTGTTCTCAAGTGTGAAAAAAAACACAAAAGATAAAGCACACAATAATAATAAAGCACAATAAATATAAATACATAAGATAGCTTATACACATAGATTGATTGTATGTCCATAAAGTAACACTAAGTTTATATAGGTGAATTATGGTAAATATCAAAGTAGTGGTGCAGTTAGTGAATGGAGGTTTTGATCAGCCTTTACTGCTTGGGGAATGTGACTGTCTTTGAGTCTGGTGGTCCTGGCGTGAATGTTATGTAGCCTCCTCCCTGATGACAGTGGACAAACAATCCATGAGCAAGGTGGCCCTTTTCTGGCACCTTTCTTTATGTCTGTCCCTGATGGCAGGAAGGCTGATGCCGGTGAAGCATTGGGCAGTTTTGACCACCCATTGTAGAGCCTTCCCATCCGCGGCAGGTGTACCTTGTCAGGATGCTCTCTATTGTGCATCTGTAGAATGACGAGAGTGTGGATGTGCAAAGCCCAGCTCTCTTCAGCCCCTTCAGAAAGCAGAGGCGTTGATGGGCTTCCCTTACTGTGTGTGTGATGTGCACTCCCAAGAGTAAGACCCTGCTTGCAGTTTCCACTGCTGTGCCAGTGATGCAAAGATGGGTGCAAGCTGTGTTTTCATGCTTTATCACAGAATAGCAACTAAGGGAAACGGCACAGAAGCATTAAAGATTAATAGACTAGATTAGATTGTTTTGATGCAATGTGACACTATGATCTGGAATGCAATGCCTATAAGAATGATGACATAGAATCCATAAAGGATATTTGAAAAGTAATTAGATAAAAAGCTATGGGAAGTGAGCAGGTAGGTGGAGATAATTAAACAGCTTTTTTATAAAGCAGGCGCAGTCAATATTGGCTAATCTGACTTCTGTTGAATTGCTTGATCTGACATCAGCAAAGTTCAGATTATCAGCGTTTGTTTACCATCGGGTCTCAATCATCTTCTATTTAAAATAACTGCAGATCCTCGGCAGCCTTTTTTAATTATATTTCTTAAAGGAGTGAGTATTTTATAGTTGGCTATTTAAACAGGCCTGCATGCCGGGGGCTCTGTCACATCCCTCTGCCCTTCATGGCCCATTATTTGTGAGAATCTGGTGTATGTGGTTTCCGTAACATTAACTTGACGTTGGTGATAATATTCACACAGCTTCAAAGAAACTAATCTCCAATGACATGTGTCTATAAATGCCCTATGAACAAATTAGATTTGTGGGAAAATATGAATTCAGCAATAGCTACTTGGCTCCACCTTGGGCACTGAGACAAAAATAACTTGCTCGCTTTTTTGATGAAACCTAAAGGTAATAGTCCCCAGCTTCTCATCTGACTTTTCTGTGAAACAAGTTATTCTTTCAGTGAAGTTTGTTAGTGAAAGGCTATTGTAAAGTGAAAAAAATAAGGCTTTTGCTGCATGAACCGCTCTGAAGATAAGTAAGCCAAACTCAGAATAATGAAAATATGTTTTTTAAATAGCCTTATGTGGATTATGAGGGAGCCAGATTATACTTACAGTAAATCACCTGTATGATACATAAATTTACTCCAGGAATTACTTCCTATATGTACACCTGTGACCCTGCCAGACACCACCAAGTGGAAGGCAGTTGCTTTGCTCAGGAAAGAAAGAAAAAGTTTGGGGATTGACTGTTAGGGGTCTGCCTGCCATACTCCCAAACAATTGGTTCCAGAGCAGCTATAGTGGAATTTTGGGCAGAGGTATGACAGGTATGGAGAGCAAGCTCCAAACAAAAGGGGGAAAAAGACTGATAAAATCTGCATGTCATATAAAAAGTACACTTTTCTTCAGTTTGTTTTGCTGGCAACATCAAATGCTGTAGTTCCCAAATTAGTTATTTTAAATAATTCATTGTCAATTAGTCCAAGCATGAGGAAAGGTGAAATAATTTTATTTTCCCTTCCATGAACTGGAAAATGTGAAAGGAGTCATTTTAACTAGGGTCTACATTGTTCCATCTCAGGTTCCTGCTGTTCATTTGCTGTAATCATAACTCCAGCAGGAAAATATGTGGAAACTTGATCGATGTTAACACTGAACTCAACCATGCCTTCAATGCAATTGAAGCCATTTCTAGGTTTGGTTTTAACACGCAGCATGTCTTCTCACCATAACAAAACCTGCTCTAGCATGTATTAAACTGCTACAGGAATAAAGCAAAGCTCAGATGGGTAAAGAGTAATAAACTGCAGACAATGGAAATCTGAAATAAAAACAGAACATGTTGGAAACACAGATCTGAGGAGAGTTAATATTTCAAATATGCACTGTTGAAAAGCCTCATCCTGAAATGTTGACATGTTTTCATTCTGCACAGATGCCACCTGATCTGCTGAATATCTCTAGATCTCCAGCTTTCTTTGTTTTTATTCAAGGAGTGGTAAGGAGATTTACATTACAGCACAAATAATAAACCTAAACCTGGGGGGAGGGGCTGGGTGGAATTGTTGAGTTAAAACAAAATCAAATTACAAATTACTGTATATTCCAAATGATCAGAGGAATTGAATATTGCTTCATATCATCCCTTCAGCCAGTTAGGCCCCAGACCTTTAACTTTGTTCCTCAAAACTATTCTACTTCATTGTCCCTGCCCAAGACTCCAGCATTAACTAAGCATTTTTGGATTCCTACTCCAATTTCTGGGTCAAATTATGGCTAATTCTGTACCCGGGAAGCACTTTAAGATGTTAAAAACTCGGCAAAAATACAAATACTTTGTAGGATTTTGTTATGAAAACTGTATTTAATTCTTATATGGCTATTTGTTATAATGGTATATTGTTCTGCCAAATTATCAACACAAGCAAAGTGTTGTCATACTTGTCCTTTGCTGAATTTTTTTCCATTGATTGCTCTTAATGCCAGAAAATAGCAAAACAAAAGTCAGAAGGCCATTATTTATTATTTAAGATTTACTGCTTGTCAACTTTCTTTTAATTTTATGTTTCTACATTCACGCACTCTTTCTGCCCTGAATGCTGCTAGTCCTGTTCCTCACCCCTTCATTGACAACTTCCTGTTTCACACGTGACCTTACCACCTCTTCCCCCAACCACGACACTTCACAAATGCAAGTTTGGGCACACACCGCCTTCATTTTACCAGGAAATGTGATATTTCTGTTGCCACCCATTTTCATTGCTCAGAGTGAAGAGTTTTAGAAGTAATTCAATAATAATCCTCCTACACATTGAATATTTGTTTTTTAAAGAAGGCTTTAGGTGGTAATTATGATAATATTGTTTTCAGTCCTTTAGAACCAATTGCTAGTTTGTTGCCAAGATGACACATGCCTTGTGTTTGCAGAAGGCTGTGACTTCAGGCCCGAACCAAAAGTTAGAGGAAGACGTGACAAGATAAAAAAAACCACAGATCACAGTTCAAGAACATAAACCCAGCTCATGTGTAGCCCACAAGCAAAAAAGAAACCAAAGGGCAACTAATTGCTATACAAAACTTGGTATTAGAGCGGTCACGGAAAAAACGAAACATTCTGCTAATGGATGAACATTATCGTTCAGGGGCTCAAATCAATGGTCTGCTATGCAGCAGATTCCTGTCAGGTCCTGTCACAATGCAACAGGCTGTCACTGCTCATGACTCGCTCTGCCAAGTGCTGCTGATGTTCTTCTCTGTGGCCCAGTCGGCAGTGTGTGTGGAAACCCTTTATTATTTGTTTGTCATTTAAATATGTGTGAAGTGCACTTGGAATGAAAGGTCATTTGACCACTGGACTACCCCTGTTGTGTCATATTCACCTCTGCTTTGCAGCTTGAAAGCTGAGCCACCGAAGGACGAAGACATGAGGACCATACAGCGCATTTGTCGGCAGTAGAGGTTGTTAGTGTGGTGAAGGTGGCATATGGGAAACCTGTCTTCACTGGCGGAGGAGAGAGTATAATAACAAGAAGATTTTTGATACAACTTTATAAAATATTATCTAGTGCACAGCTGGAAGATTGTGTACAATGATTGCCACAGTGCAGGAAAGGTGTGATTGTATCAGAGCAGACACAAAGAAGGTTCACCAGGATGTGGCTGGGGAAGGCGTATTTCACTGGACAGTCTGCGTTTGTTTTCCTTGAAGCTGAAGAGGCTGATGGGCTACCAGACAGAGATATACACATTTCTGGGAAGTATAGATGGGTAGATAGTAAGAAACTGTGGCAGAGGCATATAAGACCAAAGAGATAAGTTTAAAATGAGGTGTAAAAAATTTAGAAGGTATTGAAGTAATCTAACCCAGAGAATATTTGCAATCTGGATAACTGCCAAAGAAGGTGTTGGAGGCAGTTCTTCTCAGAACATTTAAGAAGCATGCAAAAAAGCAGTTGTGGTCTGCAGGCCGAGTGCTAGTAAAGGGGATTAATACAAAGAAGTACCTGACAGTTGACATGGACTTAGTGAAACAAAGGCCTGTTCCTCTGCTGTTTGACCCTAGGAAAATTGTGCCTACCACCAAGCAAAATGCAGTAATGCCTACTTTCAAGTAAATTCAAGTCACTCTGGAAATTCTCCTGGGCATTTTCATGTTAGGCGTATCAAATTTAGATCATTGCTAGCAATAGTCAATTCGACCTTCATAGTGTAATCCTGCACTGTGATCCTATTAAGGTAGCCCAACACTGAACTGTTAACATTCAATATCCCTGCCATCCTGACCTACCTATTATGATTCCTCTGGAACAAGGGTTTCCAAACTTTACTATGCCATGGGTGCTGTCTGACATTAAGCAAATTGTCTGTGGGTAACCAGGCAGTTAAACTGTTGACCAGACTAGTCCTGAACCTTGTTTCCCAAGCCACCCATCTTCCTCAGAACCTCCAATCAGTGCGGGCTCTGTGTGGGGAGCCAGAGTCCTAGCCACAACTTAAAAATCAATGTTGAAAACATGTTTATTAATAATTATTCCTAGTTCTCACATCCAGATGTAATAAACATTCTGAGCTTCTCTTCTCCATGGGTGCTGTCTGATCAGCATTTTATTTTTCTGTAGCTTAAAATGTCCCTTCATCTTTCAGCCACAAAAACAAGAGATAATATAAATAGTGGCTTCAATCAAAATTCTAGTTAATCTGAAGTGAACCTGGTCATTTGCCTTTTCAGCCTCCTTCAACAAGACCATCGCTGATCTTACAAGATCATTAATTAATGATCTTCATTAATAGCTCTATTTTCCAAGTTCAAGTTTATTATTGTCAGTGGCATACACACGTGTGGTATAAATGCCATGGAAAAATAGCTTTTTGCACCTGCAGCACTATACATTACAAGACAAAGACAAACATATAAAATTGAATTAATATAAATTATACATTATACATAACTTACATGAATCTGTGAATTTATTGATCTCCATTTTGAATATACTCATCAACTCAATATTCACAACACAGGCAAATAGTATGTCTTAACTGGGAACTCTCTTCCAGGTACCAAATAGAATCATCTTTCATAATTACCTGGACCACAGGATGACCACCATTTGGAGCCTTAACTGCCCCGCGGCTTCCTTCTGTTTCATAGTGAGCTCGGTGGTGAGGTTTAGGCTGTATCTCGATCTGCAATTCATACTGTCCTGATAGACTTGGCAATTGCCACTCCAGAGGTGGTAGAGAAGGAATGCTGTAAAATAGGACATCATTTTTATAATTACTTGCATCAAAAAACAAAAGCATGTTCACATATTTGGAACTTATGGATTAAGTTCGTCTAGGTTCATGATTTGATCTCTTCCTTTCTTTAGACATTACATTATAACCCTTCTGCTATGAGTTATTTTCATGGGCACCTTTTCCTAAATGAAGAACCTTGTCTTCAATTGGTGTATCCTTTTTACCACCAATGAACAACATATATCTTGACCCTGGTAAGTTCAGGTGATACTGGGGTTGATTCACCACAGCAGACAGGAATTTAATATGTTAACTCCCTATCTCAGCTTAAACTATTTTCTATCTGTCAAATCTTTATGCCAGTTAGTCAGTATGAAATATGATATTAAAATAGCAACTTCCATTTATGGATCAACGGTCATGATTTCAGGTCATTGCTAAACATGTTACAATCAGTGATATATGTTGAAAATGTAGCAATTGATACAGAGACACATCAGAACATGTTTTTGTAGAATGCAACTGATTGACAGTTAACCATTTGTTACACAAGAACTTGACTGAATGTGTACAGTATATCAGATACAAGAAATATAATGAAGTAAATAAAAGTTGTTTTCGCATTCTACTAGTAAGGAAAACAAAGTTTAAATTCATTATAATTGTAATGAAATCCTAGCCTCGCCTTTCCTTTAATTTTCACACATGCGCAATATAAAGTCAATCACAGAGAGCTGTGCTAGTATTCATGCTATGCCTCCAATGAAAATAGTATAAATACTGAGGACAATATAAGTTAATACTTCCTGCAGTAAAATCTAACTCACATATAACATGAACAGGTAAACTAAATTGCCAATGAGACTGATAATTTAACAAAGCAGTAAGGAAAATTATACAAACTATTCTCATCATCCAAATCTTCTTTCACTTCTTTATAATCTTCCTATAATCAGATTAAGTAGTTGAATGGGATTTATTATGCTTTTCCAGATGTTAATCACTCTCATAATCAGCTAACTGGTCCATTTTACAAAATATAATTTTATAAATTCTAGTAATTTGCCACTTCTCAACAACGGATATCTTTACAACATTCTCCTGGCTGTATTGTTGACATAGGGTGTAATCCAGAATAGCAGAGTGGAGGCTAGCATCAGTACATTTCTGAATGTTGTCAGGCTGGAATGGGCTAAGAAGTTCAGGAATATCATTATGAGAATCCCTGTGCTTAGAATCAACCAAATCCACAGCATCGTTCTCAGTTCCTAACCACCCACTCCAAAAGCAGGAGCGGTATCAATCATTCATTGTTCCTCTGACACTGGAGGCTCTGGAGTCTCAAAATTAAAGGCAATTTTAGTTGTCAATAGAGCAAAATGGATTCCATTTCTGTTCATTGAAATGTTCTTTAAAAGTGTAGGCTTCTCAGTACCATTAACTGTGGTGTTATCTGTTCAGGCTAACAAAATGGCTTCTCTGTAATGTTACTTCATGCTGTAATGGGTTTCTGTTGCTGGAATGTTTGGGTTATAACTGCAGATAAGGGGGGAACTAACCAATCGAGAATTGTTATGCTATCCTGTGTGTATGAGCTGAGCAGGAATTCACGGTCTTTTTTCGGAAGACGAGCGAGGAGGACAGACACGTGAGGAACAGACAGTGGTTCCAGAGCGACGGATACTGGACCTCAGTGGTTCGGATGGTGGCTGAAGGCTCAGAAGGTCGTTGTGGATGGAGCTGGATGCGTGAGTTCCAAAGTAATAAAATATTATGTGCACAAACTAATAAACTTACTGATTTGGTGCCTTTAGGTTATCTGTTTCTACTAATCCATTACTAAGGAATAACTAAAAAGTTGTAATTATTTATTAGCCTTTGGTGTGTTGCGAGCATGTACTGGGGGAGGCATTGCACCGTATTTACACTGAAGTATTGCACTGTTGGCGGGGCAACGGCAGATCACCCTTGGCGAATGGGGGTAAACTGGGGGCACTGATGCTACAAAAGCTTCATAAGCATTCTAAAATTCTTACATCTATTTGCAACCTAAATCACATCATACTGGTTTTCACACTGCAGTATCCTAAAGTGAACTGTATGCAGTTCATGTTAGATTTTGGTAGGAAAATAATTTGGTGATAAAATGTCTCACTTTTTGTGTACATTGTATCATCATACATTGCATTAAAGCTTTTTTATCCACTGGACTGTTTCCTGTTTTACAATATGTCATTTCTTTTCAAATTCATGAATGCAAGTGCGACACTGTTTGACTCAACTACAAACATCTCTAACAATCCCATCTCTTGATCTGATAAGACAAAGCTACCAATCCTTTTGGCCTGTGAAGCTCTGTAAAAGTGTCATCATCATTGTGATCACAGAACTTTTAAATGACTTTTAAACCTTTGGAAGAGTGATTGGAACCTCTTCCTAATTCTTTCTCCACAGTAGTTTCACATCCAAATAGTTTTGAATGTTATTTTTTAATCTGGTTCCTCCAATTTTTCAGACAATGTGTTTCAGAATGAACAACTACCTGAATAAATATATTTTCTTTGTATTACCTCTTATTTTTTTGACAATTGTCTCCAGATTTCCTTGGATGAAACCATTCCACTACTCGAAACAGTTTTCCTTATTTACTCTTCTAAAACCTTTTAGGAAATCTCCACATAAATGTTTCTGTTATACCAAGAGCACCAATAGTTCTCCAGTATATCAGGAAACTGGAGCCCTTGACATTATTTCAGTAAAATTTAATTTGCAGTAAAATATAATTTAAAATATAATATATATCTGTTAATATTCCTTTAAAAAACCACCCCAGTGCTATCTAAGCAGTGTAAAAACTAACGCAGCCAAGTTACAAGCAGCAAGCTCCTGTAAACACACAAAAAAATTAGATTTTTGGTATTGGTTGAATGCTAAATGTTAGTTAGGGCACTCCAAAATTTGTCCTGCTCTCCCCTGACCAGTATCATTCAATGTTTTACATCAACCCAGGAAAGCAGATAGATTTTGGATTAAAGTTACATCTGCAAGAAGATAATGTAGTATCCTTTTAGTACCTCACTGATTGCAAGATTCAAATAATTGTTCAAATCTTTGATGTGGTATTTGAACCCATGACCTGACATAGAAATGAAAATTCAACGTTAAGCCATAGCTGACTAATATGGATGGAATATTTTGGAAATAAGTTTGAGGTCTCTCTATACTATTCCATCCTTCTTCAAAGAGAATCATTAGATTTTAAATATAGCATTTATAACCAACTAACTTCCAAAATGTCATATAATTTAAATCTTAACAATATTCAAATATTTTTAATATATTTAATTCTGTAAAATTCAATGAAATGTGCAGTATAAATAGCTTTGGAAAACTAAACCATTGAACTTAGCTTTTCACTGTGCCTAAATTATTGCCAAACTTTTAACATTTTACTTTCTGCAATCAGCATAATAAGAAAAAAAGTTAACGTATAATGATAATTGTGGGTTAGTACTCTGCCACCAAAACAAGACACGGATTATTAAGATTAGTGCAATAAACTTCACTTCAATCTTTTCATCATTATAGGCAATAGACAATAGGTGCAGAAGTAGACCATTTGGCTCTTCAAGCCTGCACCGCCACTTTGAGATCATGGCTGATCATCTACTATCAATACCCAGTTCCTACCTTGTCCCCATATCCCTTGGATTCCCCATCCATAAGATACCTATCTAGCTCCTTCTTGAAAGCATCCAGAGAATTGGCCTCCACTGCCTTCCAAGGCAGTGCATTCCAGACCCCCACAACTCTCTGAGAGAAGAAGTTTTTCCTTCTTCTCCCAGAGAACTCTGTCCTAAATGACCTACCCCTTATTCTCAAAACATACCCTCTAATACTGGACTCTCCCAGCATCTGAAACATATTTCCTGCCTCTATCTTGTCCAATCCCTTAATAATCTTATATGTTGCAATCAGATCCCCTCTCAATCTCCTTAATTCCAGCGTGTACAAGCCCAGTCTCTCTAACCTCTCTGCATAAGACAATCCTGACATCCCAGGAATTAACCTTGTGAATCTACGCTGCACTTCCTCTACAGCCAGGATGTCCTTCCTTAAGCCTGGAGACCAAAACTGTACACAATACTCCAGGTGTGGTCTCACCAGGGCCCTGTACAAATGTAAGAGGATTTCCTTGCTCTTGTACTCAATTCCCTTTGTAATAAAGACCAACATTCCATTAGCCTTCTTCGCTGCCTGCTACACTTGCTCATTCACCTTCACTGACTGATGAACAAGGACTCCTAGATCTCTTTGTATTTCTCCCTTACCTAAATCTACACAATTCAGATAATAATCTGCCTTCCTGTTCTTACTCCCAAAGTGGGTAACCTCACACTTATTCACATTAAACGTCATCTGCCAAGTACCTGCCCACTCACCCAGCCTATCCAAGTCACCCTGAATTCTCCTAACATCCTCATCACATGTCACACTGAACTTGATGTCATGACCTGGTTCCCAAGGGATGATGTATTAGAGTGTTCAATTTAATCAATTCTTCAGTGTAAAGCCCTTGAGGAAATCAGCTGGTTACAATGAGCCAAGATGTGCTTTCATTGATATATTACTGGTCAAGATTGTAAAAATAAAAATAATATTGGATTGAGAGAGTCCTTAAATTCATTACTTTAACCACATATGCCAGCATAATTTAAATCCATAATTTGAATACTAATTTCCCCACACATCTCCATTTTTAAATTCAGAGACTTTCTCTTCAATTTGTTGTGTTTTTTGTTTTGCTATCAATGCACTTTCTAATTTCTAATGACTACATTAACTGAATCAGTAAATTGGCTGAAGAGATATTGTGATAAGATTGCAATAATGGATGAAAGAAATCCTTACATAGTTGTTGGGGGGTTAGCTGAAGCCAAAGTGAAATAATCCTTCCTGGTTGATTTTAAATGAAAATGCATCAACACTCACCTGCACGTAGGTTTGGGTTTTGTCCACTGGAAAGGATGAGGAGGCATCAGTAGAAGTGGGTCAACTCCATAAATATCTTTCTTTAAATCTTGACAAGGCCCTGAAAACTCAGCATAGTTCAGTGTGGTAAAACTAACAGGTTTTTCTCCTTTACACATGTCAGCTTTAAGGGAGGATGGCGGAGTCAGATCCATGATACGAGCCTTCATTGGATGCATTTCAACCAACTCATTGTTGGAATCAGTGGTGAGTGTGCTCATTGCATCTGCAAGACTTGCAGAATTTGCAAATTGGTGCAAACCGGGTTCATCTCTTGCAATGACTCTTGGTGAAGCCTGTGGAGAAGGAGTTCTGGAGCGGTCACAGGAATATCTTCTTTTTCCACAAGGTGATGATGACCTTGAAGAAGGCCGGGGCATGGGGGATGGTGATCGGGCATTCTGCCAGTTTTCATTATGAGTTGAAGGAGAGTTGACAGGAGATGTTCTTGGAGAATGGTGAGCACCCTGACCTTGATATTCTTCTGCACCGTTTTTTGGGGAGACACATGGAGATGTTATTGGTGAGGTCTGAGGTGAGATGCCATAATGGGAACTTGACTCATGAGACACAACTGATTGCCAGCTTGTTGATGAAGCACTACTAGCTGGACTGTTTGGGTCCCTATATACAATGTTTTCAGAACCTGGCACAGGTAAAGTAACTCTTGGAACTGCTGTGGGAGAATGATATGATTGCTCACCACAGCTGGTTACATGTGGAGTTACATGAAACAATCCAGGTGATGGTGTGATCTCAATTCTTGGGCTTTCTACACCAGATGATGCATTTGGCTTTGCAACTTCCAAGTAGTACTTGAACTCCCTGTTGTCCACTTGGCCATATTCACTCATGTGTTCTCCAGCCAACACAGTAGACACCATTGAGCTACACGATTGAGATCCATAGTGGGAGACATCCATAGTTGGGAAACCAATCCCAGTAGTAGCAATGCCCTTGTGAGAAGCAGCAACATTTTCTGCCTCTGAAAGAAAGAAATACCAAGTTATTATTACACAAGTTTATGACATTGTAATTGGCTAACAGATGGTGGTAACTGTATTTTACTGCCTTTCAAATAACATCATGTTCTCAAGCCTCAGCTGGTAAAAATAAACTGATAATAAAATCTCTAATTTGCCTCTAGTTCAGATTGAAATTATACATGGGGCTAGAAAGAAATTTAGTAAGGAAACAAGGTACAAGCAAAAATATTTTTTATATCTCCAACAGATAAATCTGACTAAGTTTAATGACACAAGGCTATACTGTCCATTTCTTCATTCAATGTTGCAAATCTTTGCTCTGCCAGAATATCTCTACTGCAAGAAAATCTTTCTTAAAATATATTAAAATTTATGGAATACAATCAACAGAACGAAAACTGATCCAATGCTATCTTTGTGTATTTAACTCTCCCACTGTATGATTTATCTTCAGTTTTCAATGTATCATGTTTGCTGATGTACAGAACAGGTTTTTTTTTACTGAGATCGAATGAAGACAGGTGCATAATAATATTCAATAACACTCCAGAAAATGGCTGAAGAATGTGATATTTCATTCACCATTGTCAATTCAGTAACATACAGATATTTCTCACTGCTCACTTCCTTGTTTATGCCATCCAGATGCAATGTTATTGGCTGCATGCTTCAGAAGTACCTGTTTAAACTGGCCAGCACTTCTTAAAGGGGAAATGAAAAACAAAACAAAAATTGGAAGAACCGAACAGGCAACACCCATAAAGAAAGAAATGGTCATCATTTCATGTTAATCACTTTTCATCAGAACTAGAAAAGTGAGAGAACAAATGTTTATGCAGCTGCAGAAAGGGGAAGGGGTAGAGAGAACAGAGAAAATATCTGAGAAAGGATACAGATCAGAATTTCCCACTCCTTCCTTTCTGCAACTTATAATATAGTTATCTAGTCACTTTCCCAGATCCAATGAATGGTGATTGACCTGAAAGGTTGACTCATGCCATGAATTGTGCCTGACAAATTCAGATCTCTCTACATTTTCTCTTTTTGTTTTGGATTTACAACATCTGAGAAGTTTTTGATCC
Source organism: Hypanus sabinus (assembly GCF_030144855.1). Taxonomy (NCBI): domain Eukaryota; kingdom Metazoa; phylum Chordata; class Chondrichthyes; order Myliobatiformes; family Dasyatidae; genus Hypanus; species Hypanus sabinus. The sequence continues at coordinate 122,164,889 of NC_082714.1, read as the reverse complement.
TTTCATATGGACCAGATGGAGCTGGATCTCGTGAAGCTGAAACTGACCTGGACAATGGAGAGACTGGCATAGCTTAGGACAGAGAAAGTTTGACGGAGTCAGATGGGAAATCTTATGGAGGGGATCTCTTTAACTACAGGTGGCCAAAAAACATGTTAACGTGGCACTGTAAGCACATGATTGTAGAATTCAAAGCCAGAAGTCAGATCTATGGAACTAGATGCATTGTTGCAGTAAGTTCAATGACTGGCCTCACAGATGTGGTCAAGGGCTATGAATGCACTTTCAAATGCTGCATCCTGGCAACCACAACAGTACTCTTGGGGGATCTCAATGCAATATATCCTTATCATTCATCAGCAATTGTTCATAAGCTATATATAAAAGCCATATGTTGCAATGCAGCCTCACCAGCATAGCACTACTGGAAGATCCACAGGAATTAACTGGTGGCCCTTGACTGAAGGAAGGTCAGAACTGCTTCAGTTGCTAAATCAAACCTATTATTCACACAGTTACCCCTAAATAACAGCCTAGTTAGCCTAATCACGATTTCTGGAACCAGGTCTTCTCCCTCACAGTTTATATCAATGATGCACTCCATGAGGAGCACATAATTGGTGTAGCCTATGCCAACGTGTCATCAGGCTAGGATGGAGGCTAGATCTGAAACATACAGGGACCAACCCGTTTTCCTAACACCACAGCTAATATAGATGATAGTTCCACATGCACACGTGTGATAAAGTCAGGAGAAGTTTAGTTCAATAATAGACTGCCATATTTGAAAAAAAAACTACATAATGAAGAAGCAAGATTTTTGCAAGGTTTATCAACTGACTTCAGGGCTCACATTTGCAATTTTCAATGCCTACACATCTAATATCTCACCAATGGAGTCATACAAATTTGGATATACAGATGGACCTACAAAAATAGCTACCACAAACACATTGAATCCATCCTGAACAAGAACTTTGAGGTACTAGAAAAATATCACCAGATTTGGAAGCTCAAACCAAATCTTCAGAAATGAGTAGTGATTTTTGCTTTCATTTTGAAAACTTCAATTAATGGATTTGCCAACAAAATATGACACTTGGATACCCAGATCAGTAGGAAAGTGGGGAAATAGGCTACAAAGGGTTAAATGTATATATTATGTGAATGGGTAAAGATCTCACAGCATTGGAAAATACACAATGGCCAATTTGGTAGGTAAAATTTTTAAAACCCTACTATCCAAATGGCAAGAAATTGCAAGCATCTGAGAGTAAGTATTCTAGCTTCACAAGAGTACAGCACAGAAACAAGTACTTCAGTCCAACTTGCCCACACTGATCAAGTTGTCACCTAATCTAGTCCCCTTTACCAGCAAATCACCCAATATCCTTCTGAAGCTTTCCTATCCATCTACCTGCTAAAATATCTTTTAAGTGTTGTAATTGTATATGCCTCTGTCCCTTTTTCCAGCAACTCATCCCATAGACCCACCACCCTCTGTCTGAAAAGTTATACTTCAAATCCCCTTTAAATCTTTCTCCAACATTTAGCTGTGCTCTAGTTTTAGACTCCTCCACCCTGGGAAAATAACTATGACAATCTACCAATCCTTTCTCAACCTTCTTGGCCAGAAGAAACCCTTGAAAGAACTTTCAGGTCTCAGGAAATCCCTGCATAAAAATGATTATATCTACAGCTCAGTACGTTAACGTGATCAGTAAGTTGTAGACATTTTAATCCAACAATAATTGTCAATGCTCTTTTGAGTAGAGAATTAATTTTTAGCCAAACTTTCTTGAAAAAAGATAGTTAAGCTTACTTGTCATTCTTAAAATTAATCCCTTTCATAAAGTTTTAAAACTCATAAGGCAAACATAATAAATTTCTGTTAAATAACTGGCTTAAACTAAAATGTGATTTAATTTTTCTAAAGATAGGCTCGGTAGATTTAATTTAAATAAAAGTTGTAAATTGATTTTAATTAATTCTACTTACAGCATGAAAATTTATTGACTATGTTGAAAAGTAAAATTACTAAAAACCATAAACCAAAGCAATATGAATAAAAATACAGCCCAAGATACAATTTTATATAAGACTTTGAAAAAAACCATTTTCTAACTAAGCAATATGATCAGGCTCAGATATAACCCTAGCATGTGAAATCTGTGCATGTTTTTTGCTGCACCAATACTGAATTCTGGGTCGAACATGAGATAAGCACACATGGATTTCACCTTCAACTGAAATGACATGATTTCTATCCTTACTCTTGATGCTTGCTAAACAAGAAGAAACTTGCTCACACATGTAAGAAGTTGAAAACTACAGCAAAATGTTCATTGCTTTCCCACGAATGGCAGGACGCTCTTCTTTCACAGAAATCCAGAACTTATCTAGGGCAGGTCAGTAAATCTCATCTCAAGTGTATGACCAGATTCTATCCTATATATGCCCCTCATGACTTAATAAACTAATTAAAGGTCACTCCTCCACCATACACTGTGATAGTCTAGTCCTTCAGAATATCCAATATAACTGAGAAAGATACACACACCAATACTTGCTGGGATCTTACCAACATTCCCTGCCATAGTCTGAAGCCATGCTAGCCCATTTGGATTTGCAAACCTTAGCTTAATATCCTGTGCCCTGATGCGCTTGGAGGGCTGAACAGGTCACAAGAGGAAACAATGTGAAAGGTTAGATAAGTAAGAACTCTGATATTAACCTCCAGCTTAGGTCAAGGTCATCATTAAATCATATCCATGCTAGTTGCTGAAGATGCAGACAGCTGACGTACAAACAGAATCTCACCATTCTATGATTATATGGTCAGGAAGAGGTTATGAATTACTTAACAAGCCAATGTGCAATTAATAAAAGCAATATGATATGATACACCCTGAGATGGAATTTTTTGATTTCAACATCCAAGCAAAAAGTGATCCGTTACTGTTCCACAACCACATGTAAGTAGGGCAAAGGGCTGTGGAATGGGGAACTGGGATTGTGATCACTGGAATTTTATGGATGAATTATGAAAATAGGAAATGACTTTATTACTACTTCCCTTCTTCTTCCTCTAGATGCTTCCTCTCACTCTGCTGTTACAACCACACACCAGTTGGTTACTGTTTTATTGATATCAAAGGGTCAGGATAGCAAGGTGGTGCAGCAGGCAGCAGACTACCATGGAGAATGGCACTGCACCATTGAGGACTGAAGCCCTTCTTTTGTGTGGTCTAGGAAGTGGTCCACTTTATCTTACTGTACAAGATAACATGTCTTTTCTTTTGTGCTTCTTATCCAAATCCATAGGCAGTGGAATATTCTCATCAGCCAACTCTTGCAAACCCATAATCCCCTTTAGTTTGTCATGGTGCTTAAATAGAGCTGGCAAATTGTATTACTGCTGAACAAAATCATCATAAAAACAGTAAAAGTATGGCGCATGATTCAATGCCTATGGTCACAGTTCAGCTGGACCTTGGGGGAACCTTGTCCAGTTGCAGAGTGGGGCAGAGTTCTCAAGTGGTGATGATACTATACGAGTGTTCACAACAGCATCACAGATTATGGGGAACCCTACCATCTTTGTAAAGTCATAAACTCTTTCCTTCAACTAGTGCCCAGCATGAGAAAATGGAATGCAGTCAGCCATCATTAAAGCATGCTACTAGTCTGTTGTGCAAAGTGATCTTGGTTCTCCTAGCTGAAGAAGTTAGCTGTGCTCAGCTAATAAAAAAAAATATTGTTGTTTTCTTCAGATCTGTTTTACCTGGAATGGAATGGACATCAGCCATTTCTATGTTGTATTTCATCACTCTGGAAATTCAACTGGATATTTCAGAACACTAGTTTTGTTTCCAGTCCTGATGAAGGGTCTCAGCTGGAAATGTCAACTGTTTAAACTTTTACATAGATACTGCCTGGGCTACTGAGTTCCTCCAGCATTTTGTGTGTGCTGCTTGGATTTCAAGCATCTGCAGATTTTCTTGTGTTTGTGATTATACTAGTTAACCTAAAATGCTTGACAGAATTTCCTTGTCCGATGGTGTCATTTCCCATTTAACATTCCTTTTGGAGCATTGTGGGTAACTGAGGCTAAGCTACCAATGGAACAACCTTTGCCAGTATTGCATGAACAAGTTTAACTTCATAGGGCAGTGCTTGGATTGAATCTTCTGTCCATACAAAGCTCATTACCTTCTTTCTTTTTTACCTTCCTCTATAATGCACCAAATTCCAACTCTCTCCATCTCATCCACTGGTGTTTGTTGTGACCTTCCCAAGTTTAAGACTCTCAACTTGTAATGTTCCTGAGTCCACAATCATAAAGGCACCCGTGTTTCTCCAATACTTTCCCAAACTTTTCCCGTAGACCCTGATCTCTCTGACTTCTGTGGCCAGGAACCTAATTGCCCATCTCCATGGTCCTCAACCTTTCACATCACACCTATACCCCACCAACCTCAAGGCCTAGATGACCTATTTCATAGCCACTCTGACTACAATCAAATCTGGTCTAAACCCCCTAGGTGTGTGCACAAGAATTTCTGGGAACAACTGTGAAACTGGCCTGAAGAAAGAAGAAAGATTCAAGTTTCAAATCTCTGATGGATTTATTGACATCATTGGCCTCACTGTGCTATTGAAACTATCAGTGGAGAGGATCAGGTCCAAAAAAAGTGCAAAAATTTCAGATGTATATTTATTATCAAAGTATATATATGTCACCATATGCAACCCCAAGTTTCATTTCTTGCGGGCTTACTCAATACATCCAACAACCATAAAGAATCTATGAAAGACCACAACGACTGGGCATACAACCAATATGCAAAAGACAGCAAAATATGCAAATACAAAAAGAAAGGAAAAATCACAATAATAAATAAGCAATACATATCGAGAACATGAGATAATGAGTCCATTGTAACAGATGAACCAATGAACCTTTGAAAGAGAGTTCATAGATTGTGGGAACCTTTACCAATGTCCATTCAAGGGCATTGATGTTTCCATAGCAGGCTGTGATGCTTCTAAAGTCAAATAGCCCGTCAGTGCTCAATACCAGGATCACACATTAAGAATCATTCCTCGAGGAGCATTTTAGTCAGCACTCAAGGTAAATACCTCAGCAAGTATGTTCGGTGATGTTAAATATTGGGGGGAAGGAGCAAAGCGTCTTTGCTAATTACAAAATGGGACCACCGATTCTCTCTGTTAGGGAGATATCATAAGACCAAACGAGAATAAGTTTGCTTGCTTAGAGATTATAATCACTTTCATCAGCCTTATGGCTAATATTTTGGTCATGATAATTAGTGTTAGCTCTTTTGTTGAATAGCTATCAAACTTGCTTACAAATAGGAACAATGTGTTACAGTAAAATTAGTACAGTAATATCCAAAAAGGAATTCTGGTTTTAATAGACAATGTAGACAGAAGCTATTTTTAATTGGAAATCCATTCTTTAAAGTAAACGCAGGATCTCAGCTATCAATCTTCTATTATGTCATGCATTGCATTTTATTTAGACTTAATTTCTAACAAATGTTTTACAGTCCCATCACCTTTTGCTTTGTGATGTATGCTTAAACTCTCTTACTACAAATGTGGCACATTAACAGATCTGTTCCCAAAAGTGAAAACCAATGTTGCTAACCACAAGGCAACCAATGTCTTCTAGCTGTGTAATGTATATGTAACCATCAGTGAGGAACTGAACTAAAGACAGCAAATCTTGAAAGGGCTAAAACTTCACTATGAGTCTGCCATAGTACATCATGAGAAACTGCCCCATATCTTCTTTCAAACACCATTTTACTAATGCTGGCAATCAGCATAGATGATATAAAGGAACTAGTAGATTAAATCAAAACATGTGATTACTTGCACCATTGCAGCTCAACATCAGTAAGACAAAGGAGATGTTGACGGACTTTAGGAAGACTAAGCCTGCACTGCTCCCTGTTACTGTTGATGGTGGTGTATTGTGGATGTGCTGAGGACCTACAAGTACTTGCACCTGGATGACAGACTTGAGCAGAGCACCAACACAAAGGTTGTGTACAAAAAGGGCCAGAGACACCTCTACATTCTGAGGAGACTCAGCTCCTTTGGAGTATGCAGACCTCTCCTTCACATATTCTACCAGTCTTTTGTTGCCAGTACAATCTTCTACGCGGAGGTGTGCTGGGACAATGGCATCAACACGGGTGATGTCAACAGGCTCAATAAAGTTATTAGTAAGTCTGGCTCTGTTACAGGAGTTAAACTGGACACACTGGGAAGCTATGGTAGAACAAAGGATCCTACAGAGCATCCTGGCAATTCTGGACCCTCTGCATGCCACCTTGACTGAACAGAGGTGCACTTTTAGTAAAAGACTAAGACAACTGTGCTACTCCAAAGAGTGCTGAATTAAGTCATTCTTACCATCAGCCACTGGCTCTACAATGAGTCACCCTATAGCTAGGGAAGTGATGAACCCCTCCTGTTAGACTGTTTGAGGTAACTTCTTTTATTCTTTCTTACTTCTCTTCGAATAATTGTATTTTTGTATATCTACTCTGACATTGTAATTTCCTCTGGGATCAATAAAGTATCTATCTACCTACTATTCAATGTCTTTAGATCATTAGGATACATTCTAAAACTGACATATAGTGTTAAATATATATTTTTTAAATATATTTAACATCTGGTCTCATTGTTGCTTTCTATAAGAACAAGTACGCATTGAATAAATGTTTGCTAAGATGACAAATTATTTTACAGAATCTTCTCAAATAGGCAGTTACATGAGAATTTTACTTTCTTTGCTGCTCTATCTTTATATCAGACATTGAAGCAACAAAATATAATTCTTTAAATATATTTTTTTTTCTACAATGCAAGATAAATAAAGCTTACAAACCTTTTGTGGCGAAGTCCTCATCGTGGCTATTGTCGAAAAGTACCGAAAAATCAAACTCCTCAGGGTCGACCTGTTGGCCTGGGTTGTTATAAATGAAGCTCATTTGTCACCACCTGCTCGACGCAAGTTATGGCACACTGATTTCACAAAGCTAAAGTATTTACACTTTTCTCCCACGGTAAAGAACGAGGTGCCTTTTTAGAACGTCAGATTTTATTGCTAATGTACGGCCAAACTGTCAATGAAGGAATAACTGCTTCTAACCCCAAAGCAATAAAAGCCACTACGCATGTGGCAAATTTCAGCTGTGTGTCTTTCCTCAGGTTGCTCAATGACAGAACTATCAAATTGTTAAGTTCAATAATAGCTGCTTCCTGTTACAGTTATAATGTTCAGGAAATGGGTGTGTTCTCTGAACTCAACTCAGTCAGTGTTAGCAGAACACGCCTCCTAATGACAGGCACTCGCATTAAAAATAAACAATACCAAAGTAAGTTTCTACATGTGTGTTTGGAAGTTGTATTGCGTGGATGATTTTCAGTCTTGATTAAGGGACATATAATATACGGGCGTAATAATCTGCTTGTCACTGAAATGGCATACGTGAAACTGTAAAATATCACTTGCTTTTCAGAACCTGCTGCAGACCATCAGCTTTGTCTAAATATACCAAGTGTAGTTCCTTTTATGGTTTTTTTCTGTCTGCTGCACATATATGCTGAAGGCAATTTGATTAAAGCAACATATACAGTTATAGTCAGTTGAAAAATACAGAGATTTTTATCTTAAGAACTGCACTTTAGTTCAATATCTTTTAACCGATGAAATAGTTCTCAGAAACTAGAATAGTTTTCTACCTGAAAAAAATGTTCATTACAGCCCGAGGGAACAAACATTTCCGCTGAACTGAAAAGCACTCTTGCTGAAAAACTCACTTGCACCCAACAGACACCCCTAGCATCTAACTTTTGCTGCTTCATGCTCTTTTCTAAGGCCTGCTTTGGCTGATTGTCAGGCACAGACTGATTTGGTTTACTCTGGGACTGTGGTGTTACACCAAGCATCAGAGCACAGCACTTTAAGAAGGGGGTTGGGCGAGTTTCAATTCTGAGTTGATTAGGAGGGAGACATGGGCCAGCAGAATCAGTCTGGGGTAAGAAAGAAAAGATAAGAGATTGAACCAATATAGGATATGTGGCAGTTTGGGACCTGAGACTCAGTGATTGTAGGGCTAGGGTTTACTGTGGATGCTAGCAAGAAAATTAATCTCAGGGTACTATATAGTGGCATATATGTACTTTGATAATAAAGTTACTTTGAACTTTGAAAGGACAATGCATTATGGGGAGGGATGGGCAAAAAGGATTAATTTCCTTGAAAACTATCTTAGTCTAGCACTGCAGTATTAAGACCAATTGTGCCAGGAGCTCCCAATGATGGACACCTCCAGGATAATACATTTCAACAGATTCATTTTAGAAGGTCCAATTTGAAGGCAGAATATAGCATTAAATGGTATTAGATGGCACCATATACGATGCTCCTTTAGTTGACATCCCCTGGCTAGATTGTGGAACCATCTTTTTCACTTCTTTGATGTCTTTTACACTTGTTTCTTTTCTTGGATGTGATTCTGGAACTGTTGGGGTGTGTGTTTTGCTGTCTGGAGATCATTTAGGTGCTTCAACAGCAGTGTCTGCGAGGCTTCCAAGAGGCAGAGACAGTGTGTGTGAATCTCGCGGTGGACCTGATGCAGGATCTTCGGCTCCATTTCGCCAGTTAAAGGTTCCATTGTTCACTGACTAAAGCGACGAGGCTGATTGAAGCATTGAAGCGAGTGCAGAGGGTGATAACTGGCTGCCTGTCTTTTGATCACTCTTCTACGCTACCAGAGAGGGGAGAACCTGTTACTGCAAAGAGTGCTTCTTAGGTGGATGTGAACTTGGAGTATAATATCTTTTATTCAGTCTTATAGCTTTTATATTCTGTATTTTTTTCACCCGAACATCTCGGTTTTTTTTGTGTGGGGAGGAGGGATTTGGGGGTTGAAGTGCCCGTTCCATTTTTGTTCATGTTTTTTTGCACGGAGGTGGGATTTGGGGGTTGATTATGGTGTTGCCTTTCGTTCTTTCCTGTTTTCATGGCTACCCAGAGAACTGAAGAATTTCAGAATTGTATACTTTGATTATAAAATGTGCCTTTGAACCTTTAATAGCAGAATTCTTGGCCTTGCGGTGGAACAGAGGGATCTTGGGGTCCACGTTCATCACTCTCTCAAAGTTGCTACACAGGTTCATAGAGTTGTTAAGAAGTTGTATGGTGTGTTGGCCTTCCTTAGTTGGGGGATGGAGTTCAAGAGCCACGCGGTAATGCTGCAGCTCGGTAAAACCCTGGTTCCACTACACTTGGAACATTGTGCTCACTTCTGGCCGCCTCATTATAGGAAAGCTTTAAAGAGGGTGCAGGGGAAATTCACTAGGATGCTGCCTGGATTAGAGGGCATGTCTTATGAAAATAGGTTGGGCAAGCTAGGGTTTTTCTCGTTGGAGCAAAGGAGGATGAGAGGTGACCTGATAGAGGAGATCAGGGTGAAAACAGGGATAGATAGATGGATAGTCAAAGACTTTCTATCAGGGTAAAAATGGCCAACGCAAAGGGTCATAATTTTAAGGTGACTGGAGGAAAATAGGGAGGATATCAGAACACAAGCAAGAGAAAATCTGCAGTTGCTGGGAAGATTTAAACTGCCGAAGGGTTTTGGCCCAAAGCATCAACTGTACTTTTTTCCATAGATGCTGCCTGGCCTGTTGAGTTCCTCTAGCATTTTGTGTGTGTTGGAGAATATCAGAGGTAATTTTTTTACTCAGAGAGTGGTGGGTGTGTGGAAATCTCTACCAGGGTTGTGGTAGAGGCTGATACATTATGTTTATTGAAGAAATTCTTCATAGGTGCATGGACCATAGAAAAATGGAGGGTTTTATTGGAGGGAAGTGTTAGATTGATCTTACAGTAGGTTAAAAGGTCAGCACAACATCAGGGGCTGAATGGACTGTAATGTTCTATTTTCTATGTTCTAAGCTGCAATGCAAAGCTCCAAAAACAATGTTATATAGAAACTGGCGTTATTCTGTGATAAAAGGGGGCCTTGCATCAGGAGGAGCTCAGTGAAATTTCTGAAGTGCCTCCATATGACCTGAAAGCACTTGTTTTCCTTCAGGAAAAAAATATTTTTATATGCATAACACTGAAAATAAATAGCCAGTGAAGGTTTCTGTAAAGTAATTTATATTAAAAATATCTTTTAGATTAGATTCATTGAATCACAATATAAAAGTTAAAGAATATTTAAGCTCATGTTCTTCTGGGGTTAAGGAACCTCCAAGCTGGCCAAGATGAGGTCGGAGCTAATATCTAATACTACATAATGCAATTATCTACTACATGTGCTCAAAGAAAGAGCCCCACCAATACAAACGTACAACTTCAATGTCACATCATTTTAGCTTACTGAGTGCATGGCATCATCCTGAGGCATGGTGGCGCTGCATTTAGTGCAGTTGTCTTACTGCGCCATAGATACTGTTTTGATCCTGACCTTGGCTGTTATCTATGAAGTAGTTGCGTGGGTTTCTCTCATTCTTATTTTCTCCCATGTACTAAAGATGAGCTGATTGGTGAGTGGCAGGAAAATTGAGTGAGACACACATAATGGAACAGAAGAGGAAAACAGTGTGTAGATGGATGTTTGATGCTGAGCATAGATGTGGTTTGTTAAAATACTTGCTTCTGTGCTATATCTATCTGCAAGTCCATCTTGGTAACGCAGATATAATGCCCACTTGGCAGCTGATTCTGAAGATGATTGATTATCAAGTTGCTTGTCAGTGAGATTAAAGAGACAACATGCTATTCTGATGGCTGGCATTTAAAGTAACATCACATTTTTCAAAAAATCAACGGAAGAGTCAGATTGTCTAATTAGGAAAGGTTGGGCAGAATAGGCTCTTATCCACTAGAATTTAGAAGATTGAAACATGTAAGGTCCTGAGGGATCTTGACAGAATGCATGTGGAGAGGAAATGGCCTTTTGTAAGAGAACATAGATCTAGGGTGTCACTGTTTTATAAAAAGTGGTCTCCCATTTAAAATGAGGCTCAATTTTCAGTTTCCATGAGTCTCAGTGAGCCCCAGGCCTCAAAACTGAAAGCAGGTGTTTTGAGTATGTTTTAAGGCAGTCATATTTAAAGATTTGTTAAGCAAGGTATTGAAAGATGCCATGGTTGGATGTGAATCTGAATTCATGTCTATCTGTACCTGCAACTGGCTGAAAAATTGTAGAAAATTCTATGTTGAGATCCTTTAGCAATATGTAAAATTACACTCATGCTCTCAATGTTTTCCTTGTTTCTGGCGACATTTTCTTGTTTCTGACCTTTCAATCAAATCAAGAGACACTGCAATACTATAACAATATCTTGTCTGGAAACTTCCTGACAACTTTACTTCTTATTATACAACCCTACAGAATTGGACAATTTATAAGAGTAAACCCAGAGAAAAGGCAATTTTTGTTCATGGGAAATTTGTGCTGCTTGCAAGAGGATTCAGAGGAAAATGGGGACAATGATGTCAGCTTCTGCAGAAGGGAAAAAAAAACAGAAAGTGAAGGCAAAGGTGATTTTCTTTCTTCTGCAAGATTAGATCATCACTCCTTCCCTTGTTCTCTACAAGACATCAGATTCCTGGAATTTCCCTCACTAGTCCCCAGCCATCTAGAGATCTGCCATTAAGCATCAATCTGTTCATCCCGTACCCTCGGATGAAGTGGGTGTGTGGATCCCAGATGCACTGCTTCACAAGACCTGCAATTTAAGTGTTAAACTAATAGCTGCCTGTTCTATCATTTTCTGACTTGTTCAATTATCGGTAACTAGACACAAAACCAAACTTTCAAATTGGTGCTTTTCTGTCCAATTTCTGTCCAGTATCAGTATACCCAAAGAGCTGCTATCAACTATAGGAGGAAAAAACTAGAGGTCCATGAGTGACTCCTCATTAGAGGATATGAGGTGAAAGAAGTTCAGTAACTATAAATTCCTTGGTGTTATCAAATCAGAGAATCCATCCTGGGACCAGCATATAACTTCATTACCTCTATTCTGAACTGATTTCATAACCTATGGTCTAACTTTCAAGAACTCTACAAGTGATAAATTCAATATTTATTTATTTGCACTGCTTGTCTTCAATTTGCTACTCATTGGTTTGTGTGTACTTTTTCATTGACTCTAATGTATTTCTTTGTTCTGATGTGAATGTCTGCAAGAAAATGATTCTTAAGGTAGTACATGATGACATACTGTATACATACTTTGACAATAAATTTACTTTGAACTATGAATCTTCTGTCCAAGATAGCATCTCTCCTGTAATACCATAGGCTCTTAACTTATTTAGCAGCCTCACATGAGGCACCTTGTCAAAGCCCTTCTGAAAATCAAAGTAACATCCTCTTACCTTCCTTTGTTATTTCCTTAAATAATTCCAACAAATTTGTCAGACAAGATTTCCCTTTGGATCCATGCTTAATTTGACCTATTTTACCATGTGCCTCCAAATGCCCCCCAAAGTTTCATCCTTAATAATGGACTCTAACATCTTGTCCAACCACTGAAGTCAGGCTAACCGATCTATGATTTCCTAACTTTTGCCTCACTCCCTGCTTAAAAAGAGTGGTGGAACATTTGCAATTTTCCAGTTCTCCTGAAGCATTCCTGAATCTAGTGTCAGGGGAAAACCTAGTTAGAAACAGGGTCTAGAATAGACACTATGAACTGTGCTGCTATTAAGAGAGAGAGAGGGAGGCGTCCAGCGCAATGAGAGAGAGAGAGACAGAAGCTGCTCGAAAGATTGATGTTATGGTTTCTCTGCCAGCTTGTTTACCATTTCCCCGAGGTCACTTGCCTGCTGGTAGAGTTCCTGCAGAGAGAGCAGGGCAGAGCAGGTTGATGGACAGCTGGTGTCCAACATGGAGAGATAAAAGCCAGGTCCGCTGTTACACAGACAGACATACCACGAGACATAGGGTTCGGACACTGAATGAGCTTGTTGTACCCACAAAAGGCGGGGATTTTGGAGGATCGATTCGGGGAAATCGATCAGAGGCTCACAGTGTGAAAAGGTGCGACCGGTGGGGAATTATTTGTGTGTCCACCCTCGCCTCTGTGATAATTCCACCACTGAAGAACGGTCGTATGTATCATGGTCATAGTCGGTGACCACAGCAGGACTTTGGGAGACAACGGGAAGATCGACGGCATCAGCTCACCTCTCACCTCTCTCTCTCCAACGTTACTCAACTAACTACCTCGAACTGAACTGAACTCTCTTCATCACATCGTAAGACTGTACCCATTTACCCCTAGGATTGAAAGAGCCTAGTTTTGCTCCTATTTCCAATACACACGCACAAACATATATATGTTCATTATATTTGCATTTATATTACTGTATTGCTTAGTTACTAATAAACACTATTAGTCTATGGCAATACCAGACTCCAAAGTGTTTTCCATTTCTGCTGGTTCTTTAACCCGGTCACGGGGTACGTGACACTAGTGATTCTTGAAAGATCACTACTAATGCCTCTATAATCAGCTAATTTTGGTCTGTGCTACAAAATGTTTATCTGTATACATCAAGAGGTATTATATTCTTATGCCAGATATTTTAATGTTAAGTGTATCGTAAGTAAAATTCGTTATTCATAAAAAAGATAATTCAGACTGCCAGATTACATATAAATAAGCAAGATTTGTCCTACTGCTTCAGAATTTTAATTGAAACCCTTCATACAATTTACACCCACAAAGCAAAAAGAGTTTCAAAATCTTCGTTGATTATGGTAACATTCATGGTTTGAATTAACAACATTTAATTCAGTACTAGATATTGCAATTACATAGTTTAAAGTTTCTTTTTCTCGATTTATTATTGCTCCTATTATTGGTATTTGGATGTCCACAACATATATATTGCTCATTTAAGACAATAACCTATAATTATTATCAGATCAATTTCAATGTCAACAGCAATAATCATTTAACAGTTTAGCCTAGTTAGTTATCATCTAGGTGCTAAAGGGATACTAATTGTTATTTTATTATGACAGCTATTGCCTAAAATCAGAAAGTAATATTGCCTCTGAACTGGAACGTGAAGCACTGTGCTTTTGGACACCATGTGATTCAATTTCAATGAAAAATCGTTCACGAAGGAAAAAGGTGGAAATAATCTAAGTTTCACAAGACTGTGATTTTCCTTCCTGTGATAATTCAGTTGCTTGGTAATTGATAGAGCCTCGTACTTTTTTCCCCCTACAATGCAGTTGTAGATATTATGGAAAGCTTTACTGGAAAATATGAAATTGCAGTCTAGGTCGGGTTTATTGACACCCACCAATCCACTCTGGACACAGATACATAGAGGAACCCAGATGGGATGCATCCAATGGCATGCATGCTTGATTGCTACTTCCAAGATTTTCCATTCACAAAGTTGATGGCTGACTGTCCTTCATAGAGCTTCAAAATTGAGGGGCACCTTTTAGGACAGAGGTATGGAGGAATATTTTTTAGCCAGAGAGTAGTAAATCTGTGAAATACTCTGACACAGACTGTGGTGGAGGCCAAGTCCATGCATATATTTAAGGTGGAAGGTGATCGTTTCCTGATCATTGGGGCATCAGAGGATATGGCGAAAAAGCAGCTGTTGAGTGGGATCTGGATTAGCCATGCTGGAATGATGGAGCAGACTTGATGGGCTGAATGGCCTAATTCTGTTCCTATATCTAATGGACGTGTTCAATGAGGAAATAAACAGGGTTACTTTGGAGCTGCAGTTGTTTTGTTAATTCATATTTGTCTGACAATTGACTAAAAAACTCTATAATCCTTCTATTTAGATCCAAAATGAAGAAAAGCTTTATCCAATACTTAAAGAAGAATTCCTTGAGCAGATGGCAGGACAGGGTGTCCAGCACAGAGATATATACCTTAGATTTATTAAACATACTTACTAATCAAGAATTCCTCACATGGGCTATCATACACACATTCCTTAATTGGCAATATGCTCACCTGCTGTAGTCCTAGTCCCACCCAACTCAGCTCTACCCAAATGCTCTTTTGCCATTGCCCTACCTATGTGTGGGCATGAACCAGGATCAGACTTCCCACTTGACACCCAAACTCATGCCTCCTTTTGACACCTCTTCCAAGCTCCCAGAAGACCATTGCACAATTTTCAACTCCATGGTGTGTATCTTTCTACTAATTCTCAACAGCCAGCCTCAGCCCCGATTCACCTACTATCACATTCCTGTGTTGACTTTTCATCTTTTAAACCAATAATTACAAAAGGCTAACTTCAGCAAGAATACCTCATGCCTACAACCAATTAAAATGTTTTTTTTCTTTGGAAGATTACTCAGTAGGATATTAAACTGACATTACAAACTCAGAGATCTGCAGCAGGTTTGCACTGCTAATCTTATACAAGGTACACGACTATAGAACTTACTGTAAAATTTCCAGATCGGGGAATTCCTAGGTTTTGATGTTGGGAATATCTGATATAATTAGATTAATCAGATTAATTGTTAAAATGTCAGTGGCTATAGAAAAATGGGTTATAATTTCATCCTTACATTCACTTCTTTCTATCTTAACGGAACTGAAAAGTAGAAACATAGAGATCAACTATTATATATTTCATACATATAACCAAGAGCAAATTTCTACCTCTTTATGCTTTAGCATGATGATATCACCAAAACCATTTCTTTGCTGTATTTACATATATGATCCCATAATCTGATAAAATAATGAAACAAACATGAGATTGGGGGCTAATAATGAACATCGATTTCTCAAACTTGCCCCCTCCTCACCACTCCCCCATTCTCGTTTCCCTCTCCCACCTTATCTATTTACCTGCCCATCACCTCACTCTAATGCTCTTCCCTTTCTTCCATGGACTTCTACCCTATCTCCCTTCTCCAGCCATTTATCTCTTTCTCAGCTCTTTACTTCACTCCTCCCCCTCCCAGTTTCACCTATCACCTACCACCTCGTACTTCTTACTCCCCTCCCCCACACTCTGACTTCTCATCTCTTTTTCCAGTCCTGATGAAGGGTCTCAGCCCAAAATGTCAACTGTGCTCTTTTCCATAGATGCTGCCCGCCCTGCTGAGTTCCTCCAGCACTTTGTTTGTGTTGCTAATACCGAAACAGGTAGGTTATACAGAAGTAACTGTTATTTGTGAGGAAACTACCTAACCATTGGAGTTTGATGATTTATAATCCCAGATTTGGAGTACATACTAGAATATCATATGTTCTTGGGAAAATCAGGTTGGTGTCGGATCGCAAGAGAGGGAACTTGTTGAATGCCTACAAGCTGGCTTTTTAGAGCAGCTTGTGCTTGAGCTATCTTAGATTGGGTGTTGCGCAGTAACACAGATCATATTAGGGAGCTTAATGTAAGGGAACCCTAAGGAGGCAGTGATCATAATACGACTGAATTCATACTGTAGTTTGAAGGGAAAAGCATAAGTTACTGTAGCAGTATCACAATGGAACAAAGGGAATTACAGAAGCATGAGAGGGGAGCTTGCCCAGGTGGATTGCAGGTGGATACTGGCTAGTATGACAGCAGAGCAGAGATGGCCAAAGTTTCTGGGAATAGTTCTCAAAGCTATGTCCCACAGAAGAAGTTGTTCTCAAATGGCAGAGGTAGGCAACCGTGGCTGACAAGGGAAGTTAAGGACTGCATAAAAGCCAAGGAAAGGGCATTTAAGATAGCAAAAGTAAGTTGGCAGTTGAATTATGGGACACTTTTAAAATCCAACAAAAGGCAACTAAAAAAGCAATAAGAAGAGAAAAGTTGAAATATGAGGACAGACTAGCCAATAATACTAGCAGGATACCAAACGCTTTCTTGGTTATATAGAGAGTAAAACAGAGGTGAGAGTTGACATTATGGAAAATGATGCTGGTAAGGTAGTAAAGGCAGATGAACTGAATGGGTACTTTGCAACAGTCTTCAACGTGGAAGAAGCTAGCTGTATGGAGGAGGTCCATGAGAATCAGGGAGCAGGAGTGAGTGCCATTGCTATTACGAAGGAAAATGTGTGAGGCAAACTCAAAGGTCTTAAGGTGGATATGCCACGTGGACCAGATGGACTATATCCCAGAGCCCTGAGGGAGGTTGTTGAAGAGATAATGGATATATTAGTCATGATCTTTCAAGAACCACTTGTTTCTAGCATGTTCCTGCAGGACTGGAAGATTGCAAATGTCACTCCACTTTTTAAGAAGGGAGGAAAGCAAAAGAAAGGGAACTATAGACCAGTTAGCCTAACCTCAGTTGTTGGAAAAGTGATAGAGTCTATTATTAGGGATGAAGTTTTGGGGTACTTGGAGACCAATGATAAAATAAGTCAAAGTCAGCATGGTTTCAGTAAAGGGAAATCTTGCCTGACATAATCTCTTAGAACTCTTTGAGGAAATAACAAGCAGGGTGGACAAAGGAGAGGCCGTGGATGTCATTTACTTGGATTTTCAGAAGACATTTGATAAGGTGCCACATTTGATGCTGCCTAACAAGATAAAATCCTACAGCGTTATAGGGAAGATACTGGCATAGATAGAGGAAGGGCTTACAGGCAGGAAGCTGCAAGCGAGTATAAATGGGGCCTTCTCTGGTTGGCTGCTAGTGACTGCTGGTGTACCTCAGAGATCTGTATTGGGACTGCTATATTTTGACATTGTTTGTCAGTGATTTGGATAATGGAATTTATTGCTTTGTGGCAAAGTTTACGGATGAGAGGAAGATAAGTGGAGGGCTAGATTGTGCTGAGGAAGCAATGTGATTGCAGCAGGACTTAGACAAATTGGAAGAATGGGCAATAAAGTGGCAGTGTTTGGAAATGTATGATAATGCATTTTTGTAAAAGGAACAATAATGCAGACTGTTATCTAAATGGGGAGAAGGTTCAAACATCAGAGTTGCAGAGGGACTTAGGACTCCCTGTGCAAGACATCCATAAGGTTAATCTATAGGTTGAGTCTGTGGTAAAGAAGGGAAATGCAATTTTTAGCATTTATTTAAGGGGAATAGAATAAAAAAGCAAGGAGAAAATGCTGAGCCTTTATAAGACACTGGACAGGCCGCACTTGGTGTATTGTCAACTGTTTTGGGCCCCATATGTCAGAAAGGATGTGTTGTCATTGGAGAGAGCCCGGAGGAGCTTCATGAGGATGATTCCAGGAGTGAATGGATTAACATAGGAGGAGTGTTTAACAGCTTTGGAACTATACTTACTGGAATTTAGAAGAAGGCAGGTGGGATCTTATTGAAATCTACTTAATGTTGAAAGGACTAGATAGGGTAGATGTGGAGAGGATATTTCCTATGGTGGGGTTATCCAGAACCAGAGAGCACAGCCTCAAAACTGAGGGGCAACCTTCTCGAACAGAGGTAAGGAGGAATTTGTGTAGCCAAAGCATAGTAAATCTGTGGAATGCTCTGCCACAGACTGTGGTGGAAGCCAAGTCTGTGCGGATATTTAAAGCAGAAGTTGATCATTTCCTGATCGATCAGGGCATCAGGGAATATGGCGAGAAGGTATGCTCAGCCATGATGGAATGGTGGAGCAGACGTGATGTGCTGAATGGCCTAATTCTGCTCGATGTCTTATGGCCATATAGTCTACAGCATGAAAATAGGTCCTTCAGCCCATCTAGTCCATGCAGGTCATCTACCTAGTCCAATCTACCTGTACTGAGACCACAGACCTCCATTCCTGTCTCATCCATGTTCAATCCGAACTTCTCAAAAATGTTTCAACTGAATTGCAATTTAAATTGAACATGTGGGTTGGTAGATTAGTTGGCCTGGGTAAATTGCCCCGGTATCTCGGTGAATTATATAGTCTGGTGGTGGGGGGGAGCAGGGGTTGTTGTGAATGAAAGAGAGTTTTTTTTTTAAACAGGTTTAGTGTTTGAATGGACAGCATAGACTTAGAACTTTAGATTCACAGAGCATCGAATCAGACAATTTGGCCCAATAGGTTCATGAAGACCAGGATTCCCATCCAGGCTAGTCCCATTTACTTGAGTTTGGCCCACATCTCTCTAACCTCCTATCCATGCATCTGTCCAAGTACCTTCTAAATGCTGCTACTGTCCTGCCCCTCACATAAGTTTCAGAGTGATATCCTGGAGTTACATTTGCTCCCTGTTATGTTAGCAGACTGGTCAGAGAGCAAGAAATTATAATTGTGATAGTGATATCAGTTTCTGCTCACGAAGTCACCGAAAGCCAGAAGGGTCAGCATACAAGAAGGAATACACTTTGGAGTCTCGCACTGAATGAAGTTTTGGCATACATGGATTTCCATACATTTCCCTAATACTTACTTTGGACTTTAGAAAAGATTTATTTTATTTAAACTGCATATATTGGGCCATTTTCTGTTTCCTTTGGAATAGTTTATTGTGTCTTTTTATTTATTCCCTCTTTTTTTTGGCCTGGTGGTGGAGCTGGAATTCTGGATACTTGCATCCTGCTGTCAAACCTCACTGAAATTAGTGTCTAGGAGGCAACAGGGAGTTTGGCAAGTGTCAAAGAGAGGCATTTGCTTCGGTGTCAGGTGGGAGGTCTGATCCTGGTTCAGGCTGAAGATGAACTTTGGGTGGTGGTTGAGTTGGGTGGAATTAGGACTGTGAGAAGGGTGTGAGGTGGAGTTTGCAAATTAGGGGAAGAATGGAGTGAAGATCTCTTGTGCTGTAAGTATGGTTCATTCACAAGTACTATCGGAATGGCTTCAACTATTAAAGTTTAAGAGTAACTTGAGGCAGGCAATACACACTGCTTTGCCTGTTTAAAACTCATTGAGGTATGCTACAGTTTCTAGAGCAGCCAATCAGTAAGTAAGCTCATATAATCTTATGACATAGGTGCAGAATTAAGCCATTTGGTCCATTGAATCTGCTCCACCATTGCATCATGTAAACACCACACAAACCTAATCGCTGTGATACTAAGCACTTGCAGGGTTCTACTGTTGTTATGGTTTTTACTTAATTCTCTTCACCTCTTTATACAATCTCCCCTCTAACTTTCAGTCAAGATGAAGAGTCCCAGCCCAAAATGTTGTTAGTCTATTTCCCTCCACAGATGCTGCCTGCCCCACTGAACTTCTCCACATCTTGGATTTGCTCTGGATTCCAGAATTTGTCTTGTGTCTGGGCCTACCATCAGTCTCATCTGATTTATGCTAATCTTTACATTGAAGTAAAAGGGAGATCACAATTTCAACTGATGTACATGTGCCAAGAAGGAGTTAAATCTGTTGAAGTTAACCTTTGCATTAATTATCTAGTGATTCTTGCTGACTAAATAAGAATCTCATACCTAAGCGGGCTTTCCCAATATTTTTTCTCTCCTGGAGCCAAGGGGCCACACAAAGGCAAAACATTCTGTGGTTCATTGTTCCAAAAATCTCCACCCATTTCTGTAATTTTAGCATCTATCCAACTGTATGACACATCTGCCCACACAAATCTGGGTGGTTGCTTAGAATAAGGCTGCAAGCATTACAACCATCATCATTATTGCTTTAACAAAACTAGCCTCGAGTCATCACTAAATGGAACAAGAATCCGGTGTCATCAGGTGACAGAAAGTTGAGAGATAATGCACCAAACAAAGAGGCAAATTACTGCCCCTCTTGTGCTGGCTTCCCATCTTCAATTAATCCTAACTTAATCATGCAAAATAATGCACTCACACTCCACTGTTCGAGCACTTACATCACATACAGTCCTCTCACGTGTCCTGGCAACACAAATAAACTAAAAAGAACTGGAATCATGTAGAGTACATATTGAATAGTTTCTGCAGACTTACTGGTGAAAAGTTTCTGTAAATTTGTTTGTACTTTAAAAGAAGCGTATATAGTTTACATAAGGCCTAGATAGAGTGAACGTGTACTGAAGAGGAAGTTTTCTATAGAGACTGAGACTCGGACCAGAGGACACAACCTCAGAATACAAGGACATCCCTTTAGAACAGAGATCAGGTGGAGTTTCTTTAGCCAGAGGGTGGTGAATATGTCGATCTGATTGTCACAGACAGCTATGGAGACCAAGACATTGAGTATATTTCAGGAGGAGATTGATAGGTTCTTGATTAGCAAGGGTGTTAAAAGTTATGGGGCGAAGGCAGAAGAATGAGGTTAAGAGTTCAAAGTTCAAAGTAAATTTATAATCAAAGTACATATGTGTTACCACATACCATCATGAGATTCATTTTCTTGTTGGCATTCACAGTAAATATAAACAATGTAAAATCCAAATGAGAGTAATAGGTAAGCAACCAATGTGCAAAAGATGAGACACAACACACACAAAATGCTAGAGGAACTCAGCAGGCAAGGCAGCATCTATGGAAAAGAGTATAGTCGGCATTTGGGAATAAAACCTTTCATCGGGACTGGAGAAAAATAAGATGAAATGTCAGAGTTAGAAGATGGGGGTATGGGAGAAGAAATACAAGGTGGTCGGTGAAACCGAGGGGGGGAAGGTGAAGTAACGAGCTGGGAAGTTGATAGGTAAAGGAGATACAAGGCTGGAAAAGGAGGAATCTGATAGGTGAGGACAGAAGGACAGAAGGTCATGGAAGAAAGGGAAGGGGAGAAGCACCAGAGGGAGGTGATGGCCAGGTAAGGAGATAAGGTGAGAGAGGGAAAGGGGAGGGGGCAATACCCGAAGTCTGAGAAATCGATGTTCGTGCCATCAGGTTGGAGTTGTTCCTCCACTGCGACAGGAGAGGAGGCCATGGACTGACGTGTCCAAATGGGAATGGGAAATGGAACTGAAACGGGTGGCCACTGGGAGATCCCACTTATCCTGGCAGGTGCTGGGCGAAGCAGTCTCCCAATCTATGTCGGGTCTCATCCAGGCCACACCGGGAGTACTGGATACAGGAGATGACCCCAACAGACTCCCAGGTGAGGTGTTGCCTCACCTGGAAGGACTGTTCGGAGCCCTGAATGGATGTGAGGGAGGCGCTGTAAGAACAGGTGTACCATTTGTTCAGCTTGCAAGTGCCAGGTGGGAGAAGATGACAAACTGTGGAAATACCAAAATAATAAGAATAAGAATAATATATAAGCAATAAATATTGAGAACATGAACTTAAGAGTCCTTAAAAGTGAGTCCATAGTTCAGAGCTGTGTGAGTGAAGTTTTCTCCTCCGGTTCTACAGCCTGATGGTTGGGGTAATAACTGTTCCTGAACCTGCTGGTGTGGGACCTGAGGTTCCTGTACCTCCTTCCTGATGGCAGGAAGAGAACATGACCTCCATGAGGGGGTATAATAAATCAACCATGATGGAATGGCATAGCAGACTCGATGGGCTGAATGGCCTGATTCTGCTCCTGTGTCTTATGGACTTGTGATTTTAACAAGTTTTCCTATTTGTGAATGAGACTCGTATCAATCTGTAGAATAATTACTGGGTTTTACTTGCAAGAGAAATTGTTGATAGGTTTTTCATTTTATAGGGCTTTTCAAATGTGTCACTCAGTTTGAAAATCACATTGCTGCTGTTGTTAGTCAAGGACTGTACGGCAACAGAATTCAAAGGGTTACTGAACATTTGTCTAGAAGGCGGCGGTTAGTGGGGAGGCATATTTTCAAGGATTTACAAAAAACGGTGCCCAGTTAGACGCGCAGCCAGAGTAAGAGAGGATCAGGGAGTGTGAATGAGTCAGAGGATCCGAGGGAGGGGGACTGACAGACGGGGTGAGAATGACACGGGGAACCTAAAGGCGGAATGTGAGAGATTGCGGAATCAGAGGAGGGCTGGGGACGGAGCGTGTAGGCGAGGGAGGGAGAGAGAGAAACTGAGGAACAGTCAGTGCGGGAGAAGCCTCGGATTGGACAAGGTCGAAGTTATGACAGCCACCACCCACCACGTTGCCGGCAGCCACGCTGAAAAAAAAGTTGGAGCAGTGAAAGTGAGCAACAGATTGAGTCCCAGTGGTTTCACTGTGAGAGACACCACACATTTTTTGTCCAAGCCCATATATCAAAATAAATTAATTGGTAAGTAAGCAAATATCTATAGAAAAAAATAACAATTCCTGTGCGTGGAAACATAACAACTCGACCAAGCAGTGTGCAGAAAGCGCAGATGTCCGGAGACGGCGACGCTTTTTGGTGCGGGCATCTCTTATTTTTTTCTTTCCGATGGTGTCATGCACAGACTATTTATTTACCTAGTTTCACGAAAGCCGCTAGTTCTATATATTCTACGCGGTCCCATCCGAAAGGAGCCGAGGCGTCTGCAGTGAGTAGCCTCACGTCAGCACTGCCTAGGAAGGCTCCGCATCTGGAACTTCTTACAGATGTTTCCAAAATGTGCAGTTGCATAATTAAACCGACAGTTACAAAAACTTCCGTTACATTTCATATATACTGTATATAGCAGGCTAATAAATAGTTTGCATTTTAAAACTTATCTTAATTTTGAGTGCACAGAAAATGGTATATTCGAAACTCATTCATCGTCTTATTGAAAATAATATTTCCATTCAATGCAAGATGATATCACGTTATAACAACATTCGCATTAATGTCATTGGCTGATTTCTATATTTAAAATACTTTGACGATTTTAATTAATTTTAGAGTTTCAAAAAATACAGAATACAGTTTATTCCAGACAAGGGCCCATACCTTGATCCATAGATCTCATGATGTGATAGGGCACCACTCTGCATGCAGCTTCTCTGAACATTTGCAGGCAGATCTGTTAGCATCAGTGTCTCAAGCTGAGCTTTGAGTTGCGGATAAGAGTTTCTGTTGTGTATGCAGGGCAGGAGCAATCCAACAGTGCAGTCGAGTCCCGAGCTTTCCATGCAATGCACTGACTTTCTTCTGTCCTAGATCTTACTCACTACAGAGGGAAAACGCCACTTCCTTCCCAAGGATCAGAGTGTTTATAGTTTCGCTCCAGTAAAATAACGGGATTCCCTCTGTGTTTCCTCCTGTTTAGTCCGTTGCCTTGACCACCCTGGCACCCGTCCCGAGACTGAACTAAGGGGTTTCCTGCAAACTCGTAACTCCGGAATCCATTACGTCGCCACTGATAAATGCCAAAGAATTTTTTGCGGGTTTCTTATTCAGAAATACAAGTACTTCATTGTCAAATATATTTCTCATCTGAAGAACAAAGAAATTAGAAGGCATTTTAAAAAGGCCAGTCATATACAATTTAATAGACCGTCTCTTCCTATTGGAATTTGGAAGATATCGCCTTGCCTTTTACACAAATCTTTTATTTGCGCATATATTCATATACCTCTCCCCTTTCTAACACACGTTTTTATATTATTTTACCCTGCTCTGAATAAATTCTGATGTCATCTTTTTAAACTTTGCAGATTTTAGACATTTTGAACAACATGTTGAACCCCAGGAGATAGTTTGAGGAAAGAGATAAAATAATCATACATCACAAGTCTTTCATTTAGGAGAGAATAGATGGGCCTGAATTTTGTTTCAACATCTAATGGAGCATTAGATGTAGAAAGGAGATGTCAGGGATGAGGTTTTTTTTACACAGAGAGTGGTGAGTGCGCGGAATGGTCTGCCAGTGGTGGAGGCGGATACCACTGGGTCTTTTAAGGGTCTCTGGGATAGGTACATGGAGCTCAGAAAAACAGAAGTCTACAGGTAACCCTAGGTAATTTCTAAGGTAAGGACATGTTCAGCACAGCTTTGTGGGCTGAAGGGCCTGTATTGCGTTGAAGACTTTCTATGTTTCTATTACTAGAGACATTATGATCCAAGCATATTTCAATCCAATACACTGATTTAAAGGAAAATGCAGAATGTATAATTTGGACTAAAAGCCCAAGACTAAAGGGAGTGAATATTTGCTTGAACTCTGTTTCAAGAGCGAAATTTGGTGTGGGGATTGAACTAAAGATCAACAAGAAGAGATTGGGAATAAGCAGGACGATTTAAGATTGGGAAGATTTAAGAGGCAGCTGCCGCAGGTCCTGGCACTGTTACCCTTGCTATTATCAAGCTATATTGATAATACAGATGAGGGATCCAAGTAAAACATTCAATTTTACTTTATTGGCAGTGCGAGGAGGGTGTAGAGAAGCTTTTAGAGTACAGATAATCTAAACAAATGTGCAAGGACATGAAGTTGGAAGCTAATTGCATTTGCTGTTGGAAAGAGAGACTGTGGGCGTTGTTTACTTGGATTTTTAGAAGGCCTTTGACAAGGTGCAGCAGTGAAGCTACTGAAACAAGATAAGACCCTATGGTATTACAGGAAAGACACCAGCATGGCAGATGATTGGCTGACTGGCAGAAGGCAAAGAATGGGAATAAAGAAGGCCTTTCCTGATTGGTTGCCAGAGGATAGCCTCACAGGGGTCAGTTTTGGGACCCTTTCTTTTCACATTAAATGTCAATAATTTGGATGACGGAATTGATGGCTTTGTGGCCAAGATATAAAGGCAGGGGGAGGGTCAGGTAGCGTTGAGGAAGCAGGATGTCCACAGGAGCAGTGAAGCAGGAGGTTGTTGGTCCAAGAGCTCTGAAAAAAAAGGAAAATTATATTTGGGTTTAATCCATCGTTAGCTATTATTCTGATAAAATGGTGGCACGTTTGGTCACAACAGCCTCTCAGAGGCAAACAAAGGTGTTCTTTGCTTTGTTAAATGCATTTTTTATGATCACAAGATTATACTGGAGTCCAGTGGCTTCAGGTTAGCAGGTCTACTGCATCAGTGAGCTGCTCATTGATCAAAGGAGCCGACCGATGAGGTGGCCAGCAGATCAGAGAAGGAGCTGGCATACTCGAAGGCATCAGAGTTGGTGTATGACGGCAGCGTGCAGTGAAACGGTGAGTGGCTGTCTTCATTAGTTCACTTGCAATCACAACGCCCTGTTGGATATCAATGAAGTAAGATGGCACAGGCCTGGTTCCATTTTTTTTTGATGATGAGACAGGCATAGCCTCAGTTGTAGCGAGGACTGGGCCCCATGCCTCAGGTTTGCCTGCTGCTGCAGTCCGGGTGAGGAGATGGCGTAGTGTGATATCCATGCACAGCTGGGGACAGGTGCCTCCCATTGGTGCTGACATCCAGTATTCGATCAGTGGAATGACAGGCTGGATTACCGGAAACTGTACCATCAATTTGTGGGGCATGTCGTTCAGGGTCATGGAGTATTTATGTGTTTTCCTGCATGACTATGTAAGTGTATTCTTTTGCTCACTATTTTGAATGTGCTGCACTTTGGCCGCAAAGAGGAATGCTGTCTCATTCATCTGTATCCATGTATGGTTGAAAGGTCATTAAATTTGTTTTGATTTGATTGTGATTATTCAATGTTATCAAAAAAGTTAAATTATTAGTTATTCTCATGTTTGTGTTTTGTGAATTAGTAGTTGTATTTGTTTAATAATGTTTCCATTTAATAATGTGCATTGGCTATATAGTACTTCAGATTGCGCAAGATGTTGTGTACTCCAAGTTCAGCTTTTGAAAGTCTGTCTTGCAAAAATTGAAATAAAGTTTGGCACATGTGCTGAATTTTGGTGATTTAAAATATTATTTAAGGAGTTGTGGAAATACTGATAAGTCATTCGGTTTGCAAAATCACTTAAAACATTACCTGCCAGTCCTCACAGGCAGGCACCGCCTAGTCTTCACCCAGCCAATAGGAGTCCACCCTTCATGTCCAACTCATCACCAGCAGCCTTTTTAAACCCAGCTCTACTCCGCAGTACTTTTCACCCATTGAACCAGCCAGCCCCAAAAGTTGCTCCAAGCCTTCAGTTACCTTGTTGCCTGTGAGTTTAGTATCTGTTCTCCCTTGTTTTATGGCCTCTCATGCCTTATTATTTTGCAGTTGATTATTAAATCTTTGCTTACTATTAATTCATCTCTGCTGCTTTTGTTCTGTGTCAAACCACCAATTGACCCAGCAGAGTACACTCACTTAAGAAAGTTGTCCATCAACATAAACACACAATCTAAAAGCAGCAGCAAGCAACCGACCATCTGCTCGCCACTCTCGTCCAACTCTCCATCTCAATACAAGAACTCCAGAACAGTCAACCCCTTCCCTCTGAGCCCTGGATACTAGTGCTCAAGTGCATTGATGGATCCCCAACCCAATCCTCCCAATGCTTCTTACACTCTGAGCTCCTGACAACCCTGTATTCTACTGACCGAGCCAAGATTGCCTTCATCATCTCTCTCGTGAATGGGTGAGCTCTGACCTGGACTGCCACTAACTAGGACAATAAAACCACCATTTGCAATAAATATGAGGAATTCACCACTGAGATGTGCTGGGTTTTTGACCATCTGGGAAGTGGAAGGAGTGCAGCAGATCAGTTACTTTACTTGATTCAAGGCTCATGCTCAATGCCGCATAACACCGTGAAATTCAGAAGCCTCTTGGTGGAGTGCAGCTGGAGCAAGAAGCGCTGCTGGTCTGTTACCATCACGGTCTCAGAGCATTTGAAAGATGACCACCAACCTATGAGGCCTCATCACTCTGGCTCGTCACGAAGCATCTCATGAAACAACACACCGGATCATCAGGCACAACCCCAGTTCCATTTCCAGACCACTTCAGGTGGCAGAACTTTCATCATCAATACCTTCCAAACCCATACAGTTAGGATGAGCTCCCTTAACCACTCCCTCCCCACTCCCCAAGTTACTAGTATGACGTCACTGATCACCCATCCATCTAATGCCCATTGCATCCAAAAAAACAGCGCCACCAGGCTGAAACAAGAGGCCTTCAATCTCCCTGGACTTCTGTTCCAGCACCTGAGCCTGACTCACTCTCTCTGTCCTACACCATGTCCTAACAACTGTGCGCACACAGAAGACACTGGAGGATTCTAGATTCCAACTTTCTGGACCAGACTTTGTATGTTCCCTACTGAACCTATATTTCACTCCTTTCACATCACGGCCATTGACAGATGTCCTTGGGGTCTGGGTAAGCGCACAGAGCATCGGAGAGCACCACTGGTGCTTTCAATTCCCTTGATTTACTCACTCAACAATCCTCTCACTTTGGGTACCCCTGATCATGATGCTCACCTCACCTGATCATCCAATTCACTGCTGAGTTGGGGACCCAACTGCCAGCCCAGCTACCTGCAACCTCAGCTGACTTTAGCCTGTAACTCCATGGAGATGGAGCAAACACTTGACCTTACAAAACTCCAACAACAGCTTAGCCATCACCTCCAGTAAAAGGGAGGCTGCTACCCTGCCATCTCACAGACCACACGACTACATGAACAACCTCCTTCTGAGTGGTAGCCCTCCCTGAGGACACCTGTTCTCTCTCTCTCGCTCTCTCTCTCTCTCTCTCCCCACGAGAGACACAAAAACCCATGAGTGACTGCATCACTGAATTTGTACAGCATGGATTCATTTGACCATGGTGCAGGCTTCTTTTTTTGTCAAAAAGAAATATGGGGATCTTTGTCCTTGTATCAACTACATGGATTCAACAAAATCACCATTAAGAACCACTACCATCTCACCTTGGTGCAATCAAAACACTCTGTGAGGCCCAGCTCTTCACCATTCTGGATCTATGGAGTGCATACAGTCTCAGAATCAAAATCAGAATCAGACTTTAATCGCCAAGTACCTGTGCACATACAAGGAATTTACTTCCAGCAGATGTTGTCTTTCTGCTCATAACAATAATAATGATAAATATAAATGAAAATATAGATTATACATACAGGTAGTGCAATCCAAGTAATAGTAATCACCAGGAGAATGAGTGGAAGACAGTGTTCATAACACCCAATGACCACTACGAACACTTAAGGATGTTCTTTGGACTTTCCAACAATCTAGACATTTTTCAGCCTCCAAGACAGACTACAATAGGTATGTATTCACATCCTTGACGACATCCTCATCTTCTCCAGTGACTCCTAAGAACACATCTGGTACATCTGTTCAGTCCTTCAATATCTCCTCAAAAATGAGTTATCTGCAAGTTAAAGAAATTCCAGGTCCATACCCCGGTCATTTCCTTCCTGGGTTATGTCCTTTCACCCTAAGGTATAACCATGGACCCAGAAAAAGTGTGCACTATCATTGAATGATGACATCCGAGCTCCCTCAAGTAGCTACAGTACTTCTTAGGCTTCTCCAACTTCTATCTCCATTTCATCAGGAACTACAACCAAATCGCCACTCTTCTCACCTCCTTCACAAAGTCAACTACCTCACAGCTAACCTGGACTGTTCAAGAGACACTTTCATCTGGAACTCCCTGGGCTGTCAGGTGCTAACAATGGGTGGGGGCAGGGGGAGTACTGGCCATGGGGGAAGATTCTGTCAAGCCTGCACAGGCAAGCACTTCCCAGGCTCCAGCCAGCTAACAGGCATCACCTGCCACTCATTTCCATCTCATCACCTGCAGCCAATTTAAACCCAGCTTTCATTCAGTCCATGTTCACCCAGCCTCAACCAGCTTCTCCTAGCCTTCAGTTACCTTGTAACCTGTGAAGTTCTCTCTTACTATGTGGCCCCTCATGGCTTGTTATTTTGCAGTTGATTATTAAAGTTATTGCTCACTGCTAAATCATTTCCGCTGCTTAGCTTTTGGGTCAAGCCCCCTCTACATTTTCTGACAATGATTAATTATGTTATGTTCTCAATAATATTTATGAAGAACAGCAATTACTGCAATGCTTTCTGCCATTGAATATTTGTTTAACAGACCAATTGCCAAGGTTGGGCTTGTTTATTTATAATTAAAAACAGTTTAGCCACATATTTCCATAACTTCTGTTTAGGATGAAATACTATAATTTTGGTTAATATTGAACTGTCCAATTGAAATTGTGATGGCAAGTTTACATTTTGAATGTATCAAATGGTCATAACATTGTAGTTTGGTGTTTTTTTTTATATTGTTTGAGATTTAAGTTAATAGCCTGTGAGTACACTCTATAGTGAAGCTATGTGTCATTTTTTATCATACTTTGACTGATTATTAACTCCCCAGTGGTGCTGTAGCCTTGAAACCTTCAGCTGTCAGATTCCGAAACTCAGACTCTTATCTAACTTTAAGGTGCTTCATGAGAACTATGGACAAAATACACATGGAGATCTGTGCAATTTTTTATGCAGAATGTGATTGTGATCTGTAACTCACTTCCAATAATGATAGTAGAAACAGAGTCAAAGCGAAACACAGTTGGTATTTGAGTGAAAATAATTTGCAGGGCTTGGAAGAAACAGGAGAGTGGAACCAAACTGGTTTACCCGACCAACACACAATAGGTGAAATGACTTCCACCCACACCACAGTGATGCTATGTGCCCAACCTCAATCTCCCAATATGAGCTCGTTTTATCTGTCTTCCAGAAAATCATTAAGTGATGTTTAACTACCTTAAAGATATAAAATAGATACAAGCTATAATGGTTCGCCATTTGGTCAAAAGTTCACAGGAAGAGGAAATATTGTAAATCTCTACTGGAAAAAAATATTTTAAGACAACATTTGCTTCAGCTGTGATAGCGTCCATGGTAACTACTTTGCCTGCTGACAGCTCGTCTAGCCCATAGTTTACAAGGGCTCCCTCTAGAGACCACAGGATGAAATCTGGATTCCTATCAGTGCACCTGTACTTCCAATAGATTGTTCCAAGCATGATATTGTTTTTGCCAATACTAATACAAGAAGTTTTCTCCAGTGATAGTATTGTTTCCCTATCAGTGTCTGATAATGTCTTTTGGGAGTTTGGGCACAAAGAGCTCTGTGGAACCATATGAATATTTACCGGGGATTTCTGACAGGAAAGTTTGAAAGTCGTTGGTCGAGTTTCACTCGTGAAGAATTGCCACATGGTTAGCTGAGAACTATTGCCAATGCTTGTGGAATATTGCACTAACATGAGTCACTCACTTCAGAAGAGGAGGAAGAAAGTTGGAACTGAAAAAGAAAGTGTGGGGGGATTTTTATTGCTTGTTTTATGATCCAAGTTTACAGATTATGAGCTATTTTATGCTAAAGTTTTCCCTTCCCTACCATGGATCAGGCTATCCTGTCACATTTATAATTCTTGGTACACCGTATGAGGAGCCAAAACTAATCTAATGAACATCTGGTTAATGATTAGTTGTAAAGCCCTGATATAAATAAATCTTGATCTAGCTCAGATGTTAACGACCCATTTCTGAAATAGCCATTTGTTTTTAAATAAGTTTTTTCTTAATTTTGACATAAAACTGGATAAGTTAGCAGTGTCCATGGAGTAAAATAACACAGGGGTCCCAGAACCTGGGAGTTTGTAATATCCACAAATATGTGTCCGTCAATATATTTCTGAATGTTTATGTACTTAACAATGCATAAACACTTCAATGTGTTGCAGCTTAACACTTAAATGCAATATTAGCACTGATTCCCCTTGACTGGCTTTCAGTCTTCTGGAAAGTGGGGCAGGAGGAATCTCCAATGTGCATATTTGTAGACAGACCCCTAAATCGTAAGGTTTTTGAAGTAATTTGAATAGCATGAAAGTATAGATGTATGTAAGCAAAAGACTTAATGTGTAGTTATTTTCATGAGAAAGATCATTGTGGTTTAAGTGTTTTCATTGGAAAACTTGAGTGAATTGTAGCAGATATTTATTTAACAACATAAAATTGAAATATGCTATTAATCCCAACTTGTTTTGTTCCCTCCAAACACACTTTTCTTGTTACCAGTGGAATCATTTGTAAAACTGGAATGGGGAAAGCCTGTAGATCGCAGTATGAGCTTTGAATGCTGAAAACCACTATGTATGTGCCAAGTGGTTGAGACTGGAAATATGTTAAACTGATGTTTGTAACCACGTGGAGATTCCCAAAACAATAACAGTTGTTTTGCTTTCTCTCTATGCACATCGCCTTGTTCTCAAGGAGAATGATTAAAAGAATCCTTGAGGGAAACAACACTTGCCATAAATAACATCCACCTACATAGCAGTAGCCCACTAATGCTGGAAACAGAATGTGCAGACATTGGAGAGATCCACAACAAACAGATGATGTTCTCCAAATTTAGATCTTATACCAACGTTTGTTTTAAATTGCTTTACAAATTAACTGGTGTGATTGATGGCCAGTCAAATTTGATCTGCCCTTGGAAGCCACAAGTCTCCTCATTACACCAGGGGGTGGAGTGTGGGTGTTCATTGTCAGTGACCATTTTTATCCTCCCATTCTGCCAGAATATTACTCTTGAACTGAGAATGGTGCTTCTGTTGTTATGTAACCATTGCATGATTATTTTCGCTGATATTCAGCAAAAATCTTTAAATAATCCTGGCGTTTAAATAACATCTTTCAAGTTGGCAGTCCAACAGAGCTTTCCAAAGCCTAGAAGAATACTAAAACTCATCCAGCAAGTGAACCTAGTGGTCAAAGGAGGGTGTTAAGGAGAGAGTGTTAGAGAAGTTGAGAAATTTCAGGAGGAAATGGGCAGCCAATTTGTGAGTTGGCTGAAGGGAGAAGGGAAGGACAAAATGCTGCAGTCAACAGGCCAAAAAGCTAAGGGAAGGAATGGAGGCAGAATTATAGGGCTCCAAAAACTTCTAAATCCACAGGAGAGATGAAATTTTTTTTAAAAAGAGGAAAACACAAGAACATTGATTTTAAGTTGCAATAAGGCAGACATCGTATGAATGAGTGTAACCCCTGTTCAATCTTTATATGTGGTTAGCTTTACATATTCAACATTGTCTGGCTTGACATGGAGTGGGCATTAACTGCCTTTTACTCAACTGGCATTCTCTAATGCCAGTCTGGATTGTGGATCCAAAATCTCGCAATCTATCATAAATTGTGTATTTGAATATGACTCATCTTGGATCTACTTAAGCCTGAAATTCAAGGATCAGAATCAGTTATGCCTTTAGGAGACTTGCACAAGGGAACATTATCACTACTAAAGGTCGTAGCAGTAGAACGTCCAATATATCCTGCCTGCTGGCAACCGTCTACTCACAGAAGTGTTATGGGAGCATGTTCACCAGAAAGGCTACAGTGATTCAGGCAGGCTCCTCACCAACACCTCCTCACGGGCATTAAAAGTTGGACAAAAATGCTGCCCTTGCCAATGATGTCCTGGTCCTCAAAAAGAAATTTATAATAAAATAGGCATCAAGAAAGTAATTTTTCTTAAGTAAAAATAAATTTGATGATGATAAAGCCATTTTTTTCCTGAGTGCCCCTATTCTGTGGCACCTTAACAATGAAAAGGGAAAACAGTGTTATAAGGATAGTTTTTCCACATCATGAATATAAGGTAAGTAAATTAAGAGCATTTATATAGCACCTTTTAAAACATTACAACATCCAGGGTAAGTTAAATCCAGTAAAGAACTTTTGAACTTCAAGCATTAGATTATAATATGCTTAACATGTCCAGTTATATATATGCTTATATATTAGATGTTCAAGATTATACGGAAATGCAGAAGTAAATTTTCATCTCTCAGGTGACCATAACCATAGAACAATAAGGATACCATACAAATCTGTGGAAAATGTAAAGAGAGTGGGCCCATACATTATAGATCTCGGTCAGTTTTCCAATTTCTAGAGCTCAGGAAGCCTGCTTGTGAATTTGAATGTTGGGATGAAGGCAATAAAGAGTCTATTTTCTCCTAGGGGACATGGAGGACAACTTGGTTCTCCAGCAGCAGTAATGCAGTTACATTTACAGCACAAATTACATGACTCGAAGAAGGAGCAGCAAGCTAAGTTGATTTCCGCTCAATTCCCAAGATAAAAAGCACTGAGGCCAATTTTAATTCATGACTTGCCAGATGGCTAAGATCAGGAAAATCAAAACAGATTAGGGGTTGGGCTACATGGGTCAGATGCAGCCTATACATTTTCACTTAGCATCTGTTTAGTTTTAAATAGGTCTGGCATATAAAATAAATTATTTTGAAGAAAAATGCTTAATTTCTGTTTCTAATGGGTTAGGTTTGGTTTCAGCTATACAATTTAAGAATTCAAAAGTCATAGATAAATATTTTAACAAGATCATTCAAAGGAGAAATGATTTGAGATGGAGTAATTTGTTAGCATTCAGACCTGCTGAGAACTGTTTAGATAAGAGATTTTTACAAAATAAAACTGTGGAACAAATTATGCTACGTATGGTAAGGACAGAGATTCATAAGATACCACATTGCAATACATCACTTCCTTTAGCTATGGGTGAACAGAAGCCATAAAAGTATCTGAGACAAACACCAAGAAGCATGCAGATATCCAGAGATAACAATGAATCCGCACACCTCAACAATTCATCCATATACATTCACATAAAATATCCTGCTTTCAAGTCTTGTTGCTAAAACTGGACATGTTAAGACTCCTTCAAAAATCCACTGGTAGTTTATAGTAAAAATCAGAGCAAATTCTTTTCATCTAACATTATAACTTCACCATATGGATCTGAGTTGCAGAATAATATATCCTGAGAGTATGATATTGGACAATGATAGTGCCTCGGATAAGATCAAAGTCAACAAGGCACCTGGCCAGCTGTCGAAAAACCTCTGTCAGAAGGTTTTGGCCAATGAAGTATGTATGTTTTATGTGGCAACAGCAGGGATTTGGAAGGTGAGAACTTAGCCACATACTGTGAAAGGAGAAGTAGCAATGCCCATGGCTGAGGATGAAGTTGGGATTAGAGTAAAGGTGAATGGGTGAGAAAATTTTTGTGGGGCCAGTAGGAGCGTAGGTGTTCAACAAAAGGTAACGAATATCCTTTTGCAACCATCCCTTTACAGACCCTCTTACTCATTACACTGTACCTGTTTCCAGAACTCACAAGCTGCACTTACGTAAATCAAAATTACAATCAGAGCTTCATAACTCTATGGTGCATTCAGATTATTTTAATTATAAAGATTTTTGCCATATTTGGGTAAGATTATTGGTAATACTCAAAAAGATGATTTTAAAAAATGAATCAATAAGGCATATGCATTGAAGTTGTATCAAAATTACGCACCTGATCTTCCTTCAACAGTCTCCTTCAATGAGAAAAGGCAGTTGACCTTGATATCATTTAAAGGAAACTGAGTGGGATTCACACTGCCTTCAGTGAATTGTTGATGGATGTCAATTTTTTTGATAATTTCTAGAATTCTATACAGATGTTAGAGTCTGCAGAAATCATGTGGTAAATGCCAAAAGAACTTTGTCCTGATTCAACACTCTTCTGCATACCCAGCTGTTACTAATTTTTAATGGTCTTCTACATGCCCCACAATTCATCATGATGAGGACACAATCTTAGGCACCAGCTACATGGTGAGGAGAGAAGCGGAAGGGCAAGAGGAAGAGTTGGGGGGTGGGGGAGGAAGTGAAGCAGGAAGTGGAAAAGGAAGGACTGATACAACTACTACCTCACCAGTCAGTGAAAGAATATTGATTGTAATGCCATTAGATGCAAGCACAATTTAAAGATCCAAAATTTCATTTTACCAGGATGTTGCCTGGTTTAGAGAGTATGGATTATGATCAGAGATTAAGGGAGCTAGGGCTTTACTCTTTGAGGAGAAGGAGGATGAGTGGAGACATGGTAGAGGTGTACAAGATATTAAGAGGAATAGACAGAGTGGACAGCCAGCACCTCTTCCCCAGGGCACCACTGCTCAGTACAAGAGGACATGGCTTTAAGGTAAGGGGAGGGAAGTTCACGGGGGATATTAGAGGAAGGTTTTTCACTCAGAGAGTGTTTAGTGCGTTGAATGCACTGCCTGAGTCTGTGGTGGAGGCAGATACACTAATGAAGTTTAAGAGACTACTAGACAGGTATATGGAGGAACTTAAGGTGGGGGTTATATGGCAGATACGGTTTGAGGGTCGGCACAACATTGTGGGCCGAAGGGCCTGTAATGTGCTGTACTATTCTATGTTCTATGTTCTATTTTATTATCAAAGTATACAACTTTGAATTTCTTCAATTCTTTAATTATTGACAAACACTTCACCATCTCTTATTGATCATCATCACATCTGTTTGGCCTCATTACAAAACAAGCTAATAATAACATAAAGGACTCAAAGCAAGATCATAAATCATTTGCAATCATATTACATACAGATGTTTAACCATCACTTTTAGTGCTTCCTTAATTGCTTACTTTTATCCGGATATACACAGCCCACCTGCCAGCAGTCGGCAGAAGGCTGCGTGTTATCGTACCACAGAGGGTCGAGGAGAAGGGCGTCAAGATGCTGCAGACCTAGTCTGCATCACCTCTCTATGTTAGGTTGGACAGTTGTCAAGGAACAGTGAGATTTGACAGGAGGATGATTATTGTTGTTTTGTGAAAGAACACCGCATTCTGCTCCTCACAATCATTCCAACTCCTGGACCAACACAACAATCCAGAGATCTGCTGGAGGGCCACTTCTGGATGACTGTGACAATCTATTTGATGACCAGTAAGTAAAGTTCTGTTGGCAACATTCTGTTCTTATGACAGAAATATGCAGGGGTCAAACATGTTTCTGTATATACTGCAATGAATTATGCAATAGTGACCAACAATGTACCATCATTGTGCTCACAATTGCACTAATGGAGTTGCCTACCAATCCCACATTGAAAAGGATGGGTTGCAAGCTATGCAAGGTCCTGGGCAAAGTTTGCAGTGCTCCTTGACATATTAACAGACTTTCTATAAAGCCCACATTTTGATTGTTCTGACTCTTCTTTTTCAACCCTCCCCATTAAAATCTTCTCTTAATTCACTTCACCAGAATGTATGTTCTGGAGAGATTGCAAAAGATCATAAGAACATAAGAAAAAGCAGCAGCAGTATGTTATCTGGTCCAACAAGTATGCTCTGCCAACCAATATAATCCTGGCTGATCTGGCCATGGACTCAGCTCAACCTACTTGCCTTTTTCCTATAACGTGTAATTCCCCGGAAATACAAAAATCTATCTAACTGTGTCTTAAATATATTTAATGAGGTAATCTCCGCCACTTCACTGGGCAGGGAATCCCACAGATTCACTACTCACTGGGAAAAGCAGTTTCTACTCATCTCCATCCTAAATCTACTCTTTTGAATCTTGATCCTACATCCCATAGTTCTAGTCTTACCTGGCAGTGGAAACAATATTCCTGTTTCTATCACATATTTCCCTTTCAACATTTTATATGTTTCTATAAGATCCCATCTCCTTCTTCTGAATTCCTAGGAGTATAACCCCAGGCAACTTGATCTTTCCACATAGACTAACCCGCCATTCTCTGGAATCAACATGGTGAACCTCCTCAATACTGCCTCCAAAGCCAGTACATCTTTTCTCGAGTAATGAGATCAGAAGTCAATGCAGTACTCCAGGTGCTGCCTTGACAGTATCCTGTAGAGTAGCAGCATAACTTCCCACTTTTAAATTCAATCTGTCTAGCAATGAAGGCCAACATTGGATTTGGCTTCTTGATAACTTGTTGCACCTGCAAACCAAGCTTTTCCAATTCATGCACAAACATTCCCGAGTCCTAGCTAAATCAGTATGCTTACACCATTTAAATAATAACATGATCTGTCATTTTTCCTTCCAAAGTGGATGAATTCAAATTTCCCAACATTGTATTCCATATGCCAGACCTTTGCTAACACATTTAACCTACGTATATCTCTTTGCAGACTCTCCGCATCCTTGAAAAATTAGCCTTTCCACTCAATTTAGTTCCATCAGCAAACTTAAAAATATTGCACTTGTTCTGCAATTCTGTTGTTGATTGCCCTTGTCCTCTGATCTGGCCATAGGGCATTCATCCCTAGATTCCTAGTTTATGTTAATCCTAAATTACATACAGTATTGTGTCATTAGCTGAGTTGATATCTGTGAGTGTCTAAGTCTTCATTATTGCATTGTCTTGCATTTTTCTCTTTTCTGATTGTCTGGCTAGTTTAGAGTTCTAAAGCAAGCTATGTGCACTAGATGAAATACTTTTCACAGTGCAGCATAAAGCAGAATTTAACAGCAGTAGAATTTCTCAATACACCCTAAAGATGGCCATATACCAGATATTGCTTACAACAGCTCCACCCCAAACATATTACAGTAAAACAGGAGAACAGCCTTCTTCTAATCTCACATCATTTTGGCACATATTAAGAAATGACCATTAATATCCTTTTAAAACAGAAGAAACTGTCTCGCATCAGCTGTGCTAAATAGGTAATTGTCTAGTTCTTGATGCATATAAGGAATTTTGCTTTTTGAATTGGTTTTGCCCAGTGATGATTCATTATATCCAACTAAGGACCCAGGTTTAAATTGCAAAACAGAAAAAAAAATTCAAGAGACAAAGTACAGCCAATAGTTGTTGAAGAAACAACTAGAATTCTGAGCACAATAGTGCCGACTTTAAGCTCGTCTGCTGCCTTGCTGCAGGAGCTTTCTCTCTGGAAATTCAAACCTGAACAATGTGTATATGTTTAAGTAATATCAGATCAACTCCAAATGTAAAATGACCGTGAAATGTGATCACGATTTTTAACACATTGAAGACATAATGTGATATTTGCTTGACTATTTTCTTGCACACTGAAAAATTAGAGCTCACAAATTGAAGGCAATCCGTACGCAACACTGAATACTAAACAGTCAGACTTCTTGTGAAACTGAAGTGACTATAAGAAACAGGAACAGGTACAGCCCATTTGCCCATCTTCCCCCCCCCCACCTCCATTGCCTTCGATTCCATTTAAGAGGCTTATGGCTGATATTTCATCTCACCATCATTTTATTGTTATTAACATGTAGTGTTAATGATGCATAGGAAAACATGGCTTCACAGCAGAATGTGTCCTGTACCTCATAGTAAATGTATTATCAAAGTACGTATATGTCACAATATACAACCATGAGATGAATTTTCTTGTGGGCATACTCAGTAAATCCATAATAGAATAATAACCATAAAACATAGGGAAAAACATTACCTTTGGTGGAAGGATAAAGCGCCAAAGGAAATGAAATGAAGGTAATTGGCAAAGGTCTGCAAGTGTGAGGATCTGCCAGAAGCTGGTTCAGTTGTGGCTGTGGCAGTGCTAGTGAAACTAGCTAATTTGCTCTTATATAGAGCTTACATGGACTTCATGGGTAAAATTACCTCCTTCTATGGAAATAAAACATCTAAATTTGCTGTAAAATTCAAATAAATCCAGAAAATGCTGGAAACACGTAGCAGGTCAGAAAGTATCTGTGGAAAGAGAATCAAAGTCAATATTTCAGGCTTTGGACCTTTCCTGAGAGTTTAAATTCTGACAAAAGCTCCTTGACCTGAAATGTCAACTCATGGTTAAACTGTGCAGCTGGCAGCTTTGGGCCAAATGAAGCAGAACTTCAGATAGTTTCTGTAATTGCACTCTCAGGGTCAAGTAGTATTTTTCACTGCTATTAGCAATCGTCATTGATTTTGGGAGTAGCAGGGAAAGCTTCATTGTAGCCTAGGCTTTGGGATGGCTTAGCAGCCTGAAGAGGAATGGAACTAAGCTCAGCTCAACATAGTTTGCAATTTCACTGCTGCAGCTGGATGACTGGTTTAGATTATTTTCTGGTGAAGAATGACTCACTCTCAAAGATTCTTCATCTCGTGTTCTCGATATTTATTATTATTATTTCTTTCTTTTTGTGTTTGCTCATTTTGTTGACTTTTGCTCACTGGTTGAATCCCCAGGTTGGTGATTCTGACTATCTGTGAGCCTGCCAGACAGCAGATCTGCACAGGTCTTGCTGGAAGATTCACTCCATTGTGATTAATTGCTTCTCTAAATAAATATGACATAAAAACAAATCTAAAAGCAAATTACTGCAGTTGCAATGTCTTCCACAATTCATTCTTTTATCCAAATTGCTTCATTTAAAACAGAATCAGATTTAATATCACCAGCATGTGTCGAGAAATTTGTTAATTTAGCAGCAGCTGTGCAATGCAATACATGATAATATCGAAAAATAAGTAATTCAAATACAGTAAATTTTATATATATATGTATATTAAATAGCTAAATTAAAAATAGAGCAAAAACAGAAATAATCAAAATGAGGTAGTGTTCATGGTTCAATGTCCATTTAGAAATTGGATGGCAAGGGGGAGAAACTGTGAGTATGCCTTCAGGCTTCTGTACCTCCTTCCTGATGGTAACAATGAGAAGAGGGGATACCCTGAGTGATGGGTTCCTTTAAGATGGACACTGCCTTTCTGAGGCACTGCCCCTTGAAATAATGCATCTGGGCTCCTTTCTGGGCACATTTACTGAAGCACCAAAACAAGGCACGGATGCTGGAGATCTGAAATGAAACACAAAATAGTGGAAATATGCAGCAAGTTGGGCAGAAGAGAAACAACATTAATGTTTCAGGCAAGAACTCTTAGATTTAAGAACAAATTATCAATCTAAACATAAATTTCAACTCCTTCCACATTTTCTGTCTGGGTTACATATATGATTGATGTAGTAAAGTTCTCATGCATCTAGTGTGACACTCAACAAAGAAACAAAATTACAAATCAAATAAACAATATTTGGATGGTGGATAGAGGAGCTAATGGAATAAATATGGTGCTTTACAAGTTTAAAGGTATCATATTGAGGCAATTCAATTTGATCCTGACCAAGAGAATGGAGGCCAAAGTAAGCTGGGAGATTCAGGATCTAGTTTTGATGTGGTGGAAAATGTTGCAGATGTTTTCTACGCTGGGTATAATAATGGTAAATTCACGATTATTCCAGTGTTGGATTTCTTATTCCTCATTCACAGTCTATCAAGAAACAACGGTTATTTGAAAACCACCATTCACAATGAGATTGGGAACATGATGAAATATGAACCTTCCCACAGATTGGTACAGTTTCATTATTCAAGCAATTGTTTATTTTTCTGAAAAGCTATGAAAATTAATCACACCAATGATGAACTGGTTACCAATATAAAACTGTGTAACTAAACTAATAGTATTGAGATGAATATAGTTAAATACTAAACATCTCACACAATAAATAAGAATGATTCTATCAACTAATTTTCACCAGGAAACAAAGATTCAGGTTCATACTGTGGTATGAAGGGTGTGCTGTATTGATGGATATAAAAGAGCTCCTGAAAATACTTTAAACAGAAGGGGAGTTATCCTTGGTATCTTGAATGATACATCTATAATAATACTAAAATGTCATTTGTTCAGAAATATTATGTTTTTCAGCAATAAGCATTTGAAGATTAATTCCCCTCTCTCCCTATCATCTCCCTACTCACGTCCACCCTACAGTAGAATGCTTTGGTGTACATTTCAGATTAAATTAATGATCTTAACTGCACACCACTGTGCAAATCAAACTTGTGCATCATATACAACTTTCATGTCAGTACCAACGACTGGGCTCTCAGGAGGATGTACAGTACCCGTTTTTAATACCAGGGCAAGACACAAAGCAAAAAATGGCACTTTTTTGTTCCTCCCTTTCCAAGGTACCATCACACCCAGTATAATAACTTTCCCCCAGTCAGCCGAGGTTCCAGCAACCTATTATCTAGATACCCAGTCCTCTGATCCCCTGATTTGGTCCTGACATTACACTGCCACCATCAGCACAAGATGTTGGTTTCCAAGCAGACACCACCAAGTAATCACAGGCACCAACTGTGTCCCCAATTATCAGCTTTCTCCTGCCCCAGCTTCAGCTCAATGAATGAATTGGTTATTGGTGTGCTGAGTAATGACCCTGTTTAATGATTTTCGGTGGAGCACAAATTGCCTGACACGATTGCAACTCACACTACATAGATTGGCTGACATACTTTCTACATGGCAATCGTGACATATTTCAGCAAACTTTCCATTAGCTCAAGGCCTTTTGCTTCATTCTTGAACAAGTGCAGCATAATAGAACCTATTGTTGTGACCACTGTGTCAGATGATGCCTGAGAAGCTGACCCATGGAAAGTGATTTCCATACCATGGTTTGGCAACATGTGCCAACTTCTCCCCTACAGAATGAGTTACTAAATGAATTTTATTTATCCTCTGAACACAGCTTGCAGCAGCAATTTACCAGTTGTGCAAGGCACAATATAAATTTGTGTTTTGTTTGATAAAGAAATCATTTCAAACATGCTAAATTATCATTACTTGCCATAAGAACTTATATGTAAATATCGCTTCAGTCTTAAAGCATTTATCAACAATTTTCCAATAGGAAATTGAATAGATTGTTAGAGTTCAGGGCAAAAGAAGCAATGCTTAAATTATTTGAGACCATTTGGCCCATCTAGAAGGCCATTTGGCCCATCGCGTTTGTTCCACCATTTGATCACGGTGGATTTATTTTCCCTCAGAATCCCATTCACCTGCTTCTCCTCATAACCTTTGAATCACTTCTAATCAAGAACTTATCAAGTCTGCTTAAGATATTTATTCCCTTTATTCCTTTGTTATTTTTACCTTTAGTCCCACTCTTTGCTTCCTGCCAGTCAGCCAATCTTCTATCTGTGCTAGTATCTTTCCTAAAATACCATTGGCTCTCATCTTATTTAGCAGCCTAATATGCATCACCTTGTCAAATGCTTTCTGAAACTACAAGTAAATAGTACCCACTGACTTTCCTTT
The DNA here is from genome assembly GCF_030144855.1 of Hypanus sabinus. Lineage (NCBI taxonomy): Eukaryota > Metazoa > Chordata > Chondrichthyes > Myliobatiformes > Dasyatidae > Hypanus > Hypanus sabinus. The sequence continues at coordinate 122,122,151 of NC_082714.1, read as the reverse complement.
GTCTAACCTGCCTGTAACATTCTCATTGTTCATTCCTATAATTTCCTGCTTTTTGCCTCTTTTTGGGGATATATGATCTCCAGGCCACTGTGTGCTAACAACTGCAGGAAGTAAGCTAAAATTGCTCAGGTGAGGCTGTCAGTTGCTCTGTGGAGCCAGTTCATCTTCCAACCCTGGAGCAATTTGGTGGTAACCCAGGTTCTTGCCACAGCTTCCTCGTCCAATACTCATTAGCATTTGAACTCCAGCCATCCCATGGAAAGGTGGCCTTCATTATCTCTCTTCTGACTGGAAAAGTCCTGGCCTGGGCCACCATGCATCGGGAACATAGGTCAGAGATTTTCTCAGATTCAGGGCCACCATGAGGAAGCTGTTTCATCACCCAGCCAGAATCAGACGAGCCTTGGATCGCCTGACGAAGATACGACAGGGGAGATGGTCAGGGGCCAACTATGCCATCAAATTTCGGACCTTGGCCCAAGAGAGTGGTTGGACTGGGAAGGCCGTTGCCAACGTTACACAGCCATAGACTCAGAGGTGAAATGAAGGGTGCCCTTGCCTTGGAGGAGGCAGCAGAGAGCTTAGAGGTTCTGATAGACCAGTCTATCCATCTTGATAATCATCCAGTGACAGTGGGACCACATCAAGAGGTCAAAGAGAGTTGGTCCAAGCCCAGTCCCTATGTATTGCAGTTTCCACTTTCAAACCTCAGACTATGACCAGCCTGTAGCCTTAACAAGATCCAGTCAAACCCATGCAGGTAGGTGGCACTGGACTACCGGCCAATGAGAGGTCCCAGCGTTGGAGTCAAGGTTGTTTCTTTTGCTGCGAGGAAGCAGGTCACCTGTGGGCCGAATGTCTGAAGCTGCAGCCACGTAGAGAACTGCTAAGACCATCCAGTGTGTGGAGGACTGTGATGCCAGCAGCCACTAGGTGGAGATTACCTGGGTAAGAACTTGAGGCAGGTGAAGGCTCTTGTGGACTCAGGGGTAGATCGGTTTGACATACCGCTGATCTTTGAAGCCCATTCCCATCAACAAGGACTTGGAGGAGGTCTTCTGCAAAGGAAAGGCCTCGATTCTTGCTCTGCACTGACCCTACGACTATGCCATAGACCTGCTACTGGTACCTGTCCTCCGCAGGGTCATTTGTACATGCTCTCATGCCCAGAGAGAAGTGCCATGGATGAGTATGTAAAGGGGGTTCATACTACGGGCTTCATTCAGCTCTCCACCTTATCCACCAGTGCAGGCTTCTTCTTCCTAAAAATGAAAGATGGGAGCCTGCGGCCACGCATTGATTACAGGGATTAAACTGCATAAAGAATTGCTATCCCCTTCCTCTAATGAACACAACTTTCAAGATGCTTCAAGGGGCGAGGGTATTCACAAAACTAGACCAACAGAGTGTCTACATTCCAGTCCGTATCAGGGAGGGCAATGAGTGGAAGACAGGGTTCAATACACTAACTTGGTATTATGAGTACCAGGGTACGACCTTTGGCCTTGAAAATGCCCCAGCCATTTTCCAACCCTTCATTGCAAACCTGCTCTGGGATATTCTCCATAAGTATGCTTTTGCCTATTTGGACGATATTCTAATCTTCTTGAAGTCCATGGAGGAGAACTTCATATGATTCTCTTCTTTTTATTCACCTTGATGTGTATTCCCAATCAGGGCTGACTTCTGTATTTGTTTTTACTTGTTATTTATTAATCTTAATCTTGCTTCAAATGTAATTAATATATTTTTTAAATGGTGCTGGAATCATTTCAGTCTGTTAAACTGTTTAAATGGAAACTTCCAGATCAGGTGACCCAGTAACATCCAGAATGTACATCTGGATCATTCAGAAGAATGCACCACTTCCTTCAACAGAGCTCTGAGGAATGTCATGGCCAAACTCTTCTGAGAATCAGGAAAAGTAATGACAAGCAGCCTAAGTCTGTCTACTGCTCCAGGGTACAGGGAAAGCAGATGATCAAGTATGTGTATTTAACCACATGGCTGTTGCAAAACAAGAAGCAGCATATTGTGTTCAGACTGGTTGCTATATCCGAGACCCATGAGCCAACCATCCTCTCTTGCCAATCTCAGTTCAGTCCCTGAAGGCATAATGTACCCAATATATAAGGGTTTTTTTTTTCCTTTTCTTGCCAATACGTTTTAAATTCAGTAACCTTTCCTCATTGAAAGGTTCCACCCAAAAAAGCAACCAGGCTAGGAGCACTGATGTTTTATTTAGATAGCATGAATCATCATTAATTTCAAGGTGGACTATCCTCTCTTTGAAACTAATGGGAGTTAAAGATAACTAGGAAGTCAGGTACTATAATTTTGAGGATAAGAATATTACACCATTTAACAAACGTAACATTGTGGAGCCAAAGTGGAAAGCGATATGGCTGGCCTGTCCCTTTAAGACAGGGGTGCCCAACCTTTTTTATGCCATTGACCCCTACCATTAACAATTGGGGAGCCCCTGCTTAAGATGATACAACCCAGTCACTATAAATAGAAGTTTCCTGGAAGTTGTGCCACCACTGGTGGATTTTCTTTTGCTTGCTTATTCTTAACAATTATCTGATCCCATCAATTACTTTTGTATTAGCATTAATAGGCATTATGTTGAATGTCTGGTATATGAATTACAAGCCTCTTTCAAAACCATTATTGTGCATAGATGAAGACATTTAAACAAGACCTAATTACTCTGGTCTTTGCATATGTCATTCAATTCCAGGATATTCTCAAAAACCTCATCTAGACCCTCTCCTTTTGACAATGCAGATTCCTAGTATAACTCCTGCCATTATATAAGAACAATTTTATGTGTAACACCATCCATCATCTCAGTAAGAGGCAAGAATGACTAATTCAGTCTTTCCAAATTGAAAATGTGACACCTTCTAGCTGAGCAGCAGTCAGTACTCGGTTATATTCATCAATCTTCCTCTCACTGGCAGCTTAGGTGGATACAAGAAAATGAATGGAGGGAATAGTTGACTAGAAGTGAGAAAGGAGGATGAGTTAATCAAAGTAAATAACCACATTTTCAATGTTGGAATCTAAGCATGATTGTATTCCAACATATTGTAGTACATTATATAGAAACAATATATTGTTTCTTAGATACAATATTCCTTTATATACAATTATATATTTTTATATATATTCCTTTGCATCCTTCAGATACAAATTCCTTTAATGTTACTTCAAATTGAGAAACACATCAAAACATTACATGAGATTTTATTGCCAACTTGTATTAAGACAGACAACCTAAAGTTAATTTGGTTGGAAGATATGAAATAATTCATTCTTTTTCCATGATAATAACAGTCCTTCCGCTAATTCACAGCTCCGATGCATTTGAACCCTAGAGAGGCTGGGTGAAGCTCTCTAGATCATTTCTGTCCATATTAACTTGAAACAAGTCAGAAGACAATGAAGGATGATATATATTTCAGTCCGATACATATTGAAGATCTGTTCTGAATATCTCTGCTGTCCAATCAAGACATCAAACTAAATTTGAATGGAAGATATTTACATTTTACTCTCAGTAGTGGCAGAGCAAAATGTTTGCACAGTGGATCCCCTACTGAAAATTGTAGAGTTGCAAATATATTGGTATAGAAAGTGGTGTCTCCTGAAGTGATGTTCTTTATTTGTTTCTAATGTCATTGTTGTTTTTTCCTTTCTCTGATGCCTCTTGGAACAAGAAACCACAGTAATTCTATGAAAATTCCTTAGTGACCATGAAAGGATGAAAATACCAACCACATTGTAATTGTCTTTTTCCACACAACTGGCTTCACGGAGAGTTGAGCTGGCATCAGAACAAGGTTAAGGAGCTCTCAACCATTATGCAGCCCTGCAGTAATAACAAATGGTGGGATGCTTAACTTAGTTAAATTTAATAGATGTTGCGATGCTTCTTGATTTAGTGAACTTCCATACTAAACTGATAAAAAAAATGAAATTTTGAGGTGCTTTTTCTTTTACAACATTCTGCCCTTTCTGGGCATCCTGTTGCTCATTGAAGAAGCTAGAGGGTTGGTGACTCACAAGAAAATAGAGCTTTGGCCATATCACTCAGAACCTACCATTAGGTAGAGTGCCAACGTGATGCTGGAATCACTCCGTTTCCATCTAACCTCCCTCCCACCTTTAAAGCAGCATTACTAAGTTTAGGAATCCAACAACACGAGGAAAACAAACAGAACTGATCACTAGTGCAACACTACACATAAGTGCTCCAGCATGCTGCACTTAGCAACCAAAGTCAAACAAGACATCAGAACTGAACTGTCATCAATGAAACCCCTGTGTGAAAGCAACTGCAATTCTTACTGCTTTAGTTATAACAAATTGGGCCTGTTTGAATCCACATAACAGTTGGCTATATTAAAAATCTCTCAGTAATCTATATCTGCTTCCTTCCATAGAGAGAAGATGGGAAAGAAGCTCAAAGGGGCAAGGACAAATAGACCAGTCCAGTCAGAATCCAATCAGATACATTATGTTAGGTTAACATAGACAAATGAAGGGCAAATTATCTGAGGGAAGAAATGCATTGAGCATTACTGGAAAAAGAAGCCAAAAATTCTACTCACTGCTTCCTTTTCAGTCCACGTCATATCTAATCAACTTACATCACATTTAATTAATGAAATGAGTTTACACTTTTGGACAGCTGGAAGGTACTCAAGAGAAGGTATTTATCTCGATCTCAATGATTACCCATCGTGGATTGGGTAAAAAGTGTCTCTGAAATTAATCCATTAAGGAATATTGGAAGAAAAGGAAATAAGAAAATATGTGAGATGATGAAAATTCTGTGATTGCAATCTGAATACTGTGACATGTTGCAACCATTTCCATAAGCTGCACAGTTATAGCACAACATTGCCACTAAAACAAATTAATAAGTCAGCAAATTAAATTAATATTAAAGATCAACCATTAGTTTATTTACAGGTTTCTACAGTATAATAAGTTGTTCATCTTTTAACACCATCTACTGGACAATTGTCCAGTCAGACATGGGCTGATCATGCTAAGCCATTTGGTCAAAGCAGTCTACACCTCAACTGACAGACTAACCAAACAGAAATACAAATGAACGATAGGCATTTGTAAGGCTGTTCATCTTTACATATCCAAAGCTCATCCCCAGGTTATGAAAGTTTAATGTATGGACAGCTTGTGCATACAAAAGGTTTGGAAGACCAGTTGGATGAATAGAGCTGGGTTTGTCATCTGCTGTGGGATGCAGGCGTTTTCTTTTGGTGCCAAAGTAATCGAGGGTTGGGTCATGCTGACCGGAGCTTAGAGCACTGTGCAGACTCACTCACTGTGAGTCACTGTGGGCTTACTCACTTTCCCCCTGGGTTATGAATAGTTCTCCGGAACAGAGAACACTGTTGTAACCCAAGAGCTGTCTGCATTGAATGATTGCAAATTGTTTGGCTTCTCTGCTGTAGCTGAAAGTAGTGATTTCTCTGAGTGTAATGAAGTTGACATTCTCAGCAATTCTTTCGTTGCTTTGTATCCAGTGACCTTTGAAATGTTGCCCACCTTGTGGTTCCAGAATTAAAATTTTGAAATAGAGAAACTGGGAGAGAAAGCATCTGGCCTAAATCTCATCAAAGTTAACTGATTGACTTCACTAACTTCAATGGAAAGTAAATAAAACTACAGATGTTGGAAACTGAAACATATGCAGAAAATGATAGACAAACTCAGCTCATCAAGCGGTGCCTGTGGAAAGAAAATCGTGTCATCTCTTCAGGTCACGGAGCATTCTTCACTAACTTCTGCTTGATTAGGCAAACAAGGTTGACCTCTAGACATTGTGCCCTCAAACTGCACAGTGGGAGTGACACAGATTCACCTACCCCACATTTTATTCAAAATTTAAAGGGGCTAAAGAGTAGTTGGAATATAAGGGAGCCTGAAGGAGTTGGGAAAAAATGCAAGAAAGCACCCAGATTCAAATATGCTTCCTTTGAACTGCAGGGTTGCGAGGGAGAAGGGTTGCAGTCATAAGCAAGGTGGATATCTTGTTTCCTTAGCAGTGGGAGTAAGAACTGCACTTCTCTACAATATGGCATGGACTGTGGAGATGAGCACATAGTGCCTGAGTCCTGTATAATTGCACAGTGATTTCATGGTTTGTCTTTTCGAGGGTCTCAGATAATTCACTGAGCACTGAGGTAATAATGCTTCCCCTTTCACTCTGGCTTGCTGAGCCCATTTCAGCAGATTTCCCCTTACCACCCACTGTCCTGCTTCTCATCCATCCACCCATCATTGCGACTGGAATGGATGAAGAACTGTTGAACTTAAAAGAGAGGATCGATATTGGTGCTAGTATTGCTCCAACCTAACCTTCTAAACTTGCTTGCATCTTCAATACACAAGAAAATGGAAAGAGGAATAGGCTACCAGGCTCATTCAGCCTGCAGTCATTCAATATCCTCCACTCTTCCAAAGGCTTACCTGCCTCAATATAAATTCAATGGCCTCGATATACCTAATCAGCCAATCATGCGGCAGCAAATCAATGCAAAAAGGTATGCAGACATGGTCAAGACGTTCAGTTGTTGCTCCATCACAGCAAGAGTTTCAAAGATGATCTTAAATCTTCCTTGGAAAAGTTAACACCCGCTCTAAAAGGTGAAGGCCCATGACAGCTCAGAATGCAGAAGGACAATTTGAGGTGGTATAGAGAACCTCAAGTCCATTCAGAACCTTGCTGCCTAGTAAACTGCAGAATGGACACAGAACCTCTCAAAACACCCATCAGACACCTCATGAAGCAACTTACTTTGCTATTCATAAATTCTTGCGGTTCCCACTGCCTCACCAATCAATTCAAAGCCCTCTGTTGGTCGAAGGTCAACCATGGATGTTGTGTCCCAGCTGTTGACGTGATATACAAGCCAATTTGCAGGCCAGGGGATAGCACAGTACGGAGAGCAAGCTGTTGTCCAGGTAGCAGGCGGCTCCCCTTCTCCACACAACTGAGAAATCCAAAGGAACAGCAAGACTGATACCATTTGGCACCAGCGGCATTGCAGGAGTTACTAGTCAGCATTGAACTCAAGGCAAGACCAGCTGCAGATGTTTTCCTCCAGGTTTACTCCAGACGTCTTTCCCATGAGTGGGCGTTGCTGCAAGACAGCAGTGGTTTGATATCAGAGCCATCCTTCTCCTAGGTAAGCTGCTATAACCAAAGCTGACAAGCCCCATCGGCACCAAGTGACTGGTTTTAAGGAGCCAGTAACCTGCCTTTGCCCCTTCTCCTCAGTAGGAATGGTTCCGCTGCGCTTAGAAGCTAAGCCACATGCAAAGGCCGGAGATGGACTTGGTGCCTCAGGCAATTTGTGAGCATTTAATGGAAGTGGAAGCTTATCCCCAATACTACCACAACCTTAAGGAGCCCAATCAAATCTAGATCTAATAGAATTGTGGTCAAGCCAGTCATCCTTCATCACAAGGTGGGGGGGATGTGGGGGGGGGGCAGTGGGTAGGTGCATAGGAAGGGATGGCATAGAGGGGATAATATAGAGGGGGAGGGGTTGGTGAGGCAGGGAGTCAGAGTGGGATTGTGAAAAGCTGAAGAGAGAGCAGGAGCAAGAGGGAGTGAATAGGGGAAAGGGAAAGGAAGAAAGTCAGAAAGGGGAGAGAGCAGAGTTTTGTGAAAATCGGAAGGGGTGGAGAGCAGATATAGAAAGGGAGGGTTAGAGAAGAGGGAGTGGAGAAGGTGAGAGGTAGGAGAGTGAGAAAAGAGAGAGGAAAAAGAGTGCAGGAGAGAGAAAATCAAAAGGAACGAACTGAGAGAGTCAAAGGGAAAGACAGTGATAGATGGAAGGATGTGGAAGAAGGAAGGGGAAAGGGGAGAGGGAGAGACTAAAGAGAGAGAGGGAGAGAGACAGAGCAAAGAGATGTAAGAGACTGTGAGAGGAGGGATAAGAGAGTGAGGTGGTGAGAAAGCAGGGAGAGTGGTCAGAAAACTGGTGGAAGAGAGGTAGGAAAAGGAGCAAAGGGAGAAGGGGAAAGAGAGCGAGGAGAGCGTGAGGGAAAAGAAACTGGTTAGAGAGGGGATAAAGAGAAGGGTACAGGAAGGAAATGAGAAGGATAAAGGTTGAAGATGGTTAAAGAGTAGAAGGAGAGAGCTTCTCAGCTTCCTTCTTCACTCTTCCTTTTTGCTACCTATGTCATTGGCATGTGCCATGACTTCTGGCTGCTCACCCTCCCTTTTCAGTTCCCTACCCTTCTTAGCCACCAGGCCAGACCCAGTGCCAGAGGCACTGTTGCTTCCCCCAGGTAGGGCATCCCTCCCAACAGTACTCAAACAGGAGTGCAAAGAAAATTGGAGAAGCTGGGGGAAACCCACTGCTCACATGAAGAAGGGTCAAAATCCACACATATAGCACTGGAAATTATTGTCACAGGAACTGTGAGGCAGTAGTTCTACCAGCTGCACAGTGCTCCAAGGTCATTATAGATTCATAAGATTTACATAGCAGAGAGAGCGGCCCTTTGGCTCAAGTCATCCATGCTGACCAGAGAATAAATATTCATAAAATATTAGGCATACAGTATTTCTAACTTTTACCTGTAGTTGTTTGGTTCCTACACAAATTGCTCGTGTTTCCTAAATCCTGCCTATGCATTTTGAAAAATCCTTCTGGCTGCTACTTTTGTTCCTCAAAATACTAAAAATTCTTCAAAATATGTTGCAAAAAGATATTTCCAATATCAATGCCAACCAAAGTTGCAATAATGTGATTAAATATTCATTAGAATTAATGTTATTTCTACAATTTCATTCATGTCTGAAATCTCCCAGCCAAAGAAAACACAAATTTCAGAAAACTATTATGCTGAATTTCACTACACTTTTCAGGCTGAATCTGTTAAGGGTAATTCCCAGAATTTCTAGAAGATCTTCTGTGTAAGCTGTTAAACTGGCTCATTCCTTCAGCTAGAATCTAATCCTAAGATTATGTTTCAAATTATTATGGGGAACACTAAAGCTGTCTATTGTACCATGGCAGGAAAACTACTTTTTTTTTATTAGTTTAACAAAGCAAGTGAGAAAGAGCATGAGAGAGAAATTCTCTGAAATCTAAGTAAATGTAAGTAGATACAATTGTAAACAAGAGAAAATCTACAGATGCTGGAAATCTGAGCAACACACACAAAATGCTGGAGGAACTCAGCCGGCCAGGCAGATTCCACGGATAATAGTATTGACAATGTATCAGGCAGAGATCCTTTGGCAAGACTGGAGAGAAAAAAAAGCTGAAGGGTAGATATAATTGTCTTTGTTGCTCTCCTTAGAAGTGGTCTTCAGATACTTTGTTGGTGATTTGCTTGCAATCCACTGTGAGGAATGAAAGACATCTGTATGTGAATAGTGGAAAAAGCACATCCGCTGTTACACAGTTTTATAGAATGAGTTTGTGGTCCAGGAGACCCAGATAATTAAGCCAGTGCTCTGCTATACACAATGCTGCATGCATTGGCAAGTGTATACACATACAGAGACACACACACAGACACGTGCACATGCAGGCATGAACAAGCCCACACACATTAGTGCACAAACATACACAAAATATATAAATGTACATATCTTGCTGAATCACCGTTCTCAGCCCCTTCTCTCATCCTTCCAGTACACTAGTTACCTCCTTTCTTCAGTCACCCTACCAGTTCCCCAACTTCTGCCCTTGGTCCTCTTTCCTCTCCCTCAATCACTCATCTACCCCTAGTCCACCAGTCCTTCCTTCCATTTCTGTCCCTCGTCAACTGTCCCACAGTCTGAAACTCCAATTCCACATCTCCACAGTGGCCTTCTCCTAATCTCCAGATACTCATTGTCCTAAGTGAGGCCCATTCCCAAACACTGTTTGCCTTCTTCAAGACGACTCTGCAAAGAACAAACACCTTTCCTCTATACTTGCCCCACAACACAAGCTGTGGTCTACCGTCTAACACAAGCCCCTTTTCTGGAGAACTTTGCAAGGAACTTCAATTGCCCCTTCATTTGTTGTCTGCAAGGGCTGTTAATAAGGGCAGATTCATTCAATGGGAGCCTCTCATCTGGCTGTTGACATCACTCCCTGTATACAGAGATCTGAAATGCTTCTTTCCCATAGTCAGAGCACCAATTCATTATTTGTTACTTCCCTTTACCTCCTGCCATTCCCAATTTTGAAGGATATCAGGGCATAAAAATGGAAAGTAAATAATATATCCATAGTACTGGTTAGTGAACCCTTGATGGAAACCTAACTTTTTACAATACCTATTAGGCACATCATTTAGGTCCATGAACTTTTCAAATTCTAAGATTTACTTGTTCAGATTTGGGGCATTTTTGTTGTTTTGGACAATCAAAACATTCAAGGATTTTCAGCATGCCAGAGGACTCTGATGTACTGTCTTCATTTTGAACAAAATGAGTCTGTTTTATCTTTAAAGCATAGGATGTCACAAATCTGTTAAAAAATACCACAGAGCTTACTGGTTAAACAGCACTGTTTCTAGCAAATCTTCAGTAGAGCATTAGATAAAATTTCTGGAAACACATCTAGCTCATTTTCACTGAAATTTTAATAGACTATTGACTGTTTTTACACATGCACAGCACCAACAAGTGAAATGGTGGTTTAACTGTCGTTTTTTCTTCTCTTGTTATATGAAATGCACAATAGATATGCAAACCAGAGAAAGGACTCAGCTTACCTGCACACCCACATGAAGTAAAGTCCTTTGAGACTATAATGATTCACTCAGTTCTCAGAGATGAAGATTTCCTTTGATAGGCACCCAAACTGACTAACTAGAGAAGGAGTGGATGAAAGGGAAGGAGCTGAGAGGGATGCTGACTGAAGGAGAGAGATTGGGATGCAGGAATTGAGGGAATAGGTAGGGAGACTGAAGGAAGGAGAGGGTCCGAGGAGTTTGGGGGGTTTTGGGAGGTGAGCAGAGGAAGAGGATATTGGTAAGATCACATGATAGTAAGTTTTTCCTCAGGTGTAGCTGTATGGATAATTGCAAGTGAACCTTTAAGAATTAGCAAGGTGATGCACCATCAATAACTCACTCTGAGACGTAAAGGCGAGATATCGGCTTTTATTGACTGGAAGAAGGAACAAGCAGTGAGTGACCACCATACTACATCCTGGAGACTGAGAGGCTGGGCTCAGGCCTCACGAATGATGTCTCTGTCTTCCAGAGGGAAATGGACTGGATGGTGGACCAGTACCGACTGAAGGCCACATTTCCCTAACTGGATAACATCACCATCTGTGGTCACAATTGGTCAGATCACGACGCCAACCTCCAATGATTTTTCCAAGTGGCCGAAGCTCTGAACCTTACTTATAACAGGGACAAGTGTGTGTTCGGAACCACCCGACTCGCTATCCTTGGGTATGTCGTGGAAAACGGGGTCATTGGCCCTGATCCCGACCGTATGCGCCCCCTGTTAGAACTCCCTCTTCCCACCACTCTGAAAGCCCTCAGACAGTGCCTGGATTTTTTCCTATTACACCCAATGGGTCCCCCATTACGCAGACAAGGCCCGCCCCCTGGTCAAGTCTACCACTTTTCCCCTCTCTGCTGAGGCCTGCGCGGCCTTCAGCTGCATTAAAGGGGACATTGCCAAAGCAACAATGCATGCGGTGGACGAGACCATTCCCTTCCAAGTAGAGAGTGACGCCTCCGATTTCGCACTGGCTGCTACCCTCAATCAGGAAGGCAGGCCAGTAGCATTCTTCTCTCGTACCCTTCAAGGCTCTGAAATTCGGCACTCCACGGTGGAGAAAGAAGCCCAGGCCATAGTGGAAGCTATTAGGCACTGGAGGCACTATCTCGCCGGCAAAAGGTTCACCTTGCTGACTGACCAGTGCTCGGTTGCGTTCATGTTCAGCATCCAACAGTGGGGCAAGATCAAAAATGATAAGATTTTGCGGTGGAGAATAGAACTCTCCACCTACAACTATGATATCCTGTACCGGCCTGGCAGACTCAATGAGCCCCCTGATGCCCAGTCCCGGGGAACGTGTGCTAGCGCACAGCTCAACCAACTATACACCCTTCAAGCACATCTTTGCCTTCCGGGGGTCACCCGATTTTACCATTTCGTGAAAGCCCAGAACCTGCTGTACTCCCTGGAGGACATCAGGACGATGACCAGGGACTGCCAAATCTGTGCTGAGTGCAAACCGCACTTCTACCGTCCTGAAACAGCGCAACTTGTCAAGGCCACCCACCCTTTTGAGCGACTGAGTATTGACTTTAAGGGCCCCCTTCCCTCCACTGACAGCAATGTCTATTTTCTCAATATTATCAACGAGTGCTCGCGGTTCCCCTTTGCCATTCCCTGCCCCAACACCACTTCCACGTCCGTCATAAAAGCCCTGCGCCAGCTCTTCACTCTGTTCGGATATCCCTGCTATATCCACAGTGATAGAGGGTCCTCCTTTATGAGTGACGAGCTGCTCCGGTACCTGCTAGCTAGGGGCATTGCTACTAGTCGGACCACAAGTTATAATCCCCAGGGAGATGGACAGGTGGAAAGGGAGAATGCCACAGTGTGGAAGGCCACACATTTAGCCCTTAAGTCTAAAGGGTTGCCAGTCTCTCGATGGCAGGAGGTCCTCCCTGAGGCACTCCACTCCATCCGCTCCCTGTTATGTACGTCCACCAATGTCACCCCTCATGAACGCCTATTCTCTTTTCCCAGGAAGTCTGTCACTGGGACCACCCTACCAGTTTGGCTGATGACCCTAGGGCCAGTGCTGCTCCGGAAACATGTGAGGAGTAATAAATACTCCCCGCTGGTCGATAAAAGCCGATTCATCGCCTTTACGTCTCAGAGTGAGTTATTGATGGTGCATCAATTTTATTGACTGGAAGAAGGAACAAGCAGTGAGTGACCACCATACTACATCCTGGAGACTGAGAGGCCGGGCTCAGGCCTCAATCGCCTTTATACAGGGGGCTTGTGGGAGGAGCCACAGGAGCAGTCAGCAGGGGGCGTGTCCAGACAGGTATATGTAGTTCACCACATTCACCCCCCCTTTGTTTTAAAAAGAGTCCCCATGTGGCGAAGTTTCTTACAGGTTAAGTCTATCAGGTGGTCGAATCTGTCGCTGCGATCTACGCAGCTCCAGCTGTGATTGCACAGGTGCCGGTGGTGACTGCACCAGAGACGCAAGTTGTGCTGGTTCCGGCCTAACTGGAGGTGTCAGCCCACTAGGCGTCGGTGATCCCTCTCGCGTGTGCGAGGCGCCTGGTATATACACGTATGAAACGCCCGATATATGAGTGTTGTGAGGAGTCTGTGTAGGGCTGGTGAGCACGGTGTCACCTCGGGTACAGGGTTCATAGTCACCGTGGAGTGTTCGGGGTAGTGGTCTGCTGCACCTGCGGGTGCCAGGTCGCGGACGGAGACCGTGTCCTCCTGCCCATCAGGTAAGACCACGTAGGCATACTGGGGGTTCGCATGTAGAAAGTGAACCCTCTCGATCAGCGGGTAGTATTTATTACTCCTCACATGTTTCCGGAGCAGCACTGGCCCTGTACCCAAGGTGACACCGTGCTCACCAGCCCTACACAGACTCCTCACAACACTCATATATCGGGCGTTTCATACGCGTATATACCAGGCGCCTCGCACACGCGTGAGGGATCACCGACGCCTAGTGGGCTGACACCTCCAGTTAGGCCGGAACCAGCACAACTTGCGTCTCTGGTGCAGTCACCACCGGCACCTGTGCAATTACAGCCGGTGCTACGTAGATCGCAGCGACAGATTCGACCACCTGATAGACTTAACCTGTAAGAAACTTCGCCACATGGGGACTCTTTTTAAAACAAAGGGGGGGTGAATGTGGTGAACTACATATACCTGTCTGGACACGTCCCCTGCTGACTGCTCCTGTGGCTCCTCCCACAGACCCCCTGTATAAAGGCGATTGAGGCCTGAGCCCGGCCTCTCAGTCTCCAGGATGTAGTATGGTGGTCACTCACTGCTTGTTCCTTCTTCCAGTCAATAAAATTGATGCACCATCAATAACTCACTCTGAGACGTAAAGGCGATGAATCGGCTTTTATTGACCAGCGGGGAGTATTTATTACTCCTCACATGTTTCCGGAGCAGCACTGGCCCTAGGGTCATCAGCCAAACTGGTAGGGTGGTCCCAGTGACAGACTTCCTGGGAAAAGAGAATAGGCGTTCATGAGGGGTGGCATTGGTGAACGTACATAACAGGGAGCGGATGAAGTGGAGTGCCTCAGGGAGGACCTCCTGCCATCGAGAGACTGGCAACCCTTTAGACTTAAGGGCTAAATGTGTGGCCTTCCACACTGTGGCATTCTCCCTCTCCACCTGTCCATTTCCCCGGGGATTATAACTCGTGGTCTGACTAGTAGCAATGCCCCTAGCCAGCAGGTACCGGCGCAGCTCATCACTCATAAAGAAGGACACTCTATCACTGTGGATATAGCAGGGATATCCGAACAGAGTGAAGAGCTGGCGCAGGGCTTTTATGATGGATGTGGTAGTGGTGTTGGGGCAGGGAATGGCAAAGGGAACCACGAGTACTCGTCGATAATATTGAGAAAAGGTCAGACAGACTCATCTCAGGATTAGAATTTAGCTCCTTCAGTATATAGTTGGAGCAAAAAAATGTTCAGGAGAGCCATCACTGAGTCTGTGGGTCGCACTGAAGATGAAATAGTTCAGGCAACAGTATCATCATTCTTAATTATCAGTATTGAGATCTACTTTTGCATCAGCTGGCAATCTCTTACAAACTGGAAATAGTGTAAACATGGATCTTTCATAAACCCCACTCTCCTCAATGTTCTCTCACACAATAGCAGGCTTTTAAAGATCAGAGGCAAAGATAAAGCAAAATCATTTAATTTTTGTATTTGTGTTTACCAAGTCAGATATGCACAGGCATTGAAGATCTGTGCTTGGTTAGAGGGCAAGCATAAGTGATCTGTGGCAAGGGTAGGAGCAAGAACAGAGTATGTATCAACACACGAGAGTGGAGGTTGCACACAATCCTGCCAACAGCAGCTCAGGTGAATGAGGAGATGAATCAGGTTTACTGTCACTGTCTTCCTTGGCATGAATTTTGTTGTTTTGTGGGTGCACTACAGCACAAAGACACAAAATTACTATAAATTGGAAAATAAATAATACTAAAAAATGATGTAGTGTTTAAGGGTTGACGAATCATTCAAAGATTTTATGGCAGAATGGAAGAAGCTATTCCTAACTCATTTAGTGTGGATCTTCAGGGTCCTGCACTTCCTCCCTGATAGCAGTAATGAGAAGGGGGCATGTCATGTTGGTGAAATCCTTAATGATTGATGCTGCCTTCTTGAAGATGTCCTGTGGTGATGAAAATTGTGCTTATGATGGAGATGGTTGAGTCTACAATCCTCTAAAGCCCTTGTGATCCTGTGCAATGGATCTCCACACCAGATTGTGACATGATCAGTCAGAATCCTCTCCACCATACATTTATAGAGATTTGCAAGAGTCTTTGGTGGTATACTGAATTACCTCCAGCTTCTAATGCAGTATGGCTGCTAGTGTGTTTTTTTTATGATTGTATCAATATGTTGGGCCCAGTATAGGTTCTCCAAGATGTTGGCACGAGGAACTTAAAGCTGCTCAACCTTTCCACTTTTTGTTTCTTGCTCCTCACCTTCCCTAATCAGTTAGTGGCCACACTTACGATGACTTGATTATTCAGCCTGCAGCTTACTGTTTGACTTGAAACCTGTCCAGGTACTGGAACAGATTCTAAACAGTTTGTACATGGGATGTACTCCAGAGATGAGTCATGTCATCAGGCCTTATCACTTAACAAATAACCTTTACTTTGCACACATATTTCACAACAAACTCCCACTGAATAAAGACATCAGAAGCAACTTGACTGCCATCACAGTATAAGTGCAAAGTTATGTACATTATATGGTACTTACGGACACCCACCAGCCAGATGCTGATGAAGTAAAATCGCTTCTGTTTCCAATACTTGGTACAGTTGACTGGGGCATTTGAAAATCCGGGTGTAAGTCATCAATGGCATCCTATAGCAAGCAAAACCTGCAAGTCTCTTTGGTTTCCTCTGGCAAGAGAGAATGAAATTACTTTTCTTTAAAGCAAGCCTTGGTAAATTTAATGATGCAGCAATTATCAGCAAACTGTGAGATGTTGCTAATATGTCAGGCACTTTTACCTTGATCGTAAGGCAGCGGGGTCCTGGCTTTGTTGACATTACATTGTGACTCAACATAATCCCAGAGCTTGCTTCTCCCCGAGATTTAAGTTGGGTGAAGAATTGCTCCCTGACATTTGAGTCCACATGGCCTCCTTCTGTGGACACTTCTCCCCCCAAACCTCCTCCCATCCCTCTTCCTACACTTTGGTTTGTATCTGTTTATCTTCCCACTTTCCCAGAAGGAAGATCAGTGAATACAAAATATACCTCGTAGAAGTTTTAAATCCTTCACTAATACGTAAAAATGGAATAATTTCCGAAAACACAAATTTATGTAAAATTGTAGCCAGAACAAGTTAAGAGCAGCTAATCATCTGGTCCTTTTAAATAATACAAGTCAGTGTGTTCTTTCTGATGCTTAAACTCACATAAGTGTACACACATTTAGGTGTCACATGTTAAACTGCTAAATGCAACATTGATACCACATCAGTATTGGTATGGCTTCACAATGGCCTAGTCAACTCTATCCATTCCAATCTATTACCAAGACAGAACTGACCGTACTTTCCATTCGAAATGTCAGTCTGCACTGTGGAATTCCAGGGACATTCATGGTGCCATTTTCAGTCATACCTTAAGTCGCAGACAGCAAGAGAAAGTTCTGAACAGATGTTACAAAAACACAACATCCAACATAGGTAGAATGCACCTATGCTAAGCCATTCAATTTTATCAACTTTGCCTCCAATTCCTGCACTGCCCTTAAATTTACTTGGTCCTTTTCTGATGCCTCCTTCACTTTTCTCAATCTCTGGAGACAAACTGTTGACCGATATCTTTTATGAACCTATTGATCCCCACAGCTATCTTGACAATACCTCTTCCTACCCTGTCTCTTGTAAGAATGCTATTCCTTTTTTTTTCCATTTCCTTCGTTCCCACTGCATTTGTTCATGGAATGAGGCTTTCCTTCCAAGGACATCAGAGGTATCCTCCTCCTTCAAAGGACAAGGTTTCTCTTCCTCCACCATTAATGTTGTCCTCACCTACATCTCCTCCATTCCCCAGACATCCACCCTCACCCCATCTGCCCACAACCTTAACAGTGAAAGATAGAATTCCTCATCCTTACCTATGGCCCTATGGGCCTCCATATCCAACACATCATTCTCCGCAACTTCTTCCATCTCCCAAAGGATCCTACCATGAAACACTTCTTCCCACACTTTGCTTACTGCAGGGAGTGAGTTCTCCATTATTCCCCTATCCATTCACTCCACCCAGCACCAATCCCTGCAAGCAGCCAAAACGCTACACCTGCCCATTCACCTCCTCTCTCACCTCTATTCAGGGCCCCAAACATGGTGGGGTCATCTATTGTATCCAGTGCCTCTGCTGCAGACTCCTCTACATTAATGAGACCCATCGTAAATCGGGGACCGCTTCATCGAGCACCTCCACTCCAGCTGCCAAAAATCGAACTTCCCAGTGGCCAAATTCCAATTTCCATTCTGATTCCAACATGTCGGTCCATGGCCTCGTCTTGTGCCATGATGCCAGGGTAGAGGAACAACACCTTATATTTTGTCTGGGTAGCCATCAACCCTTTGGCATGGATATCGATTGCTCCTTCTGGTAAAAAAAAATTCCCTCGTTTCTATTCCCCACTCTAGCCTCTTACACCTTCTCACCTTCTTAACGCATCCCTTTGGTTCCACTCCTCCTTCCCTTTCTCCTATGGGTCACTCTCCTCTCCTATCAGATTCCTTTTTCTCTAGGCCTTTAACTTTACTACCCACCTGGCTTCACCCATCACCTTCTAGCTATCCTCTTTCTCCTCTCTAAAACATTGACTGCTTGTTCATTTCCATGGATGCTGCTTGACCTGCAGAGTTCTTCCAGAATTTTTTGTGAGTTGCTTAGAATGAGGGATGATGTTCTTCAAAATGAGTATATAGAACTAGGTAAGAAGCAGGATCTTAGGTATGGTGAATATTCTTCTTCCAGGGCTCAAGAGACTTGAACTAACCTTAGCTTTCTACTACAGCAAGATGGCCTTTCCAAAGGGTCAGAGTTGTTTGTGACAAAGTTAAACTTCTAACAGATATTCCTTGCTCAGCTTCTTGTAAATAAGAACCAGTCTTCTGTTCTTTAAATTGCATGCTTTGCAAATAGTTACAGAGCTGCTGATGCACAGTGGGGAAAGGGGGTGACACTGGCTGCTAAGAGATGTGGTTTGTAAAGTGAAGTGACCATGAGACTTTTTGCCTGTGTTAGTCAATCACAAGACAATGGGGTTATGTTAATTGGCTTACCAACGGAAGGCAGAGCTACTGATGATGGCGCCTAATGGCAACTCTTTTGCTTGCAATTTTGGAAACAGCTCTATTTCTATCTTTAATCTCTCTCTATTTTTCCCTTTTCGGGGTTCTTTTGAAGACCCTGAACTGGAGTTACACAATAACTTCGGTTCTTTGCGGGAATGGGACCCACTCTCAGAGCCTCACGACTGGCCACTCTTCGATATGCCAAGGATGTGGCCTGAAAGACTAGCGCACCTTCAGGGTGTCGGATTGTCGTGGCTCTTGAGGTGGGCGGATTCAAGGCTGGTGCCGCCGCCTGATGTGTCGTGGGAGGCGGAAGATGGAAAGCAGCGAGCTGGCTGTGTGTGCACAGAAATCAGAGTTCTTTGGGCAGAGAGCTTGGAAAAAATGATGCAACAGCCTCCTAACACCATAAATCGATGGGTTGTTTTGTTACGTCTCTGCTGTCACTGTGAAATGGGGACACCTCTTTTTTCCTTATTAGGGAGAGAGCAAGCCTGTGTTATGTTGAATTACCCGGTGAACGAGTAGTCTTTGGGGCACTGGAAGTCTGTGTCTTTATTGATGCTTTGCTGCATGCTTGAGTACTCGGTGGGGGGTGCAGATGCTTTTTTTGCTGGTGGGGGGTGTCATTGCTTTGCTGCTGCTTCTGCATGTGGGGGAGCTGGGGGGTCCTTTGGGATTCTAATACTTAACTGTCATTCATTCTTTGGGGCACTCCTCTGTTTTCATGGATGTTTGCAAAGAAGAAGAATTTCAGGTGTATATTGCATACATTCCTCTGATATTAAATGTGGCTATCGAAACCGATTAAACCAGGCAACTACAGCTAAGTTATTTGCACCCTTGTCCCCAGAAGCTTTTCGACCATCTGTGTAAATTACTTTGACGCAGCAAAGGTATCTGGAAAATATCACATGCAGAAGTTGTCATCTGGTAGCAGAACAGTATAAATGTTCCAAGCATTGGGGGTTGTTAGGAATGACAGGAACAATGACAGAAAGACAAAGAAGAACAAGTTCATTTGTTAGCTTTCGGGTCCTGTGATAAATGACTTGTTCATTAGTAACCCACTGGTACATTCTTGTAGATCATAACAATTATAATGTTTATGGAAATCCTATATAAATCAGAAATCCTCTGTGAGTGTTAAGAAATATTTGCCTAAATTTAAATGTGTACCATTGAAAATAAATGTTTAAACTACTTCATTAAGTTAGTCCTTGAAGAATAGGTGGATACAGTGAGGATAGCGAGGATACCCATAGATACCTATATCAGGGAAGGTTTATAATCTTCTTTTAAGTTTCGGGCTTTGCAGAGAGGAAAGTCAATACTATTGCAGAAGGTAGTGGTCCAGGGATTACTGCCAGCGCCACATGCTAATGAGGTCAGAAATATAAAGACAGGCCAGGTGGATTTGTGTCTAATGAGCTGCTGCAGGGATTCAGTTTCTTGGACTGCTGGGGTTTCTTCTGGGGTAGAGGTTACCTGCGCAAGAGAGGTGGGGCAAGTACTTTTGCAGGGAAATTTGCTCGTGCTACATGGGAGAGTTGAAACTACTTTGGCAAGGGAGTGGAACTCTGAGCAGGAGTAAGTCCTGGGATGAAGCAATAGTCAGCGAGAGGAAGACTAGTAATCAATATAGCCAAGGGGCACAGGTAGGAAAGGAATATTAAGTTAAACTGTATATATTACAATGCTGGAAGTTTATAGCCATAACAGAAACTCAACTCACAGAATGGAAGGACTGGCAGCTCAGTATTCCAAGATACAAATGCTGTAGGTTTGATAGAGTTACAGATAAGCAATGAGAGAGTGTATCCTTTTTGATAAGACAGTGCTCAGAGATGACATTCTTGGTGGATTGTCCAGTGAGGCCATATGGATACAATTGAGAAACAAGAAGGGGAGTGCAACACCAGTGGGACTACATTATTGACCCACCCAGCAGGCAGGAACTTAATTAGCAGATGTGTAGAGAAATTGCTCATAGTTGTAAGAATAGTAGTGTTATGTTAGTGGGAGATTTGAATTTCCCTGCTGTTGACCAGGCCACCCAGTGTGTTAAGTAACCTGGACATGAAGAAATTGTGAAATGTGTCCAGGAAATTTTCCTAAGTCTCCATAAAGAGGGACCTACTTGGGAGGGAGCAACATTCGACTTCCTCTTTGGGAACAAGGTATAGGAAGTAACTGAAGTGGTACCTCAAAGCTATGCTTCACCATTTGCACCTTGACCCTAGTGACCAGAATAACATTTCTTTAAGATTGTATTGGAAAAGAATGGGTCAGATCTCCAGGTTAGGGACCCAAACTGGAGAGGACTCAACTTGGGGGAATTAGACAGGATGTCACAGAGGTCAATAGGGTGAGCCTGTTTTAAAAGAAAAGAATGAATGGCAAGTGGGAGGCTTTTAAGTATGTAGTAGCAAATGCTTGAGTGAAAAGTAAACCTGGCAAATTCAGGGAACCTTAGCTGTCAAGTAATATTGGTAAATAAAAATAAATAAGTAGTCATGCACTCAGAGGCCACTTAATTAGGTACACCTGGTTGTTAATGCAAATACCTAACCAGCCAATCATATGGGAGCAACTCAATGAACAAACACATGCTGGCATGGTCAAGTAATTCAGTTGTTGTTCAGACCAAGCATCAGAAAGGGAAAGAAATGAGATCTAAGTGACTTTGACCATGTTGATTGTTGGTGCCAGATGGGGTGGTTTCAGTATCTCAAAAACTGCTGATCTGGGATTTTCACACACAACAGTCTCTAGTGCTTACAGAGAATAATGCAAAAAACAAAACCTCCAGGGAGCAACAGCTCTGTGGATGAAAACACCGTGTTAATGAGTAAGTAACTCCAATAACAACACATTACGACAGTATGCAGAACAGGATCTCTGAAAGCACAACATGTTGAACCTTGAAGTCGATGGACTCCAGCAACAGAAGACCACAAACATACACTCAATGGTCACTTTATTAAGTACAGCAGTATCTAATAAAGTGGCCACTGAGCTTACATTAGGTTTAGGAGGTTGGAATCAAACAAATCTCTTGATGACTATAAAAAGATTAAGAATATTCTTAAGAGGGCAAAGAGAGTGTATGAGAAGGAAAATCACATGTAGTAATGTAGCTATATTAAGAGTAGAAGAACGCTAGGGAGAAAATGAGGCCCCCTAGAGATCCGCAGGGGTGCCTATGTCTTGAGCTGCAGGAGATGGGTGGAATTTTTAATGAATATTGCTCCCCACTGTTTACTGTGGAGAAAATCATGGTTACTGAAGAGACAAGTGAAACAAGTGGACATTTTAGAGGACACTCATATTATCAGGGGGTTAGGCAATGACACTCTTAGTACATTACAGGTCCTGGCTGAGTGCATTCTCAGTTTTGGTACAAGTCCTATGTCAACAGTGTAATGGAACAGCAGTGCCTAGGATAGATTGTTGAAGGCAGTATCACAGGTAGACAGAATGTGGAACAGGCATTTAACACAAGGGCTTTCCGTCAAGGCAGGAGCTGAGACATTATCTTGCAGACATATCAGCCATTGGTGAAGTTGGGAGGGCTGGGTACAGTTTTGGTAATGATTTTATAGGAAAGATATGGTTAAACTGTAAAGAGTGCAGGGAAGATTAATGAGGATGTTACCAGGACTCAATGCCCTGAGTTGTGGGGTGAGTTTGACCAGGTTATGTCTTCATTCCTTGGAACACATGTGAATGAGGAAGAATTAACACATATCTTGGCCAACCTTTCCCTGTAACTTATAGAAATGTTTAAATTTATTAGAGGCATAGATAAGGTGGATGGTAACTGTCTTTACCCAAGAGTTGGGAGACTATAACGAGGAGGCATAGATTTAGAGTGGGAGGGAAAAGATTTAAATGGGATCCGAGGTGCACCATTTTAATGCAAGAAGTGGTAAAATGTATATGGAACAAGCTACCAGAGGAAGTGGTTGAGGCAGCAACAATGGTATTATTTAAGAAGCACTTGGATAGATATATGGAAGGGTGGGCTTATAGATGGACACGGGTCAAATGCAGGAAATTGGGATGAGCTGGGTGGTCACTGTGGCCAACATAGACTCATTGGACTGAAGGATCTGCACCTGTGCTGTGTTATTCTATAGAACTGAATCAAATTTGAAAGCATGCAAATCAATAGTAACATTCTTAAGAAGTGTTTCATGCTGATGAAGAAATCTGATTGTCGGTGAGAAAATGAGTACCAGGCAAAGGGTACTTAAAATAAAATCTGTTTGCAAATTTTCCACCCACATAAATAGTCAAGTGAATCTGCATGTTTGGTTCAGTGTGAATTTTCCAAGAACTATATTTGGCATTTGAAACCACAGAAAACAGAGTATAACATTGACAGCTCTGTGCAAATCCAGTACCACCAACATCCACAAAACTTATAAAATATCAGTCTAATTTAGAGGCAGGTGACTCACTTCCTCTCCCACATCCGGAGAGTGGGCACAATTGTCTTTTGAATTTCCCTTGCTTCCTAAGAGGAAGTACTTTCACAGAAAACAAAACTAAATCTCAATGTTACAAAAACAAAATAGTTGAGTCAAACCTAACAATGGGGGGAAAACAAAACATTGAATAACTAACTAGGAACCTACATGGAGAATGGCCAACAATTTCTGACCTTCCCTAGTCTTAATTATTATAGATTCAAGAAAGGGCTTAATTGCTGAAATAAACAAGAAATTTTAGAGGCAATTGCCTAAATATGAAAAAAAAATCAGGAAGAAAATCTGTAAGATGCTGAAAATTGTAAATAAAAGTAGAAAATGCTGAAGAATCTCAACTAGTTAGATAGCTTTTGTGGAAACACATTTCAGAACCATTGTAGTGCTCTGGGGGAAACGCCTCTCTTAAAGGTCATTTGCAAATTACCCCAGATATTTTTTCTTTACCTGCTAAAGCAAGAGTGTGATGTGAAAAATTCAAAAACCATTTGATGCTGTTGATGTCAGATTTTAAAATACAAACAGGTATAGCATTCATAATTGACAAAATGTTGAGAAAAACTGAGAGAAAAAACAAAACAGATGTGTACCGTTGAGTTAATAGAAATTGCCAGTACTTACTGTGACAATGACCAACCAGGCATGTGTGCATTCCAATTCACAGCACATTCAATGTATACTCAATCTTTGGTTGCATGTTCAAAGGGGGAAATTAACTAAATGCTACACAACATTCATATTAGCTTATTGTCATATACACCATGGTGCATGGAAATTCCTTCCTCAGTTGAAGCTCACAGTGTAAATAGTATATATAATAATAAATATAACAGTCAACACTGTGGCAGGCAGAAAAGCAATTGGATGGTGTAAAGTATAGTAGTGCAAACTGAGGTCATCCAAAACAAAATACTAAATAACATTAACAAATGTGTTAGAATTAAGGACATGTGTTAGAATGTGTTAGATAAGTATGCATTATAAAGAAATTGAGGAAAAAAATGAACAAAGTATACGTATACGCAAAATTCAAATTTAATTATAAAATAAGTAGAAATTAGTCATTGAATACAATTATTAGTGATGCACCATCAATAACTCTCGGAGACGGGAGGCAAACGATAGGCTTTTATTAGCTGCACGAAACCACCACACAACATCCTGGAGACTGAGGGGGGAGCAGTGCCTCCAATCCCCTTTATACAGGGGTCTGTGGGAGGAGCCACAGGAGCAGTCAACAGAGGGGCGTGTCCAGACAGGTATATGTGGTTCACCACAATTAGTTCCAAAATATTTTCATTTTGGTATTCTACCATGATGTAATTGGCTACCAAATATATTGAACTTGTAATGTAGTAAAGTGCAGCAACATAATGAAGCAAATTTAACACTGAACCATGGGTGGAGAGGTTATGACAAATAACTAAACTAAATGGCTTGTTTTAAGGAACATTTCAGAGATCAGGGAGAATTAGAGAGATATCAGTGTTGGAACCAAGCATGCAGACACCAGTGGTAGAGTGATGACATTCAACAATGGTTAGAAGGACAGAATGGGGAAAATGCAGATAAGGTGGAGTCTAGAGTTGGGGGAGAAAACAGCAGAGGACTGTGAATGAATTTGGGGACAAAGGTGAGAATTATAAAACAAGATTCTCTATCCATAATCCAAGTGAAAGATAACTGGGAGTCAGGTTGTAACATCAGCTGGAGGATGACAGTGATACAATCAAATCTGGAAATAACTGAAGTATAGATGCAGATTTCAGCAAAGTTCTGGAGTTCAGCAAATGTAGCAGATATTAATTAAAATAAGAACTAGCCTTCAGTTTTTATTGTACGGTAAATGTAAATAAGTTCAGGAAGCTTGCAATTAGTTGCTTTTTGTTTTTTGGCTGATTGCTAGCAGCAAATTGAAGTTAAAAGCACAGGAACTCCACAGACTAAGATTGCATATGCAAGAGCAAAACTTTAAAGCAATGGGATTGTGTGAATTGGATTGCATCAACCCAGGCAACATGGCTAAATTATTTGAACCATTGTGGCCAACTTCAAACTGATAGACCAGATGCATGCTGGCACTTATGGTACCAAGCTTGATCACAGATATAGGCAATCAATAGTTTTTGTGTACTCAGAGATGGCCCTGGCAGCATTAATTTTGGGTGTTTGGGATTTCTACCCTCAGTATCTTTTGGACTATTTGTGTGAATTACTTTGTGATAGAGGTGTTTGAAGATTCAGGAGTCTCTGTCACTGTTGTTAACCCAAAATATTGAAGGAAACAATGACATTATGACTATTGAAATTGTATTGTATCAGCTACTGTTACCTTTTATCTTAAGGGTATAAAAATGTGATGTATCTTTGGCTTTGTGAGCCTCTATCCAGAGTGTCTCCAGAATGATGTCTGCTTGCTGTGCTGAATAAGGACTTCTATATCACCAGCTTCACTGTCTCTCTGGTGACTTCGATCACAGTCACAAGACACATCCATGTTACAGAGTGGGAAATATGCACTTGTAATCATCCAGGTCTGTGGTTAAAAACTCATCATGGATCAGATATCAGATTTAAGCAGGCTGCAGAGAGGGGGATGGAATTGTTGACTAGGAAATAAAGCTTGTGACAGGAACTAAAGCAATGGCTTGTCAATATTTAGTTGGAGGAAACAATGACTCATCCAATGCAGCATGTCAGGCAAGGAATCCATTGATGTTGTGGAGGTGGGTTGAGAGAGATAGTTGTGAGATAAAATATTAATGAGAAACGAATGCTGTCAGATAATGTCACTAACAGCAGTACATAGACGATAGGAGAACCACTTGCAGATACTTGGAATAATAGACAAAGGCCATGCTGGCACTCTCAACTTCAACTCAAACTAGAGGATTCTAATCCTGTTCCAGGGACTTGAGCAGAAAATTCATGGCTGACACTTCATTGCAATATTTTATGGTACTACTGAACTACCTTTTGGATAAAACACTAAATCAAGCCAATTACTACCCTCTTAAATGGTTGTATAAGAATTCAGTGAACTGTGTTGAAAATAAACACAGGAGTTATTTCTACTGTGGCATACATCTCTTCAACATTTATTCCGTCATTATTACATTGCTCTTCATACTCTACATTATAGCAGTGATGATATTTTAGAAGTACTTAATTGGCTGCAAGGCATTTTGGGTGCCACACAAGAGACAATTAAATATCACCTTTCTTTTTCAGTGAGCTAATAGTATATTTAACTCAGGAAGTACACTGATAAATAAGAGACCCTAAAGTTTAAATGAAATCACATTTATATTTTGAAATAATTATCCATTTACAGCATCCAGGAAAAGATTCTAAGGTAAAAAAAAATAGACTTAAAACTTAAAATATAAAATATACCTAGCCACTGCAAATAAAAATAGAAAATGCTTAAAAGGTTCAGCCAGTCAGCAACATATGAACTGATGAAGGGTCTTTGACCTGAAACATTAACTGTTTCTCTTTCCACAGATGCTGCCTGACCTGCTGAGATTTTCCAGCAATTTATGCTTTTATTTCAAATATCCAGCATCAGCTATTCTTTTTCTAATTTTCACTTCATGTTTTCTGCTTAGACAGGGAAAAATTAGTGTAGCTGCTATTTTAATTAATTTGCTTCTGAAATTAATTTCAGCTTGCTTTCATGTAAACAAGAAAATAAATATATGTTAGGTCCCCATGGCTAAGGTATGACATTGACTTCAGGCCCTCTTTTCCTGGTCAAGGTATGTCTTCAAAGTGGTGCAATTCATGAAAAGTCTGAAAGCCACCAGGAAAATTTCCCCACACTAGCTTACCATCTTGATTTCCACCCCCACCACAAGGCCAGCCCTTACTGTTGCCCACTGCACTCCCTGTTTCAGCAGCCGACCTACAAGTACAAGTGAAAGGTTTTGCCTCCAGCTTCTGCAGCTGTGATACAATGGTACTTAAGAAATGGTTGGGTGGAGGAGGGGTGCTTCTCAGAAGGTGGTGGGGGGAGAGGAAAATAAAACTGATAGAGAGGGGAAGCAAGAAGGGAAGAGGGGACTGTGAGAGATGGGAAGAAACAGAGTGAGAAGAGGGAGAGGGAAGGAAGAATAGAGGAGGAGGAGGAGGAAAGACAGAAAGGGAGTCCAAGTGAAAGGAGTGGTATGGAAAAGGGAGGAGGGAGAAAGAGAAAGAAATGTGAAGAATGTGTGAGGAAGGTGAAAGTGTGGAAGAATGAGTGCAGAGAAAGGATGTACAGAAAAGAGGATCAAGAGAGATAGGAGTGAGAAAAGGGAGAAAGAGCATGAAAGAAAGAATATGAAGGACAAGAAGGAAGAAATGTATAGGGGAGTTGTGATGGCCTGAAGTCAGGACTTGGTCTCATTCTATTTTTCATATTTTCTTACAGCACAGGAGGAGGCTATTCAGCTTATCAAGTCTATGTCAGCTCTGTGAAAAACCCCATCTGCTTCTTGTATATAATCTGTTTCATAAAAGTACAAAAAATATAGAAACAGAGCATAGCTTTCTTTACATTCCTTGTGCCATCGGCTTTCCCTGCAAGTGGCCATGCAGGTAAATAGGGTGGTAAGGCATATAGCATGTCATTGAATTTCGAGATTAACTTGGAGACAGTTATTATTTTGCACTTTCTCACACAAATGATACTTGCCGTTTACCACACCATACCTGAATATTAGTTGCGTTTTGCTGAATGCAGCTTTGGACTACTCTATTTAATAAGTTGCAAATGTATTTGCTGTCATCATCAGCAAACATTACAAACTTTCGCCCTACTCTGGTTGGAAGATCCTTAATGAAACAGCTGAAGATATTCAAGTCAAGGACCTCCTGCAGTAATGTTCTAACTTAGATGATTAATCTCCACCAACACAATCATCTTCCTTTGCGAAAAATATGTGTTCAAGCATTTGTTGTCCTTTATTCTTAATCCCCAGTTACTTCAGTTTTACCAGGACAGGCTATCCATATTTGGTGCCTTAGTGTTGCCCTACTCGAGACTTTCTTTTTGGTTCAGGGAGGGGTAGCCCCTCTGCTGGAGGGTATTGTTGTCTCTATTTCAGGGCAGCTCACTCACCTCTGGTCCCACCGGCACCCAGCTCTCACCTATGGCTCCAAGTAGCAGTTTGCATGCAACAGTGGCACACCGCTTTGACCAGCAGGCTAAACCAGAAGGTGGCTGGTGGCCTTGCACACCAGTGAGTTAGAGACACCCCTGTCCTAACATACAAAGTCATCTCTGGCAGACTGGGTGGATAAGGTCTACAGTGAGATCCAACGGCCAGTAAGGCGGTACTGTAATGCTCCGTGGACAGTGTAAAAGGCATGACAAGGCACCGAAGACATCATGGTCATCCACTGCGACCAAGGAAGACCTCAGTTTCTGATGCTTGTTTGTACCACTGTACCTGGACATCTAAGATTGAGGACTGCCCCAGTGCAATGGCTTTTCCACTTTAAAAACTCCTCCGCACAGACTTCCTGTCATTGTCAGACACAATGGTCAACCACCAAAGACCATGTTTGAACCAAGCCAGATCTGGAGTTGAATGGCTCTAATGAAGTGAGATTTCATTAGTGAACATGCTGACATTTTTCTTAGCGTTGACCAGAAAATGTGTTTTCATTTTGTGGGCTATTGACCCAAACTGTGTCTTTTCATGTGATAAACCAGTTTAGTATGTAATGCACAGATTTTCAGAAGCTTTGCAGTCAATTTACATTGGTAGTTAATTTCCATGCTGGCCTGTTACTCTAACCCTGCCTGGATATTAACATGTGTTTTTGCTGAATTCACTAGCTCTTTTCACTCTGTAAGTATGTTCAAAGTTAACCATTTATTCAAGCCAATCAAACGTTCAGGCCACAGATTGACCCTTAACACACAAATGGTGACAGAAACTTTTGGTCACATGAAACAACTGACATTACAAAAGATCAGGATAAGGGATCATCATGGCAAGTAACTACATTCCTGCTGCAGGGACTAAATTATATGGAGGCAACCATTCACCCAAAAAAACATACAGCTGAAAACAAGTTGTCATGAAACTGCTTTTTATTGTTTGTATAATACTTTATTTTTTTTGCTCTTAAGAGCATAGTGTTCATAGCATAGAAACCAACAATAAATTAACAACATGTTCACAAGATATTCATTCCTCTTTTATGAAACACATTTTAGACAAAGGTCAGCCCTTTGAGGACTAAATAATGATTTTGTTCCTCTTATTTATCAAACGGCAAAGCCTAGGTCATAAATATTGGGCAACCAAACTCAGTTGTACCACCAACCGGAATCTAGTTCTAAAGCTAATACCAAACCAATTTTAGGCACTAGAATTATACTTATACTTCTGAGAAATATTTATTTAAGTATTGCCACCCCAGCAACTACCTGATAAACCCAATTAACCCTAAACTAATCATGGGACAATTTGCAATGACAATTAACTTACCGGATACGGCTTTGGACTGTGGGAGGAAACCGGAGGACCAGGAGAAACCCACACATTCCACAGGGAGGATGTACAGAGACTCCTTACAGAATGGCATCGGAATTGAACTCTGAACTCCAGAATGCCCCAAGCTGTAAAAGTGTCACACTAACTGCTACACTACCGTGGTGCCCATTTGCAAACTTAATTTTGAAGAACACACTAGAAATCCAGCACCAGACTAAATTAAATCAGCTCTTATTGATAAAACCTCCATTGGCGAGGGAAAAAAATCCCACATAGCAACATAGTCCAATTTTAGTAATAATTTTGGACAGAATTCCAAAAATAATTTTTGGTACACTCTACCGGTACTCCATCTCTCCAATTCTCCACTAATTGTAAATAGTGAAATAGTAAATACTAACTATTCACATTTGTAGTGTCTTTTCCTTTTAACTTTATCACACTGACCTACTCTTCTTGCCCAACACCCCAACCACATTCCCCCATCCCCAGCTACAAAATTTCAGCAATATAAAATAACATACAAATCCAACAGTGAAATTAAGCCCAAAGCTTGATATTGATCGATACATATTAAAAACTGAGGACAGCATGCCAGGAAGTAAAAAGAACTGTTGTTCATGATTCATGCAGGTCCATTATCCTTTTTAAAGATACCTATTTTTGTTTTAATCAGCCCAATTCAATACTTGGCCAGTTGAATAACAATATAGATATAATAATATTGAATAAATACACCTGACAAAGCCATTACAAATTTGTGCATTACATCTTATTGCAGGTATACTTTTCACATGATTAAAATTTGGACACGATGATGGTGATATAGTTCAAGAAGGTTTTGAGAATAAATGAGATTGGGCTGGAGAGACATGCAATTCCTACTGAAGTTCTAAGGCAACTGAATGGGTTGGAGGGTAGCCGATGGGCCACCTGGAGAATAACGGATTGGCCACTGGGAAGATTAAATCACAAGTAAGTCTGCTCTCTATTCACTTAAGAGTATTTTTGCATCAGAAATTTGCTCACAAAAAATATATATAACCTGGGATAATCAATAAAGGATATTCAGTGCACATTTTCTGGGCAGAACAGTTTCTATTTTGGGGTAACTTCTAATAGTGGATTAGACCATTTTAAACATTTTAGTGCTTTAGTACATCTTTGAGTTGCCAGTATGGCAAAAATATGCTTGCATTACTGTAGTCTAGGCAGACATCATCAATTTTTATGAGTTAATCCCTTTGACTTCCAGGCATTCCATATTTAAGAGATGCATACTGTGCAATGCTAAGGACAATTGCTCCTACTAAAGTAAGATCCAAATATGACTCCCCAACATGCATTGCTTTTCTTTTAGGAGCCATGGAGAAAAAAAAAGCCTTTTCATGCAACAGCAGCCCAAGAATTTTGCAGTCCAATTCTGTGCACATATACTGCATGCAGATTAATAAAATGCAAGTAATTTCAGAGGCTTACAGATGCCATCTGTTACCTTACAGCTGCACTCATTGAAGAACAGTACTAATTTTGCAGGTGCAAACTGAGATTGCATATACATAATCAAAGATGAAACTCATGATTTCAGATAAACAATTAATGAGTCAGCTGTGATTAAAAACATGCATATTTATCTTCAACTTAATTTGTCTTTAGAGATTTAGGATAGTTTACCACAGAAATTATAAGCATACTCTTTCTAAAATGTTATAATCTTTCCTCTCTACCAGAGAATATAATCCAAAGGCAAGATGTCCTGATCTGGTATCTCATTAAAATAAACAGAACTTGGCACGAGGTGCTTTTATCACTTCACACCCCTCACTAGTTCCTTCTCCTAGGATATGCAAATTGAGCCTCAACAAATTGGTTATATCATCTATCTTATCAAAAAAAATGTACTTTTGAAGGGTTATTCCATATTAACAAATTTCATTCAAAGCTGATGACCTGCATATCTCAATCAGTAACTCCTGAAAATGTGCATTTTAAGGGGTAGTCTTTAGTTGCAGGATCTAAATATCCAATATGGAATCTTTTTCATTAACTTCACTGGCTCTGGTAACATTCCTTCTTTCCTAGTTGGCAAATGGAGTTCTTCCACAACCTAAGGTGGTCTGATTTTGCATCAGTAAAACGGAGAGAGATAGAGAGGGGAAAAAAGTGCTTAGCATCTACTAAGTACATTTCAAATACTTGTGAAGCATTTTTGTCATACCCAATAGATGTTTAGAATTCTAGGTTTCTACTAAATTTTATCAAAATCTCATCATTCTAATTCTCAGAAGCCT
This sequence comes from Hypanus sabinus, assembly GCF_030144855.1. NCBI lineage: Eukaryota > Metazoa > Chordata > Chondrichthyes > Myliobatiformes > Dasyatidae > Hypanus > Hypanus sabinus. Next base: position 122,090,269 of record NC_082714.1, on the reverse strand, counting down.
TCTAGCTGGAAATGCATAGGATCTACACATCCAATAAGATCTTATTTTGCAGAGTACTTGTCATATCCAAATATTTTTATTGGATTTAGCAGGAACAATGGCATGCAAAATAGTGCAAAGCTTCAGCATGCTAACAATGAGCAGGAAAGCTGTGGCAGGATACAAGAAATTCAGGAGGACAAGTCACAATAATCAACACATTGACAGTCTACAGAAACAATGTCTACACTTTGCTACCATACCCTCAGATCCAAGAATATTAAGGCAAGATGACCAGAAAAATCTGATGACGTCCACACAATATAGATTTCCAGGGCAGATGGCCCTGGTTACTCCAGATCTTACTTTGTCATGGAACTATTCAAACTTTTCATTTCCATTGTTATATTTTTCTTACAATTTTGGCAGACATTCTAGTCCACTAAGTCCATGCCAACTCAAGAAACAAATTATCAACCCATTCCTCCACTTCTTTCACTATTACCGAACATCTCTCAGATACCTCTTCCCATAATTTTACTGCCACCCATATACAAGGTGGGCAATTTACAATGTCAACTTATATAGATGTCATTAGCATGCGGAAGGAAACTCAAGCACCCAGCGAAAATACATACAGTAACAGGGGGAACATGCAATTCCATACAGTCAACAGCTAAGGTCAAGAATGAATATGGGTTGCCAGACCTGAACAGAAAAGCACCATCTTCTTCAGGATAGTGTCATGGAATTAGTGTTACCCCAAGACACTACCCTTCAAGGCATTTTGATGAATCGGTTATGGGTATAGGTCGTTTTCAAAATGTTTCTGAAGAGACCAACTGCAGTACATGTAGAGAAGGTAGGGAGAATGGAGAGATGATATAGTCATGATCAACAAACGGATGGGATTCCATAAATGGACAGAAAACTAAACCCTGTGGTAGGGCACGCAGGCAGATGGACAGCAGACACACTTCCGGTGTGACTTAGAATGAGATGGAGCTATGAACGAAATGGAACAATAAATAGTGAACACATTAAAGCCACGACTAACAACAAATACAGGCTGAAAATATGATAAAATGACAATAATTAACAAAAACATTTTTGATATTCTTTGCGTTCAATCATAAATAATGCTTTACTGTACAAAATCATGAAGCAAAGACTTCAGGCTGTTACAGGAAATGAATCAGCATGACGTTCTCTGAAATTAATTGTTGATTTTTAAGTACACTCTCAATTTATTTATCCAGTTCTTTCGCTCTTTTTAGATACTGAGGAAGCCTCAAACATTCTCCAAGCCTCTACCAAGGCTCGGTAAAAATAATTCCTAATAGTAACTCGCACAGCAGGAGAAATTATGTCCATAGTCAGGTCTCTCACTTTCAGAAGTGCTTCTTCAGAACTTATAAGAAATCAGAACTCATGGTAAAGTGACTGCATTGCCGATAACCATTTTAAATTACTGGCTGGTATTAGATGCATATATATTCATATTAATTTGGCCCACAAAATCATTCTTAGTCTCTTTGCATCCTTGCTCAAAGAGAAGGCACATAATCTAAATACTGACATCCAGACTTTAAATGTGTCAAGCAAATCCTGATTTCTGAGGATTAACCACAAATTCAAATTATCCATATAAATGACCATTTGTTCAGCACCTGCCAGTGTAAGATGGTGTACAGATTGAAAACACAGTTAATAGTTTACAGCATTGAGCTGAATGCTAAGGTCCAACTGGTCTTTTCTCAATCACAAGAATACAAAGTATACACCTTAACCACCACCATTCAAATGAAATTAATGAGTTCATTCTTGATGCAGCAATATATTAAAAATACAAATCATGTGATTTATACTAGTCATACTTTGTCCAAATCCACAAAAGCTTCAGAAACAACACATTAAATACAACTATTAAAATCTTCACCAGACATATTAGATGTAAATATCATTTAAAAAGCATTGACACATAAACTACCTATATTGAACACAAAAATGTTTTTTTTTGTAAACTGTATTGCCCTCAGAGAAATCAAGTCCAAACAATGGAGCAAAGCTGGAAGTTTAAAACTGGAAATCAAATGCCCAATTACAATTAGCTGACACTGTGCAGTTAATGGAAGCCATCAAATCAATCCTGCTGTTTTCTTTTAAGTAGAAGTGCAGTTTGATCCTGCAAGCCACTTAAAAAGATTAAAAAAGTGACCAGATGCTACTGATTAGTTCCATCAACATGAATTTTATTATGAATATAATAATAAAGCAAAGGTGATTCCCTTGCACATACCAATGTTATTCAATTTTACTGATCAGAACTATGGCTTGAACATTCTTCACTCTGTCTCCAACAGATGGAGTGAAGATTTATCTTTAAATATCCAGCATCCACATCTATCACCTTAGTTAGTTCAAATTTTTAAATAATAATGAATCCTAATTAACCTCAGCAATGGCTTTTAAAAAGCGGCTTTTGTAGCAAGAGAAATTAAAGCAGGAAAGTTGCACTTCTCCAAGCCTGTATCTTTAGTGCTATCTTTGACTAAACATTCATAAACTTTGTTAAATGATGTGAAAAGAAATTGTGGCTTAGCATTCATTTAGCACACAGGACACTATTACAAACCCAGATCCTCATTTCACTCACCAAAGTATCAGTGAATTGAGCTGGGAGAAAAACTTCAAAAAGTTCTATCTGAACATAGGATAATAAGTGCGGGTTGTTATCCATTTTACTGCAGGATCATTTGGCAGCTTGTGTTACCTCTAAAGTGCATGTTTAGGTTGTGATATGTTTCAAACACATTTGAATGCATAAAATAAATTTACTGTTCAAACTATCAAATTTAGATGTAGCTGAAGAACATGCCCAAGTGTAATTAGGTCACAAAGAAAACAAAGGGATAATTGAAAAAACAAATATTATAGTTACTTGTATCAGTGGCTCAACAGGTTTACATGTTTGTGATCTCATTATCTCCCATAGATTCTTTTATGTGCCTCTGACTATTGTACAGTGTATACAGTAGATTCCCTTTTTAACTGGTGTCATTCAATCCTATAAACTCTGAAGGTTGCTTCAGATTACATACCTCTGAATTCTGCAATCAGGATAAAAACACAAAACTTGGCTTGCAATACCCAAGGTGAAGATTGGAGTTGTTAGTTGAAAGACTTAAGGTATTAGTATCATTCTAGGTGATGGGTATAACCGATTACTAAGTTTGGAGAATGGAAAATGATCAGTAAGTGGAACTTGGAACCCTAGTGAAATTTGGGTACAAACAAAATAAATGGATGGCTAAACAGAAGTCATACTTTTCAATAGTAGCACAATAGCTGTAATCGATTGTTGATCCTTTTACCTTCAGTGGATTCTTTTCTAGCCTCTTGGTATTGAGCAGTACACTGATTCCTTTTTGACCAGTAACTCATGACTCTGAAGTAACAGGTCGTATCTCTGGTAATGTTTGCTGCCCAAAGGATTTGCACCAGTTTTGTCATTACTGTTACAGTAGCATTTTAGTTCATCAGTAGCACTTGAAACTGTCAAATAAACTTCGTAAATTGTTGGCTGTGACTCCCAACTAGAGCGGGCTCACTATCTATGTTTTAGAGTCTATGAGGTAAGTTTGGAGTAGTTTGGTGGTGAAAACCTTCTTCTCAGGTACTTCAGTATGTACAGGGGAAGGCAGCTGATCAAGGTGATTACTAAGACTTTCCACAGGAAGGACAATGTGATGATGAAGTAGACATCTGCAAAACAAAACCAAGCTGGGTATTAGTTACAAATATATCTGGTTCTATCCTGCTGTTTTGTATGAGTTACACCAAATTGCCTCAATGGATTGCATTTATGAATTAGTAACAAAAAATCAGTTTTAAACCAGGAACATATTGGCTCAGAACATTTACCTTGTCAGACAATGATCAGATATCCAAATGTTTAACCTTACAGAATTTGTCCAAAGGCTTCACGATGGGAACATGCAACCTGGCCATTCTTCCAAGTGCTACTGGAATTAATTGCCCAAGGGGCAAAAAACTAAGGGAAATCACCATGTTTGGCAAAAAACTGAGTAAAGTTACCAACTTTGGCAAAGAACTAAGGAAAGCTTGTCTGACTAGAGATTCGAAACGCAGCAACTGATGAATTATGAGAGGAAGTTGGCGACTAATTTCAAAGAAGATACTAAAAACTTTTTTAAGTATATAAAAGGTCTCTTTATATATAGTTGAGGGTAGATAAAGGACCAATAGAAAATGACGCTGGAGATATTGTAACGAGAGATGCAGGGATGGCAGAGGAACTGAATGCATATTTTGCATCAGTCTTCACAGTGGAAGACATCTGCAGTATACCAGACATTCAAGAGTGTCAGGGAAGTGAAGTTTGTGCAGTGAAAATTACAACTGAGATGATGTTCAGGAAGCTTAATGTTCTGAGAGTGGATTAATCTCCTGGACCTGATGGAATGCATCCTTGGGTTCTGAAGGAAGTAGCTGGAGAGATTGCAGAGAATTAACAATGATCTTTCAAGAATTGACAGATTCTGGCATTGTACTGGATGGCTGGAAAATTGCAAATGTTACTTTGCTACTTAAGAAGGGTGGGAGGCAGCAGAAAGGAAACTATAGACCTGTTAGCCTGACATCAGTGGTTGGGAAGCTGTTGGAATCGATTGTTAGGGATGAGATTACGGAGTACCTGGAGGCACATGACAAGATGGGCCATGAAAGGAAAATTCTGCCTGACTAACCTATTGCAATTTTTTGAGGAAATTACAAGCAGGTTAGACAAAGGAGATGCAGTAGATGGATTTTCAGAAGGCCTTTGACAAGGTGCCGCAGAATAGGCTGCTTAGCAAGATAAGAGCCCAAGGAACTATATGGAAGTTACTAGTGTGGGTGGAGCATTGGCTGATCAGTAGAAAACAGAGAGTGTGAATAAAGGGATCCTATTCTGATTGGCAGCAGGTTACCAGTGGAGTTCCACAAGGGTCAGTGTTGGGACCACTGCTTTTTGCAATGTATGTCAATGATATGGACTATGGACTATATGGATTTGTGGCTAAATTTGCCAACGATACAAAGAAAGGTGGAGGAGCGGGTAGTGTTGAGGAAACAGAGAGCCTGCAGAGACTTAGATAGTTCAGGGGAATGGGCAAAGAGGTGCCAAATGAAATACAATGTTGGAAAGTGTCTGGTCATGCACTTTGATGGAAGAAATAAGTGGGCAGATTATTAATAAGATGGGGAGAGAATTCAAAATGCAGAGATGCAAAGGGACTTGGGAGTTCTTGTGCAGGAAACCCGAAAGGTTAACCTCCAAGTTGAGTCGATGGTGAAGGTGGCAAATGCAATGTTGGCATTCATTTCTAGAGGTATAGAGAGCAGGGATGTGATGTTGAGGCTCTATAAGGCACTCGTGAGACTACACTTGGAGTATTGTGTGCAATTCTGGGCTCCATATTTTAGAAAGGATATACTGACGGAGAGGTTTAAGAGAAGAATCACAAGAATGATTCTAGGAATGAAAGGGTTACTGTATGAGGAATGTCTGGCAGCTCTTGGGCTGTATTCCGTAGAGTTCAGGAGAATGAGGGGGGATCTCATAGAAATATTCTGAATGTTAAAAGGCCTGAACAGATTAGACATGGCAAAGTTATTTCCCATGGTAGGGGATTTTAGGACAAGAGGGTACAACTTCAGGACTGAAGGACGTCCATTTAGAACTGACACATGGAGAAATTAATTTAGCCAGAGGGTGGTAAATCTGTGGAATTTGTTACCACAAGTGGTTGTGGAGGCCAAGTCACTGGGTGTATTTAAGGCAGAGATAGATAGGTTCTTGATTAGCCAGGGCATCAAAGGGTATGGGGAGAAGGCAGGGGAAGGGGGGGTGACTGGAAGAACTGGATCAGCCCATGATTGAATGGTGGAGCAGACTTGATGGGCCGAATGGCCTACCTTGCTCCTATATCTTATGGTCTTATAACTGTAAAATATCACACAAATTATAGTCACTGATCTTACATGAAGAAATTTTCAAACTGATCATTTCCAATTGTCTGACAATACATCAACTAATTACATTGTATGTACGACAAGCAGATTCATTTCTGGAATATGAAATGAGCTCAAAATAAAGGAATGCAATTTCTTACTCTGTTGGGTGCAAGGGTTCAATAAAACATGTTTTTTACAGCATTAGCGAAAATAGATTTAGGATGATAGTGTATAAATTATTCTGACGCAAGGTTAATTTGCTATTTATAACATAGGGTTAACATGAAAAGTGAAGTGAATTTCATGGTGTGTATAGCTGAGTGTACAAAAGATGTTTTGTTTAAAATTGTATTTGCTTATTCATTTTCAATCCACCATTATGGCCACCAAGCTCCTGGACTGTTTGTTCCACTCCTGTCAGTGAGGAGGCTGTGCAGCATCCATGCCAAGAGCACCAGACTCAAAAAAAGTTGCATTCCCAAAGCAATAAGGCTGATGAACTCTTCCGACCACTAACACACCCCAGCAGCATTACTGTATCATTTCCTGTTTTCTCCGTAGATTGTCACCTTGTTGTAGTGGAGAAGCTTGTGTGGTCATAAGATCCCGAAGATGCCGTCTGGAGCTATGTTTCTGGTAGGGTCACCCATGGTGGTAAGGTCGAGGATGAAGTCCCTGACAAAGAACAATCCAACCAAGACCTCTACGGTGGAACAGGCGGACAAAGTTACTTCGAACTCAACGGCTGTGAAGGTGGATGAAGGCTGCAACTATTCCATCAACTCCAATCATCGTGGTTTCCATGCCATTGGAATCAGTTGGTTGATTTGTGAAGTATCGTGTGCTTCTTGGAGTGCAACATCAAGTACACATTAAACAAATACACGCACAGATGTCTTCGCTCTGTGGGCCTTAAGATTGGACTCATAAGCCACTTGAGAGCCCATAAATAGATCAATGGAACGAAGACCATCATCCTTGACCTCGAGGGATAGTTACGACAACGACGATGATCATTTCCTGTCAGAGTCACCTTATGCACAGACACTCCTGTGCTTAGCATCACTTTATGTACATACAATCAACATACATAAGTTACTTTATGTATTGTTATTTATCGTGTTCTTTATCTTATTGCATTTTTTTTGTGCTGCATGTGATCAAGTAATGATCATTTCATTCTCCTGTACTGGAAATGACATTAAATAATCTAGAATCTTAATTGCTAACTTAGTTCATACAAGTAGGTCACTACACATAAAGTATTTCAATATTTCTGAGTCTAGCCATGGAAAGCTTTATATTTGTATTTTACTTCCTTCTGTGTCGAATGTGAGATTTATAGCATATGCTCAGAATTCAAGGTTTTACATTTTTCAGTTCCAGCTCCATTCATCATAAGGATCCACTAATCCACAAAACAAAATCTAACCGTCATCAGTGAATGATGTTTCAGAATTAATCATACTACATTTCCAACTATCCAAACCCTGAGGCGGCACCTCCAGTTCCTCTTCCAAGTGCAACTGGCTTTCTTTGCATAAGTGAAAGATCCTGATCTCCTCTTCATATATTCTCACAGACTTATTTTAAATTTATTTTCAGTGATCTTCAATAACTTATCTTCAGTGATGTTCCAGTCATTCACCCAAGTTGGAACTGCCAATTTTTCCTCACTCTCTTTACTTTGTCATTTCCTAAAATTTACTTCCTAACCAGCCTTTCATCTTCCAAATGATACTGCTACAATAAAGTCACAAAGCACGGCAGCACAGAAACTGGCCCTTCATTCCATCTAGCCTGTGCTAATTATTCTGGCAAGTCCCATCAAACTGTACCTGAACCCCTGCCCTCCATACCCTCCCATTCAGGTACTTACCAAAGTTTCACTTAAATGCTAAAATTGAACCCACAGCCACCACTTCTGTTGGCAGCTCATTCCACACTCTCACCACCACATGAGTGAAGAATTAATCCCTCATGTTCCCCTTAAACATTTCACCTTTCACCCATAACCGATGGCCTCTCCTGGTGGTCTCACTCTGCCTCAGTGGGAAAAGCCTGCTTGTATTTACCCTATCCATACCCCTCAGAATTCTGTATAACTCTATCAAATATAGAGGTACTGGCTGGTTTATAACCATGTGCTGGGGTGATTTGGGCAAGATGGGTGGATTGGTGTGATGTGCAGGGTTATAAACACTTAATGTTGATCTACCAGAATCTCATTCTACTGGGCTAGTCCCTTTCAAATTATGTCACATATTTAGTGATGACTTGCATTCACATGAATGATTATGTATACTCTGGGTCACACACATGCCAGTGAAATATATGTTGTAGCATCCAAAATACAGGCAGCACGTCTGTGTGCCAACTTGTAATTATAAATATCACATGTCAAGATTCAGAAATGCTTCATGCATGGCAACCAATTTGTTTGAGTTGCTGGAGTCCAAACGTCAGTAGATGTCAAGTATGGAAGTCACAATGTCCAGAGATATGTGGAATCATTCAGATTCAATGCCTTTACATCTATCTGAAGGATGGATGCTAAAGGATCTTATCTTTCCACAGCTGCTGCTTGCACACTGGAGATCAATATAAATTAGCTCTTTTCAAAAGTACAGGAGATGAAACTGGAAGGAGAAAAAAAGGATCAGCTGTACAAATCTCCCACTAAAAAGAAAAAAAATATATACAGGTGTTGAAGATCTGAAACAAAATTAGAAAATGCTGGAAGCATTCAGAAGATCAGGCAACAATTGGTGTCGGGGGGGGGGGGGGGGGGGGGGGGGGGGGGGGAATTAAGTTGAAGTCTTTCCCAGTTCTGAGGAAGGGAAGATGACCAGAAACATTAACTCTTTTTCTCTTTTCACAGAGGCTGCCTGACTTGTTTCTAGAATTTTCTGTTTTTGTTTCAAATTTCTTACTATTATTGGTGTATGTTGCAACAAGTTATTCCAAATGGTATAGTTTCAAATGATCTCCTGAAGTAATCTACCTCTGAAATTGGTACTTTCTGCTTTCTAACTGGGTAACCAATTACACTTCAAACAAGGGGGAAAACCAATTGTTTTCCAAACAGCATTGGGATGATGGGCATGTCAAAAAACAGCAATTCATGCATTGTTTTTGTTCCACTCAAAATAAATTTGCAACATACAGTACATCTTAAATTCATTGCTTACAAATCTAGTCATTCTGCTTTTCAAACCTGCTCTGCCATTTAATAAGATCACTGCAATGTCAGTTCCACATTCCTGTTCCCTTGGTAACTTTTTGCCTTCTGCTTTAAAAATATTTTGATATTTTTCCTGCTCCCACTGGTCTTGGAAGAAGAGAGTACCAAGCAACTCAGCCTTTTGAGAAAAAAAAAAGCCTCATTTTGTCTTAAATTGGTGACCTTTAATTTTTACACAAAAATGGTGGAGGAATTCAGAAGATCCAACTGTGGAAATGAATAAAGAGTTAATGAAGAATAAAGAGTTGATGTTTCAGGCTAATTCCCTTCACTGGCCCAGAACATCGACTCTTTATTCTTTTTTATAGATGCTGCCTGACTTGCTAAGTTCCTCCAGCATTTTGTGTGAGTCTAACTTTTCAGCATGTGTTTATGATCTTTTATTTTCCTTATTTTTAAACAACGACCCTAGAAGCATCCCCTACAAATTACCCTGTTAAAAACCCATGGGATCTCATATTGTGCCAACTCATTCAGTTCAATTTAATTGTTATCTCTGTCAAATTTGCTGATATTAGCCCAAAGAGGCAGTCGTAGGAAATTGACCTCACAGAGTTGTGTTGAGAAGGGTGATCCTAGCTTCAATTCCAGATAAATATCCTGAAATATTGAAAAGTGTATGTAAGGGAGAACAAACTTTGAAATGTCTGAATTTACTTGTCAACTAACTAGACATTAAGAACAGTGACTGGGATGTGATGCCAGAGTAATGTTCCAGCTGGATCAGGACTTTCAAAGGAAAGATGGAAGTTGCAAGATGAATGGCAAAATTATTTAAATTGTAGAAACCTGACATTTAATGTACTTTCTCATCAAATTGAGATGGAAGACTCCTGGAAGCTGTAGTAAAGAATGGGAAACCATGTAAAATTACAAGTCATATCAATGCACTTCAGTTCATTAGGGAAAAAGGCTACACAACATCCTCATCCTAAAGGTGGGATGAGGTCCATAATGATCAATAGATCAACAGAGAATCAATAGATATGTTGGAACCATGAATGCAGAGCTCCCACACATTTGCCAACTAGCCAGTGACGTCATGAGGGCAACATCCCACTCTTAAAACAAATGCATTGCAGGGTTAATTGCCTTTCAATAACATTGGTATGGCTTGTAAATACCTGGCCACATTGGTTTTTGTACAATAGTTTCACTGTCACAACAGTTGGTGTGGTAAACCCAATTCCCCAATGAAACATTAATTCGTCACAATTATTTTGTTTTCCATTCACTATGACAAATAAAACCGCTTCCACTTACGTGAATACTGAATAATTGAAAATTTCAGCAAATAAACAGAAACTGAAAAACCAGAATAATTTTCCATTTCCGCTCAATGTTTAAATTTTGCTAACGTTATGACTTTAGCTCTGAATGTGTAAATATATTCACAATCACTACATTTAATAAGTAAATAGCTATATTTTGCAATATCATTCACTTTAAACCGCAACTGTTGATAACTGAGAAAACAAAAACATTAACAATGGCCGGGGAGAGGGGGGGCAACAGCAGTACAGGATCAATCTGAAAGTCACTGGTCGCCTTCAAAATAGGTTATCATGACTTCAAACTGCTTCACATGGCCGTAGGATGATGAGGATGCATTTAAATATACTACCTTTTTATTTATTTACCTATAGGTTGCATTATCAATCTTCCAGGCCTTATTACGTTAAAGGGCTTCTTTTTTAAACGTGAGCATTAATTGACAAGCCAGGATACAATTTCCAATGTAAACTCCTACGGCCGTAAGAGTCATTGAGTCGTACAGCATGAAAACAGACCCTTTGGCCCAGCTCATCCAAACTAAATGTGTTGCTCAGCAAGTTGGTGCCTGCCTGCATTTGGCTCAGAGCTCTCTAAACCCCTCCTATCCATATATGCAACTAGATGGTGCACTATTTCTGGCAGGTCATTCCAAATATGCACCATTCTCTGATCCCAAGCCTGTGCCCTTTTGTTTAGGTACCACTTCTCTGGGGAAAAGGCTACGCTTTCACCCTGTGTATACTCCTCATGATCCTGTAATACCTTCATCAGATCACCCCTCAATCTCTTACAATTGAGGAAATAAAGTCCAGTCTGGTCAACATCTTGGTAAATCTTTTCTCTCTAGTTTAATGACACCTTTCCAATAAGAGTATTAGCAAAACTGTACATAATATTTCAGTGTGGCCTCAGAAACATCACTTATAACTGCAACATAATTTCCAGACTTCTACACTCAGTGCCTTGATTGAAGGCCAGCATGAGGGAAGAGCTCAATGAAACCTTTCAAATGTTGAAAAGCCTAGACAGAGTAGATGTGGAAAGGACATTTCCCGTGGTGGGAGAGTCTAGGACAAGGGGGCTCAGCCTCAGGATAGAGGGGCACCCTTTCAAAACAGAGATGCAGAGAAACTTCTTTAGCCAAAGGGTGGTGAATTAGTGGAATTTGTTGCCACATGCAGCTGTAGAGGCCAGGTCGTTGGGTGTATTTAAGGCAGAGATTGATTGGTTTGATTGGACATGGCATCAAAATTTACTGGGAGAAAGCCAAGAACTAGGGTTGAGGAGGAGATAGAAAAAAGGATCAGCCACGATTGATTTACCCAAGCTTCACAGCCATAAAGAATTGTGGTGACACAGACTGCTTGGTATACAGTGACCTTTGTGGAGGGACGAAGGCTCCTGTTCTGAAAGACTCTACGTCGAAGTCTCCCAAAGGCAGCTGATGCCTGTTTAATGCGGCTCTGAATGTTGTTGTCAATGCCGCTATCCTCAGAGAGAATGCTTCCCAGATATTTGAAAGATGGCACTACTGACAGCTTTTCATCACCAACAGTGAAGGCAGGTAGGGTGGGTGGGACACTGATACTCCATTGGCAAACCACTTCTGTCTTGGTGGTATTGCTAGTCAGCCCCATCCTGCTGTACATTCTCACCGCCACAGCAAGGACAGTCTGAAGATTCTCCAGAGAATGGGCCACAAGAGCACAGTCACCTGCACACTGCAGCTCCAGGGTCCGTTCTCTATAGAGTTTGGTGGTTGCGTGGAGTCTCCTGATGTTAAAGAGGTTGCCATCTAATCTGACATCCACTGCCACACCGCTGCTGTCCTCAATCTCGTTGTGGAGAAGCTTGGTAACACACAGGAGGAAGATGTTAAAGAGCACTGGCGCTAGCGCACACCCGTCTCACCCGTGTGTAAAAGGAAGGGCTCGGACTCTTGTCCTCCTATGGTCACCCGAGTAGTCATCCCATCGTGGAACTGGCGTAGGATGGTAACAAATTTATTGGGACATCCAAACCTGAGGAGAACCTGAAGATCTCTCTTTGCACAATGTCAAGTGCTTTGGAGAGGTCGACAAAGGCCATAAACAGGTCGTGGTGTTGCTCCCGGCACTTTTCCTGAAGCTGTCGGGCTGTGAAGATCATGTCGATCGTGATCCTGTTCTTCCTAAATCCACACTGCGATTCAGGCAGCATTGACTCGGTGACGTTGCTGATGAGCCTCTGAAGCATCACCTTAGCCAGGATCTTTCCAGCAACAGAAAGGAGTGATATGCCCCGACTATTGCCTTGTCACCTTTGTTCTTATAAATGACAACTATGTTTGCATTTCTCCATTGCTGTGGGATGTTCTCATCAGTCCAGGCCTTGGTGATGTACTGGTAGAGGGTGCACATACACACCTACCCTCCGTTCTTCAGTAACTCAGCAGGAATATTGTCAGTGCCAGGGGACTTACTATTCTTAAGGGAGTGGACAGCTGATAGAACCTCCTGGAAGGTCGTGGATAGGAGGAAGTTCAGGCAGTCCATCCAGGATGGTGGGGTCTGCGTCAGAATCCTGAATAACCAGGGTGTTAAAATGCTCACCCCACTTCAGCAGAATGGTATTCTGATTCTTCAGAAGTGTTTGACCATCTGCTTTTTTCAAGGGAGTAACGCATTGATTTATTGGGCCACAGATGGTTTTGACAGCATTGTAAAAATTATGCATGTTATTATTATCGGCAAAGGACTGGATTTCATGTGCCTTTTCAGTCCTCCACTCATTTTGTATGGCCCGTATTGCCTGTTGCACTTTCCTCCAAGCTGCCTGCCAATGCTGCCTGATGCTGATGAATGAAGGGTTATATAAAATTGCCCGGTGTGCCTTGTGCATGTCCTTAAGCAAGTTGTGGTTCGTATCTGAGTTATCGTCAAACCAGTCTTGGTGGTTTCTGCTCTTATGGCCGATGAATTGGGCTGCTGCCTCATAGAGCGGAGAGCTGATATAGGTCCACTGTTGTTCCATGGTATTTTCTGAACTCACACAAGGTTCCAGTTCCCTTAGTTTCTCAGATAGGATGCATCGAAACTCACTTCTTGCTTCTGCGTTTCTCAGGCGGTTGCAATTTAGCCGCTTTTTATTGGGTTTTTGCAGCCGCGGGGGGGGGGGGGGGGGCGCACTTTCATATGGAGCTTGGCCACAATCATACGATGGTCAGTCCAGCACTCTGCACTTCTCATGGCACGGGTGATGAGAACATCCTTGATGTCACTACATCTCACAATGATGAAGTCGATCATGTACCAATGGTTAGAGCGAGGGTGCAGACTCGATGGCCAGATGGCCTAGTTCTGCTTCTATGTCTTAAGGTCTTATGCCAAACACAATCTTCACCACCCTCTCTACCCAGTTTTAGCGAACTATGCACTTGCACTTCTGGTCTGTATGTTCCATGAGATTCCACTCTAAAAGTCCTATCCCAGTTTGATCTCCCAAAATGCAACACCTCACATTCATGGATTGCAATTAATCTTCAGCCCACACACCTAGCTGTGTAGCACCAAAAGATTCCCCTGTAAATTTTCATAAGCTTCTGCACTATCTGTTTTAGTATCATCTGCACTTACTATGTTTTGAAATTTCACAACAAAATCATTTATATAAATGATAAACTACAAAGTTCCTAGTGCCGAACCAATAGCACAGCAATAGACACACACCTCCAGTTTGGGGAAGCAACCTTCAACCATCATTGTTCTAACTACCGAGACAATTATAAAGCCAATCTGCTATCTCCTCATGGTTCAAAAATGCTTTAGCCTCCCAGACACGCCTGCCATGAGTGATCTTATCAAAGGCCTTACTAAAGTCCAAATTGACAACATCCTCTGTCCCACCCTCAGCTATCTTCTTGACCTCATTGGAAAAACTCCAAAGGTTTGTTTAATAGGATTTCCTATGCATTCAGAAATTCTAGCTTTTGCAGCCACTGAATTACCCACCTGTCCCCTTAAGTATTGACTCTCCTATCAATAACATCCTGCATGACACCTCTCTTACCCACTGATCCTCAAGCTAGTCTCAGTGCTACCACAAAGGTCACTACCCACCCCTTGAGCTGTATCCAAAGCAGTTGCTAAGGGGAACATGCACAGGGGCAGCCCTGCACTGTCTGATTCTTCCCCTTGCCTCTCCCATGTAGTCACCCTATTATTTGCAGCCTGCACCTCGTAAAGCTCTTGTGAATGATGCTCTCGCTAAGTATGCCCTTCTCCAGTACAGAGAGAACCATTAGGAAGCACTTGGTTAACAGAACAACCTGGTAGAAAGGTCAATTTTCAGACTGTTCTAAGACTGTCAGGTTTACCTGCCTTTAGTTTTTTTCATATTGCTGTTTAGCCCACTCTCCAAATGGGAGCTAAACCACTGTATAAAAAACTAAAGTTTCCTATAATTTATAAATGTATGGCAAAGTCCAGCAGCTAAAAGCTGAACAAAAAGTAGTTAAGATTATTTTTTAAAAATCAAATTGATTTACCAACTCTGGCCAGAATATGACCTCTTCCTTAGCTTAGATACGTAGAGTCACTCAACACAGAGAAAAGTTATTTGGCTCATGTCACCTGCTGCACCATCAGCACTAAATCACAATTGCCTGCATTAGGTCAATAGTCTTAGGCATTCAAATATTCATCTAGAAACTTCTAAAATGTGAGAGCATATGACTCTACCACTTCAAGCACTGTATTCTGGGCAACAGATACTCTGTGTGTGGAAAAATTTCCCTTCAGAACACCTTTAAGCTTCCACCTCCCACATTAAGCTACATCTCCTCTATTAGACACCCACACTTACCACTAGAATTCATGTTTTAACTACATTGCCATCTATCCCCCTCAACACGTGGCATGGTAGTGTAGCAGTAGCACAATGCTTTACTGTTCAGGTGACCCGAGTTTCATTCCTGTTGCTGCCTGTACTTTCTCCCTGTGACCACATGGGTTTTCTCTAGATGCTCCAGATTCTGTCCACAGTTCAAACACGTACCAACTGGCAGGTTATTTGGTCATTGTAAATTGTCCCATGATTAGGCTAGGGTTAAATAGGAAGTTGCCGAGTGGTGTGTCTTGAAGGGCCAGAAGGGCCTATTCTGCATTGTATCTCAATAAAACAAAATAAAAACAGTTATACACTCAGTGGCCACTTTATTAAGTACACCTGCTCATTAGTACAGATATTAATCAGCCAATCATGTGGCAGTGACTCAATGCATGAAAGTATGCGGACGTGGTCAAAATGATCAGCTATTGCTCAGGACAAACATCAGAACTGGGATGAAATGTGATCTAAGTGACTTTGACTGTGGAATGATTGTTGGTGCTACACAAGAAGGTTCAACTATCTCAGAAATTTCTGATCTCCCGGGATTTTCATGCACAACAATCTCTAGAGTTTACACAGAATGGTTTTAAAAAACATAAAAATACAGCGAGCAGCAGTTCTGGTTGTAAAAACACTTCGTTAATGAGAGAGGAGAATGGCCAGACTGGTTCAAGTTGACAGAAAGGCAACAGTGACTCAAATAATTATGAGATATAGTTGGGCTGTGCTGAAGAACATCTCTGAATGCACAACACTTTGAACATTGAAGTGGTTGGGCTACAGCAGCAGAAGACCACACCAGGTTCACTCATGTACTTAATAAAGCAGCCACTGACTGTATATTTCTCTTTCAGAACACCCTTCTGCCTCTGCCATTCCAGAAAAAAAACAAGCCTATCCTGTCATTTCCTACAACAGTAATGTTCAGATCCATGCAAGGTCCTGATGAATCTCCTCTGCATCTTCTCCAGTGCAAATTCTTCCTAAATGCACCAAAAATGCACAGTAACTCCAGGTGAGACCTAATCAA
The DNA here is from genome assembly GCF_030144855.1 of Hypanus sabinus. Lineage (NCBI taxonomy): Eukaryota > Metazoa > Chordata > Chondrichthyes > Myliobatiformes > Dasyatidae > Hypanus > Hypanus sabinus. The sequence goes on along the minus strand of NC_082714.1, from coordinate 122,073,854 downwards.
TGTATAAAGCTGTATTATGTCTCCCACCTCTCACATTCTTTGCCACAGCTAATAAAGAAAAGATCTCATATACCTTCACCAACTTATCTGCTTGTAGTGCCACGTTTAAGAATCTACTGACCTATACCTCAAGGTCGCTGTTCTTCTACAAACCCAAGGCCACTAACTTTTACTGTCTGTCCTATCCTTAATGGCCATCCCAAAATGCACTTCTCAGATGAAATTCCACTTGCTGTTGTTCTGCTTAATTTTCCAGCTGAACAAATGTCATTCAATTGCCTTAGACAATCTTCCTCAGACACCACCACCAATTCTTGTATCATCAGCTTCCTTTGACATGCTCATTCCCATTGAAACGCAGTTTAGTAGATACACCAGCAGCAAGTTAATACATTAAATATGCTGAGCTTTTCTCCTTATTTTGTCAATCAGACACCTAAATTATCATAACGGAACGTAAGCCACACTATCAGGAATCAATGGCCACGACACAAAGTGTAAAGTAAAAACTGATGCATAGACAAAAAAAAGAGCATTGCTGCAATTTGCTACTAGATAATAGATTACATGGATAATATTGGTTTTTCAATACAACATTCGATTACTGCAGGAAGCTTTTGCAAATTGTGCAAGAGCTGAACACACAAATAACATACAGACCTGGCAGATTATATGGCATCCAATTTCCTTTGCTATGGGATTTATCCTAATGTGTCTGAATGCAAGTAGACATTAATTGGGTATTAATAAATCCTTTAGCTTTGAGTAAGAAGGTGGCCAGTGAGTTAGGTTGTTAATCACAAGTGCTATCTGGTGCCTTGATGAGGAAATGAATGCAGTTTTTTGGTGAGTACAGGGAATGATCCTGACGCTTCCTCGTCTGCTCAATAAACCTCAGGTACCTTTGCCTGGTCAAGTCTTGAATTTGAGTAGGGCAAGATGAGAGGACTAGTACATTCTGGAAAAGAAACTACAGTAATTTTTGAGAGGAAGGTTGCAAATAAACAATGAAATTTTTTTGATATTGACCTACCAATAAACTCATGCAAGAAGACAAGAGAAGCAATGTAACAGCTGAGACTGAGAAGCTCTGCCACGATCATGAGCCAGTGCCAGGTCTGGATAGTGAGTGCCACCATCAGCAACTCCGTGAGAATGAGAGAAGTGAAGGAAATGGCCACGGCATGTACAAACTCCGAATCAAACAGCAGAAGAGCTCCGTACATTATTATACCACCTAGAAAAACAAAGTGAAGTGTGAATGTCTTTTAGCATATGGCAGATGAAATCAGTACACATTACGTACATGACAAGAGACCGAGTCTTAATCCAGACCACCTCTCCAGTGGCACTCCATTGACAATGATGGTGACTGAGACTGATACGCATGCTTTCTCAAGCAAATGCAAACAAACTGCTGAAACTCTTCAGAGAATGAAGGTCATCCCTATACCCCAACCAACAATAACACATAGAAGTCCACGACAATGAAGTCATAGAGACACACAGCAGGCACTTCTGCTCAACTTGCCCATGCTAACCAGATCATCCTCCCTGCTACTTTGGAGGGTTGCCTGCAACCCTCCAAATTCACCCCCTCCATGTACCTATCTAAATGTTATAATTGTTAGGACTATGGCAGCTCAATTCAGTTCATCACTACCTTCTGTGTAAAGAACTTGCCACTCAGGATTCATTTAAATCTATCCTCTCTTATCTTGTAACTGTGCTCTCCAAATTTGTACTCCCCAACCATGAGGAAAAGACAATCACCTTCCTCCTTATCCATACTCCTGATCATTTCATAAACTCACATTCTCCTATGCTCCAAGGAATAAAGATCCAGTGTGGCCAACCTCTCCCTGTAACTCAGGCCCAACATCTATAAATGTGTGATGTAAAGTGTATTGACTGGCTGCATTATGGGATCACCAATACCTTTGAGGGAAAAAAACCTGCAAAAGATAGTGGATTTATCCCAGTATTTTATGGTAAAAATCTCCCAGCTATTGAGCACATCTCCATGAAATGTTACTACAGACAAGCAACTCCATCATCAAAGATCCTCACCACCCAGGCCATGCTCTTTTCTTGCTGCTGCCATCAGGTAGAAGATGTAAGTGCCTCAGGACTCATACTACCAGGTTCAAGAATAGTTACTACGTCTGAACCTTCGGGCTCTTGAACAAAAAGGGATAACTAAACATATTCTGTTTCTGGTGTTCCCACAGCCGATAGTCTCACTTTAAGGACTCTTTATCTTGTTATTTCGTGCTTATTATTTATTGCGATTAATTTATATTTGCATTTGCACAGTTTTTTGTTCATTAATCCTGTTTATAGTTACCATTCTGTAGATTTGCTGAGTGTGCCCACAGGAAAAAGATTCTCAGAGGGTTGTGTAAAGGGGGGTTTCTACTTTTTCCTTTGTTACTGTGTATGTAATCAAAATGGCTTCTTTGTTTTGTTAAAAGCAGGAATGCTTCTTTGTTGCGAGAGAGTGCTGGAAGCTTGTTTGGGTTAAAATTTACTGATAACGAGAATTGTATTCCTTTGTAAGCCAATTGGGATTAATGTTGTTCTTTCTTCTGAGTCTGTAAGCTATTGTTGGCGGGCTTTTGGGGAGATCGGCGCGAGGGGTTGAGAGAGAGAGAATGTGATGCTTTAAACTGGGCGAGGAACGGACCCCAAGCGGGAGTCCGAGGCCAGGAGGTACTCCGAGGAGAGGAGATGAAGCTAGACGTGCTTGGTTGACCACTTTGGATGGTCCTGAGCTGCGAGTCGAGGAGTTCGGAGGGGATTGAATGGTGGCCGGAAGACTTCAGTAATTGAGCTCCAACGGTTGTGGACGAAATGGTTTGGACTTTGATAAGTTTGGCGCCTTTTCTTTATTTTTTCTTCATATATACTTCATATATATATATATATATATATATATATATATACACGTTATTAATCACTTAGTTATAGTAACCTTTATAAATTGTACTCATTTAATCGCTTATGGTGTGCTGTCTGTTTTTGGGCGAGGCGGGGACATCACACAGCATCCACACCAGCTGATTACCCAGTTTGGCGGGGCTGAAGGCTGCTCCCCCTAGATGAGAACGAGCTGAGCGAGCCTGAGGTGACCCGGGGGTTACAGTTGTATGTGGTGACGTACATGTACTATGCTAATAAATCTTACTTTGAACTTTGACCACACCTTAATACAATAATCCAAGTGAGGTTTAACCAATGACTTAGTTATAACTGCAACATAATGTCCCTACTCCTGAACTTTTAAAGACCAGCATGCTAAATGCCTTCTTCACCACCCTTTTTACTTGCACGGCCACTACCAGAGAACTGTGCACATATACTCCCAGGTCCTTCTGTCAATATCCTGCCATTCACTGTTCTGGTGTTACTCTACCTGAATGCTCAATATGCATCACCCCAAACTTATCCAAGTTGAAATTCATTTGTCATTCCGCTGCCCATCTCCCTAAATGATTAAAATCTCTTTGTAATTCACTGCAAGTTGCTTCACCATCAACAAGACCACTAATTCGGTATCTATGCAAATAAGATATAACTTTCCAATGTCTAAATTTCCAGTGTACATAACTGTCTATAAAGTGATTTGAAACATACTAAGGTTGTGACAGACATTAAATTAAGGCATTGACAGACATGGAAAATATAAATAAGACAAGAACGTAGCATTGAGACAAATCTTACTGAAGAGCTGGAACCACATTCGAGGGGCATTACAGTGACTTCAACTCCTTATGTTTGCATTTAAATACAAGGATTTTTCAATATTTTATTTCACACACATTTATGGTAAAATCCCACGTTCATACCTTGGTATATGCTAATCAAAACCCAAACCAAAAATGTTTTGAAGGAGAGTGGTCGACCCTGACAGAGAAGAAGGAAAGAATGTGTTAGAGATATTTTCACACTTTACGTTTAAAATTCTATTTTAAGACAGTGTTTCAATATCCAGAACATGCAGCTTTTGCTATGGAGATTAAGTAACAGAAAAACTACTTCTTAGTTTCATAGAGGAAAGCTCACCAATTATTTTAATGTAAAGTTCTTTGAAAAGAATCACTTGACGCATTTAACAAGTTATGTATTTTTTGCGTATTTGGACTTTTTAAAGTAGCACTAAATTCTTGGAACTGCTTCTTGTATTGTAACAGCTGCAGCATTAAGTTTCCACTGCATCTTTGTTCATTTAGACTTGGACTTTTGAAATTTGTCAGCACTGATGCAAAGCTGTGCTTCTCAAATAATTGCTGAAGCATTCATTTTCAAAGCTGGTAAAGTGCCTCACAAACATTATCATCCAAAGACATGGAAATGGATTCAACTACTTTAAAAAATGTAAATCAAGAATGTAGAAGTCATTTTCATTAGTGCAAGTTAATTTTGCTGTTCATTTATTACCTGAAACCGACTGCACGAGAATCATTCCTTGGTGTCCCTGCAAAAATACTTCAGATTCTCTTGCTGTTGTGTGCACTTTCAAATGTTGAAGGTCAGAGAAACAGTTGTGGAGATTGCGAGTCCTGATCCGGATGAAGGGTCACTGCCTGAGACCTAGAGTGTTTATTCCTCTCTATAGATGCTGCCTGACCGGCTGAGTTCCTCCTGCTTTTTGTGTGTGTTGCTCTGAATCATGGAGATGGTTAGTTGACCTCACTCACTTTGATCATGCTTCAGATGGAGGTTCGTTGCATCACTAGACAACCTCAAAAATGTCCCACCTACTGATCACCAATCTCAAATCAAAAGCTGTGGCTAGCAGGTCAGAGTGACTGGTCTCGCTTTAGGCAAGACCACAAAATTTTAGTAAGTATAAGATTAGCTTTATTTGTCTCGTGTACATCGGAACATACGTCGTTTTGGCATCAGCGACTAACACTGTCCGAGGATTGTAATGGCGAAAGTCCATTATGTAGGTGTTGCATGCCTAAAACCTACTAACCATAACTTTTATGTCTTTGGAATGTGGGAGGAAACCAGAGTATCGAAAGGAAGCCCTCACAGGGAGAATGTGACTGCATGGGTTTCCTCTGGGTGCTCCGGTTGGGAACTGAAGCCCAGTCAGTGATTGCTGCAAAGTGACTGCACAAACTACTATGCTACCATGCTTCCCACAACCATTGGACCTCTGGGCTGACCACAATATTTGCAAAGCAAACTCTCCTGATGATTCCAGGTGTAAATATACTGGAGCACGAAAGACAAGATTCAAGCCCAAGAACCTCGTAAGTGGAAACCATAAAATGAGTTGCTCTCAACCTGGGAAACGTGGGGACTCAATAATCTCTAAAGAGGTCAGAGGGAAAGAATGTTCAGCAGAGTTTGCTGAGGAACGCTCGCAAAATGCAGGAGGAACTCAGCCTCTATGAAGATGAATAAATAGCCAACATTTCGAGCCGAGACCCTTTGTCAGGACAGGAAATGAAGGGGGAAGATGCCAGAATAAAAAGGTGGGGAGAGGGGAAGGAAGACAAGCTAGACGGTGACAGGTGAATAAGCCAAAGGAGTGGGTGAAAGGTAAAGGCCTGGAGAAGGAAACTGATAGGAGAGGAGAGTAGACCACAGAAGAAAAGGAAGGGGGAAGAGGAGTTGATACGCAGTGAGGAAAAGAGGTAAGAAGCCCGAATAGGGAATAGAAGAGGAGCGAAGGGGAGGGAGGAAAGAAAAGTAAAACTGAAAAAAATTACCAGAAGGAGAAATCAATGTTCATGCCATCAGATTGGATATTACCTAGATGGAATATGAAGAGTTGCACCTTCATCCTTTGATTGGCCTCATCATGGCAGACCAGGTGGCCATAGACCAATATGGGAATTGGGATAGGGTCACCAGCAGCATATGGAGTAGAGTTTGCTGTTTTGGTTAATATTCTTTTAAACTGCTTGAAAGTGGATGTGAGAATATTAAAATTATATCAGTCATATACATTGGCTTTCCTTTCATTGTTTGTACTCAACACATTAAGAAAGATCTGTGTGGGGTAAGTTACTTGCCAGCTAATTTGTGCAAAAGTGTCAGAAATTACAAAGTGAGAAATAAAGTAGAAAATAATTGACTGTAACCGTTTCACTTACCTGGTCCAGTAGCCATGCAGGTCATTGAACAAAGCAAACGTACTAATCTAAACTACGCCTCTCACTTGTATCACTTAGATTACAATTTCTAATTTTCATTCTGGCTAATAGAATGTTTATTGTTCTATTTTGAGGATACCGTTCCTGGTCTACTTGGAGAGTGGAAAGAAATTAGAGATTGGATACGTTTGAATCAAATTTTCCACTGTCTTATGATGCAAGTAAAATTCTGCCAATTAAGGGACTAGAATGACTTCTCCTGCCCTTCACTACCCTTATGCAGACCTGACTGTGATAAAGGCAGCAAATGCAATGTTGGCATTTATTTCAAAGGAAATAGAATATAAAAGCAAGGAGATAATGGTGAGACTTTTTAAGACACTAGTTAGGCAGCATTCAGAATCAGAATCAGGTTTATTATCATCAGCCTGTGACGTGACATTTGTTAACTTAGTAGCAGCAGTTCAATGCAATACATAATATAGAAGAAAGAAATGAGTAAATCAATTGCAGTATACGTATATTGACTAGACTAAAAATTGTGCAAAAAACAAATACTGTATGTAAAAAAAAAGTGAGGTAGTGTCCAAGGGTTCAATGTCCATTTAGGAATCAGATGGCAGAGGGGAAGAAGCTGTTCCTGAATTGTTGAGTGCGTGCCTTCAGGCTTCTGTACCTCCTACCTGATGGTAACAGTGAGAAAAGGGCATGCCCTGGGTGCTGGAGGTCCTTAATAATGAACGCTGCCTTTATGAGACACTGCTTCCTGAAAATGTCCTGGGTACTTTGTAGGCTAGTACCCCCAAGATGGAGCTGACTAGATTTACAACCCTCTTCAGCTTCTTTCAATCCTGTGCAGTAGTCTCCCACAACCCCCCCCCCTCCATAACCAGACAGTGATGCAGCCTGTCAGAATGCTCTCCATGGTATATCTATAGAAGCTTTTGAGTGTATTTTTGACATGCCAAATCTCTTCAAACTCCTAATGAAGTATAGCCACTGTCTTGCCTTCTTTGTCAATAGAGTAGTGTCAACATTTTTAGGGGCTCATATCTCAGAAAGGGTGTATTGTCATTGGAGAGTTGGAGGAGGTTCATGCGGATGATTCTGGGAATGAAGAGGTTAATATATGAGGAGTGTTTGACAGCTTTGGGCCTGTACTCACTGAAATTTAGAAGAATGTAGGGGACATCCTTAGAGCCTACTGAATGTTGAAAGGACTAGATAGGATGGATATGGAGTGGATGTTTCCTATGGTGGGGGTATCCAGAACTAAAAGGCATAGCCTCAAAATTGAGGGATGATTTTTAGCCAGAGAATAGTGAGTCTGTGGAATGCTCTGCCACAGACTGCAATGGAAGCCAAGTCCGTGGGTATATTTAAGACAGAAGCTAATAGTTTCCTGATTGTTCAGGGCATCAAAGGATATGGCAAGAAGGCAGATGGATGAGGTTGAGTGGGATCCAGGATCAGCCAAGATGAAATGGTGAGGTAGACTGGATGGGCTGAATGGCCAAATTTGCTCCTCTGTCTTATGGTCTTATGACTGGAGAAAATAGAAATTCATCAAGAATATATCCAGCTCACATCAATTTGTCCTGTATCTTTATAAATATACTCTTCAATTATGTCTAGTAATACAACTCTCATACCACTGTCTAATCTTTAAGCAGTCTTTTCTTATTAATAAGTACTATAAAACTATTGTTTTTACTGAATATCAGAAGAATTGAAGCATCTGAGATATGGAAAAATGCTCACAAATGTCAAATTTATTTGAATTGAAAATACATTCCACCCTCTTTAGTAAATGAATTGAGGTACATCAAATCAGAACCACAGAGTAAGGTATATGTTACTTTCATCCTGCCTTATTGGAGAAAGAGTTGCAATAGACTTCGGAACAGATGAAGTTCTAATAATGGATTTAAATTATGGTTTTAGTAACTTGTGCTCTTTTAATAAATTTGGCATTTTATTGTGAGAAGTCAGAGGGTGGTTGATTAAAAATAGAAACATTCCATTGAGAAAGTAAAGCAATTCGTGTGGGACTTGCACACACCACTGGGGATACGAAACTTGCTCAGTGTCTAGTCTTTGTTGTGCTTGACCCTTTTACAAAAGCCAGAAGCAAATAATGGCGAGTAGGCCAATCCCCATCACAGACCATCTTTACTGTGGTGGGCAATATCTCATTAAAAGGACTGCAGCTCCAGCATTAACCACCATTAATTCCTACTTGTGTGTTTTGTCTGGCAATAATGAAAGGCACAATGAAATTATTGTTATTGTTCTTTTGTTATGAATCCAAATACATGTAAAATACCCTTCAGCATTCTGGCATCATCGGAGGTTGACTGGTGCTGTGTAAATGAAACTTCTTTTTTTGAAATACACCATATTAAAAATGATAAAATGCAATTTTCAATTTTTTTTAGAAAACATTATACATATTGTATTTTGAAAATAATCTATTTTGATTAATAGGTTTAAGTATAGATGAGTTTAACTGGATTTTACAAAATTCTAAAATTAGATTGAAAAATTTATAATGTATTAAATGCACCTTAGTAAGATCTTTATAGAGCTCTGGATAAAGCATTGCAACTTCCGATTTGACATCTTTGTCCAGAACGAGAGAGAACACTGGGAACATGGTATAAATTGTGGAATACCTAAGGAAGAGAAAGATATCAACACTTTTCTTCTTTGATACAACTGAGGTAACAATTATTTTTAATGGTTAATTCTGTGACGTTAAAAAATTATTGATAACAAAAACCTATATTTATTGCCTCTCTGTGGTTAGTCTTGTTATTAAACTTTCTGCTGCTGTACTGCTGCTTGTACTGATGGTGTTCGGTAGAAAATTTCTAGAGATTCACAGATAGTGAAGTCATGGCAGTAGCTGAAGCAATCAAAAAACAAAGATACCGGAAGCCCAGAGTTAAAACAGAACATGTTGGATGCACTCAGCAGTCAAGCAACATCAGTGGGGAGAGAGAGAGATGGTGTTTAGGGTCAAGCCTCTCACTTCTTAAGAACTATGGGAGAGGAAATGTTATAGTCTAGGAAAACAAAAGCCGCCTCTTTAGCAGAAAACTGAGAAAATGGAATGGAGTTGTTCACAGGAATTAGGATGATAGGAGGCCTGCATGAAATAGCTGTGGCAGCCAGTGGACTACAACAGATGTTTATAGCTGACCAAGATGGAGGATGGAACATTAAGAAAGGGAAGGGAAAAGTACTTTAACCACCAGGCTCCTGAATCAGCGTGGATAACTTTACTCACATCAACAATGAACTGATTCTACAACCTATGGACTCACTTTCAAGGGCTCTACATCTCATGTTCACAGTATTATTTATTTATTATCTTTTTTTTTGCTCATGCACAGTTTGTCTTCTTTTGCAGATTAGTTGTTTGTCCATCCTTGAGTGTAGTTTTTTTACTGCCTCTATTGTATATCTTTGTTCTACTGTGAATGCCTGCAAGAAAATGAATCTGACATATATGTACTTTGATAATAAATTTACTTTGAAATTTGAACTTTGAGATATGGACTGTGTGAAAGTGAAAATCAGGGTAGAAATTGGCAACAGAGATAATGATTATTTGGGTTCAGTAAGAGTACAGGAAGACATACCAACGCAATCATCAACATAACATAAATAGAAATGAGAGAGCGGGCCCGAGACAGAATGAACCCAGCAATGTTTCACATATCAAATTAAAATGCAGGTAGAGCACAAACCAACCAAACTATGGAGCAGTATATTCCAAAGACTTATCATTCTGCCAAAATAACTCCCTTTAAGTCACTGCTGTCTTTTGCCTTTTACTGTAGATTTGTGCCCTTTATTAATCCGTTTGCTATTGAAAATAATATATTTTTCAAAATAAGCATGATTTTATTGTCTACACCTCTATCATACATGCCCTTGGATTTTTCTGTCACAAGAAGCTTCTCAGTGTATTCACATAACTGTATAACCTGGAACCATCCCAACAAGTCAGTCTACACGAGTGAATCTGCAGATGCTGGAAATAAATAAAAACACAAAATGCTGGCAGAACTCAGCAGGCCAGACAGCATCTATGGGAGGAGGCAGTGACGACGTTTCGGGCCGAAACCCTTCATCAACCCTCCTGATGAAGGGTTTCGGCCTGAAACGTCGTCACTGCCTCCTCCCATAGATGCTGTCTGGCCTGCTGAGTTCTGCCAGCATTCTGTGTTTTAAGAGATTTCACATGCTTTCTCATGTACTGCTTATCATTTCTGTGGTATCGACACCAAGGGCAGAATTTAACGTCAATATTTATTTGTCATTGAGAAGACAGCAGAGAGCCATCTTCTTAAACAGTTTCTTTTTGACAATGGATATCCAAGTTCCCCACCCAGAATATTCTCTTTGCTGTGCAGAATTGGACTTGCTGCATTGTACTCTTGTTTTAAATAAAGTTAATACAAAACTTATGTATTTTGTATGACTATTAAGTATATGATCCTATATCTTCCATTAAACATGGTGTTAACCTGTATAACACCTTCAAAAGATCTTTACACAAGAAACCTTTCAAAAACTGTAACATATCTATTGCATGCCACCTGTTCCCATGTTTTCTACCAAATGTTCACATTAATCACTTTTCATCTGTCAAGCACGTGTCATTCCACAATCCTCTCTACACCATGATATTACTATCTTCTCCACTGGTTACTTACCTTTCAACTGTCATAACAATCGCAACAATCGTTGAGCTCTGAAACTGAGCTCAATTCCCAATTGACTTACAATCAAACACAGCAGCTCTGATGCCAAGCAGTGGGAAACATTCTTGTTTCTTCCTTCTTCCTGACTGAATCACTATTTACCATGCTCGCTTATTAATCTCACAGATAATTTTGAATGCTTGTTCTTTCTTTGCTTTCTATCCCATTTTATCATTATTTCCTTAGTATCGTGGGATGTATATCACCTGGACCTCACAATTCATTTATATTGGGCATCATCATGGCTTCTGACACCTCCTCCTTATTCTCATCCCATCTGGACTCTCAACAATCCCCAATGATCTTAACTTTTGCTACAAAGAGAGTCAGAGTACATACACAGTATCTTAGCCACACTCATAACAAACTGAAGATATCTATAAAGAAAGGTCCTGTATTGATTCTGTAATTTCTTTGATAACTATTTTGCTGTTAATATGCCAATAAAATGATTTTGCTGTTTTGTGTGACATTTAAAGTTCTAAAGTTCAAAGTAGATTTATTACCAAATAGATAATTTATCTATGCAATTGTCCTTCCTATTCTTATCTGCTACTGATATAAAAATTTAATAAAAGCAATAGAGCTGATATGGCCAAGCACAGATTTATTCCAACAATTAATGCAAAAATAATTACAGTCTAGCATGCTATGTACAAATTATTTGTAAAGAAAACAGGAGTTTCCCAGCCAATATAAAATGTATATTAACTGAGATCACAATGCCCCAGCCCAATACTAACAAATATGTTTAAACAAAACACTTATTTCCTCCTAACTTCTTAAAGTCTTATTATAATAGCAGTTGCATTGAATTTTACATAACGAACATGCAAAATCTTACCCTATAACCAGGAAACCTTGATACAGAGGAATCGACGCGAAATAGAACACCGAAGAGAAAACAGCCTGTGGAAAGACAGCAGATAGAATCAGTTTAACAGGCACAGTGATTTACTGCGGCATTTGAAACAAACTATTGGAGAAAAGATTAGTGAGCTGTTGATGCAATTATATCCCAAATATGATCTTACATAGTTGGTTCTAACTTCCAAACAACTGTCCCAAGAAGCATGCAAATAAAATTAAATAATACAAACTCTAGTACCACCAAACAGTTGAAGTCAAAGTAATGAAAGGAGAAATAAAACGTGTCCTTCCCCTTACTATTGACTGAGCATTAGGAAGAGAAGGTCAACAGTGACAGTATTTAAAAGACCACTGTAAGTCTGTTTCATCAATGGCCAAGATCCAGAACTCCCTTAACTGTTTAACAACACACTATTAGTTTTCATGAACATTAACATATGGAGTAGGAACAAGTAAAAAAATTTCTCTTTTCCAACTTAAATTGTAAGATGTAGCACGTCTAATAATTCATGAATGAAAATCAAAAACCTGCAGCTGCTGAAAGACTGAAATAAATTTTTTTTTAAATGGTGGAAACACGCAGCAGGTCAGGCAGCATCCGTGGAGAGAGAAACACATCAGCACTTTAGCTAAATAGCCAGTCATTCCAACTGGAGTTGTTACAGAACTTGCTTCCATCTTCAGGAGACCTTAAGTACTGTACAGCAACATCTGAGAATGGATAGAAGTGAAGATCAAAAACTGGGCCGGAGCTTTCAACCTTCTTTTAAAAAAAATCAGTGAAAGATTTTTTTTTAATACAGAGACGTACACCTCATACTGTAGATTGTACTCCACCTGCTGGGTGTTTCCACCATCAACTAGCTGATGCAATCCTGTTGGTTCTTAAATATTTCCTGAGCTATATTAAATTAAATATTCCTCTTTAAGAATGTAGGAGTTTAGTTACCTGCATGGTGCTGATGCACAAACTCCTGTGGATCACAAACTGGCTCAGGGCAGCAGACCTCTTGTAGCTGTTGCGTCCATGAACCATTAGCAATCTCCCAAGGTGCTTAAACTGAGTTATGGAGAAATCTGATGCTAAAGATGCTTGCTTTCCTTCCTAAAGGATTTTTTTAAAAAAATATATTATCTTGTTGATAATACAATTCTAAGTAAAATGCAAAATAAGAAATATACTTTCTATCAAATTTCTTAACATTTGGATAATTAGGTTCAAAAACCATAAGAAACTTAAAAATAATTAAGGCAATAAAAGAACCCATCTGCATTCTTACTGTATAAATTCTACAGAGATGAAAGGACTGTGTGGTAAGCCACTAAACTATTCTGTTCCATGAAGATATCCCATTCCAACATATAGAGAGAATGACTAGAGAAGATGCAGTACCGGCCATCCTGAGAAATGGGGCAAGTGGCTGGAGTGTTTACTGCCCAGCAGTTTGGCTCCAGTGACCATAATTCTATTAGTTTTAAAATAATTACAGAGAATGACATAACCAGTTCAAGGTTAATGTCCCAAACTCAGGCAGAGCACATTTTGGAGCCATTAGGTGGTTAATTAGGTTATATCAATTGCAGGGAAAGGAGCGCCTACCAAGTGGAAGGTCTTTAAAAATGTTATGCCAAGAGCTCAGGGACTATATGTTTCTGTTAGGGTGAAGGGCAAGACTGTCAAGTTGATGAATCCTGGCAGACGAGAACTATTGAGGCTCTGATTATAAAGGAGGAGGGCAGTTACTGCGCATAAGCATTTGGGATCTAGTGAATCAGAGATACCTCAAGGATCAGACTCAGGTTTAACATCACTGGCCCACGCCATGAAATTTGATGTTTGGCAGCAACAGTACATTGCAATACATAATTATTTTTTTTAAATCTGTAAGTTACAATAAGTATATAAACTAAAAAAAAACTAAGTAAGTAGTGCAAAAAGAGAGGAAAAAAATAGTGAGGCAGTGTTCATGGGTTCATTGTCCATTCAGAATCTAATGGCAGAGGGAAGAAGCTGTTCCTGAAATGTCGATTGTGTGTCTTCAGGTTCCCGTACCTCCTCCTTGATGGTAGCAATGAGAAGTGTAAGAATGTATTTCAGAGCAACATAGTTATCTATGTGTGGACCCAAAGGAAATGAGTAATATTTCACTTCAATTTTTACTCTAGAGAAAATTACGGAAGCTAAAGAAATAGGCTAAGTCAGTGGCCTTAACGTGCATTCATGCGGATTACACCCAAGGGCCTGATCTAATGCATTCTTGGACTCTGTGGGAAGTTAGAGAAGAAATCACTATGGACTTTACAGTGATTTTTGCTTCCTCTTTGATCACAGGTGAGATTCTGGAGTACAGGAGAATGACTAAAGCTGTACCACTGTGTAAAAAAAGTAGCAAAAGCAAGCCAGGAAACTAGAATCCGGAGAGTCTCCAGTCAGTGGTCGGTAAACTGCTAGAGAGGATTCGGAAGGCCAGGATTTACCAGTATTGGGAGTGGCAGGGTCCAATTGGGGACAGCGAGCACAGCTTTGTGTGTGAGAACTTGTGTGTGACAAAGTTCTTGGAGTTCTTCAAAGAAGTAATCAAGAGGGTTGATGAGATTAGGGCAGTGGATGATGTCTTTATAGATATTAGCAAGGCTTTGACAAGGTCTCTCATGGTAGGATAGTCTGGAAGGTTAGACCACATGGGATCCAGGAGGAGATAGCAGATTGGATTTATAAATGCTTCATTGGTAGGAAGCAGAGGGTGATGGTCGAGGATTACTTATTGGGCGAGAGGACTGTGTCTATTAGTGTGCAGAGACCTTTACTGTTTGTCATTTATATAAATGAAATGGACATGAATGTACAAAGCATGGTTAGTAGGTCTATGGATGTTACTAAAACAAGGGTTTTAGTTGTGTGTGAGGTCATAAAATACAACAGGGAAAGCTTGACCAGCTAGGTATGTGGGCTGAGAATCGCCACTTTTTAAAAAAGGATGTAAGCAAAAGAGGGTAACTATAGGCCAGTTAGCTTAACATATGTAGTCGGGAAAATGCTTGAAGCTGTCAATAAGGAAATAGCGAAACATTTAGAAAGGAGTGGTTCCATTAGACAGATGCAGCATGGATTCAGAAAGGGCAGGTCCTGTTTGACAAACTTACTGGAGTTCTTTGAGGACACAATGAGTGCAATGGATAGAGGGGAGCAGGCGGATGTCATATACTTGGAATTCCAGAAGGCATTTGGTAAGGTGCCACACAAGAGACTTATAAATAAGATATGGATGCATGGAGTTGGAGGAAGTGTATTGGCACGGATAGTGGATTGGTTAACCAATAGAAGGCAGAGAGTTGGTATAGATGGGTGTTTCTCCAGTTGGCAGTCAGTGACTGAGGTGCCGCAGGGGTTGGGGCTGGGCCTGCTGCTGTTTACCATTTACATTGATGATTTGGAAGAGGGGGCTGAGTGTAGCATAGTAAACTTTGCTGATGACACTAAACTGAGTGGAAAAGCAAATTATACAAATAATGTGGAGAGTCTGCAGAGGGATATAAATAGGTTAAATGAGTGGGCCAAGGTCTGGCAGACAGAATACAACGCTGGTAAATGTGAGATCATCCACTTTGGAAGGAATAATAGAAAAGCAGATTATTATTTAAATGGTGAAAGATTGCAGCATGCTGTTATGCAGAGGAGCTTGAGAGTGCTTGTGCATGAATTGCAAAAAGCTGGCTTGCAGGTACAACAGGTTATTAAGGCAGCAAACAGATTGTTGGCCTTCATTGCTAGAAGGATTGAATTCAAGAGCAGGGAGGTCATGCTGCAACTATACATGATACTGGTGAGGCAGCATGTACTGTGTGTAGTTCATAATTGAGGAAGGATATACTGGCTTTGTTGGCAGTGCAGAGGAGGTACACCACGTTGGTTCCAGAGATGAAGGGGTTAACCTATGAGGAGTGATTGAGTCGCCTGGGACTATACTCTCTGGAATGCAGAAGAATAAGCGAGCATCTTATAGAAACATACAGAATTTTGATAGGGATAGAATTAGGAAAGTTGTTTCCATTGGTAGGCGAAACTAGAACCAGGGGACATTAAACACAAAGTACACTGCAGATGCTGTGGTCAAATCAACACATACAAACAAGCTGGATGAACTCAGCAGGTCGGGCAACATCTGTTGAAATGAGCAGTCAACGGATGCTGCCCAACCTGCTGAGTTCATCCAGCTTGTTTGTATGTGTTAACTAGAGGACATTGCCTCAAGATTCAGGGGAGAAGATTTAGGATGGAGATGAGGAGAAATTGTTTTTCCCAGAAATCTGTGAATCTGTGGAATCCTCTGCCCAGGAAAGCAGTTGAGGCTTCTTCACTAAATATATTTAAGATACAGTTAGATAGATTTTTACATAGTAAGGGAATTAAGGGTTATGGCGAAAAGGCAGGTAGATGGAGCTGAGTTTACAGACAGATCAGCCATGATCTTATTGAATGGTGGGACAGGCTCGATGGGCTGGATGGCCTACTCCTGCTCCTATTTCTTATCTTCTTATGTAAATGGCTTTCAATCAAACTATAGTGCCTATAAAAAGTATTCACCCACCTCCTGGAAGTTTTCATGTTTTATTGCTTTATAACATTGAATCACAGTGGATTTAATTTGGCTTTTTTGACACTGATCAACAGAAAAAAAACTCCTCCATGTCAGTATGAAAACAAGTCTCTACAAAGGGATCTAAATTAACAACAAATAAAAAACACAAAATAATTGATCGCATAAGTATTAACCCCTTTAATACAGCACACCAAATCATCACTGGTGTCGCCAAATGGTTTTAGAAGTTTCATAATTAGTTATATAGAGATCCGTTTTTGGAAATCTGTGTGCAGTCAAGGTGTTTCAATTGATTGTATTAAAAATACACCTCTATCTGGAAGGTCCAACTGCTGGTGAGTCAGTATCCTGGCAAAAAATCACACCATGGAGGCAAAATAACACTCCAAGCAACACCGTGAAAAGGTTATTGAAAAACTCAAGTCAGAAAATAGATATAAGAAAATTTCCAAGTCACTGAATATCCCTTGGAGCACAGTTAGGTCAATTATCAAGAAAAGGACAGAATATGGCACAAATGTAAATCTGCCTAGAACAGGCCGTCCTCTAAAACTGAGAGACCGTGCAAGAAGGGGACTAGTGAGAGAGGCCATCAAGAGACCCATGACAACTCTGGAGGAGTCACAAACTTCAGAGGTGGCGATGGGAGAGACCACACATACAACTGATGCCTGAGTGCTTTACCAGTCACAGCTTTATGGTGGAGTGGCAAAGAGAAAGCCATGGTTGAAAAAAACCTCACATGAAATCTTGGCACAGAAGGCACATGTGGGAGACTCTGAAGTCAGCTGGAAGAAGGTGCTATGGTCTGATGAAACCAAAATTAAGCTTTTAGGCCATCAGATTAAACGCCAGGTTTGGCATAAGTCATATACAGCACATCATCAAAAACACATCAGCTCTACCGTGAAGCATGTGGTGGCTGCATCATGTGATGGAATGATTCACTGCAGTAGGCCTTGGAAGGGCTGTGAAGGTAGAGGGTAAAATGAATGCAGCAAAATACAGGGAAATCCTGGAGGAAAACCTGATGCAATCTGAAAGAGAACAGTGACTTGGGAGAAGATTTGTTTTCCAGCAAGACAATCACCCCAAGAATAAAGCTAAAGCTACATAGGAATAGCTTAAAAGCAGCAAAGTTAATGTCCTGGAATGGCCAAGTCAGAGTCCAGACCTCAATCCAATTGAGAATTTATGGCCGAACTTGAAAATGGCTGTTCACTCACGATCTCTATGCAATCTGACAGAGCTGGAGCAGTTTTCTAAAGAAGAATAAGGAAAAATTGCAGTGTCCAGATGTGCAAAGCTTTTAGAAACCTATTCACACAGACTCAATTTTTGCCAAAGGTGCATCTACTAAATACTAACTTGAAGGGAGTGAATATTTATGCAATCAATTATTTTGTGCTTTATGTTTGTAATTAATTTAGATCACTTTGTAGAGATTTGTTTCACTTTGACATGAAAGAGTTTCTTTTTCTGTTGATCAGTGTCAAAAAAAGTCAAATTAAATCTACTGCGATTCAATGTTGTAAAACAATAAAACATGAAAACTTCTGGGGGGGTGGGGTGGGGTGAATACTTTTTATAGACACTGTAAACATGAGGTATAGCATTTTGGAATATCCAACCAGGGAAGAACTCATACAATGAATGGTTAGGCCCTTAGGAGTATAATGGAGCAGAGGGGCCTAGGAATCTAAGAGTGAAAGTGGCATCTCAGATTGATGGGATGGCAAAGGCAGCAACTGGCAAGCTGGCATTTATCAGTTGGGGCATTAAATATAGGAGTTCAGAAGTTACATTGTAGTTATATAAGGTATTGATGAGATTGCACTTGAAATATTGTGTATGGTGTCAGTGGCCCAATTACAGGAAAGATGTTAATATATTAACCTAGAAAGAATGCAGAAAAGAGTTAGCAGGATGTGGCTGAACTTAGGGGCCTTAAGACATTATTCCTTGGAATCTAGAAGGTTGAAGGGTCATCTGATTAAGGCATATTTGATCATAAGGAGCATAGACAAGATGACAGTGCAATCTCGTTTCACCAAGCAAGTCGGTTAAACAGTATGGCATAGATTTAAGGTCAGAGTCAATAGATTTAAGAGGGACATCAGGGACAGCTTCTCACACAAAGACTGGTATGCATTTTGGAATGAGCTGATAAAAATTCTTCGGCAGTTTGAATGGGGCACAACTGCGCAAGCGCATGAAAGTCAGCCTGTGAGGCAGAGGGAGAGTTTAAAAAGAGCGGGCGACGGAGTAGAGGGAGACAGAGTAGTAAGGCTTTGGCTCGAGAGACTTCGGCAAGTGGCGGCTGAGGACGAGCTTGCTCCCAGTGAGGTAAGGCCGGGTAAGCTCCTTTAATAACTCTAATTAACTTAGGAGTAGATAATGGAGTCAGCAGTTAGGGAAGACGAGGGCTCCAATTGCAGTAAGTGGGAAGTCAGAGCGAACACAATTGTTCCTGATGACTACACCTGTAAAAGGTGCATCCAAGCTGCAGCTCCTGACAAACCGAGTTAGGGAACTGGAGCTGGATGAACTTTGGATCATTTGTGAGCCACAGGCAGAAATAAACAGGAGCTACAGGAAGATAGTCACCCCTAAGAGTCAGGAGGCAGGTGGCTGGGTGACTGTCAGGAGAGGGAAGGGGAATAGACAGCATGAGCAGTGCACCCCAGCAGCCATTCCCATCAATAATAGGTATACCATTTTGGATACTGTTGGTGGGGACAACCTACCAGTGACAAGTTGCAGTGGTTGTATCTCTGGCACCGAGACTGGACCCTCAGCTCAGAGGGAAGGAGGGAAAATAGGAGAGCAGTAGTGACAGGGGATTCAATAGTTAGGGGGACAGATAAGAAGTTCTGTGGAAGAGATCGAGAATCCCGGATGGTCTGTTGCCTCCCTGGTGCCAGGGTCCATGATATCTCGGATCGAGTTCTCAGTATTCTCAAGAGGGAGGGTGAGCAGCCAGATGTCGTGGTCCATGTAGGGACCAATGATGTAGATAGGAAGAAGGAGGAAGTCCTGCAAAGAGAATTTAGGGAGTTAGGCACAAAGTTGAAGGACAGGACCTCCAGGGTTGCAATTTCAGGATTGCTACCCATGCCACGTGCTAGTGAGGCTAGAAATAGGAAGATAATGCAGCTAAATACGTAGCTAAGGAGTTGGTGCAGGAGGGAGGGCTTCATGTTTCTGGACAATTGGGCCTTGTTCCAGGGAAGGTGGGATCTGTTCCGATGGGATGGGTTGCACCTGAACTGGAGGGAGACTGACATTCTTGTGGGAAGGTTTGCTAGTGCTGCTCTGGGGGTGGGGGTTAAACTAAAATTGCAGGAGGAGGGGAACAGAGTCTTAGAGCAGATAGTGAGGTGGAGGAGGATAAAGGTCTTGCAAGAACTGCAAGTATAGTGTATGGAGTAAAGCCAGATCTAGCATATAAAAAGGCTTTGAGGAAAGAGAAACAGAATAAAGGGTGTAAAGGTAGTAAGGTAGAAGGGCTAAAGTGTGTGTACTTCAGTGCAAGAAGCATCAGGAACAAAGGTGATGAACTGAGAGCTTGGATACATACATGGAATTATGATGCAGTGGCCATTACAGAGACTTGGCTGGCACCAGGGCAGGAATGGATTCTCAATATTCCTGGATTTCAGTGCTTTAAAAGGGATAGAGAGGCGGGGGAAAGGGGAGGAGGGGTGGCATTACTGGTCAGGGATACTATTACAGCTACAGAAAGGGTGGGTAATGTAGCAGAATCCTCTTTTGAGTCAGTATGGGTAGAAGTCAGGAGCAGGAAGGGAGCAGTTACTCTACTGAGGGTATTCTATAGGCCCCCTGGTAGCAGCAGAGATACTGAGGAGCAGATTGGGAGGCAGATTTTGGAAAGTTGCAAAAATAACAGGGTTGTTATCATGGGTGACTTTAACTTCCCTAATATTGATTGGCACTTGATTAGTTCCAAGGGTTCAGATGGGGCAGAGTTTGTTAAGTATGTCCAGGATGGATTCCTGTCACTGTATGTTGACAGGCTGACAAGGGGAAATGCCATACTAGTGTTTGGTAATGAACTGGGTCAGGTCACAGATCTGTCAGTGGGTGAGCATCTGGGGGACAATGATCACCTCTCCCTGGCCTTTAGCATTATCATGGAAAAGGATAGAATCAGAGAGGACAGGAAAATGTTTAATTGGGGAAGGGCAAATTATGAGGCTATAAGGCTAGAACTTGCGGGTGTGAATTGGGATGATGTTTCTGCAAGGAAATGTACTATGGACATGTGGTCAATGTTCAGGGATCTCTTGCAGGATGTTAGGGATAAATTTATCCCGGTGAGGAAGATAAAGAATGGTAGGGTGAAGGAACCGTGGGTGACAAGTGGGGTGGAAAACCTAGTCAGATGGAAGAAGGCAGCATACGTGAGGCTTAGGAAGCAAAGATCAGATGAGTCTATTGAGGAATATAGGGAAGCAAGAAAGGGGCTGAGGAGAGCAAGAAGGGGGCATGAGAAGGCCTTGGCGAGTAGGGTAAAGGAAAACCCCAAGGCATTCTTCAATTATGTGAAGAACAAAAGGTTGACAGGAGTGAAGATAGGATCGATTAGAGATAAAGCCTGGAGGCTGTGGAATTGAGTGAGGTCCTCAATGAATACTTCTCTTCAGTATTCACCAATGAGAGGGAACTTGATGATGGTGAGGACAATGTGAGTGAGATTGGTGTACTGGAGCATGTTGATATTAAGGGAGAAGAAGTTTTGGAATTGTTAAAATACATTAGGACAGATAAGTCCCGGAGCCTGACGGAATATTCCCCAGGCTGCTCCACGAGGCAAAGGAAGAAATTGCTGAGCCTCTGGCTAGGATCTTTACGTCCTTGTTGTCCACAGGAATGTTACCGGAGGATTGGAGGGAGGCAAATGTTGTCCCCTTTTTCAAAAAAGGTTGTAGGGATAGTCCAGGTAATTATAGACCAGTGAGCCTTACGTTTGTGGTGGGAAAACTGTTGGAAAAGATTCTTAAGAGATAGAATCTATGGGCATTTAGAGAATCATGGTCTGATCAGGGACAGTCAGCATGGCTTTGTGAAGGGCAGATCGTGTCTAACAAGCCTGATAAGAGTTCTTTGAGGAGGTGACCAGGCATATAGATGAGGGTAGTGCAGTGGTTGTGATCTACATGAATCTTAGTAAGGCATTTGACAAGGTACCACATGGTAGGCTTATTCAGAAAGTCAGAAGGCATGGGATCTAGGGAAGTTTGGCCAGGTGGACTCAGAATTGGCTTGCCTGCTGAAAGCAGAGGGTTGTGGTGGAGGGTGTACATTCGGATTGAAGGGTTATGACTAGTGGTGTACCACAAGGATCGGTTCTGGGACATCTACTTTTCGGGATTTTTATTAACAAGCTGGATGTGGGGGTAGAAGGGTGGGTTGGCAAGTTTGCAGACGACATAAAGGTTGGTGGTGTTGTGGATAGCGTTGAGGATTGTCGAAGATTGCAGAGAGACATTGATAGGATGCAGAAGTGGGCTAAGAAGTGGCAGATGGAATTCAACCTGGAGAAGTGTGAGGTGGTACACTTTGGAAGGATAAACTCCAAGGCAGAGTACAAAGTAAGTGGCAGGATACTTGGGAGCGGGGAGGAGCAGAGGGATCTGGGGGTACATGTCCACAGATCCCTGAAAGTTGCCTCACAGGTAGATAGGGTAGTTAAGAAAGCTTATGGAGTGCTAGCTTTCGCAAGTCGAGGGATAGAGTTTAAGAGTCGCAGGGTAATGATGCAGCTCTATAAAACTCTGGTTAGGCCACACTTGGAGTACTGTGTCCAGTTCTAGTCGCCTCACTATAGGAAGTATGTGGATGCATTAGAAATGGTGTATCATGATCAGAGATCAAGGGAGCTAGGGCTTTACTCTCTGGAGAGAAGGAGGATGAGAGGAGACATGATAGAGGTATTCAAGATATTAAGAGGTATAGAGTGGACAGCCAGCGCCTCTTCCCCAGGGCACCACTGCTCAGTACAAGAGGACATGGCTTTATGGTAAGGGGGGGAAAGTTCAAGGGGGATATTAGAGGAAGGTTTTTTTTACACTGCCTGAATCAGTGGTGGAGGCAGACACATTAGTGAAATTTCAGCTACTACTAGACAGGTACATGGAGAAATTTAAGGTGGAGGGTTATATGGGAGGCAGGGTTTAAGGGTCGGCACAACATTGTGGGCCGAATGGCCTGTACTGTGCTGTATTGTTCTATGTTCTAAGATAATGGTTGAGGCAGGCACACTGGCAACACTTAAAAGCCATCTAGATAAGTACATTGACGGGAAAGGTTTTAGTGGTAGGTAGTACTGGCTTGCATGGCCGATTTAGGTCAAGGTGCTTTTTTCCATGTTGTATGATTATGATTTCAGCATGTACCAAAATAGATCTGACTTTTGACCTTTAATACTAGGAGTTTGCAAGAATGAAAATCTAGCCACAAATTCCATTCAACTGTATGTCATACCAGAAATGCAAATAAATCAACGTAAACTAAAAACATTACTAAGTGGTTAGTATTTGTTTTCTGACTGTTGGTGTATCAGAGATAATTATTTTCATAATTATTATAATAGTTGCATGAAGGATCACAAGCGCATGAAAAGTGACACAGAACATCTCAGCAGGCCAGCAGCATCTGTGGAAAAGAGTACAGTCGACATTTTGGGTCGAGACCATTCTGCGGGACTGCAGAAAAAAGCTGAGGAGTAGAGTTAAAAAGGCGGGGGGAGGGGAGAAAGAAACACAAGGTGATGGGTGAAACCAGGAGGGGGAGGGATGAAGTAAAGTACTGGGAAGTTGAATGGTGAAATTGATACAGGGCTGGAGAAGTGGGAGTCTGATAGAAGAGGACAGAAGGCCATGGAAGAAAGGGGTAGGAACACCAGAGGGTGGACAAAAAGGTAAGGTGAGGGGGGAGAAAGGAGATAGGGATTGGTGAAGATGGGCCATACCAGGAAGTTCAAGGAATCTATGTTCATGCCATCTGATTTGAGGCTACCCAGACAAAGGCTTCCTCCAACCCAAGTGTGGCCTCATCATGACAGTGGAGGTGGTCATGGACAGACATATCAGAATGGGAATGGGAATTGGAATTAAAATGGATGGCCACCAGGAGATCCTATTTTTTCTGACAGACAGCGTAGGTGCTCGGTGAAGCAGTCTCCCGATCTACATTGAGTCTTACCGATATACAGGAGGCCATTCCGGGAACCCTGGACACAGTAAATGACCCCAAAAGACTCGCAGATGAAGTGTCGCCTCTCCTGGAAGGACTGTTTGGGGTCCTGATTGGTAGTGAGGGAGGAGGTGTAGGGTCTGGTGTAGCACTTGTTCTGCTTGTAAGGATAAGAACCAGGATGGAGCTCAGTGGAGAGGGATGATGCAAGGAAAAGTGTAAGTGAAACGTGCTATTTAGTACACTTCCACAGAGTTTCTGGCACTGGTAAATGCATATTCCTTAAACCGATTTCCAAACAGCATTTCAGATTTCCGAAGGAATATGCCTCTGCTTATGTGCTTCTGCCAAATTAAAATTACTGATCTCCTTTCCTCCTTGAAAGTGGCCTCTGACGATCAGTCTTTGTCAGTTAATTCCTGTTTCTTGTGACCTCTCAGTCTCTCTGGACTGCGCCCTTTCACTTTGAAAATAATTAGCTCTTCTGTTTGGCTCAGAAATCAGAATTCTTTAATATGAAATATGAGCTGTGCAATATATCTACACATACAAGCCTTCAAAAATGTTTACCTTGCAGTCAGCAATGTCGCCTGTCCTGTTCACTTAATTTCCTGGAATTGCTTCATTTTCAGTGCAGAGTCATGCACTTTCAGATGGCTTATCGCGTCATGCACCTTCCTGCCATGATGTTAACAGCTCCTGATGCTGGGAGCTGGTAACTCTAGATGCCATCTCTAACTGGCTGAGACTCCACTTAAATTGAAGGCAAACACCACCAAGAGAAGCTGTGGTACAATACAACAGCTTACACTACAAAACCAGAACATTCTGGAAACACTCAGCAGGTCAGGCTGCATCTCAGGCTCTTTTTTTCCCTCTCTCTCGCTGACAATCCAAGATATTCAGCAGACGCTGGAAATCTTGGGCAACAGTCACAAAATGCTGAAGAACTCAGCAGGCCAGTCTGCATCCATGGAGGGAAATAAAACAGTTTGGGGCCGAGTCCCTTGTTACGTGTTTTGAGTATTTTGTGCTTTTGTTTCAGATTTCCAGCACCCACGGTAACTTTGAATTTTATTGAGCACTGCAAAGGAATCTTTATTATTCTTTGTCTCGGAGGTTATCTCACATCACTTGCACCTGTCACATTGGTTTAACAAATTTCAACTCCTTGGAGCACTTTACATGATTAATTATTTTTTTCCATGAGTGCTGCCTGTTGATTAGGTAGTGCTCTGTGTATATA
Source organism: Hypanus sabinus (assembly GCF_030144855.1). Taxonomy (NCBI): domain Eukaryota; kingdom Metazoa; phylum Chordata; class Chondrichthyes; order Myliobatiformes; family Dasyatidae; genus Hypanus; species Hypanus sabinus. The sequence continues at coordinate 122,049,031 of NC_082714.1, read as the reverse complement.
AGATAAATCATAATATAAAACTCTGCAGAAATACATTAGGGCTGTAGTCAGTAAACATGCAACATGGACACCAGCCCACTCTAGGAATTCGCCAGAAGAAATGGGTTGAATGCAAATCAAGCAGCTTGCTACAATATGAGTGGAATTGTAATCGTCAAATCTGCTGTGGACTGAGGTGAGACTTCTTTGCCAGTACAGCAGACTTATGACAACACACTCGTCAGAATGACAATAGCACGGCCTTGCTCATAACACGCATCAGCACTGGTACAAGAACGACATTCCAATTCCACCTCAGGGTATTTAAATACAAGTTGAACACATTGCATTCGATGGACTCCAGAGTTTCCTACACTGTTAAGGGCAGGAATCTGGACCATGGGAAAGTAAGAAGTACTTCCAAACTCATTGATGCAGCTGAATTTGGCTGAAAAGGGGCAAAAGGACAGCAACTTCTCTGCTGACAGGAGGGAAGGTGCCTCGTTTTGACTCAAAAAAATCCCCAACTCTGGCCAAAGAGGAGGCTGCAGAAGTAAGTTGCAGGAAGGTGGTGCATGTAAACAGATTTTATCAGATGAGGAAAGGCACGAACACCACATTCACCTACATCCTGAAGTCTGCACTACTCAGACATGCTGCCTTGTTAATTCTACTGCAACACCACATCTTATCGTATCTTCTTCCTTATTCTCCTGGGTCTGGTCTTAAGTGCCTTTGTCTCCCCATTACAGCTGTCCAACCTTTAATGCTAGACTGTGAAGCACTCAGCAGACTACTGCTAATTTTAACATCTTGAAATAGTCTAGCAAGCCTCTCAATTCAAGGGCAATTAGGAATGGACACTAATGCTCCCCTGCTAGAGATACTCAGATCATGCAAAATGAATAAAGATGAAAGCCCCAGCAGAACAATCATGGAGCTGTAACTGAGCTGAAAGGATGTCAGTTAGGACTGTTCATTCAGATGCAGCCTAACATGTGGAGCATTGACAGAAGTACTGTGTCAGATGTACAGATCCCACAGTGCAATTAAATGTCAATTACCTGCTTTCTGACTATTTGGAAATTCCACTGCTTTGGCTCACCCACTGAATTTGCTCTGCACCCTTTCAGTTCACTGGGACCCTGATTCCTGCTCTCCCTTTTGATTTGCTGCGGTCCCATTTCCCCTGTTCTTTTTAAACCAACATTGTTCACTAAGTAAATGGTAATACTGTGTAACTGATTTTTTTTTAAGTGAAGTCAAGGTGTATTGGCATATTAGTAAGAATAAAGTGCAATGATTCAGAAAATCTGCTCCTCTGGCACTGCCATAATCCTGAATGTACTGGACTTTCAGTTTTACTGAATTTTGCTTTTGTAAACTGATGTATTTATTGCAAAATTGGAGTCACTTCCCACCCAAAAGTACTCCAAATCAAGCTCTTTTCACTGCCAAATTCTGGAGAATTTGGCAAACCAACGTGGTCTGAGTTAAATTCCAAGACAATAGGTACATTTGCTCATGATAAGTGATTTACCGTAGATTCCGGACTACAGAGCGCACCTGATTAAAAGCCGCACGCTCTAATTTTAGAAAGAAAATCAATTTTGTACTTGTACAGGCCGCACCGGATTTTAAGCCGCAGGTGTCCCACGTTGTAATATGAGATATTTACACAGAAAGATATTACACGTGAGGATTTTTTAACTTTTAATTAAATCTGTATGGTAACATAAACAAATATATATTGCAAATGCTTTTTTTCGAACAGTGCCTGTAACACAGCTACTTTTAAATATACATACATATCGGTAACACACAAATTACGTTGCGTATACTTTTTTACTGAACGGTGCACGAACAACATTCCAATATCTCCTAACGACTGGTAAAAAAATATATATATACTGCAGCCTACCAGGAAAAGTTATTGATCGCCTTTTTCATCTTCCTCCTGCGCACTAAAACCATCAAAGTCCTTCAGTGTCCGAATTGAACAACCTCAGGATCTCGTCACTCACTTCAGTCTCTTCGTTGTCGCTCTCACTTGAGCGCACGCGGTCCTCTTCATCACGCAGCAGTCCAGCCTTTCGAAACCCGCTGGTGATGGTGGATGTTGTGACATGGCTCCACGCATTTAGGATCCATTGGCAGACTTGAGTTAAAGATGCTCTTCGCATGCGTCCTGTTTTGGTAAAGGATTTCTCGCCGCTCGTCATCCAAGCCTCCCACTCAACGCGCAGCGCCACTTTAAATGCCCGGTTCACGCTGATGTCCAGTGGCTGCAAATACTTTGTGGTGCCCCCAGGAATCACAGCTGGAATTGAGTTTGTACTCTTGATGGCAGCTTTCACTAAACTTTCATTGTCAGCCGCTTAAAAAATCACCATCAGTGGAAGCTTTAGTCTGGATGCTGTGCAGCTCAGAACACAAGTAAAATGCATTCTCTCATGGCCATTGTTTTCAGTGTGATGGACGAGTCACCTTTTTTATTAACAGTCCAAGTGAAAGGCAGGTCAAACGTCAAAGGTACTTCATCCATATTTATGATATCATCTGGCCCGATGGAATTCTCCGCTATCTTTGTCTGAGTGAATGTGCGGAAGTTAGCAAGTTGTTCCTCGTGGTCGGGAGGGAGCTGCTGACACAAGAGTCGTGCGTACCCTGACGGACAGGCCTTTTCGTCTCATAAATCTAAAACACCACGATGGCCCACCTCTAAAATCTTTGATTTTCATTTTGGTGGCGATTGCTTTAGCCTTCAGTCTGATCTGCACGGTGGAAACACCGCGGCCACCTGCTCTCTGTGTGTTAACCCAGTCTTCAAGAAAGTTTTCAAGTTCGGGCCATCTGCTATGATTACCTCTGAAAGCTTTTGTCGTCTTTTTGCATTGACTCAGTTCTTCACGCTGGCGTCTTCACTGTCTCACCATCGATTCATTTATGCCAAGATTATGTGCAGCAGCTCGATTTCCTTCTTCAACCGCCAGATTGATCGCCTTTAACTTAAAAGCTGCATCATATGCTTTTCTTCGAGTGTTTTCCATGTTGATGAGGGTGAGTACAAATGACTGATTTACAATAATTTAATTGTGAAAGTGCGCTTGATTTATCGTACAATTTCATTGGACCTCTGTGAACTACTCATCAATTTTATTGGTCTACTGTTACAAGGCAAAATGTTTTTGGCGGCATGAAAAAAAACATGCATTAGCCGCACCGTAGCCGCAGTGTTCAAAGCGTGGGAAAAAAGTAGCGGCTTATAGTCCGGAATTTACGGTACATAATAAGTTATGGGCCTACCTCTCCCACAGTTCCAGAATGCTGCCTGTGAGGTTTTGGATAAATTCAGAAGCTAATGAATTGGCTGCATATTTCCAGACTATAGTACAATTCTAAGAATTACTAACCCCACCTGATGGCTGCAAAACCCACATTCTGAGGAGGTAAAACCCCTTCCTCGTGTCCAAATAAATCAGGATATAAAGTCAGTCCAACAACTGAGTCTCACTCACATCTGCTCCTCATGGCAAATCTATTTGTAAATCATTATTTAGAATTGATTGATCCTACATTAGTAAATTCAACCAATCTAACGGAACAGTACATTGTGTATTTCTGAATCCTTACCTTGCCTTCAATGCCCACTCCACAGTCTGCAGCCTGGATCATACTCACATCATTTCCTCCGTCCCCTGTAATGAAACATGTACTCGTCAAAGCAAGAGCAGTTTTAAATCTAGCATGTCTTCAGATTACGACACAACATGAAACACACCTCTGAGTCTCCAGTGGCATAGTATGAATACTGAGTCATATCGTTTTTACATATTACCAGGATAGGCACGAACTTATATTGGATCATAGTGGATTAATGTTAAAGACTGAGGAAAACTCTCATATATCGTGCTTTGATATCTGCAATCACAGACTCAGCAGTAAGAGTTGCATTTGCAATAATGGGCAAATATTGCTGACTGCAGACCTCAGATCTGATTCAAACTCTGGTCACAGTTGATCTTCCACACGTGCACTGTTGAGCAGAGGAAGGCCACAACTTGCAGACAGCACCACAGCCAATGTACTCGTCACTGACTTCACATAGTGAGCTGTGTCCTACTGGATTAAACCATCTCTCAGGTTTCCAAGGATTTTCATGCGCATTTAATTTTAAAACATTATTATTTTACTTTTAATCATTTGATTTTAACAGTTTTTTTTAACTTAAAATATTTAACAATCTTGACAGAAAGCTCTCTCTTACTTCTCGACAAAACTCATGATGCACCTCATGCGGCCAATGGGCTAGATAAAGCCTGAGTATGTATTCCTTTGATCCATCTGCAAAAGCCCTGTCCACAGTTCCTCAGGGTTTATTTCTCAATCTTCTGACCAAATTGTGCTGCCTGCTCTGGTTGTAGGACTACAAACAGACTGATATCCGAGAGGGAAATATCGATCATTGAAAATAATCCCAATTTTCGCACAAAACCAAGAGGTTTTGGATAGTAATCTCAGACTAGCCCCAACTTCTTAACAGGAGTAGTCAGTAAAATAAGCAGGCATTTGTTCACAAGGAGGAACACTGTAGAGGCAATAGTAAAGGTTTGAGGTTAGACACAACAGCTCTGACAATGTAATGTTAGGCTCAGATCCTCAGGGCTTACCTGAGCCCACACTAGACATCAAACCTGGCCTGGCACCAGTAACAAGGGAACGAGATATCAAAGAAACAGGGTATCAGCTAACAAAATGCTGGAGGAACTCTCAACAGGTCAGGTAGCATCCATGGAAATGAATAAACGGTCAACATTTTGGGCTGAGACCTTTCATCAGGCCAGGAAAGGAAAGGAAAGACGGCAAGATGAAGATGTGGGGGGAAGGGAATGAGAACAAACAAGGTGATAGGTGAAGCCAGGTGGTTGGGGGAAGGGGGTGAAGAAAGAACTGAAGGGGTGATAAGTGGAAGTGGTAAAGGGCTGGAGAAGAAGGAATCTGACAGGAGAGGAGAGTGGACCATGTGGGAAAGGGAAGGAGGAGGGGCACCAGGGGGAAGTGATAGGGTAGGCGAGGACAAGAGAATAGGTAAGGTGTACGGGCCAGTGATTAATTGAAGAGTGAAAGGGGAGGTGGAAAATTATCGGAATTGGAGATATCATGCCATCAGGTTGGAGGTTACCCAGACAGAATATGAGGTGTGGCTCCTCCAACCTGAGGGTGGCCTCGTCAGTGCAGCAAAAGAGGTCATGGACTGACATGTTGGAATGGGAGTAGGTATTGGAATTAAAATGGTTGGCCACTGGAAAATCCGTAATCACAGGTGAAGTGTTGCCTCACCTGGAAAGACAGCTTGGGGCCCTGAATGGAGCTGAGGGAGGTGGTGAATGGGCTGGTGTGGAACTTCTTCCACTAGCAAGAATAAATGGCAGGGGGGAGATTAGCGGGGAGGGATGAACGAACAAAGAATCACAGAGGGAGCAATCCCTGTAGAAAGTGGAGGGTGAGGGGGAGGTAAAGATGTGTTTGGTGGTAGGGTCCCGTTGAAAATAGCAGAAACTGCAGAGAATGATGTGTTGGATATGGAGGCTCATGTGTTAGTGGGCAAGAACAAGAGGAACTGTACCCTTGTTAAAGCGACGGGAAGGTGGGGTGAGCACTGAAGTCAGGGAAATGAAGGAGACTGACCACTATTGACGCTGCCCTCACCCACATCTCCTCCATTTCCCAAACATCTGCACTCTTCCTGTCACCTTAACAGGGACAGAGTTCACAGTACCTTCATACAGTACTGGAAGGTGCTTCTCCTTGACACTAACTACAATTCCAGGACTGCCCTTTCGAGTAGCTGGTACAATCGCCCCTCCCAAGACTTCACTCCTGGGGTTTGTTCCTATTAGTGTCAGCCTCCTGTCATGGAAGATAAAGCGGATGCTGCACAGCAGTGGTCACTGGGGGAGGAAAGGGAGGAAATGCATCCAGTTTCCTGACTTGAGGGAGTGGAAAATGTTTGTTCTCTGAGGTTAAAGTGTGAAGAACCTCATAAACAATATTTTGCTTCAAGGCAATGTTTCTGAATGACTTGGAGAGCACTTGTTATAGAAAGCCAACAACGGTAAGAGCTTCATTTCTGCATCAGAGGATCCACCGAGTTCTGGTAACTGTTCAGATGTGGGTTCATCAACGTGGAAAGTCAACTTTAAATCTCTCTTGTCAGGTGCTGCCTCACCTGCTGAGTACTCACAGTGACTTCTATTTAGTGGAAGGTGTTTGTTTCATTGGCTAAGTGCAAAGGAACAGCACAGATATGGTGAGCCAGGGCAGAGAGCTTGGCACTGAGGGTGTGGAGAGCGTGACAGCAAGGGACATACAGTGCGTCAGTGAAAACAAGGATATAGTGTGTGATGCTGCTGAAAGGCCATGAATAGAGTTGTGAGAGTACAGCAGGGAGTGGATCAATTCTGCAGAGAGAGGAGAATGGGGCAGGAAGAGACCTGAGAACTGGAGACACAGCAGCTGGTGGCTACACTTTAATGCTACTGGAGGTAGAGAGATCCAGTGGGGAGAGGGCCCAGGGGCAAACCCAGTGTCACTTTGTCTAGAAAGAGTGTGCCTGTTCCATAAACAGTTCACACTTTCTATTGTGGACTGGTGTGCAGGGCCTCACACTAAGCACTTAATGTCACAGAACTGCCAGAGGAATGCAACAGCAAGTCAACTTTAGGAGCAGATGCTTGAGATTGGCTAAAATAGGAAGGTCCTTCTTACGTCACCTTTAGTTCCACCTGGGCACTCACAGTTACCACCAGTTATTGCCCTTCCACTCAAGTCTTTCAGTTAAACTTGCTGTGAAGGTTTTTTTTCCCATTCCTGTCAATTACTCTACTAGAGAGAACGATTGTTTTCTAGACGTACAAAAAAGCTGTTTCAGGTCGAAATGTTGACTGCTTCTTTCAACGGATGCTGCCCGACCTGCTGAGTTCATCCAGCTTTTTTGTACGTCTTGATTTGACCACAGCATCTGCAGTGTACTTTGTGTTTACAATTGTTTTCTACCCTTGTGCATCACCTATATACATGCTTTCAAAAGAATTGCACCACTTTTTACACAACTGTACAGGCTGCAGTAAACCAGGCTTGCTGTGGCACTCCCCAAGAGTGTGTGTTTCCAGCTGCAGGCACTTCACAGCCTGTTTAAATAAGAGCAGGCGAGTATGTCCTGCTGATTAGCAATATCAAATCAGCTTGTATTAGGCAACAGTGTCACCTAGTGTCTACTGAAAGAAGTGCACTGTCTGTGGTGTATTATTTGCTTTGCGCTGGGCACAGCTATTGATCGTATAAAGGATCATCACTATTCATCAAGGATCACCCGCGAAGGCGGGTCCTGGCGCCTTAAAACCAGTGCTTTGGGTAGAGGGAGCTTGCCAGCCTGATAAAACAGTCCATCTAAGAGAGGGAAAACTCTGATTTCAAACCTCCGCTGCCTTGCAGCCATACCCACTCATGGGAAAGGCTTCGGGAGTAAACCCTGAGGACAAATCTGGAGCTGGAGTCCCTAAGTCAGTCCGACGATGCCAACCTCACTATGGCAATTCCTGTGATGTCACTGGCGCCAAGCTGTATTGGCCCTTGCCCTTCCCTTGGACAACATCGGTGTCGTGGAGAGGGGAGACTTGCAGAATGGGCAACTACCAGTCTTCCTTACAACCTTGCCCAGGCCTGTGCCCTGGAGAGGATACTCCAGTAGACTTTCCAGGTGAGACTAATGGATGCTACCATTATTCACTATGCAGATATAGGAATTTGCTGTTATGTGTGTGCTGGTTCTATCACAAAGATGAGAATGATTCCAGGCTGCATCCTGGGCCTGAGTTGAGATGGCTGATCTCGACAGGGTAAGGTGTGAGGGATATGATGATTAGCATCATTGTCCTGAGCTAAGAAGGTGTGGCAAGGTTAGATCAATAGTTGCCCTGTTGCTGGCTGCCGCATGTGTTTTGGGAAGCTTACAGTGGACAGGATTAGGGGAGCGATGATCCACCAAATGTAGTAGCCTACTGATGGCAGTGTTCTTGCCACGTGCCCAAGGAAACTCCTCTCTGTGAATGTCTGCGACTGCGAGCAAATGCACAACTGCATACCAGCCGAATGATGATGTCGAAAGTTTCGAAACTCGAGTACGGTTGGACTACTTGCCCAGAAATTCTCATGCATTCCCGCCACTGCCTGTAAGGAGTTTGTCCATTCTCCTTGTGACCGCGTGGATTTCCTCCAAGTGCTCTGGTTTCTTCCCACAGTCCAAAGATGTACCAATTGGTAGGTTAATTGGCCACTGTAAATTGTCCCGTCCCATGGTTAGGCCTGGGTTAAATTGGGGGAAAATCGCTGGGTGGTGTGGCTCGAAGGGATGGAAGAGCCTGTTCCACACTATATCTCAACAAATAAATACAATGAGGCCCACCGCTGCCAACTGCAACAGCACTGGAACCCAAGCTGGGAGGTCAGGTGTTTGACATACGGATAGAGACAGCTAGTTGGGCATGGGGCAAAACTGTGTGAGATGGGAATGGAAATGTGTGGTCAAAGGATCAATAACCTAAATACGGGACATAGTTTACAGGTCACAAACATGGAAATTCTTGACTATTGTCATTCCAGGAGAGCCTAGCAACAAGTATTTATGATATAGTATGATCTAAATTTCTCTGTAATGTTTCAAAGCGAGCAATGCATGGGAATTTCATGGAAGTGACACTGGGGTGGAAGAGGGAAAGTCACTCCTGGAGATTTTCACTCACATTTTCAGAGAATCAAGAAATACTGAGTTCATGCAGAAAAGAGGCATAGAGGTAAAAGTTCAAATATCTTATTGAATGGCAGAGAAGGGAAGAATGGCCCATTACTGTATTACCTTGATTTTTTAAATTCTTAGACTGACTTGTGATAAAATACACTCACAGCACATTCAGTTATCCTGTATCTATTTTATGTAAAGATAAGTTTACTTGATTTAATACAAGTTATCTATCTCTAATCTTTTATTAATTTAATACAAGTTAAATACCTCTAATCTTTCCTCGCCTAATACTATTTTTCTCTATGCTAGCGCCGGCAGTGTGTCTCACATGCAACTAAACCTCTTTTCTACTAAACTCTTCTTAAAACTTCTTTCTTTAACAATTGTTTTTGCATTTTACGTGTTTTAATACCATATAGTGTTTGCTAGCACTTGGGTCATTTTACTAACTTCAAGATGCTAAAATGTTACTGCCATTGAAGTTCATAGGTTGAAATTCTGAGTTAAACAAAGAAAAAATCTAGAAACACTCTCTAAGATAATATCAATGTAAGACATTTGAGACTTCTCACCTACTGCACATGTTAACTTGCGAGTCCGCTGCTGTAACAGGCGTATAATCTGTGCTTTCTGTGTGGGGGCACATCGACAGCAGACTACAGCAGGGCACTGACAGGCAAGTTCCATGAACTCATACTCATAAAACTTCAGGCATACCTAAAAATCAAAGGAACAACAGTGAGGTACAGTCAGCCTTCCTTATCCGCGAGGGACTGGTTTTGGGACCCCTCGCGGATACTCAAGTCCCTTATTTAACCTGTATCAGAGCAGTGGTCTTTAGGACAATAGACAGTAGGTGCAGGAGTAGGCCATTCGGCCCTTCTAGCCAGCATCACCATTCACTGATAATACACCATCAGTACCCCGTTCCTGCCCTCTCCCTATATCCCTTAACCCCGCTATCTATAAGAACTCTAACACTCTCTTGAAAGTATGCAGAGAATTGGCCTCCACTGCCTTCTGGGACAGAGCATTCCACATATCCACCACTCTCTGGGTTTAAAAGTTTTTCTGCATCATTGTTCTAAATGGCCTACCCCTTATTCTTAAACTGTGGCCTCTAGTTCTGGACTTGCCCATCAGCGGGAACATGCTTCCTGCCTCCAGTGTGTCCAATCCCTTAATAATCTTATGTTTCAATCAGATCCCCTCTCATCCTTCTAAATTCCAGTGTATACAAGCCCAGTCGCTCCAATCTTTCAACATATGACAGTCCCACCATTCTGGGAATTAACCTTGTGAACCTACACTGCACTCTCTCAATAGCAAGAATGTCCTTCCTCAAATTTGGAGACCAAAACTGCACACAATACTCCAGGTGGGGTCTCACCAGGGCCCTGTACAACTGCAGAAGGACCTCTTTACTCCTATACTCAATTCCTCTTGTTATAAAGGCCATCATGCCATTAGCTTTCTTCACTGCCTGCTGTACCTGCATGCTTGCTTTCATTGACTGATGTACAAGAACACCTAGATCTCGTTGTACTTCTCCTTTTCCTAACTTGACTCCATTTAGATAGTAATCTGCCTTCCTTTTCTTGCCACCAAAGTGGATAACCTCACATTTATCCACATTAAATTGCATCTGCTATACATTCGCCCACTCACCTAGCCTGTCCAAGTCACCCTGCATTATCATAACATCCTCTTGACATTTCACATTGCCACCCAGCTTTGTGTCATCAGCAAATTTGCTAATATTACTTTTAATCCCTTCATCTAAATCATTAATGTATATTGTAAACAGCTGCGGTCCCAGCACCGAACCTTGCGGTACCCCACTAGTCACAGTCTGCCATTCCAAAAGGGACCCGTTAATCGCTACTCTTTGTTTCCTGTCAGCCAGCCAATTTTCAATCCATGTCAATACCTTGCCCCCAATACCATGTGCCCTAATTTTGCCTACTAAGCTCCTACATGGGACTTTATCAAAGGACCTGGCAGAGGTCTGAATCCGCAGTGTTACTGTTCACAAAAATAATCGCAATCACAATTGAAAATAAAGTGGAAATAATGAAGTGATCAGAAAGAGTTGAAACACCATCAGTCATTGGAAGAGTGTTAGGCTACAGTCGATCAAGGATTGAAACAATTTTAAAGGATAAAGTAAGAAAGGCCCTGCCCCGATGAAAGCTACGATTATTACTAAGCAACGCAGAGGTTTAACTATTGAAATACGTACGATTCTTAAGTGTTTTATATGCACAAAAAAGGTAAAATATACATTTTCTAAGACAAACATTTGACTAGCTGATGCTAAATAATACTGGATGTAGCTGTTCCGACTTACTTATTAAGAGAACTTCTGATTTTTTTCAATCCCAATCCACGATGACCTATGTAGATCCTCCCGTATACTTACACATTACCCATAATATTGGGGTATACATTACCCATAATACCTAATACAATGTAAATTCTATGCAAATAGTTGTTATACTGAATTGTTTAGGGAATAATGACAAGAACAAGTCTGTACATGCTCAAAGAACGAGTGCTGGAAGAGCACTTCTGGGTTTTCTCGATTTGCGGTTGGTTGAATTCGCGGATGCGGAACTCGCGGATAAGGAGGGCTGACTATGCAATATTTATTAGATTGCACACACTGTCTAAAGGTGAACAATTAGTATTTACTTCAGAGCTCTTCTCTAATACCAGTCTAAAAGAAGCTGCACATTTATAATAGTTCTAATTGCGCAAGTCAGATATCATCTCACTAACATCTGACCTGCACAGCTGACAAAGCCAAACACGCTTAACTGTAGAGTCCCAATGAGTCACTCTACCTTATGAGATAGATCAAAGGGGATTTTACCTTGTCACATGCTTTGATGAAAAGGCCCAATGATAACATGACTGTTGAGGGTTCCATAAGTTTTGATTGAAATCCACCATCTGCAAATGATAGTGTATGGCTCAACTTAACGTGATCTGAAGCTGCATGTACTTGACTGAAATCAGTACTCACCTCCAATGAGTCTCCAGATATGACCAGAGCACAATCATGTTTTCTTCTGAAAGCATTAAGTTCCAAGTGTGCTTCTCCTCGATTGGTTATCTATAAGTGAAACACTTAACTGTACAGATTAACCTGAAATATGAGGCATGCGCTGTATGTGCACTAGCAAAGCACAAGTAAATGAGGAACAGAAACAGGAGAACACCAGAGGCACAGAATGCCATCTTGGTTGAAATTAACACCAGAGGGGGGAAAAAACTGGGAAGAAGAGAAAATGCTAACAAAATCATGCAATGATTTTTAAAAAATCATTACTTGATCCACATTTACTCAATAATAGCTGTGTACTGGAAAGTACAAGGAATTACCAACTTAGTACTAATAATGAAATATTTCCCATATTAGCAGCAGCACTCATCTTCCTTGAAGACTGAACATCTACACAGATTTAATTTGCTTGTTAATAGGGAATTAGACTTCAGCTAAAGAAACAGACAGGTTACAAAGCAGGTACAGTGTATTAATGTGAGGAAACTGGAAGAGAGAACAAAATCAGAAAAAGATCATGCCTATGATCAGTGTATTCACCATTATATTTCCAAAAATTGAAAACAAGGAGGTTTCAGAGCTAAGCATCTAAAAAGTTGGCAAGTTTAAAGAAGGACTGTGATTAACTTTAATTGTTTTTTTCTTTTGTATCCTTACTATAGCAATAGAGAATAAAAAATAATCATTTTATGTTACCAAATTGTATGACATTGGCTTATTGTATGCATCTTACTGAAACTACAGCTGTATCACCCAAACAACTCCTGAAATACACCCAGTTTACATTACCCCCTCAGTGCTGTGAAATGAAAGCTCACCCTTGAAACCCTGAGCTTTGAGTACCACTGTACCAAGGCAATTTAAATTTAAGAGGTAATATCATTAAGATAACAATATTGTGATGAGAAAACAATGAATGTTGCTGCCCTTCCGCCGGCAAAATTAGAGGGAGAAAAATCAGCTACTGACAGCACTCTACTGGGAGGAGAAGCCGTACAGGATAGTTTCCAGGGTAAATTTTTTTTACAAAATCACAACTTGGGCAAACATCAGTGGTGATTATCACTATTCCTGAAGTGAAATCTGAGGAAAGGAAAGCATCTCCAAGACTGAACTGCTTAAAATCATCATCTGCAATAACATTTACTGAAAGATGTGCTGGTGTCCTTTTGCAGGAAATGCATGTTTTTAAAGATTCTACTGTTCAATGTCACCCAATTGTTAGTCCAGCAGTAACAATAAAAACAAACAAAAAAATCAGGACGCAAATACTTACTGTTCGGAAAATGTGGATATCTTGATTCCTTGTTACCAGATGTGCATTTTTTGCTGTACACGTTGCTGTTTCAAGTTTGTCTCCAGTAAGCATCCATACCTAAAAGGTGTAAAATTGCCCAGAAATTAATGATATCAGAATTGATGCAACATGTTATGATGTGTGCATAACTTTGTGAGGGCTACAGTAATATGGGAGATGACCAAATGCACTGACATCATTGGATTTGAAAGCTACGTCTGCGGATAGCTCACACCAGGTACAAAGCACGTCAGAATTCCAGTAGAGTTTGCCCTATGCCAACAAGAAGTCAAGAATGAACAAGGGTAGGCAAGTCAGAACTCTGGGTTTGCTTGCTCTTGGACCAGTGTTTCATACCTTTATCCCAGCATTTCTCAGCATCTCCAGAGTAGGCCTGACATCAGCCTGCAGCTGGTCCTCCACTCCAGTCAGGCAAAGCAGCTCCATTTCCATCTCCAGACTCTCAATAACAGTCGCAACTTTCAATGACCGATCATGTACACTCAGTTTTGCTTGATTATAACGGTTCTATAGAGACATACATTACATTGATTAATTCACGCATTCTCTCATGCAATTTCATAATGTATTTATTTGTAAAGTTTGATACTACTCTGTCAGTGAAAGGTGCAGTAATTGTGACAAAATGGCAAGTATTCTATTCCCCTTTCAAGAGTACAGATGTATGGATGAACCCTGATTCTGACTAAAAGGATTTTAGTCTGGTGTGCTGATGTTGAGCAGGCAAGCCTTCGTCTTCGCTCAACATGCTCATTTGCTGCAGTGATTGCTAAAAAGTATTCAGCAGCTAGAAGCAGGGAGTGGGAGGAGCTAATGATGGCACCAGAGTTTTTTGTGGTCCAGGGTGACTTTTTCCAGTTCATCTGTGAAGCTGTTTAAATCTCCTGTTTTCACGTCTCTTTCCCCCCCCCCCCCCCCTTTTCAAGATGGCTGGGCTCCTGATCATGATCTAAAGCTGTACTCAAACTATGTTCTTCATGACTCGCTGGGCGACCTAATGTTTTGATATCTCCAGGTGCAGCCTGGAAGACGTGCACCTTGGGGGTACAGCCTTGCGGATGATCAGAATCCTTGCCAATGTCGCCAACTGAAGCAATGTGGGAGGCTGAAGCAGCGGGTGTGGCTGTCAGAGGCCTCTGCACTCAAACTCTCTCTCTCTCTCTCTCTCTAAGGCAACAGAGTTTGCTGATTCTTGAACCAGAGGAACTCTAAGTAGCAATGGGTGCAGACTGCAACACTAAAACAGTGAACTGGGCAGGAGCGATACCACTCTCTCCCTTGTTAGCGAGAGAGAGAGAGCTTGCTGAGGTGTCAAAGTGTTGGATGGACGATAGTTTTCGATGAACTATCACAGTCTCTGTGGGCTTGCTATTGCTTGGTGGGTGGTGGGGGGCTGACGCTTTTGCTGTAGTAAGAGAGGGGAGGGTTGATGCTTTTGGTGCTGTTTCTGTGTGGGAGGGTAGAGGGTGCTTTGGGGTTCTAATTTTTTTTTGTCATTCATGATTTGGGTTTTATCTCCCTTTCGTGGATGTCTGCAGAGAGTAAGGATTTCAGGTTGTATACTGTATATGTCCTTTGATACGAAATTGAACCTTCGGAGCTTTTTTTTTCCCTTCAAAAATAAGTCAAGTAAAAAAACAGAAAGTAGTTCATGATTCCTTTAAGTGTTGCCGTTGAACATGGGTTCAGTTATTTAAGAAAATGAAGTACCCTGAACATCTAAGCATCACAACAACAGCATCATCATCTAATCAGTGTGGGTGGTGATTATTAACATTATCTGGCTGCTAGTGGGTATGTTCAATATCTAGAGCTATACACGCTCCAGTGTACATCCAAAACAACGACCATATGCAATTGGTAATGGAACAGCATCTACAGCAATTAAATGATTGCGCATTATGGATTAAATATTGATCCCCAGAGACCCGAATTGCTCTAATGCATAATTTAGGATCAACTGAGATTTTTGTCTGAATCACACTCTGCTTTTGATACAAGAATTAAAACAGTCAGCTAAGTCACCTCAAAATCCTGGTACTGCTCCTCCGTCAGTGACTTCTTGGCAACAACGAGAACTCTAAGTCCCTCTCTGGCCATATTGCCACACTGTAAACAAGTAATATTCAGAACAACAGGAACAAGTCAGATTCTTCATTCATTATCCGTAATCTGTCTGGAAGTATAAAGCTAGAATGTATGGTGACACTTGCGAGCTGCCCTAGCAAATCCTTTGGTTTGTTGGTTGTTAATGCAATGGCCGATTTCACTGTGTGTTTCACGATAACATATAATAAGTAAATCCAAATCCAAAAGCACTTTGAGCTATTTGAGATATACTATCCTTTATATTCAATAGTTATCTCCCAATTAGATAACTTCATCTACATATGGACATTCCTTCCAGGAAATCAAAAATCTGCATGAATTCTTGTACTAGGATTAGGGTTATGATGAATACTATATAACACTATTACTGAATGCAAATATTTTATAGAAATGTTTGATTCTTGCTAAAGACCTGTTAAGTGATATTTTCCATAGATACAGGTTTAAACATGATAATACTGGGCTGGTTGGGTTTTAATGCTGAACACTGGTTTATCCATCTCCCATATAAACCAACATTTCCCTTCTTAGTTAGTGGAGTGGGGCAGAATTTTGGGCACTGGAGGATGTCACTGTGAACACACAGAAAGTAGATCCAGATGGACAGGAATAAATCAGGTAGGGCCCAGGCCTATCACAATCAAGGGACAGGAGAACAAAGGCCTAGCATGAAGTCAGTCAAATATTCCCTTATGGAGTTTAGAAATACACTCCTCTCACACGGGGATAATTAAAATTACTAATGCTTCTCGGTGTCTTCTGGCCTTTCCCCCAACGTTGATCAGTTACTATCAGCAGTTCCTGCAGCAACCAAACTTAACATGGTATAAAGGTCCTGGAATCCCAGTTTTCTATATTTATGAGACCCTTGTCTACACTGCAAGATTCAAACTTCATGAGGCAGTGACTATGAGCACTATGCCAAAGCTATTGCCTCAGTATTAACCCCCATTCTCATCAGCTGCTGAAGTTAAAATCTTGTTCACAATGTAAGCTGCTTGTCTTCATGAATATTGAGAATCCTTTCTTTTTAAAAAAAAGAACAATGATTATTTCTGTTCAATGTTGAAAAATATATCAGTGTCCTTTTACAAGAAATAACCTATGACACTGATGTTGTAAATGAGGAAGAATACATACCTCTTCTTCAAGCCAGTCATTGTACTGAACAATTCCCATCATGACAACATCAGCCCCTTTCATGTAGAACGTAATCTCTCCTGAGGATTCATCCTGAATGAGAAACACAATTACAACATGTTAGATACTTAAATGATCAGCTGGAATCACTGCCAAATTCGTGCAGTGACCAAAGACCCTAATGAGCTTCATATAACCATTCTTGCCCTTTCCAGCTCTTTCCCAATTATTAAAGGGCAACTTCTTACATTGCAAATACATTAACAACTTCCATTAAAACGATTGCTTTAATGTCAAAGAAAAGTGCCAGTGTACTTCAAGAATGAATACATGGGGAAAAAATATACCAACATGGTGAAATTGAAATAAAAGAAATTAATTTAGTTCAGTCAGTACAAACATAACAAAAAGCATCATTTACATCGATAATTTCATAGGACAAAATTACAACAAAAAACATAGATATTCTTTAAAACAGACCGAAACAGTGTAGGCTGAAGCTACAGCTTATAAAACCTACCCCTCTTACTTATACAACAACATATTATGCGTCAATCATCACATCAAAAACAACAAATTTCATAATCTTTTAACACAAAATCCAACTCCAAATATCATTTAATAAAAACACAAAATGCTGGCAGAACTCAGCAGGCCAGACAGCATCTATGGGAGGAGGTAGTGAGGACGTTTTGGGCTGAAACGTCGTCACTACCTCCTCCCATAGATGCTGTCTGGCCTGCTGAGTTCTGCCAGCATTTTGTGTTTTTATTTATTTCCAGCATCTGCAGATTCACTCGTGTTGCCTCCAAAGATCATTTATTTACATTACTCCCATTCATTTTAAATCATGTATTTTATTTGTTCATTAAATAATTTTTTAAACTTGTTAAGTGTAGTGCTTGTTTTTAAATTCTTATAACTGTTCTGTAGATTCACCCCTTACTGAAATACAATGATTTTTTATGTTTGTTCTTATCCTGTGTTTTTGAAATACACATGTTCCTCTCAAATCATGTTGACTTTCTCTCATTTTAAACAATCTTTGGATACTTTGTGGTAGCTGTCCATTTTTTACTTTATACATAATCTGTATCATTTTAAAATCTACAAAATATCTGGATTTTAAAGTATTTAGTTGAATAAATAGTGGACTGAATAGCTCATAATAACTTGTCTTACAATTTGTAAAACTTTCTTTTGGTGTAGAAAAAATGAATTTGTATTTGTTTTGTATTTCCCCATACTTCTACACAGTAAATCATGTATGGGACTGTAAGTGAACAGTATAATGTATACAAAGATTTCTGATTTAAGAAATCTTGTGCTTTGTACAGAATTGCAATAGATTTTGACATTTTTGCTTTGGCATAATTTATTTGTGGTTTCCAGCTTAATTTACTATCTATTACCACTCCTAAAATTTTGTTTCTGATACCTTTATCAATTTCGACATCATTTATTCTAAGTTTACTCTATGAGTTTGGTACATGGTTTCCAAATATTATGCATTTAGTTTTACTTAGATTCAGTGACAATTTGTTAGTATCAAACCATTTCTTTATAATTTTTAGTTCTTTCTCCACTGTATCCAAAAGTTGCTTCAGATGTTCTCCACTACAAAATATAGTTGCAGCATCAGCAAGTAATATATATTTTAATGTCTGAGAGACCATGCATATATCGTTTATATACAAAATAAACAGCAATGGACCAAGCACTGAACCTTGAGGGACCCCACATGTTACCCTCAAAAGTTTTGAATTTGAGTTGTTTTTATGCACATACTGATATTTGTCTTCCAAATAACTACTTAACCAGTCATGTGCCACCCCTGGTGCGTGAAAGAAGAGGCTGAACTGGTGAGAAGTTGGAGGATTAGTCAGGAATGGATTTTTGGGAGGGGAGTAGTGATGAAGATAATGGATTTGAAGTGATTTTAAAGAGGCAGTTTAGGAAACTTATTTTACCAAGAGCTGAAAAGCACAAACATAATCATTTAAAAATTTGTCCAAGTTAACACATGAACATAAAAAAACAGTAGTCTCTGTCGCAAAAAGAATGACAGACGTTTGCCAAAGCACATGAACGAAATTCTCCAGGGAGGCCTCACAAATAAACACAAATCATATCTGAACATTTCCTCAGGAAGAGCTAGTTATAAGGAAAAAACACAATAAGAATTCATCTTTGTGCTATATGCGAGCATATCCAAGAAAGTGCCCTTCATTAATTATTCTATTCCTGAACACATATTCAGCTGAGGCAGCAAAGAATGAAATGTTATTTTAGAATAACTGGACTACGTTCAATCTTCTAAAGAGAAACTTTCAAAAGAAAACCATACTTTTATACTTTAATAGAAAGTTCTGAGAAGCATATTAAATCTGAGATCATTATAACTCTTCAATATATTTCTGGACTTTAAAAACACATTCCTAGTAAAATGTACATTTCTACATACAGTGCTCAGCTTTGACAAGATTATCTAACACTATTAAAAAGATAATTAAGCAATATTGAACATCCATTGGTTACTTTAGACCAGGGGTCAGCAACCTTTACCACTGAAAGAGCCACTTGGACCCGTTTCCCACAGAAAAGAAAACACTGGGAGCCGCAAAACCCGTTTGACATTTAAAATGAAATAACACTGCATACAACGTTTTTTTTGCCTTTATGCTATGTATAAACAAACTATAATGTGTTGCATTTATGAAATTGATGAACTCCTGCAGAGAAAACGAAATTACATTTCTGCATGCAACAAAAACATTTTGAACTCCGAAAAAAAGACGTTGGGTTGAAAGTTACTTTTAAGTAAAATACTCAATGTCTATTTGAGTCCTTCTTGTATTTATGAAAAACGCCGAACTTAAATTTTCCGCCAGCAGCAAACCAAAAATATCATCAGCCAGCTGTCAGCCTGAAAAATAAAAGGACTATTTCACTGAACAATGAAAAAATATGAATATACATAAAATAATAGGCAATTAAAATATTTATCATACTTGGTTAATGGGATTTCTGCTCCTGGACCTCAGCGCACAGCGTCTGCACATCAGGGCTGTATGACGTCACCTTCATCTTTACACAGGATCGCAAGCTGTCATCTGTGAAGCATGCGCGATGTTTGTTTTTAATAAAGTTCATGTTGGAGAACACCTGCTCACATACATATGTGGATCCAAAGATCGACAGGACTCCAAGCGCATACTTTTTCATGTTTACATAAATGTCGGGCACAGCATTCCATGTTTCAATCACAAGTTGGTCCGGATTTGGAAGGTTTTCAATATCACTCCATTTGTGATTCTGAGCAAGAACGGCCTTCTGACGGGCAACATCTTCAAGGTCTGCTGTCAAGCGTCTAAACTTGGACACCCATATGTCTTTGTCGGCTATGTCGGCCAGTTCCATCTCAAGATCAGGTTGACTCACACCTGCCAATGCAGTCGTATTCAGTAGGGAAGGATCGATGCTTAAGGGAGTGACCGGGAAGGATAATGTGTTTTTTTCCTCTCTGAACTCACAGAAGCGTTTCCCAAACGATGTTTGCATTGCGATGATTGCAGAATGTAAATACTCCGAAATTATCATGTCGTGACCTTGTTTGAACTCTCTCAAATTGGGGAAGTGAGACAAAGTGCCTTTCTGTAAATCTCTGGCAAGCACTGTCAACTTGCGCTCGAATGCCAAGACATCCTCCAACATGTGCAGGGCTGTGCGTCCTTTCCCCTGAAGAGCTGTGTTCAGCGTGTTCAGGTGCGCTGTCATGTCTACCATGAAGTGTAGCTTTTCCAGCCACTCTGGCTGTTCCAGCTCAGGAAAGTTGAGCCCTTTGCTGCCCAGGAAAGTTTTCACTTCTTCCAGACACGCGACAAAGCGTTTCAGCACCTCCCCTTTGGACAGCCACCGGACTTTGTTGTGCAGCAGGAGATCAGAATATGCGCTTTCCATCTCGTCCAGTAACAAACGGAATTGACGGTGATTTAAACTTTTTGCCATTATTTTATTGACAATCTGAATGACAACATCCATTACTTCTGTGCATTCCGGAGGAAATGTTTGAGCGCACAGTGCCTCTTGGTGCAAGATGCAGTGAAAAGTCAGCAGCTTTCTGTCCAGCGACTTCTGCAGTAAAGCCACAAATCCCTTGTGCTTTCCCGTCATATTCGGAGCCCCATCAGTAGCTACTGACACCAGATGGGTGGTCTTTATTCCTTTGGCTCTTAAACAATTCAAGACAGCCTCACAGATGTCCTCCCCCCGTGTTTGGTCTTTTAGAGGTATCAACTCAATCAGTTCTTCCTGTGGCCCGGCAGAGTTTACATACCGGCAGAACAACGCTATTTGTTCAATATCGCCTTTGTCTTTAGACTCGTCACAGGCAATCGAGTAGGCCACAGCTGAATTGATGTCTTTAATTTGCTGTCTTGTGATGTCTTCTGCCATTTTTATGGTTCTGTCTTTGACAGTCTTTGCAGAGAGGGGCATATCCCTGATTTTCTGCACAATTTCACTCTTGTTTTTAAAGTCCGTGAATAGATGTTCTGAAATCTTAATGAAAGATTCTTTTATATATTCACCATCTGTAAACTGCTTCCCGTGCCTGACTATTTCCTGAGCGGCAATATAACTGGCGTAAGTCGTTGATTTTCCTGACTTCATCCATTTCTGGAAATGATTTTTGCTCAGATCAACCTTCCGCATCAGTTCCGAAACGGCTTTTTTTCTCTCATCTCCATCCGGATATTTTTGAGCAAAGGCTGCGTGTTTACTCTGGAAATGCCTTGCGACATTTGACTTTTTGTTGTTTGCTAGTTTCTCATTGCATATTAAGCATACCGGTAAACCAGTCTCGTCAACAGTGAAAGCAAATGAATCTGTCCACGTATCATTAAACGTTCTGTTTTCTTCAGTCACTTTTCTTTTTTTAGAATTCTCCATAGTTGGCTTACCTTGGATCGAAAAATTAAAGAAATCGCGCACTGGCGGGTGTCAGGTATTGGCAGTGGTGACGTATATTAATAGCGATAAAAACACGTTGCAGCGGTGTGTTCAGGCAGTCAGTAAACTGCAGTCGAATAACTTTATTCGAACTAAACAGCCTTGCTTCTAAGCCTCCCTCAACCCAGCCCCCATGGACGCAGATGCTGCAAAAGACACGTACTCACAAACCCCCGTAGGCAATCTCCCTTAGCCGGAATGCTGGCTAATTGAGAGCCGTTTCGGATGTGTCAGAAAATGTGTCGCCACACTTACATTGTACAAGATCACCATAATCTTCAAATTTAGAATTACATTTCAAAAGCTAACAAACTAACATAAAATACATTTTAATTAAATACTGACCAATTATTTCCCAAAGCCACAGGGAGCCGCAGCACAGAGGTGAAAGAGCCACAAATGGCTCGGGAGCCGCAGGTTGCCGACCCCCGCTTTAGACTATCCCTGCTACGTATCACTTACATCAGTGGTGGGGGGGGGGGGGGGGAAGGAAGTGTTACTACAGTACCACGTTAAACTGCTGTTGGCTGACATTAAATATAGAACTACCATTATAGTTGCTTGTTTCAGAATTTCAACTGCAGTCAATTAAGTTATGTTATAAACAGTCTTTATTTTTGTGGAACTAGAATTTGAAATATAATTCCAGATTGATAAATTTTAATTAAATTGCTTCCCAGGAACAAGCAGATATATAATGCATTTGATTATAAAAACAGGGCATCCTGTCATGTTAGAAGCAGCCTCTGTTTATAGATACTGATGTAGTTTTAGCAGTTGGTACACGTTTAGTTATTTTCCAGGCTGAGCTGAGCAGAACATTGTTACATTGCCGAGGTGTCTAAAATGTTGCCTCATTGTGTACAAGTCTGACAAAAAAAATTAAACACAAGGAAGCAGAGCAGGTCGATTGTAGTGGTCTGTGTCTGCTTAACGCATAAAAATTCTAGAAGGACTTTGACAATCTCTTCTAACACAAGATGGAAATCGTGCAGCGGTGATGTGCAATTTTACATCATGAGGTGATAGGAACAGACTCCGGGAGATGTAAAAGTCAATCACTAGTGTCTCTGTCTTGAATGAATAGCTCAATTATCAATCTGTCCTTTATTATTTCAGGAGCAGAATCCTCAGGGCTCGTGAGAATGCATTTCCATAGATTGAAGCAATCTGCTGCTCACAACCTGGAAACTGAATGTCAAAGGAATTAGGTAGTTGGGAAACAAGGCTCTGTACCTGCTCACAGTATGTTGAATAGGCATCTTTAAATAGTAACACACAAAATGCTTGAGGAACTCAGCAGATCAGGCAGCACCTATGGAAATTAATAAACAGTTGGTGCTTCAGGTCGTGACCTTTCATCAGGACTGGAAAGGAATCAGGAAGAAGCTATTAGAAGAAGGGGAGTGGAGAAGAGGAAGGGGGTAGAGAAGGGGAAGGAGTACAAGCTCGAACGCAATAAGTAAAGCCAGGAGGACGGGGGTGAAGGAAGAAGTTAGGAGGTGATAAGTGGAAAAGATAAAGGGCTTGAGAAGAAGGTATCTAACAGGGGAGCAGAAGGCATCTAACGGGAGAGGAGAAGGTATCTAATGGGAGAGAAGAAGATTTGTGACATCAGGTTAGTGGCTACCCAGACGGACTATGAGGGATTGCTCCACATCTGAGAGTGGCCTCATCATGGCAGAAGAGGAGGCCGAGAACTGACATGTTGTAACGGGAATGGGGATAGGAATTAAAATGACTGGCCACAGGAAAATCCTGCTTTTTGCTGGTGGAACAAAGATGCTTGACAAAGCAATCCCCCAATTTATGTCGGATTGCACCAATATAGAGTTTGGAGGATCAACACCTTATAATCCAAATGGATAGCCTTCAACCTGATGGCAGGAACATCAATTTCTCCAATTTCCAGTAATTTTCCCCCTCCCCCTCACCTGCCTTTCACCTCACCCTGGTGCCCCTCCTCCTTCCATTTTGCCCATGGTCCACTCTCCTCTCCTAACAGTTTCCTTCTTTGCTGGCACTATATCATTTCCACCTATCACCTGTGCATACAGGGAGTTGAGTAGTGGGCTAACAGTGCATCTTTAAGTTACACCACAGTTGGTTGTCAGTGAGGAGGAGATGTTATTTCCCATTCACATTGACTGCGGTCTCCTGTTGAGGAAGTCAAGGATCCAGACGCAAAGGGAGGTATAGAGGCCCAGGTTTTGGAGCTTGTTGATTGGAACTGAGAGGATGATTGTGTTGTGCTACAGAAATGTCTAAACTCAGCCAGCCCCATCATGGGCATATCTCCCCAGCATTGAGGATACCTTCAAAAGGCAATGCCTCAAGAAGGCAGCATTCATCATTAAGGAGTCCCGTCCAGGATCCAGGATGTATCCTATTCCCTTTGCTACAATCAAAGAGGAGGTACAAGAACCTGAAGGAGTTTCAGGTTCAACATTTCAGGAATAGCTTCTTCCCTTTTGCCATCATATTTCTGAATGGACAATAAACTCATGAATACTCCCTCATTACTTTTGCTCTCTTTTTGCAGTACTTAAATAATTTTATATATATTTTATTGTAATTTATAGATTTTTTATTGTGGATTACAATGTACTGCTACCATAAAACAACAAATTTCATGACATAACACAAAATGCTGGAGGAACTCAGTAGATCAGGCAGCATCTACGGAAGGGAATAAACAGTCGATGCTTTGAATGAAATACTTTCTTCAGGACTAGAAAAGAAGGATGAAGATACTGAAATAAAAAGGTGAGTGGAGGGGAAGGAGCATAGTTTGATAGTGTTTGGTGAAGCCAGATGTGTGGGAAAGGTAAAGGACTGGTAAAGATTTAATCTGATAGGAGAGGAGAGTGGATCATGGAAGAAAGAGGGGCATCAGAGGAAGATGATCAGCAGGTGAAGAGAAGAGACCAGAGTGGGAAATAAGGTGGGGGGAGGGGGAAATTACTAGAATTTGGAGAAATCTACGTTCACGCCATCAGGTTGGTGGCCGTGTAGACAGAATACAGGATGTCGCTTCTCCACTGAGATTTGCCTCATCGTGACAAAAGGGGAGGCCACAGACCAACATTTCAGAATGGAAACCAGGAGCATTGAAGACCCCTTGTCCTTCATCTCCATTCAGGATCTCAAACAGTCCTTCCAGAAGAGGCAACATTTTACCTGTTTCCAATGCAGCCTCCTCTACATGTTAACTGGGGGACTGCTTTGCCAAGTACCTCTGCTTCATCCACCAAAAGCAGAATTGCCCAATGGTCAACCATTTTAATTCCAATCCTCATTTCTGTTCTGACATGTTGACCCATGACTTCCTCTTTTGCCATGATGAAGCCATTCTCATGGTGGAGGAGCAATACCTCATGAAGTCTACATAGCCTCCAACTTGATGGCATGAACATGATTTCTCCTATTGGCATTCTTTTTCCCTTTTCCCCTCCCCTTCTCTCTTCTTCTCTCCCCCACTTTGACCTTTTATCTTTTCTCTCCACCTGCCTATCACCTCCCCCAGTGCTCCTCCTTCTTCCCTTTCACCCATGTTCCACTCTCCTCTCCGGAAAGAGTCTTGGCCAAAAACGTCAACTATATATGGACTTCCATAGATGCTGCCTGACCTGCTAAGTTTCTCCAGCATTTTGAAAGTATTCTTCTGGATTTTCAGCAAAAACTATCATCCAAATATTTAAGAAAAACAAGGTAACATACCTTAATGACTACCACCGAGAGACTCTGACAATAACTAACGTGAAGTGCTATGAGAGTTTGATCATGATGTGTGTTTACTCCTACCTTCCAGGCAAACCTGACCCGCTGCAATTCACCTACTGCTGAAACAGGTCTATAGCAAATGCCACCTCCAATCATCTCTAGAGCATCTGCACAGCAAGCATCTACAATGGATTATTGTTTATTGACTACAGCTCCACCTTCAAAATGGCAATTCCAAGTAGACTCATCTCCAAACACTCAACAACTTCCTTTGCAATTGGATCCTTGACTTCCTGATCTCTTGCACGACTATCATTGACACTGATGCCCCACAAAGCTGTCTCTTCAGCTCCATACTCTACTCTCTACACAATCACAACTGTGCAGCTAGATTCTGCTCTAACACCATCCAAGAGTTTGCAAATGATACCACTACCCTAGTGTGCCAATCTCGAGTAACGATGAGTTGGGAGTACAGGAAGGAGATAGGGAGTATAGTGACATGCATCATGACAATAATTTTTCCCTTTAGTGCCAGCAATACAAAAGTGATGGACACTGACTTTAGCGGGGTGGGGGAGGGGGAAGGAACGTAGTTCACAGGCTCCTGCTTACACCAATGGGGCTGAGGTCATGAAAGTTGAATGCTTCGAGTTCTTTGAAGTAACATTACCAATAACCTGTTGATTTCACAGTCAAGAAACCTCACAAACATCTGTACTTCCTGAAGAGGCTAAAGAAATCTGACAAGTCCCCTTTGATGCTCACCAGTTTTTAAATAGATGCATCACAGAAAGCATCCTATGTGGTTGCTTCATAGCTCAATCTGAGAATTGCTCTGCCAGGGACTGCAGAGTGTTGTAGACACAGCTCAGAAGTTCATGGAAACTAATCTCCCCTCTATGGACTCTGTCTACACTTCTCACTGTCTTGATAAAGCAGCCAGCATAATTCTTTCTTTTCAAATCTTTTTATTATTTTTATTCAAAGATAACACATGTACATCAAAGTAACAACACTTACAATGCCTCAAAAAAATTATCTTAAAGATTGAAAATGTTTGTGAATAAAAAAACCCTACTAAGAAAAGTGAGAAAAAAAAACCAATTGGGGGTACAACCCCCAATTGTATGCGTCATACAGAGAGCTTCTAAAAATAAACATCAAACCACCAACAAGAAAGAAAGATATATCAAAAAGAATGTACACTTAGATCATGGAGGAAATCTATCAGTTAACTGAAATGATAATAACGAGCAAATGAGTCTCATCTCTTCTCACAATCAAATAAAGGTTCGAAGGTTCGACTTCTAATTTTCTCTAAGCTAAGACACAGCATCACTTGAGAGAACCATTGTGACAAAGTAAGAGCTGATATATCCTTCCATTTGAACAAGATGGCCCTCCTAGCTATCAATGTAACAAACACAATAACATGTTGGTCAGACACAGAAATACCATGGATATTTTGAGGAATTATTCCAAAAAGCACAGTCAATTTATTAGGATGTATATTGATTCTGAGTGCTTTAGAAATGTAATTTTATATTAGCACCTCTTGCTATTGCTCTTCATGAAGCCAAAAATATTCATGGGATTTTTGTGAATGAGATCATGCACAAGATCTCTCTTTATGCTGATGATTTATTGGTATATATATCTAACCCTGAAGAATTTATTCCTGCTTTGCTAAAATTATTTGACAAATTTGGAGATTTTTCAGGATATAAAATAAATTTTAGTAAAAGTGAATTACTTTCTTTAAATGAATCTGTCTCTATATATGTTAATATTCCTTTTAAAGTTACGGACTTTTTTAGATATTTAGGTGTCATAATTACCAAAAAAATAAGGATCCTTATAAAACCAATTTTCCTCCTTTGTGGAGTACTCATGAAGTACTCATTTAGTAGATGGAGCCCACTTACATTTTCACTTGTTAGTCATATTCATGTAGTTAAAATGACGATTTTACCAAAATTTTTATATTTATTTCAGAATATTCCTGTTTTTTGACTAAGAAGTTTTTTGATCGGATTGATTCTATTATTTCATCTTTTATTCAGGATAATAAAAGAGCAAGAATTAGTAAATGTTATTTTCAGCCAGCATAATTAAAGACCCCAGCCACCCTAGATATTTTCTTCCCCTTTGCCCCATTGGGCAGAAGACACAAAAGCCTAAAAACACACATTACCAAGCTCAAGGACAGTTTCTATCTCACTGTTATCCTACTGAATGGTTCCCTAGTATAAGATAGACTCTTTGGCCTCAGAATCTACCTTGTATTGTCTTGCACTTGATTGTCTATTTGCATACAGTATCTTCTGTAACACTTTGTCATGCACTATTATTGATTTATCTTGTACTGTCTCAATGCACTTGTGTAATGATTTCATCTGTCTAAAGAGTAAGCAAGACCATAGTATGCAAGGCGCATGTGACAATAATAAACTAATATACCAATTTACTCATACATCATGATATAGATAGGTGCATGGTTCAGATCTCAACCAGATTTGAAAAGTCGATTTTAAGAATGCTCAAAATATCCTGTGGTCTGCAGCCCTCGTTATCTCCATTCCATTCACTGGTGGATATCACAATTCTAGCCATCTGCTGTGAAGCTGTGCCAACACCTCACACACAATTTGACAACCTCGAGAATCAGAACAAAACTAGCAAGTACCGCTCTTTTCTCAGTGCACAAATAACACGAGAACATCACTCAAAAATCTGTTGTAAGCTAGCTGATAGCTTTCCATCATGGTAATTGGGTAACAGATGGAAACTTTAATTGGAGCACTGCTCTGCAAAGATCATTAAAAACACACACACAAATCCTCTGGGTAAGCACAGAAACCCTCATGAGCAGAGCTATCTCAGCTCTGATGCAAGGTATCACTTGCAGGACTATCGGATTTCTAAGTGCAGAAAATTCTTATCAATGTATGGAAGAGGTATCACGAACAAAGCGGATGAGTTCAGAGCATGGATCAGTACTTGGACTATGACGTTGTGGCCATTTCAGGGACTCAAATGGCTCAGGAGCAGGAACAACTACTTACAGTGCCAGGCTTTATATGTTTCAGAAAGGACAGGGAGGGAGGCAAAAGAGGTGGGGGTGTGGCACTGCTGATCAGAGATAGTGTCATGACTGCAAAAAAGGAGGGATTATCTACTGAGTCTCTGTGGGTGGAAGTTAGGAACAGGAAGGGGTCAATAACTCTACTGGGTGTTTTTTTATAGACCACCCAATAGTAACAGGGACATCGAGTACACAAGGAAACAGATTCTGGAAAGGTGTAATAATAACAAGGTTGTTGTAGAGAGAGATTTTAATTTCCCCCTATATTGATTGGCATCTTCCTAGAGTGAAGGGTTTAGATGAGGTGGAGTTTGTTAGGTGTGTTCAGGAAGGTTTCCTGACACAATATGTAGATAAGCCTACAAGAGGAGAGGCTGAACTTGATCTGGTATTGGGAAATGAACCTGGTCATGTTTCAGATCTCTCAGTGGGAGAGCATTTTGGAGATAGTGATCACAATTTTATCTCCTTTACCATAGCATTGGAAACGAATAGGAACAGACAAGTTAGGAAAGTGTTTAATTGGAGTAAGGGGAATTATGAAGCTATCAGGCAGGAACTTGGAAGCATAACAGATATTCTCA
Source organism: Hypanus sabinus (assembly GCF_030144855.1). Lineage (NCBI taxonomy): Eukaryota > Metazoa > Chordata > Chondrichthyes > Myliobatiformes > Dasyatidae > Hypanus > Hypanus sabinus. The sequence goes on along the minus strand of NC_082714.1, from coordinate 122,020,213 downwards.
GGGGAATGTATGGCAGAAATGTGGCAAATGTTTAAAGGATATTTGCATGACGTTCTGCATAGGTACGTTCCAATGAGACTGGGGAAGGATGGTAGGATACAGGAACCATGGTATACAAAGGCTGTTGAAAATCTAGTCAAGCAGAAAAGCTTATGAAAGGTTCAAAAAACAAGATAATGATAGAGATCTAGAAGATTACAAGGCATGCAGGAAGGAGCTTAAGAATGAAATTAGGAGAGCCAGAAGGGGCCATGAGAAGTCCTTGGCGCGCAGGATTAAGGAAAACCCCAAGGCATTCTACAAGTATGTGAAGAGCAAGAGGATAAGATGAAAGAGAATAGGACCTATCAAGTGTGACAGTGGAAAAGTGTGTATGGAACCGGAGGAGATAGCGGAGGTACTTAATGAATACTTTGCTTCAGTATTCACGACAGAAAAGGACATTGGCGATTGTAGGGATGTCTTACAGTGGACTGAAAAGTTTAACCATATAGACATTAAGAAAAAGGATATGCTGGAGCTTTTGGAAAGCATCAAGTTGGAGGATGAGAGATGCCCTGATAGAGGTGTATAAAATGATGACAGCATTGATCATGTGGATAGTCAGAGGCTTTTTTCCAGGACTGAAATGGCTAACATGATAGGGCACAGTTTTTAGGTGCTTGGAAGCAGGTACAGAGGGGATGTCAGGGGTAAGTTTTTTTAAGCAGAGTGGTGAGTGCATGGAATGGACTGCCGGTGATGGTGGTGGAGGTAGATACAATAGCATCTTTTAAGAGGTTCCTGAACAGGTACATGGAGCTTAGAAAAACAGAGGGCTATGGGTATTTCTAAAGTAAGTACATGTTCGGCACAGCATCTTGGGCCAAAGGGCCTGTATTGTGCTGTAGGTATGTTCTCTATCACTTTTCTATCTATCTATAGTTCAAGATATAGATTCAAGACTCTCTATCACAGTTCAAGGGCCAGACACCTAGCTTGGTCAGCTTTGTGCAGCCTTGTTGGGGTCAGTTGTTCCTTTTTATGTTATAGTTCAATGATTTGGATGATGGAATTGATGGCTTTGTGGCCAAGTTTGTGGATGATACGATGAAGGGTGGAGGGGAAGCAGAGAGGGTACAGGATGACTTAGACAGATTAAGAGAATGGCCAAAGAAGTGGCAGATGGAATACAGTGTCAAGATCATGCACTTTGGCAGAAGAAATAAAAGGAAAGGCTTTTTTCTAAATAAAGGGAAAATTCAGAAATCTGAGTTACAAAGGGACTTGGGGGGTCCTAATGCAGGATTCCCTATAGATATATTTGCAAGTTGAGTCACAGGTAAGGAAGACAAATTCAGGGTTAGCATTTATTTTGAGAGGACTAGAATATAAAAACAAGGAAGGAGGTGAGGTAAAGAAGCCTGAAGACACAGACGACGATTCAGGAACAGCGTCTTCCTCTCTGCCATCTGAATGAACCCATGAACACTACCACACTAATTTTTTAAAATTTCTGTTTTTGCACCACTATTTAATATACATATATCTTACTGCAAATAAGTTTTTTTCTATATTTATCATGTATTTCATTGTACTGCTGCAGCAAAATTAACAAATTTCATGAAATATTCCAGTGATATTAAAACTGATTCTGATGGAAGGTTGAAGCTTTAAAAGGCATTGGTGAGACCTCACTTGGAGCATCATGAGTGGTTTTGGATGTGCTGACATTGGAGAGGGTTCAAAGGAGGTTCACAAAAATTATTCTGGGACTGAAAGGCTTGTCATATGATGGTTCTGGGCATGTACTTACTGGAATTCAGGAGAATGAGGAGGGGGACCTCGTTGAAATTTATTGAATGTTATAAGGCCTCAATAGAGTGGATGTGGACAGGATAGTTCCTGTGATGGGGTAGTCTAAGAATAGAAGTCATAGCCTCAGAATAAAGGGATGCCTCTTTACAATGGAGATGAGGAGGCATTTCTTTAGCCAGAGAGTGATGAATCCATTGAATTCTTTGCCAGAGGGTGGCTGTGGAGGCCACGTCATTGGGTATATTTAAGGCAGAGGTTGATAGATTCTTGATTAGTCAGGTCATGAAGGGTTACAGGGAGAAGGCAGGAGATTGGAGCTGAGAGGGAAAAGGATCAGCAATGATGAAATGGATCAAATGGGCTGAATGGCCTTTTGGAAGAACAGTTCCATTTTCAAAGCACACAGAATGCTGAAGGAACTCAGCAGGTCAGGCTTCATCCATGGAATTGAACATTTCAGGCCAAGATGCTTCTTCAGGACTGGAAAGGAAAGGAAGGGGAAGAGGTCTAAATAAAAAGGTGGGGGAAGGGGAAGGAGGATAGATAGAAGGTGATAGGTGAAGCCAGACAAATGGGAAAGGTAAATGGCTGGAATCTAATAGGAGAGGAGAGTGGACCATAGAAGAAAAGGAAGGTGGAGGGGCACTTAGGCAGATGATAGGCATGTGAGAAGAGGCAAGGTCCCAGAGTAGGGAAATAGAAAGGGGGGGGGGGGATTTTTTTTAACCAGAAGGAAAAAAATCAATATTCATGTACTCAGATGGAATAAAAGGTGTTTCTCCACTCTGAGGGTGGCCTCATCTTGGAAGAACAGGAGGCCATGGACCATGTTATAATGGGAACGGGAATCAGAACTGAAATGTTTGGCCACTGGGAAGTTCCACCTTAGATGGATAGAGTGGATGTGCTGAATGAAGCAATCCCTCAATTTATGACGGATCTCACCAGCGTAGAGGAAGTGGCATCAGAAGCACCAGATGTAATAAATGACCCCAAAAGATATACAGGTGAAGTGTTGCCTCACCTGGAAGGACTGCTTGGGGCTGTCAATGGAGGTGAATGGACAGGTGTAGCACTTTGGCTGCTTGCTGGGAGGGATGAATGGACACGGGAATCACAGAGGGAGCAATCCTTGCAGAAAGTGGAGTGGGGAAGTAAAGATGTGTTTGACAGTAGGATCTCTTTGGAGATGTCAGAAATTGCGGAGAATGAATTGCATGCAGAGGCTCATGAGGTGGTAGATAAGGACAAGAGGAACTCTATCACTGTGAAGTTGGCGGGAAGAAGTGGTGAGCACAGATATTCAGGAAATGGAGATCATGCAGGTGAGGGCAGCATCAATGGTGGAGGAAGGGAAACTCTGTTCGGTGGAGGAGAACATCTTCAGCATCCTGGAAAGGAAAGCCTTATTCTGGAAACAGATGTAGTGGAGACAAAGGCACTGGAAAAAGGGCATAGAAATTTTACAAGGTGGGAAGAGGTATAGTCCAGATAACCGTGGAAATACATAGGTTTATAAAAGATGTGGTCAACAGTTTGTCTGCAGAGATGGAGACAGAGAGATCAAGAAAGGGGAGGAAGGTATTGAAAAAGGCCAAGTAACATTTAAGGGCAGGATAAAGGGGAAATCAATGTTTATCATGGGTGCATGAAGCAGCACCAATGCAGTAGTCAAATGTAGCGAAGGGAAGTGTTCTGGAGTACTACCACAGAAGGCTTGAAAGATAGCCAATGAAAAGGCAGGTATAGCTGGGGCTCACATGGGTGCCCATAGCTACCCCATGAGCTTGGAGAAAGTGGGAGAAGCTGAAATTGTTTAGTGTGAAGACCAGTTCTGTCAGACAGAGGAGGGATCTTTTGTTGAAAAATAAGTAGAGAGCTTTAAGACCTTCTTGATGGGGGATAGAAATGTATAGGGACTGGACATCCATAGTGAAAATGAGGCAGTCAGGGCCAGGGAATTAAAAGTTAGTGAGGAGGTAGAGAGTGTGAGAAATGTTGCAGATATAGGTGGGAAGGGCCTGAATCAAGGGGGATAAAATGGAGTCAAGGTATGAGAACATGAGTTCAGTGGGGCAGGAGCAGGGAGAGACAATGGTCCCACCAGACAGTCAGGTTTGTGGATCTTGGGTAGGAGGTAGAAGCAAGCAGTCCTATTTTACTGCAGGAAGACAATCCATACACAGTAAGGTCCCACAGAGAGAAATGCAACAATCATCAGATTATACCAATTATTTACTTAATAAAAGCCCTTATAGATTCATTTACCACAATTGCATGATTTGAGTCATGATTTGATTTGAGTATATTTATGTCCATGGTTAAAATGATGCATATATTTATAATGTTGCTTACTTTGTTTGTAAATGTCAGGTACCAATTGGCCTAAAAATTAAATAATAGAGTTCAAGAATGGGTTGAATACAGAATTTATTCAGTTTCAGTCAAAATGTAGTAAACTAAAAGCAGTTTATGTTTAGACTAATGTTCCAGAGATTAAATAGATTAATTTTAATGTATTTTACCACAAAGCAGTACAGGAAATGGCAGCTAAAAATAATAACATGTTCATATAAATGTCAAATTTGCAAGTTCACTTTTGCTGCTAAAATGTCTTGCTGTGCACAAGTTGCAATATTGGTGTTCTTGGTTATGGGAGGGGGAAATAAACTGCTGGGAATTCTCCATCAGCAGACTGGACTATGTTCAAATCTCAAGCTATAAATAGGATCATCAATATTGCAACACCTCCTGCACTCAAACAACTCACTGACTTTTCAGCATGTGGGAATTTAACAAGAATATGCTAGAAATCAATTCTGTCAGCATCTATCAAGAGATAAACTGAGTCAATATTTCAGGTTACTGACACTTCTTAAGGTCTGACATTTAATACTGTTTTTCTGTTCACGTCAACAGCATTTCCATGGTTTCTATGTACTTTCAACACTAGCAATCTCCCAGTACTTTTTCCATTTAAGTTAATAATGATACCTGGGTGAGATCAGCGAATCCAGTGGAATAAGTTGCTATTCTCCCATCAGGAAAGCCCCAACTAAAAAGATCCAGCCCTGAACTTCACTGAATGGCATGGGATAGTACTTCTCCCAGAGTTTCCCAAACTCCAAAGACACTTCCCTCCTAAAGGCTCTCCAGACTATTGCAATGCTTATGTATTCTGTCAGAAGTTCCCTCCAAGCCCAAACACCTCCATTTCACATCAATAACCCTTCAAAGACAGTTCCGTACTGAGAATCGTCTCGATACATGCCTGTTTGGAATCAGTTGTTCAGAGGTCAATGCTAATTGATAGGCATCATTAAGGAAATAAATCGCCACCCACTTTATCAATCACCAGTGGGTAAACAAAAACCAGGAGGCACCAGTGAGAGGAATAGAAGCAACCAAAAGAAATAGAGAACAAGGCTTGGGGTGATTGTAGAGTGAGTGGAGGTAACAGAATTACCTTACTTCAAACCAAGCTAACGTTCCTGGCTTAAACACTGCTGCAGTGTCAGGAAAACCATCTGAAATAAATAATACTGGCCAAGCTTTCATGCTAACCAAAAGCCTAATCACTCATCACCACTTTGGGAACCAGGCCATAATACATCCCCGGTAACTGCTCCACCACTCCAAATTTATATCATTATCGATAGTCATCTTTCATTATTTCAAGAAACTGATTAGACTTCTGTGGAATTTGGTTCCAACATGACCTTCAAGGATAATGGAGAAAGCAAAATTTATGGATAAGGGAGGAAGATTTGGATCACATTAGTTAATACAATTCAAAACTTACTTTGACAATGATTCCCATTCGTTTGCTCTCATAGGTAAATGGGAACACCTGCAGGATAGTGAAGTTCAGAATCTGTCCTCCTGGTGTCCTCAGCTGCATGGAAGATTGGTCCCTGCCAACAAGAGTCAGGCCCACACACTCTGTCCACTGCACGAGAGACACCTGGAGTGCAAAAGGAGGAAAAACATCAGCTGTCATGCCAGAGTCGAAGTTCAAACCTCACTCAACTGTAGAGCTGCAGTGAAAGAGACAACTTACTGTTAAATTGAAGAAAACCTAAATCAACTGCCAGGAGCAAGGCAACACAACAAGCAGACCTTGTAACGCAGCAGGACTTTGACAAAACAAAAAAAAGTCAACAATCAAGTTCAAATTAATCAAATGACAATATCCTACAAACTTAAAGTGTCAACTGCACTCAAAAAAAAGATGACTATATCAATACTTTCTTTACAGCACTTCTGAAAACTGATGCTTCAATTTTCATATCAGTTATTAACTGGCAGAGGGCAGAAATTGTCAAACAGCCTCCAATGACAGATTCCAACTTCTCCTGGAACATGCCTCGACCATGTTCCAACTTGGTTTCGCACCCGAATGCCTCAACTCTTGGATCAGCCTCGCCTTTGCTTATGGTGATCGTTTGCCACAATTTGCCATGTAAAATATTACTAATAAGTATTTAGTTGAATTTCTTGATTTGAAAACAAACAGTAAGCTGTCACTTACAAACAGTAAGTGTTCAGTGGCACCATCTTAAACCGGAAATACATTACTGAAATCTAATTGACTCTGTCTAGTAACATGTATAGCAATAAGCTGTGTGGGCTATGATTGTCCATGTCAGCTTTTACTGTTCAATGTCAAACTCATTCATCTGCCCACATTACTTTCAGTCACTGATGACTTTTCCAATACAGACATGCAGCACTAATACAGCATTGTGTCGCCATACAATTTTCTACTGGAGATACAGGTAGAAGTTTGGGGAAGATGGAAAATGTGAGTGTATTGAAAAGGGAGTTTTAAAATGGGTGAATCTTCTGCTTGATACAGTGATCTCAGTGGATGAGATAGACCTTAGTCAAGATGGACATCAGCTCAATTATAGCATACTTCTGGGACTGCATTGGGAGTTTCCAAAATTACGTCAGTTGAGAAACCGATAGAAATTCACTCCAAAGTGTGTCCCATAATCATTGTCAATATGTCAGCAAAAGGAATGACTAGCTGTAAAATCTAGAAAAGCAGTCGTTGGCATCAGCTGGCCAGGGAATTGTTCCCACCTGGCAAACAAGCAAGATTAATTTAAGCAAATTTCCAATCTCAGTTAAGGCTAGGTGGCAAATTTACCCTCCAATGGCAGGTTTCAGGATTTTCAGGATTCTGACTAATGGCAGAACTAATCCACTGTCTTTACCATCCTTATCTACAGGGCATACCCCTTAGTTCAATTTCTTTTGAATGAGCAAATGATCTGTAATAAATGATTTATACATGCTTCAAGTTGCTGGTGTCCACTTCTGGCAGAAGTCACACCCATTGAGAAACTGGACAACACTGCATAGTGCCTCACTTAAAAGCAGAAATCACACCTTCTCATTACTTTATGCAGATGATCGAGTCATCAACACGTCTGGCATTCAAAAAGTAATCATGTTGGATCAAACAGTTGCAACCTACGACATGCCTTTTCAGTCCTCAATAAAATGAGAAATACATCATGTTAAATATATTAAACCCGATGGCCTACTCCTGATCCTACTTTCTTGTATTTTCTCTCAATACCATACATGCCCAAACTCTCCCCATTCTTTCTAATGCTGTAGATTGATTAAGTTGGATTGACTGAGGATACAGAAATATTAGATTCATGTATAGTGGCATGTTCGCAAAAAGTTAATTAGTAATTTATATATTTACCATTAATATAGTTTTTCAAAGTGAAAGTAGTGTTACATATAATGTACATACACCCACAATATTTAGTTTATGCACTTTATCTATTCATTTGGAGATTTAATTCCTATTTTCCTAAGTTATTGTGTGTTATGTGTTCTTCTGTGCTTTACACCCTGCTCTGGAGAAACGTAGTCTTGATTGGTGGTATACATGCATATAGTTAAATAACAACAAACCTGACTTGACTTGATTAGAACTGTATCCCATAGGGTAAGATTGCTCATACATTGGCATATTATTGTCAGATGTACCAAAATACAGTAAAAAGGTTGTTTTGCGTATTGTTCATACAGATCACATCATACATGGCAATCAGATCATTATGTTGTGCAAACAGTAACAATGCAGAATAAAATGCAAAAGCTACAGAGAAAGTGTAGTACAGATAAGAAGTACGAGATAATAACAGGCATACAGTTTGCTGCTTTCATGAAGGTAATACAGGAACATTTAGAACCAAAATTGTTATTGATTGCAGAATGCTATAGGTGTTCTAAGTGGAATCAAAAAGAAAGGGAGTCCATTTGAACTTACATGGCTGAATTGAAGTTGTCTGAGGATTGCCAGATGCGGCAATCTTACAAGAAAGCAATCACAAACAGCTCCCAACTGAAACACAACATACAGTTGAAATACTGTACCAAGATGCAATTGAGTTGCAGCCAGGAATGAAAGTGAGTGTGAAACAAATTGCAATGTCTAAGCAGAAATTGGCCTGACAAAACAAGTCCTGTTATCATTGCGTCAGTGGCTCACAGTCACCAGACCAATCCAGATTTGAAGTTGAAAATGGCAAAAAATGCAACGAAGTAGCACACATGCAAAGAACACATCGGGCAGACAAAAGGAAATGGACTGCACAGGGAAGAGCAAATTAACAATCGACAAGCAATATGGTTTACACCAGAAATGGCAAAGTAAGTAAAATGGAATTTGACACTGGCTCGACTGTGTCAGTCACTCCACTAAATTAGATTGAACAGCATTTCAAAGATACTGAACGGAAGTCTGCAGATATCGATTTAAGAACTAGTACAGAAGAAAAGATAACCCCTGTGGGAATGACATGTGTAATAATGAAATACAACAACCAACAAGCCACATTGGGCTTGTATGTGGTAAAAACAGGAGGGCCAGCATCGTGGGAGTGTGAGTAGCTGAGACAAGAACAACTTGATTGCAGTTCCATCCACCATTTGTATCCCACATCCCCTAAAATAGAGTTAACTGAAAGAGAATTAGAAAGGGTACAAGATGATGCCACGGTAGTGCTCCAGGGTGGCACTGGAAAACTCAAAACACATCACTGGTAAAATAATGCTCCAGAAAAATGCCACACCTAAGTTTTGCAAGGTCCTTCTGGTTCCTTATACTATCCATGATAAAATGAGCTAGATTGCATGGAAGCTGAAGGAGTTCTTTCCAAGGTCAAGTGAAGTCCATGGGCAGCACTATTAGTCCCAGTAGCCAAGAAGAATGGGCCTTGTCAGGATCTGTGCTGATTTTAAGTTCATCATCAACTCAGTATTGAAAGTAGCTCAAGTGCTCTGCACAGGATAGAAAATATCTTTATGGAGGGAAACACTTCAGCAAAGTGGACATAGCTGAGGCCTACCTACAGATAGAGATGGAAGAAGAATCCAAAATACTTCTCACCATAAATACTCAAGAAGGGCTTTATTGCAATAATAGGCTTACTTTTTGCAGTAGCATCTGCACCTGCACTCTAGCAGAAAGCTATAGACAAGATGCTGCAAGCTGACCAGGCACTTAGTCTCATCTGGATGACATCACTGTTACTGATATGTATGACAAAGAACATCTCCAAAATCTCAAGACAATGTTAAAAAGATTGTAACATTATGAATTCATAGCATGACACATGCAACAAATGTCAACTCTTTAAACCAAGCATCACTTACTGTGGTCACACCATTGACACAGAGGAACTACATAAGTGTGTTGAGAAAAGATGCCACAAGCCCAAAGGATGTGCCACAGTTGTGTTTTTTTTTGGGATTTATCAATTACAACAGATTTCTGCCAAACCTGCCTACTGTGCTCCACTACTTGAACTCATTACTCATTAGTCTAGAAGAAATTGCAACAGAAAAAGCAGTGAGATGTAGCTTTCAAAAGGTAAAGGAAATGGTGACATCAAATACTGTACACACATGTTATGGTCCATATTGAAAGTAAATGTCCCATATTCTTTGTATCACATTCCTTTACCACTGCAGAGAAAAAATATGCACACATTGATAGAGGGTTTGAGTCTGGTTTCAGGTGTAAAACATTTCAACCAGTACTTGAATGGAAGAGAGTTTACCCTCATTACTGATCATCAACCACTAATATTCATTTTCAATCTATAGAAATGCATTCCACTAACAGCAGCACAAATGCAGAGATGGGCTGTGCTTCTAAGTGGACACAATTACAAGATTGAATTTTAAAGGACAATTAATCATGGAAGTACTGACGGATTGCACCATTTACTTCTGGAAAAGGAAATACCTGAAAAATTTACATAAGAGAACACTCAACCTGATGTGTTCTCCCAAAGGCAAATCGAAAGTCTCCCTATTATGGCAGAGATAATCCAAAGGGAAACCAAAAAAAACCCCAGGCTGTTTCAAATCTACGTGGCAGAATCCCTAGTTCTTCCATTTTTACCAGTGCTGAGATGAACTTGCCTTTGATGGGGATTGCCTTCTGTGGGGATTGAGAGTTGTTGTACCATCCAGGCTGAGAGCTACATGCTGGTCATCTAGGTATGGTCAAAGTGAAAGCTTTGACTGGTGACCTGGGATAGATCAGCAGATCAAGCAGCTTGCTATACACTGAGATGCCAAGATGCCAACACCAGAGTTCTTCATACCTGGGAATAACCTGCATTTCCCTGGCAGAAGATACATGTGGATTTTGCAAGACCATTCATGGGCACAAATTTCTTGATAGTAGTGGATGCAGCCAGGAGTGTTCACAATAGCCTGCACCACAGTCTTGCAGACTGATGTGTTGAGAAGTGTCTTCTCAAGGACTAGCACTGACAGTCAGACAGACATACCTGAGGGAAACTGGGTTTCGTTACAGTCGCACCAAGAATAGTGTAGAAATATAGCAATATAAAGCCATAAATAATTGAATAACAATAGGTAAATTATGCCAAGTGGAAGTAAGTCCAGAACCAGCCTATTGGCTCAGGGTGTCTGACACTCTGAGGGAGGAGTTGTAAAGTTTGATGGCCACAGGCAGGAATGACTTCCTATGACGCTCAGAGTTGCATCTTGGTAGAATGAGTCTCTGGCTGAATGTACACCTGTGCCTAACCATTAAATTATGGAGTGGATGGGAGACATTGTCCAAGATGACATGCAACTTGGACAGCAGCCTCTTTTCAGACACCACCATCAGAGAGTCCAGTTCCACCCCCACAACATCACTGGCCTTAGAAATGAGTTTGTTGATTCATCACTGGCCTAATGAATGAGTTTGTTGATTCCAGAACACTTAGTTAGTGACATTGTACCACGGAACACTTACAGTTACAGAACAGTTTCAATCATTCCTGAAAATGAATAAGATCTATTACATCTGCATCGTATCACTCAGCTATAAGTGGCTTGGCACAAAGGTTTGTTCAGTCTAAAGAATGCACTGCAAGCAATGTCAGCAGAAAATACTGTACTGATAATCACCCGTTTCTTCATTGCGTATAAGAGTTTGAAGAGATTTGGTATGTCAACAAATACACTCAAAAACTTCTATAGATGTACCATGGAGAACATTGTGACAGGCTACATCACTGTCTGGTATGGAGGAGCTACTGTATAGGACTGAAAGAAGCTGCAGAGGGTCATAAATTTAATTGGCACCATCTTGGGTACTAACCTACAAAGTACCCAGGACACCTTTGAGAAGTGGTGTCTCAAAAAGGCAGCATCCATTATTAAGGACCTCCAGCACCTAGGACATGCCCTTTTCTCACTGTTACCATCAGGTAGGAGGTACAGAAGCCTGAAGGCACACACTCAGCGATTCAGGAACAGCTTCTTCCCCTCTGCCATCCAATTCCTAAATGAACATTGAACCCCTGAACACTACATCACTTTTTGAATATATATTATTTCTGTCTTTGTATGATTTTTAATCTATTCAATATATGTATATGGTAATTGATTTATATATTTTTTTCTTTTTTCCTTCTATATTATGTATTGCATTGAACTGCTGCTGCTAAGTTAACAAATTTCATGACACATGCCGGTGATAATAAACCTGATTCTGTGCAGTGTACTTCACAAACGACTATGCTGTTCCTAAGTCTTCCCTTGCGCTCATGCTTTCATCTCCTCAAACCCATTTTCAGAAGAAGTATGCAGGACAAACAGCTGAGGCAAATTGAAGGCTCCTCTAAAAAGAGTTCAATGCTTCATCTCTGAACAAGCAGTGCTGGTGAAGAACTACAGAAGTGATCAAAATTGGTTACTCAGAAAGATTAAGGACAGAACTGGACCCCGCTCCTACATGGTGGAGATTACATTTGATATCATCTGGAGGTGATACATCGATCCGTTGAGGAGAGCAGCGTCAGTTGTTAGAGAATAAAGATGGCCTGACCTGTCAAACCACATCCTGCAGTCCCAGAGTTAACTCCTACAACCACCACAGAGGAAACCCCAGAACCTGAGATTATTTCACAGCCACAAGTCTCACCTGTCAAGCAGAGTTCCCCCTGTCAGGAGAGATGTTATCATACAAGAGTAAGAAATTCTCCACAGCGAATAAATCTTTAAGCCTGATTGGGACAATTTAAAATTTACTATGCTTAGGATATCTATATAGTAGTTGTATTATACAGTGAAATGTGTATGTATATAAACTGAGATGCATTTTATACTGAGTTGGAGTTTAAAGCTAAGTAGGGAAGGGTATGTGTTATTTAATATTTCAGTAATTTTGTAAATATATTGTTTGACTAATCATTCTTTGTTTTGTTTAAATAATTCATTACAGGTTATATGTAAAAATACACAAATGGCAAATTTCATTACATCTCCACATCATAGGTGTGTGCCTCACTAAAGTAAAAAACGAGCATACTCGAGTTATTTCCGTGATTTTCATGAATGAATGAATGAATTGACTTCATTACATACATCCTTCAAATAAATGAATAGTAAAAATCTTTACGTTACATCTCCATTCAAATGTGCAATATGCAATTATAGTAATTTATAATCTTTTGATTAGTTTTATGTTTTGGAGTTACAGAACATAACACAGATTTTATTAAGACAGATTTTATTTTTGCTGAGCCTGTCTGTTGCTCACTAGAAGTCATATTCCAAATAAAACCTGACATTTGTCAAACGGAACAATCTCCAGCCTCCAGCTGACACTCATCAACCACAAAATGACAAATCCAGAACTACATCAAATGAATTGTAACATTTCAACTTTATAACTAAGTAAATATTTATTACAATGGACATAAATTTCAGCTCTCCATAGTTTGATGTGACCTCTGAGGGGCTCTCTCTCAATGAAAACCAGCAGTGCTACATTAGATGAAGTCACCATTGTAGCACACTGGGCCTTTCATGATGTTCCAGGTCATTTAATCATTTGCAGCTGTGTGAAGTAATAAACAGCTCACCTATGTAAAACACTGAACAACTGAGCTGTAATAGGAAAGCTGAAAGCATGTTGTTCAATTCTCCTCTGCACACAAATCATCACCTGGTGAAAAGTGTTCTAATTATTTCTAAATAACAACATGTAGTAACTAGGTTCTTTAAGATGGATCTTCTTGCCTCTCTCTTTTTTCACAAAAGCTCTCCTCTGAATCAGAGTGCACGTCAGATCACATAACCCAAAATCCAGCAAACTCAATCGCTTCAAAAGATTAGCAGAAAAGAGAATTAAATTAAAATTATTAAAAAGTTATTTTTGATATTCACTTCAGTTTCATCTTTATTTTCAAAATAAATGCATAAAGGAAGTAATCTACTCCTGAGCTTTTCAATACTAGTTGTTTAAGAAGCTGAACCAATGAACTATCCTGCTGGTGAATGTACAGTCTCTGGAAAATAAAATTGAAGTTTGCAGCACAGAAACATGGCAAACCCCTGCCATCTGGGACACAGCACTGCAGCCCAATGGCTTCATACACCGTAACGACAGGTCAGCTCAGTCTTTTAAAGGGAGAGAAGGACATTGTATGCTTCACGTTTATCTCATCATGGTACAGAAACATGATGGTCCTGTCTCAGTCACGCTCACCTGACCTGCTATATCTAGTGGTTAAGTGTCGCCCATTTTATCTGCCGAGGGAATTTTCCGCCATCATCCTGACAGTGGTGTACATTCCACCTCAGCCCAACATCAGGCAGACATGGGAGAAGCCGAGCACAGAGGTCAGCAGTCACAAAACAGTGCATCCTGATGCCTTCCTTATCATTGCAGGGGATTTCAATCAGGTCAGGCTAAAGGAGTCTCTGAACAACCATCACCAACGTATCACCCGTGGAACAAGAGTAGCCAGCCCACTTCACCACTGCTATACCACCACCAGGAATCCTTACTCTGCCATCCCATGCCCACACTTTGGAAAGTCCAATCAATAGGCACTACTTGGCCCTTTGTATAGGCAGAGACCCCAAAGACTGCAGCACCAGTGGTGAGGGCAACAAGGTATAATCAAGAGAGCAGAGAAATCTTATGTTGGTGAGCTGGACAATATTCAGGGATTCAACTTTGAATCTGAATGAATACGACAGTTGTCACCGACTTCATAAAGACCTGTGTGGATGAATGTGTGCCGTCGAGAACATACCAGAAATATGCAAACCAAAGCCATGGATGAACCAGGAGATTCATAGTCTGTTGAGAGCTAGATCTGTGGCATGCAAGACCAGTGATTCAGATCAATGCAAGATGCCCTGGTAGATCTATGGAAGACTATTTTACAAGTAAAAAAACAACGCAAATTGAAATTAGAGAAGTAATCGAATGCACGTCAGCTCTGGAAGGTTTGCAGGCCATTACTTCCAACCAGGCAAAAGCTAACATCATGAATAGCAGTGGTGCATCACTCCCAGTTGAACTCAACACCCTTTATGCACACTTTGAAATAGAGAATAAAACTACACCTGTGCGAATCCCTGCAGCATCTGGTGAGCTTGTAATTCCTGCCTTGGTAGCCCATGTTGGTACATCTTTCATACAAAAGTGAACCCTCGCAAGGTGTTAGGCCCTGATGTTATTCTTTGTATGGTACCAAAAACCTGTGCTAACTGGTAGTAGTGCTCAAGAAAATCTTCAATTTCCCACTGCTGCAGTCAGAGGTTCCCACTTGCTTTAAAAGGGCAACGATCATACCAGTGTCCAATAAGAGCAGGGTGAGCTTCCTAAATGACCATCACCCAGTTACTCCACAGTGATGGAAGTGCTTTGAGGTTGGTCATGGCTAGAATCAACTCCTGCATAAGCAAGGGTCTGGACCTGCTGCAATTTGCCTATCGCCACAGTAGGTCTATTGCAGATGCAATCTCAATGGCTCTCCACTTGGCCTTGCATCATGTGGGCAATAGCAATACCTACTTCGTTCTGCCGTTTATTTATCACAGCTCAGCATTCAGCAGCATCCCACCCGCAGTACTAATTAATAAGCTCTGTTACGAAATCCCGTAACTGGATCACTTACCAGCAAAGATAGAGAGGTCAATTGAAGTCTGATGGTACTATTTTTAAAAGTATTTATTGATAAAAGGCACAAAAATAAGATTAATGCGAACATACAGATAATATACGTCGTCAATACTAAATCTAAAGCGCGGGTATAATAATAACCAATAAGAACTAGCTCTATCATTGTCTAGGGGATAATGTATTGTCCGATGGAAAGATAACAGTCACTATCAGTTCGTTCAAGCTGCAGCGTTGTTGGGTTTAAGAGCGATGCGGTTTAAACTTGCCCAGGTCTTTTATGATGCCAATCCGTTGAGTCAGGGGAGCGAATTCCCCCGTTGTTAGCTAAAAGCTGTTTTCCGTGGTTCCAGCCACGGAATTGAATGCACGTGGCCTCCTTCAGATGACTTCCTGCTGTTACGTGGTCGCTTAACGTTTCTTCTGGTGCATCTGAGGGACTGTTCCTACAGACCCTCTTTTATCCTAACTCACAGGGTCGTAGATGTCAATCAGGTTGGGGGTGTGCACTCTCTCTCTCAACCAGCCCACTTTGCCTGAGGGCTTTCACGTAGTATGGTAGCTCAATCCACAAATTGGTCTCCAAGAGACAATGGCCATGTCCTGTAGCTTTACATCGCCAGGGAAATGAGGCATTTTGCATGTCTCTCTCTCATTTCCTGGGCCCCTTGACCCAACCCAACAGTGATCTTGCGATTCTCACAAAGGAGGAGGCTACGGATGTAACAGCTCCAAAATCCGAGCCTCTGCGCCTCCCTCTGCAAAAGG
The DNA here is from genome assembly GCF_030144855.1 of Hypanus sabinus. Taxonomy (NCBI): domain Eukaryota; kingdom Metazoa; phylum Chordata; class Chondrichthyes; order Myliobatiformes; family Dasyatidae; genus Hypanus; species Hypanus sabinus. The sequence goes on along the minus strand of NC_082714.1, from coordinate 122,004,171 downwards.
ATTCTTGACTTCCTCACAGGTAGACCACTCAGTGTGGATCAGAAATAACATCTCCTCCTTGCTGGTGCTCCTCAAGGAGGCATACTGTTCGTTCGTTTGTGTTCATTCATTCTCTCTCTCTGTAGATATAGATAGATATATACACACACACTATGATGTGTGGCTAGACACAGATCAAACACCACCTATAAATTTGCTGATAACAACTACTGTGACAGATTTTCTGATGGTGATAATGAGATGTACAGGAGTGTGATAGAGCAGCTGGTTGCGTGCTGTCACAACAACAAGCTTGCATGCAATGTCAGTAAGACCAAGCAATTGATTATGGACTTCAGGAAGGGGAAGTCGAGGGAACACACACACCAGTCCTCACTGAGGAACCAACAGTGGAAAGGGTGAACAGTTTCAAGCTTCTGAATGTCAATATCTCTGAATATCTATCCTGGGCCCAACATATGGATCTAACTACAAATTTCTGAAAATGTATTATGGAGAGCATTCTAACTGATTGCGTCACTGTCTGATATAGAGGGGCCACTGCAAAGGATGGGAAAAAGCTGTAGAAAGTTGCAAATTCAGCCAGCTCCATCATCGGCATTAGCCTCCCCAGCATTGAGAACATCTTCAAAAGATGATGCCTCAAAAAGGCAGCATGTGTCCTAAAAACCACCATCTCCCAGGTGTTATGAAGGTACCACAGGTCTGAGGGGCCGAAGGAGCGGGAGCAGCCCCCTCCTTCCAGAGAATCGCAAGATCGCTATTAATTTGGGACTCGGAAGTGAGAGACAATGCAACGGTTTTGACCATTTGTTCTTAGAGGCACCTGTGTGACGTGCAAGTCCCGGCTACGTGACAACTACCATGAACCTGAACACCCTCGGGCCATGTGGGGGTGGAGATTGCATCCCCCTACTTTGATGGACAGCTACAACTCTGCAAGTAAAGATAAAAGCAGACTGCAGGAGGCAGTACCCTAGCGAAGCACCAGAGGAACTTGCTTGCTCAACGCTCCCGGGAGAGCTGGAAGCCATTCAGCGCCACGTGTGCTCCTAACTCCTTTGCCTGGGGAGCGGGTGGCTGATACTACCGAGAAGGACTTCAAACTAACAACGGGGAAACCAATGCTCCCCTGATTTTAACGGAGTGGTCAAAAAGATACGGGCAAGTCTTCTTTTCGTTCTCACCGATTCTTCTAAGACACGTGACACCCAGCAATTCCTCGAAAGACTTTTGAATGACTCTTTAGATTTCCAATGGACAGAAAAATATTATCCCCTAGACAACAGCCGAGATTAATGATGATTATGACTATATCCGGGCTTTAGATTGCGTATTGGTGATGTGCATTATCTGAATGTTTGCATTAACCTTACTTTTGTGCCCCTTTATAAATAAAAACGTTTGAAAATAGTGACATCAGACTTCAACAGACCTCTCTATCTTTGCTGGTAAGTTATCCAGTTACAGGATACGTAACACAGGACATGCCCTCTTTTCATTGCTATGATAATGGAGGTGGTACAGGAACCTGAAGACACACACTTAACATTTTAGGAATAACTTCTTTCCCACCACCACCAGAATTCTGAATGGACAATTCTTTTGCTCTCTTTTTGCACCGCTTAATTATATATACAGAACTGTACAAAAGTCGTAGGCACATACTGTACATACTGCTCGGATGCCTGCTGTTGTGTGAATAAAGTCACTGGAGAAAATTACTGGTAGATACAAAGTAGCTTCTTTATTTGACAAAACAAAGTACAGCAAATATCATATGGAGATATTTTTTGGTCAAAAGATCTTGCTGGCCAATGTGAGGCTTGATACTTTATGTACCAAACATCAAAGGACAACTTGATATTTTCAATGAATGGGCAATGTTTTCTTTGAAACTGCACACAACCTTCACACCTCCCTATTCGCATTTGCACCACTGATATCCAAATGAGTTTTAGGCTACATCCACACTATGCCAGATAAATTCGTAACCGAAGCTTTTCTCTTCATTTTTACTGTCCATCCACACTAAAACAGCATTTTTGTCTCCTGAAACCGGAGATTTTCAAAAATGCTTTCCAGGGTGGATATTTTTGAAAACGCTGCTCGGGCAGATCAGTGTGGACGGGGTAACTGGAGACTTTTGAAAACGCTATCAGACGGCAGGAGCGCTTTTTCATTGTTTTCTTGAATGCAACCTAACAATTTCAGGACAGACGGCAACGAGACTGAAGCCAGAAGAGTTAGAAATGTACTCACCAAATGCTTTGACCCATACCTTAACTGAATAAATAAGTATACTGCACTCACTCTGCCCTGTTTTCTGTCCTTGCTCGTCTGAAGGTGGTTTACCTATTTATGCAAGTACTTCTCTGACAATAGATGTGTAACAGCCTAATGTAACATTGTATGGAAATACAAGAAAATACTATTAAAAATGCTAATAAAATGCATGTTTTATACATTTAACAAGGTGCTTTATTAATGCAACAGAGTTAGTCAGTTTTTCAATGTTCATCGTCAGCCGGGTCAATCTGTCCATGAACTCCCTGTCAGTTGCCACCGTATGCTCCAGTATTATATTTCTTTTAGTTTTAAGTTCTCTTGCTCGAGAGCCAACAGCTGTCCGTCATTTTAAATTTTTCTAGTCCGCAACTACACAAACGCGCACTTTTACGGTGAGATTTGACACCAAACATGTCGCTTGTTTTTGGAAGATGTGTCCTGCACATGCGCAGGAGGAAGAGATTCACCAAAATCTCCGTTTCAGTGTGGATAGAGATATTTTCAATAACGTGTAGTGTGGACGCCTATCGTTTTTACATGAAACCGGTGTTTTCAAAATTATCCGGTCTAGTGCGGATGTAGCCTTAATGAGCATTGCCTGGTCTGGGTTTCACAGCTTTCAGGAACCCATTGTTCAAAGCTACACTCCAAATTAAAAACACAATACATTTTCAAATGTGAAGACTGGCAGCCAAAGTCAGTTGCTAAATGTCTATGTCCTAAAGCCAAAAGTCACTCAATAGTCCCTCCTCTTGGCCTTCCCAAATAAAAATAAATTTGTACCATGAAATGCCAACCTAAAGGAGAATCTACTCAAATAGGTCAGCAACAAAAAACCTGACTCAGAATTCCCCCTTCCAATTACATTGTGTGCATCTACATCTACCTTATCATCCCCAGTCACTACCTACAAAATGCTCAGCAGAGAGATTGTTCCAGAAATTTGAACAACAGTCTTTAGAAATATGGCTTCGATTGTACACCTACTGGCTCTTCCCCTGCTAGCCTCTTGCAGCTTAATTACATTCGTCATCTCTCAGTATCTCCAAAACACCAGTTATCACCCCTAAACAACCTAGTTCATCCATCTTTAGCAGGTCATCTGCATATTGTAAACTGATCAGCTCGTACGGCGTTAAATTGAGCTTTTCCAAAGCCTGCATGATGACCTTATGAGAAATGGCTGGACTATTGTGGAATCCCCGGAGGAGTCTGGTCAGTGTATACTGCTGCCCACCCAGGGTGAAGGCAAATAGTTCTTGGGACCCAGGTCCTAGATGGAGCCCCCAAAGTCCATCAGTAATATCCAGTTATGAAAAAAGCTTTATGTTCTGGAAACCGGCCATTCAGGATTCTTGTAGGGCTCGCACCAATGGAATGCAATCTCGGCTTGGTTTTATTAAGTGCGGTATACAGTCGGCCCTCCTTATCCATGGGAGATTGATTCCGAGACCCCCTGCGGATACCAAAAAATGCAGATGTTCAAGTCCCTTATTTAACCTGAATCAATGCAGTGGTCTTTAGGACCCAGCGAAACCTTGGACTTTATTTAACATGTTCAGTGCGGTGGACATTAGGACCCGGCGTAGCTCTCAATCCATGGTGTTTCTGTTCATGAAAATAATCACGATCATGATTGAAAATAAGGTGGGAGTAATAAAATGATCGGAAAGAGGTGGAAAAGCGTTAGGCTACAGCTGGTCAACAATCGGAACAATTTGAATGGAGCATGTGAAAGGCCCTGCCCCAATGAAAGCTATAATTATTACTAAGCAACACAGTGGTTTAATTATTGAAATACGTATGTTTCTTAAGTGTTTTATATGCATAAAAAGGTAAAATATGTACTATATACCAAGAAAAACATTTGACTAACTATCACTAAATAATACTGGATGTACCTGTTCTGACCTCAGATCCGACTTAAAGACGGACTCATGAATGGAACTCATTCATAACCCGGGGACTGCCTGTACTTTTAAGTCATTTCTAGATTACTTATACTTATTCTAGATTACTTGGGATTTTGCAAATAGGAAACCACTTGGGTAATTTATACTGATGGGATTATAATTCAAATAACCCACAGCTTCAGAAGCTAGAGTGCAGTATTAGTGAGGATTCCCATTGCATTCAGACTGGGGTTTTAACACATTTTAATGAATTCCAATACATTTTAAACTCATTATTTAAAAAAACATGTATATTGATCTTGATCCGACTCCATTCTGGCTATGAAATAAATCTGAAGTCAAACCAACTCACTATACATGAGGTTCTCAGGAAGAAGTATGACAAAATGTTGTACTCAGTTTAAGAAGGAACTTCAGTCAGAAGCCAATTCGGATTTGAAGTAAAATACAAGGGTTGAATTGACGACAGCATTTTGGAAAAGTAGAATAAGATTTACCAGCAGGTAAACAATAGTAAATGGTAAAAAAAAAAGTATATATATTTCTTAACAAATGTTCCAAGGGAAAATTACACACTTATGGCTCATGGGAGTGAGCAGGGTTAACATCACACAACAGAAGAACAGAACAACAGGAATTGGCCATCAGGACATTCAAGCCAGCTCCTGCATTAATATAATTGAGGCTAATCTATCTTGGGTTCAACTTTTGTGCCATTTCTCTACACCACTCCATTCCTTAATCTTTATCGCCTCCACTATACATGCTTCTAATGATTCCATTTCCAGTACTTGCTATGAGAAAAGAATTTGACATAGCTCATTTATAAATGAAAAGCTCTTTATTCTGTAGTTATGTGCCCTTGCTTGTGAATCTCCCACTTGTGAAACATCCTAATATCAACCCACAAGCTCCCATAAGGTCTTGTACAATTAATAAGGTTGCTCTGTATTCCATGGAGCTTAGAGTAAACTATTTAGTCCCTCTTTTTAGGGCAACCCTCTCAATCCAGGAATTAGTCTGATGAATCTCCTTTATACTGTGACCTTATTAGACCAGCTGGTTGAATATATGCCACTGTTCCTCTACAGAATTGTCTTTTTCCCAATCCACTTTAGACAATTCCTCCCTCATACCATCATAAGTGTCCTTATATAAATTGAAGACACTATTTATGGACTTCATCCTCAAACTTTATTTGAAATTCAATTATTTCCTGGTCATTAATGCTCATGGATCTTTAATCATAACATCCCTATTAACTCTTGGTCATCACATAAGACCGAATCTAAAATAGCACACTCCAGAATGTACTGCTCTAAAATCCAATCCATAAATCCTTCTTCTATGATACCTTGATAATTTGATTCACCTAAGCAATATGCAACTTAAAATCTCCCATGGGAGTAACATTATCAGATAAATGTTGCAAAGAGTAGAAAATCAGAGGACAGAGTTGAATGATAAAATTGATAAGGGGAAGCATATAGAAATCAACAGAAGACTTAAGAAATCAAGTGTTTTGTAGTCGTGCAAGTAAAGGAGAATGACAAAACCATGGGACAATTTACAATGACCAATTAATCTACCATCCGGTACGTCTTTGGACTGTGGGAGGAAACCCACACTGTAATGGAGAAATTGTACAAGCTCCTTACAGACAGTTGTAGGAATTGAACCCAGGTCACAGGCACCGTAAAGTGTTTTGTAACCACTGCACTACCATTGCTGAAAAGATACTATGAATTTATTATGTGCCATATTGTATGATGTGGGCAATCATAATCTTGACCATGATTTTTCTTAACAAATTTTTCTACAGAAGTGGTTTGCCATTGCCTACTTCTGAGCAATGTCCTTACAAGACGGGTGGCTCTAGCCATCGTCAATGCTCTTCAGAGGTCGTCTGCATGGCATCAATGGTTGCATAACCAGGACTTGTGATGTGCACCAGCTGCTCATACAACCATCCACCACCTGCTCCCATTGCTTCATGTGACCCTGATTGTGGTTGGTGGGGGGGGGGGGGGGGAGTACGTGCTACATGTTGTCCAAGGTGACCTGCAGAACAGCGGAGGATAGGAGCACTTTACACCACTTTGGTACAGATACATTTCCACACACCATCCAGGAAAGATACTACAAAGCTGCTATTAACATTGAAACTACCAAATCAACTGAGGAAGAAGTTAGCCATGAAACATCTGTAAATATAAACATTATCTTGTGTCAGAGGAAAGGGTCAGAATCAACACTGTGTCTATATCAGTTATTCACAACTTTCTGTCTTAACTAAAAGTTATGTCTGTAGCTGGTGTAAGACTCAGGCGCACTCATTACTTCCATTCCTTATAATGAGGAATGTTCTGTCAGCACGTGAGTGAGCCAGTACTGTGCAGAGGTCAGCTGGTTCAATTTAGCAGGAAGTTACAAGTGACACAGGCGATACACTGGACCATACATTTTAACTGGAATACGAGACCTCTGAGAAATGATCAAACCACTGTGCATCTATAATTAGATCTCTCTTTTGTCTATTAAACTACTCCTGTACTCCAGACAAATTTTCTTCAACAGGAGGAGCTTTCCTTTCTTCGACAATCATTTCATTCCGATTCTCGACTTGGTTCCTGAAGTATGCCAAAAATCCGTAGGGGATATCCTGAAGCATGCCCATCTCAACAGGGGCTCATGTACTGCAAAGATTGGAAAACAGTGCACTAATGACCCAGGGCTTAGCAAAGTCTGCCGCCCACTCTGCACAAGAACAAACAGACAAATTAAGAGCAGGAGTGCACCTCTCAGCTCTTTGGGACTGCTCTGCCATTTAATAACATCATGGCTGATCACACTTGAGCTACAACTCTACAGTCCCACCTCATGATGATTTTACACCCTCTTGCTTACCAAGAATCTGCTTGCCTCTGCTTAAACCTATTGAAGGACTTTACATCCACCCAATGAATATGATCAAAGAATAATGGGTGACAGGCATTGGGTGAAAATGTTCATCGTACCGAAGAACTTCAGTAGATAACAAATTAAAGGTTCTCCCATTGTTATCAGTTACAATTTGACACTGCATCATAAAATTTGTGAGCAGTTTTAACATATGCCAAACTCAGAAATCATAGTCTGCTCATCAATATCCTTTTTAAGGCTTTCATCAAGAAACCTGAAAACATAGAATTGAAATACTGCAATGTAACAATAATGCAAAATTATGGATAGAAAATCCGAATAAAACTTTAACCAGGAACCTGCTTGATGTTAATGTACCCACCATCTTAAACTCGAACTTCCGATCTGAGAGGTACGCCATGTTGCAGTATGCATCAGCTACAAAACACACTGCTGTTACTTACCCAGCCTCTTCTGACAGCACCTCCCACAACCATGACCTCCAAATACAACAACAAGCTCTCCTCCAAGTTACATGCTATCCTGACTTGGCAATATATCCGTGTTCCTTCAATGCCACTGAGTCTAAGTCATGGTACTCACTTTCTGCTAGTAATAAAAAGGACTAGGAAGGAAATAGGACTTCTCATTAAAATGACTGCAGCAGTTCAAGAAGGTAACTCACCACCACCTTCTTTGGGGCAATAATTGCTCGCTGCGCTTTCGATAACCAAATCCCATAAAGTGAATAAATAAAGAAAATTGAAATTTGCAGAAAAAAGGTTCGTTGATAACTGTTAACAATTAACCACAATCGCATCTAATATGATAAACCACCCACTCCTATCATTACTGTTTCAGCTAGACTACTGATTCTCAGGACGTTGCTAGCTAGGCCTTCATTTTATGACTCAATATGTACGGTTGGGTGGATGGAGAATTCTGGAGGTGTTGTGATTCCAACTCTTGCTGCTCCCCACATACCTTCTGGGTTGCAGTTTCCCTCTGACATTCTTACATAGGCTCCCCTCCATTAAACACTTTGTGTGGGTCACATTATAAAATGATCTAATGGATCAGATCATGTTGATGGCCTGCCAGTGGAGAAGCAGCACCTAATCGCAGGATTTGCCCAGAGTCAGCAGAGACCATTCACACTGAACCGTGGGATTGGACTCAATTTGTATCTGACCCTGCCACCCTCTCACACCTTTTATCTGACACCTGAAATTAGGAACAGTGGAAAAGGCCCTGTAAGAACACAAGCTGTGTAATCAGGGCACAGTCGGCAATGCTCGAGGCCTGGTTGCTCCTTGTGGGCTTCTTCACCTTGTGAATGATGAGAAATGTCAGACTGTGAAAGGGAAGAGTGACTGCTGACATCCTATGGAAGTAACACGACTTGAGGCTTATTCCTTATTCCTGTGAGATATGCAGCAAGCCAGTAAGACCACAAGTCGTAAATGAAATCTACAACCATACTCAAGACTGGACAGGTTTGCATACTCACCCTTCAAGACATTATAAACCACCCATTAAGTTCCAGACGGCAAAGGGAACATTACCACCAAAACTCTGAACGTTTCTTTTACTTAAATGAACAAACTGGGTCCAGTTACATACCATGGTCACTTTTATTTATAAATAAATTAGCCCACTTTGCTTACATTTTTAACCTTTAGCCTATAACCTGACACATACCTAACCCCAGATACCACACCAATCCAATAAAGGCAGACTTGTGCAATTGTGCTGACAGATTGAGTTGCTTGCTGGAAGTACGACTAAAATAACAACATCCACACACCGTCATTATCCTTTCACTCAATAACAAGTCAACCACTCTAACACAAACATACATTCAGCTCCGTTGTAAGATGTGGCATATAAATATAAAAAAACCTCTTCAACTACAAATCTTTAAAAAGTTAAAAAAATAAAATTAGGGAAATCTTCAAGGATATAAAGTTTTAACTGGCTGCTTAAATGACGTTTTCTGAGGCAAAATTATATGATTGAGGTTGGTTATTCAAAAAGAAAAACAATTTCTTTTAGCAAATGAATTGAACACAATGCAAGCCTGTTCTTAATGGGAGTCTCATCAAACAAACTTGCTCTTGGTGCTGCATTCACCCAGGAAAGTAGAATGATATTAATTCATTCCCTGACTTGTAACATGGTGATAAGAAAGAATCAGGTTCAGTTAGCAACTGCTTTCAGAAGTTGTTAGTACATTATACAAACTAAACATTGACCTTTATTGCTACAATTGGAGTATGATATTTTCCTATTGTTTGTATTTATTTTGGGCAGAATACATGAACTGACAACATTGTACTGAAGAGAACAGCAGATGCAGCAACTGTGGGGCGTTTAATTTTGGGAGAACAAAATCTGGGTAGAATGTACAGGGCATTGCAGAGTACAGTAAAACAGCAATCTGGGAATACAGATCTATAACTCTTTGAAAGTGGCTTCACAGGTAGATAGGATCTTAAAGAAAGTTTCTGACACAGTGGCTTTCATAAATCAAAGTACTGAATACAGGAGTTGGGATGTCATGTTGATGAAGTCTAATTTGGAATATTGTGTACAGTTCTGGTCACCTACCTACAGAAAGACCTCAACAAAATTGAAAGAGTACAGAGAATGCCTGCAAGAACGTGGGCAGGACTGGAGGACCCAACTTATAGCGAAGAGTTGAAAAGATTAGGAATTATTCCCTGGAGCATTGTTGAATGAGGGAGATTTGATAAATGTATACAAAATTATGAGGGGGTTAGATATGGTAAACACAAACAAGCTTTTTCCACTGACAGTGGGTGACATTAGAAAATGGGTCATAGTTGAAGGGCGAAAGGAGAAATATTCAAGGAGAACTTCTTCACTCAGAGGGTGTTGAGAGTGTGGCACGAACTGCCAGCGTAAGTGGTGGATGCAGGTTTGATTGAAAACATTTAAGAGAACTTTGGATTGATGCATGGATTGGAGGGGTATGGAGAGCTATGACCCAGATGCTAGTCAATGAGACTAGGCAGAATAACAGTTCATCATGGACTAGATGGGCTGAAGGGCCTAGTTCTATGTTGTATGATTCCAAGAGATCTGGTTCCCAAGTAAAATCAAAACCAACATATATCTCTTTTTGTTAAGCACTGAGATTTGGTGTTTGGGAAAAGCCAAAAGAAATATAAAGAGTGAATTATAAGCAATGAAAAGAGAGATTGAATAAATAGAAGGGGGAAATAGAATACATAGCAAAGAGGCCAATCCTTTCAAACTGCCTTTCTCTTAAAAATATTCAAACCATGAAAGAATGATACAACTATAATTAGTTCTAGGTGCTAGGGAGTTTGATAGGCAGTCATTGTCAACTATGGTGTAATTCAAAGGGGGTTTGATGACTCCATCTCTTTTTTATCTTGCAGATATACCTCCATGAAGACTCCTTCAGTTGGTAGCTTACCCGAGCTATACGAGATTAAAACAGGAAATTTTCTTCTGCAGTTTAACGGGGGCACGACTGTGCAAGCGCGTGTAAGTCCGACAGTGAGGCAGCGGGAGTATTTAAAGAGAACAGTAGACGTTCTCAGTAGCGGGCGACAGAGTAGAGGGAGACAGAGTAGGAAGGCTTTGTCTCGAGAGGCTTTGGCGAGTAGAGGCTGAGGACGAGCTTCACTCCAAGTGAGGTAAGGCCGGGTAAGTTCTTTTCAAAGGAGAACGTTTCAAAAGTTGAGGTAAGTGTCGGGTAGGTCATGGCAGCTGAAATTGGCCCCATGGTTTGTTCATCCTGCAGCATGTGGGAAATCAGGGATACTTCCAGTGTTCCTGATGACTATGTGTGCAGGAAGTGTGTCCAGCTGCAGTTTCTGGGAGACCTCATTGAGCGCCTGGAGCTGCGATTGGATTCATACTGGAGCATCCGCGATGCTGAGAAAGTCGTGAATAGCACGTTTAGTGAGTTGGGCACACCGCAGGTAAAGGCTACACAGGCAGAAAGGGAAGGGGTGGCCACTAGACAGCGTAGCAGTAGGCAGGTAGTGCAGGAGTCCCCTGAGGTCATCTCCCTCTTAAACAGATATACTGTTTTGGATACTGTTGGGGGAGATCTCTCATCAGGGGAAGGCAGCAGCACCTGAGTTCATTGCACCATGGGTGGCTCTGCGGCACAGGAGGGAAGGAAAAGGAGTGGGAGAGCCATAGTGATAGGGGATTTGATTGTAAGGGGAATAGACAGGCATTTCTGCAGCCGCAAACAAGACTCCAGGATGGTATGTTGCCTCCCTGGTGCAAAGGTCCAGGATGTCTCTGAGCGGCTGCAGGACATTCTGGAATGGGAGGGTGAACAGCCAGTGGTCGTGGTGCACATAGGTACCAACAATATAAGTAAAAAGTATATAAGTAATATATACTTTAATATAATATATAAGTAATAAGGAACAAGTGCAGATACAGAGGGGTGTAAAATGAGGGTAGAAGCAAAAAGTAGTAAGGTAAAAAGTAAAAGTGGCAGGCAGGCAAATCCAGGGCAAAAAGCAAAAAGGGCCACTTTTCAACATAATTGTGTAAGGGCTAAGAGTGTTGTAAAAACAAGCCTGAAGGCTTTGTGTGTCAATGCGAGGAGCATTCGTAACAAGGTGGATGAATTGAATATGCAGATAGTTATTAATGAATATGATATAGTTGAGATCACAGAGACATGGCTCCAGGGTGACCAAGGATGGGAGCTCAACTTCCAGGGATATTCAATATTCAGGAGGGATAGACAGGAAAGAAAAGGAGGTGGGGTAGCATTGCTGGTTAGAGAGGAGATTAACGCAATAGAAAGGAAGGACATTAGCCTGGAGGATGTGGAATCGATATGGGTAGAGTTGCATAATACTAAGGGGCAGAAAACGCTGGTGGGAGTTGTGTACAGGCCACCTAACAGTAGTAGTGAGGTTGGGGATGGCATTGAACAGGAAATTAGAAATACGTGCAATAAAGGAACAGTAGTTATAATGGGTGACTTCAATCTACATATAAATTGGGTGAACCAAATTGGTAAGGGTGCTGAGGAAGAGGATTTCTTGGAATGTATGCGGGATGGTTTTCTGAACCAACATGTCGAGGAACCAACAAGAGGGCAGGCCATTCTAGATTGGGTATTGAGCAATGAGGAAGGGTTAGTTAGCAATCTTGTCGTGTGAGGCCCCTTGGGTAAGAGTGACCATAATATGGTGGAATTCTTCATTAAGATGGAGAGTGACATAGTTAATTCAGAAACAAAGGTTCTGAACTTAAATAAGGGTAACTTTGAAGGTACGAGACGTGAATTAGCTAAGATAGACTGGCAAATGATACTTAAAGGCTTGACGGTGGATATGTAATGACAAGCATTTAAAGATCGCATGGAAGAACTACAACAATTGTTCATCCCAGTTTGGCAAAAGAATAAACCAGGGAAGGTAGTGCACCCGTGGCTGACAAGGGAAATTAGGGACAGTATCAAGTCCAAAGAAGAAACATATAAATTAGCAAACAAAAGCAGCACACCTGAGAACTGGGAGTAATTCAGAGACCAGCAGAGGATGACAAAGAGCTTAATTAGGAAGGGGAAAAAAGATTATGAGAGAAAGCTGGCAGGGAACATAAAAACTGACTGTAAAAGCTTTTACAGGTATGTGAAAAGAAAAAGATTGGTCAAGACATATGTAGGTCCCTTACAGTCAGAAACAGGTGAATTGATCATAGGGAACAAAGACATGGCAGACCAATTGAATAACTACTTTTGTTCTGTCTTCACTAAGGAGGACATAAATAATCCTCCGGAAATAGTAAGGGACCTAGGGTCTAGTGAGATGGAGGAACTGAGGGAAATACATGTTAGTAGGGAAGTGGTGTTATGTAAATTGAAGGGATTAAAGGCAGATAAATCCCCAGGGCCAGATGGTCTGCATCCCAGAGTGTTTAAGGAAGTAGCCCAAGAAATAGTGGATGCATTAGTGATAATTTTTCAAAACTCCTTAGATTCTGGATTAGTTCCTGAGGATTGGAGGGTGGCTAATGTAACACCACTTTTTAGGAAAAAAAAGGAGAGAGAGAAAAACCGGGGAATTATAAACCGGTGAGTCTGACATCGGTGGTGGGGAAAATGCTAGAGTCGGTTATCAAAGATGTGATAACAGCACATTTGGAAAGAGGTGAAATCATCGGACAAAGTCAGCATGGATTTGTGAAAGGAAAATCATGTCTGACGAATCTTATAGAATTTTTTGAAGATGTAACAAGTAGAGTGGATAGGGGAGAGCCAGTGGATGTAGTATATCTAGATTTTCAAAAGGCTTTTGACAAGGTCCCATACAGGAGACTAGTGTGCAAACTTAAAGCACACAGTATTGGGGGTATGGTATTGATGTGGATAGAGAATTGGTTGGCAGACAGGAAGCAAAGAGTGGGAGTAAACGGGACCTTTTCAGAATGGCAGGCAGTGACTAGTGGGGTACCGCAAGGCTCAGTGCTGGGACCCCAGTTGTTTACAATATATATTCATGATTTAGACGAGGGAATTAAATGCAGCATCTCCAAGTTTGTGGATAACACGAAGCTGGGCAGCGGTGTTAGCTGTAAGGAGGATGCTAAGAGGATGCAGGGTGACTTGGATAGGTTAGGTGAGTGGGCAAATTCATGGCAGATGCAATCTAATGTGGATAAATGTGAGGTTATCCACTTTGGTTGCAAGAACAGGAAAACAGATTATTATCTGAATGGTGGCGGTTTAGGAAAAGGGGAGATGCAACTAGACCTGGGTGTCATTGAAGGTGGGCATGCAGGTACAGCAGACTGTGAAAAAGGCAAATGGTATGTTGGCATTCATAGCAAAAGGATTTGAGTATAGGAGCAGGGAGGTTCTACTGCAGTTGTACAAGGCCTTGGTGAGACTGCACCCAGAGTACAGTTTTGGTCCCCCAATCTGAGGAAAGACATTCTTGCTATAGAGGGAGTACAAAGAAGGTTCACCAGATTGATTCCTGGGATGGCAGAACTTTCATATGAAGAAAGACTGGATTGACTAGGCTTATATTCACTAGAATTTAGAAGATTGAGGCGGGGGGGGGGGGATCTTATTGAAACATATAAAATTCTAAAGGGATTGGACAGGCTAGATGCAGGAAGATTGTTTCCGATGTTGGGGGAGTTCAGAACAAGGGGTCACAGTTTAAGGATAAAGGGGAAGCCTTTTAGGACCAAGATGAGGAAAAACTTCTTCACACAGTGGTGAATCTGTGGAATTCTCTGCCACAGGAAACAGTTGAGGCCGGTTCATTGGCTATATTTAAGAGGAAGTTAGATATGGCCCTTGTGGCTAAAGGGATCAGGGGTCTGGAGAGAAAGCAGGTACAGGGTTCTGAGTTGGATGATCAGCCATGATCATACTGAATGGCGGTGCAGGTTCGAAGGGCCAAATGGCCTACTCCTGCACCTATTTTCTATGTTTCTATGAATTGCGGAAATGACACAGGTAGTCAGGAGACATTCTGTGGAGAATCTTTCTGCCACAGAATTGGAAACGTGAGAACACAGGCACAATAAATTTTGCAGACAGATGTAAGGGAATATCTTTAACAGAGCAAAGATCAAAATTGTTTAGATGACAATACTTCTGTGACTTTCTAGTTCATAAAGAAAATAAAGATGGTCGTAGTCAAAATTTAAAAAAAAATCAAGAGAACATGTTGGGGGAGACCAAAGCAAAAAAATATTGAGAAAACCCAGAGCAGATATGGCAGTAATGGAGAGAGGAAATCGGAGTTATATTCAGAATTAAAATGCAGTTAGACTTCAATGGACGAGTATGGAAGGCTAAAAGCAGAGAGCAGAAGCTGGGTAATTAATTCAAGTACCAGATAACTCCAAGTGGAGGAACTCCCTTTTGGATTGAACAAGAAATAGACATACTTCTTCACTTCTCCATTAAAGTCATTGATCTGAAACCTTACCTCGATTTCTCTGGCCATCAGTGCTGCCTAACCTGCTTAGAATTTCCTGTATTTCTGTTTATATTTCAGATCTCTAACACTTTTGACTTTCACTAATTATTTAGGCTGCCCTGTATATCATCTTGGGGGTGCACCTGAGCCTTGAAATTCACCATGTATGCATTTTGAAAGGGAGTTTGGACCCACTTGTAGGTCGTGTGCATTGTAAAAAAAAAATCAACCTACATGGTATACTTGCGTTTAAAATTCTGAAGCTGTGGTCTCCTAATAAGACATTAACATACAGACCGCTAGTAGCAGACCCAAGATAGACACATAACGTAGGTCACTGGCAGGCACATCACTCTGCATCTGTGATACTGAGGTTAGCTCTTCTTCAGACTTACACAACTTAACTACTCCCACTGAAGAACAACTGCACATGATCTTGTAGCATCACCACAGATGCTGGAAAGCCAAAACAAAACAGTGAAATGCTGGTGGTCAAGCAGAATCAACACTTCTGATCCTGGTGGCTCCACTAGTGCTGGAAAAGGACGATTTAAGTTGTGGTGGGGGAGGGGTAAGTAAAGCAGTGAGAACTCGGGATCGGCTGAGCATTTCTGGTATTGCCCATTTTTAGTTGGGCTCATTTGCAAGTACTTTTCTTCCAAATTAATAGACTGTGTGATCAAGTCCTGCTACAGATTTGAGCACATAAATCAGACACAGACGCGCTAATGCAGCAGAAAAATATTTCATGGCCATCTTTGTGGTAGATGTTTGATGAGGGGCTCATCAAGTAGATTTGACAAAATCCCACTTGTTCCAATTAGGTGTTCATGGATGCTGGTTAAACACCGTTGGGAGCCGATTCCCGTTCATTGTCCTTGTGGACAAAAATAGCTGCAATCCTCACGTTGCAGGTTTACTATGGCAAACGTCTGTGTTAATGGCTTTTACTTACAGCACAGCAACAGTCTGTGCCATCGAAGGAGTGAGACCAAAAGGGATAGAAAACACACCACACACAGTACTGTGCAAAAGTCTTAGGCACATATATATAACTAGGGTGCCTAAGACTTCTCCACAGTATTGGAAGATTTTTTTTATGCTGGAGTTTAGAAGAATGGGGGGGGTGGGAAAAGGATCTCTACTGAAGATTGAAAGGCCTAGATAGAGTGGATATGGAGAGGATGTTTCCTATAGTAGTGGAGTCTAAGAGCAGAGGGCACAACCTTAGATTAGTGAGACATCTATTTTGAACAGAGGTGTGGAGGAATATCTGTAGCCAGAGAGTAGAAAATCTGTGGAATTCATTGCCACACACCGCTGAGGAGACAACTTCATTGGATATATTTAAAGCAGAGGTTGATAGGTTCTAATTACTCAGGTTGTTGAAGTTTATGAGGAGTTGGTAGAAGAATGGGTTTGAGAGGGATAATGAATCAGTTGTGATTGAATGGCAGGGCAGGCTCGATTAGCCGAATCGCCCTAATTCTACTCCTAAGTCTTATGGACTTGGTCTCCACAACCCCTCTGTGACAGCAAATTCCATAGGTTCACCACCCTCGGCTGAAGAAAGTCTTCCTCAACTCTGTTTTAAAGGAATATGCCTTTATTGAATGTGCCCTCAGATCCTAGACCCATTAATGTCCACTTAAACCCCAGTCTTTCAGTATAAGAATTTCTTTAAGCTGATGACGGTTGAAATTGTCGACACACAATGCTTTTGGCAAGATTTTGGAGTTGAAAGCATATTCATATTGGGCAAAATGTTTTCAGATTTGTTAATGAAGTGGGAAACTGGTTTCGTCACGAGAACTATACCATATCAACATTTCCACTTTACTTTGGATTGCAGTTCATGAAGTATTACTTACTGTATCTGGGGCTGTAAATATCACTGGAGTGCACCAGTGATGCCACCCTCTCTGGCCACAGATGAGCTGAACAGGATCCTAGCCAGTGTAAACCCAAGTTAAGCTGTGGGCCTGACAACATAACTGGTCGGGTGCTGAGGGACTGTACAGATCTGCTAACAGAGGCCTCAACAGACATCCTTAACATCTCTTTGAAACGTTCCCTGTCCCTACAGACTTGAAGGCAGTCACCATCATTCTGGTGTCAAGAGGGCAACAGTAACAGGCCTAAAACATTACTGCCCAATGTCACTGACTTTAATAATCATGAAGTGCTTTGAGTGGCTGCTAATGGAGCATATAAAATGCCATCTTCTAGCTACATTGGACTTTTACCAGTTTGTCTACCACTCAAAGGGATCCACTGATGATGCAATTACCCCAGCCCTCTATTCCTTCCTGTCCCACTTAGAACAGGATGTTGTTCATTAACTTCAGCTCGGCACTTAACACAATCATCTCTCAGAAGCTGGTGGCTAAATTGTCCTTGTTGGGACTCATCATCTCCCTCTGGAAATGGATATTCGACTTCTTAATGGAAAGACCCAGTCAGTCACATTTGGGAGCAACATATCAAGCTCCATCATGCTGAGAACTGGTCCCACCCCAGGCTGTGTGTTCAACACATTGCTGACTCACAGCTGCATTGTCAGATTCAGTTCAAATCACATTCACTGATGATACTACAGTGTTTGGCCTCATCGGCAACAATGAAGAGTCAGCATACAGAGAGGAGATTGAGAGGCTTGTCCAACAGTGAGAACAACCCGCATCTTAATGTGAACAGGACAGAAGAAGTGATTGAGTACTTCAGGAAGAAGGCTCAGGTTGACCACTCTGCTTCGCACATCAATGGCTCTGCCGTGGAGGAGTGATGCTTATCTGCCTCCCAATTCAAGGACAATTTGGTCTCCAAATTTGAGGAAGGACATTCTTGCTATTGAGGGAGTGCAGTGTAGGTTTACGAGATTGATTCCCGGGATGGTGGGACTGTCATATGTTGAAAGACTGGAGCAAATGGGCTTGTATACACTGGAATTTAGAAGGATGAGAGGGTATCTGATTGAAACATATAAGATTATTAAGGGATTGGACACGCTGGAGGCAGGAAACATGTTCCTGATGTTGGGGGAGTCCAGAACCACAGGCCACAGTTTAAGAATAAGGGGTAGGCCATTTAGAATGGAGTTCAGGAAAAACTTTTTTCACCCAGAGTTGTGGATCTATGGAATGCTCTGTCCCAGAAGGCAGTGGAGGCCAATTCTCTGGATGCTTTCAAGGAAGAGTTAGACATAACTCTTAAAGATAGTGGAGTCAAGGGATATGGGGAGAGGGCAGGAACGGGGTACCGATTGTGGATGATCAGCCATGATCACATTGAATGGCGGTGCTGGCTCGAAGGGCTGAATGGCCTATTCCTGTACCTTTTGTCAATTGTCTAATTGTGTTGGATAAGAAACACTGACACTGCCAGCAATGGCTACAGCCTAAGAACAAAAACCATCCCAGATCTGGCTCATACTGCCAACTCTACTGCACAGGCAACACATACCCGGCTTGCAATGACGGCTGCATTCGATGCTTAGGTGACTGAAAAGCAGAACAATCTGCTTGTTAGGTTAAGATGTCATAGGGTTATTACACAACCTGTATGCATCCATATACACAAAGAGATACATCTTTCAGCAGCAGAGTTTAAGGTATAATAAATGATTGACAAAGCATTTTTTTTGCTTTGATAACTAAATTTGATTCTATGGACTGCAATGGAACTGATTTTCGAAAATGGTTTACAATACACAGTCAACGTACTATTGCCTCGTTAGCTCAAGCCACTAAGAATGAGTATGTAGATGAAAACAGGCTTTTCTTCTGCACATAAACCTGAATTAGTTTATCTGGAGGATTATCCAGATATCCCTGGGTTAACTGCTGATTATACCCAGGTCGTTAGTTAGAACAGGAACAAGTAGTGGAATCTCCTTTGATGCTCATTTATTTAAAAAAAACCATTGATTCAACTTTGGCTTTTGTTCCATAATAAAATTAATATTCAATGCCACAGCCTTTTATTTTCTTAATCAAGAGTTACAGTGTGGGACAGGCCCTTCCAATCCATGCAGCAAACCACCAATTTAACCCTAGCCTAATCACAGGACAATTTACAATAACCATATAACAATTACAGCACGGAAACAGGCCATCTTGGCCCTTGTAGTCCATGCCGAATGCTTACTCTCACTTAGTCCCACTGGCCCGCACTCAGCCCATAACCCTCCATTCCTTTCCTGTCCATATACCTATCCAATTTTACTTTAAATGACAATACCGAACCTGCCTCTACCACTTCTACTGGAAGCTTGTTCAATTAATGATCAATTAATGGCAAGTCTTTGGACTGTGGATGGAAACTGGAGGGAACTATTGCAATCATGGGGAGAATGTACACGATCCATACAGGTGGCAAGAGAATTGAACTCCAAATACCGACTCCCTGAGCTGTAATAGTGTTCTGCTAACGGGTACCCTACTATGGCACCATTGCATGAATGACAGCTTTCTAAGGAAGACACAGAAGGGTGAAGAACAGCAACAAGATGAAGGTAATATGTTTAGAGAAGTAGGGGGATGGAGTAGTGAAAACTGGTGGAAAATAACCTTTTCAAATCAAATATCTCCTTAAATTTTCCAAAGGTATTATGGTGGCAAGGTATCTTCCCAAACTGTCCAGGTAGTCCTCAATTAGGCAGGTATTTATATTCAAATGCTAGGTATTCACTCACCAGAGCAGAAAATAAAACTGGCAAAAGTGATGTGAGGCTATACTCCAAAATATAGCCTAATGGTCTGCTTTGGAATGCACAGTATCCGGTTGTCCCTGTCCTACTGAAGGTGTAAATTACAGAGATACTAGAAAATGGGGAAGATAAATAAGGTGCCTTAATGCAGTAGAATAATCTGAAAGTTTTTAAGTGTATCTTGGATATTTATGTTCTTCATTAATGAAGTGAAATGAAAACCTCAATGTTGAGCATCATACTAATCACATCTTCCTGCATTAATCAGGAATCTGTCTGCAATTGGTTTTTATGTAGAAAATGGTTGTTTTCTATGATTAAATTATCATAAAAGATCAAACCAGACTCTCACCTTTGACCTGGCGGTGCCAAAGATTTGAAAAGGCACTGAATACTCAATGACCTTATACAATCCAGTTCCTGACCTTTGACTCCCAGGGCCATTTACACAACTCCTTCCTGCCTGGTCATCTATCACTGGAATCAAGCATTCTTGCTAAATGCAAGTTTCCTTCAAGCAAGAATGACATTATTATGATTTCACTGTAATTTAGCTGGAACACGGGGGAGATATTATATTCCTGACCTCTGACACTTCTGGATGGTTAAAACAGCTTCTATATTCATTGTCTGTCCTGGTATGTGAACAACTAACTCTTCTCATCTTCCTGAAATAACAGACACTTTACTACAATGATTTATGTCCAAATGGAGGGGGTTATACCTGCAAATGAAGATTTTTATTTTCTTGATAAATTTAGATGTGATAGCCTATTGGTAACAAATTAAAGAAAGAAGTACCAATTACCCAGCTCACCCTTTCGCTATGACACCTTTAACAATTTCTCTCTGGAGGCTTTTGCAAATTACATTACTTTGGGGAAAAGATGTACAAATAGAAATTATTTTCACATTGTCCATTACGCTAGGTGGCCTGCAATAAAAGTAATCAGCTTGTCTCTCAGCATGTGTTTGGAATTCCAGTTTCAGTGAAGGGTCAGATCTTGATGTGTGGCGGGGGGCGGGGGAGGGTGGAATTAAGGGTTGATGAGTAAATAGGAAAAAACAGGTAAACTCGGCTCCAGGAACCACATATTCAAGTAAGTGCCAGAAACAGCATTTGGACAGAGGGGCTCATTTGTAACCTTAGTGAGTTTATGTCACACCACAGCCATGTTATACAGACAGGAAGGTTTAAGGTTAGAACCATGAGTCAAGCAGGAGTCACAAGATAAATATCTGAACCATGCAGCATAGTTTATCTACTACTCATCCTATAACTATTCTCCACTGGTTGAGATCCATTCAGGGAGGAATCTGGCACTTTTCTAGTCCGAATGCACAGTGGCATAGATGGGGTGTAATAATATCTGGAGTGAAAATTACTTTACAATTACATGTGCTTGAGGAAAGTATAACATTAACTCATTGCTTAAGGCAGCCATACTTTTCCTTGTGTTCCATAATACAGAGTGGTCAATTCATTAGGTTTTTCCTGTACCTAATAAAGTAGCCACTGTGGTCTTTTGCTGCTACAGCCCATCCACCTCAAAGTTCAATGTGTTACACTTTCACAAATGCTCTTCTGCACACCACTGTCGTAACGTGTGGTTACTTGAGTTACTGTTGCCTTCCTGTCAGCTTGAACCAGTCTGGCCATTCTCCCCTGACCTCTCTCATTAACAAGTTGTTAACAATGAGTTGGAAGCAGCAGCTCTTTTTATTAAAACCACTAAATGTGACTCATATCAACTTCAATAACGGATTGGAGGATAGAAAAAGAGCATGAGGGATGGAAAAAAGCTTCTGTTGTAAGGGTCATGGTCAATAGTATATACATAATTCATATACAAACTGTTACATTTGATCAAAAAGAACAAACTATTATTTCATTAGATCAGATAGCCTAGGAGGCCCCAGGGTGTTGCTTTTGTTGCCTTCCTTTATCTGTTTAATAAAATATTTGTTGCACATTGCCAAGAATACATGGAGCTCCTGAGAACTGAATGTGGCATCCTTCAAGATATTGGAATGGAACAGCAGAAATCAATCATTAAGAAATAATAAATGGTGGATTTCTATTTTTCATTAAAAGGCAAGAAATTGTGGTGGAGTTAATTATTTGAACAATTTTTTCTTCATATTTGCAATTTATTTTTCAATCCCATTTTGTTATATTTTAATTTTCATCTCCAACAAGAGCAATACAGCAATAGCTCTGCTTATATAAGAACATAAGAAATAGGAGCTGGAGTAGGCCATCCAGCCCATCGAGCCTGCCCCACCATTCAATAAGATCATGGCTGATCTGTCCGTAAACTCAGCTCCATCTACCTGCCTTTTCCCCATAACCCTTAATTCCCTTACTGTGTAAAAACCTATCTAACTGATTCTTAAATATATTTAGTGAAGAAGTCTCAACTGCTTCCCTGGGCAGAGAATTCCACAGATACACCACTCTTTGGGAAAACAGTTTCTCCTCAAGGTAATTCAAAGGAATTATCTCATATGTCCATACCTGATTCAGGGGTGCTTAAAATGGGGTGCATTAAATTTGGGTGATATTGTCCTTAATCACCTTTTAGTATGCCAGAGGCCAGTTTGTTTTCTTTTTAAAAAAATAAGTTAGCGGAATTTGCTGAGTAACTGTAAAATTTATTACATCAATTTATTATTTCCCAGAGCTGAACTTATCTTCCACATCTCTATAACACATTTAAAAGTTTAAAACAATTCCTTAGTACTTCAGAAATGGAAGACAAGAGATGTGAGCCATTAAGAAAGGGCATTGAAATTCTGTTTGATGTGATGGGTTTGAAGAAGGATTTAATTAAAGGACTTTTATAGGAAGGAAAATGTAATCAATAAAAGAGACCAGGATTAATCCATAAACACCAGTAAAGTAGTAGATGGGGCAAGGGAGAATATTACAAAAAGCAAGGACTATAGAACCACAGGTCCAAGGAGCAGAATTAGGCCATTCGGTCCATCAACCCTGCTATTCCATCATGACTGATTTGAAATTGTTCTCAACATCTTTCTGCTGCCTTCTCCCTATAACCTTTGACACCATTACTAATCAAGAACCAACCGATGTCCGCTTTAAATGTGCCGAATTACTTAGCCTCCACAGCTCTGTGACAATGAATTCCCCAGATGCACCTCTTCAGCTAAAAATGCCCTCACATTTCTGTTCTAAAGGGATGCCAAAGCATTCTGAAGCTGTACCCTCTGTTCCTAGATTACCTTCCTCTCCACATCCATTCTCTCTAGCCTTTCAAGATTCGATAGGTTTCAGTGGGGTCCCCCTTATTCTTCTGAATTCTGCTGAGTGCAGGCCCAGAGTCATCAAACGCTCCTCATCTGTTAAACTATTCATTCCCATGATCATTTTTGTGAACCTCCTCTGCACATTTTCCAACGCCGGCATATTCTTTCTTGGATAAATAAGGGGCCCAAAACTGCTCACAATACTGCAGGACCAGCTAGAGTTTAGCTTCTTTGTCACCAGCTGAATCACACAACAGGACTCTTTCGCAAACGCACCACCCCAAATTAGCAGAATTTACATCAAGTCAAGGGACATGAACTCCTTTTCATGCAAAATACAGAACAATGGAACAAAGAGCCATATTGTTTAAATGTTAATCACATTAATCACAAATCAATTCAGCAGCACTTCGTGCACTGGGTTTTCTGACTCATCATTCAATACAATATAGAGAAAAGCTCTTAAATACTCGGCAGCAAAAAAAAACAAAAATAGCTAAATCAAATCAAAATAATTAACTTGTAATATTTCACCCAAAAGATAAAGATTTCACTGATAATAATTCATGAAAATGTCACATTCAGCTCGTTTAAGAATAGGAGATTGACAGAAGAACACAGTTGATGGTTCAGTGAGCAGGTGCTCAGAACAGGCAAATCAGAATGGATTTTTACACCATGCAAGAAGTAATCTGCAAGAGAATCATTCTGCCAGACAGAAAGCAAAGTGCAAAACTGCCAGGTGTTGCTGAGACAAGCATAACAAGAAAACACTTCCATCTCTGCTGGAAATAAAGATGTGACATTGCAAATGGTTTCAGGTTGTAATAAGGGAAAGTTAGCACAAATCCCAATTTACTTCTTTATCCAAGCAACCACCTCTTCTCGCTGCTGCCATCAGGAAGAAGGTACAAGAGCCTCAGGAGTGGATGTGGAGCCAAGTCATTGGGTGTATTTAAGGCAGAGATAGATAGGCTCTTGATTATCCAGAGTATCAAAGGGTATGGGCTGAAAGCAGGGCAGGGGGATGACTGTATGAATTGGATCGGCCCATGATTGAATGGTGGAGCACACTCAATGGACTGAATGGCCTACTTCTGCTCCTAAATCTTATGGTCTTATGGACTTGCCCCAGCAGGTTCAAGAACAGTTACTACCCCTCAACCATCAGGCTCTTGAACAAATGGGAATAACTACACTTGCTCGCCCCATCATTGAAATGTTTCCACAGCCAATGATCTCATTTTAAGGACTCTTTATCTCATTATCTTATTTATTGTTATTTATTTATATATGCTTTTGCAGTTTGTTGTGCACTCTGGCCAATCTTTCATTATTCCCGTTACAGTAACTATTCTATAGTTTTGCTGAGTATGCCCACAAGAAAATTGAATCTCAGGGATGTATGGATGTATGTGGTGACATACATGTACTTTGAACCACCTGTAAACGTACAAAATTGCATCCATCAAATAGGGAGCATGTTTTAATACATTCTGACAAGGCAATATCTATGGGAGGGTAAGGTCAGGAGGGACTGAATGGCACAAGTGATGGTGGTGCCAATGTTTTATAGACAGATGTGAAGACTGTCCATCACATCTCATCTGGCTTTTCAAACGTTGAAATAGGAGATGAAGGGCAACATACAAAAATAAAATCAACTAGTAATATAACAACAAACTAACCTCATCTGGACTGGCTGCTTGGTAAGTTCGACATGCATCTTCATAACTTTGTTCGGCTTCAGCTCGGTCCGGTGAATCAGGCCCACGAGACTCATAGACGGGTGTAACATTGTGGCACAATGAAATTGCTTTCACTGCCTCGTGAACACGAATGGCGACAGTTTTACGCATTTTAGGCGTAGCTGAGGAGGATTTGTCTTGTGAAGCAGGTGGAGGCTGGGGAACAAAAGAATCCCAGTTTATTTCAGCATTAATAATTACATTCATCATCATCAGGATGGCATGGTAATGCAGTGGTTAGCATAACAACATTACAGTGCCAGCGATCGGAGTTCAATTCCCGCTATCTGTAAGCAGTGTACTCCCTGTGACGGTATGTGTTTCCACCCACATTCCAAAGACATACAGGTTAGAGCTAGTAAACTGTGCGCATGCTACCTTGATATTGGAAGCTTTGTGATGCTTGTGGCTGCCTCCAGCACAAATTTGGACTGCGCTGGTTGTTGACACATTTCACTGTATGTTTCAATGTACATATGACAAATAAAGATCATCTTTCTCTTTCTACATCACTACAAGAGGAGAGAGAACAACACAAACCAAGGGGATGAGACAGCACTATTTCACAGTTCAGATCTTACCTTTCGGAACAACTTAAATAGAAGTAGGGAAATATAATCTACTCACTAACTCTTCAGAAATCAACGCTGCTCAATAATTTAATTCCCTCACGAATGATCTAATTTGACATTATCTTTATCTACAAGATAACTAATTAAATAAAAAGGTTTCAAATGCAAATTTAGCATTATAAGTCCTTCTAAGGATGTAGAATCCTGACCACCTTTGGGGCTCTATATCTGCTGTGTTGAGACGATGACAGATAATTAAAGTACTTGTGCCAACAACACTGAACAAAATAAAGACTTATTGCATGAATGGTTGACATGGAAGTGAAGTTAATATTCTCTGTTACAAAATCAAAAAGAATTGCAGCATGGCTTTAGAGGAAGCCTTTGTTGCTTCTGAGAGGTATAATAGAATACAAGATGCATGTGAAAATGCATTGTCAAGTTGTTTGGGTAAAAATCCTCAAATGTTCCCAGCAGCTCAGAAAATCTGCTGCATTTAGTAATTTGTAAGTTATTGCTCCAGACTTGGAAAAAAGAATGGAAGGAAAGCCTTTGTATGCATCTTCAATTGTGTGTCTAAGTGTCATGTATAATAGAACTTGACAGCAAGCAAATGTAAAAAATCAAAACACCACTCATTCTCGTACGTCTGACTTTCTAGACTATAGTTTTATGTGTAATGTACACTTAAGCTTGACTATTTTACTTAGGTATAGACAGAGCGTCCTCAAATATCCTCAATTTCCAACTCCTCCATCACCCCCTCCACTCCTAATCAGAGAGATGAAAACCAGTGAGGCTTTTTAGTTTTTGTCAAGTAACTCCAACTTGGAATCATTCATCATGCATTTGTGCATCTTAGGTGGAAGGTAGAATTGGAAGGCTTTGATTTTTCTGCAGCCAAGAAAGCAACCAGAACTTACCATTAACACTCATCAATAATAGCTAACCTCACACATCACTGTATGTGAAAGTGTACTCTCAAATCCATAAGCTAGCATGGATTTAACACCTTCAGCTGAAGGGGGCGAGAGAGAATTGTTATAAATATTAACAAAAAAATGGACAATAGAATGGAAGTTTAGATGCTTGTAACAGAAGAATATACAGTACTGTACAAAAGTCTTAGGCACATGTGGTATATATAGCCAGGGTGCATAAGACTTCGGCAAAGTACTGTATTTGTCAACATGGAGCAGAGAGCGAATTTGTAAAACTGGCAGGAGCAACGGATATTGGGAAAAGGCGCCGCAGGACACAAAACAAGGTCATCTGATTCCAAACAATTTGTTTATTGATCATTAGAGAATGTCTCTCTGATGCTTCCCACTCCCTCCCCTCTCCATTTCCCGATTATGGTTCCCCTTCCCCTGACCAATCTTAGTCCACAATCAAGACCCATATCAGAATCAGGCTCATCATCATTCACATATGTCATAAAATTTGTTTTTTTTTGTGTGGCATCAGTACAGAGTAATACATAAAATTACTAGAGTACTGTGTAAATATCATAGGCATCCTAGCTATATATATGCACTCAAGGCTTTTGCACAGTACTGTAGTACAATGATTTTGTCAATGATTAAGTAAAAATTTACACACTTGCTTTCAGAGGATATGTTCGATTCTGAGGCACATCGTATTTTGAGAAAAATACTATTTTTCCTTTGGGGTGGTAGGTTGACAATTAGTAGCAACAACAGATTAAGTTACCAGAGTTTCTCTTTAACTGGGCAAAGATATCGCAACCAGTTCACTGGCAGTCCACAAACATGAATCTTCTTAGATGAGGGTTAAACAAATCCTTGAAGAAAAAATTACCAAGAGCTGGTAACAATGAAAGGGTAGACTGGGAAAATGTCTATTAACTGGAATAGATCCTAGCGTTAATAGGAAATGATGAAAAGATTAAACAGAAGGTGAAAATTTATTTCTATGTCATATATTCAATCATTTTCTGGAATCCTAAATAATAAATTCCACCCTTCTGCCAGAGATTCACAGCTAGCCACAGTTTCACAGATGCCAAACATTTCACTTCACTTTTTAATATGTGAACCAAGGCAAACAGTATGATTCAATACATCACTCAGTTTTGAATCATCATCCATTTGGCACAGAACAATGCAGTGATTAGCTTTTTTTAAAAAAAAACACATCCTTAGCCAATTCATGCAAGATGAAACTTTACTGTTCACCAAGGAATGGTTTATCGTTATCAGAGGACAGCATGTAATTAACGTTTAAACAGAATCAAGGTAGAGTTAATATAATTAATTCGACTGACCAGGCAAAATACAATTCTGGTTGTAAATCTTCCAAGTAAATTTAACAGGTTAATTTGGATGTTGAAACTTGGCAATAAATTAAAGATTAGCTTTACCTGTACGTTGAAAGACACAGTGAAATGAGTCATTTGTGTCAAATCAAATCAGCAATGATTACGTTGGGCAGCCCGCAAAGTTTGCCAAGCTTCCTACACCAACATAGCATGCCCACAATTCATTAGCCCCAACTATATACCTTTGGAACATGGGAGGAAATCAGGGCACTAGAGGAAACCTTCACAGTCATGCGAGAACATACAGACCACTTATAGACAGTGGCAGGAGTCAAGCCCCAATCTTACAGCTGGTACTGCAAGTGTTGCACTAACTGATATATTACCATGCCATTCTTTATAAAAATAAATATTTACATTTATTTGTGATGCACCATCAATAACTCTGGGAGACGTGAGGTGAGAGATAGGCTTTTATTAGCTGGAAGAGAGCAGTCAGCAGCAAGAGACCATCATACAACATCCTGGAGACTGAGGGAGGAGCAGTGCCTCCAATCGCCTTGGGTTCTAATGAAGCAGCCGTTCCTGGAGTGGGGAACTGAGGCTTTGACTCAAGAGGCTTCAGAGCTAAGAGAAGTGAAGGCTAGGATGAGGTTTCTATCAAGTTTCTCTTTCTTTCTTTGTGCCTGGCTAGAATGGTGAGAATGGATCCCAGGGTCACGTGTGCATGTCATGCAAGACATGGGAGATTTCAAGTCCTCCAGTTTCCCCAACTGCTACAATGCATATAAAAAGTATTCAACCCCCTTGGAAGTTTTCATGATTTATTATTTTAAAACATTGAGTCACAGTGGATTTGATCTGGCTTTTTGACACTGATCAACAGAAAAGACTCTTTCATGTCAAAGTGAAAACAGATTTCTGCAAATTGGTCTAAATTTATTACAATTATTAAACACGCAATGATTGATTGCATTATTACACCCCCTCCCCCCACCACCCCACCAAGAAGTCAGTATTTAGTAGATGCACGTTTGGCAGCAATTACAGCCTTGAGTCAATGGATAGGTCTGTATCAACTTTGCATATCTGGACACAGCAATCTTTCCCCATTCTTCTTTACAAAACAGCTCAAGCTCTGTCAGATTACATGGGGATCGTGAGTGAACAGCCCTTTTCAAGTCCAGCCACAAATTCTCAATTGGATTGAGGTCTAGACTCTGACTTGTTTTTAAGCCAATCTTGTGTTGTTTTGGCTTTATGCTTGGGGTCATTATCTTGCTGAAAAACAAATCTTCTCCCAAGTTTCAGTTCTCTTGCAGACTCCATCAGGTTTTCCTGCCCTGTATTTTGTTGCATTCATTTTACCCTCTACCTTCACAAGCCTCCAGGGCCTGCAGCAGTGAAGCATTCCCAAGCATGATGCAGCCACCACCCTGCTTTATGGTGTGTTTCTGAAGATGTGCGGTGTTTGGTTTGTACCAAACATTGCGTTTAGTCTGATAGACAAAAAGTTCAGTTTTGGTTTCATCAGACCATAGAACCTTCTTCCAGCTGACTTCAGAGTCTATCACATGCCTTTTGGCAAACTCTAGCTGAGATTTCATGTGAGGTTCTGCCCCCCCCCCCCCCAACAGTGGCTTTCTCTCTGCCACTCTCCCATAAAGCTGAGACCAGTGAAGCACCCTGGCAACAGTTGTTCTATACACAGTCTCTACCATCTCAGCAACTGAAGCATGTAACTCCTCCAATGTTGTCATAGGTCTCTTGGTGGCCTCCCTCGCTGGTCCCCTTCTTGCACGGTTACTTGGTTTTTGAGGTTGGTCAGCTCTAGGCAGATTTACAGCTGTGCTTTATTCTTTCCATTTCTTGATGATAGACTTAACTATACTCCAAGGGAAATTCAGTGACTTGGAAATTTTTTTGTATCCATCTCTTGACCTGTGCTTTTCAATAACCTTTTCACAGAGTTGCTTGGAGTGTTCTTTTCTCTTCATGGTGTAGTTTTTTCTGGGATACTGACTCACCAGCAGTTGGACCTTCCAGACACAGGTGTATTTTTACTACAATCAGTTGAAACACCTTGACTGCACACAGGTGATCTCCATTTAACTAATTATGTGATTTATAAAACTAATTGGCTGCACTTCTCACAATAAAGAGAAAATCTGCAGATGCTGGAAATCCAAGCAACACTCACAAAATGCTGGAGGAACTCAGCAGGCCAGGCAGCATCTATGGAAAAGAGTATAATAAACGTTTCAGGTTGAGTCCTCTCAGGCCCGAAACATCGACTGTACTCTTTTCCATAGATGCTGCCTGGCCTGCTGAGTTCCTCCAGCATTTTGTGTGTGTTGGCTGCACCAGTGATGATTTGATGTGTTATATTAAAGCAGGTGAATTCCAATGCAATCAATTATTTTGCGTTTTGTATTTCTAATGAATTTAGATCACTTTGTAGAGATCTGTTTTCACTTTGTTACGAAAGACTTTTTTTTCTATTGAGCAGTATCAAAAACAGTCACATTAAATCCACTATGATTCAATGTTGTAAATCAATAAAACATGAAAACTTCCAAGGGGAAGTGAATACTTCTTGTAGGCACTGTTCAGATGCGAGAAGTACATCTCAGTGTAACTTGTTAGGAAACTGAAGCTGCAGCTGGATGACCTATGGTTAATTTGGGAGAAGGAGAAGGTGGTAGTTACAGGGGGTAGTCACACCCCAGTTGTAGGACGCAGGTAGCTGGGTGACTGTCAGTAGAAGGAAAGTGCATAGGCAGATAGTATGGAGTACCCATGTGGCTGTTCCCCTCAGTAATAACATTGTTTGGATTCTGTTGGGGGAAAGCCACAGCACGCAGCTCTTTGGCAAAGAGTCTGGCTCTGTGGGTCAGATGGGAAGGGGGGGGGGGGGGTGGGAGGAAGAGAAGATCAGAGTGATAGTTAAGTGAACAGACAGAAGGTTTTCTGGACATGAAATTCACCAGCGGATGGTACTCTGCCTCCCAGGCTCCAGCATTAGAAATGTTTCAAATCAGGCTCACAGCATTCTTAAGGGGGGAGGGTAAGTAGCCAGAAGGTGTAGTATATATTGGTACAAATTATATAGTTGGAAAAAGGGATGAGGTCCTACAGAGGAAATACAGGGAGCTGGGTAGGAAGCTGCAAAGCAGGACCTCAGGGGTAGTAATCTTCAGATTGCTGCCTGTGCCATATATCAGTGAGGGTATGAATTGATGATACGGCAATTGATTGACTGATTGGTGCCTTCTTAATGCAAAAGGTGTAGATGAGTCAGAATTTCTTCAGTGCACCTAGGAAGGATTCCTAATACACTATGTATTCAGGTTGACTTGAGGAGAGGCCATACTGGATCTGGTGCTAGACAATGACCAGGTCTCGTTTCTTAGTGGGCAAGGTCACGTGATACATCTGTCAGTGGGTGAACATTTTGGAGCTGTGACCACAACTCCCGGACTATTAGCATAACCTTGGACAGAGATAAAGAACAGACAGAAATGAAAAGAATTAAAATGGGAAGAGGATCTTGGGAACATAATTTGGGAATGGATGCAGTCAGGGAAATGCACAAAGGAAATGTGGAGGTTGTTTAGGGAGCAGTAGCATTGTGTTGTGAAAAGATTTATCCTAGGTAAAGATGTTAGGGCGAATGAACCATGGTTGACAAGAGATATGGAACATCTAGTCAAGCGAAAGAAGCTCTCTTAAAGTTTAGGAAGCAATGAACAGAAAGGGCCTTAAAGCATTATGAAGTAACCAGGAAGCAGTTGAAGAATGGACTTAGCTAGGAGGGGACATGAGAAAGCCTTGGTGAGTAATATTAAGGAAACTCCCACAATGTTCTACATATACATGAGGAACAGAAAGATGACAAGTGACTGTAGGATGAAACAGGGATAGAAGAGGAAACATGCATCTGCAGTCGGAGGAGGTAGGGAAGATCCTTAGTGAATACTCTGCTTCAGTATTCATCAGCGAGTGGGAACTTGATTAATGCGATGACAGAGGGCAGGCTGCAATGCTGGAACATGTTGATGTTGAGAAAGAACTGTGCTGGAACCTTTGCAAAGCAATAATATAGATAATTCCCTGGGGCTGAACAGGATTTACTCCAGATTACCAAGGGAAGTGATAAAAGAAATTGCTGTCCCTTTGTCAATTATTTGGTGTCTTTGCTGACCGTAAGAGTATTACCAAAAGATAGGAGAGTGGCAAATGCTATTCCTTTGTTCAAGAAAGGGAGCAAGGATAACTCTGTGAGTTGTAACCAGTAAGGCTTACTTCAGTGATGGTCAAGTTATTGAGGGAAATTCTTGGACAGGATCTATGAGCATCTGCAGATACATAGCCTGATTAGGGTAGTCAATGTGGCTTTGTGAGGGGTAGGTTATACCTGAAGCCTGATTGAATTCTTTGAGGATGTGACAAATCACAGTGATAAGGACAAAGCAGTGGATGTGGTGTACATCGATATTAGTAAGACATTTGAAAAGGTTCCCCAAGGTAGTCAGAAAGTCAGGAGGAATGGCATCCAGGGAAACTTGACTATATAGATTTAGAATTGGCTTGCCCGTTGAAGGCCTAGTAGATGGAGCCTGTTCTGTCTGGAGATCAGAGACCAATGGTGTTCCACAGGGATCTGCTCTGGGACACCTGTTCTTTGTGATCTTTAGAAATGATTTGGATGAGGAAATGGAAGGGGACTAGTAAGTTTGCAGATGAAACAAAGGTTGGTGGTGTTGTGGACAGTGGGAAAGGATGTCATAGTTTATAATGGGATATTAACAGGATGCAAAGCCAGGCTGAGAAGTGGCAGATAAAAGTTCAACTCAGAAAAGTATGAAAATTTAATTTGAAGGCAGAATACAGGATTAATGGCAGGATTTTTAGCAGTGTTTAGGAACAGAGGGAACTTCACATTCATGTCCATTGACCTCCCAAAGTTGCTATATTTAATAGGGTTGTTAAGGAGTATGGTGTGTTGGTCTTCATTAGTTGGGGGATTGAGTTCAAAATCCATAAGGTAATGTTGCTGCTCTATAAAACTGGTTAAACCACACTTGGAATGTTCTGTTCTGTTCTGTTCTGGTCACCTCTGTACAGAAACAATATGGAAGTTTTAGAGAGAATGCAATGGGGATTTGCCTGGAAGTGGCCAGAATTAGAGTGTATATCCAATGAGGATAGGTTGAGGAGCTAGGGCTTTTCTCTTTGGAGCAAAGGAAAATGAGAGGTGATTTGATAGAGGTGTACAAGATGATAAAAGGCATGGAAAGAGTGATCAGCCAGCACCTTTTACCCAAGGCAGAAATAGCTAATATAATAGGGCATAAATTTAAGTTAATTGGAAGAAAGTACAGGAGTGACATCAGCGGAAGAACTCTTTTTTCTCCCCCACACAAAGAGTGATGACTGTATAGAATGCGCTCCCAGAAGTGTGCTAGAGGCAAAGTTGAAAGAAAAACTGGAGGGTTATGTGGGAGGGAAGGATCGGTTTGATCTTATAGTAGGTTGAAAGGTCAGCACAACAACATGGGGCTGAAGGACCTGTATTGTGCTATACTATACCATGCTCTCTGTAGCATTTAATTGCCCCTTCACTCAGTCACACCAGAAATGATTAGTTTGGTCACACACTTACCTGCGTATATGCACTAAAAACATGGCTTTCTACTTCATCCATTGAATCCAGTCCATAGGACACTGTACCCAAATGAAGACGCCTGAACTGCATCTCATTTTTGGTCAGGGTTCCTATGAAAAAGGGAAAAAAAGGGCAAAGTTACTGAACTTTGTAACTTATCAAAGGACATTTTAGTCACATGACACTATTGCCTCTTGAAGGGCAACACCATTCAACCGGATACATTTCTTTAACTTTTGACAAAGACTGGAATTTGCCTTTTCTGCCATGTACTTAATGCAACATGTGGTTGTGGGTATTTATTCTATCCTATGGGATTTCACTTTGTGTGATAGTGCAAAATTCACAACAGCAAATAGGCAACCTATTTTGTATTGCAGTTAGATTTTAACTTCCAAAATAATAAATCGGGAGAGATGCAAAAGAAAAAGTGGCTGCTAACCTCTAACCACAAGTTTGATGCAAATAAAAAAAACATAATCATTGCAACAAGTTCTCAGCAGGAATTATACAAAAGTTGTTATTGACCACTCCAGAGTGTGAGTGCACTGAAGACGTTGCATCTTACTTCATTTTCCCAGTTTGTGCATTATAGAAACCAAATCTAGCACATCAATTAGCAACCTAGCTAAGATTATCCAGCTGTAACACCAGGGGTTTTGATAAGGTGGTGTAGAAACCATTTTTCAAAATGATCTAATTTCCTTTCAGGAAACTCTTAACTACAAATATTTACACACATTTTCAAACTAAATGCGATACTAAGCATAAAATGAGATATTTTGTTGCATTACAACATTTGTACTAAACAGTTTAAAAAAAATATTCTTCAAAGTTCACCTCTGACGGGACCAAGGACTCAGACCATAAGACATTCCAGCAGAATTAGGCCATTTGGCCTATTAAGTCTGTTCCACCATTTGATCATGACTGATCTATTTCCTCTCAACGCCATTCTCCTGCCTTCTCTCCATAACCTTTCACACTCTGACTTATAAAGAATCTATCAACCTCCGCCTTAAATGTACTCAATGACCTGGCTTCCACAGCTGTCTGTGGCAACAAATCCCACAGATTCACCACCCTCTGACTAAAGAAATTACTTGTCATCTTCATTCTAAATGGATGTCCCCTCTATTCTGAGGCTGTGCCCTCTGGTCCATGACTACACCACTATAGGAAACATCCTTTCCACATCCATTCTATCTAGATCTTTTAACATTCGATAGGTTTCAATGAGATCTCACCTTATTCTTCTAAATTCCAGTGGGTACAGGCCCACAGCCATCATTTACTCCTCATATGATAAGTTTTCTATACAGGAATCATTTTCATGAACCTCCTTTGAACCCTCTCCAATGTCAGCACATAATTTATTAGGCAATGTGTCCCAAAACTGCTCTCAATACTCCAAGAGAAGCTTCACCAGTGTCATATAAAGCCTTAAAGCCTCAGTATTATATCCTTGGTTTTATACAGTCGGCCCTCCTTATCCACGAGGGATTGGTTCCGGGACCCTGCGTGGATACCAAAAAACATGGATGCCCAAGTCTCTTATTCAACCTGTCTCAATGTGGTGGACCTTATTTAACCTGTCTCAGTGGGGTGGACATTAGGACCCAGTGGTGGAGCACTGAATCCGTAGTGTTTCTGTTCACGAAAATAATTACGATCACGATTGAAAGTAAAGTGGAAACCACAAAGCGATTGGAAAGAGGTGAAATGCCATCAGTCATTGGAAAAGTGTTGGGCTACAGTCGGTCAACTATCAGAACAATTTTAAAGGATAAAGTGAGAAAGGCCCTGCCCCGATGAAAGCTACAATTATTACTGAGCAACGCAGTGGTTTAATTATTGGGCTTTGGGGTTTTGGGTTTCTGATCCTCCTAATCAACCCGCACGGATGGACAATGCACTTGGGGGCGATCGGTCACTGGATCGCCCAGCGCTGAAACATATGTTTCTTAAGTGTTTTATATGCATAGAAAGGTAAAATATATACTATATACTAAGACAAACGTTTGACTAACTGACGCTAAATAATACCGGATGTACCTGTTCCGACTTCCTTAGTAAGAGAATTTATGATTTTTTTTCAATCCCAATTCACGATAACCTACGCACACCCTCCCGTATACTTTAAATCATCTCTAGATTACTTACAATACCTAATACAATGTAAATGCTACGTAAAATAGTTGTTATACTGCATTGTTTAGGGAATAATGACAAGAAAAAGTCTATACATGCTCGAACGACAAGTGCTGGAAGAGCACTTCTGGGGTTTTTTTCTCGATTCGCGGTTGGTTGAATTCGCGCATGTGGAACTCGTGGATAAGGAGGGCCAACTGTATTTCAGATCTCTTGCAGTAAAAGCTAATATCGCAACCTAGGTGTAGTGCAAAACATTTGCTTTTGTTGTCCAAGTCTGTTTTACAAAATCTAGGCTTTAACAACTTGTGCTCCTAGGTTAATAGCTGGAGTATCTAAACCTTTCTGTGTTTCCACTTGTGCCTTTATTAAAAGGCATACATGTCCTCTACCACTTTGCAAGCTAAAATTTGAAAGAGCTGTATTATTTTCTAAGTGATAAATGACTACCATTTTTTACTCCACCCACAATTCCCCTAAAAAACAAAAGGTAGTGGGCAAAAGACCTCTGAATCTCTTTCTTATGCATGGACTGAAAGAAGCCACCAACACAACAATTTTGAGAATTTCCAGCTTTCTATAAAAGTACCACTCCCTTTCAAGTTTACAAAATCCACTATGGGTTTACAAAGGCAGACAGCTTGTTACTAGAAAACTGTTAGCTGA
Source organism: Hypanus sabinus (assembly GCF_030144855.1). Classification (NCBI taxonomy): domain Eukaryota; kingdom Metazoa; phylum Chordata; class Chondrichthyes; order Myliobatiformes; family Dasyatidae; genus Hypanus; species Hypanus sabinus. The sequence continues at coordinate 121,968,034 of NC_082714.1, read as the reverse complement.
CTTTTCCTATAACAGAAATGCTCAGAATGAATCATAAACTTTCAACACAGCTAAGGCCATTAACTCATTGGACCTTAGGTAACATTTTAATAGTCAGATTCAGATTCATTTACTTACCACAAAACATACAGCGCAATGTGTCATTTGTGTCAACAACCAACACCACCAAAGGATGCGCTGGAAGCAGACCGCTAGTGTTGCCACACTTTCCAGCACCAACATCACGTGCCCACAACATTCAGAACAACACAAGCAATAGCAACAGCAACAAAAACAGCAAAACAAACTGCTTTCCTCCTGCTTTCCACCTACTCACGCACACACACAAACAGGCCTCCAAGCCCAGGACTGGCCACCTCCAGGCCTCCAACATCCAATCCCTAACCCGGATGACCTCCGACTTCAATTATCCTGTTCCATTCCTATATCCTTTTTAAACAGTTCTCCTTCAAAAGCCACCACAGATATTTTCCATTACTTCAGATACAATATTTCTACTCTAAAATCACTTTCAACTTTTTCCTCTCTTTTGACAACGTTCTTTATTTGATGATCTCTGACATGGACTTACTTGCATTATACAAATGCAAGTTCAACCTTGCTTTTTTTCATTATAACGTCCCTTAATTCTGAATGTCTTCGATTTTCCATTAACTTTCTATAAACAAAACCCTCCAGTTTTGAATAACTCTCACAATGAGGCCTCTTTTTTCTTGTTATCCTCCTTATGAACCCTTTCCATCTTCCTTTACATCTTCTTAACTTTGACAGCCTTGGAAGTACTCTGAGATAGACATGTACACAAAACACTAACAAAGAGGAATTACCCGTCTTGTCTGTTAGAACATAGGAAATTCTTCCAAGCTGTTCTGGAATGGTGCTAGCCCGTACCACTGTGCCAGGAATTTTATCATCTTTACGAATCATCAAACTGTAGACCATCTTTCCCATGTCCAGATTGACACGAATACTAGATAAATTAGAAGAAACGTACATAAGTTGATGGCTACGCTTACCTTGGGAACAACTAAGTACAGACTGAAGGAAATGAAGTCAATGAGATTTCTTCAGGTAGGTAATATAAAGATTTAGCCCATTGCCTTATGGCTATAAACGTAAAGTATTAAAAAATGATCAGATTCGATCTGTTATTGCTCATATGAATACAAGTTGCAATAATGTTAGATATTTGAAAGGAAACAATATTTTTTTGCTGCAACATCTTGACTTACAAACATTAGATTTCAGAATTTTTGTTGCAATACCCTCAACTCTTAAGGGTATGTTTACATTTAAAGCAGTGTATTTGCTATAAGATAAATTGAACTTAAGTATCAATTATGTATTTTGTCCAGCCTTTCGATTTAACAAGATTTTCTAAATGAAATGCTTTCCTGAAAAATAGACCTTTTGTAGATCAAGGAATTATTGTACAAAAAGTAACTAGTTATGCTAAGCATTTCACCTGACATAAAGGCAGCCATTCTGCCTATCCATGGAGAATTCCTATCTGTTCCCATTCCACCACATACTTCTCTGTGACCTGTTACTAACTCTCACATTTCCATCAATTTCCCCAAGTCTCCTGCAACTACATACACTGTGGGTAATTTACTGTAACTCAATATAGAAACGATTAACAAGGTCAGCTGAAAATTGCTCAGGATTTTTTTCTCTTCATAGGGAAAACCGTTTGAAGGACCTCAGTTCGGTTCAATTTGCTGCGTAATCTTTGCTGATATTGTCTACTCTGACAACATCTGTGCAGACTACTGTGCATTTTTTCACTTTCCTCTCAGTTTGTGGTTGGCAGGCTCCTCTGAAAGGAAATAACAATACTAAGTGTTGAAAATACTCAGGTAAAGGAAGCAACATCTACAGAGAGAGAAACAGAGTTAATATTTCAGGACAGTGACCTTCATCGGAACTAGATCTTCAATTGCTCCAAATTTACTCCAATCAATGTTCAATATAACTGATCATCTCCTGCTTTTGTATGTTATTCCTGTAAGAATGAGAACATAATGCTTTGTTTTCATCCTCTTATATCTCTTCCCTCATCACAATATGCATCAAATTTTGCAAACCTCTTGGCTCTAATATCTCATTTAATTCCTTACTTTCCAAAACACAAGAAGTCTCCTTGTTCCTCTTATTAAAATTTTATGGACTGAATTTAACTTGTCAATTATCTGCTCATTTTGCACACCAGCTAGACATTACAGGGACAATCTTCCACATCATAGTGACTCTACAAACTTGGTACTTTCCAAAACTATACCTCACCTGTGGTACATGAAACTTAAAAAAAATTACCACTTCCAAGTGTCATCTGTTCATTTTATAACAGACCCTGAAAAATCCTTCAACTTCAGTCTTCTGATTTGCAACTTTCTTTCAATTCATCGTTACCCAATTTTGAGTCATTCAAAAGTCAATTAAGCACATGAAAAGAATTTGAACGTTCATGTGGACTACATGCTCTTTGAGCTCCTCATTTACTCCAGGCTTCACTGCTCGGGTCAATGTTATTCACCACATGGACAAAGGAAATAAGTCCAGACACTGGCAATATGGCAGCAAAATGTACAGGGTATGCTTTATAAGGTGGGGAATCCAAAATGGAGATGGAAAGCAAACGACATTAGAAAAAAAATAATACTCTTGCAGGGAAAATGAGAGCAAATTCAATTGCTGTATTTACCTGATTGGAACTATGTGAGAGAACAGAAGGAAGAAGCGAAACAAATGGAGATACCAACGTCCCCTGAAATGCTGCAGGGCCACCATCACAAGGGATAATGCCACCAAAGCAACGAACAGGACCTTCATTAAACAGTTCACCTCCAGGTCAAACAGCCCCATCTAGGAGGGGAAAAAAAGGTTAAAGAATTACTTTTCCATACACATCCAGAAATATAAACTGTTGTAATGTGAGTATTATTAAAAGTAAGTTAAGACTATCGGGGTTGGCAGGATCTTTTTACTTCGGATTGTGGTGGTTCCCCATGAGCCTGCGGTGATAGTTCAATGGTTCAAGTTTCACAGCCATGTCCGGAAGCCAGGTCAGTCTGTGGGTGATTTTGTGGCCGAGCTTCGGCGGCTGTCAGAGCATTGCGATTTCGGAGCCGTGTTGGATGACATGCTCCGTGACAGATTAGTATGCAGCATTAATAATGCCGCCGTACAACGCTGCTTGTTGGGGGAAACCCCACTGTTGACTTCCAAGACAGCCCGAGAGATTGCTCAAGGCATGGAGTTGGCTGCTAATAATACCAGGAAAGCATGTCCACCAGTGACTTTGCCAGAGGGAGACACACGGCAGAGGGGGCAGAGGATGGACCTTCTCACACGGACACACAGACCCCTCTCGTGTCCCCAACACTAGATCCACCCAAAACATCACCAGCGGTGCCTGCTGGGTCACCGGGGGTAGTGCGTAGATCTCAGCACCTTTGCAAACCTCCTGACAGACTGACTCTTTGATTGGATAGTTTTTGTTGAATTTGCCATGTTTTTTTTTGTGTTTTGATATTGGTTACCTGTTGCTAATGATACCACTGTTTTTATTTCCCAGTTCTTCTATATTTGGGGAATGTTGGATTTTAAAGGGGGAGAAATGTTGTAATGTGAGTATTATTAAAAGTAAGTTAATACTACTGGGGTTGGCGGGGTCTTTACTTCCGCTATTTTTACTCCCAGTATGCACTGTATATAGTTCCTCCACCCAGGCCGCACGAGGTACCTGGAAGCCTCTGTGTTGTAAATATCATTTCCCATCCCAGATAAAGATGCTCTTTTGACCATTAAGTTGTCAAGTGGTCTTTTTGTAAAGTAGAAGTTGCCACAAACTTTTACTTTTGGTGTAATTTGTTCATCTGGGACATGATGTAATTCCTCTACTATTACCAGAGAACCAAATTCATTGAGTCACAGCTCATGAAAAAACAAAATGGAACTCTTCATTTTAGAGTAGGCAACTATGTGTCAAATCTGGCTCTTGCCCAAGATTACAGTGAATCCATTCCAAGGTCTGTTTATACACTCATTCACCAGTTGATGCTACCCCTGCTGCCACCTTGTGGTAGGTAAAATTTATTATCAGAGTACACACATCACCACATTCTGTTTCCTGCAGGCATATTGAGCAAATCATAGATAAACAGGATCAATGAAAGAACAAACAGAGAGCAGAAGACAACAAACTCTGCAAATGCATGGATGGATAGATGGATAGCAATAAGTAACGAGAGCATGAAATAACAAAATAAAGAGCCCTGAAAGTGAGATCATTGGTATTGGGAACATCTCAATAGATATCTTTTGTTCGAGAGCCTGATGATTGAGGGGTAGTAACTGTTCTTAAACCTGGTGGTGTGAGTCTTGAGGCACTTGTACCTTCTACCTGATGGCAGCAGCAAGAAAAGAGCAAAGCCTGGGTGGTAAGGATTTTGGATTTCTACGACAGCGTTTCAAAGAGAAGTGCTCAATGGCTGGAGGGTTTTACCCTGATGTACTTCTGAGGAAGATAAGGCCATCTTTAAAAACACTGTAACCATTGCAATTGCATACCCTAAACACTCTGAGGCAAATTGCTGGCTGTAGTAATTTAAGGTTGGTGCCTCAGGTTAGGGTGCTTAACAATAGCAGTCATAACTTATATAACAGGATGCTGTATCCTTTTTTTAAAATGTATAGATTGGAAGGGACATGTGCAAGTCAGGCTGCATTGTCATTCCCATAAATGATTCATAAATAATCTTTTGTCATCATTTTAAAGCATTAATTGTCCAATTATGGACAAGTATTCCAATGTACCTCATTATATAAAAGAAAACAGCCATTCTTATCAAGATGGAGGGTGTGGGTGGAGAGGAATTACTTGCTACTTATTTTAGAAGTTTTGTGTGAAAAAAATGAAGATCTGCTGAGGTCATGGCAAAGGACAATTTTTATTTTATTTTTTTAAAAACACATATATCCTGGCCCAACCCTACCCAAGAGTGTGATACCAGTAGATGAGTTACCTTCGCCCAGTTCTGAAAGCAGTGGTCCTCTAAGGCCCTTCTTCACTCCCATGTCTGCAGGTACCAAGAGCTAGACAATTTTGAAGCAGGAGCTTATAAGAGTTGTCAACATTCATAGAAACTGTGGCCACAAAAGCAGGTCATAGACTGGTATCCTGGAGAAAATGGCTCATATCCTCACACCACAATGTCTTTCCACCATCTGCAATCCAGTTTCACAATTGACCACTGGAATGAAGTGCTTTGAGAGATTGGTCATGAAGCATATTAACTCCTCCTTGAGCAGCGACTTCAATCTGCTCCCATTTGCCCATTGCCACTTCAGGTCATTAGGCCATTTCACTGACCTTTCTTTCTTTTCAAATCTTTTTATAATTATTATTATTCAAAAATAACACATGTACATTAAAGTAACAACACTTACAATGCCTCAAAAAAATTATCTTAAAGATTTTGAAAATTTTTGTGAATAAAAAAACCCTACTAAGCAAAAAAAAGTGAGAAAACAAAGAAACCCATTGGGGGTACAACCCCGGAGCCATGCGTCATACAGAGAGCTTCTTAAAATAAACATCAAACCACCAACAAGAAAGAAAAATATATCAAAAAAATTTACAATTAGATCATGGAGAAAATCTCAGTTGACTGAAATGATAATAACGAGCAAATGAGCCCCATCTCTTCTCAAAATCAAATAAAGGTTCAAAGGTTTGACTTCTAATTTTCTCCAAGCTAAGACACAGCATCACTTGAGAGAACCATTGTGACAAAGTAGGAGCTGATATATCCTTCCATTTCAACAAAATGGCCCTCCTAGCTATCAATGTAACAAATGCAATAACATGTTGGTCAGATACAGAAATACCATGGATATTCTGAGGAATTATTCCAAAAAGCAGAGTCAATTTATTAGGTTGTAAGTTGATTCTGAGTGCTTTAGAAATTGTTGAAAAGACTGACTTCCAAAACTGTTTTAATATAGAACATGACCAGAAAATATGTGTCAGTGTAGCTATCTCAGTTTTACATCTATCACAATACTTGTCAACATTGGGAAATACTTTAGAAAGTCTCTTCTTCGTCAAATGGTAACGATGTACAATTTTAAATGGAATCAGTGAATAACTAGCACAGATCGAAGAAGAGTTAACCAGCTTCAGAATCCGCATCCAATCCTCCCAGATAAAAGTCAAATTGAGTTCCTTCTCCCAATCCTGTTTAAATCTTAAGGACATTTATCCCATTGCAATAATAAATTATGAATTCCTCCAAAAGAACCTTTCATTGAAGGATTCATATTCATAATAGTATCTAACAAGTCAGCCTCCAATATGTAAGGAAAATTACTTAAATATTTTTGTAAAAAGCGTCTAACTTGAAGCTATTGTAAAAAGTGTGAATATGAGAGAGAATACTTATCAGCTAATTGTTCGAAAGACATCAATCTGCCTTCTTTAAATAATTCCAAAAAAGAATTAAACCTTTATTTTTCCAAAGAAAAAAATTGGATCGCTCAAGGAAGGTTTAAAAAAGTAATTATGATAAATTAAACTACAAAGTTTAAATTTTTTAAGATTAAAAAAATTGCAGAACTGGAGCCAAATTTGTAAAGAGTGCTTAATCACAGAATATAGGTTTAAATTAGCAACTTTAGCTAATTGTATAGGTAGAGCAACTCCTAATAACAAAGTTAAATAAAACTGTTTTACAACTCCCAGTTCCAGGTCTACACAAATTGGCCGATTATTCCTATCAACCCAATATAACCAAAAGGACATATATCGCAAATTAACAGCCCAATAATACATTCTTAGATTAGGCAAAGCAAGACCTCCATCCTTTTTCAACTTTTGTAAATGACATTTACTAATTCCTGGTCTTTTATTATCCCAAATAAAAGACAGAATAATAGAATCAATCTGATCAAAAAACTTCTTAGTCAAAAAAAAACAGGAATATTCTGAAATAAATATAAAAATTTTGGTAAAATCATTTTAACTACATGAATACTGCCAACAAGTGAAAATGTAAGTGGGCTCCATCTACTAAATGAGTACTACATAAAGTCCACTGAAAGAGGAAAATTGGCTTTATAAAGATCCTTATTTTTTTTTAATAATTATGACACCTAAATATCTAAAAGGATTGTTTTGGATTCACTGAGCTTTCACTCAATTCTGGAACACTTAGACAAGGAAGATACATACATCAGGATGCTCTTCATTGACTACAGTTCAGTATTCAACACTATCATCCCCTCAAAACTAATCACTAAACTCCAAGACCTAGGCCTCGATAATGCCCTGCATGATTGGATCCCCGATTTCCTCACTTGCAGGACCCCAGTCAGTAAATTGGCAATGACATCTCCACAATCACTATCAGCACAGGGGCACAAGGTTGTGTACTTAGCCCCATGCTCTGTTGACTATACACTTATGACAGTGTGGCTAAGTACAGTTCCAGTGCCATATTTATGTTTGCCAATGACTCCACTGTCATTGGTAGAATCAAATGTAGTGATGAATCAGCATCTAAAAGGGAGATAAAAATCTGCCCATAACAACCTGTCACTCAATGTCAGCAAGAAAAAGGAGCTGATTATGACTTCAAGAGAAGGAAACCAAGAAGTGTAGGAACCAGTCCTCATCAGAGAACCAGAAGTCAGCAACTTTAAATTCTTCAGTGTTTTTATTTCAGAGGATTGGTCTTGGGCCCAGTACGTGAGTGCAGTTACGAAGAAAGCACGACAATGCTTCTACATCCTTAAGAGTTTGCGAAGATTTCGCATGACATTTAAAACTTTGACAAACTTCTATAGCTGTATGGTGGAGAGTATATTAATTGGCTGCATCACGGCCTGGTATGGAAACACCAAAGTCGTTGAATAAAAAATCCTACAAAAAGTAGTGGATACAGCCCAGTCCATTACGGATAATGCCCTCCCTACTATTGAGCATATCTACATGAAATGCTGTCAGAGGAAAACAGCATCCGTCAGAGACCCCCAGTGACTATGTATTGGCAGCAAACAAAACAAAGAAAATGACTAAATTCCTTATTAATAATGATCACCACTAACAATGGAAATGTGAGCAGAGGCGAGGCAGAATTGACCCAAGACTGAGGAAAGTATGTTACTGAACCTACAAGGGAACGTACTATCTTGGATCTGGTCCTGTGCAATGAGACAGATAAAATTAGTGATCTTGTAGTTAGGGATCCTATTGGAAAGAATGATCAGAATATGACTGAGGGAGCAATAGTTTGATCAAAAATCAGTGTATTATGCTTAAACAAGGGAGACTACAACAGGACGAGAGAGGTGCTGGATAGGGTGGACTGGGAACACAGGCTATATGGTGGGACTGTTGAGGAACAGTGGAAGACCTTCAAAGATATTTTTCATGGTGCTCAACAAAAGTATATCCCAGTTGAAAATTGTGGTGGGGAGAGCCAGCCATGGGTAACTAAGTAAATAGAGGAATGTATCAAACTAAAAGCTAGTGCGTACAAAGTCACCAATAGTAGTGGGAAACTGGAAGATTGGGGAAACTTTAAAAAGCAGCAAAGAACCACTAAGTTTGCAATAAAGAAAGGGAAGACAGATTATGTACTGTAAATAAACTAGGATAATATAAAAATGGACGGTAAGAGTTTTTATAATTTATAAACAGAAAGGGGTGGCTAAAGTGAACATGGGTCCCTTGGAGGTCGAGAAAGGGGAATTGACATTGGGTAATGAGGAAATGGCTGAGGTTTTGAATGACTACTTTGTGTCTGTCTTCACAGTGGAGGACACATCTAACATGCCAAAGAAAGATGATACAGAAGGATTGGCAGGTAAGGATCTCGATATCACTAAAGAGGTAGTACTGAGGAAATTTGTGGGCCTAAAGATAGACAAGTCCCCAGTTTTGATTCAATGGATCCAGGGTAGTGAAAGAAGTGGCAGAGGATATAGTAGAGGGTTTGGTGACAATTTACCAAAATTCTCTGGACTCTGGGCTGATCCTGGTGGATTAGAAGACGGCAAATGTCACACTGCTGTTCAAAAAGGGATGTAGGCAAAAGGCAGGTAACTAATGGCCAGTTAGTTTAAAATCTGTAGTTGGGAAAATGCTTGAAGCTATCACTAAATAAACAACGATCTATCAGGAAGATGCAGCATTGCATTAGCAAGGGCAGGTCCTGTTTGACAAATGTACTGGAGTTCATCAAGGATATAACATGTACAGTGGATAGAGGAGAATAGATGGATATTATTTACTTGGATTTCCAGAAGGCATTTGATAAGGTGCCACATAAAAGACTTTTCCATAAGATAAGGTTGCATGGAGTTGGGGGTGATGTATTAGCATGGATAGAACATTGATTAACCTATAGAAAGCAAAGAATTAGGATACGTGGGTGTTCCTTTAGTAGGTGATCAGTAGTGAGTGGTGTGCCTCAGGGGGTCAGTGCTGGGCCTGCAACTGTTCATAAGATACATTAACCACCTGGAGAAGGGGACTGAGTGTAGTGTTTCCAAGTCTGCTGATGACACTAAATTGAGAAGAAAAGCAATTTGTGCTGAGGATACGGAGAGTCATCAGAGACATATAGATAGGTTAAGTGAGTGGGCAAGGGTCCGGCAACTGGAGTACAATTTTGGTAGATGTAAGGTCATCTGCTTTGAAATGAAAAATGCACAATCAGATTATTGTTTAAATGGTAAAAGATTGCAGCATGCTGCTGTGCAGAGGGACTTGGGAGTGCTTGTGCACAAATTATAAAAGGTTGGTTTGCAAGTGCAGCAGGCTATCAAGAAGGGAACTGGAATGTTGGCCTTCATTGCTAGAGGGATTGAAGTTAAGAGCAGGGAGATAGTGCTACAACTATACAGGGTACTGGTGAGGCTGTGCCTGGAGTACTGCAGTTCTGGTCTCCTTTCTTGAGGAAGGATATACTGGCTTTGGAGGCAGTGAAGAGGAGGTTCATCAGGTTGATTCCAGAGGTGAGGAGGTTAGACTATGAAGAAAGGTTGAGTTGCTTGGGACTGTACTCGCTGGGATTCAGATGGATGAGAGGGGATCTTGTAGAAACATATAAAATTATGAAAGGGACAGAGAAGATAGAGGCAGGAAAGCAGTTTCCTCTGGTAGGTGAGACTAGAACTTAGGGCCATTGCCTCAAGATTCGGGGGACTAAATTTAGGACAATGACGAGGAACTGCTTTTCCCCCGGGATGCTTGTTGGTCTTTTTTCCATGGGTTCTTTTGGGATTTCTTTGTTTTGTGGCTGCCTGTAAGGAGACAACTCTGAAGGCTGTAAAATGTATACATATTTTGATAATAAATATACTTTGAACTTCTCACTGCTGCCATCAGGAAGGTACAGGAGCCTCAGGACTTACATCGCCAGGTTCAAGAACAGGAATTACCCCTCAACCATCTGGTTCTTGAACAAAAGGGGGTAACTTCATTCAACTTCCATTACCTTACCATTGAAATGTTCCCACAATCTATGGACTCACTTTCAAGGACTTTTCATCTCATATTCTTGATATTCATTGCTTATTTATTATTTATTTATTTTTGTATTTCTTAATAGTTTGTTGTCTTTTGCACTCTGGTTAAAAACCCAAGTTGATGTGGTGTTTCACTGATTCTGTTGTGGATTTATTGAGTATGTTTGCAAGAAAATACATCTCAGGGCTGTATATGGTGAAATGCAGTTTCAAGAAAAAGCTTGTGAACCCTTCGCAATGACCTGGTTTTCTGCATTAATTACTCATAAAATGTGGTCTGATCTTCATCCAGGTCACAATAATAGACAAACACAATCTGCCAAAACTAATAACATACAAACAATTGTACTTCTTCTCATCAATACTGAGTACACCATTTAAACAATCACAGTCTAGGTTCAAAAAGAGTGTGAACCTTTGGAGTAATGCCTCCCACAACAGCTATTTAGAGTCAGGTGTTCCAATGAATGAATGCTGAAGGAGATGAAAAAGAACCCACACGTAACAGCAAAAGACCTGAAGAAATCTCTAGAACTTAATAAAGTCTCTGTTCATGTGTCCACTATAAGAAAAACACTGAACAAAAACGGTGTTCATGGAAGGACACCATAGAGGAAACCACTTCTCTCCAAAAAAACACTTCTCAGGTTTGCAAAAGACTACATGGATGTACCATAATGCTTTGGGGACAATGTTCTGTGAACAGTTAAGACAAAAGTTGAACTTTTTGGTAGAAATGCACACCGCTATGTTTGGAGGAAAAAGGACACTGCATACCAACACAAAAAGCCTCATCCCAAGTGTAAAGCATCGTGGAAGGAGCATCATTGTTTGGGGCTGCTTTGCTGCCTCAGGGCCTGGACAGCTTGCAATCGTTGAGGGAACATTTTATTCAAAACTGTATCAAAACATTTTACAGGAGAGTATCAGGGTAGCAATCTGTCATCTTAAGCTTAATTGAAGTTGAATGATGCAACAAGACAATGATCTGAAACACAAGAATAAAACAACAACAGAATGGTTGAAAAGAAAATTTGTGTTTTGGAATGGCCGAATGAAAGTCCAAACCCTAACTCAATTGAGATGCTGTGGCATGACCCGAAAAGGGCTGTCCATGCAAAGTATCCCAGAAATATTGATGAACCAAAACAGTTTTGTATGGAGGAATGGTCTAAAATTCCTCCCTGCCGTTGTGCAAATCTGATCAGCAGCCTCAGGAAACATTTGGTGGAGGTTACTGCAGATAAAGGAAGATCTACCAATTATTAAATACAAGGATTTGCATATTTTTCCAGCCTGGACTGTAAGTGATTAAACAATGTGTTCAATAGAGATATTGAAAGTACAATTCCGAGTTATTAGTTTAAGCAGATTGTATTTGTCTATTATTGTGACTTAGACAAAGATCAGGCAACATTTTATGAGTAATCAATACAGAAAAAAAACAGGCAATTGCAAGGGTTCACAAACTTCTTGCAACTGTATTTGTAGTTTGATGATAAATTTACTTAGAACTTTGAATTTCTTTACTTTCCTGTAAATGCTCGGAAGAAAATGACTTTCAAGTTAGTCAGGGTGACATATACATACTTGGATAATAAATTTATATTGACAGCCAGGAGCATGATGGAAATCTCTCAATGTGCCTAGATGAGTATATCTCTAAAAACGCTTAAGAAACTTGGCACCATCCAAGACAAGGCAGCCTGCTTAATCACCATCCCATTCACCAATGGTGTAATATGACCAGTGTTTAGCAACGACAAAATGCATTGCAGATACTTATCTGGGCTCTTTGACATTATCTCCAAAATCTGCAATAAGAACCACAAGAATTTTGGGCAAATGAAGACATCACCATCTACAGGTTCATCTCCAGGTCACACCTTTATCAATCAAATTAAAATATATTTCTTCATCATCACTGGGTTGAAATCCTGGAATTTCCTGTCCAACAATATTCTGGAATTACTTTCAAAAGAAGAGCTCCATCCGTTCGAGAAGGTGGCTCACCACCACCTTGACGGTAACAAAGGAAAGACAATGAAGGCCAGCTCACACACCAATAACTCAATAAACACAGTTCCCCATAGAACTATTACAAATCAACACAAATGAAATGTTCATCTCATGACTTGGGCAATCTGTTGTCTAATCTGTGTATTAGTCCATTTACTTTAACATTGCTCAATTACCTGTTAATCTGATTATACCCAGAGTCTGAAATCCACGTAGCAACAATCAAAGATCTTAATAACATACAGCCACAGAATTTTTTGTAAGCAAACTACAGGTAACTGGTCACGCATAACACTGACTAAAAATATTACATTAGCACTTAAATGTCACCTATTGGCTGTCAACATCAGTGTATAAATCTAGTCTGAGAAAACATATTTACATCCTTTGCCTTTCAGCTTGTGTCATCTTTGAAAAGATACTGTGAAAATAGTTCTGAATGTTGGAATTTAGAATGTGACATAACTCACGGTGAAAAATTTATTGCTCGTTACATTTTTGTTTAGAATGCAATTAAATTAATTAAATAAAACAATAGGCTATTTCCCGTAGTACCTTTTTCAATATTATACTCTGCAAGAAGTAATTATGATATTTAATGCTAGTTACTTTCTTGGCCATGGCTGTCAAAATATACCTTGTTCTTTGGGTGTGAAGTATTCATAACACTCCTCATTTCTTTTCCTGTGTAGATAACAACACCAACTGCTGTGCCTTGAATGGAAATAACATAAAAAACATTACAAAATATTCTGATTATAGTTTAAGAATAACACAATTCTCAAAGCAGAAATCATCTCTTTAAATCTCAGGGGGTTTTTGTACCTATTACTTAAAAAATACATAGGAAACATTACATTATTATGGTACAGGGACAGCTAGACTGGAAGTCCGAGCTTTGAGCACAGGCTTGTGCACAGTTAACCAAACATATTTGGCAGGAGAAAGGATGTTCCATTAGCCACAAAGTTTCCATGACTTAGCAAGGATGAATAGCACAGCAAACACATTTGGAAAGGTGGTCAAAAGGGTATGAGCGGAAAGGAAAAACAGAGCAGAATAGTATGTTAATTTTAAAATGTTGTAATCCTGGTGATTTCAAGAGTGCTGGTTAAGAGAATGCTACTGGCTTTGTCATCAGGAAACCTCACAGCAGCTTAGACAAAGAGGCATTTCAAGAGTTGCAAAGCAGAATAAAGCAATTACCCTATCACAACTGGCACTGCAATCTGACAACTACGGAAAGAAAACCACACAGCCTGCACTGTCTTTGAACACAGTTATGCTACAAGAGAACAGAAGGTCATTATTAAAATCCAAGCTTTGACATTCTGTTAACATAATTCCAACACCGAGATGTACCATCTATACTGTATGCAGCAAACAAAAACATTGCATGGTTGATTTTCAACCAGAGTGCTCAATGGGTGAGTAGCCAGAGAAACATAAGCCTGGTGGCTAGAGAGAGATGAATGGTCAGACCTCTCACTGAGTCAGACAACATACAGGAACATGTGAATGATATAACTAACAATCAACAATAATGGTATTTTCTATAACTAAATTTTACATAAAATGTATTAAATATGGCTGAGCTAGACAAAAAATATGAATGAGCAACGAACACCTTGCTAAATGGCTGACTTAATTTTTATAGGTTGGAATTATTTAGCTTATATTAAATCTATGAAGTTGTTAGAATCCATAACACACTCAAGAAAACCAGGTTTACAAAAACTGGAGGGAACTGTCCAAAAGTGATTTTGCCATTCTAGTTTTGGCCAAGCACATAAAAGGCAAAGATGACAAACTTGAAAGATCACTTTGGAACAAAATAAAATTCTAGCATCATGCTGCAGCTGTCAACAACAGTGGAGAGACAGGCCAGGAGATCCCCCCCCCCCCCCATTACTGAGTAATACAGTACAAAAACTGGACGTCTGGGCCAATTTGTTCTGAGTGACCAAGTAGTCAAATTGAACTTGTCTCATTTGCCTGGGTTTGCCCCACTTCCCTCTAAACCTTTCCGATCCATGAACCCGCCAAAAAGCAGAATTAGGCCTCTCAGCCCATTGAGTTGGCTCTGCCGTTCTATCATGGCTGATTTATTAACCCTCTCAACCCCACTCCCTTAACCGAATGCTGCTTCTATATTTTCTGACATAGTTGCGAATCTTTCCCAAAAAACAAAATGCCTTTAGCTGAATAATTAGCAGATATGATGCAGCTCCAAAGTGCAGCCCAGATAGCTCCATCAATCTCTGCTTCAACAAACTACCAAAGGTGAATAAACGACATTTTCTCTAAACAGCACAGGAGTGAATCCCTATCCTTCTGTTAAGATGTGCTTTCCTTTTTGTTTCATTGTGATAGATGAATGGTCCAATTTGCCTGCAGATGCACCAAAGGTAAATTAAATGATGACAGGATTGAACGCTGCACACCCAATGTCTACTAGGCACACACATATGAATCAATTTCGAACCCATTTTCTCCATGAAACTAGCTGACAACCCGTTTTTGGATTTGGGATGAAATTAAAATGTGCATTACTGCATGTCAGTTATTGTCATACCATCATATAATTCAACAAATCACTTAGAAGCAACAAAAATTCTGTTAACAGAGTCTTCTCCTCGTCAATGTTTTTATTTACACAAAATTTGTTTAAGAGCAAGCAGGTGAGAGCAGTCTGAAAAATAAAAAATTGAGAACATCCTTTTTTGAGAAAAAAAACCTTACCAGAAGCTATAACAGTACTGGCCCACAATGTGTTCTCAATGCTTAAACTCTCATTAATTGGTGGGTCACTATCCTCCTGAAAAGCAAAAAGAAATTATTTGATTTGATGTAGCTACAATAACTTTGTGGGGTTCTGCTGCTTATCTGCTTGCAAAACTGTAATTATCACATGAATCAACAAATTAAAAATATCTTTTCAGTGTGAATACATGCATTTCTCACATCACCCTTGTGATTGCTTCATTCTCATTTGTGAGTCAAGGTGACTGTCCTTTTTGTCCCCCAATGCCCTAAATCTCAGTTATTAACAAACAAAATTAACTTGCATTTATCACCCAATCAGAACCCATCAAGTTAAAAACATAACTCTCCTTTACCCTTGGCTCTGATACAAAATTTGTAATCCACAGTCCTCAACCACTTGATGTTCATGCATGAATTCTCCTCAGTCAAAACAGAATTGTAGTTAACTGATTTAATTGAGCAGTATGCCAAGTACTCTGTCTCTTTAGTTAAGAAATAGGAGTTGGAATTTTATCCCAGAATCTTCACACTTTTTTTTTTACTTAAAAAGGAAATATTATCAAGTCACGCATTCCAAAAAGAAGGACAGATACAAAATGAAGCAACGTTCTCTCAACAAAATCAACTCACCCGAGTGAACGTCCCCACAAAACTGTGAATATCAATGTTTGGTTCTTCTGCATAAACATAAGATCGTATTTGTAGCAAATCCTTAAAAAGAAAACAGAATAAGAAATGAACAATTCTGTTGCAGCAATATCTGACACACTGATTTATTGGAATATTGTCACAAATCACTGCCACAGAAAGTTATTTCTTGTCTCACAGAAAAAATTCTGGCCAACAATCAATTCCTTTAATGTTGCACTCATAATAAATCCTGATAAGATCTGTCCATGCTTGTTGAAAATAAAGGCAAACTAGTTTAACAATTCCAGATCCTCACTGCAAACACAAAGCCGTTGTATGTAAATATGACTTGTACATGGACCTAGACAATCACTACAGCACAAATGCACAACCTTTATCTGTAAGAGACAATTTACACGGTCCAATAACTAATCACTTGGACTCCACTGCAGTTATTCCATTTTTATTCCAGATTCACTATTCTCAGGCTAAAGAAATTCCCCCTCAACCCTGTTCTAGGGGATGCCCTTTTATTCTGAAGCTGTGACATTTGGTCCTAGTCTCCTCCACTATTAGAAACATCCTCACAACATCCACTCTATCTTCGCCTTTCAATATTTCATAGGTTTCAATGAGGTCCCCCCTTCTTGAAAACTCCAGTGAATACAAGCTCAGAGACATCAAATGCTCCTCATACGTTAACCCATTCATTCCTGGAATCATTCTCGTGACGCTCCTCTGAACCCTCTCCAATGCTAGCATATCCTTTCTTAGATAAGGGCCCAAAACTGCTCACAATGCCCCAAGTGTTGTCCAAACAATGCCTTATAAAGCCTCAGCATTTCATTCTTGCTTTTGCATTCTAATCCTTTTAAAATTAATGCTAACATTGCACTATTTTTCCATACTACCAACTCAACCTGCAAGTTACCTTCAGGGAGTCTTACACTAGGACTCCTAAGTCCCTTTGTACTTGTAATTTCTGAATTTGTTACCCATTTAGAAAAGAGTTTACACATTTACTCCTTCCACCAAAATACATGACCATACGCCTCCCCACACTGTGTTCCATTTGCTACTTATTTGCCCATTCCCCTAATCAGTCCAAGTCCTTCCTCAACACATTTGGCCTCTTCATCTAGCTTTGTATCACCTGCAACCTTGGTCACAAAGTCATTGATTCCATCATTCAAATTGACAAATAACGTGAAAGAAGCAGCTCTAAAATTGACTCCTACAGAGCGTCACTAGTCGCTGGCTGCCAGCTAGAAAAGACTCCCCCTTTATTCCTACTCTTCGTCTCCAGCCAATATTCTGTCCATGCTAGAAGCTTTCCTCGAATACCATGGGCTCTTATCTTGTTTAACAGCCTCATGTGCGGCACCTTGTCAAATGTCTTCTGAAAATCCAACAAATCCAACAAGGTAGAGTCTCCCTTCTCTATCCGGCCTGTTATTTCAAAGAATTTCAACAGATCTGTCAAGCAAAATTTCCCCTTAAGGAAACCATGTTGACTTCGGCCTATTGTATCATGTGCCTCTACATACCACTAGACACTAGAACACTAGAATACTACAGCACAGTACAGGCCCTTCAGCCCTCGATGTTGTGCCGACCCATATATTCCTTAAAAAAAGTACTAAACCCACACTACCCCATAACCCTCTATTTTTCTTTCATTCATATGCCTGTCCAAGAAGCTCTTAAATACCTCTAATGTTTTAGCTTCCACCACCATTCCAGGCACCCACAACCCTCTATGTAAAAAAACACTTACCTCTGATGTCTCCCCTAAATTTCCCTCCCGTACCTTTGTACATATGACCTCTGATGTTTGCTATTCATGCACTGGGGAACAGGTACTGGCTATCTACCCCATCTATGCCTCTCATAATCTTGTAGACCTCTATCTTGTCATCTCTCATCCTTCTATGTTCCAAAGAGAAAAGTCCCAGCTCTGTTAACCTAGTCTCATAAGACTTGTTTTCCAATCCAGGCAACATCCTGGTAAATCTCCTCTGCACCCTCTCCATAGCTTCCACATCTTTCCTATAATGAGCTGACCAGAATTGAACACAATACTCTAAGTGCAGTCTCACCAGAGATTTGTAGAGTTGCAACATGACGTCTCTACTCTTGAATTCAATCCCCCTATTAATGAACCCTAGCATCTCACAAGCCCTCTTAACTACCCTATCAACCTGTGCAGCGACCTAGAGGGATGTATGGATTGGAACCACAAAGAGCAGGGGTCCCAGGACAGATCCTTGTGGCATTCCACTAGTCACCGATCTCCAGGCAGAATACTTTCCTTCCACAACTACTCTCTGCTTTCTTCCTGTAAGCCAATTGTTCATCCAAACAGCCAAGGTTCCACTTATCCCATGCCTCATGACTTTCTAGATAAGTCTCTTGTGGAGGACCTTGTCAAATGCCTTGATAAAATCCATGTAGACCACATCTACTGCCCTACCCTCATCAATTTGTTTTGTTACCTCTTCAAAAAAAAACTCAATTAGGCTTGTGAGGCACAACCTTCCCTTCACAAAGCCATGTTGACTATCCTTGAGTGGACTGTACTTCTCCAAGTGCTCATAGATCCTATCCTTAAGAATCCTTTCCAATAGTTTGCAGACCACCAACTTAAGATTCACCAGTCTATAGTTCCCAGGATTCTCCCTAATACCTTTTTTAAATAAGGGAACTACATTTGCCATTCTCCAATCCTCCGGCATCTCCCCTGCAACCAAAGAGGATTCAAAGATCATAGTACTGCTCCAGAGATCTCTCCTCTCACTTCCCACAGCAACCTGGGCATATATCACATCTGGCCCTGTGGATTTACCAATCTTGATGTTTTTAAGAAGTTCCAACACTTCTTCTTCCTTAACCTCCACATTGCCCAGCATACAGGCCTGTTCAATTTCAACCTCACCATGATCAAGGTCCTTTTCACTTGTGAATACTGAAGCAAAGTATTCATTTAGGACCTCCCCAACCTACTCTGCCTCCAGGCACATGTTGCCTTGTTTATTCTTTAGCAGCCCCATCTTCATTCTTGTCATCCTTCTTCACATATGCATAGATCACCTTGGGGTTCTCCTTAATCCTACATGCCAAGGCCTTCTCATCTCCCCTTCGAGCTCTCCTAAGTCCTTTCTTAAACTCCTTCCTGGCTACCCTATATTTCTCATGAGCCCCTCCTGCTTGTGAACCCTTAAATGTCATCCTTAATAATGAACTCCAACATCTTATGAATCACTGAAGTCAAGTTAACTGGCCTACACTTTCCTGTCTTGTGCTGCCCTTCCTTTTTAAAGAATGCAGTGACATTTGAAACTTTCCATTCCTTTGGAACCAATTCAGAATCCAGCGATTCTGGAAAGATTTTCCACTTCCTTACACAAAGGTGTTCCTACCAACCAAGGCGACCATACAGCTGCTTTGGTGGAAATCACTCAGCTCGGTGGAGGCTGAAGAACAATTTTCAATAACTAACTAGTTAATTCTTCAGTGAAAGGCTGACCAGTAAAAAAAAAAGTAAATTAAAAATTTTCCCAGCATCATAAGCCATAGGAGATTCAAATTGTTAAGTTGTAATAGGAGCTTTAAATCATCAGCGGTAATACTTCTTCAAAGGTAATGGCAATACGTCTGTGGGAGACAGAGTGGTGTAGCGATTTAAGAGCTACTCCCTCACAGAATCAGCAACCAGGGTTTCAATCAGACCAATGATGCTGTCTGTCTACGTGGAGTTTCCACATTTTCTGTTACCGTGTGGGTCTCCTCTAGGTGCACAAGTTTCCTACCACAACCTAAATATGCAGAGGACAATCTGCTGCTGGAAATTGCTTCCAGTATGTAGGTGAGTGACAGAATCTGTGGACGGGGGTTTCAGGGTGGGGTGGGAGTTGGAGGCAGAAGTTGTGATGGGAGGATGGAAAGATCAAAATGGGATTTGTGCCAATGGATGACTCGTGACTATCACTAATGGAAACGAAACCTTCACCCAAGCAAGTCTGTGCTGACCATCAGACACCCATCTACACTAATCCCATATGATGGCTTGTACAGGTTCAGAGGGCCCAAGTGCATGCTTCCATGATGTACAATTCTCTGATTCTCTGCAAAGGCAATAAGAGCAGCAATTTTAGCAAAAACAAACTGGAATTATTCAGCAGTTTTTCTGGTACTTACAGCAGCAATGGGCAATCTCTGAGTACAGCCAACAGGCAATCGCATCTTCCAGTCAGTCTCACCATCCAGCTGATCAGTGCGGATAAAACAGGAACCTGAAAACACAAAGTAGTTTTGAAAACTTAAGCAATAGGTGAAGAGTATTGATATGTTTGCTTCACTATAGAGCAGCCTTTCTCAAGAGGAACTCTTGAAATAATTTTCAGGTCTCAGGGAATCTCTGCACGGAAATTATTATATCTACAGCTCATGGTAAGTTAAATTGTAGATATAATAGTCCAAAAATAATTGTCAATGCTCTTCTGAGTAGGAAATTAATTTCTAGCCAACCTTTTTTGAAAAAAAAAGATAGTTAAGCATAGTTTACCTTTCTTGAAATTAATCTTTTTCTTTCCCTTTCACAAATTTTAAAAACTCATAAGGCAAACATAATAAATTTCTCAATTCTGGGTTGAATTTGAGATAAGCACACACAGATTTCACCTTCAACATAAAGGAAACAATTTTGTTCCTTGTTCTTAATGCTTGTTAAACATGAAAAAGCCTGCTCACACATGTAACAATTTGAAAACTGCAGCAAAATGTTTATTGCTTTCCTATGAATGGCAGAATACTCTTCTTTCACAGAAATCCAGAACTTGCCCAGGGGCAGGTCATCAGAGTACAGCTCACAAAGTTCTTCCTCTTCTCTCAGAGTCAAGTTCTCAGCTAAGCAGAAGATTCAGAGAAAGGGTCCCTCACCCAGTCATACACTTGTGTTGAAAGGGAGGAAAAATACCATTCAGTTTTGTTCGGCAGTTCTTCCAGGTGGTTTTCAATAAGACTCGAGACTTTCTGATATACCTTCTCCACTCTGAAGCCGAAGCGGTAGTGGAAACATTTCAAGATTCAGTTTCCTTTTAAATCCAAGAATCTTGTCACAAGAAGTCAAAAACATTTTCTCCAGGACCCTGCACAGACTTGTTCAATTAGTTCATACAGTGAAAAATGTCTACTAAGTAGGCTAATTTCTGCAACCATTCTTCATATTCAAGGCACTTAGCAGAATCTGGCCTACTAATTTCTAGAAAATCCTCCTGCAATTCACCTGTCAAACACCCTGTTAAGAACTACTTCTCTGCTAAGGCACCAGATTTCTGCAGGCAGCAGGAGGTTGGTGTGCTCGTTGTCCAGGTTTTCACAGTTTTTCTAAAAACATTTGAGTGAACTGGTCTCAAAGCTACTAAATAACTTGCTTCCTGGATCCTTTTGCTGAATGTGACTTTATTTTCAAAAGTATAAAACTGCTTGTTTTGAGATTCCAATAGTTGTTTAAAATAATCAGCATTTTACATGTCATATGTCAGTGATTTGTGGTTAAGGGTCTTTTCAATTTTGCTGGAGCCATTACAACATTTATAAGTTGCTTGCCACAGACTAGGCACAATGGAATAGAACAACTTGGATCACCAGTCCTTGTAAAACCCACTATTAAATAGCTTCCATTGTAGAAATGGAATTTTTTTTTCTGTCTGTTGTTGCACAAGTGCAGTGAAATGACTCAGATTATAATTCATCATTAATCTTAGTAGAATTGTCTGTAGCCCTAGGCCTACAATCCTCCTCTTCCATCTCACACCTCCTCTTCAAAAAAAAAGTGCCACACTCTGGACTGCCTTTAGAATGAAAATTTCCCTCCAATTTTCTACTACACTAGTAGCGTTTGTTCGCTCCCATGAATCATTTGGGAAGTTAGGGGAGTTAGTTCTGGAGGGAGAAGCTGACATCATAGCCCAAGGTGGACAAGTTCATTCAATGCTCGCAAAACACAGTTCACGCTCATCAGCCTACCATCCTCCCCTCCATGCAATACAGCACTCCCCAGTTATCAACAGATTCCCCCATCTTTCATCAAAAACTGTGAATGGACTCAACAAATAAACAGAGTCCAACTGCGCACTGTCACACTGGGCTGAGATTTTTAGCGGGGCTGCTCGGTCACTGCTCACCACTACGAGCACTAGCATCACGTGTTGCGCAAATTCCAAAACGCAATTTGTTTTTGAAATCACAACCTCTCATGGAATCCAGCTGTAGAACAAATGGCTGTGGACTTGTCAAAGTGAATATGGGGAATGCAAAAAATATTCTGTTTCTGAGCTTCAAGAAATGTCGGCTAACTGGCAGAATGAGGGGATTGGGGGATAAGGTATTTCTTGCTTTACCAAACCAACGTTCTAACAGAAGACAATTATACAACTTCCAATCAAGGGTGAAAATACACCACATGGACTGGTTTGTTGTGTGGGTGAGAAATGGTCAACACTATGCCTGCAATACAACTGTACTGGGAAAAAATTTGCATGGTCATATCAGTATGAACTCCAAATTATTTTCATTGCTATTTGCATCTTTAAACTACAGCTTTTTCCTTTGAGAAGCAACCCAGATCCACCAGCAAATCAAGCCCCACATAGTGTCAAGTAAGACACTATCATTATTAAAATGTAATCCCCCCCCCTTTCTGAAAGGAAATAATGAATTCTTTCTCCCATTGATCACTACAGCCCCCTTTAGAAATGCCCATTAAGGTTTAGAAGACAATACTTTTTGACAGGTGCTGCTCAGTCAATTCCAATCCTGTAGCTCAATAAACGAAGATAACTTAGAAGAATAGAGTGTTGTAGATATGGTGCCATACAGCAATATAGCACAGAAACAGGTCATTTGGCCCATCTAGTTCTTGCTGAATTGTTATTCTGCATGGTTCCTTTGACCCACACCTGAGCCTTAACCCTCCAAGCCCCTCCGATCACGCACATCCAAATTTCTCTTAAATGTAGAAATTGAATCCATACGCACCACATCTGGTGGCAGCTCATTTCACACTCTCACAGTTAAAGAGCTCCTCCCAGGCTCTCCTTTAATATTTCACCTTTTACTCTTAACCCATGACCTCTGATTCTTGCCCCACCCAACTTTAGTGGAAAGGCTCACACAAAATGCTGAAGGAACTCAGCAAGTCAGGCAGACTCAGTGGAAAAAGCCTGTTTGCTTTACCCTACCTCCATCACTCATAATTTTGTATACCTCCATTAAAACTCCCCTCACTCTCCTATACACCAGAGAATAAAGTCCTAACCTATTCAACTTTTCCCAGGTCCTCAAGTTTTGGCAACATCCTTGTAAAATTTCTCTGTACTTTCAATCTTACTGATACATTTCCAATAGGTAGCTGAACAGAACCACACACAATACTCCAAATTAAGCCTCACCAACATCTTATAAAACTTACAACAAGCTGGAGGAACTCAGCAGGTCGGGCAGCATCCGTGGAAATAAGGATGCCGCCTGATCAGTTGAGTTCCTCCAGCTTGTTGTACGTGTTGCTTTGACCCCAGCATCTGAAGAGTATTTTGTGTTTCTTATAAAACTTCCCAAGTCCTGCAATCAATGCTTTGATTTATGAAGGTCAATATGCCAAAAGCTGTCTTTATTACCCTATCTGATAATGATGCCATTTTCAAAGAATTATGGATCTGTATTTCCAGATCCCTCTGTTTTACCGAACTGCCTTAGTGTCCTACCATTCACTGTGCAAGTGTGAACTGTCCTCCAAAAATGCAGCACCTTGCACTTAACTGCATTAAATTTCATCCTTCATTTTTCATCCCATTTTTCCATCTGGTTCAGATACCGCTTCAAGCTTTGACAATCTTCTTCATTTTCCACTATGACCCCAGTCTTGGTGTCACCTGCAGGATTTGCTGATCCAGTTTAGCACATTATCACCCAGATTGTTCATATAGATAACAAACAACAATGGATCCAGTGCCAATCCCTGTGGCGCACCACTAGTCACATGCCTTCAGTCAGAGAGACAACCATATACTATCATTCTGGTTTCTCCCACTAAGCAAATGTCAATTCCAATTTAGTACATCAATCTGAATGCCAAATGATTGAACCTTGTTGATCAGCCTCCCATGCAAGACCTTGTTAAAGTCCTTGCTCAAGTCCTTGGAGACAATTTCCACTGCCTTGCCCTCATCAACTTTCCTGGTAACTTCCTGAAAAAACTCTAAGATTAGTTAGTCAGAACCTATTGCGCACAAAGCTATGTTGACTATCCCCATCTCCCACTTCCTCCAAACCAAAGGTGTAGCCATGGGCACCTTTATTTACTCTCACAGCTACCTGGACTATTCCTCTTCCTATCTTGCAAAAATGCCATCCCCTTGTCGCAATTCCTCTGTCTCCGCTGCATCTGCTCTCAGGATGAAACTTTTCATTTCAGGATGAAGGAGATGTCTTTCTTTTTTAAACAAAGGGGCTTCCCTCCCTCCGCCATCAACTCTGCTCTCAAACGTATCTCTCTCATTTCATGCACATCTGCCCTCACCCATTCCACCCGCCACCCCACTCGGGATAGGGTTCCCCTTGTCCTCACCTACCACCCCACCAGCCTCCGGGTCCAACATATAATTCTCCGTAACTTCTAACACCTCCAACGGGATCCCACTACCAAGCACATCTTTCCCTCTCCTCCCTTTCTGCTTTCCGCAGGGATCATTCCTTGCGCGACTCCCTTGTCCATTCATTTCCCCCCCCCCCAATCCCTTCCCACCGATCTCCCTCCTGGCACTTATCCTTGTAAGCGGAACAACTGCTGCACCTGCCCTTACACTTCCTCCCTCACCACCATTCAGGGCCCCAGACAGTCCTTCCAG
Organism: Hypanus sabinus; assembly: GCF_030144855.1. Taxonomy (NCBI): domain Eukaryota; kingdom Metazoa; phylum Chordata; class Chondrichthyes; order Myliobatiformes; family Dasyatidae; genus Hypanus; species Hypanus sabinus. Next base: position 121,943,177 of record NC_082714.1, on the reverse strand, counting down.
GTGAGGCGACACTTCATCTGTGAGTTGGTTGGTGTGGTATACTGCGTCCGGTGCTCCCGGTGTGGCCTTTTATATATTGGTGAGACCTGACGCAGACTGGGAGACCATTTCACTGAATACCTACGCTCTGTACGCCAGAGAAAGCAGGATCTCACAGTGGCCACACATTTTAATTCCACATCCCATTCCCATTCTGATATGTCTATCCATGGCCTCCTCTACTGTCAAGATGAAGCCACATTCAGGTTGGAGGAACAACACCTTATATTCCATCTGGGTAGCCTCCAACCTGATGGCATGGACATTGATTACTCTAACTTCCATTAATACACCCCTCCCCTTCTTACCCCATCCTTTATTTATTTATTCCCCCTCCTTTTTTTCCTCTCTCTGCCCCTCTCACAATCACTCTTTGCTTGTTCTCCATCTCCCTCCAGTGCTCCCCTCCCCCTTTCTTTCTCCTGAGGCCTCCTGTCCCATGATCCTTTCCCTTCTCCAGTTCTGTATCACTTTCGCCAATCACCTTTCCAGCTCTTAGCTTCATCCCACCCCCTCCGGTCTTCTCCTATCATTTCACATTTCCCCCTCCCCACACTACTTTCAAATCTCTTACTATCTTTCCTTTCAGTTAGTCCTGACGAAGGGTCTTGGCCCAAAACGTCGACAGTGCTTCTTCCTATAGATGCTGCCTGGCCTGCTGTGTTCCACCAGCATTTTGTGTGTGTTGCTTGAACTTCCAGCACCTCCAGATTTTCTTGTGTTTGGATTATTCTCATTAATCTGATTAATGTCAGCATCCCTTTTCTTATTCCTCAGTTTCACCCATATAGACGCAGTAGATGAGCCCTCCAGTCTGTCCTGTCTGAGCACTGCTTTGACATTTTCCTGGACTAATTATGCTATCCCTCCCCCTTTAACCCCTCCTGCTCTATCACATCTAAAGCATCGGAACCCCAGAACACTGAGCTGCCACTCCTGCAACCAAGTCTTACTAATGTCTACCATATCATAAATCAACATGCTGATCCATGCTCTAAACTCATCCGCATTACCTGTAATAATCCAAGGTTCCTTAAACCTTGTGTTTTATTTTAACAGGAACATACAAACACTGTTCTCTCAATAATACATTTTTCACTATGTTATTCACACCATGCTAAACCTTTCCATTCCTGTCTTTGTATATATGCTTATTAATATCTTTCTCCACAACCAGTTCGCCATCTGCCCTGGCACTTTGGTTCCCATTCCTCTGCAATTCTAGTTTAAAACCATGTACAGGACAAGCAAACCTCCCCAGAAGGATATTACACCCCCACCCCCCCACCCCACCCCCAGTTCAGGTATGTTTGTACAGGTTCCACCTTTCCTGAAAAGAGGCCAAATGATCCAAAAATCTGAAGACCTCACTCCTGCATGATCGCCTTAGCCACGTGATAACTGCATTATCTTCTGATTTCTGGCCTCATTAGCACACGGCATGGGTAGCAACCCTGGGATCACCACCCTGGAGGTCTTGTCCTTTAACTTTGCATGTAGCTCCCTTTGCAGACCTCATCACCCCTCCTGCCTGTCATTGGTACTGATGTGAACCACGACCTCTGGCTGCTCAGCCTCCCGCTTTAGAATGCAGTAGTCATGTTATTTTTCAGATCAGTAAGATTGTAATAAAGCCAAACAATTTTCCATTAACTGTACCACCTATTGTTTAACAGACACTCTACTCAATGACACAGCAGTGCACTGAAACCAAGGGCTTTTTAAAGGGCTTTGAAGTGTGTCATTGAACCGAGCTCAGCTGCTGATGGGATCGCTCGGGGTCAGGACATACTGCTTTTGGCACTCCCCTCTGCAGCTGGCTTCACCGAAGTTGTTGGAAGGGGGAAGGGTAAGGCTGCAGATGAGGAACACTGTTAACCAGCTGGTTCGGTTCTAACGCAGGTATGGGTGGAAAACAAACACAGCACTGAGTCAGCAAGTGACGCAACAGGTAAGCACAGTTACAGCTGAACTATTCTCTGGTATCAAACCACTGAATTTAGCATAGGGTGAATGTAATAATTCAGATTTCTACAGATTTCTGAAGGGCTTCAATATACTAAATAACAACCAGCAGCAGGAAATGTCTTCTTGCCATAGATGTATTTAATAGGCTGATCACTGTTTACTAGTAATGCACTTCTGCAGTGCTCAACTAATGATAGTCATACAACTCCAAATAATGAAAAAATATAAACTACAATAAATGCTAAAACAAAAATAAACAACTTTATAGAAATAGGGCAATTTATAGAAATAGGGCAATTTTAAACCAGTTACCAATGTCACAAACAAATATACTGAATAGTTAATTATATGTACTGATCAGCAGGTAAGTGAGTGAGACACTAACCCCCTTTGTCTGATGTTCGGAGAAAGATCATGTCGGCAGGTACCCTTTGATTCTATGGAAATGAAAAGGAAACAAGTTACTAAGCAGTAATAGTAATTGGAAGCACGACAGAATTTATATAAGACTACGCACAAATATCATTATCTCATCATATAGTAATGCTTTATTTTGAAGTCAATTTGCCTCCATTTTCTCACCGTCCTACAGGGCCTCATCATAGCTTGAAAAGCCTTTACATTTCTTTGCTTCATAAGAGAAAGGGAATACCACTTATTTGGTCTCTCTGATTATTATACCTTCTTAGTTTTGGAACAATATTTATACATCCTTTTGGCACCTTTACTTTAATTATCTGAAGACCAGACTACACAAGTGTAGTTAAACTGTTTTTCAGTGTAAATCAATACAAACTCCTTCTTGCCACTGCATTTTACACTTACCCATCTTGAAAACCTTTTGCTCCTTTATCACTCTGAAAGTTTGTTAATTGACCCTTTTGTTTCTTTTCACAGTTTCCCACCTTCAGCCACATATTTTGCTTTCAATTTCAAAGTCCAAATTATTTGTTTGAACAATGGGCATCACGGAACTCTATGAAATGCATTCCACAAGCCTGAGTAACCACAGTTAACCCCTGCTCTGTTTGCTTTATAACCAGATGGCAAACAATCATCTTCTGATTCTACATGCAAGAAGGGATCAGGAGACCATGATGTAGTACTTTGATTAAAATACCTTTTGCAGATAGTGCATTTAACTTCTGTTCAGTCATTCAACACGTGCAATAAAATTGATCAAATACCAACTTCCTTTTGGAATTCATGTTGACTAATTAAAATTTAGCCAGATTTTGTTTTACTATTATGTATTTGATAAATTCTAATATATTATCACACTGACTTTACTTGCAAGGAATTATTTTAATATTTAAAGGAATGTACAAACCTTTTCAACAATAATTAAATCCCCCACTTGAATATTTGAGCTCTTGACAGTCACAATACCTGTAGCCACAAAGGGAAAATGCACTTCAGCACAGTTTCAATAATCACAGATTATAATTTAAATTGAGTAAAGGCTAAAGTTGATGAAAAATAAATAAGAGCGGACAGCTTAATAAGTTCAATATCTGTTAAGTTTTACAATGACACTTCCAGCACATTAGATGTAGAGATCTTATTTAAGTAAATCCAAAACAAATCTTTAGGTTTACACCTGCTTCTGATATTAAACTTCTACACCAGAGAAACCTATTACCATTGTAACTATCACTATCAATTTAAATAAAACACTCAATGAATGATGGATTTTCAATGTTAAATCTGTTAATTTTTGCACATCTGATCTGTTAACTATAAACAAATCAGATGGAAGACCAATGATGGACACTGAATGTGGATAGGTTAGCACCTAGTTGTGTGTTGTTATACTTCATCAAGAAATTGTCAGATTGGTTTAAGGCCCACAAATAGTGGCCACAGAAAAGCTCCAAGAAGCTTTGGAATTGAAGCCTGGTCAATACTGTTTGCAAGTTGCAGTAGCAAGAAAGTGAAGTTACTGCAATGTTATAGTATTACAATATATCCTTCTGATATGTGCAGACTTGTTTTATGAAACGTATAATTAAAGTTCATTAATCATCCGCAGTTTGAACACAAATCTTCTTTCCCATGGTGAAAATGCTGGCAAATTTATTCAGAAAGCATAAAAAATGCAAAAAAAAACCCAACAAAGAACATGACTTCACATTGCTTCCATCAGGGAAGAGATACGGGAGCCTGAAACCCACGTTCAATATTTTAAGAACCATGTCTTCCCCTTCACCATCAATTTCTGAATGGTCCATAAACACTACTTCATTATTTGTCTTCAGTACCATTTTTGTAAACCATTTTGTACTATACCGTTGCTACAAAACAACATTTCATCACATATGTCAATGACAAATAAAACACCAAAACGAATTTTTACATATTCAGTTGACATTTTCTTAATGCATTTTAGTTTGAGGTGAACCTTAAGACTAGTTGCAAAAATCATCTGCAATATGTTAGTTATCGCTGGACTGATAACCAGTACAAGGAAGAAATCAGCAGAATTAACAAGGGTTACATTGCCTTTGTTTATTTCTCTTACAGAAGTTACTTTAAAATTAATAACCAACTCAGCTTCCTATCAGTCAGGCAAACTACACCAGTTATTAACAGTTCTGTTATGAGTGTGATCGGTCAATGGAGAGCCATTGAAGTTGGTGATATAGAGTCAATGACAAACACGAGAATGTCTGCAGACACTGAAACTCCAAAGCAACACATACAAAATGCTGGAGGAACTCAGCATATCAGACAGCATCTATGGAAAAGAACAAACAGTTGATGTTTCAAGCCAAGACCCCTCTTCAGGACTAAGAGAGGGAGAAGATGCCAGAATAAAAAGGTGGACAAACTCAGCAGCATAAACTGAAACATGAGGAAATCTGCAGATGCTGGAAATTCAAGCAACACACACAAAATGCTGGTGGAATGCAGCAGGCCAGGCAGCATCTATAGTCAAGACAAGTCAGCCTTATTGTCATTTCGACCATAACTGCTGGTGCAGTGCATAGTAAAATTGAGATAACATTTTTCAGGACCATGGTGTTACATGACCCAGTGCAAAAAACTAGAGAAAGCTACACTAGACTACAGACCTACACATGACTACATAAAGTGCACAAAAACAGTGCAGGCAGTACAGTCGACATTTCGGGCCGAGACCCTTAAAAGGTAGTAAGAGATTTGGAAGTAGGAGGGGGAGGGGTGAAATTAAGAGCTGGAAAGTTGGTTGGCAAAAGGGATACACAGCTGGAGGATCATGGGACGGGAGGCCTAGGGAGAAAGAAAGGGGGAGGGGAGCACCAGAGGGAGATGGAGAACAGGCAGAGTGATCGTAAGAGGGGCAGAGAGAGAAAAATGGAGGGGAATAAATAAATAAGGGATGGGGTAAGAAGGGGAAGAGGACATTAACAGAAGTTAGAGAAATCAATGTTCATGCCATCAGGTTGGAGGCTACTCCAATATCAGGTGGAATATCAGGTGTTGTTCCTCCAACCTGAGTGTGGCTTCATCTTGACAGTAGAGGAGGCCATGGATAGACATATCAGAATGAGAATGGGATGTGGAATTAAAATGTGTGGTCACTGGGAGATTCTGCTTTCTCTGGTGGATAGAGCGCTGGTGTTCAGCGGAACGGTCTCCCAGTCTGCATTGGGTCTTTCCAACACCCCTCCCCCTCCTGTCTTCTCCTATCATTTCGGATTTCCCCCTCCCCCTCTTACTTCCAAATCTCTTACTATCTTTTCTTTCAGTTAGTCCTAACAAAGGGTCTTGGCCCGAAACATCGACAGTACTTCTCCCTATAGATGCTGCCTGGCCTGCTGCGTTCCACCAGAATTTTGTGTGTGTTGCAGAAACTGAAAATCTAGTTACTAATATTCTTTAACTTGAGGAGCACATCATTTTTTAAAAAAAAGTGGAGGTGCTGCCTAACCTTCAATGAAAAAGAAAAGGAAGGGTTTGTCCTGGTAATGGTATTGATACCACAAAACTGAGCCAACTTATGCTTGTAGCAAAATATGCCAGTCAGCAGTATTTTAGTCCTGGACTGCTCACTGCATTGAAGCAAGTATTAAACAGACCTCTTGGCATCCTGTATCAAACTGACAATCATCTGATAGAAGTTGATTTTTGTATCAGTGTGTAGCCCTGCTAATAACTCAGAGCATAGGGCCCTGTGCTATGCAGGTTGCTCAGGATAAACCTCAGCATCTACTACTATTATTTATTTATTTACTGGGATACAGCGCGGAATCGGCCCTTCCAGACCTTCAAGCTGCGCTGCCCAGCAATCCCCTGATCACAGGGCAATTCGTAATGACCAATCAACCAACCAATTGCTATGTCTTTGGACTGTGGGAGGAAACCGGAGCACCAGGAGGAAACCCACGCGGTCACAGGGAGAACACACAAACTCCTTAGCGGCAGCGCTGGGAATTGAACCCCGTTCGCTGGTACTGCAAAGCATTGTGCTAAGCACTACGCTGCAATGCCACTCTTCTGTCCAGAACTCCTTTGCAGAGAGTCCAGACTCAGGTTGGGAAACGTCTCCACTGAACCATGTCCAACACACCAGATGCAACTTTAGTGGTCTCATTTATACACTTAGGAGAAAGTAAACAAATCTTCTTAACTAACTTATAATCATATAACCATATAACAATCACAGCACGGAAACAGGCCATCTTGGCCCTCCTAGTCCGTGCCGAACCCTTAATCTCACCTAGTCCCACCTACCCGCACTCAGCCCATAACCCTCCACTCCTTTCCTGTCCATATACCTATCCAATTTTACCTTAAATGACACAACTGAACTGGCCTCTACTACTTCTACAGGAAGCTCATTCCACACAGCTATCACTCTTTGAGTAAAGAAATACCCCCTCGTGTTTCCCTTAAACTTCTGCCCCCTAACTCTCAAATCATGTCCTCTAGTTTGAATCTCCCCTACTCTCAATGGAAACAGCCTGTTCACGTCAACTCTTGTGGTGAACTATGTGCCTGTCGGGACACGCCCCTGCTGACTGCTCCTGTGGCTCCTCCCACAGGCCCCTGTATAAAGGAGACCTGCGGCCTGACGCTCGGCCTCAGTCTCCAGGACCTTGTATGATAGACACTCACTCCTGGTTCCTTCTTCCAGTCAATAAAAGCCGATATCTCGCCTACGTCTCAGAGTGAGTTATTGATGGTGCATCAATTTTATTGACTGGAAGTTTTAAAACATGGAACCCGTTTTGCGTCCGGACCGGTTGGATTTGGACCCTCAAGACCCTGACGCAGCTCTCGCTTTTGAACACTGGCTTGCATGCTTCCAATCGTACTTGGCGGAGCTTCGTGCGACTGAACCCGCCGTTATGCACAGAATCCTACTCTCGAGGGTCACCCCCAAAGTTTACTCCTTTATCCGGGACCTGCCGACCTACGAAGGGGCACTGGACGCCCTCAAACGACAGTACCTGCGGCCGGTGAACACCGTCTACGCAAGACATCGCTTAGCTACCCGGCAACAGCGGCCTGGCGAATCGTGCGCTGAGTTTCTCCGAGCACTACAGACACTCGTCCGAGCTTGTGACTGCAAGACGCTCACGGCAGAACAGCATGCAGAGCTGCTGGTGCGAGACGCCTTTGTGACGGGACTGAGGTCAGTGTACATGCGCCAGCGGCTGCTGGAGAACTCGGATCTTACCTTAAGCTCGGCGATAGAGAAGGCCAACGCTCTAGAAGCTGCGCGGCATAACGCCGACGCTGTCCAGTCGCGCGATTCCCCGCCGGTTTCGTGGACGCCTCAGACCCCGCCACCGCCGGCTCCCGGGAGCGAATTCGCCAACGCCGCCGCCAGTCGCCATTCCACGAGCTCCCCGACCCAGACCACGGCTGTGGCCCGTAAGAAACTCGGGCCTTGTTATTTCTGTGGCCAAAAGAAACATCCTCGACAACGCTGTCCAGCGCGAGAAGCGACCTGCTCCAGCTGCGGAAAGCGGGGCCACTTCGCCAAGGTCTGTAAGTCTCAACCTCGAGCGGAGTGCAGCGCTGCGGGTGAAACGTGGGGGCCGCCATCTTGCATGCCGGGATGTGGGCGGCCATCTTTGTCGACGTCAGCACGCCCCGCCCCCGACCCTCCGATGCTGACCGGGTACCCCGACGGCGATCCAACTCTGGCCACTGTGACTCTCGACCAAAGCGCCCCACACCAGCTTGCAAGGTCCATGATGGACATCCAGGTGCAGGGGCATTGGACTGGATGCCTGTTTGACACGGGCAGCACTGGGAGTTTTATTCACCCGGACACAGTGCAACGCTGCGGACTTGCTACGCGGCCGGTCAGTCGGAGGTTCCATTTGGCCTCTGGGTCGCAGTCCGCAGACATCCGGGCGGGTTGTGTAGCGACTTTGGTGGTGCAAGGCACAGTATATCGGGACTTTGAACTGCTGGTCATGCCTAATCTGTGTGCACCTGTGCTATTGGGGCTGGACTTCCAGAGTCATCTCGAAAGTGTGACTATGGTATACGACGGGCCCCTCCCACCACTCACTGTCAAGAATCCTCAGTTTTGTGGGACTTCTTCACATACCCCGCTACTGACCACACACACACACGGACACACACATCCCATCCAGAACCAGGCCAACAGCTGCGCTACCGACACTTGCAGCCTCTCCACTCTCAAGATCCCTCCCCCACCGCTGTTCGCCAACCTGACCCCCGACTGTAAACCTGTGGCAACCAAAAGCAGGAGGTACAGCGCGGGGGACCGGGCCTTCATTCGGTCGGAGGTGCAGCGGCTGCTCAGGGAGGGGATCATTGAGCCGAGCACAAGCCCTTGGAGGGCCCAGGTGGTTGTTGTTCGGACTGGGCAGAAAAATAGGATGGTGGTGGACTATAGTCAAACCATCAATAGGTTTACGCAGCTTGACGCATACCCCCTACCCCGCATCGCGGATATGGTCAACCAGATTGCTCAGTATAAGGTGTACTCGACAATAGATCTGAAATCCGCTTATCACCAGCTCCCCATCTGCCCAGAGGACCGCCCCTACACCGCCTTCGAGGCGGGCGGCCGGCTCTATCACTTCCTGCGCGTCCCTTTCGGTGTCACGAATGGTGTCTCTGTCTTCCAGAGGGAAATGGACCGGATGGTGGACCAGTACCAACTGCAGGCCACATTTCCCTATCTGGATAACATCACCATCTGTGGTCATGACAGGCCAGATCACGACGCCAACCTCCAACGGTTTCTCCAAGTGGCCGCAGCTCTGAACCTTACTTATAACAGGGACAAGTGTGTTTTTGGTACCACCCGCCTTGCTATACTTGGGTATGTCGTGGAAAACGGGGTTATTGGGCCTGATCCCGAACGTATGCGCCCCCTGTTAGAGCTCCCTCTTCCCACCACTCTCAAGGCCCTCAGACGGTGCCTGGGGTTTTTTTCCTATTACGCCCAATGGGTCCCCCATTACGCAGACAAGGCTCGCCCCCTGGTCAAGTCTACCTCGTTTCCCCTCTCTGCTGAGGCCTGCGCGGCCTTCAACTGCATTAAAGCGGACATTGCCAAAGCTACGATGCATGCAGTGGACGAGACCGCTCCCTTCCAAGTGGAGTGTGATGCCTCCGATTTCGCTCTGGCTGCTACCCTTAATCAGGAAGGCAGACCAGTAGCATTCTTTTCTCGCACCCTCCAAGGCTCTGAAATTCGGCACTCCGCGGTGGAGAAAGAAGCCCAGGCCATAGTGGAGGCTGTTAGGCACTGGAGGCACTATCTTGCTGGCAAAAGATTCACTGTGCTGACCGACCAGCGCTCGGTTGCGTTCCTGTTCAGCAACCAACAGCGGGGCAAGATCAAAAATGATAAGATTTTGCAGTGGAGGATAGAACTCTCCACCTACACCTATGATATCCTGTACCGGCCTGGCAGACTCAATGAGCCCCCTGATGCCCTATCCCGGGGAACATGTGCTAGCACACAGCTCGACCAGCTGTACGCCCTTCATGCACAACTTTGCCATCCGGGGGTCACCCGATTTTACCATTTTGTGAAAGCTCGGAACCTGCCGTACTCCCTGGAGGACATCAGGACGATGACCAGGGACTGCCAAATTTGTGCCGAGTGCAAACCGCACTTCTACTGTCCTGACACGGCACAACTTGTCAAGGCCACCCGCCCTTTTGAACGCCTGAGTGTTGACTTTAAGGGCCCCCTTCCCTCCACTGACCGCAATGTCTATTTTCTCAGTGTTATTGACGAGTTCTCACGGTTCCCCTTTGCCATCCCCTGCCCCGACACCACTGCCACGTCCGTCATAAAAGCCCTGCGCCAGCTCTTCACTCTGTTCGGGTATCCCTGCTATATCCACAGTGATAGAGGGTCCTCCTTTATGAGTGAGGAGCTGCGCCAGTACTTGCTAGCTAGGGGCATTGCTACCAGTCGGACCACGAGTTATAATCCCCGGGGTAATGGCCAGGTAGAGCGGGAGAATGCCACAGTGTGGAAGGCCACACTTTTAGCCCTTAAGTCCAAAGGGTTGCCGGTCTCTCGATGGCAGGAGGTCCTCCCTGAGGCACTGCACTCTATCCGCTCTCTGTTATGTACGTCCACCAATGCCACCCCTCACGAACGCCTATTCTCTTTTCCCAGGAAGTCTGTCACTGGGACCACCCTACCAGTTTGGCTGACGTCCCCGGGGCCAGTGCTGCTCCGGAAACATGTGAGGAGCAATAAATACTCCCCGCTGGTGGAGAGGGTTCACCTTCTCCATGCGAACCCCCAGTATGCTTACGTGGTCTTACCTGATGGGCGGGAGGATACGGTCTCCATCCGCGACCTGGCACCCGCAGGTGCAGCAGACCACTACCCTGAAGGCTCTCCGGTAACTGTGAACCCTGCACCAGAGGTGACACCGTACGCACCAGGCCCTACACAGACTCCTCACGACACTTGTATACCGGGCGTTTCGTACGCGTTTATACCAGGCGCCTCGCACATGCATGAGGGATCACCGGCGCCTAGTGGGCAAGAACACGCGCAACCCCCGTCCCCTGTGCAATCGCCAATGTTGCCGGCACCTATGGGGTCACAGCCGGTGCTACGTAGATCGCAGCGACAGATTCGACCGCCTGATCGGCTTGACTTGTAAGAACCTTCGCTACATGAGGACTTTTTCAAACGAAGGGGGGGTGAATGTGGTGAACTATGTGCCTGTCGGGACACGCCCCTGCTGACTGCTCCTGTGGCTCCTCCCACAGGCCCCTGTATAAAGGAGACCTGCGGCCTGACGCTCGGCCTCAGTCTCCAGGACCTTGTATGATAGACACTCACTCCTGGTTCCTTCTTCCAGTCAATAAAAGCCGATATCTCGCCTACGTCTCAGAGTGAGTTATTGATGGTGCATCAACTCTATCTATCCCTCTCAAAATTTTAAATATCTCGATCAAATCCCCCCTCAACCTTCTACGCTCCAATGACATAGACATAACTTTCTTTAAATGATTTTGGTTTTCAAAACGCGTTCAAGAGAACTCAAGTGAAAATTTAAGAGAAAGAATTTCAGGTGAAAATAAAGCTGTGAAGGCTATCAGGACTTCCTGTGCTGGGACAATACCTTTGCCGCACTATGCAATACCAAGTACACCAGGCTTCCAGTGGGAAAAATCCACGCACAAACTTGCTGTGTGAGAAGGGAAATGGAAAGTCTGCCCAGAATTTATACTATACAGCCATCATTTGGTGAGAAATTGAGTCTCATCTTAAAAGAATCTGTTTCACACCAGCTTGAAGCAGCAGAAATACTGAGATTATCAGTGCAAATTAATAAAAGCAGATTGTGCTCAGTCCTCTAACCCAAATTTACACCGCATTTCAGATTGGATTAGTTCCACTACATTGAGATTTCATGGCAGTGTTATGGCTTTCAGTCAGGGTTAGACACAGCAGCCATCTCAAGGGGAAAAAAAACTCTGAAGCCTGTCAGTGTTGTGCATCTTGCGGAGAGTTTGCTCACCTGTTCATGTATCTACCCTGCAAATCTTTTCAACATTCTTCCATTACAGAAGTAAAAACTTACATTCAGTGTCATAAGAATCTGCAATAACTCAAAACTTTAATTTCTACGGTAATGATTTCAATAAAGTTTTTAAAGCAACTGATTCATTGAAGCTATATCTTATGAAACTCTAACCAAAGATACACTGACCCAGTCCATACAATACTTCATTTACAAGCTTCAGCAATAATTCAAGTGTTTTCATCTGCCTCTCCTTCAGTTTGTAAAATCAAAATTAGTTCTAATTCTCCAAGTTTTTGCCCTATGCCCAAGTTACAGAAATAAAGTCACAATGTATTTTATATAATCTTGAGGTAGGTGGAGAATGGAGATAAAAGTCCACAATTAATTAAAAATATTCCATTAAAGGGCTTTAAAACAATAAATCCCAAAGCTAAGTCCGGATTTAACAGACTTTTACTGAACTTCCTTGGATATGCAAATAGGAGATGCATCATAAATCTACAGGAGTCCTCCAAATGGTGGCTCAGTTACAAAGCCTATATAGCACTGCGGAAAGACATATGCTCACCCAGTACAAAAACCTTTGATTTTAAATCCTGTTCATTTATGTTAAATCCTACTGTTTTAGCAGCTGGCAACAGGATACAAGAAGCAGGAACTGGGCCCTAGAAGCTGACCTCTGGCTGTGAGCTTGCTGTAGATCTGGGAGTTCACTTCTTTGTCTCGCATGTAACATCGGATCTCCTCCACAGCCTCTCTGATGATTGTCACAGCCAAGACAAAACCCTGCAAACCAAATGTAAAAGGAAATTCTTTATTATTAATGCATATAACAATTTTATTACCACAATTTGCTGTCAGCAAAAGTAAAGCCCTAGTAATGATTAATTAAATTAAAATAAGGTTTAGTCTCAGGTAATTGATGCATATCAATCCAAGATAGTAAAATGCAAGGTCCAGCTGCCCTGTAACAGCAGGATAGGTCAAACAGCTGCATTTTGAAGTCATTATAATAGAGCAAACTAAACGGAATCTGTGCCCGACCAAATGAATGCAACTTTAAAGAACCATTTCATCATTCTAGCCTCCATGGTTAAATTACTTTCAACCTGATTAATGTATAGAGGGTTTTAAAAAGTCAAATCCTGAAACTGGATTGGGTAACTCCTTTTTTTAAAAAATGCATGATAGTGCAGAAAATGTGATTCTGCACATTTTGAAGTATTTGTACCCTTTTACACTAAACTCCTGCCCATCAGAAAATATGACAGGCATTTTCCAATTATCTTAAAGCCAGATTCTTTTCCCACATGTGATGACATGTGTACAGTATCCACTAATTACTTTAACAACAGTGGATCAAAAATTGGTATTTGAAAACAACATAGTTCAGCAAGAGGTACATCAAAAACAAAAAACAGTGATATCTGCCTAATTTGAAAGGGATATCACAAGGATGTGGATTTTATATTCAGTTACTCACATCCTACTTACTCTGATATTTGATTAAAAAGTCTTCAACCCAAAGCACAATGTCTAACAACTGCCCACACTTATCCCTGGCCCACTAGAGCCCGGGTTTCCAACTCTCATCTCCTACTGCATTCTCTAACAGATTTGTTGTGATGTGCTTTTGTGAGACCTGCCAAGATAATGAGCGATTTGTTATACACATGATCTGATATAATCAAAGTATTTAATTCTACAGATGTTCCAACCTTATTCCTCAGTGGATGTCTGTATATATAAATGTGTACATAAGAAAATCAGTCAGTCTTAGGGAGAGCTTTAAACAGAAGCTAGGCTATAAACTTTGTACGCTTCCCAAAGATGATTTACTTAGTTGTTGCACATGAATTAATAGAACTCACTAACCACAAAGTACAGTCATTAATCTAATTGTTCAGTGATGAAAATGAGGAAAACAAGACAGCATTTTCTTTGCACTGGAAGGCAAGTACTTGAAGCTCCAAGACTTCAAAGCAGTCAACTAAGCTTATGATCTATGAAAAAGAAGTGTTCCCATCTCTACTGTATGCCAAAACCTGGATAATTACAGTAGGTAGTTTGAAACACTAGTAAAATTTCAACTAATTTCCACCACAAAATCCTCCAAATCCATTCATAATATTCTCCTCCTCTCAGTCCAGCATCCCCAGCTATGAGCCTCGAAATATGGTTAACCCAGTTCAATGGGAGAGCCACAACATTTGCAACCCTGACACCACACTACCACCAGCTATGTCATAGTAAGTGACTTCCAGGAAGGCAGAGATTAGTTCAAGGATGTTCTCCAAACCACTTTTTAAAAATTCACTAGAAAATCATAGAGATCACAGGCCGAAGACTGCGGGCAACCATCTGGAAAAGCAGTGAGAACTTAACGAGTCTCTTTGGGAACTTGCAGAGGCCAAGTGTGAACAGTAGAAGATGCACACACTCGGGCAATCAACCACACACCTGCCGTACAGAGTCCACCTCCGCTCCCTCATGGGACTCATTAGTCATCCCCGAACCCACAGTGGAAACAAGTATAATATGAAGGAATGAGTCTCTATTAAAAGGCATCCAACAAGTTTGCACATGAGCTTTACTTCTGAGTACGGCTGAGTGGACCACAGTCTGTTCCCGGAATGAAGGCTTAAGATAATTCATTATTAGAGCCAACCTATGTAGAGACAGTTAAATGGGATAATCTAATCATCGTACAAGGTAACTGCAATTCTTTCAAAACCTGATCCCATTTATAGCATCCTGATGGCTTCAAATGGCTTAAGTCAACCAAATATAAGTATCACAAAACTAAACCACTGCGTTATACTCCATTTAGTGCATCATAGAATTAGAAATCAAGCAAGTGTCAAGCACTTGCGAGATTTCACTGTTATTTTATAATACAGAGATATTAACTGACGTCTGGCCTGTAAACAGATTCTCAACTGTAGGATACACTGGCTTGCTTGCAATTTATTCTGGTATTATATTTTAGACAAATATTAAGAAACAAAGAATTTCAAAAGTATGGATGACAGGAGAGTGCTGAACAAGAACAGTACTCATTCAGCTAAATTAAGAAGATTGGGCTGGCACGGTAGCAGTGGTTAGCATAACATGATTACAGCGCCAGTAACACAGGTTCAATTCCTGCCACTGCCTGTAAGAAGTCTGTATGATATCTCTGTGACTGAGCAGTTTCCTCTGGGTGCTCCGGTTTCCTCACATTCCAAAGACGAACGTGTCAGTGGGTTGATTGGTGTAATTGGGTGTGGGGCATGCTCATTGGGTCCGAAGGGATGACAACGCTGCCCCTATAAATAAATAACTAAAGATTGGGTCCCTGATTGCTCTAATACAATTTGTAAGAAGTTACTTCTCCATAATGTTAATGGCAATTAACACAGCATCTCTGCAAACAAATCCACTCAAACCAGATTCCAGCTGCTCTGTTGAAAGTTCATCCTCACTTGATTAAAAATGTATACACAGTTATCTCCAGTTCAAGTTTCAAAATAAAGCTAGATTTAACAGAAATGGGTGGAACGGAGCCATAACATTACACACAATTTGGAGTTTGAATTAAGAAATACATGTAAAGGTGCACATTAAATTTCTAATACCCAGTTCCAATTCACAAAAAGATCAGCTCATCTTAAAACCGGTCAACACATGCCAATTGCTGGAGAAACTCAGCAGGCAAGGCAGCATCTATAGAAGAGATCTTTTTCCACAGATACTGCCAATACTGCTGAGGTCCTCCGGCATTTTGTGCGTGTTGCTTGGATTTTCAGCATCTGCAGATTTTCTTGCTTGATCAGTGCTCCATTTTCACAAACGTTTTCAACCATCGTGAAGACTGGTGACAAGGCAGCCAACTACAACTGGAGAGCGAGGGAACCCACACTGCTTATGGTTAGTCATAAACCCAAGAAAGTCAGCAAATGCTGAAACTCCAAAGCAACGCACGCAAATTGCTGGAGGAACTCAACAGGTCAGGCAGCATCTAATGAAATGCATAACAGTAGACTTTTTGGGCCAAGACCCTTCTTCAGGTCTGAAAAGGAAAAGGGAAGATGCCAAAGTAAAAAGGGTTGGGGGGGGGGGGGGGCGGGGGAGGAGGAGGAAGGAAAGAGGGAAAAGAATAGCTAGAAGGTGATAAATGAAGCCAGGTGGATTATAAAGATATTTGAAGAAATAATCTTACAGGAGAAGTGGTCAAACTCTAAGGTCTTAAGTGCCACGTTGATTTTACCTGGGCCTGATGGACTATATCCCAGAGTCCTGAGAAAGGTTGCTGAAGTGATACCAGATACATGGTTCATGATCTTTCAAGAATCACTTGATTCTGGCATGGTCCTGGAGGACTGGAAGATTGCAAATGCTACTCCACTTTTTAAAGGAAGGAAAGCAAAAAAACGGAAATTATAGGCCAGTCGGCCTAACCTCAGTGGGTGAGAAAGTGGTGAGTTTATTAGTAAGGAAAAGGTTTCGAGATACTTGGAGACTAATGATAAAAGTGATATCAAGACGAATTATTGTTAATACTTCTTGTTAAAGTCAATGAGAAGTCAGCATGGTTTCTGTGAAGGGAAATCTTGCCTGACAAATCTGTTAGATTTCATCAAGAAAGTAACTGGTGGACAAAGAAGAGGCAGTGGATGTCATTAACTTGGATTTTCAGAGTTTGATGAGGTGACACAAGGCTGCTTAACAAGAAAAAAATCCTGTGGCATTACAGGAAATATACTGGCATAGATAGAGGAATGGCTGCCAGGCAGGAGGCAGCAAGTGGGAATAAAGGGGGCCTTTTCCGGTTGGCTGCCAGTGACTAGTCATGTTCCTCAGGGGTCAGTATTGGGACCGCTACTTTTCACATTGTTTGACACTGATTTAGATAATGGAATTGATGGCTTTGTGGCAAAGTTAGTGGATGATATTAAGACAGGTGGAGGGGTAGGCAGTGCTGAGGAAGCAATGCAATTGCAGCAGGACTCAAATTGGAAGGATGGGCAAAAGAAGTGGCAGATGGAATATAGTGTTGGGCAATTTATGATAACACATTTTGGTAAAAAGAACAGTATGCAACTATTATCTAAATGGGGCAAAAGTTCAAACACCAGAGGTGCAGGGTGGCTTAGAAGTCCTCATGCAAAGCTCCCAGAAGGTTAATTTACTGGTTGAGACTGTGGTAAAGAAGGCAAATGCATTTATTTCAAGGAAGTAGAATATAAAAGCAAGCAGATAATGCTAAGCATTTATAGGACACTAGACAGGCTGCACTTGGTGTATTGTCAACTGTTTTGGGCCCCATATCTCAGAAAGGATGTGTTGTCATTGAAGAAAGTCCCGAGGAGCTTCACGAGGACAATTTCAGGAATGAATGGGTTAAATACAGGAGGAGTGTTTGACAGCTTTGGAACTGTACTCACTGGAATTCAGAAGAACGTGGAGGCATCTCATTGAACCCTACTGAATGTTAAAAGGACTAGTTAGGGTGGATGTGGAGAGGATATTTCCTATGGTGGGGGTGTCCAGAACGAGAGGGCACAGCCTCAAAATTGACAGCATGATCCTTTAGAACAGGGGTAAGGAGAATTTTTTTTTCAGCCAGAGAGGAGTGAATCTGTGGAATACTCTGTCACAAACCATGGTGGAGGCCAGGTCCATGTGTATATTAAAAGCTGAAGTTGATTGTTTCCCGATTGGTCAGGGCATCAAAGGATATGGTGAGAAGGTAAGTGTATGGGGTTGAGTGGAATCCTGGATCAGCCGTGATGGAATGGTGGAGCAGACTCAATTGCCTGAATGGACTAATTCTACTCCTATGTCTTATAATGTTGTGGTTTCAGAGAGTGGACCATTGGAGAAAGGGAAGGAGGGGACCCAGGGGAGGTGATGGACAGGTGAAAAGAGGCAAGAGGCCAAAGTGGAGAATAGAAGGGGGGAGGGGGGAGGAAAAACATTTTTTTGTTGCTGGAAGGAGAAATCAATACTCATGCCATCAAGTTGAAGTCTACCCAAATGGAAAATAAGGTGTTGCTCCTCCACCCTGAGGGTGGCCTCATCATGGACAAGAGGAGGCTGTGGACCAAGATGTCAGAATGGGAATAGGAATTGGGTATCAGTAGCATTCACATCGACAGTGATGAAACGCTTTCAGAGGTTGGTCATGACTAAACTGAACTCCTGCCTCAGCAAGGACCTGGACTCATTGCAATTTGCCTATCACCACAATAGGTCAATGGCAGATGCAATCTCAATGGCTCTCCATGTGGCTTTAGACCACCTGGACAACACAAACACCTACATCAAGATGCTGTTCATCAACTATAGCTCTGCATTTAATACCATCATTCTCACAATCCTGATTGAGAGGTTACAGAGCCTGGGCCTCTGTACCTCCCCTCTGCAATTGGATCCCCGACTTCCTAACCAGAAGACCACAATCTGTGCGTTTTGGTGATAACATATCCTCCTCGCTGACGAACAACACTGACACACCTCAAGTGTGTGCTTGGCCCAATGCTCTATTCTTTATATACACATGGCTGTGTAGCTAGGCATAGTTTAAATACCATCTATAAATTTGCTGACAATACAGCCATTGTTGGTAGAATCTCAGGTGGTGATGACTGGGCAGACAGGAGTGAGATATGCCGACTAGTGGAATGGTGTCAGTCTGGCACTCAGTCAGTAGGACGAAAGAGCTGATTGTGGACTTCAGGAAGGGCAAGACAAAGGAACACATACCAATCCTCATAGAGGGATCAGAAGTGGAGAGAGTGAGCAGCTTTAAGTTCCTGGATGTCAAGATCTCTGAGGATCTAACTTGGTCCCAACATATCGATGTAGTTATAAAGGAGGCAGGAAGAGCAGCTATACTTTATTAGGAGCTTGAAGAGATTTGGCATGTCAACAAATATACTCAAAAACTTCTACAGTTGTACCATGAGGAGCATTCTGACAGGCTGCATCACTGTCTGGTATGGAGGGGCTACTGCACAGGACCGAAAGAAGCTGCAGCAGGTTGTAAATCTAGTCAGCTCCATCTTGGGTACTAGCCTACAAAGTACCCAGGACACTCAGTGTCTCAGAAAGCTAGCGTCCATTATTAAGGACCTCCAGCACCCAGGGCATGCCCTTTCCTCACTGTAACCATCAGGTAGGAGGTATAGAAACCTGAAGGCACACACTCAGCAATTCAGGAACAGCAGCTTCCCCTCTGCCAACCAATTCCTAAATGAACATTGAACCCTTGGACACTACCTCACTCTTTTTTTTAAAATGTACATTATTTCTGTTTTTGCACATTTTTAAAATCTATTCAGAAAACTGTAATTGATTTACCTATTATATTTTTCTCTTCTATCTTATGTATTGCATTGAACTGCTGCTGCTAACAAATTTCTCATCACATACCAGTGATAATAAACCTGATTCTGATTCTGAATTAAAATGTTCGGCCAACACAAAGTTCAACTTTTGGTGGATGGAGCAGAGGTGCTTGAAAAAGCTGTCCCCCAATTTACGATGAGTCTCAGCAAAGTAGAGGAGGGTTCACTAGGGGGCACTTGGCACAATAGATGATTCCAACAAATTCACTGGTCAATTGCTGTCTTCACTGCAGCCCTATCTGGGGCTTTGAACAAGGGTAGTGTATGGGTAGTTGTAGCACTTAGACTGTTTGAAGGGACAATACAAGGAGGTAAACTAGTGGGGAGGAACAAGACAATCGTGGAAAGAGCAAACCCTATTGAAGGGGGGTGGGGGTGAAGGTAAAGATATGGTGGTAGCATCTGTTTGGAGATGGTGGAAGTTGTGGGGGATGACGTGTTGGATGCAGAGGCTCATGGGGTAGTAGGCAAGGAAGATCGGGTGAGTGCTTAAGGTTAGTGATGAGTTGGGAGAGCAGCGGCCTGAACCAACCTATATAACTATGAGAAGGGAAAGGAGGTCCTGGGCTCACAAGGCCCAAGAGTACCTTTGTGTTCCAATTTCAGTCATTTTTCACCAACATCACCGAGATCTTTACCTACAGCTCTTCAGCCTGCTGATTACTTCTTCCAGCCACAATAGAAACAGATGCCGTAAGTCATGGGATTTATGGAACTGCCTTGTAAAAAATCACACACCTAACTTCTGCATTTCACATGAAGCTCCCACCTGTCTGTCCACCTATCCAAACCATGATTGTTGAAATGGTGTTACATACAAACACAATTCCTTGTCAATAAACCCACAGATTCAAAATATTCTTCTTCCCTGTACCAGATTTCTGAACGATGCACAAACACTACCTCATTACTCCATTATTTGCAATATTTGTTCATTTCATATAGTAATTTTACATCATTGCACAAAACAACACATTTCATGTTTATACAAGACAGGAATAATAAACCCAATTGATTAGCTGCCTCTTCTCCCACTTTTGAAGTATTGCCACTGTTGTGTTTCATTTGAGGCCTCCTGAAACTATGGAAGATAACTACAATTCTTTTTCTACCAAAATAACATCTCTTTGACCTTTGGATTTTAAAATGAAGCGAACAAGCAGAGGACTTACCAATGGAGCCCAATAGGTGTACAGAGCACCAAGTCGCAGATCTGGTACAAACTGGGAACATGCCAACAGGAGGAAGTACAGATTGAAGAAATACTTAAACTGATTAAATAATACCTAAAACAAAGAGGAAACAGTCCATAAGTTCTAAGTTAAAGAATCAAACAGGAATGAAAATCAGCCCATTTGAAAACATAGGACTTTTAGGAAACTGAATTTAAGGAGCAGATACAGTTACTTCTTGCAATTCCCCATTGTACCAGACTCTCATAAAATAGAGTTTTCTATAGTACAGTTTGCCTTACTGTAAGCTCTGAACTTGATTGAGCTGTAACTGGAATAAAGTGATAAAGTTAGTCTTTGGACACAAACTTAAAACTGGATATAAACTATATTTGAAATCATGTCAATTTTCAGAGATGAAAATATTCCAGTTTCTACCTAAACAGAAATGTACCATCTTTCAGGCAACACACACAAAATGCTGGAGGAACCCAGCAGGCCAGGCAGCATCCATGGAAAAAAATAACAAGTCGATGTTTTGGGCCAAGACCCTTCAGCAGACATCTCTGCCCGAAACGTCAACTGTGCTTTTTTCCATGGGTGCCCCCTGGCCTGCTGAGTTCTTCTAGCATTTTGTGTGTGATATTTGGATTTCTAGAGTCTGCAGATTTCCTCTTATATGAACTTACATTGAACTGGAAAAATAGGCAATGTAATAGAACATATGCAAATCAGTTTCTTGTGTAAATTAAGTATTTTGTAGTTCCAGTCTTTTGAAACGTTTTTCCTTGTGACTTTGTATCTTTAATAATTTTGCTATGGAGTTTCCTTGAAGGACTGCAAACAGACACAAAGAGCGAACATAAGCCATGATGATTAACTCATTTTCAGAGCATGGTCCATTTTGTTCGCCATGGGAGTCTCCCACAGAGGCTTTTTTAAAAAATGATAGAATGTGAGAATTCGATTTATGCTTGAAATAGCTTTTGCTTATAACTCCCCGTTTTATTTTTAAACACTAATTTGAAACAAACTGAGCTGGTAAAATGATCACAAATTAACAGAGGCTTTCAGGTACAATGAAGCATGGTAGCTTGGGAACAATCCCCTAAACAAGAAAGAGTTACTTTTCGCTGAAGAGATCAAGAACTGGTCATTTGCACAGCAGTAGTTTATTTAAAATTAGCTTGTACTTGTATGCAGTGTGTGCATAAAATAAAAATCAATTTATAATGCTCTAATAGTTATTTTGAAAAATTGTAAGTAAATGATTTTGGAAGGCACATTTGTTGCCTTACAGATGCAGGTAACCAGGTTTGATCCCAACCTCCAATGCTATTTGTAATGACATCCCAAAGATAAGCTGCTTAGTTAACTGACCGCTGCAAATTGCCTGCAGCATGCAGGAGAATCTGGAGAGGATTGACGTGAACATGGGAAGAGTAAAATAAAAATGGGATTAGTGCAAAAGGGTATTTGATAGTCAGCACAGTTTCAGTGGGCTAAATGGTTTGTTGCTGTGCTCTATGACCACATGTGTTCAATTCACATGGTTTACCTTTGTTTCTTTGTACCTTTATTCTTCACCTCCCTTGTATGCTTTGTTATTAGAGAAAGGTTCTATAGGAATCAGTAACATTGAAGTATCTAGGATACTGTTACTCCGCAGGCCAGGCAGCATCTATAGGGAGAAGCGGTCAACTTTTCGGGCCGAGACCCTTCGTCAGGACTAACCAAAAGGAAAGATAGTAAGAGATTTGAAAGTAGTGGGGGGGGAGGGGGAATGCGAAATGATAGGAGAAGACCGGAGGGGGTGGGATGAAGCTAAGAGCTGGAAAGCTGATTGGCGAAAGTGATACACAGCTGGAGAAGGGAAAGGATCATGGGACGGGAGGCCTCAGTAGAAAGAAGGTGGGGGGAGAGCACCAGAGGGAGATAGAGAACAGGCAAACAACTAAATATGTCAGGGATGGGGTAAGAAGGGGAGGAGGGGCATTAACAGAAGTTAGAGAAGTCAATGTTCATGCCATCAGGTTGGAGGCTACCCAGCCGGTATACAAGGTGTTGTTCCTGCAACCTGAGTTTAGATTCATTTTGACAATAGAGGAGGCCATGGATAGACATATCAGAATGGGAACGGGATGTGGAATTAAAATGTGTGGCCACTGGGAGATCCCGCTTTTTCTGGCGGACCGAGCGTAGGTGTTCAGCGAAATGGTCTCCCAGTCTGCGTCTGGTCTCACCAATATATAAAAGGCCACATCGGGAGCACCGGAAGCAGTATACCACACCAGTGGACTCACAGGTGAAGTGTCGCCTCACCTGGAAGGACTGTCTGGGGCCCTGAATGGTGGTGAGGGAGGAAGTGTAAGGGCAGGTGTAGCACTTGTTCCGTTTACAAGGATAAGTGCCAGGAGGGAGATCAGTGGGAAGGGATGGGGGAGGACGAGCTCCCTATGCGACTCCCTTGTCCATTTATCCCCCCCATTCTTTCTCCTGAGGCCTCCCGTCCCATGATCCTTTCCCTTCTCCAGCTCTGTATCACTTTCACCAATCACCTTTCCAGCTCTTAGCTTCATCCCACCCCCTCCGGTCTTCTCCTATCATTTCGCATTTCCCTCTCCCCCCACTACTTTCAAATCTCTTACTATCTTTCCTTTCGGTTAGTCCTGATGAAGGGTCTCGGCCCGAAACGTCGACAGCGCTTCTCCCTACAGATACTGCCTGGCCTGCTGTGTTCCACCAGCATTTTGTGTGTTGTTGTTGTTGGAATTTCCAGCATCTGCAGATTTCCTTGTGTTTACTGTTACTCCATTCATTTCCTTAACTATTTACTCCGGGAACAGTGCACACAAAGTGCAAACATCACAGTATCCCATTAAGAGTCCTCAACAGTATCTCCCATATCTTCAAACTGTGACACTTAAAGATTAACAGACAAATAAGATTACCATTATCTTCAAGTTCCCCTCCATGTCCTACACCACCCTGAGCTATAGCTATAAAACTCCCATTTTCCCAGGTGAAAGGATAGAATCCATCTGTAAAATTAGTTGTAGCAGCATACACAATGTCAATGCTCAGGATTATATTGGAGATGTAATTGTAGGAAAAGAAGTGAAAAGGAAATGGGATGCTAAGTAGATCTACGGCACCTTGTTTGCACAAAACACACACACTGACCAAGTTGCTTCGTATGCCCGGTTTCTAATTTTCAAATTCCCAAAGAACCATTCTAAGACAATCATCTAAATAATTATTATACAGATAAAATCTACACATTTCCTTAGCAGGTAAAGGAATTGAAGGAAGCAAAGAAGGTTTCTTAAAGTTCTTTCAACTACCTATTAATTAATAACCCAAGGTGACATCCGGAACAAAGTCAGGAATGGGGTTGTACAAGGCATAGTTGTTGGAAATGCAAAAATGTGTTATCTTAACACCAGATTAGAAAAAGAACAATGCTTCCTTCTTGATGCAAACTGAAACTATTTAGGAAGATACATTTTTGAAAGAATTTAATTGTCTGCTGCATAAAAAAGTAACTAATACAAATTTTCACATACATGCTTAAAATAGCTTTACTAGGTAGTTCTTTGAATGTTTTTTCAGAACTTATTTCATTACATACCCCTGGAAGAAAGGTAACGATGTTGTATTTCTGATTATTGATAATATTTTTTGGATATTTCTGTTCTCTTTTCTCTGGATGTCCAAGCCACACTGTGCGAGGTTTGAAATCTCTTCCTCTACAGCACCAACCACAACATCTTTAGGAAAGAAATATACATTTAGAACATGCATTCATTAAAACAAATGAAGTAACAAGGTATATACAAATAAAACTGTTGCTTCATTTTAAATGACAGAAATTATATTTTTATTCACACTCCAGTCAGAGTTTAAGGAAATTAGTGCAAGTGAATTATAAATTAAATTGTTGCACTCAATTAAAATCAGCATTATTTGTAGCATTTCTACTAAATTAAATAAGGTCTCAGGGATGACTTTGGGTATATTTATTAGACATGAGGCGCAAAGCAAATTGTTTTGCATTTCTTATTCATTTTCTCAAGCAAGACGGACAGTTCCAAGCTAAAACTTTACATTCAAGTGCATTATATAGACAATTGCCGCTTTCTGAATCATTCACATATGCACTAATTATAAAATACATGTTACTTATGTATCATAAGCCAAAAGTAAATGTGTTCCAAATGACAGCTTATCTGATAAGAACCCTTACATTAATTCTGAAAATTTTAAAAAGTCATAATGGTGTCTCTATAGTGAGCGCAACAATCTGCATCAACTGAAGGAGCAATGGGGAATCTTGTGTACTGTCTATTGTTCATCCCCCAAACTACCTCAAAATTAATTTATAAGGGAAGTCATTTTATTGCTGCTTTTGGGACACTCTTGGCTTGTCCTACAGCCTACAGTTCAATGTGATTAGCTAGAAATAAATTTATATTAAGAGATACTTTGGTAAAACTGTCAGAGAAAGTCCTAAGTTTCTATCAGGATGCACCAGCAATTAATCTTTGTGTGTTGAGAGGGATCCAAGGGAACAGTGCAGAGCTGTAGGTAATTCGCCTCATTGATATTGCATAGACACATGATAGGCCGATGAACTTTACCAGCAAACAAGTTGTTGCCTTAGGTAGGATATAGACTTTGTTAACATAATACAAACTTCTTGTTACTCAAGTTTGCTTGGTTGAACTCTGTTGAGACAGCCAATTACAGTCATGTATTCACATAGATGAGGCCTATGTCCCCATGTGAATGGCATTTGCACTTATTAAACAAACAGTTTAATATTAACAACTGCAGAACAATTTAGTTTACTTCACACTCAAGAAGTATTCTGAGTATTCCAGTCTCAATAAAAGGATAGTGTTCTAGCAAAATTTTAAATAAATGTTCTCATTGACAAACTTCCGAGTAATTTATGACTAACAAAACTCCACCCTTTGAAATTCTCAGATGCATTAATACTGAGTGCGGAAAAAAACGTGTTTCTTTGTTGCACACCTGGAGCCAGATCACCCTCATTGTGGCCTGCTGCCAGCACTCATCCCTGTTTCTCATACACCTGCACTCACTTTTTGTATTTCAGTGTGTTTGACTGAGCTGCAGACAGCCCATGATTTTGGTGATAGGTCCTAGGTGGCAGATCCCGAGATCTCATCCCCAAACTGTCCTGGTGAACTTTTATCATGGCCCTTTGAATATCTTATTTCACTATCTCCGATTATCAGATTTAAATAATTCAGTAAACTATTCTAAGAGCTGGAAATTAATTAAGTCATTATGATTCAATAAAAAGGTAAAGACAAATCATTTATTTCTACTTAGCTTTTCAGTCAACACCGATTACTCCATTCAACCGCTCCACTGTACAGTCATCATGACATACAACTGAGTGGCCAGATGCCATGAGCATCAAGCCTCTCAGCTCAATGCGTCACCCATGAGCTTAAGTGTCTAGTCCAGTTCCATAAAGAAAGTCAAATGAGCTGCCATCTGACGTTCAGTCCATTTCTGAATTTTGTGTCACACTGTGCAGAAGTCAGGAATGAACTGCTGCACGCCCTGCAATCACTTGAGAATTCTCAGCAGTTCCACCCAGTTCCACCCGATATGATGAGGCCCATAATGCTGCTCGGTATCCTAGCAGTAGGAAGTATTATTTGCTTTAGTTCAGCTTCTGAGTGTAATGTGGATAAGGGTTTGAGTACATGTCAAGAAAAATGTTTAATATTCAAGACTTGTGCCTGTGTATTCAGAAGTCATATTGGTTCCCCACACACAAAATGCTGGAGGAACTCAGTGGGCTAGGAAAAGAGTACAGTTGGTGTTTTGATCTGAAACTCTTTGGCAGGCCTGGAGAAAAAGCTGAGGAGTAGATTTAAAAGGTGATGGGGAGGGGAGAGAGGAAGACCAGGTGACAGGTGAAATCTGGAGAGGGGAAGGATGAAGTAAAGAGTTGGGCAGCTGATTGGTGAAAGAGGCAGAAGGCCATGGAAGAAAGTAAAGGGGGAAGGAGCACCAGAGGGAGGAGATGGGTAGGCAAGAAAATAAGGTGAGAGGGGGAAAAGGGGAATGGGAAAAAGTGAAGGGGGTGGGGAGCATCACTGGAAGCTTGAGGTGCTCAGCGATGTAGTCTTCCAAGCTATGCCATGTCTCACCAATATACAGAAGGCCATTCCAGGAGCACCAGACACAGTACAAGACCCCCAACAGACTCACAGGTGAAGTGTCGCCTCACCTAGAAGGACTGTTTAGGGCCCTCAATGGTAGTGAGGGTGGTGGTGTAGGGGCAGGTGTAGCACTTGTTCCACTTGCAAAGGTAAGTGCCAGGAGGGAGTTGAGGGAGGAATGGACAAGGGAGTCACACAGGGAGCAATCCCTGCAGAAAGCAGGAACCAAGTAGAGAGTATTGTTCCAGCAAACAGCTGGGGGTATCAGAATTACATGGATCAATGATTGCTAGTGTTTGTAACAAATAACGCTTAAAGACAACAAGAGTTACATCTTGGAAAATCTAGAAGGATACAAGTTAAAAGAAAGATTTTGAAGTTGTTAATCTATGAGAGTGAGGAACAATTTGCCAGCAGAAGAGGTGAACACAGGTACAATTTCAACATTTAAGAGAAATTTGGATAAAAATATGGATGGGAGGGGTATGGAGGGCCAGGTGTAGGATAGTGGGACTAGACAGATGAATAGTTCAGCACAGACTAGAAGGGCCAAAGCACATGCTTCTATGCTGTACTGTCTATGACACTACGTTGATCTAGTGAGGTAGATTTAGAAAAATCATTGCAGGATGTGGAGGTGTTTCTACTTTAGCAGCCATTATCTCAAAATTTGAGTCAGGCAGTGCAGAAACACATTTGCTGCAAATACGGAGAGAAATGTGGAACTCTCACTGCAAATAATGACTACTTGTTAATTTTGAACACAAGAGATTCTACAGATGCTGGAAATCTACAGAAATACACACAAAACACTGGAGAACTCAGCAAGCAACATCTATGGAAAAGAATAAAGTGTCAACATTTCAGGCTGAGACCCTTCATCAGGACCCGTCAACTCTATTCATTTCCTTAGTCGTTGCCTGACCGGTTGAATTCCTGAAGCGATTTATGCGTTACAAGTTAATTTTGATTCTGATAAGCTTTATTAAGCAAAATCATGGAAGGAAAAGGTATAAGCAATGTATAAAGTTGGATCCCAGATCAGTCCCAATAAGGTTTAAGTGACTAAATACTCTCCCTGGATCTGTTCCTTTACTTTTGATCAGCATGTAGGGCACAGTCTAATATACAAACCTGAAGATTCCATAAACATTTCAACATTGTAAATGGGTTGTGAGAGAGCAAAAGATATAATAAAAAGCACCAAAACTGTAAACTGGTTACATCTTATTGCAAGTAACAAAGATAAACTGCTAAAATTATCCAATGGATCAGGTGGCCTCTATGGGAAGTGAGACTGCATTAACGATTTTAGTCATCAGATGGAAAGACTTCCTGCAATCTGATCCATGGGCTATTTCAGGATTTGAGATGAATTCAAGTTGCTGGATTCTTGGGGAATATCTTTGTTCTAACAAGTCTTCAGCTTGTCTGATTAAGTGTATTTCTCTCTCCCCAAAGATGCGACCTAGGCTTTTAGGTATGTCCCACATTCGAAATTTAAATTTCAGATGTCTAACAGCTGTAGGTTTTGAATTGCCTTTCACAGTCCCCGTGAATGTTACCCTCCATTTCTTGTCCTTTACAACATACAAAAAGTTTGAAACCAACTTCTTTTTGTGTTCCTGTACATAAACAATTTGCCAGGTCTCTGTCCATGATTCACAATGCCTTCATAATAGTTTATTTTCTTGCAGCACCTATGTCATTCACAGTCAGAGTTTCTGCTAACTTATTTCCTTTTGGTTCTGTTTCTATTCCCTTTTGTTTTGAAAAATCCAAGAGGCTGTGCATCAGAGGATCATAAGACATAGCAGCAGAATTAGACCATTCAGCCCATTGACACTGCTCCACTATTCTATCACGGCAGATTTATTATCCTTCTCAATCCCATTCCCCTGCCTTCTCCCCGTAAGCTTTGATACCCTGACTAATCAAGAACCTATCAACCTCCACTTTAAATATACTCAATAACTTGCCCTCCACATCCATGCCAATATATTTCACAGATTCACCACTTCTGGATAAAGAAATCCCTCCACATTTCTGTTATAAATGTAAGTCCCTCTATTCTGAAGTTGTACTTCTGGTCCAAGAGTAACCCACTATAGGAAATGTCTTCTCCACATCCACTGAGATCAATGACAACCCTCCTCATTCTTCTAAACTCTGAAGTACAGGACCAGAGTCATCAAATCCTCTGCATGTGTTAACCCTTTCATTCATGGAATCATTCTAGAGAACCTCCTCTGAGCCCTACAAATGCCAGCACACCTTTTCTTCAATAAGGGGCCAAAACTGTTCAGTACTCTAAGTTCAGTCTTACCAATGCCTTATAAAGCCTCAGCATTACATCTTTGCCCTTATGTTGTGAATGCTAACATTGCAATTGACTTCCTCATCACCAACTCTACCTGCAAGTTAACCTTTGGAGAGTCTTGCACAAGGATTACTAAGACCAGTTGCACTTCTGATTTTGGATTTTTCCCCCATTTAGAGAAGAGTTTATGCCTTTATTCCTTCTACCAACGTGCATGACCACACACTTCCCTGCACTATATTCCATCTGCCACTTCGTTGCCAATTCTTCCAAGTCCTTCTGCAGACTCTCTGCTTCCTCAACACTATCTATCCCTCTACCTATCTTTGTATTGTCTGCAAATTTGGCCATATAGCCATCAATTCCATACTCCAAATCATTGGCATATAACATGAAAAGAAGCGGTCCCAAAACTAATTCTAATCACTCACTAATCAGTGGCAACCAACATGAAAAGTCCTTTTGGCTCCCCTTTTTGCCTCCTGCAAGTCACTCAATCTTCTACCATGCTGGCATCTTTCCTGTAATACCATGGGCTCCTATCTTATTAAGCAGTCTCATGTGTACCACTGTCATAGGGCTTCTGAAAATCCAAGAAAACACCATCCTCTGACTCTCCTTTGTCTATCCTGCATGCTATTTCCTCAAAGAATTCTGATTTGTCAGGCAAAGTTTTCCCTTAAGGAAACCATGTTGACTTTGCCTATTTTATCATGTGCCTCCAAGCACTTCAAAATCTCATCCTTAATAATGGACTCCAATATCTTTCCAATCACTGAAGTCTGGCTATTTGGTCAATAATTTTCTTTCTACGGCCTCCCTCCTTTCTTAGAGTGGAATGACATTTGCGATTTCCTAGTCCTCCTGAACCATTACAGAATATTGTAATTCTAGAAATATCATTACTAATTCCTCCACAATCACTTCAGCTACTTCTTTCCAAATCCAGTGGTGTATTCCATCTAGTCCAAGCGACTTATCTACCTTCAGACCTTTCAGCTTACCAAGCACCTTATCCTTAGTAATAGCCCTCCTTTTGCCCTCTGATGCTCTTGAATTTCTGTCATACTGCTAGTGTCTTCCACAGTGAAGTCTGAAGCAAAATACTTATTAACTTTGTCTGCCATTTCTTTGTCCCCTGTTACTACCTCTCCAGCGTCCTTTTCCAGAGGTCCAATATCCACTTTTGCTTCTCTTTTTACTCTTTTATAAGACTAAAAACTTTTTGTATCCTATTATATTATTGGCTATTTTTATCTTCATGCTTCATCTTATCTCTCCTTATTTTTTTTTAGTTACCATGGTTTTCAAAAGCTTCTCAATTCTCTAACTTCCCATTATTTTTTGCAATATTATATGCCATCTCTTTTGCTTTTATGCTGGCTTTGACTTTCATTGTCAACCATGGTTGCCTCATCCTCCCTTTAGAATATTTTCTCATCTTTGGGTGATCTATCCTGCGCCTTCCAAATGGCCCTCAGAAACTCCAGCCGTTGCTGTTCTGTATTCATCCCAGTTAAGAGTCCCCTTCCAATCAACTTTGGCCAGCTACTTTCTCATGCCTCTGTAATTCCCTTTACTCCACTAAAATACTGGCACATCTGACTTTATTTCCTTCCCTCTCAAACTGCAGGGTGAATTCTATCATATTATAATCACTGTCTCCTAATGGTTCTTTTACCTTAAGCTCACTAATCAAATCCAACCAGAACTGCCTTTTCCCTAGTGGGCTCACCTACAAGCTGCTCTAAAAAGCCACTTTGTAGACATTCTACAAATTCCCTCTGTTAGGATCCAGCACCAACCTGATTTTCCCAATCTATCCGCATATTGAAATCCACTATGACTATCACAACATTGCCCTTTTTACATGCCTTTTCTATCCGCTATTGTAACTTACATCCCAAATCCTGGTTACTGTTCGGAAACTTACATGTAACATCCATGAAGGTCTTACTACCCTTGCAGTTTCTTAACTCTACCTACAAGAATTCTACATCTTCTGATCCTATGTCAGCTCTTTCTAACAGAACTACCCCATTCCATTTGCCTGTCCCTTTGATACAAGGTGTATCCTTCAATGTTAAACTCCCAACTATGATCTTCTATCAGAGATGCCCACAACATCATACCTGCCAATCTCTAACTGTACTACATGCTCATCTAACTTATTCCATATACTGCATACATTTAAATAATACCTTCATTTCTGTATTCATCACCCTTTTCAATTTTGCCTATGTTACACTTCACCCTACTGACTGCAATTTTGCCCTGGCATCTACCCGTCATTCCTCACATTCACACTATACAATGCATCAACTCATATACTAAGGGGTCAAACTGCATCCTTCTGTATGCTAGCTATCTTTTGATAAATATCTTATATAAAATGATGCCATTTGACCCATTGCGGGGCATTCAGCTCCCAGAAAAGATCATTTATTTGGCCAGTTTTCCCTCTGTTTTCTTACATTTCTCTCTCTCTCTCTCTCTCTCTCTCTGATACCCACACGCACACACCCGCATCAACTCCTTTGATTGCCTTGGCCTGTAACCTCTACTAAATGGTAATCAAAAGCTGCCAATTATACATACTTGGAAAGTGAGCGGAAATTGAACCACCCAACGAAGTTTCCCCCGAACTCAGAGAGTGTGGAAATTCTTCAAGGACAGGCATTTGAGAGGAGAAACAAACGCAGGTCCCTGGACGGAGGTGCCAACAGCCATTACTGCTGCTCCACTGTATCACCCAATAATACATTTATATTCCAAAATAATCCAACATCATAGAAAAAACATCACATACTCTTCAAGATTACTAGCATTTAAGTTGTAAATAATATGGAAAAGTCCCATGGATCAACTTGCAAAATTCCCTTTCCACAACTATTTTCTATCATTCCATGGTGATGAAAGCTCTGAAATTCCATTCATAACAGAAACTGATCTAAATAGAGAACTGTGAATGTAAAATGTTACTTTGTAATGAATGGAAATTATTGAGTCTTAATAGAAAATTTCTTCAGAACTGTCCTTCATTTAACTCTTATGACTTTACTTGTTGACGTGTGAACCTTTAAAGTGTCAATGGTTGTAACAGTAACAAGGTTATGGGTGGACCAAATATATGTACACCTCAAAATGCAAAGAGTCTTTTCTTGAAAGTAAGCAAACTGTAACCTTTACAAGAACAAGCACTTATCAAATTTCACTATTTTCTTTCTTTCTTGTATTCACTTCAGTTTGATCTAAATTCTTTCCTAAAACTACATTTATTCCTACTCATTCGCTCATACCCATCTTAATATCTACTCCCAATTACTTAGTTTAAAAAAAATTATAGTATTTCTGTGGTGTGTCGAATGCCGGCTGTCCAAAAGCAGATTCTAAAACTCTCCAAGTATGCCACTGCAATTTAAATTCCAATAGAGGCCAAAATGAACCAATTATAATTGAGTGCATGGTAAAAAGGTGCTCTCTTTAAAGGTGCATGGTTCTCTAATTTACCGATACGCAGGAAACTGCTAATGACATCCGTCAAAAATAGTTTGATCTTTACAGTGAAAAAAAGTAACAGTATTTCCCGCATTCGACTCTAAAGTGCGGAATCAGCATTCTGAAGGTTGACATGATTATCAAATTGGGCATTTTTAGAGCTGATATTGATGAGCATTTTTTAAAAGCTGAGAATGAGCGTTGAAAGCAAATACCTTGCAGAATATTCTGGTTACCGACACGTGTAAAATTTGACGTTTATTTCAATAAAGTTGAATAATGCGATTTACAAGAAACTGTTGCTGCTATTCAATTTATTTCAAGATCCGTGTGTTTAATGAGAACACATCCCAGCTTCTGCCCGAGGACTGAGTTCCGCGTGTGATATTTACCAGCGGAAAGACACGAAAAACACAATATTCACGCTTCTACGTGCGCAGGTTACATTTGGCCCCTCCCTAAAGTAGGCGAGCATGACACCAGCATTTGTTCATCAGAGAAGGGTGTCATCTCACTTTCCTTTCTTTAGACTGAGCCTACAGATCAATAGACAGATCATTTTCCTACTGGAACACAAGCATTCGAAAATACAGTATATTCGATTGTCTGTCTGCGAAAACATTTTTAATCCGTCTCACTTGTTGGCGATGTCGGGAAATCGGATCGCCTTCCCGCAATCACCGAGTAAATCCTAAAACAGGAAAGACCGACAGCACTCCCCTTTCCCTCGTCACCGTTCCTAAGGCGAGACAACTCCTGAACTCAGGTTAAAACAAATGTACACACAACAGAAATAACCCGTTTCCCGATTCCACCGCGCTACATCCCTTCCCACAAGCTAAACACTCGTACGGTGCTTCCTGGCTAATGAGAGCGCCTCTTGCTTATCAATAAATGAGCCGTCGGATACCTCTCCGCCTGTCCGGCCCTCCTTCCCTCCCTCAGACACCTGTCACCGCGGGGGCACCGGGGAAGCGAACCCGCGGATCAGAGCTCCAGGCGAACAGCAACAAGGTCCATCTTAAATACCGCACTAGTCACCAAACCAACGCTTCAATATATTAAAAAAAAATCGAGAAATAACCCGCAGCCCCCACATCCTGGTTAATAATAGCACTGCCTGTCCTCCATCTCAGGACAAGGCAATTGCAGACAGCTATTCAAGCTTTGGTGTGCTGTGGTCTGTTCTTTGTCTCTTACCCGCTCCTCTGTTTGGAATCAAGCATTTTCTTATGGCGGACAGGCTGCAGCGGGATACTATCCGACATGTTTCCTGGCTTCTCTCCCTCTGAAATTGGGTGGTGCGATCTGCTGTCTACCCAGCAGCCTCTCTTTTTCTCTCTCGTTGTTTATCAGACTGTTAGATCTGCCTGCGAGGGTCAAAGGTACAATATGGGCACAGTCATGGCAACGGCTTGAAGGTGTTTTATTGATACGAGAGGCAATCGCACAAAGACGGATCTGCCACGCGTCGCTTAGATGTAATGATACTCACAACTGCATAAAAACTCACAAAATTCTTTCTCCATTACCTGCCCCGGAGGAAATGAACTGTTTCGGGAACTTGGTCCTTCTAATACTAATAATAGCGAAAGCCCGTATATCAGTTAAATCCAATCCGTTCCTACAGAAGGTCGGTATGTGTTTCCAAACAGACGTCTTTTAAATGCCAGTCAGAACAGGGAGTACTCCCTGACTGCGTCCCGGCCTTGTTCAGGCCACGGTCTTTTGATTGAAAACAGACACATTTTTATACTGCCTTGCTTGGTAAGGCTTTGCTCCACAATATATGACGAATTTATTCGCTTCAAGATTGTTTTGACTTAAACAATCCCTCGTTCAAGGTGAAATTTCAGACATTAGACTGAGTTGATACAAAAAACATGTTTAACATTACTCTTTAAAAATTCACTACTGCGATAGGCAAAATTGAAAAGGATATCAAACACAGTAGCTTAATTAATGAATTGTTTTTAAATAAACTTTCCTTCAGCTTTCAAATATATTTGTAACATGTCAGGTTCATTAATCATAAACATCACCCAACAATTCACAAGTGTTCACAGTTTTGAAAACAATGAAATGAAGGTATTTTAATTTGAAACGGGTTCTTGTTCAGATTTTGAAAACACGAATATACAAACTTGTCACAAGGAATGCCTTGTTTACAGTGCTCTTTAATCAATTAACGATCAGGAGTGAAAATAAAAGACTGGTGATGCCTTGAAAGGCACACTAGAGTTTACAACGAGGAGTGAAGTGATTTCTTTTATTTGTGAAAGGCATAAACAGTTCCCACTTAAAAGTAGCTAGCACAGCTGGAAGCATTTTTGTTGCCATATCCCAGGTTTGCATGTTTATACACCATGGAAGTTAAAAGTTAAAACCAATTTACCATAGTTTTTAAAGGAGTGATATTTTTAAATGCACATACAAGCCCTTTGTTAGGACTCAATTGCTGATGTAAATTTAGACTGATCCAAACACAAACACACACACTATGTGTGCATAATTACTTTTAGATTTAAAACTATCATTTTAGAGAGGTCTTTACTTGTTATTCATTCATCCAATTCTGAAGTGATTTTGAGATGCTTAATTGTTCTGAGATACTTCATCATTTTCAGATGCTGAACAAATTTGAGGTGTTTATTGGTTTGGCAGGTTCACAGTAGCCTACCAGAAAAGATGCTTTTTCTGTAATTACATAATTTAGCAGGGTGCAACTAAATTCAAAGGATATGACTGATGTTGATTCACCAATTTGAAAATATAAATGATTAAGTATGGTGAACTACAAATATCAGAATGACAAACTTTAAATGCTATGCTTCTACATTATAAAGTTATACACACCAATAAATATAATTCCCTACAATTCCTGTAAGCACAAGCTTAAAGATTAGACTTTCACTTTATGATCAAGACTTGCTCATTGTTTTAGAGAGGAGGGAAACACCTGATCAGTTTGGTAGCAAAGAGTCAATAGGGGGAGGTTAAATATCTTTGTGATTCATTGTATAAATTCAAGTCCTCCTTTCATATAAAAAATGTCAGATATCTATTCCAAGTGGGAGACAAGATGATCCTCCTGGGTGACTTCAATACCGCGATGGGAAGGGTTGCTGCTCTCTGGCAAGGTGCAGTTGGACTGCGGCCTTGTCAAAGTGTACACCTTCAGAGGGACAAGCTCTAGTGGTCAGTCCATGCAATGGCTCCCATTCATTACTTTATAATCAACCATGTGAAAGGCCATAAAGATGCCCACTCCAAACATGAGAGGTGCTTATGGTTGTATAACTGACAACTGTCTAATCCATCTTTATTTCCACCCACCTTGCCCCAAAATATCAGTGCCAATATTTTGCTGCAGGAAGATTAATATACAAGCTTTCAAAGACAAGTTTTCTTAGGCAGCATTTCATTGTAAACTCCCAGTCTGCAGGAGCTGCAAAGTTTATGGGCTACCATAATGAGGAGTCTCAACTTCTCTGCTAAAAATAATCAGGACCAGTTTGATGAGAATAGCACAGAGACTGAAGAGATAATTGTATAAGGCATTGGTGAGGCTGAGTTTGGAGTATTGTGTACAGTTCTGGTCACCGAGTTATAGGAAAGGCGTCAACAAAATAGAGTACAGAGCAGATTTACTAGAATGTTACCTGGGTTTCAGCATCTAAGTTACAGGGAAAGGTTGAACAAGTTAGGTCTTTATTCTTTGGAGCGTAGAAGGTTGAGGGGGGACTTGATAGAGGTATTTAAAATTATGAGGGGGATAGATAGAGTTGACGTGGATAGGCTTTTTCTATTGAGTAGGAGAGATTCAAACATGGGGCAAAAGTTTAGGGATAACACGAGGGGGAATTTCTTTACTCAAGAGTGGTAGCTGTGTGAAATGAGCTTCCAGTAGAAGTGGTAGAGGCAGGTTTGGAATTGTCATTTAAAGTAAAATTGGATAGGTATATGGACAGGAAAGGAATGGAGGGTTATGGGCTGAGTGTGGGTCAGTGGGACTAGGTGAGAGAAAGCAAGAAAGCGTTCAGCACAGACTAGAAGGGCTGAGATGGCTTGTTTCCATGCTGTAATTGTTACATGGTTATGATCAACAATATACACAATGCACTCTTGAATTAGAAGTATCACTTTTATTCAAGGCAAAGGAAACAATTCTATACGTATATACTTGGGAGGTTCAGATCCAGCAGTAAACAAAGAACAGTGGCTGGAGGGAGCTCAGGAGATTCGCAAGACTCAGTGACAAGTGTGGTTCTCCAACACCGTAAAAGCCACCCAAGTCCCATTTAGCAAGAACTTAAAACAGTACAACACAGGAATGGCCATTTTGCTAACACTATTTGTTCCACTCATAATGCCAAATTAAATTAATCCCATTTCTTGTAAATTCGGGTGCTTTATCTAAAAGTCTCTTAATCACTATTACATCTTTTCCCACCACCACCTTTAGCAGTGTGATCCATGTACATAACACTCTCTAAAAATTATAGGCATGAACTCAGAAACAGATGTGGTCCAAAATGCCATTCCATGAGCATTTGGAAACATTTCATTGCAAATACAGCATTTGAAAGGCCTACTACAATATTCCGAAAATTTGTAGACACAGCATAAATTTTCTGTCATTTGGAAAGTTCCTGTGTTGTGGAAGTTGAGGGTCAATATGACCTTGGTCTCTATGGAGAAAACAAGTTCAGCTCAAGATCATGGCTTAGAG
The DNA here is from genome assembly GCF_030144855.1 of Hypanus sabinus. Lineage (NCBI taxonomy): Eukaryota > Metazoa > Chordata > Chondrichthyes > Myliobatiformes > Dasyatidae > Hypanus > Hypanus sabinus. Next base: position 121,905,871 of record NC_082714.1, on the reverse strand, counting down.
TCGCCCTGCAGATGGTCATGTATGTTAGTGATAATTGATGTTCACCTGAGAGGTTCAAAGGACATGGCACCTCTGAATAATCTCTATAAATGCTTTCTCCCTCCTGCTCACTGATCCAACAACCAACCAGAGTGGCCAGTCACTGCTATAATGAATAGTAAACACAAAGTACACTGCAGATGCTGTGGTCAAATCAAGATGTACAAAAAAGCTGGATGAACTCAGCAGGTCGGGCAGCATCCGTTGAAAGAAGCAGTCAACGTTTTGGGTCGAGACCCTTCATCCGGACTGGCAAAGGGTCTTCATCCGGACTGGCGAAGGGTCTTCGTCCTGAAGAAGGGTCTCGACCCGAAACGTTGACTGCTTCTTTCAACGGATGCTGCCCGACCTGCTGAGTTCATGCAGCTTGTTTGTACGTCTCTGCTATAATGATGCCTCCAGTAAGACAAGCACCCATTTAATGAGCATCTCAATACCTAAATATTGGATGTTCAATGTCTGTGTGGAGATTGGAAGATTTTTGAGCACTATGCGGTGACCTCTGAAGGCCAGTTAGACCTTTGAATACTTTTGATTTGGGTGACTTTAGAAAAAAAGATTTAAAAAAAAGAGAAAAGAGAATCTAGTACTAGTAAGACTGTTTAATATCTATTGTGGTATAGCTAATAAGGAGCCATTTATGGTGTTCCAGTGTACATAACACATCATTTGATAGATACACTCAATGGCCACTTTATTAGGTACACCTGCTTGTTAATGCAAATACCTAATCAGCCAATTGGAAGATACTCTATGCATAAGAGGCATATAGACATGGTCAAGAGGTTCAGTTGTTGTTCAGACCAAACATCAGAATGGGGAAAATGTGATCTAAGTGACTTTGACCATGGAATAACCGTTGGTGTCAGACGGAGTCATTTGAGTATCACAGAAACTGCTGATCTCCCGGGGTTTGCACCCACAACAGTCTCTCGTGAATACCGAGAATGGTGCAAAAATACACCAAAACTTTCACTGAAAGTTCTGTGGGAAAAAGGGTGTTGTAAATGAGAGATTTCAGAGGAAAATGGCTAGCCTGATTCAAGCTGACAGGAAGGTGAAAGTAACTCAAATAGCCATGCATTACAACAATGCATCTCTGAATGCACAAAACATCAAACCTTGTAGTGAATGGGCTAAAACAGCAGAAGACCACAAACATACTCAGTGGCCCCCTTTTTTTAAAAAAAAAGTACTCTGTGGTACTTAAAGTGGCCACTGAGTGTATAATATTATGGCAATCACATCTGGCATAAATTACCCAGAGTAAAGTGCTTTAGATAATTTCTAGGTGATGTTAAAATCACTCACTAAGCAATTTACAACAATATCATGCAATCCATTTTTAAACTGATAATAAAGAAGTACTGGAAATATTCAGCAATTAGCAAAGCTTCCATGGAAACAAAGAAGTAATGTTTCAGATTGATGACCTTTCAGCAGGAAAATACTGAAGTACTGATTAAGGGCCAAGACATCAAATCTTTTGTTTTCTCCATTATCACTATCTCAGCATCTTGGTTTTTCCATCACTTTGTTTATATTCCACAATTACAGCATTTTCATGATTTCTTTGCTTTCTAGTTGGAATGTGTATGCTCAGCCCTAATCAAAATGAAGAGGCAGACATTAAAATATTTAAATACAATGCCTAAAAAGCAAAAAGGTACAGATATGAGAGTGGTACCATGGCAACTTCTTAATATCTGCGAAACAGAAAAGTTGGTTGTTGATGCAGGAAGCCAGGCACAACCCTGTCTGTATCAATGATGCTTTGGTGTATATGGCAGAGAGCTTCTAGTTCCTAGCTTGTCCTAGTCCAACCATATAGATACTACGACAAGAAAGCACAACACCTTTATATCTAGCAAATTCAGCTCGATGTCCCCAATGACCTTCACCAAATTTTATAGCTACACTACAGATCCCATCAAGATGCTTCATGCTTGGTATGACAACTGCTCTCCCCGGGATTGCAATAAATTTCAGAATTCAGAGCCTGATTTATCACAAGAACCAGTTCACTGTCCACCAACTCAATTGATATTTCCTGCTGCCTCAGGAAAGCAATTAATGCAATAAAATAAATTCTCACCACAGTTAGTCATTCTCTCTCCTCTCCCCATCAAATTGGGCAGAAGATTCAAATGCTTGAAAATACATATTACCAGTCTCAAGGATTGTTTCCATCCCTGTTATACTTGAAATGGACCTCTTGTACAGTAAGTGTGAATTTGATCCCTGAATCGACACCATCATTGGTATTTGCATTTTATTTGCCCACCTGCTCTTCACCTTCTTTGTATCTGCAACACTATGTCCTGCATTTTGTTATTGGCTTTTGTGGAACTCTGATGTACTTCTGTTGAATAATATTTCTGGATGGTATGGGAAACAAAACCTTTCACTTTACCCTAGTATATCTGACAATAATCGACCCATTGCAAACAAATCATGATCAATAAACATAGAAAAAGAGCCTTCAACCAAGTCATCTCTAAAGAATAAGCAAACTTAAGATTTTTTTTTTGAGGACTCTACCAGGAAAGTTGGTAATTGAAAGGCAGGGGATAATGTCTATGCAAGCTTTAAGAGAGGCCTTTGACAAAGTTCTGCTTTGTAGGCTAGTCCAGAAGGCACACTTGGCATTCAGGATTCAATGTTGGCTTAGAGGGAGGAGCCAGAGTTGTAGTTTGCTGACTGGTGTGCTGCAGGAATTGATGCTGGGTCTGTTGTTACTTGTCACCTTAATCAATGATCTGGATCAGCAAATTGCAGATGACATCATATGAGGCGTTTCATTCAGGGAGGATGCAATCGACACATTTCATTGTATGTTTCCATGTACACATAACAAAGCTAACTCTCTCATCTTTACAAAGATTGAAACTTACAATGATACTGCTGGGACTTGAAGACCAGAGTTATAGGGGAAGTGAATAGGTTAGGAAATTATAAAGTCTCCCCTTATTCTCCTACACTCCAGGGAATAGAAGCATATGAAATTATGAGGGCTCTAGATATGGTTAATAAGTAGGTTTCTCCCCCAATGAGGTTGAGGGAAATTTGAAATAGAGGTCATACATTAAGGATGAGAGGCGAACTATTTAAGGGGAACAAGAATGAGCTGCAGGCAGTCATGGTTAATATGAGTTCAATTGCAGCATTTAAGACGAGTTTGGATAAATACACATATGCCAGGGGTATGGAAGGCCCTCGTCCAGGTGCAGGTCAATGGAAATAGGCAGAATAAGTCTAGCATGGACTAAATAGGGTGAAGTACTTGTTTCTATGCTGATGCACTCAATGAATAATAATCTCATTAAATACTATATTCTTAGACACTACATTAATCTATGGTGATTTGAAACAATTTATAAAACTCCTTTTTAAAAAAAAAATTGCAACTTTAAAGCTGCTGGGACATAAATTTGCAAGTGGCCGAAGAAACTCGATTAAGTATTTAGTTTAAAACCAAGCCTATATTTCTAGGCCTAGGAACAGATTAAGCGCCTCCCCGCCACCAAAAACAAAATGAGCAAAAGTGAATAGCGTCATCCACTCACTGCCTACATTGGTTTTTGACACTGTTGGTTAAATTACCAAACACCTCCTAAAAATTAGGTATTCTGTACCCCAAAAAATGACACTAGTTCAGCACTTCAGATTTGCTGGAGATTCTGGTGGAGAAGGGATATTCTTGTTTACACCTTTATTAATGACTTTCAACGCTATTCCAGTGCCAGAAGGATCATGTAGATGCCTACAGTACCAAGAATGAATAACTATACTCAATATATCATTCATTATTGACCGACAGAGTTAATGGCAAAATTATATACAATAAGTTGGATTTATGGCAACTTAAAAAATATTAATTCATTGAAATAAACAGAAACATGGCATCAGTCAAAAGAATTGCAATATTTGAAAATAGAGCATTATTTTAACTTTTATGGTACTTTTAATTCAACATATTAGGGAAAAAATTTTCAATTTGCAGGCAATGATAAAATTCATACTGATCTTAAAAAAATTGTTCAAAGTGAAACTTTATAAAATATCCCTTATTTGTCAAAAAATAATTTTTAAAAAATCAAACTACACTGATTTTAGTTTAGCATCTGTTCAAGTGCAACATAAACTGTATTAACGACCAGGATGATACAGAAAAAAACTAAGAATTTAGTCGCTATGATATACAATCAGAACTTCATACATTTCCAACAGAACGTACGCTTCATCCCAGTAAACAACACACACAAAATGCTGGTGGAACACAGCAGGCCAGGCAGCATCTATAGGGAGAAGCGCTGTCGACATTTCAGACCGAGACCCTTCGTCAGGACTAACCGAAAGAGAAGATAGTAAGAGATTTGAAAGTAGTGGGGGGAGGGGGAAATGCAAAATGATAGGAGAAGACCGGAGGGGGTGGGATGAAGCTAAGAGCTGGAAAGGTGATTGGCGAAAGTGATACAGAGCTGGAGAAGGGAAAGGATCATGGGACGGGAGGCCTCGGGAGAAAGAAAGGGGGAGGGGGGGAGGAGAGCACCAGAGGGAGATGGAGAACAGGCAAACAACTAAGTATGTCAGGGATGGGGTAAGAAGGGGAGGAGGGGCATTAATGGAAGTTGGAGAAGTCAATGTTCATGCCATCAGGTCGGTGGCTACCCAGCCGGTATATAAGGTGTTGTTCCTCCAACCTGAGTTTGGGTTCATTTTGACAATAGAGGAGGCCATGGATAGACATATCAGAATGGGAATGGGACGTGGAATTAAAATGTGTGGCCACTGGGAGATACTGCTTTTTCTGGCAGACCAAGCATAGGTGTTCAGTGAAACGGTCTCCCAATCTGCATCGGGTCTCACCAATATATAAAAGGCCACACCAGGAGCACCGGACGCAGTATACCACACCAGCCGACTCACAGGTGAAGTGTCGCCTCACCTGGATGGAGGTGAAAGTTGGAGGCAAAGTTAATGAAGTCGACGAGCTCAGCATGCGTGCAAGAGGCAGTGCCAATGCAGTTGTTGATGTAGCGAAGGAAAAGAGGGGGATGGATACTGGTATAGACTTGGAACATGGACTGTTCCACAAAGCCAACAAAAAGGCAGGCATAACTGGGACCCATACGGGTGCCCATGGCTACACCCTTGGTTTGGAGGACGTGGGAGAAGCCAAAGGAGAAATTACTGAGAGTAAGAACTAATTCCGCTAGACGGAGGAGAGTGGTGGTAGAGGGAAATTGGTTAAGTCTGGAATCCAAAAAAAAGCGAAGAGCTTCGAGACCATCTCTGTGGGGGGGTGAAGGTATATAGGGACTGGACGTCCATGGTGAAAATAAGACAGTGGGGGCCAGGGAACTTAAAATCATCGAAAAAATTCAAAGCATGAGAAGCGCCACGAACATAGGTGGGAAGACATTGAACGGGGGGGGGGGGGGCGGGAAGATAAGACAGTGTCAAGGTATGCAGAAATGAGTTCAGTGGGGCAGAAGCAAGCTGAGACAATAGGTCTACCTGGACAGGCAGGTTAGAAGCTGCCTGGCCTGCTGTGTTCCACCAGCATTTCGTGTGTGGTGTTGTTTGAATTTCCAACATCTGCAGATTTCCTCGTGTTTGCTCTTCATCCCAGTAATTCATTTTCTTTGTTATCTCACTAAATAAAGTAAAATCTTTATGCAAAAGAGATTTGGATTCTGTAAAGAATGGCTCAATATCATGCATCAAAAGAGTAATAAAATAGCCAGCTATCATAGAATAAACAGTCATGCATTTTCTACAAGTAACAATCTTATTTACTCTTCATTTCTTCCTTTTTGCAGTTGGCATATTCTATTGATGCCCTGAATAGAAGCATTTACCTGCATGATCACTGTTCACCGATTAAGTGTTCAGGTGAGATTTCACCTTCACAGGAGCTTGGAAAACACAGCAGTGTAATGGTAGAACAGTGGAAATGCTTGATTTTTATTTCAGCCCCCAACCCAGAGATAGTGAAATAAACTGGAGTTCTCTCAAAAGTACTAAAGAACAGCTAATATGAGGGAGCAAACACAACATTTTCTGTTTTAAAACAAAAATCACCATCAGGTCATAAGATTATTGGTGACTGTTTTGAATGTTCTAATTTAAGACTTAATTATTGCACACAAAGATAACAACACCTGTGATTGTGACAATGCTATTCTGCATTTATTCCCATATGCCAGAAAGAATCAAGTTTACATTCAGATGTACTAAAGAAAGTTGCTAAAACATTCATGAAAGACAGCATATTCAAGACAACATGATGTAACAAAAAATCCATTTATCATGTAAACCATTTAGATTCTGTAGATTCACTGTTACCCTTATATCAGTCCTCTACCCATGAAAGCACCATGAAACTGAAATCAAAATAGGCCAAAAGTGAAGCAGTCATTTCAAATCTTCCAAAGAAAACACTGCACTGAAATGGTAGCATACTCTTCCACATAGGCAATTAAATTTTACTCAGTCTTCTAAGTCCCAAACTATTCCATCTGTAAGCCAAAAGGCAGTGTCCATTTTGTTCAGCACTCCAGTTGTACATTCAGTGTTAAACTATAGCACGCAGAAAAGGTCAAGAGAATTTCATTAAAAAATGTTTCCAATCTGTCAACAAAAGAGAACAAACTTGGTCCATTTACTGGTTTCCAACTGCACAAGGCATCTACTCAAAGCCAGTTCTTGTTACAAAAATTGGTCATAGTCTACAAAAAAGTAATCAGCATGACCAAAACAAAACACAAAAAATAAACACACACAAAACAAGTAAATTAGAAAGTGAGGTAGTTAACAAAATTACTTCAAGTTCTGGGGCCCACCCTCCCCACTTCCCTCATATGCTACACGTGGGTCTCCTTTGGCTAAATCACAAATGGTGCACCATCCACAAATCAAACAAGTTACCTGGTTTTAACCAGGATGTTATTAAATTAATCAAGAATGCACTCTTGTTTTACTCACAATTAAACAGAAGGAAAAGGCAAATTCAAATTTAAACAAGTTGGATATTTCTAAATTTAGAAATCATTTGCATTTCCCCCTCCTACGTATATGGGGGTATACATCATTCTTCGTAACGAACACAGGTAGCTGCCAATTCTTCCATATCAAATTACCAATTGGAAGGTTTATGTCAATGCGACTTTGTTTCTATGGAGTTTCACTTCTTGCCATATCCACCCAGCAAAAACATACCAAGACCAAATAACTATTATTTTATCCGTCCATGTATTATTTTCATATAGAAATGAATATACACATTCATTTAGAAATCATATTGATTAGCTTCAAAAGTTTCAGTCCTGGACAAGATGTGTGTTTTTCTATAAAAATTTTGCCTTTGTCTTCTCCCAATGCCACAACTTATGCCAGATCCTTATTCTGTAGATGTCTACAAACCCTTGTGTCATTGGCATCTTTACTGGATAGCACATGCAAGTTAATTTTCTGGAGGGTATCACAGCCAAGCCCAATTCTTCCCTCACTCACAATGAACAAGGTTACTGAAATATAATGCTGTACTGATCAGGATTATTCTGCCACTCCAGTTTACACACAGTGAGGTGAATTGTACTACTGAAACTGTTCCTTCAGCTTGGAAAGAAAACATCATTCCTATCACTTAACTCTCATGTTGCTCAGTTCCAAAAATACCAAAATCTCTCTAGCTAAGTGTCAGAGAATTTGTTTAACTGGTTATTATAATCTTCGACTAGTAATCCAAAGAAACACAAGGAAGCTTAATTCACCAAATACATAACCCTATAAACACATCTTTTTTCTAGTATTTTATTTAAAACAAGAGTTCATTCAAGATTTTTTGATAGATCAGTTGTCAAATTGTAGACAGGTGGCACCAAATGACATTCTAGAACAGTTACCCGCATAAATGGTTAATGTATAAACAGCAAAATACAAATACACACATTCTCAAAGACATATCTATAGTAGTTTATGGAAACAATTCATTTCAATTTCTACTAATTTCAAAACTATTACTAGTTGCAGAACTTATTTCAATCTTTGGATTCATAAGGAATTTGCAGTAAAAATTCATGAGAAAGAGGCTGTACACTTCAAATATTGTAAACTTAAGTCATATTGTAAACGCTTCACTTTGCAAGACCCGCTTTTTTTTTTAAAGATAAATCCCAGAGAGTTTCATATACTAAATTTGCAAAGCAATGATTGTACTCATAACACAAATTCAGGGAGGTACCCAGCAGTTTTGTTAGAGACAGCTACAGTAAAAAAACTATTTTACATATTTGAGGATTATATGAAAATAGTAGCCATATTGAGGTCTGTGGTTGTTATTTTTCATAAAACCTAAATCTAAAACCTACTCTACTCTGCACATTTGCTAGAATGTCTTTATTAATTAACAGCTATTTTGCTTTCTTCCACAAAATGTGGGAAGTGAGGTGCTGAAACACTTTCAGAGCTAGGTTTTTCCTCATCAGCAATTGCTGGGTTGATGCCAGACTGGGATGGATCCATTTTGGAAACTGCAGAGCTGGTGCTTTCAGCAGAACCACTTCCGACGCTAACTGTGATGGGAGGGATGCCACCATTCTGAATCACTGAGATCTCATTGGTTTTCAGAGCTAAGCCGTTAGTAAGCACAGTGGTGTATTGGTTCCAAACGGATGGTTCAATATTCATTGATGGGGCCATTAGATCCTTCGGGAACATCTCAGAAATCTTCTTTGGGTCATTGCCGATCAGTATCATAGGACTATCCAGTGAAAGTCGTCTCCCACGTCTAGCTGAATTATTCCACATGTGAGTTCCAACGTGGACCTGCAAAACAAAAGTGCATCTTAGTTATTAAGTGACTAATTTGTACAAGCTAGTTGCAAAGTTCCAGCAGCAGTCACTTTCTAATTAGAATCAAGGCGTGTTAAATACTTAGCTGCTGACTCTGCATCTAACAGGATGCGATTTTCCCTTCCTTCTAATAAGATGCATCGGAGATGCTTATCTAATGACAGATTCCCATATTTGTTCAAAATGGCAGATTTGAGAACAGTTCTCGTCAATGGTATGAACTTTCCTCAATTTACTGAAGTTCAGTTCATGACAATGAGAAAAGAGGGAGATCACAACACAATTGAGAGTTAGCTCTTCACCCAACATGAATTTATTTCTGTACTCTTTGCTGCAGAGTGTATCAACTGTAAAAACTGCAATATTTACCCCTCTACTGGAGCAATAAAGCAAATTTTACCACCTCTGTATTGAGATCAGTTAATTCACCACAGACCAGAGATCAAACCTGTTGTAACTTGTGTCCATGCTGCCCACCTTAGGTAGCACATTTACCCTAAAATATTGTTGGAAATCTCCCCAAAATTATTTTTAAAAAAACATTTCATCAAGATGCAGATTAACTTTGCCCAAATGATATCTGTTTTGATAAAATGCTGGGACCATCAGCACAATCTGTTGTACAAGGTAAAATCTGTCAGCAAATTCTATGGTATGCACATGTTCAGTTAAATTCAGTGATCCAGTTATTGATAAAACAATATCCTGCTTCTTGCAGGGCTGAGCCAATAGACTCAACACTGCAATACATCGTAATGATGTGAAATCATTGATTTGATATTTTGGGTACTTGCTTCAAGCTGTCCACTAGCTCTGCCATAAAACTGGCAACTGTCAACTCGGGAGGAAGTGAATTTTTAAACAGCATAACTGTCAAAGGAAAAAAAAAACTAACTACCTGGGGAAATAAAATTTTAGAATGAATTCATTCTTTGGTTCAAGAAATTAAAAATTAATTAAGCCTCTATCTTTGTAATTTTTATGCAAGGTTCCTCTATGATTTATTATTAATTTATGCTTCCTAATTTATAGTTCTAGTTTAGATTCCATGCCTCTTAAAGTGACTAGTTGAAGAGCCTTGCTGTTTCTTGTCCAGATGCCAAAGGTCCCCTGCAGAAGCTGCTGGACTGGATGCCAGATTAGTACAGATCAGCCCCAGAAACCAGAGCAATCTATGTGGAGAGGCGTCAACCAGGTGAACGACAAGCAATGTTTCTTTGCTACTGACCAGAAAATCCAGGCCATTACTTAAGACTTTTAACATGCACTGAAGCATTTTTCTTCAATCTGAACAAGTTACCTTGAGATTTCCTTTCGTTGTAAAAGCTCTTCCACAGATGGTGCATGCAAATGGCTTTTCACCAGTGTGCGTGCGTTCGTGAATCTGGAGAGCACTTGCTGAGGAGAAGCTCTTTCCACAAGTAGGACAGTTGTGTTGTTTAGGTGTGCGACGGGGTGGAGGTGCCAATATAGGTGGCATGATTGAAGCCACAGTTGATGGGGTAAGAAACTGTGCAGTAGTTCCTGCTGGTCGTTCTCCATGGTCGCTTACTTCCACTTTAATCAGACAAGGAGGAGCCCTGATAAAGGAACCTGCAGGAACTTGAACAGCACCTAAAAACATACAACAGTTTTTCACTGTTTAGTCTAACATGGGTTGTAAGTTATACATGGTGGATCCCTTACTGTAGCCAATCCTTGGTTATTATGCTAAATTTTCCCTATCTTAGGCCAGAACAATAAAGCTTCAGCAATAGCTAGGAGAAAGAGGAAAATAGCCAATTAGAAATATACATGCATTGACCCAAAAATGTTAACTTATTTCTGTCCCCAGATTATGCCTAACCTGCTGAATATTTAAAGTAGTGTTCATTTTCATTTCAGAATTACCAGAACCTGCTTTATGGAAGCATAAACCATCCCAAGTTATCTAGAACCAATGTTTCTAAAACAAAAAAAAGACAACACTAATGTACAAATTTAAAGATCCAACTCAGTTGTGCAATTCAAGCTCATTTGAACAGTACAAGAAAAACTCCCTGTTTCTCCAAGATATGGCCTACTTTATAATTGCAGGTTAACCATTAAATTAGCAAGAACATGTAAGCATTCTACAACCCAATTGAATAATTGTACTCAGATTATTTTTACCCATTTTCCAGAGCATCTGTATAATTATGATAAGATATTTTTTCAACTTCTACCCTCTTTTAAAATCGGTTTACTAAAAGCAGGGAAATCACAGTCAGCCATACTGATTTTCTTGTTATTAAAAGGGCAGATCTCATCATTCAAAAACTAAGTTTAATAATATTTGGGTAGCAATGTGAAAGATGGTTCACCCAACCACAGTGCCATACACACAGTCTTTAATTCTGGGTCATTAATTTATTCTGAAAATGGGAGTGGAAATCAGGAAGGTGCATATCATCACAAACAGATGGCCAACATCGTGCTATGGGCAGAGATAATTGTAGCAACAAGTTAATGGAAACCGCCCTGAAAACTAAACTCTATAATATGATTAAGAAAAGCAATATGCCCAATATCCCTTTCTGGACCAAAACTGATCAATAAGATCCTCTGATCCGGTAGAAAATAAAGAACACGTTGCTTAAGTAACCCAGAACAGTGAAGTTCACAACTAACTTTGCAACTGAGTTTAGTCACAGGGATCAAATTTTAAGTAAAAACTTTCCTGGTGCATGCTGTGACAAAATTGCTACTTTACCAATCAGCTTCTGAAAAGCTGCTTGAGTCATGTCACAATCTAGACAGCAAAAACTGTCCCAATTGCAATTCATTTAAAGAACTAGCTGGTGGTGTATTATCTAACCAATATTAGTTTAAGTATTTACAACTTTTCAAAAAAAAAGTTGCTCCGCCTGTACATCAAAAGGAGGTTTAAACCAGTGACACAGTATTTGAAGCAATTAAACTGTGCAGAAACAGCAAACTTGACGGTGGTAGACCAATGAGAAGTAGTGGGAAGCATTGTAAGGAAGATTTAGGAAGCAAATGGCAACTAACTTTGAGAGGAGGATATCAATACTGGCCAATTTGCTTTTAAGATTTGAATCCTATAGGTTTAATGAGAAACAAGTTCTTATAAAATGACCCCCCTTCCAGAAATGGATAAGGATCTTCCAAAATGATATCTGTAAAAAAAAACTGCAACGTTTAACCTGCCTTTTTTTGACAACTTAATAGACGAGCAGTGATAGAAATGTTATCAATGGTGATGCATAGGGTGTAGATGCAAATAACTATGCCCAATTCTGCGCTGGTCTATATATTATGTCCTATAAATAGTGTATGATACAGGTGCAGACAATTTCTTGCCTGGCTTGTGTTATATGTCCTATAAATACTATAACTCCTGGGGGCAGAAGGTGTAGAATCATTGTTGGTGAAGCCAAGAAACTGCAAAGGTGAATAGACCCTGATGGAAGTTAAAAACAGACCTCCAAAAAGTAGCTAAGTTGAAGGCTACAAATTAAAGAGGGAGATAGAAAAGGACTGTACAATAGTAATGGGGGATTTTAATATAGAAAAATAGAAAACCTACAGCACTATACCACAAAGCTACACCTAACATGTCCTTATCTGAGAAATTACCTAGGGTTACCCATCGCTCTCTATTTTCCTGAGCTCCATGTACCTGATTCCTCACACTGCCAAGATTCTTGCCATTTCTAAAGCGGGCATCGGAGGAGTGGGTGACAGAGTAGAGGGAGACAGAGTAGGAAGGCTTTGGCGATAAAGGGTTGAGGCGAGTTAGGTTATCTGTGTAGAATACAGACAGGGAGTATGTATGCGAGGCCAGTTTTCTGTGCTCGGTGTCAGACGTGGGAGGTCCTGGAGTCTCCCAGCCTCCCACATCTGCACCAGGTGTGTTGAGCTGCAGCTCCTTAGGGACCATGTCAGGGAACTAGAGATGTAGCTCAATGGCCTTCATCTGGTCAGGGAGAATGAGGAGGTGATAGTGAGCAGCTATAGGCAGGTAGTCACTCCAGGGCCTGGGGAGACAGATAAGTGGGTATCAGTCAGGAGAGGGAAGGGCAAGAGGCAGATGCTAGAGAGCACCCCAGTGGCTGTCCCCCTTAACAAGAAGTACTCCTGTTCTGAGTACTGTAGGGGGAGACAGCCTACCTGGAGGAAACAACAGTGGTTGTGCCTCTGGCAGAGTCTGGCCCCGTGACTCAGAAGGGTAAGGAAAGGAAGAAGATGGCAGCAATGATAGGGGACTCTACAGTTAGGGGTCAGACAGGTGATTCTGTGGACACAGGAAAGAAGCACAGATGGCAGTTTGCCTCCCAGGTGCCAGGGTCCGGGATGTTTCCGATTGTGTCCATGATAAACTGAGGTGGGAAGGAGAATAGCCAGAGGTCGTGGTACATATTGGTACCGATGACATAGGTAGGAAAAGGGAGGAGCTCCTGAAAACAGACTATAAGGAGTCAGGAAGGAAGTTGAGAAGCAGGACCTCAAACAGTAGTATTCTCAGGATTACTGCCTGTGCTGTGTGACAGTGAATATAGGAATAGTATGAGGTGGAGGAAAATGCATGGCTGAGGGACTGAAGCAGAGTTAGGAATTCAGATCTCTGGATCATTGGGACCTCTTTTGGGGTAGGCGTGACCTGTACAGAAAGGACGGGTTGCACTTTAATCCTGGGGGGCGAATATCCTGGCAGGGAGATTTGCTAAGACTATTGGGGAGAGTTTAAACAAGAATTTGCTGGGGGTGGGAATCAAACTGATGTGACGGAGGAAAGGGAGGTTGGCTTACAAATAGAGAAAGTGTGAAAGGGAGGATAGGCAGGTGATAGAGAAGGTACGCACTCAGACCGATGGCTTGAGATGCGTCTATTTTAATGCGAGGAGTATTATGAACAAAGCAGATGAGCTTAGAGCGTGAATCAGCACTTGGAGCAATGATTTTGTGGCCATTACGGAGACTTGGATGGTGCCGGGGCAGGAATGGCTACTTCAAGTGCCAGGCTTTAGATGTTTCAGAAAGGACAGGCAGGGAGGCAAAAGAGGTGGGGGCATAGCATTGTTGATCAGGGATAGTGGCACAGCTGCAGAAAAGGAGGAAATACTTCAGCCCTGGGAAAAAGCCTGACTATCCACACAATCAATTCCTCTCATTATCTTGTACACCTCTATCAGGTCACCTCTCATCCTCCGTCGCTCCAAGGAGAAAAGGCTGAGTTCACTCAACCTATTCTCATAAGGCATACTCCCCAATCCAGGCAACGTCCTTGTAAATCTCCTCTGCACCCTTTCTATGGTTTCCACATCGTTCCTGTAGTGAGGTGACCAGAACTGAGCACAGCATTCAAGTGGGGTCTGACCAGGGTCCTATACAGCTGCAACATTACCTCTTGGCTCTGAAACTCAATCCCACGATTGATTAAAGTCAATGCAACATATGCCTTCTTAACCACAGAGTCAACCTGCTTAGCAGTTTTGAGTGTCCTATGGACTCAGACCCTGAGATCCTTCTGATCCTCCACACTGCCAAGAGTCTTACCATTAATGCTGTATTCTGCCATCATATTTGACCTACCAAAATGAACCACCTCACACTTTACTTGGGTTGAACTCCATCTGCCACTTCTCAGCCCAGTTCTGCACCCTATCGATGTCCCGCTGCAACCTCTGACAGCCCTCCACACTATCCACAGCACCCCCAACCTTTGTGTCATCAGCAAACTTACTAACCCATCCCTCCACTTCCTCATCCAGGTCATTTATAAAAATCACAAAGAGAAGGGGTCCCAGAACAGATCCCTGAGGCACAACATCAGTCACCGACCTCCAAGCAGAATATGACCCATCTACAACCACTCATTGCCTTCTGTGGGCAAGTCTGGATCCACAAAGCAAGGTCCCCTTGGACATGACCCCATGCCTCCTTACTTTCTCAATAACCCTTGCATGGGGTACCTTATCAAAGGCCTTGTTGAAATCCATATACACTACATCTACTGCTCTACCTTCATTGGTGTGTTTAGTCACATCCTCAATCAGGCTCGTAAGGCACGACCTGCCTTTCACAAAGCCACGCTGACTGTTCCTAATCATATTACACCTCTCCAAATGTTCATAAATCCTGCCTCTCAGGATCTTCTCCATCAACTTATCAACCAGTGAAGTAAGTCTCACTGGTCTATAATTTCCTGGGCTATCTCTACTCCCCTTCTTGAATAAGGGAACAGCATCCGCAACCGTCCAATCCTTCAGAACCACTTCCGTCCCCATTGATGATGCAAAGATAATCGCCAGAGGATCAGCAATCTCCCCCTTCACCTCCACAGTAGCCTGGGATACATCTCGTCCAGTCCCGGTGACTTATCCAAATTGATGCTTTCCAGACACTCCAGCACATCCTCTTCCGTAATATCTACATGCTCAAGCTTTTCAGTCTGCTGCAAGTCATCCCTACAATTGCCAAGATCCTTTTCTGTAGTGAATACAGAAGCAAAGTATTCATTCAGTACCTCTGCTATCTCCTCTGGCTCCATACACTTTTTCCACTGTCACACTTGATTGGTCCTATTCTCTCACATCTTATCCTCTTACTCTTCACGTACTTGTAGAATGCCTTGGGGTTTACCTGAATCCTGTCTGCCAAGGCCTCCTCTTGGCCCCTTCTGGCTCTCCTATTTTCTTTCTTAAGCTCCTTCCTGCTAGCCTTATTTTCTAGATCTCGATCATTACCCTAGTGTTTTTTTTAAACCTTTCGTAAGCTCTTCTTTTCTTCTTGAAAAGATTTTCAACAGCCTTTGTACACCACAGTTCCTGTACCCTACCATCCTTTCCCTGTTTCTTTGGAACGTACCTCCACGCAAATAACCCCTGAACATCTGCCACATTTCTTCCATACATTTCCGAGAACATCTGTTCCCAAATTAGGCTTCCAAATTCCTGCCTGATAGTCTCACATTTCGCCTTACTCCAATTAAATGCTTTTCCTAACTTGTCTGTTCCTGTCCCTCTCCAAAGCGAAGGTAAAGAAAATAGAATTATGACCACTATCTCCAAAATGCTCTCCCACTGAGCGATCTGACACTTGACCAGGTTCATTTCCCAATACCAGATCAAGTACAGCCTCTCCTCTTGTAGCCTTATCTACATAGTGTCAAGAAACCTTCCTGAACACATCTAACAAACTCCACCCCATTTAAACCCCTCACTCTAAGGAGATACCAATCAATATTTGGGAAATTAAAAACTCTCACCACGACAACCTTGTTATTATTACATCTTTGCAGAATCTGTCTCTCCATCTCCTCGTCGATGTCCCTGTACTATTGGGTGGTCTATATAAAAAAAAGCACCTGGTAGATTTATTGAACCTTCCTGTTCCCAACTTCCACCCACAGAGACTCTGTAGACAATCCCTCCATGTCTCCCTCCTTCTCTACAGCCGTGACACTCTCTCTGATCTAGTATGCCACACCCCCACCTCTTTTGCCTCCTTCCCTGTCCTTTCTGAAACATCTAAAGCCTGGCACTCTAAGTAACCATTCCTGCCCCTGAACCATCCAAGTCTCTGTAATGGCCATCACATCATATCCCCAAGTACTGATCCACGCTCTAAACTCATCCGTTTTGTTCATAATACTCCTTGCATTAAAATACACATCTCAAACCATCAGTATGAGCACATCCCTTTTCTATCACCTGCCTTCCCTCCCTCTTGCGCTGTCTCCAAGCTTTTTCTATTTGTGAGCCAACCACCTCTTCGTCCATCTCTTCAGTTTGGTTCCCAACCCCAGCAATTAGTTTAAATTCTCCCAAATAGCCTTAGCAAGCCTCCCTGCCAGGATAATGGTCCCCCTGGGATTCAAGAGCAACCCAACAATGCAGGTAGATTGGGAAAATCAGGGTGATGGTGGGTCCAAAGAGGGGATATTTACAGAATACCTACAAGATGGTTATTTAGAGCAGCTCATGTTTGAGCCCATGAGGAGAATCAGTTATTCTGGATTTGATGTAATGCAATGAACAGAACGGATTAGAGAGTTTCAAGTAATGGAACCCTTTATGGGCAATGACCATAATATGATTGAATTCACCCCTGCAAAGAGAAGCTAATGTCAGATGTATCAGTAACGGAGTGCAGTACTGAGGCATGAGAGAGGAGCTGGCCAAAATTGATTGCAACAGGACACGAGCAGGGACGGCGGCAGAATAGCAACGGCTGAAGTTTCTGGGAGCAATTTGAAAGATGTACGATAAATGCATCCCAAAGAAGTAGTATTCTAAAAGCAGAATGCAACCATGGCTGACAAGAGGAGTCAAAGTCAGAGTTAAAGTCAAAGCCAAAATAAAAACCAAAGAAAGGGCATATAATAGAGCAAAAATTAGTGGGAAGTTAGAGCATGGGAAGCTTTTAAAAACTAAAAGAAGGTAACTAAAAAAACCTTAATGATGGAAAAGGTGGAATATGAAGGCAAACTAGCCAATAACATTAAAGAGGATACCTAAAGTTTCTTCATGTATGTATGAAGAGTAAAAGAGGTGAGAGGTGAGTAGATATTGGAACACTGGAAAATTATGCTCAAGAAGTAGTAATGGGGGACAAGGAAATGGTGGATGAGTGGAAGTACTTTGCATCAGTCTTCCCTGAAGAAGACACTAGCAGTATGCTGAACATTTCAGTGTCAGGAGCAGAAGTGAGTGAAGTTGCCATTACTAGGGAGTAGGTACTCAGGAACTGAAAGGTACGAAGATAGATAAATTACCTGATCTAGATGGTCTACACCCCAGCGTTCTGAAAGACGTAGCTGAGGTGGTTGTGGGTGCATATTTTGTCATGGTTTCCGAGGACTGGAATGGAAAGAGGCAAAAAAAATTTAACTATGGGCCAATTAGTATGACCTCAATAGTTGGGAAGATTATTAAGAATGTCTCAGGGTACTTGGAGGCACATGTTAAAATAGGCCTTAGTCAGTATTCCTTCCTCAAGGGAAAATCTTGCCTGACAAATCTCTTGGAATTCTTTGAAGAAATAGCAAGCAGGATAGTCAAAGGAGAAATCAGTTGATGTTGTGTACTTTGATTTTTAGAAGGCCTTTGACAAATTGCCACACATGAGGCTGATTAACATGTTAATAGTCATGATATGATATTACAGGAAAGATACCAGCATGGATAAAAGATTGGCTGATTTGGTTTCTGGTTGGCTGCCAGTGACTAGTGTTTTTCCACAGGGGTCTGTGTTGGGGACTGTCTATTTTCTCATTATATGTCAATCATTTGGATGATGAAATTGATGGCTTTGTGGCCAAATTTGCTGATGATATGAAGATAGGTGGAGGGACAGGTTGTGTTGAGGAAGCAGACAGGCTACAGAAGGACTTAAGACAGATTATGAGAACGGGCAAAGAAGTGACAGATGGAATACAGTGTCCGGAATTGTGTGGTCATCCTCTTTGGTAGAAATAAGAGAAATGGTAGACCATTTTCTAAATGGAGAGAGAGAAAAAAATCAATAATCTGATTGGAAAAGGACTTGGAAGTACTCATGGAGGATTCCCTAAAGGTTGAGTCGGTGGTGAGGAGGCAAATGCGATGTTAGCATTCACTTCAAGAGGACTAGAACTTAAAAGCAAGGATGACATCCTTGCTTTTATACGGCACTGATGAGGCCTCACTTGGGAGAATTGTGAGCAGGTTTGGGCCCCTTTATCTTGGAAAGGATGTACTGACATTGGAGAGGGTGCAAAAGAGGTTCACAAAAAGGATTCTGGGATTGACAGGCTTATTATACTAGGAGCATTCGATGGCTTTGGGCCTGTATTCACTGGAATTCAGAAGAATGGGGGGGGAGGGGGGGCAGGTAGGGAATCTCATCAAAACCTATTGAAAGCTGAAAGGCCCCAATAGAGTGGATATAGAGAGGCTACTTCCTATGGCAAGGAGTCTAAAACAAGAGGGACGTCCATTTAGAATAGACATTAAGATGAATTTCTTTACCCAGCAGATGGTGAGCCTGTGGAATTCATTTTCACATGTGGTTTTGGAGGCCAAGTCATTGTGTATATTTAAAGCAGAGGGATTCTTCATTAGTCAGGGCATGAAGGGTTACAGGGAGAAGGCAGGAGACTGGAGCTAAAAGGGAAATGGACCAGCCACAATGAAGTGATGGAGAAGACTCAAAAGGCCAAATGACATAATTTTGCTCCTATATCTAATGGTCTAAAATATCTATCATGACAGCACAATTGTAACCCCACCACTAGTGGACCAACAAGTATCATCCTGAATTTGAGTTACATGAGGAAATTGTAAAAATGTTGTAGTTAAAGGAGAAAGTTTAACACACAAACTTCAAAAATATGTTTGGTAAATTTTAGCTTGTGGCATTACCAAGTCATGTGTAAAATCTGCACTCCAAAGATTTAAATATTTAAGCACAAGTGCTATCCTGCTATAGTCAGAATCACTTGGGCAAGACTTCAGTAGCTTCTACTTCAAACTCTGCAAGAAGGTAGAAGATTCCATGCAACTTTTGAATAGGAATGTAGGTTTCAATATTTTATCCATCAACTAATTCAAAGAGTTAGTCAATATACCCACAAATTGAATTAATTGTGATAATATGAATGAGAGGATTAAATATATCCAAGTTTTACTGATAACTGGCTAAGAGGCAGTGAATTATGATAACTGTGCAGAGAGGTCAAGGGTATATACAGGCTAAACAAACACATAAACAAAGATATGACAGACAGGACATTATATGAAAGATGGTGGTATTCAGAAGGAAACTTGGTGTATTTACACATGAATCACTGAAAGACAGCCTGCTGGTACAGCAAGCAACTAAGGCAGCAAATGGTCATTCATTACAATAGGATCTGAACACACAGCTTAGATTGCTGACTTATTTTACCCTTTGAATTATTAGGCCCCTTCTAACCTTGTTGCAAACAATACATCTCTCCATACACAAACTCTAAGTGAATGCCAGGGGCATCCTCAACCTGGGAATGCATCCTGCATACCACGTGTACAAGAGTAGTGTTGTTTTACTGTCTGACAACAGCATTTCTAGAGTACACATCTGCTCTCCTCACTTCCTTGCACCATACAGCTGTAGCAAAAGGTTCATCAGGTTTACTCCTGGACTGATGGCTTTGTCTTACATACATTATTGATAGCTTAGAAGAATGAAAGGAAAATCTCAAAACATGCAACATTTTTCCTGAACTGGACAGGGAAATTGCAGAGATGATATTTCTCCATCTCTACTAGAAGCGATAATTTCAAAATAAGTAACTGGTCATTCAGGACAAAGATGGAAAGAAAATCACTTTATCCAGAGGGTACTGATCTTTGGAATTCTCCATCCACAGGGGCTGTGCAGTGGAAAAATGTAGTTATGTTCATATTGACGGCAGGTCAGGCATGATCCCACTCCTGCTTCTAATGTCGACATGCACAGATTAGCTACTGCTTTTCATTCAAATACAACAATAAATGCATGTTTAAAATAGTTTGCAACACCCTGAAATTGGGGAAAGTAGTCATTTTGTTTCAATAATTTGGGAGTATGCTTAGAGATTGCCTAAAAAGTGGAAAGTCAATGGTGATAAATACAAGACCCTGTCTATTGAACCGCATCCCTCACGATGGAAGATTACCAATGTCTTCAGGATGATGCAAACCAAATAGATAATAGAACTTGAGAGAGATCATATTAGGTAGGGATTATATCGCTCAGAGTTTACATATAGTTATACCCAAATGAGAAGTGCTGTTTTCCTGGAAAATGCTTCATTAAGTAAAATTCACAAAAATGCTTTAATGCAGTTTTATATTTTGGTGCATTGTATTCCAATGGGCAGAAAGCAACACTATTTGCTAGAGTGAAAAATAAGATTCACAAACTGAAGTCACACACCCCAAAGGGGGTAGAGTAACACATAGTTCAATGAATAACTGCATACTTGAAGATCAGTTGTTTGACAAAAAAAATCCTTGAGTTCAAAATCAGAAATGACAACAGTGAAAACATTTAGTTTGTGCCTTTCATGAACGTGGGACTCCAAAACACAATTTTAAAAGTCAAATATCTTTGTAGTGCTAAATTTGTACAAATTATTCATTTAGTTACAATTAAAATGTTGTTGCCATTTTGTGGATTTTACTTTAAAAGAACAGGGTCAAGACCAGGAAGGAGTTGTGAAAAAGATATCCACCTTTAGATATGAAAACACCTGGCGGGGCAGGGGGGAAGATGATCCAATGAGGAATTTAACAGGGCAGAATGAACTAAAGGGAACACCAAGTTGCCAGCTCCATTTCTATGGCGTACATTTCTATGAATTTTAGATTCCAAGAACCAGTTCAAGAAAAGCTGAAGGGTTCAGTTGTAGATACACTATCAACTGAACGCATCATTCTCCAAGAAACAACACAGAATGGAGCTTACAATATTGGAATGCAAATAAATTACTACTGATCATTCATTGTCATCAACATTTATAACCAAAGTTTAAGCAGTGGTTAACAACTGTTCCCCCCACACCCCCAATCTTGAGGGTGGTCCTCAATATCAGGACTATTTTTGCTATTGACCTACATAAATGACCTGCACATGTGGATGGGAACCACAATTTCTAAATGCCTGGATGACACAGAACTTGATAGCATTGCAAACTAAGAAATAATTGCAGCAGGATAAAAGAGCCTGGTGGAGTGGCAGATACATAGTAGATGGTATTTAATGTGGAAAACAGAGAGATGCTGCATTTTGACAATATAAAATAAAACTGTTTAAAACAGGTGTTAGAGGGAGAATAAGTATAAGAGTTCACATGCGATTGGAAGCAGTGTCACAGGTTGAGAAAATGATAAGGCTTACACAATTTGCATTTTATCTATAGAGGCACAGAATATAAAAATCAAGCTATTATGCTAAAACTTTATGAAAAACTGGTCTGGAATTTTCTGTTTATTTCTGGTCACCTCATTAGAGGAAGGATAAGATGACATTGGAGAATCCCAGAAAAGGTTTAAAGAGAATGGATCCAGGGTTGAGGAATTACAGTTACAGAGAAATTAGGAAGGCTAGGACTGTTTTCTATAGAAATATCTGAAGGGAGATTACAAGTATTTCAAGAGATTTACAAGTATGTAAATTGATCAAGTTTCTGGACAAGGTGGGCATTGGGAAATTACTTCCATGGGGGGGGAAGGTGGTTGAGAAGTTACAGATTATATAGTGAAAGATAATTAATAGTGATTTGATGAATGTTTTAGAAACAGCCTGAGATTTGATACTACAAGGCACTACTTGCAGCTGAAATACTGACATTCAAGAGGGAGAAAGGTAAATGCACTGTGAAGAAACTAAATGAGAGGCTAAGGAGAAGGGGCTAAGCAGTGTAATAATGGCTTAGCAAGGAGCTGATCCAGGTTTCAGGGCCAAATGCTACAACTGTTCTATGGTTATATTTGCATAGTGCCATTGCTGAACATATCAAAGCTATTCTGCTCCCAAGGTCATCGATTTACATAGCTATCAAATACTACAAGGGAAAAGATATACAAACGTACAGAACTAACTGGATACATTGATGAATCTAGATCAAGAGCAATGATCAAGCAGGGCATGATGTTTTGTAAGATGAATATCGAGGACACCAAAATCATCTTTTGAAATCTGCAAAATCAAGCAACAATTTTCCAAAGTCTTTTTGTAAAATGCAAACCAATTTACATCATCAAATATTCAAAGAAATGTTCTTCAGCCAAAACTATAATATATAAAGGATGATAATCCAATTGTCTCTCAAAAGGGAAACAAAAAAATGATTTGAAAAACTCTTGCATATTTTTTTTTAAAGTGCCTGTACAAACATGTATACTGTTCAATTGCTTATCATTGCATCTTTCAGGCCATCAATACATCGCATATCCCCCAATTTAAATTTCTGTTGCACTATTCAACTAATTAATACATTTCCACTACAGGACTGCAGTTCAATGTAATCACCATGAGCATATACTACTAAAACCAAACAATCTATTGTATCCTTCATCAAACAGGATGATAATCTATAGGACACAGCAGTTAAATAGGTTCAACCAGTTTTAGGTCAGAAGAGCAATTCAGTGTTTTTTGTAGACATTAAGCTTGCTGGGGATTCTTAAAACACAGATACTTTAATAATGGAGTTCAAATTAACGTTCAAAGTTATTAAAATTTGGGCAGAAAATTAATTGGAAAAAGGGACTCAGTGCTTTCCCGGCGTACATGACAAATAAATTCTTCTCAGGCTTCCAACATAGGTACAAGTATTGATTATAACTGATACCTGTACCCCACTGGAAGCCTGAGAAGAGCTTATTAGAAAATTAATTGTTATTCTATTAGGGAAAAGTGCCAGCACTTTTCCCAAACAAAGTGAGATGATTGGACAATTTCCATCAATTGTAGTTGACTGCTTAAGTGACATGATACATTTTATCTTGGACTTCCTCACTTGCATTTTGGACGTCTCCACTTTCTTTCCAGTCCTGAAAAAAAGTCTCTGCCCATAACGTCGACTGTTTACACTTTTCCATAGATGCTGCCTGACCCGCTGAGTTCCTCCAGTATTTGTATGTGTTGTTTATGATACATTTTATGTCTATAATCATAAGACAATCATAATAACAATCTTTCATTCACTTAAAGTATCTGACATTTGTTACAAATCTTGTTCTACAATATAGCACTACCCTGACACTCAATACCTGCAGTTCAGAGTGCATTGACGTGCCCACAACCATCTCTCTGATGAAATGCTGTTAATAGACACCTTATTTAGAAAAGTTCTCAGGTTCAATCTCTGATCTCAAAACCACTGATCTCAGCTTGACCAGTGCTAAAGACAGTTTTAAAGCTGCTCCATAACTTCTTGAAATTGGTGGTCAAAAGGGAACTAAAATCAGTTTCCTCTTCAGCAATAATACAGAAATAGTCCAGGATTAGTTACTGGACAACAATCACTGCCCAAGAAGCAGACAGTAGCAAGAGGAAATAGAACAATAGTTTTCTTCTTCCTCTTTATTTGACAGAAGGGTGGGAGACCAGTCATCACTTGTCTTACACCACGAAACCACTTCACTTATCTCACCAGATCTCAGCATAAAGTCACAGCATACTTTAAAAGTGCTGAGATTCACTTACACACGTTTTATTTCTGTACAAAAGGTTCCTGTTTACAATTACCAAGGCCTATTCAAATGAGCACCCAATTATAAGCTACAATGTTAATGAAGCAGAGTCACAAGAAGAATAGACTGGAGACCATACCAAGATTAAATAGCAAAGTTTAAACTACATATATTCTTTCCATACTTACTGCAATCCCCATTGGTAAACGGAACATTAGTGACTTCTTCCTTAACTTTCCGATGAATATTGCCAGATGTTAAATCTAGCGCAGCATCATTTGTCAGTTCAGATGTCTCAACAGGCTCAGTTTTTGTTGCTACGTTTTCATTAGGGAATCCTGGCGACTTGGACACGTGGCTGCCATTAAAGCTGTTAGCAGGAGACGAAGCTTGAAACAATGCTGATTCGGCCGCACCTGGGCTCTGATTATTCTGGTGTTCTTGATCTACTACCGAAAGAGAATCATTAGCCATTCCTTCGCTTTCAGGAGAGCCATTCTCACTGGATTTTAAACTGCTCTGCCGCTGCAAGCTTACATTAGAATTAGAGTTAATCATTTTCATCTGACTTTCCAAAGCAGCTATATTGGAGAAAACCAGCAGAGGAGAGTTGGCCGGTAAGTCACTGTAAGGCAAAACTGGTTTTGAATACTCACTTGCTGGCACCTTTGCACTTTTCTCCCCATCCAACTCAGATTCATCCATATTTTCATCAGTAAAACTGCTGTCAAGTTCAGCATTTTCATCAGCTAAAGCTGGCTCTGGATCAGAACCATCATAGTAGCCTTCAGGCAGAGGGGTGTTTGGGATTTGACCTCCCATGTGCATTCTAATGTGCTGCTGAAGAACAACAGCATTAGTGAACCGCTTGTGGCAAATCGGGCACGAGTGCTGTACCCGCAAAGGAGGTTTTGCCCTATGAACCCCATAGTGAGTCTTGAGGTTGCCTTTTGTGGAAAAAGCTCTGCCACAAACTTTACACTTGAAAGGCCTTTCCCCAGTGTGGGTACGATAATGCATTTTCAGTGAACTCTGGCAACTTAGAATACGATGGCAAACAGCACATTCATTTGGGTCAGCTGATGTTTTGTCTATATTTTCCACTAACTGTTGAAGCTTGGATGTCTCAGATGTTTGGCTGTTATCAAGTACATTACCAAAAGGTTGCTTGGGCTTTGAGGTTTCAGACATTATGGAAGTAGGTGGATTGCCATTCTCATTTGCAGACTTCGCTTCAACATTCGACTCGTAACTGCTGATATTCGATGACAAAGACGCAGTTTCACTTACTGCTGGAGATCGCCTTCGCAGAAAATCACTTGCTGGTGCTTTATCTGAAGTGTCCTCAAAAGCAGTCGACAGATTCAATCCAATGGAATTGGGCAACGTTTGCAAGACAGGTTTGGTGTCTGCCCAATTCGCAGAAGTATCAACAGGTATAGACATACCATATGGAATCCCACTGCTGGTTGGAACATTGTCCAAATGTTCAGGAACAGGATACGGATTCATTCGGATATGTGGGTACTTCTCTTTGTGTCGCTGGAAATGAACCTTCAGATTGCCTTTAGTTGTAAAACGATTGCCGCAGATGTTGCACTTGTAAGGTCGCTCACCTGTGTGAGAACGGATGTGAATCTGCAGGGCACTGTCATTTCCAAACACTTTGCCACAGAACTTGCACTTGTGTTTGAAAAAGGACTCTTCAGAATTAGACTTTGTTTCAAAAACGGCAACGTTTGGAGGCTTGCCTTTCTGATTTCGTGCTGCTGAGGCTGCAGACAGTCCAATCAGCGGGCTGTGAATAGTTGCTGTATTTGGGGACCGAGGTAGCAGGGGATTTGGAAATCTTGCAACCGAGCTGGTAAGGTTGCTGTGCTTAAGCCTGGCTGGATTTTCAGAGCACAAGATGGAATCAGGCTTGGAAGTCAGCGAAGTCAGAGTGCTCGTTGTTTGGAGAGACACCGACTCAGAGGAATGGTGCAAGCCTTTGCTAAAATGAGTTGAACCAACAGAGGAATGAGGTACCTGTACTGGCTTAAAACCTTCTATTGAGTAGCTTTGGCTACCGACTTTCTGCCCAATTAAAGCAGCAGCAGCAGAAAGCTGCTGTGAAAGGTGTGCCCCCAGTGCCTTAAGGGGGTCTGCAGCTGCAACGATAGATGGATGAAGAGAATGAGGTGCCATCGTTGCCACCTGGATGCGGATTTGCTCGGTTAACTGTATCTGTTGGAGTTGTTGCTGTTGCAGGCAGACCAACTGCTCCAGCAAGATTGGAATGACATTGACGCTTGCAGTCGCATTAGGGTTGCTGGCAGAAGCATCGTCCGGAACGTGCTGAGTCACTGCAACTTTAGTGTTGTGAATAGTCTCCAATGTGACATTAGTGTTTGGTATCTTAGACTGGGAAACATAGCTAACATCAGAGGCTGGATGTAAACTTGTAGCAGCATTAGAGGCACATGGTTTTTGAGATTCTACATTATCAACATTCATTTCAGCAGTTTCACTCTCCTCACGCATTCTTTCTTCGGGGCTATCGTTACTTTTAGATTGATTGTTCATTTGGCCATTCGGAAAGTTGTCTGGACAAGACTCTGGGCAGTCCTTAGGAGGCATTTCCTTCTCGCCTTCATTCATAATCAAAACTGGTGGGTTTTTAGTGCAATTTTTCCTGTGCTCAAGGAACTTGGAAAGATCAAAGAACTCAGCACAACATTTCTTACAGATGTTGGTTTCTTCAGTCCTGCATTTCTTTGCGCTCGTTTCCCCAACTCCGTCGTTTTGACATACTTGAGAACCTGCAAAGCAATAACAGAACAGTAACTGCTTAGTATCAACACACACCCATCATTCTTATAAACAGACTTCGCATTGCGTCCTTTAGACCATTTCCCCTCACCACCACCCTGGTAATGAAATGAGCCCTCCAGTTAACAGAATTATTAGATTTAACATTACTTCTACAACTGCCAACTTTGACAAAAATAGACAATATCAATTAAGGAAGTGCAGCATCTCTCAATTGCTTAATCAACTGAACTCGATGTTTGCCCGGAGGCTCAGGTATAGGGCCAAATCAGAAAGGTTGGTTACGGGCTGAATCAAGGCGGCAGCGTCCAGACACCAGAGTGGATCGGGACTATTGAACCCGATGTTTTTGGACAGAGGTTTAAGCACAGGGCTGAATCAAGGCAGTGGAGTCCTGGCCCCACAGCGTATCAAAGAGGTTGCACCTGATGCTTGGACATCGACTTAGGTGCTAGGCCAGGTTGAAAAGGCCAGGGTGTCGGAGCATCAAGGCGAGGGACAACCTGGTTCAGATCACTGTTCCGTCACTCAGCTCGGCACTGAACTATCAGATGCTCTTTGTGGTCTTCAGTTCAGAACGCTATTTGCTTGAGGTTATTGTATGCAACGATGTTTTTTTCCTCTGCACACAGGGTATTTTTATCTCTTAAAAAATCTCTTAAGGGTATCTCTTAAAAAAGACACCCCCCCCCCCCATGTTTTATGGTTGTCTGTTAGGAGACAAATCTAAAGGTTGTATAATGTGTACATACTTGTCAGTAGGTGCAATTTGATGGAAAATATACAATTAAAATGCAAGTGCAAACCGTAATGAGTTATCATTTCATTTAGTCTGTTTCATTTTGGAAGTGATAAAATTAGACATCTGGCTTCCAGTACTATGATAAGTTACTCACAGATACCAACAGCAGGATTCCCAAAAAGACTACAGTCTCCTATTTACAAATACCAGTCACCTACTGCCCAGTTAAATCACACATACAATATGTACACACATACAATGAGTGAACATAGATTTAAATAGTGCTCTTAAATAAAAACATTATTATTTCGATCATCAGTCAAGTTGATTCTATTCATTTACAATCACAGTGAAATCTCTGGAGCTGTTCTGTGAACTTCACGTAGCTTAATATTTCATTAAACACAATGGGCAGAGTGGGTGGAACGATTTCCTCCAATCGTGTTTTCTTTAAACCTGCTGCAAATGGCATTCTTCCTCAATTTCCTCACTATTCTCCCCATATCAGATCAATTATGGTTAACAAATGCAAGCAAGCTAAAAACAAAACTCCATTTAATCAGGTGACTAGATTCAGGCAGAAACCAACTTCTAAAATAAATTCAAACACCGTTTCTCAGGATTTATTTCCAATTTTGATACTGTAAAGAAAGAATCCTTCTGTATTGTACAAATCCTGACTTCAGAGTTCAATTACAGTCGGCCCTCCTTATCCGCAGATTCCGTATGCGTGGATCGGGAAAACCTGGTCGTTCTCTCTCCAGCACTCGTTGCTTGAGCATGTACAGGCCATTTTTTTCTTATCATTATTCCCTAAACAACACAGTATAACAACTACTTACATAGTATTTACATTGTATTAGGTATTATAAGTAATCTAGAAATGACTTAAAAGTACAGGTTATGAATGAGTTCCATTCCCGAGTCCGTCTTTAAGTCGGATTTGAAGTCGGAATAGGTACATCCGGTATTATTTAGCATCAGTTAGTCAAATGTTTTTCTTAGTATATAGTACCTTTTTACCTTTCTATGCATATAAAACACTTAAGAAACATATTAAACCACTGCCTTGCTTAGTAATAATTGTAGCTTTCATCGGGGCAGGGCCTTTCACATTCTCCATTCAAATTGTTCCGATTGTTGACTAATGTTTTTCCAATGACTGATGGCGTTTCACCTCTTTCCGATCGCTTTATTACTTCCACCTTATTTTCAATCACGATCATGATTATTTTTGTGAACAGAAACACTGCAAATTCAGAGCTGCGCCACCAAGTCTTAATGTCCACCGCATGGAGACACGTTAAATAAAGTCCAGGTTCCACTGGGTCCTAAAGACCACCACAATGATATATGTTAAATAAGGGACTTAAGCATCCGCCGGGGGTCCTGGAACCAATTCCCCGCGGATAAGGATGGCCGACTGTACTCAAGTAGATAGTATCAAAGCCAGTTGGATACTACTTATTATGTTTAACAAGCCATGCCATTACTCATACTTACAAACTGCATCTTCTTTGGAATTTTAACTGCAAATTTAGAATTCCAAACAACTTCTGAATCTGTTTTTAACAGGACAGTTTCCAGTATGACCAAATGCAATTCAGTTCTTTCCACCCCTTCTCTTTAAATGCTCCCAACTGTTCAACATTACACACAATCTCTCCATTTTACCTGAGACTTCAAGATTGTGTCAACAGAAGTTCAATCCCAATGAGAAAAGATCCCAGGACAAAAGATCTTACAAACTCCCAGGATTCCCACAATTCTGTTGCATATACCTAGATGTGATGTGGCACATAGAGGTAAATAAGATTCAGTCTGCAATGAAGTACAAAATCCTATGAAGTAAAAATGCATTTTTAAAAACTAAACTTGTAGAATGTGTTTCCTCTTAAAACAGATGATTACTTCGTTTACAGCATTTAACCATGGCCTAGAATTTCATCATAAGGAGGACAACATGCCTTTAAATGGAAGAAACTAAAATTAAACCACAAACAAATCAGTTTAATTACTGCCAGTTAAATCCATTAGGAAATGCCTTAAGGGATTGTCAGCAACACTAAATCACCATGCTAAATAATCACTAAACATCTGTGTATTTAAGATTAGAAACAGGGTGATCAACAGCTTTGTGCTCTCTTCTCACCTTCTTCCCCCTTTCAAACACACAAGTAGTGCCTTTAATTTTAAAAGTTGTGTAACCATATTACCTTGACGAGATTTAGCTAACTGTAGAATAAACATTCTTTTACTGGTAAATGTGCAATATCCATTTTTTTAAAATCATTAGTTTACTATGTTACACTGCAGTTTGATCAATCGTCAGAATTAAATCCTTGATCAAATCACATGAACAAAAGACCACAAGGTTGAAAGTGAAGCAATGGAAATAAATTAGTTGACAGGAACAGTTTAATGAGACCCAGGTTATAATGAATATGTGCGCTTGGCAGCAATGACAGGTGAATAAACAAACACAAAAATTAAGCAACAACACAAAAGAAACAGGATGAAGGCCCTGTTTTTATACAATTCAAGCCTCTTCTTGCAAAGAATTTTGAATGCACAAATTTTTCATGAGCTATTTTAACTCTAGAGGGAGCTCCAACTCATTGCAATCCTTAAACTTGCACAGCTAATAAAAAACAGTTAAGTGCAACAAAAAAAAAATGCTGGACATTCTTGAAAGCAAATTAAACAATAAGTAGTATAATCCTGCAGCAGCATCAGACCCCAAAATAAAGAAAATGCAAGCCGTATTCCTGAATACAAAATTAAGATAACCAATGCTTTGAAGAAAGATGTACCCACTGACCATTATTAGCAGCTTAGATGTTATCTAATAATAATGTACAATTAGTCCAGCTTTTTACACCATATAAACTTCAATTCATGCAAAACTTTTGTCATATATATCCTAACTTCCACTAAGTGCCATTTTATCAATACCTCATATATTCACTGGTCTACCCTCCCAACTGGTCCATTCATGCCACAAATTTAAAATCACCTTCACTGGAGGCAAGAAAACACAGACGCTAGAATCCGAGGCAAAATTAAAACTAAGAAACCTGCTGAGCTCCCCCAGTTTTTTTTTGGCTTAAAATCTTCATTCTCATTTCCAATTCCCTCCGTAGCCCACCCACCCCACCTCATCTCAATCACTCCTGTCAGCTTGAAAACACAGCATGGTATGTATCCACGCTGCTCCTTTGCTGGCTGGCTGCACACCCTTACTTTCACAGCCCCTGCAATGATTGAATAGGCCCCCCAAGTTATAGACTTTCTTCCTCAAACTTCAGCACTGGTGGTCTCCTTTAAAAAGGTGCTCCTTAAAACCCTCCAAAGTTTCTGACCATCTTTGTGGGTCTGTATCAAGTTTTATTTGATAACACTCCAATGATCTTGGGAAGCTTTATCCTATCGAAAGACCATACAAGCAAAACTTTTAAATTAATGAAAATAACGGGAAATTCTTCACTTCTTCCAAGGTTGCAAAATTCAAAAGTAAATGTATATATGTCACCCTGAACTACCTTGAGATTTATTATCTTGCACAAATTCACAGTAGATCAAAGAAATACAACAAATCAATGACAAACTACAAAGACCAACAAACTAACAACCAATGTGCAAAAGACAAGCTGTGAGATTACTAAATAATAAACAAATAATACTGAGAACATGATTTCTAGAGTCCTTGAAAGTGAGGTCATAGTTTGTGGAATCAGTTCAGAGTTGAGATGAGTGAGTCAATGAGATGAGACAGTAATAACCCAAATGGTGGGGATATTTAATGATGGATGCTGCTTTCCTGTGCCAGTGCTCCTTGTAAGTGTGCTTAATATTGGGGAGTGGACTGGACTGCATTCATCACTTGTCTGTAGGCTTTTCCTGTTCTAGGCATTGGTGTTTCCATACCAGGCCATAGAGCAACCAGTCAGGTTATTCTCCACCGTTTATCTATAGAAGTGTGCTAAAGTTTAAGATGACATGCTGAATCAGCACAAACTACCCCATTCAATTTCACACTCAAATCCATGAAGTACAGTATTTAAGGCAGGTTCCTTGAACAGAAAGTGAATCAAAAGACTAAGCAAATCAGATCATTCACCAACTAGACAGTGGGAGGGGAAAAAACACAGTGGTAGATTCCAATCTGGCTCTGAATGACGCAACACAATCACGACACAAAACTCTCTACAGCAGGGTTTAACTGGTGCCCATGAGAAGTTGCAAGGGGTTCCATGAGATATCATGATTAAAAAAAGAGAAATAAACAATTATATTTTTTTTCTTTTTAAAAAAAACTTTGTGTAGTGTGCAAGGCTAGTGCCTGCACTGGTAGGCAGTAACCGAGCAACCCTGCTAGCAATTTTGTTAGAGGTCTCTCGGCCCAGTATGGCAGTGCGCAGCAGGACCACGTTCATTTGGTTTATTTTATTCCTAGTTTGTGACGCAAGATGGGGAGGTCTTTGATAATTGGTGAGCACTGTATCACACAAAGGGGAGGACAGCAAGTTGACGGGAAGTGTGAAATTCGTTTTCCAAGCATTGACTGGACTCACTCAACTTGGGCTGTGACGTCAGCTTCTCCCTCCCGAACTACTACCTCAACTAACTTCCCCTCACGCGCCGCTAAATGACTTATGGTAGCAAACAAACTACGAGTGTAGAGAAAATTGGAGGGAAGATTTCATTTTAAAGGAAAATTTATTTATTTATACATGCCACAGTTCAGCTGCTGGCCTGCCACTTTGCTGTTGTTGTGAATGTTACAAGAAGGTTGATTTCGTAGATTAGAAGTGAATTGTATTGTGAAGTTTTCAGTTTTTTTGTGGTTTTCTTGTTTAGATAATTATTATGCCATTCTTTTTATTATATTTTATTAACCCCTGTGTTTTACAGACATGTCTGGCTGTCCAGTGTCTGACAGTACAATCTTCTGTGTCATTTCATTGCATTAGTGCAACAACAGACATTTAAAAAGCCCATCATTACAATGAAAGCTACTGATCAATGGGGTTTTTTTTAAACACAGACTAGTGATCCAAGTCATTCCATTCCAATGTGCCTAGCCTGTGGCAAACCACTTGCAAATGTAGCAATGGCTCCAGCCAAACTGAAAAGACACTTAACTACAAATCACAGCCATATGACACATAGAAGTGCTATTTATTTTAAATGACTGTTGGGAATCTCAAAACAGAGTAAAGCTTTTGTTAATGATTTCACAGTCAGTAAAAAGATTGAGGAAGCAAGTTATTTAGAAGCAGTACTTATTACCCAGAAAAAGGTGGTGGGGGGGGGGGGGGGGAGGGGAATCACAGTTGGTGAGAACTTAGTAATGTAAAATTCTAGGACAAGATGCAGTACACAAAATTGAAAAGATTTCACTCTCAAGCAGTATGATGTTGATGAAGTGATGACATGTCACATGATGCTGAAGAGGTTTTGTGTGATAGACTGAAAAACAATAGCTTCTCTATCCAGGTTGATGAGTCAATAAATTTTACCTATAAATGTCATGTTGTAGCATTTGCAGAATGGTGAAATTAAAGAAAACTTTGCTTGTTTCCGGTAGCTGTTTGCAACAGAAAAAGGCCAAGATATATTAAATGCTTTGTCTTCATATCTGAAAGCAAAAGGTCTGCCTTGGAGGAGATGTGTGGCTTTGGTTTATGGTTTTTAGTAACTTTACCACTCAGCATTGTCAATAAATTGTCATGTTGTAAATAGTATTAATTAAAATCAATTTACAATTTGTATTTAAATTAAATCTACCAAGTCAACCTTTAGAAAAATTAAATCCAATTTGTCTTAAGCCAGTTATTTAACAGAAATTTATTAGGTTTGCCTTGAGGTTTTTTTTAAAAAAAGAGAAATAAAGATTAATTTCCAAGAATGGTAAACTAAGCTGAACTACCCATTTCCCCCCCCCCCACCCCCCAAGAAAGGTTGGCTAAAATTTCATTCTCTACTCAAAAGTGCATTGACAATTATTTTTCGATTATTATATCTACAACTTAACTGATCATGCTAACATATGGCGAGCTGTATAGATACAATTTTTTTTCATATAAATGCAGCGGTTCACTGAGATCTGAAAATTATTTCAAGGGTTCCTCCAGGACAAAACTGTGGAGAAAGGCTGCTCTACAGTCAGGAATTCAATGACTACCATCACACCAGGTAAAACACAACTGTATAACTCAGATATGAGAAAAGAGTAAGAAAGTTATGTATTAGTGTCCTTGAAAATATGTCTTCTTCAAAAAAATTCAAGGGAAATTGTAAAACAAACATTTAAATAATGTGCAAGATTAAACACACTCAACATCTCAAGAGTGCTTCATCACTCTGAAAAGTCACACAACCAAATATCAATTGCTTGTGTGCAGATGCCAATCAGATGCCAGAGTGCATGTTCATCAGATGCCAATAGCAAGGGCTCCCAATCTTTTTTATGCCATGGACGCCTACCATTAACCGAGAAATCTATGGACTCCCAAGTTGGGAGCCCATGACTTTAGAAGAATGGTGACGAAAGCCATTGTATTACAATTTCCAACTCCAATTCTAAATGCAAATCCAATCAATCAAATCAAAAATATAATGTTCACAATAGATAAAGTATCAGAAGTCCAGCTTTTTGTCAAATTTTGAAAAAATGCTACTGACTCAAGACATTGAATTATTTATGCTTCATTTATGTTGAAAAAACCATAAACTCTTCAGACATGCAGAGATATTATTTCATTTCCATGCACAATGTCAGTGAGCGAAAGCAAGTTGAAACAATCAGACAAGTTTCAGTCACTACAGGCAGTGCCCAGGTTACAAAGCGGTCCCATTGCTGAGATCTGTTTATAACACAAACCGTCTGCAAGTCGGAAATGAACAAAAGCAGTGTGTGGGAAAGAGTCACAGAAACAGCTGTGATGGGGGAAAACAAGCAGCCATGGGAACAGTGGCCAGCAAATGTCTTCACAGACTCAGTCAGTGAGCTAGTGAGTCTCCTCAACATCCACAGCCTTAGAAGTTGCAGCTCACGGAGGAGTGCTTCCCCCTCCCCCCAAAAGCCTGGACGAGGTGAGGCATACATTCCCACTGCCAGATGCCTACACCCCCAAAGAAAATCCATTCCCCCCCCCCCCAAGTCACTTTAACGCTTGGTAATGTGTACGGAGCTTTGGCAAATCAGGTATTGGTATGCATCACTGCAGCTCATCACTTTCAAGATACTTGAACAATAACTGTAGCTAAGTAACCACAGAAGAGCATGGAGAGGCCGCTCAGCTGTTAGAGCAGTTCACCTTTTCAACAGTCTCCATTGCACTTCATATCCATTTTTTTTTTGCTTGTAAATCTTTAATATACTTTATATATATGCACCCACAGCTTTCAGATTCACATAATGCCAGCTACTCATTAATAAGAAAGGGTAAATATCTTCTAAACAGTCAGCCTCCAGTTCAAGGCTTCAACCCCAACTCTCATCTCCCTAGCCAATTAAGTAATCCCCTCAGAATCACCTATTTATTTAAATACTGGATGAGATTAAGTAACCTCTGGAGAAATCCTTCAACAGATGCTTCCTGACCTGCTGGATTCCATCAGCATCTTGTTGGTCATTCTCTTTCCACACATACTACATGATGATCACACCATCATTCCCAACTGTGGATCCCACAAGAACCAGAACTCAGCTACAAGTGTGGACAGGTGTGCGTAAAGAGATGCGGGGGTGGGGTGGGGGCGGGGGGGAGAAGATGGGCTGTCTGTGTGCAGGCAAAAAGAGGTCAGGGAGCCAGTAAAGGGCAAGAGGGAGAACTCCAGGTGTGAGGCTTCAAGAGGATGTGAAACAAGGAAGGAGGCAGTGGATACAATCTACTCTAGGTCCAAGCTTGTACATGAGTGAGAGCAAATATGCATAGCACAATATGCATGATTGAATACAGCTACTGAATTAACAGTGCTTAAAACAGCTATCATATTGACGGTTTCCATTTGCCAAGATAGCTGCTCTACCTATAAAGCTGAAGGATCACTGCTTTGGGGAGAAAAACAAACTTCTTCTCTTATCATACTCTGATACCGTGTCAGCAATACCCAACACGAATTCTACAAGACTTTTTTTACTTTTGAATTCCAATCCCATTACAATTCAAAAGGTTAACATTACTGTTTTTCCTATTTCTAGAGATATTTCATGTTAGCTTGATTCATCTACAAGATCATCCAACTGCATCAATATTTCAATCTTACTTTTTGAAGAAGCATTTTTCCCCTTTAATCAAGATGCAAAACTTCCCATTACATTTCATCAGCCACGTTTTAAATTACTCATTTCATCCATTAACATTCTTGTGTATTTTGGTCAGTCTTACCACATAGAAACAGGCCCTTTGATCCACCAGGTCTCTAGCAACCATCAAGCACTCATATACATTTATCCTTTTTTATTCTCTCCACAGGCCCATCAATTCTCTCTAGACTCTACCACTCACCCCCAGTAGTAGGAGCCAATCTACAATGCAGTTTAATCATCTTTGGGATGTGAAAGGAAACCAGAGCACCCAAGTGGAATCCAAGAGGACATGGGGAGAAAGAACATCTAAAACTGCAGGAAGACAATATCAGAAATCAAGATCAAAACTGTGTCATGGGAAATGAGAGACATCTGATCTACCAGCTGCACCAGCTTGAGCACCAATTTGCTGTTAATAAAGCCAAATGTATACCTCCTTCTACGCCATTTTGAATAGAGGTCCAGGTAACACATAATCAGTGTCCCTGTAGTTATCATCTGCCAATTCAAGCCCCCCCCCCCATTTATTCCTATTGTTTATCATCGAACTGCTGGGATTGGGTGCAAAATCCCATTTCGTTCACTCAGGGGCAAAAGAGAAATATGTCTCCCTTGCTCAGTGTACTCACATGCAACTCCAAATCCACCAACATCACTGACTCTTAAAGCCAACAACACAACATATTCTGTTTGCAAAACAGAATGTTTTTAAAAATCCATAATAATATCAATCCCATGAACTCTGGGAGTTTTAAATGACATCTGTATCATACAATTTAAAAACTCCTGAGTCATCAAAATAACATGTTCATAGCTCACTTACATGTTCAAAAGTATCATTTATAATTTCTTATTTTAAGATCTACATCAACATCCTTATTTTTAGAATTTAATATTTCCCCCAACTAATAAGAGGCTGACTGGTTTATAGTTCCAATCCCCCCCCCCACCCCCATCTTTAATTGTAGCATTATACTTCTCTTCCAATCCATGCAGAATATTTTAAAATCTTGGGCATTTTGGAGAATCATAAACTAATATACTCTGCAACTACATCTCATTCAAAATACTCCAGCATGTACTGTAAATGTGGAGGGATTTTTGAGATCAGTTTGTTTTCTAATGCCATTACACTTTGAAGTTATTTTAATGAGAATGCGAAACTTGCTAAAAAAGAAATTCAAGTTTCTAATTCATTGCAAGGACAAAAACATAAGTAATGGAAATATGACATAACATCTATATTCTTCATTTACCAGTACAAAATATCTTCTTCAAAAATGGATTGTGTCTTCTTTTGCTAACCTTTTCCATACAAATTGGAAGTTTTTATTTTCCTCCTCACTAAATGTCTGGTCATCTTTTGCCAAATTCTAAAAATTTTCAAGCTTGCCTTTTAACCAAATCTAATTAAAAACTGTATTATCTTAACTTTGATAATCATACCTGTTCTTTTACAATATTTACTAGCTGTACATGCATACTCAGTACTAATTATGATTTTCTTAGATGTGGGCTATTAGCTACCAGATGGTACATTAATAGTTTCCAAGTCTATCTTAATCACAATCACTATATCCCCTACATTAAATAATTTATCCAGATGTATGACTTGCTTCAGACCAAGAGGAGAAAAACCAGTCAAACCCATTACACAATACTTCATCAAAAATACCCTCTTCCTTGGCTGGTTTACTTATTTAGAAAACTCTCCTCATTTACCGGACTGGAATCAAAGAAGAAAATGTGACTTCCCTGCAATTAGTGTGTTTTAATTTGAACCAAACCTTTAAACTCCCTCAAAAAGAATGTCATTATGGTTTTCCCTTCACATGCTTCTGTCTACATGATCCAAGATAACTGATCACTACTACTTATTTAGAAATAAAGCATGGAACAGGCCCGTCGAGCCACACCGCCAAGCAACCCCCAATTTAACTCTAGCCCAAACATGCGATAATTTACAATGACCAATAACTGATGAGTCTTTGGACAGCTGGTAGGTCTTTGGCTCCAATGGTACTATATTTAAACATGGTACAAGGCAGACAATACACCCTTTGGAACTCTCAGTCCACTATTGCCAAACACCAACTGCAATATCCGCCATAACACATCTGTTCCTGCTCCCATCAACTTGCGTGGCCTACTCTACTGATCAATATGCTCATTTACTCTGTAAACTTTGCTCTTATCCAAGCAGTAGGCAAGAATTTTGGGAAATGGTGAAACCAATGATTCTTGACATTTAACCTCACAGTCACAAACTTGTAATCCCCATTAAGCCACATTACCAAATACAGGCAACATGAAAACAAATGAAGTGCCATTTACTTCAAATGTTGGCAGAAACAATATCTCATACTTTCTATTTCAATAAATAAGACACTCAATGAGATCTGAAATACATTTGTTAACATTCACAAACAGTATGTACATGAGACAAAGGGTCTGCATGAACAATACTGAACAGAAAACAGTTAACCAATCCAGAAGCATGGTCATAAGCGCTTAAAAGAGGGCTCCGAACCATTCAGAAAAAAGTACGCAAAAAGCTAGTCATTGTTTATCTCTCAGCCTGAATGGTCACACTTTCTTCTCAGACAGCAGACATCTTCTACTCCCCTAAACTAAGAAGCCTAATTTAATTCTTCTCTAGCCTTACTCAAAAAACATCCTCCTTCTTGGCATCTGATTGATCAGGAATCTCTTAAGTTCACATATACAAGGCTTTCTACAACAAAAGAGAAACACTGAGGCATTGCCAGAAATTCCTAAGAATCTTGCAGCCCATCCCATTGGTGCCAATTCTTTAGGAGCTCTTTAATAAAAATTGCAGTCATTGTCAATGTAAGGAGGGAGGGCCCCTACTGTCTCAAACTGGCATCAGGTGGGTCCTTGAACTTGCATCATGCAAGAACAGTCTTTGCCTCTTGGCATTCACTCTTCTTGGTCAGAGGTGAACTGTATGATGACATCATCAGTTACTCCTTTAAGGAGTTATATCCAGCAGTTCCCAACAATGTCTCTACAGAACAACTTGCCTTTCAATTGGGTGGTGTGCGGGTGGATCTTAAAATGGTACAGGGTGTGTGTATTTTATCAGCCTCTGTACAGCTAATTACAGAAAAGACTGACACACGTACATAAAAATGTTGTAGGTTGCTGATCCAAGATCTAAACATGATGCATAATTGCTTACTAGTGCAAAAGTTTACTTCACATTTTTTAAAAAAAAAGAATTGCTCATTATCAAATTAGACCCATTTAGACCCCACCGAGCATTGTACTGCAGAAGCATCCAATTCTTCTCTCCACACATTCGCTACCAATTGAAGGAAATTACTTTGTTCACATTGTTTAATAGAAAAGGTGTTTTATTTTTTAAAAAAACAAACGAGCGCCGAAATGTCCTTAAATCATAAAAGCTAACTTAGTTCAAGAATGCATTTTTCCATTAACATATTGTGAACTTACTAGTTTTACTCAAGGACCACAGAAAACAACACGCTGTCCTTTAATGCATATACACGCAGAAGGCCGACTACCAAGAACATGTCTTTGTATCTCAAACATTCTATCAAACCAGTGTGATTGGAAAAGACATTCATGAAATCTCTTAATAACACAAAACACCAATTGTATGTCTGTTTAAGCACAAAAGAAACACAAAAGTAACCCTTGCCAGCTCTTCTGGCTTTATTTTTAATGAAGTTCAGTGACAAGATATTATTCCAACACCAATCTAAAGCCCAATTGCATCTTTATGGAGTAAACCCTCAACAGTGGAAAAAATGCAACACATCTTGGCATTAAATAAAACTGCCAGGTTGTTACTGCACCACTGTTAAACAGAGGACAACCATGCCAAGCCATGGGGCTTTGAATTTTACATGCTCAGTAACTAGATTATATCATTCATTTTCACTGAAGATTCACCATAAACTCACATCAAAAAATTAGGATAAAATCTTTCTTCAGAACAGAGATCTAAAAATTTCTCCAGCAAAGAATTAAATCCTGTGAAGGCAATGCAGTGCACACCATGTCAAAGACATTTCTAGAGTGCCATTGGTGGAGCTTGGAAGATTTCCACCCATTCAATGTTTATAGTGAAATTGATTGAGCAGAGCTCTCCAATTTCTCTCATGCAGTATCTGCAAAAGCACCACTCATAGTACAGGTCGACCTTCACTAATCCAGCACCATTGGGACCTGTGGAGTGCCGGATTAGTGAAAATGCCAAATTACATAAGGATCACGTTAAGCATTAGCTAACTGCCTCATCATACCTTTAAAATATCATGCAAATCAGTGCAAGTTAGATAATAATGAAACAGAAATATTAAATGAGTACCAAGTGAAATTTTAATAAAATAATATACTGCACAGGCACAGATAAAATAAAGGGTACAGGAAAAGGTAGAGGAATTAACTTATACAGAACAGTTGAGCACTTCTGCTTCTAAAGTGAGACGTTTAATATACCTTCAGGCAAAGTTACATGTCTGCAAGTGTGAGGTTGTCAGGATCATCAACATCTTCATCTTGAAAAATGAGTGAAGCATCAAGAACTGGTGCTGA
Organism: Hypanus sabinus; assembly: GCF_030144855.1. Classification (NCBI taxonomy): domain Eukaryota; kingdom Metazoa; phylum Chordata; class Chondrichthyes; order Myliobatiformes; family Dasyatidae; genus Hypanus; species Hypanus sabinus. The sequence continues at coordinate 121,865,334 of NC_082714.1, read as the reverse complement.
AACTGGCACAACAGTTTCTTCAAAAACTGTTGATGTTGGTGGCAACACATCTGGGTGAGCAGAAGCAGAAGTTGGAGAAAGGAGGACTTCTATATGTCACCTTTCATGCGACCGCCAGGCAGTCAGGGATTTGGCGCTGGGCTCTTCCCTCTTTACTCGCAGTTACTGAGGGAATCCTTATTAGTTTCTTTTCCTCTGCTTAGTAATATGCTTAAATACAGCGGGTCACCATGTCTGATCTGAGGTCATAGGCAGAAGAGAACAGAGCGTTGGCTGGGCGACGCCAGAGGGCAGAGCATGACTGCCAGCAGGCGGGCGAGAAAGCCAACCGACCCAGCGCATGCCAGCTCCCCCGCTGCAGGCAGGTGAGATGGGCTGGTGCCGGGCGGACACGCCTCACACAAATGATACTAATAAATGCAGGAAAACAAACAGGAATCACCGGTCTGTGTTTATAAGAGTGCACCAACATGTGAACAGATCTAGCGCAACCAAAACAATGTGCAGCAGATTGGTATGGTGGCCCAGGAAATTTGATATCTCCTCTGTACCTACTCCCTAGCACCTTAAACTTGTGTCCTCTTATGACAACCATTTCAGCCCTGGTAAAAAGCCTCTTGACTATCCACATGATCAATGCCTCTCATCATCTTATACACCTCGATCAGGTCACCTCTCATCCTCCTTCGCTCTAAGGAGAAAAGGCAGAGTTCACTCAACTTGTTCTCATAAGGCATGCTCCCTGTTCCAGGCAACATCCTTGTAAATCTTCTCTGCACCTTTTCTATGGCTTCCACATCCTTTCTGCAGTGAGGTGACCAGAACAGAGCACAGTATTCCAAGTGGGGTCTGACCAAGGTCCTATATATCTGCAACATTACCTCGCGGCCTCTAAATTCAATTCCACGATTGAGGAAGGCCAATACACCATATGCCTTCTTAACCACAGAGTCAGCCTGCGCAGCTGCTTTGAGCATCCTATGGATTCAGACCACAAGATCCCTCTGATCCCCCACACTGCCCAGAGTCTTACCATATATTCTGCCATCATACTTGACCTACCAAAATGAACCACTTCACACATCTGGGTTAAACTCCATCTGCCACTTCTCAGCCCAGTTTTGCATAATATCCCTCTGTAACCTCTGACAGCCCTCCACACTATCCACAACACCTCCAACCTTTGTGTCATCAGCAAATTTACTAACCCGTCCCTCCACTTCCTTATCCAGGTCATTTATAAAAATCATGAAGAGCAAGGGTCCCAGAACAGATCCCAGAGCCACACCACTGTTCACCGACGTCCATGCAGAATATGACCCGTCTACAACCACTCTTTGCCTTCTGTGGGTCAGCCAGTTCTGGATCCACAAAGCAATGTCACCTTGGATCCCATTCCTCCTTATTTTCTCAATAAGCCTTGCATGGAGTACCATGTTGGCGAATAGTGTTGGTGTCTTGTACAAGAATCACTAAAGATTCAGCAAACAATTAAGGCGGCAAATGGTATGCTGTCCTTTCTTGTGGGAGTACAGACAGATTGCTCCAATTATATATAGCCCCAGTGAAATCACATCTGGAATGCCTGCCCAGCAAAGGAAGAAAATTTTCAATAGCCCAAATGTACAAAAGTTTCATTAAAAGATTGGATCTCTTTAGCAATTATTTTATGAGAAGTGATAAAACAGGTTGGGGCCGCCCATAAGCTCTAGGAGTTTAGAAAAATGAGTAGTGAGAGAAAATTGTTAAAAGTAAAACAGAAAAGCTTGAAACACTCAGTGGGTCAGTCAGCATCCATGAAAAAGAAAATTTCAAGTTCAGGCCCTTTGTCAAATCTGGATTTTCATAATTCTTAAAAACAAATTGACAGAGTAGGTATTTTGTATTTTTAAGGCTGGGAGGTCCAGTGATTAATCTCTCAAAATAAGGGTGAGTAGCCATTCAGAACAGAGCTGAGAAGTTATTCGTTCTCATGGAATGCAATGAATTATTGGAACACATTGGAAAGGGCAGTAGAATCCAACTTTCTTGCTCTTTTCCATAGATGAGGCCTGAACTGCTGAGTTCCTCCAGCATTTTGTGTGTACTGCTTTGGATTTCCAGCATCTACAGATTTTCTTGTGTTTGCAGAATCCAACTTCCGCAGTACATTCAAAACACCAATTATAAGATTATATTTGATTGGGGGGGGGGTGGAAAAGGAGGGTTATGGAGTTTGTGACTCAGATCAGCCATGATCTTACTGAATGGTGCAGCAGGCACAAAAAAAAGACATGCCTCTGCTCATGCTTAATCTCTCCCACCCACCCCCAGATCTCTTTTGTCCTCACGCCCTCACCTTTTTCTCTGCCTTTGAAAATACTCTCCTTCCTAACTTTTGTTTTAAGAAATTCTTCCAAACTAACCCCAGGCCCTTCAATAGTGCCTAAAGGCTGATTTATACTTGTGCGTATGGGCCACGCCGCAGCCTACACCGTAACCCTGATTTTCTCTTCTGCGTTGCTCTACGCTGTAGTGAGCATGCATTGAGGCGCGCCAAAACACTAGTTGGCGGTGCGGTTTCTATGCCACTGTGTTGAGTTTCTTTGTGAGAGACGTGGACGAGGAAATGCATTTCAAACATTTTCGCATGTCGGTAGGTAGCTTTGACGATTTGGTTCATCTATTTCGTATCGGTGTACGTACAGCATACAAATGTGGTAGAGAAGCAGCAACCAAAATGCGCAGGAGGAAATGTGATGCTACCAAGTGGACCAATCACAGTTGCTGCAGTCTGTAACTTTTCTGGAGAGGTGCACTTTACTGCATAGGGTACACGACATGTACAGTGTAGATGCAACACACAAGTATAAATCAGCCTTAAGTGCAGTCACTGTTGTAATGAAATAATTTTAAACAAAGTAAGATCTTAAGCAAAATGAGGCAATTAGCTAAGTGAATCAGCCACTAATTTTGCTAAGAGAGCAGTAAGCAAAATATTTGACAGATCTTGAATTTCTGAGAAACTACACCTCTGCTATAATGATTCTGAGTCTATGCCAGTTATAACACAGTAATCTTACCCATCACATTGCCCTGCTCTTTCTCCATTGCCCAATTTATTCGAAAGCTATTGATTGATTCGGTTTTTAACCACCTTCACTGGCAGAAAATTTGAGTAAAAAGATTACCCCGCTTCCCCGTTGTATCTACTATTCAATATTTTTCAATCTTTCCCAATGTCTGAACTATCTCCCGTATGAGCTTTAATGTTAAATTCACTCTCAATATTCGTTGCTCCAAATGGAAAAATCACCAATTTCTCCTTTAACCTTAAAGTACAGAGCTCCCAAAGCTCTGCTATTTACAACTTGCATGTTAGCAGATACATTCAATTACACTTGGTCACAGATTAAATCCTGATCTTTACAGACCACAACAGTAGACTCCACTGCAAAACTACCTTTAGGACATCCTAACATTGTTAAAGGCACAATAAAATGGAATTATTTTTCTTACAACCGCTGACACTGCATCAACCTTGCAAAAACATCTCTGAACCACTCAAGATTAAATGTGCTTGTTTAACTCTTTATTAATTCCATATCATGCCAGCCATACTGCCATAAAATACAAGGTTCATTTTCAACAGAGATTACAATATCCATAATCTTCTGCAGGCTCAGTGATTACATTAAATGACACAAGATGGCTTGAAGTTGCTTTCCGTCAAGTAAATGATAACATTAACTTTAGTTTCTCTGCTTTATCCTAGTGTAAGAAAAACCATAAATCAGGCATCATCACTGCCCACTGATGCTAAATAAATTGCCCCGGACATGCACATACATAGACATAGCAAGAGCAGAAAGACAAACTACTCTCCTGCTTTTTGCATTCATATTTAAAATATATACCATCTTGACCAAAAAAAACCTATGCATGTTCCAGAGAACTTCTGGAACTGAATGCAGCAATGCCCTCAATAGTGTCACAAAAAATTAACACACCATAACAAGGAAGCAAGACAGAAAAATTTTACAAGACTTCTCCAAAATAAAGTCACGGACATTGTACATACAATTGCCATAATGGAAAGGTATTAAACAAAATTTTCTAGCTATATTTTAAATGAGAAACATGCCATTTAGACACGCGAGAGATATTCCAGTCATGGCACTAACAGCACTCCTTCCCCACCCTAAGTGCCGACCCACTCTGCAAAACTGTACCATTCAATAGCAGTTAGCACATAGCTGTTCACTTCACTCATGCACAACACTAAAGCTGACCAGTAAAACCCACTTCCTGTTAACCTCTTGTAACAAGATACCCTATTCAAGTCCTTAGTTCCCCAATATATACACTTACAAACAGAGCCAAGAGGAAAGCAGCTGAACTCCATAAGCAAGTTAAAAGCCTAAGAAACAGTTGTCTTTGTCTCATTAGTTAGGCTCTCTGAATTTCCTGTACAGATTGTAATCAGTGTTCTTGCCCTCACTAGAGGCTGCTGTTCACATCCTTGTTAGCTCCGATTTCTTAGATAAGGTCAAATAAATTAAAGCAGTTCATTGATTTGGAAACAGTTTAAGTAGAACAAATATTGTGGTCTTTTACAGTAAACTCAACTAGTACATGGTGAACAGCAGCAGGTTTCTCAATCAAAATCTCACTTACAATCAAGATGCATCAAATACTGAAGCAATTAAAACCTGGAGTTTAGAAAGCTGTATTTCATGATGACAAATTGTGCAAGTAGCGTAAAACAATGATCCAAAACCTTTGAAATGCCATCATCTGAAACCACTGGAAATACACGTGCAGATATTTTAGGCATGATTCTGACAAATTTAATATTTTGCTCGGCATCCATAGCTACAATGATTATCTATAAGAATAGCTTTCTGAAACATACAGTAAAATGCATCATTTGGATCAATCCAAGGATGTGGTGGGAGCAGCCTGCAAGTTTCACAATGCTTCCACATTGCATGCCCACAGCTTACTAATCCTAACATGCCAGTCCTTGTAAAGTGGAGCAGCTAGAAGAAACCTGTGCCACCACGGGGAGAATGTACAAACTCCTCACATGCAGCAGCGGGAAGTGAACACTAATCGCTGGTGCTGTGATGCATTACGCTACCTTCATTCTGCTTAAGCAATTGCTAAGCAAGCTTACTTTGCAGTTATCGCAAGCTTAAACTTTACTCGCAATTACAATTAAGACAACCAAATGGATTCAAGTAAACCAGAAGCAGAGAACACTTGCTGCCATCATAAATAACATTTTTCTTTTTATGGATGAGAGCAGCAGACACAGCATAGCACTGACTAGTGTTTCATGCTCTACTTCACGGAGAGGCCAAACAGCCTCTAATAATACAGGTTGCTTTCAGAAATGCATGCCTGCCTGGCTTTAAACAATTAAGCAATATTGCAACTTTCCAATAACAAGCAAAATAACACAACTACGGTTTAACAATTAAAAATCCAGAATGTATTATCTCTGCCTAACATCAATGTTTAATCAGAACACTGAGGGTGGAGAACAACAAATCAAAAAGACATTCAAAAGAAAACTTCATTGTTCCCACTTCATTCTTTTATCTAGATCCTAGAATTTCAAGAATGTAATCTCCAAGCATCCTGTAATCCAATAAATGTTGGGAATGCACCAAACTCAGCAGGGATTTGAGATCCAAGTGCTGCCAAATGGTATTAAGACAAAAAGCACTAACTGATTTCAACCCAGCCGATGCGAAGATAAGGGCAGCTTAGTCAACTTAGTCAACCAACAGACAATTAAAAAGTTGTTCAAATTAACAGTTTAAATACCATACACCTACACTTCATGTGGAAACAGAACACTCTAGAGAAAAATTATTTGCAGGGCTGGAGGAAGTTAAACGTTTCATACACAGCAGCACATAACCTTGATAACATTCAAGCTTTTAAATTATTAACAAAAGCATCAACTCCTCAAGCATTTCTAGTTGCTTATTTAGTAGCTTGTAAACAGTATTTCTGAAAACATTATGGTTGAAAAAAAATGGTCCTTCAATTAAATCTCATGGAATCAAAATAATGCCAAAAAAATCAAATTCCAGATGGAAGTGCCAGCACCCCCCCCCCCACCCCCCATGTGAGACTTTGTCACCATCTTCCCCAGTTTAGACTAATTTATGTTTATGATAGCTGTCATATAACCTATATTATTTTACATCAGGCAAATCATGACATTTGATTCAACAGAATTATATTCAACTTCTCTTGCATAGTCATGCAACTCCCCTTCAGCTTTTTAAATACCTGTTTTCTTTTTAAAAAAAGTCAAATGAATACAGAAAATACATATCACAGTTGAAAAAGCCATGGCGTACAAGATAAACATTTAGCTCCAGTGCCCAAATCAGACCAATGCATTTTCTATCTTGAAGCTTTAAGTTTCATACTGTGCTAAAATACTCCTCAAAAATCAACGCTGCCAGTATTTAAATATCACAAAGTAAATTTGCACTTACATCCCATTTATTCAATCAGTGCAAGAAGTGCTTAAAACACTGTTAACTTAAGGAAACAAAATTAAAAGATTAAGACACAGTTGAAAAGCAAAGTTAATCTCAAACTGTGACTAGATCACCTGCTGGGTTGGAGAATGCTGAAAGCCCTCCACAGTAAACATCTGTTCTACTTGTACATGACTTGCACAATAACTGCAACTATTAAGATTAACACAGGAGGGCACCCAAGTCAAGCAAACAGCACCGAAGTGTCTAGAAGTATGAATGAGAACACAAAATTAAAAAATACAACTTGATACACTTTTACAACAAATTCCACTCATTTTTAAATCAACACCTCAATGGAACTGGATGCAATAAGGTGACATCTCGATTTAGTTTCTAGCCGCAGTAGGAAAACAGAATAGACTATTCCTCATGAAATCTTCACATGCATGCTGTGTGGAAACTGGAAGCTCCTTGGACTGCAACAAATTGCATATTTGGGGAGGATACTCTTTTCTGCTCCTGTCCCAAAACTAGAAGTACTTCCTTTCTACAACCATTACTTCAATCGCAAAAATTTGAGCAGCAGAACACAAGGTAAATTAACAAACGGTAATGACAATCATTAACAGCCTTAATGTTGTTAATAGGTTCCAAAGCACTTTACATGGGGAAAAATGCTGATATCGTTCCATAAAAAGACAGGACAGATGGTCACAAACATGGGCAGAAGTTTATAAAACCTCCTTAAATAGAGGCAACGACATGTTGCATTCCAGTACATACGTGCCCTCACAGCTAAAGACACAGCTGTCAATGGTGGAAAGGTATGGCTCAAGATGCTAGAATCTGTGTGATATCAGGGGTTGTGGGACTACAAAGATTAGAGATAGGAAGTGGATTTTAAAGGAAAGCCAAAAATTAAAAATAAACAATTCCCTTGCTGGCAACAGCTTGATAGAGATCAGAGTGATGGATGAACAGGACTAACAAGTTTGGATTTTGGTAGCAAAGGTTTTGCTGAACATCTTGGATTTGCTTACCTTCTCTGTTGGTGAAGTTACTCCAGCAGAGATGGTCCATAGCTGCTAGTGGGGTCTAGTCTTCTACTTTAATCAAACGTAGCATTATTCATACGTGAGTGGGTGAAGAGAGGGAGGGTCACGAGCCATTTATCCACAAGATGAGTATCCATCCATATTTAGAGCAAAACTTATGAAAAACACCAGGTCAAAAAAAAAACTATAATTTTAGCACCTTTAATATAGCACTGATAACAGCACTGACCAAGAGTCAAGCTTGGGACTTTCTGGTCAGTATAGTGCAGCTGATGAAACATAGCATGTATTGTGTTAAGGTTGTTTTTGTATTGTCAGTCAGCTAGTTCTGCCAGCTCCTGATGCATGGGCCTCACAGTGAGAGGCAAACAAAGTAAAATCTATCATGGCTATGACTGGCAGGAGAGAAACAGCCTCTCCACCAGTCAGGTTTGATAGTGAACGTAGCTAGTTCATGTGAGGTTGCTACTGTTAGCTCTTATCCAAATAAAAAAAAGATGCACAATTCAATAAGAGTGGCTGTGAATTATTTGATGCAAATAAAACCAATCACAAACCACAGTTACTACATTGCCATTTCTATAATAGCACAAAAATATTATTAACTGTACAGAAAGTCACAAAAGTACAACAAAAACATGCATTTTTTTAATTACTCTTTAAGAATTAAGTTAGGATTAATCAATAAAAAACCAACATTTTAATGTTTTACTCAAAATATTTCAAGTTTCAGAAAAGCTTGAAGGTCAACTGTTGCATACTGTTATTCAACTCAAGGCAATCAGTTACTTTTTAAGTTCAAAACAATTTGGAACCCTCCCTTTGTAGAAACTTACTTTAAAATGTGGCTCAAGTTAATTTTTTAAATAATTAAGAGAACTATTTTCCCTTTTAAAGAAAACATCTGATAGATACTGATCAACCTGGCAGAATACTTCTGAAAAAAGGAATCGAAAACAATGAAACCCCATCCCATCCCCAACTTTTGTTCTAAGGAAAAGTACTACTCACAAAAGATTAACGAAGCGAAAATAAAATTGGATGTTCCTGGTAACCATATCTAATATAAATGTATATCCACCAATAAGCTTTAGTTGGTAAACAGCCTATTTATAGTCATGCTTAACACTACCATGGTGTTAACAGTAAACTAAACAACGCAAAACCCTGCTGCCAAGGTCAATTGCTTGGGAGCCCTAATTGTTAGCTTGACATCAACTTGCCACCCAGCCGGCCTAAGAAGGCAAAGGTTACATCAGCAGTTTCTTGAAGATGTTGGTGCTCTTGCAGAAATCTGCTGTACTGTATGTCATTGAAAGGAAAACAAAGGCATGCACAAGATTTGCCTACTACTCTGCTTCAGCAGAAAACAGGCCTATCAAACTACAATTCCCCATTTTTGTGGGAACAGCTGAATACTAATTCTCCTTCCATATGCAGACAATATTAAAATACAAACTATACATATCCTTTGAAAGAAAATCTTTTGCACACTCTTTTGGGAATTGTCAGTTGTAACAATTTATAGGCTCTGCATTGACCAATTCATTTTATAGACCATTCTGTGTACATCTCCATGGCAATTAGGGGTTGAAATATACATAGGAAGCTATTGGGATTGGTTTGGAGCTTAAAGATCATTCATGTCACACATCAAAAAAAAGACATGAACAAGCATAACTATAGGCCTTTAATAACTGCAGCAATCCATGCATCTTTCCTCATTAGAGATCCACAAGCTGACTCATACAGATTACTGATGTCTCTTTTTTATAATTAAAAATTTCCAGAATGGAAAATGGAGAAAACTTATCTGTTCTTAGAAGGCACTACCAGCCAGTTCAGCCTTGAATGAAAGCAAAGAAATGCATGTTGATAACAAAACCTTCTGCCTTTTTTTCCTTCCCCCCTCACCCATAGATGTTTCACAGCCCACTAGTGTTTTTGAACACAATTTATTTTATATTCAAGACAACACGACATTAAGCTTAAGCTAAAGTGCAAATCTTTTAGATAGTTATTGCCACTAGAAATCTCAAAACCTCCAATCTTTCAAGAAAAGTTTTAAATTTTACGTTTGCAAGAATCTCTTTACTGGTTGGCTACATAGAGAACAACACAGGTTGAATTATCTACAATCAATATTTTAACTCCACTCAGAAGTCAGAAATTGTATCAATAGCAACAACTTTCAATCCAGTATAATACTTCACATTTCATTGAGCAAGATAAAAATGGAATAATCTAGAAATCAGTTCATTTAGCAGATTGATAACATGCCACCATATTTAGAAAGTCTACGAAAGTCAAGTTTCTATGCTCTTTGCATCTTCTAATTGTATTAATGCAGCAGAGAGAGAATTTGTAAATATTCTCTTATTTAGGTTTGAAGGGGGAGAAAAGTATCAGTGTTGAGTTTTGTATTTTTGGCAGCCGACTTCATTTGTTCCTAAGTCAGCAATGTCCATTACTCCCCATATGATTCTGAACAAAGTCAATGATGCTTTTCCTATTTGTTCACATTTTCAGTAATCCTCTGGCATGAAGACTCCTCTAATGTTGATGCAACTAGAAGCTAAACCATACATCATAAAATAAAAAGAATTAAAATAGGACAAAGTCACTATCCATCCTGGTAACTGAAACTGTTAATCACTGTCCAGGTGAGAGAAGAGAAGGGATACACTACTGCACTGGTTTCCTGGGTGTATTGATTACAAATACAAATCTAGAGAAACCACACACAAAAAGAAATTTGATAACAAAAAGTGATCACCAATAAGTATTCCTGCCTGTGCAAATTTTCAGTCCATATTGAAGGGAATAAGAGCTTTAATATTTCAATTTTTGTTATTCTCTTTCCTAAAAGGGAAAAAAAGATGCCTTGCTTACTATATACTGTACCTCCTAATATACAGAGCAAATAAATAGTTTAGAAGGTCATAATATTTTAAACCCATCCTTAAAATTTTTCCCAAAAACCTATCGCTACCTCAACTATAGTATGACCAAATGTTAAATTGGTCATAAAAATATTTATGTATTGTTCAACAGTGCACTCTAACATCTCTTTAATACTAAAGGCAGTAAGATATTTTTAAAAAATGACAAATTCACTAGAAATTTCTAATTTCAGAAACAAATGCATGCTGGGTATAAATAGACGTGTGATGTACAAAAAGCATAGCATTTTGAGCTCAGAAGCCCAGGGATAGAGAAAAAAATCCCCTTCCTATTGTGAGCAGCAGATTAGTCTCAATTACCTTACACACCTCAAATTTTCAAACACTACCATAAATATAGAGATATTTCAACACAAATCCATTTATTCTAGTATTTGCACATTCAACTGTAACAACTTATCCAACAAAATTTCTGGGAGACATGAGGTTTGATGTGTTGGACAATAGCTTTTGTTCCAAATTATATTTGTTTAAAACACAGATCACAATGAACTAAATAAAACAAACAGCTTTAATAATGATCCACTACTGAATAGTTAGTTACAGAGCAGGATTTTCTCTTCTTCACTTGGTTTTATGTGGTAGCAAAATATTCTCTTGAATAAATGAATTACAGAATTTAATTCCGTTTACACACAATTGATTAATAACATTTAAGTGATTCTAGCAAATACCCATTTGAAAGAAATTTATCTTTAAAAAATCCCACAACATATTCAACCCACTGAAAAATACTGCACCCTAGTCTGAATGTTTATCTACCTCCCTCCCACTTCATCCTGCATAGAACAATGTTACTTTAAAACACAAAAACAAACTTCATATGGCCCTCCTTTAATTTCCCAATAATACAAATATTGTTACATTGGTTATTTTTAAAACTACTGTAGTTAGTGCATTCACTTCAACTGATGCACTTTCTTCCAAAGGATAACGATGCAGCTTTAAAGTACTTATCACAATGGCAATGATTAACATTTTGTAAATTAGAAAACAATTCACAAATGTACCACACTAAGAATGTAAATGGTCATAATTCATACTTTTGGCTTGTAATGTGCATAACTACAGACCAGCACAAATCAATATTCATCAGACATGTATGCTTTATTTACACTCAAGTCTTCCAAAGTTAAACAATGAATTCCATATGTAGTATATGCCAAGCACATATCAAGAGCATAAATGGGACTGACATCTAAAAAGTAGCTGAAGATTCATTAAGCACAATTCCAGAAAACTTAACACTTTCAAAAGCAGATAATCCAATGCAGCACTCAGATGCTGTCAAAACTGAGTGTTATGCTGCTAATCTCAAATTAGACATCTGCACTGTTATTTTCATTTTGCACTTTTCATTTTCATCCTTGACAGTTAACAAATAATAATTAGTATACAAAACAGAAGCAAAGTTGTAATACAATATTAACAGTTTTGCTCCATTTATGTTTTAGGTTCATTGAACAAATGATCATGTTCTGTGAAGGTATAAATAAGACAGCATTAAGTTCTGTCAATGCACTTACTAGTGACAGCTTTACCCTCACATCTATAAAGAAAGTATAATCACAAATTGGAGAAAAACATTTTAATTGTGGATTTAGCACGATCTCCAAATAAAGTTGTATTTGATTTTAAAAAATCAAATTTCTTACACGTGTGTGCGTGGGGTGGTGGGGCTAAGTATACAAACAACAAGACTGAAAGGAATGACCACTTAAACCACAACTCATACAAGGCTCCCACTTCCTTAACAATATCCCTCTCCTCCTCAAAAGTATTGTGTACACCAGTGGTGCCCCCTCCATATAGTGGGAGAAGGGACGCGGCTCCTGTCTTTAAAGCTAGTGTGCAGTAAGCTTCTTTGTGACAGAGAAGTCCAGGAGGTTTTCAAGTTTTTTTTGTGTGTATATAACACACACACACACCCCCCTTCCATCCCCCCACCTGAACATAAGATGCAAAGCAATGGAGAAGTTACAGAATGGTTCTTCAGAGCACATTAACATTCAAAATGCTTCTTTAAGGGATTTGCCACTGCAAACAATGGGTGGGCCACGGGATAGTTAAGCATTTGGACAATAACAAATGTTTGGAGGTGGGGGGGTGGAGGAGAAGGAAGAAAGAGTTCCACCACCAGCAACTGTTGTGTAAGTTACAATTTACTTTTACAAGCAAACTGATTAAAAAGTGTGTTAGTGAGTCTGGCCATCCTTGGCTCTTGCTCACAACAGCAATTAACTGCAATACTAATGGGCTCCAGCTGTATTACATTAGAGAGATATAAATAAACCCCTTTACAGAGGGGAAAATAGGGGCAAATGTGGCAATATTTTACAGCTGATGAATTTGTCAGGAAAAATATTCCTTGTGCAAAAGCTTTTGGGAACAATATTATGGATACAACACTTCACCACCAAGAGTCCTGCCATTGAGATAATTAACAGTAAACGTGGCTGAGAGGTTTAATGCTAGGATATGTACAAATGCAAAAGTGCTCCACGTGCTCCGAATTAGACCCCCATCAATCATTTATAATGCAACGCATTTTAAAACAATCTGCAGTTACAATTCTGAAAATACTAATTTATAAAGATTAAAACTTGTATGGACGATAAAAGGCACAAGAACCGCCACCCACACTTAGGTATGGGAAGTGTATACAATAAAGTAGTGCGTGTGCGCTTTTGGAATAATTTTTGATATTAATTCAGGCTGATTTCACACCAATCCAATAGAATCGATCACTTTGTTGTGAACATCTTATAAAAAAAGGTCTTACAGTGTTATGAATTAAAGTTTAAATATCGCACCATGTAAATCCAGATTGGTAACCAGACTGGAGGTAGCGCAGGTCTCATTATTTTAACGGTTAACATTTAACCGGGACATCCATTGCAATTTCAACTGCAACTTCTGTGACATTTTTTAAAACAGAACAAATGCGTCCATTGAGTGGCTGTAGGAAGTCGGAAATCAAAGATGGCTGTAGGTCACGGCTCGGAGTCCAGGGTGATCGCGATCTCGCCCTATCCCTCAGCGCGCACACACATACACAAACATACAAAGCTACAGCCACCTTTGGTATGAAATGCAACGAAACGCTGAAGAGCGCCAGAGTGAATCAGGGAAGCAGGAAAGTTTTTTTTAAGTTTGCGAAACACTATTTTTAAAACGAAACACAGCCATTTACAACTTTTATTGCAAACAAATTTGAAGAGTACAATCGTGTTAACCTTTTCCTTTGAACAAGTTTCAACATCAACTGGTCGCCAACCCCAGGAAGCCTAAATTACTACATAAATAAGGCGAATAAAGAGAGAGAGGGGAAAATGAAATTTGAAACATAATTGTGACAAGATAAGATAGGATCTTCTTTGTGTTACATGTTGTAACTATTTATACCTACCTCGATCAATAGGAGTGAGTCACGCTAAGCGTGCGCACCAGACTCGACCAATAATTGGGTCAAACACCCCCAAAAATAATCCTTTTACAGTAAAACTAATCCCAGCGATCACACACAGAGAAAACGGAGTTCAATCTCATTTATGTACACAGAATGAGTGGGGTGTTATTGGAATTTTATTCGAGGAGTTTTCAATCGGTCAGTGGTCAGAGCCCGGGTCCTGCTCCCTCCGGCCATGGCAAGGGCACAAGCAATGGTCATTTTTTCCTTCCTCCCCCTCGCTCTCTCTCTCTCTCTCTCTCTCTTCCCCCTCTTCATCTTAACTTTAGCCTTTGAAACGGAATTCATAAACTTTTTTTCCATCTCACTCTATTTCATCCCAGGGTTGCCCATGAGAGAGATAAACCTAAGAAATTAATCCGATGCTTCTGATATTTGCTGCTTTCACATCTGATAACCAGTTCAAAGGGACATTAGGATCTGAGCGAACGCGGAGCGGACCCGCACTCCCATGAATGAGAAAACATACACACGATTTTTTTCCCCTTTATAATCTGTTGATTAATCAAATAAACTATGAAATATGAAGTGGAAGGTCTTTTATTTGCACCCCCCACCAGGCACTCACCGTTTCCAACTATTAGCTGTTCATCCGAGTTGATGTGCTGGGGTTTCGCCTGCTTGCGACGCGACATGGTAGATGCATCAGTAACAAATACAAAAAAAATCAAACAAATTCTTGGAGTTGCCAAATTGCTCCATTAAGTGGAGTGCGCATGTGTCATGGTAATTATGATTATCAATAATGCATTGCGATTTATCATAGGCTCCTGACAGCTGATTGGCTTGGATCCAAGTGCTCTCAGATTATTCAAATTAAAGGGAGCGCGCAATCGCGCACGCGCCTGGGGCAGTGCACTCTGGGGACTGTAGTGCTGGGTGAGCGCAGCTGCCTCTCGCTCCTCCTCAAATTAGCAATAGCATAACTGCTAGAATTACATTAATGGCAGAATAAAACACTTACTTACCTTACCTTGACTTTAAATTTTATTGCAGAGAATCTCTGCTTTGATTATTAATTTTATGTATATTTTGCCCTGTGCGTGTAGTATCATTGCTACCAAGGGAAAGTCGAAAGTGATGCATTCATGGCTCTCAGGGACTTGATCAATTAAACTCTAATTAGTGCAAAATATTTTAATTTTTGTGAGTCAATAAACACTAATTTAGTCTCATGTAAAAACACAAATTAAAGTGTCAGCAAGTGTCAGCTCCTCTTCATAACTTGAGGTATACTTAACAGGGGAGGGGATAGAAAAGGTCAGATATGATGAAGGGCCACTGCTTTAATAATATTTTGGGATCAAGAACAATTTTTTGAATGATTACAGTGATAGTACGGTTGAAATAATGGCAACATTATTGATGCAGAGAGAATGGATGGCTTTGGGCCATTGGATGCCCATGAGCAGAGAATGTACACAGGATAGAGAGATTTGACAGCAAGTCTGGCCATCTTGATGTCAGTCAGTCAGTCAATAATGGAAAGAGCTGGGATGGTTAGGACTTTAAATGAACATAAAACATGATTTCTGAGATTAAAGATTAGCTTTGATTTATCATATCTAAATACAGTGAACATACTTTTCTCTACAGGTAGAGAATATTGAATTAGGAACTCATTTCAGTTCAAATCAGATCATTATGTTAAATTTCTGGCACAGATTTAAAATGATCTGAAGGCACTACAGAGTAACAATATTATTAACAATATTATTTTCATTAATGAAGCAAATCATTTGAGGCATTTTACTGATAATATGATCAGACAAAATTTGACACTGAACTACATCAGAGAAGACAACTATAAAGAAGGTCTAGAAGGTAGATTTTAGGAGACATCTTGAAAGAAGGAAGAGAATGGTTAGGGGGAGATTCCAAGGCTGAAGATCTTGATAACTGAAGGAACTGGCACAAAATATAGAAAAGTTAAATTTGGTGTTTTGAGGCAGATGGAGACGACAAATTTAAGGATAGGATAGCAATAAAGCATCTGGAAACAAAAATGGGAATTGTACAACTGAGATGTACAACCCAATTGGAAGCCAATGTTGGCTAGCAAAGACTGGGGCAATGGGTTCCCAAAATATGGTACAGGTTACTACATTGTAAACTGTAATTTCTACACCTCCTAAATTTAAGATGAATTCAATTTTACGTGGTGTAGAAAGTTTGACTTAAAGGCACATTGGAATGGTCAAATCTAGCAGCAATAACAGCATGGAAAAAAATATCAAAATAATTAAACTAGGGTTATCTACACAGACCAAAGGAGCTGGTGTACGTTTTCTCTACAGAGTAAACACAATAAAAAGGAGACTTAGAAGGATCAGAATGGAATGGTTCTATATAATTATTAATTACTCCATAAAAAGAGAAACAACTTCCAGTGTCAAGAGGGTGATTGTCAGCTTTGACAAAATTGGCAACATTTCCAGGAGAAAAGATGATATTTTGAAATAAGTTTTTATTATGATCAGACATGCACTTCTAGCAAGGGTAAGTGTATCCGATTCATCAAAGCCTTCTGAAAGATAACTGGACTTATACTGTAATTGAAAATGAAAAATCGTCAGAGTTCCGAAGAAAGGGTGAAAGGATGGTTTGCTCCTTCAAAGTTCTGGCATAACTAAGACACAATGAATGACATTCTTGTGTGTTATGAAAGTCCATGGTTTCTATCATTCACATTATTTATATTTTAGGAAAGGAAGAGATGTATTGTGAGCCCATTAGAATTCAACAATTCCTGCCTTTTTGTTTTCTTTTATTAATTGATCCCAAGTGTTATGTGATTAAGTACAGGACCTGTTGCTTATTTTTCTTATAAAGGAATACTATAAATGAATGATCAAGTGGAGTTTATACCTCAATGAAGTCATGCCTTTTACTTTGTTGTCCCCTGGAAATAATTCAACATTTTTCTTCCCTACAGTTCAACAGATCAGCAACGTTTCATAGAATTGAACATTAAACTCTTTCAAATTGTTGTCTCATGCTCTTCTCTTTTCAGATAATATATGATTCATATGAAAACACCTTTAGAAAATGTCCAGTTATCAATCAGGACACATCTTTTTCTCTCTGTCATTTATTGTATCTCATTGGCGCTAATAATTTGGTGAAAATATATGTGTAATACAGTGTTAAAACTAATGAGTATAATTTTAGTCAAAGCTTGCTAGAGACAAATTAAGCCCAGATCATGTCACATGATGTCATCAGAATTACATCTGAATTAAATATAACCAATGGAAAAAAAAACTTTGCTGCTTTGCACAGTTATACTTCATATGTGGTAAAAGTTGTGGTTATGACTTTGGAACAGTAAATATAAATTAAAATGCAGTGTTCTCAGTGATGGTAAAATAACTGAATTAAGAAGCTTAATAAGAAAAGACAGTACATTAAATATCAGGGCTTGGTTTTAGATATTCTGGAGGCAATATTTTACTAAGGTACTGTTACATTTAAAGCCAAATTTCCATTATTTTTGATGACTAGAAAAGCTCCACTCTATTAGGGGTAACTAAATCCATAATATAACAATGTGGCCTGAGAGGTTACAAACCATAATGACTTTAATCAGCAATATCACATCAGCAAAAGTACTGTACCATACTATTGTTGCAGAAATTGTGGTACTTGCAGCTTTTTAATTTAGCAAACTACAGTACATCAGATGACAATTTATTTTCCATTGGCTCTGGTTCATGTAGTTCTCAATCAGGTTACTAATGAAAAGATGGATTTTTCATGCAATAACTGACCAAATATTTTTCATAGTTGTGAGATAATGTAATAGTGGACACTTTGTTCAAACTGCACACCTGCTTTATATAAAATATAACCAGGAAACACTGCAGACACTCAACAAATCAGGTAGCATCTGCAGAGAGAAAAAATAGAGTTATCTTTTCAATTTAATGACTTTTCATCAAGTCTCCTTATTTAATGCAAGAAGACAAAGAAATTCTCAAAATGTTATTATCAAATGCTGGAAAAAAAATACTAAATGAAGATGCATAATGTTCATTCCAGTAACTTTATCTTAGTATGTTGATCCCTATTTTGTTTGTCAGGTTTATAATCTGTTAAAATCTGTATGCAGGGTGCTAGTCCTCATAAATTAGGTTAGTGCCATTATTTCCTGGAGCTCAATTTAATGGTGTCATTGTAGAGAGACAATTAGTCATTCCTGAAGCAAAACAGGAAACTATTTTGGTTGGTTTTGTAATTAACTACAAAAGAAATTTGTTTGTTTCATATTTTTTATATTTACTTAAATCTATTAACCATTAAGAAAGGTATTGGTGATTTTTAAAAATCCATTATTTTAGTTACAATGCTTATTTAATCAAAACTAAAAATGATAATAGTCTAGTTTAAAAGTCTGGTTTGAGCTTTTGTTACCAGCTAGAAGCAAACACATTGCCAACCAGTTTAATGGCCATTTGAAGATTAATAGCACTTCTTTCTTTTTTCATGCAAATTTTTTCTCAATTGTACTCCGCTTGCATCTGTTATTTCCTCAGTACATTGTAAAATGTCCACTTGTCACATGCAAACCCTGATGATACGTGCTAATTTACCATTTAATTATAGAATTCTAATTACAACAGCGTTTATAATTTATTGACCCTTTATGATATTCTGAGGTCCTATAGAAATGAAAGTTGTATCTTTATATAGGTTACCACAGCCAAACCTAATACTGTTTTCCCTAAAATCAATGGATGGATAATCTAGTTAATTACCTTGCAAAAACAAGGTGCTAATGCCACTTCATGGATGTTCATCACTAATCTAGCTGACATTAATTTAACCAGCAAAACTGGGCATTAAATCTTAAATGAAAATCAAATAATCACAAATGCTGGAACTCTGAGACAGTTAACAGTTCAAGTGGAAAACCTTTTGTCAGGATTTCAACCTGAAGCATTTTCAACTTGAGGCAACTTGAACTATTTCTCCTTCCACAGATGCTGTCTGACCTGCGGAGTATTTCCAGCATTTTTTCAAAGATTTCAATTGAGCGTTATTAGATAACGATTATCAAATTAAATGCTTAGCTGTTCAGAGAAGTCACACACTATCGAGAGTGTTTTAAACGTCATCAATATAAACTGCAAATAAAGAATAAAGGTTAACAGTAACACAAATGCATTTCTATTGACTGGATTGCCTTTATCTCAGGAAATATAAGATTTAATTAAAGCCATACTAAGTATCAAATAATAGAAAAATGATATTCTGGTTATGATGTACCATATCCTGACAATCAAACATGAAAAATAAATTAAGTTTCACATCATGGATTGAAGCACTAAGACACTATATCAGGGGTGGGCAAACTTTTTGACTTGTGGGCCACAAAGGGTTCTAAAATTTGACAGGGGGGCCGGACCAGGAGCAGATGGACGGAGTGTTTTGGTAATACACCTCATAAGAGAAAATAAAATAACATGGGATATGTAGAAAACATGTGCTTTAATTTCAATTGAAAATGAACAAATGCATTACAACAAAATATCTGTCTTTGAAGTCCCATGGTATTTAGCTATTTATTGAAATGACTTTTAAAACACTGAAAATTAAATGAATAAAATACAGCTTTTTTTAATAGTAACAGTTATTATTTTAAAGCACTGAAAATTCTGTTATCCTTCAAGATATTATCATCATCACTCTCCTCCTGACTGTCTTTATTTCAAAAACGGTAGGAGATGCAGGTCTACTTGTCCTGCTCCTTCTTATTCAATTGTCCCCTGTGCCAAAACTCAACAATGACCAGCACAAAGACAGAACAATGACAGCGCGCCAGTATGCGGAGCGCGTTATTTGATCTGGAGCGCATTTTTTATTTTGAGAACGTACGTGCACCTGCGCACTACTCATGTCCATCACTTAACAGAAATGACATGTAACATGTAAGGCTTGTTGAAAAAAATATTTTCAAATGCATTTTTTACATAGCACAACGAAGAAACTTATTTTTAATTTCAGTGGGAACAGTGTTGTTGGTCTCCCTTTTTAGCCAGCGCATCAAAGTCTGGATTTAGTTTTGTTGTGGCGATTCTCAGGATGGATCTGAGGTGTTGATCAGTTAACTTGGATCTGTGGCTGGCTTTGTTGATGTTCATGACGCTGAACGCCTGTTCACACAAATAGGTCGAGCCGAACAAAGAGTAAAGCGCAAATGTGGAGTAATACGCTGCACCTCAACAAAGGTCAATGTATATAGAGTGCGTCATCTATTGGGGAAAACGCCAGAATTGCGGGGAAAAAACGTTAACAAGGTTTATTAATATAATTTCATCAAGTTCTGCGGGCCGGATTAAAAAGCTTATGGCCCGCGGGCTGTAGTTTGCCCATGCCTGCACTATATACTGTAGAGCAGTGGTTCCCAACCTTTTTTTGGCCATGCCCCACCTAATCACCTCTAAAATCCTGATGCCCCCTGTGGTGATATATAATTCTTATTATTCAAAAAGTGAACTCCTATCCACCTGGAGGAAGCCTAAAAGACCATTAACTTGGTTTAAACAAGCTTCCAAAGAACATGGCATTCGTGAAAGAGAAAAATAAAAGAACCAAAGGACTGTTAATGTTCTGAGGAAGAAATTACCAAGAAATTGTAAAAAAAAGAACATTAAGTGATATTAAAATAATAATAATGATAGATATAATAAAACAATGCTGATTCGTTTCTACAGCATACAAAGACAGATACACCATTTAAAAGAGATGACGCAATGTACACACCTTCACACCACCAAGAACCGAAAGCTACTGCAGAAAGCAGCATTGGCGCGACCTCGTAAGAGTTTCTTACGCGTTTGGACGTGTTCATTCGTTCCTTCCTACATCAGTCAATTCATTAATTTAATTATGAAAGCCATTTGATGGTTGTAATGATGGTGATACACTATATATACAGTACATACGCAATTACACATGTACATATACACAAGTATCTTTATGTATGCATACTGTATATACACATATGTATTAACTCACACACACACTCATACTCACACAGACTTACTAGAAAAAATTCACTGTTAATAACTCATTCTCGAATTGCCCCCCTTAAAAATCAAATTACCCCCCTGTGGGGCGTACGCCCCACGTTGGGAACCACTGCTGTAGACAATGTATGAACATAGCTTAAGTTAAAAATCAGCATGAAGATGGTTGAAGATGTTTTGTATGCACTAAATAATCACTAGAGGGAAAAAATAACTGAATTACAGGTAAAGAATGATATTTGTAGTATGAAATGTACAGTGAATGTGATATTTACGTCAACTGGCATCGGTCCATCCTGTATATCCCTTCAAATATTAACAATGAAAATTTGTATTATGTATATATTATTATTGAGAACGTGAATTGAATGTTTCCTAGAAAAATTCTTATTGGATTTAGTCTCTCCTATATTTAAACAGGTAATCCAATTCCATGTTTAGTTCCCTTGATTATTATCTTTCATTTCCCCACAGTAATTTCCCAATTGTGCAATTACTTTCCCAGTCTATTTAGATTCCTTTGGGAAAGCAAAAAAAAAAATGCTACAGGTTGTGGAATTCTGAAATAAAAGCATAAAATATTGATGTAATCATGAGGTTGGTCATCATAATGTAGCCAGAGAAGTGGAGTAATTGAGACTGACGAACTTCCGCCAGAACTTTTTCCATTTCTTTGGGAATGTTCGCCATTGTCAGAAGTGTTTTCTTTTAGATAAGGGAAAAAATCAAGTAGAAAGACAGAATGCAGAAAATAGGAGCAGGAGACACAACAGCCTGCAGTTACTGGAATTTGGAGCAACAACAATCTACTGGAGGGACTCAAAGGGTTGAGTAACATCTGTGGGAGTAAAGGAATTGTCAACATTTTGAGTTCAAATAGGATCAGAAGTAGGTCATCAGGAGTACATTCAGCAAGAGACTCATTCCACCGAGATGTAACACTGAGCGACATAGGACGTCATTCCTGCCTGTGGCATCAAACTTTATAACTCCTCCCTCAGGGTGTCAGACACCCTGAGCCAATAGGCTGGTCCTGGACTTATTTCCACTTGGCATGATAACTTATTATTATTTAATTATTTATGGTTTTATATTGCTATATTTCTTCACTATTCTTGGTTGGTGCGACTGTAACGAAACCCAATTTCCCTCGGGATCAATAAAGTATGTCTGTCTGTCTTTAAGCCTGCCCAACCTGTTACCAGTCAATGGTTCACCCATACTGGTTTCAACTCCGCTTTAGTGTGATTTCTTCATATATTCCATTCCTCAGCTTATCAATTATTGATCCACCACCACTTCAAATGCTTACTAGGCTCCTACTTCTGCCATCCACTGGGGCAGATAGTTCCCAAGATTCACAGTCTTTTGCATGAAGAACGTATCTCAGTTTTAAATAACCAGCCCCTTATCTTGTATGTATTTCCTGTTGACACCCTGTTAAGATTCCTTAAGAAATTAAGTTTGAATTAAGTCACCCTTTATTTTCCTAAACTCCAAGGAATACAGCCTAAACAATTTAGTCTCTTATAGTAGGATATCTCATCCCAGGAACTTGCCTGGTGAATTCAAAGTCAAGTTTATGTTTGGAAGCTCAGGAACTATCAAAGGTTCTTTGATATAATTTAAAGAGCATGGACATTTTCTTGGCATCTATATAACATTTCTTATTCTTACCATTTTGATGCTGTTCTTTGGTGATATCATAAGAGATTTATTTAAATTTTCAAATTTCCATGTTGACTTCACCAACATTTTCATGACCACTTCTGCCTCTGTGATATCCAATGCATTTCTAATTCTTGAAAATAAAACCCACATCAATGATTTCATGCTTCATTTCTCACGAGCCTTTAGTTTCACCTTCTGCCCTCCTCATCTCATCCAAAATGCTGCCATCTCAACTTTATCCCCTCAGTAGGTCCCAGTCATCATTACCTGGGCACATGGTGGCTCATTGTAGATCTTATTTCCAATACATACTTATCTCAATCTTATATTCAAATCTCAATCTAACCTTTACACATCAATAAGACATTCCATTCCCTTGACTGTGACTAAAAATCTATTTACCACTTCTCTCCCCAATGAGTTCTGACGAAAAGTGTTGGATCTTTCCACAGATGCTGCCTGACTTGCTGAGTGTTTCAATATTATCTCCTTCTTCAAAGTTCAAATGCCCATGGGTTGAATTAAAGAGGTAATGCTAGGATGCAGTGACCTGCAAGGACCTGGATGCAGTGGTAAATAATAACCTCATATGAAAATCAATTGATAAAAACTCAGGTCACGAGAACTACAGCTGCAGACACATTTGCTGCTCAATGACTATATGGCACAATCATTTAGATACGGAAGAAAACCTCCATCGATCATTGTTATTAAATTAAATTAGCAACATGTATTCACACATTTACCATTATTCCAACACTTACAAACATTTCTCACACTTCACAAATACAATTGATTCTGGTTAATTGAGCCATTGGTTAATCAAGGCAGCCACTTATTTAGGACAACACTTCAAGAACAAAAACTAATAGAGAAAACAGCCGGGAACCCCTTTGTTTATTTGCTTCTTAACTAGGGCAGGAGACTGTTGCCGAACAGCTTCTAACAAGTGTCAGACACATGCACTTGTGTAGCCATTAAGCACTGCGCTATGCTTAGAGTGCACAGTTTTTAAATTGTGCCAGTTGTGTGTGCTTGTGTTCATACAGAGGTTTTTTTTTGACACTGATAGTTGGTGATAAGTAAGCAGCAAGACAATTCAGAACTGTTTTGCTCACTGCAGCTTCAAGGATTCAGTTTGGAGATGCCAGAAATGGCTGGGAGTGAAAATGAAACTATTTCACTACTTCAACAAGTTAGGCACTATGAATAATTTGAGGTATCAGCAATCATCTAGAATGTTACAATGAAAATGAAGATTAGGAGGATGCAATCAATAGCATTTTATGATGGCATTTCATTGTCTGCACTGATTTTGTTCATTTACAGTCAATCAAAGGAACATGGCACAATACTCTGTATGAACTCCTGTTGATAACTATTAGGAACCAAAAGTTTTATAGTATTATAGTAGCACTGATAGTGTTCTAACATATTTTAAATTAAATACATAATTTGTTACTCAATTGAACCATAGCTTGTCATTTTTATACTTTTTTAACTATTTTCCAAAGTCCCACCCAATTAACTGAATCCACTGTATTGTCAACACACACAACAGACACAAAATGGTGGATGAACTTAGCAGGCCAGACAGCATTAATGGAAAGAGTACAGTTGACGTATCAACGATGTTTTGGCAGGACCTGCAAAGGGTCTCAGTCTGAATTGTCGACTATACTCTTTTTCCATAGATGCTGCCTGGCCTGCTGAGTTCCTCCAGCGTTTTGTGTGTGTTGCTTGGAATTCTGCAGATTTTCTCTTGTTTGCCACTGTATTGACAACTGTTTAATCAACGCAGACATGTCACAATGCTGAAGTTGAAAATTGGAACATTATCATGATCATCTGTATCAGATTAGCATTGGGTAAACACAGTGTTACTGTTCATCACTACGATGACCAATATAGAGATCGTAATGGAGCTGATTCAGCTGTAAGCATCCAACTGATTCTTTACAGTATCTTACAGTGACTGTACCTTGAAACTTCCCTCTGCTGCTGAGGAGAAATAAACTGAAGGTAAAGAACAATCAGTTAAATACTGGTCATATTCTACATGAACGTTAAAGTAGTGATCGATTTCTCAGTTCAGAGTAGTTCATGATTTATTTCTGATGTTGCATCTGTCTGCTTAACTGCTATATTTGCATATTTGCTATCGCTGAATAGTGTGCAAGCTTTTGACATTTTCAATCTTAAGTCATAAATGCAGCACTCTCTCTTTTTTCAATTTTCTCCGACCAAAGTCAACAACATCTCATTGCATCTCATGCATTTACTCAATTTGTCTTAAGCAGCCTTGAACTTTCTTTGCATTCTCCTCACATTTCAGTATCCAACATAATTTCATGTCTGCAAGTTTTAGGAGTGCTAAGTTCTGAATGAGGGTTTCAGAAGTAGAATGGGATAATGATCCAGATCTTATATATTTCAGTTGTATCAAACTTTGACAAACTTTAGCCTTCAAATACATTGGTTGTCAAAGGAGTGCAAGTACAAGCTTGTAGAATATAGTGCCTCTGATGATTTACTAGGAGAAGTCTCCTCACTGATGAAAATGTTTCTGCCATCTACCCCAAGAACCTTAACTCGACTTGATTGGCAAGCCAGGGCTATAATAATGGTTCCAGTATTGGAACATTAACAGTAGTTTTGGTGCAGAAATACCCTTTGAATAAGTATCTAGAACACAAAATTCTGGAGATAACACTCTCTGCTACAGTGGACTTCAGAAGAGCAACAAGTTCTGAAATTCTCCATTAAGTCTCCTGATATCAGCGGAATGCACCATTCAGTATGAAGAATGTAATAAAGCAAAGCAACATGCTTCAATTTCTTTTTTTCCTCAGCAGTCATCGTTTGAACCCTTGAGATCTGTTTGCATCAGCATGGGCAGGAATGGTCATTGCATTTGATAAGATGAAGGCAAGAAGCAGAAATTGAAGTTATGATCTTCTTCTGAAATTATGCAAATAGATTGTATCACCATAATTGAAATACCACCACATAATCCTGTATATTTATCTCATGAATCTATAATTACAATACTCCTATACTCTAAATATTTAGAATTAGTTTGAACCAACTTCCACTGGTTTACTTGGTCTTGCAAAACCAACATTAACCAGTGGTAAGAAGGTGGTCAAAGAGCTGGAGAATAGTGAAATCCACAGAGGGTGAAAAGTGAGAGAGTATCACAGGACTCCTATTGGAGAGAGGAAGAACATTTCTTTAATTTTGACACATTTTGAAGAGACTTTGCAGAGAAGTAGTACAGTCCTGATGCAAGGTTTCAACTTGAAATATCTGCAGTTCCTTTTTCTTTCCCACAGAAAGAAAATCTGCTGGAGGCTGAGCTCCCCCCACAGATTCCAGTATCTGCCATCTCTGATGTTTTCAGCATTGAGCGTTAACCACTTGATGAACAGTTTTTGAGCTAAAACATTAAATATTTCACTTTCCTTTGTTGTTCTCTGATCTGCTGACTATCCTTTTCTGTTCCTATTTCATATTTTCAGTACCCATTAATATTTTTCACTATTCAATAAACTCCTTTGTGCAATTCTACTCTGAGCCTTAACCCATATTCATCCCATTAGAAATATTGCTTATTTCAAATATTATGGCATTAAACGTTTAAAGGTTTATGGGCCAAATATTGACAGATGGTACTAGCTCAGGAAAGCACCTTAGTCAGCATGAATGAGAAAGGCTAAAAAGAATGTTTCTAAGTTGTAGTACTCTATAACTCTACATCCCTAGGATCATGTCCACTATTGCTAAAGCATATTGCCTTCTAAACAATTATCCACATATTTATTTGCCTCTAAACTTAACCTCTCCCATGATACCAGATGATTAATGTTAGATGGTGTTTCGTCATTACCCAAAACCTTGTTCTGGTCCATAAATGGCTTTTCCCACACTGTTTATGCAACAGCATCTCTTTTTTTTTTCCTTCGCATGTTTCATAACTTCCTGACTCTCACTTCCAGACGTCACACTCCTTCCAGCGCAGAATTTTAGGTTTCTATACTTAAAAGTTTTATTTAAATCTTTACTTGACAAAGGAAATGGTCACAATCTGAATTCTGAACATCAGAATGTTAGTGTACAAAAAGCATGTTGTTACAGCATCATAACTGCATGTCTGTTTGCATCTGAGTTTGAGTTGAAAAGACATTGATGAGTTAGGCACCAGTATGGTTCAGGGCCATCTGGTGCTGTAGCGGCATCAGCATTGGATTTCAAGGCAGATGGTCCTGAGTTCAAACCCAGCCAGGTCCCAACCTGGGCAGCAGCAGAATCTGTGAGGAAGAAAGGCCTGGCAGTCGACTTCCATATCTTGCCTTGAAAACCCTGTGGTCCATGACGTCATGAAGAGTCGGACTCAACTTAACAGCTGAACAACAAATGGTTTTGTTAAATTGTCAACCTAAAGCACAGCTAGAAAACTGACTAAAACTTGTAGATTACCATAACATTATCCACTAATTGCTAGACACAATGTAATTACTAATTAGTCCTGTATGTGATTTCTTCCGATGACTTCACAATGGCAGCAATGGCATGTAATCTCTTCAAGAAACATTTCAATATTTCTATATAATCTGTCCCTTGCAGTTGTGTATGAATAACCCGGAGCAACACACTCCAATTACCTCTTCCTGTCGCTTCACAATGTGAATGAAAATGTTCACTCTCCAGCTAATATCCAACCTTATACTGAAAAATTGGCGTGACATTGAACAATCTATGGCTCATTATTTCAAGGTATTCACTTCTTCACTTAGTTCACTTAACTATGTACTAATTTGTTTTTTCCATGTGTTTTTGGATAATTATTACCTTTATTTTCATATTGCTCTCAATCACTTTGTATTCGGTGCAGGGGTTTGCCATTACACATGTAACTACACTAATCTAATTTTACTATCTATTACTGTGTAGAATTAATGTGATGACTGTATGAAAATTCAGTCAAATTTGAGAACTATTTTCCTCCTGAGTCATAAAATAAGGCTGTAGGGCATTTTCAGCAACCAACACAAATAATAAAGCCATGGCTGTCGATGTCCTATAACTTTTGTGCACCTGTACTGCATTTTTCTGTGAATTGCTCTCAAGTTTCTTATCAGTTAAGTTAGAAATGGAAAAATAAATATGTTATAGATGTAGCAAATATATGATGGTAGAAAGCAAATTGTTAAAATCCATGTTCAACTATAACCTTCCAGAGTCATAAAAATCCTATGCCTTCTTTGCATGAAACTTATACTTAAGTTATGGCAGGGTTCCATTCAGTGCTGAGTACCCATTAGTGCCTATAGCTTAACAGTGGCAGATGGTTTCATCAAGATAGGAATTATGGCAGAATTACATACTTCCAAACCTGGAACAAGCAAGTATCAAATCTGAAGTCCAGCAAGTTGCTGAAAATTATTCAAGCAACATCAAGGAATTGTTACACCAAACACAATCTTTGCTCAAGAATTATCTATGCTTTGGTCAAACTATTCCAGTGGATCTGCCCAACCATCTGCAAAATTGCTGAGATATGTTATCTTCACAAAAAAGAAGAACAAATACAATCCAACTAATTACAGCCAGTCAGTCAAGCTAAGTGATGAAAAATGTCATTAATAGTACTATCAAGTGACATTTACCAATAACCGGCTTATCAATGTCCATTTTGGGTTCACCAGGATCACTTGTCTTCAGACTTCCCCACAGCTTTATTCCAAATCAAATATTTATATCAAATAAACAAAAGTTTTCTACCAACTATGAACTCCAGAGATGAAATTAATGAATGTTCTTTACATCAAGCCTGACTGTGGATTCAGGGAGATCTGGTAAAACCGCTGCCAATGGGCATCAGAAAGAACTCACTCTATTTGGAGCCATACTTTGCACAAAAAGTGTTGTGGCTGATTCAAAATGAATCATCTTCAACCCTCAGACATCATTGTAGTGGTCCCTCAAAACAGTATCCTGGATTCAACCACCATCAACCTCTTCAAGGAATTGCTTGCTTTGTCAAAAGTTCAGAAATGGGGCATTTGCTGATGAATGCATAATGTTCAACTCCACTGCAAAGGAAAAAGGGCATACCTGTATGACACAGGTCAACATTCAGGCATTGGCTGACAGATGACAAGCAGCAGCTGATGATCATTATCATCAACAGTTACTCTTGATGTTCAGTAGCATTACCCAAATACCCCATGATGAGCACCCTGGGGGTCACCATTAAAAGGAAACTCAACTGGACCAGCCATGTAAGCTAGTCATAGATAGGTATCCTCTTGACACCACAAAACCCTTCTCAAGGCACATGGCAGGGGTATAATAGAGGTCTCTCTAATACCTGGATCAATGAAGCTCCAACAGCTGCTAACAAGCAAAATTGTCGCTGACAAAACAGCCTGGTTTAAACAACGTTGCAGCAGTCTTATGTTATCTAGAAAATGCAAATCAGTTACTTGTTCCAACAGCGCCTCCTGAATCTGAATGCTCCACCACCAAGAAAGATAAATGCATCGGAAGTAATGGAACACCTGTAGATGCCGGTTCTCTTCCAAGTCATCATTACGAGGGCCAAGTCCTGGAACTTCCCACTCAACAGCACAGCAGGAGAATGTATGTCAGAAGTACTGCAGTGATTCAGGACATCCAAATCCTAATAGATGGATAGAATGATTAATAAATAATCAAGGAGTCTGGTAAAACAGAAATAGGAGTTAACTGAACCAGCTGATTAATGGTTGCAACTGCAAGTACGGGTCAGAGAGCAGATCCCGAAGCTTGTTATTCATTTCCTTATTTCCCACAGCATCCCCACTATTAACAATGGAGTGTAACAAGATACTCCCCAGAAGCATGGATAGTTCAGCTCCCATAATTATCAAGATGTTCCACGCCATGTAGTTCAATGCAATGCATGTGTCCAGGACCCATCACTACTCCTCGCTACACCTCTACAAAACACATTTCATTTGCTTCAATAAGGTTACTTCAACTTCACCTCCCAATTCACAACCTCTGCTAAAAGCACAGGGCAGAAAGTGCATGAGAAAACCTTATGTCAAGATTATCCCCATTATCAGTGCTGGTAAAAATCCTGGACTTTTCCCTTCAATAAAAAGCATGGTACTGTGCTTGCTGTACTTCCAAAGCAAGTTGCAGTCAATTTTCACGTTTATTCCAATCCATGATGCCTCATCGCATTTCAACCAAAACCAGCTAACTTACTGTAACCATTCCCCCAGAAGAGAGTCTGGCTCAGCTGTACACAACACAATTCTGCTGAGCTATAAAAAGAATAACAATAAATTAAAAATAAAATAACATCGCAAGTAAATATAACAAATATTGTAAATAATAAGAGAAAGAACATGCATTTTTGTAGCATCATTCTTGATCTCACGGCAATGGAATCTTGAAAGCCAAAAAAGTAAGTTTGATAAGTAGCAATTATCATTGTAAAATAGATTAACCCCTTATGCGATATAATCCTGACGACTGTCCTCTTAATGTCATTAGTTGTTCATATCAAGAATTTGGTTGTAGCTTAAAAAGGCTCCGTTATACAAAGTATGCTGCACTGGTTTACTGTGTTAACTGCTTATACAGTATTTCATTCAAACTTAGATGACAGAATAACTGTGACATATCAATTGAACAAACCTTATAGCAGAATAGCACGTGTATGAATATTCCATTTTCTCTTTCACTGGGTAGAAATTCCAAAGTAACGAACATTAAAAATCATTTGGTTATGGATAGTGATTATCACTGCTTCCTTCAAGTGATTATTCATGGGTTCATCTGAACTGACAGGGTACATAGGTGTCTACCTTCCTTGATGTAAACTTGTTCTGCAATAGATTGCTCCGTGTCATCATGTTAAGTATTTCTAAATGGGGAGCTTTGACCATCGGGCACCAGTATTGGTATCTGTACATATGGGCCATCAGTTCATGAACTACAGTCATTTAAACTCAGCACAGTTTTAATTATGCTCTCTTTCACTCAGAACCACAGTTTGCTCTTCACATTCTGTAACTCATCATTCTCTTGGTATCTATGTCCAAAGGTTTAGTGAAGAATCGGAAGTTAAAGCAATTTTTATAATGCCAGGATATTGACCAGAGCACCTGAAACGTCTGGTCTATCCATCAAATGGTTTGGTGAACAAGGCACACAAGAGAATCAGAAGCAGATTTTTTCCCTTTATAAAGGTGGTTAAAACAATTTCTACACTACAATATTACAGTACTTCTTGATACACACTAATCACAGTTTTAAATTATAACACTGTCATCATTATCTAGAATACACTCATGCTCCTGTGCTGCTGGAAATCTCCCAATGTACCTGTGGATACTGAGTGCACCTTCTCCATGGACAAAGGCATAATTCAGCTAAAGGGGCAAGCAACTGGCTCAGGTAGAACACTTGACGGTCTGCTACATAGACCGATGAATGCCCCTGATGAGAGAAGAGGGAGTACCCTTGGCAGTGAGGGCCCTTAGTGATGCATGCCAGCTTCTTAAGGAACTGCCTCTTGGAGATATTCTCCATAGTGGGGAGGATTGTGCCCGTGATGAGGCTCACTGAGTTTACAACCCTCTTCAGCTTCTTGTGATCCGATGCACTGGAGCATTCATTACCAGATTGTGATACATCCAATCATATTGCCCTCTGCTGTACACCTATAGAAATTTGCAAATCTTTTTGACATACCAAATCTCCTCAAACTGTAATGAAGTAGAACTGGCGTGACTTCCCCATAATTACAACAATGTTTCAGGCCCAGAATAAATCTTCTGAGATTTTGATGCCCAGGAACAAGAAACTGCTCTCACCCTTACTGCAGCTGGCCCCTCAATGGAGATGGTTGTGTGATCTCCTGACTTCCCCTTCCTGAATTCCACAATCAATACTTTGGTCTTGCTGATGTTGAGTGCAATGTTGTTGTTGTGAAACCGCTCGACCAGCTAATCTATCTCACTCCTGTTCAGCTTTTCGTCATCATCTGAGGTTGTGCCAACAACAGTGGTGCCATCTGTGAATTTATATAGATGGGCATATTGTTACCTCTCCCCTCTTGCTTTGGTCTCCCAATAGGGAAAACAAGAATCCATCTGAATCAGGAAGCACTGAAGATCAGGTTTTGTAGCTTATTTATTAGTATTGAGGGAATGACAGTGTTGAACACCATTCTGTCATTAATAAACAGCAGCCTGATGTATATCTTGCAGTTGTCTAGGTGCTCCAGTCCAAACTGGAGAGCCACTGTAAACCTGTTGAGGCAGTACGCAAATTGTAATGGGTCCAAGTCCTTGCTCAGACAGGATTAATTTTAGCCACAGCCAAGCCACATCAGTCACCAAGTGTTGATCAAAGCACTTCAGTATGTTAGATGAGAGTGCTACTGGAAATTAGTCAATGAGACAGCTCACCTTCTTGCACTTCTTGGGTGCCAAATTGATTGCTGTTCTTTTGAAACAGGTGGGAACCTTTAGTTACAGCAGTGAGAGGTTGGAGATCTCTTTAAACACTCTAACCAGTTGGTTGGCATAGGTTTTCAGTTACCAATAAGGTACACTGTCAGAGCATTCACCCTCTTGAAGAATGCTCAGATATTGGCCTCTAACGTAGAGATCACAGGGGTACTGGATGCTGTGGGGATATGCATAGGTATAACGTTACTCTCACATTCAAATCATGCCTAAAAGGCATTGAGTTTATTGGCCATTATGAGGTTAGCTTTCATCTCATAGGAAATAATGGCATGCAATCTCTGCAGAGTTGTCATGCACCTAATTTTGTCTATAGCTTCATTCAGATTTGCCTTTTTGTTCTCATGATGGCCTTCCATAGGTCATAACAGGACTACTTGTAGGGTTCTGAATCGCCAGTCTTAACACCTCATATTAAGGCCTCAGCAGACTGTGAATCTCTTGGTTCCTCCAGGGCTTCCAGTTCGTGTGGCAGGAATCAAAGAGGTATGGGAGTGCATTAGCAAAGTCCATATAATGCAGATTTTATGGATATGGATTGTACAATGCACATATAATTTTATTTTATTCCATTGAATCTCAACTATTGCTGTTCAAAGTGAGTCTGAGGAAATTCCCACTCCAACAAGTCCAGATCCCTCTTAGATGCCAGCAATATTCAGCAATGATCCTTGGTTGCTGGGCATAAAATGGGAGTTCTAGTTATGAATTTGGCAAGTCCATGTTCACAGGGAATATCCAGTGTTTTGCCTGAATATGCCATTCCATTTATCTTGAGGTCTCTGTCTCTTTATCTGTGCATCTAGTAGAGGTAGCATCTCCCTGGCCCTACACTTACCTCTGGTGCATCTGGACAGTAAAAATACATATGTCGGACTATTGTTTATTGACTACAGTTCTGCCTTCAATACTAATATTCCAAGCAAACTCATCACTAAACTCTGGACCCTAGCAATCAATGCCTCTCTCTGTAACTAGATCCTTAACCTTCTAACCTACAGACTACATGCAGTAAGGAGAGGCAGCAACACCTTGGCCACAATAATTCTAAACACTGGTGCTCCATAATCCTCAGTCCCCCTACTCTACTCCCTGTACACTGTTGACCAAAGTCAGATTCTGCTCTAACTTCACCAACAAGCTTACGGATGACACCACTGTAGTGGGGCATATCTCAAATAACATTGAGTTGGAGTACAGGACAGAGATAAAGAACTTAGCGACATGATGTAATAACAACAACCTTTCCCTCAAAGTCAACTAAACAAAATGGCTGATCATTGACTAAAAAACCTGGCTGTGTACATCCTCCTGTCTACATCAAAGATACTGAGGTTAAGAGGATTGAAAGCTTCAAGTTCCAAGCAGTGAACTTCACCAATAGCCTGTCCTGGTCCAACCACATTGTTGTGGCCAAGAAAGCACACCAATGCCTCTACTTCCTTAGGAGTCTAATGAAATTCAGCATGCCCTATCAACTCTTAGCAATGTTTATCGATGCACCATAGAAAACATCTATCTGGATGCGTAATCGCTTTGTATGGCAACTGTTCTGCACATGACCACAAGAAACTGAAGACCTTTGGACATAGAACAGCACATCACAGGAACCAGACTCCCCTCTGAGGACTCTATCTATACTTGTTGCCTCAGTAAAGTAGCCAACATAATCAAAAACCCTACCAAAGCTGGAGATTCTCTCTGCTCCCCTCTCCCATCAGGCAGAAGGTACAAAAGCCTGAAAGTACACACCACCAGTCTTAAGGACAGCTTCTATCACACTGTTTTCAAAGTCTTGAAAGGGTCTCACCCACAATAAAATTGACTCTTTATTCTGCATTGTTATAGTTTTGTTAATTATAACTGAATGCACTACACAACGATTAAATCTGAATGAACATAATGCAAGACAAACTTTACACTTCATCGTGGTATATGTGATAATAATAAACCAATACCAATGTCACTTTCTCTATGAGCTCTATCGAGCTACTTCAGAAAGTGGTGAGGTAGTGAACAATAATTTTAGCTTTGTGGAAGTTGCCTGTGTAAAGGTAGAGATAAAAAGCAGCTAAGTTCAACCGAGATAGGCATGGAAAAAGCAGCAAACTGGAGAAAGGTTCTGGTGCAAGTGAAAAGTACTACAGAAGTAATTGTCACACTGACAGGAAATGCGTCACTGTAGAACAGCATATTTTATATGTATTTGCAACCAGTAAGTAGGAGCTTTTATTAAGAAAAGTAGCTTTTAGCGAGTTATGAATGGTGGGAACTGGAATAGGGTTGGGATGGGGTCATGGTCTAGCAGTAATAGGATGATGGCTCAGGAAAAGCAGTACTCATGAAAAATGGCCCAGACTCTCAGGGAGAGGCCACTTCCTGTAATTTGGAGGCAATGGAAGAAAAGGATGTCTTTGGGATATGGTAACATTGCAAAGATAATTCATTGGAGTGAATGTACTGTGGGTAGCATGGGTTCAGGATGGAGAGCTGATGTGTGGTGGTGGTAGTGGGATTTGCTGGCATCAGGAGTGGTATGAGATTTGCTGGGATCTGGTATGAAGATCTTTTGACCTGAAGCATCACTCTGTTTCTCTTCACACTGATGCAGCTGGACCTGCTGAGTGTTTCCAGAATTTTATGTTGTTATTTTAGATTTCCATTTTGTTTAATTTACTTGAATTTTGCGGAGTTCTGGAAACTGGTAGTAAGTAGGGAAGTAGATTGTAATTCATACAAAATGCTGGAGGAAGTCAGCAAGTCAGACAGCAACTAAGGAAATGAATAAAGAGTCCATATTTTAGGCTAAGACCCTTCTTCAGGACTGAAGGATATTGTAATTGCTGGAATCTACAGCAATAAGGGTATTGCTGTGATCAATCATAACTTGATGACTGTTTGGGACTGGGTATGGGTGATTGACACTGGAACGTGTTCATATTGGTATGGAAAGGTGAAAGGGTTCAGTAGATCTGGGCGATAATGGGAGAATGCTTGGATTTGGAGTATTGGGTTGTTGGAAGGGTCATTATGATCTGGAGGAAGAGTGGTTACTGACATCTGGCAGCAAAATCTGTGAGTAAGGAATCCAGGAAAATGAATCCAAAAGGCCTGTAACTTCTCTTGGGGCATTAAATTAGAAACCCTCTTGCCTCTCTCTGCCTGCTTATTAAGTGGCTTCCTCAACTCATCCCAAAGCCCTTTTAAATTGTCAGTTTCCCTCCACCTAAGAGCTTTCCAGAAGTTTATCAGCTCCAGTTTTAAAGTATTTATACACAAATTGCTGAGAGTGCAACTGATAAAATCTTAAACAAATATAAACATCCATAAAGGAACAAAGATGACCTCATCATATGCTCAAAATGTGCACTGTTTATAATGTTGCTCAGTTTATAAATGTATAAAAATACTTTTAAGCCCTAAAACCAATGCACAAGGGAAGGATCTTAAGTTAATTTTCCATCAAGAAAGCCAAACTTTTTGAGTAAGGAAGGTTAAAGGACTAGCTGTTGACAATCACTGGGAATGGAGATCCATATTATTAGGCAAAAAAAAACCTGTGGGGGATACTTGCATCTGTAATATAAATCCAAGACACATACCTACTGTGAAAATGTACCTCCACACCGTTCAACATGGAGGTTCCTGGCAATTTGATCCTGTAACTTCCATGCAACCTGGCCAATGGCCATCGGACACAAAAACAACTTCCTGCAGTTTATTTGGGGTGGTAGATACTGACCAATAGGCCTAAGCAGAGATCAGTACTTAGGTACCAGCTATTCTCAATACATGACAAGGACTTGGATGACAGAAGCACATTTCTAAGTTTGGCAAAGATACAAACCTTAGTGTGAATGTGAGATGTGAGGAAGATGCAAATGCTTAAGTCAGTTCAGACCAATTGAATGAGTGGGTAAATATATATGACTTATGCAGTATAATGTGTATAAACCTAAAGTTAACAATTTTGGAAAATTTGAAAGATAGAGCTTTGATTAAATGGCGATAGACTGGAAAATGTTGATTTACAAAGATATCTAGTTGAGCTTGTATCACATCTAACACAATCATGCAAGGGAAACAGGAGGTTTAAACAGAAATATAGAAATAAGAATGTCTTTCTTCATTATATAGGGTCTTGGTAGAGAACTGTGTGCAGTTTTAGTCTCCTTATCTAAGGAAGGAAAAAAAGAATATCCTTGTCATTAAACAGTGCATTAGAAGTCCTCTAGACTGATTATTGGGAAGCTGTAATATGAAGAGAGATAGGGTTATCCAGGCCAGTATTCCCTAGAGCAGGGGTCAGCAACCTTTACCACTGAAAGAGCCACTTGGACCCGTTTCCCACAGAAAAGAAAACACTGGGAGCCGCAAAACCCGTTTGACATTTAAAATGAAATAACACTGCATACAAATTTTTTGCCTTTATGCTATGTATAAACAAACTATAATGTGTTGCATTTATGAAATTGATGAACTCCTGCAGAGAAAACGAAATTACATTTCTGCATGCAACAAAAACATTTTGAACTCCGAAAAAAAGACGTTGGGTTGAAAGTTACTTTTAAGTAAAATACTCAATGTCTATTTGAGTCCTTCTTGTATTTATGAAAAACGCCGAACTTAAATTTTCCGCCAGCAGCAAACCAAAAATAACATCAGCCAGCTGTCAGCCTGAAAAATAAAAGGACTATTTCACTGAACAATGAAAAAATATGAATATACATAAAATAATAGACAATTAAAATATTTATCATACTTGGTTAATGGGATTTCTGCTCCTGGACCTCAGCGCACAGCGTCTGCACATCAGGGCTGTATGACGTCACCTTCATCTTTACACAGGATCGCAAGCTGTCATCTGTGAGGCGTGCGCGATGTTTGTTTTTAATAAAGTTCATGTTGGAGAACACCTGCTCACATACATAAGTGGATCCAAAGATCGACAGGACTCCAAGCGCATACTTTTTCATGTTTACATAAATGTCGGGCATAGCATTCCATGTTTCGAACACAAGTTTGTCCGGTTCTGGAAGGTTTTCAATATCACTCCATTTGTGATTCTGAGCAAGAACGGCCTTCTGACGGGCAACATCTTCAAGGTCTGCTGTCAAGCGTCTAAACTTGGACACCCATATGTCTTTGTCGGCTATGTCGGCCAGTTCCATCTCAAGATCAGGTTGACTCACACCTGCCAATGCAGTCGTATTCAGTAGGGAAGGATCGATGCTTAAGGGAGTGACCGGGAAGGATAATGTGTTTTTTTCCTCTCTGAACTCACAGAAGCGTTTCCCAAACGATGTTTGCATTGCGATGATTGCAGAATGTAAATACTCCGAATTTATCATGTCGTGAGCTTGTTTGAACTCTCTCAAATTGGGGAAGTGAGACAAAGTGCCTTTCTGTAAATCTCTGGCAAGCACTGTCAACTTGCGCTCGAATGCCAAGACATCCTCCAACATGTGCAGGGCTGTGCGTCCTTTCCCCTGAAGAGCTGTGTTCAGTGTGTTCAGGTGCGCTGTCATGTCTACCATGAAGTGTAGCTTTTCCAGCCACTCTGGCTGTTCCAGCTCAGGAAAGTTGAGCCCTTTGCTGCCCAGGAAAGTTTTCACTTCTTCCAGACGCGCGACAAAACGTTTCAGCACCTCCCCTCTTGACAGCCACTGGACTTTGTTGTGCAGCAGGAGATCAGAATATTCGCTTTCCAGCTCGTCCAGTAACAAACGGAATTGACGGTGATTTAAACTTTTTGCCATTATTTTATTGACAATCTGAATGACAACATCCATTACTTCTGTGCATTCCGGAGGAAATGTTTGAGCGCACAGTGCCTCTTGGTGCAAGATGCAGTGAAAAGTCAGCAGCTTTCTGTCCAGCGACTTCTGCAGTAAAGCCACAAATCCCTTGTGCGTTCCCGTCATATTCGGAGCCCCATCAGTAGCTACTGACACCAGATGGGTGGTCTTTATTCCTTTGGCTCTTAAACAATTCAAGACAGCCTCACAGATGTCCTCCCCCCGTGTTTGGCCTTTTAGAGGTATCAACTCAATCAGTTCTTCCTGTGGCCCGGCAGAGTTTACATACCGGCAGAACAACGCTATTTGTTCAATATCACCTTTGTCTTTAGACTCGTCACAGGCAATCGAGTAGGCCACAGCTGAATTGATGTCTTTAATTTGCTGTCTTGTGATGTCTTCTGCCATTTTTATGGTTCTGTCTTTGACAGTCTTTGCAGAGAGGGGCATATCCCTGATTTTCTGCACAATTTCACTCTTGTTTTTAAAGTCCGTGAATAGATGTTCTGAAATCTTAATGAAAGATTCTTTTATATATTCACCATCTGTAAACTGCTTCCCGTGCCTGACTATTTCCTGAGCGGCAATATAACTGGCGTATGTCGTTGATTTTCCAGACTTCATCCATTTCTGGAAATGATTTTTGCTCAGATCAACCTTCCGCATCAGTTCCGAAACGGCTTTTTTTCTCTCATCTCCATCCGGATATTTTTGAGCAAAGGCTGCGTGTTTATTCTGGAAATGCCTTGCGACATTTGACTTTTTGTTGTTTGCTAGTTTCTCATTAACAGTGAAAGCAAATGAATCTGTCCACGTATCATTCAGTCACTTTTCTTTTTTTAGAATTCTCCATAGTTGGCTTACCTTGGATCGAAAAATTAAAGAAATCGCGCACTGGTGGGTGTCAGGTATTGGCAGTGGTGACGTATATTAATAGCGATAAAAACACGTTGTAGCGGTGTGCTCACGCAGTCAGTAAACTGCAGTCGAATAACTTTATTCGAACTAAACAGCCTTGCTTTTAAGCCTCCCTCAACCCAGCCCCCATGGACGCAGATGCTGCAAAAGACGCGTACTCACAAACCCCCGTAGGCTATCTCCCTTAGCCGGAATGCTGGCTAATTGTGAGCCGTTTCGGATGTGCCAGGAAATGTGTCGCCACACTTAGATTGTACAAGATCACCATAATCTTCAAATTTAGAATTACATTTCAAAAGCTAACAAACTAACATAAAATACATTTTAATTAAATACTGACCAATTATTTCCCAAAGCCACAGGGAGCCGCAGCACAGAGGTGAAAGAGCCACAAATGGCTCGGGAGCCGCAGGTTGCCGACCCCCGCCCTAGAGTTTACTGATGGTGAAAAGGATGAGCAGCTTCACGTTCCTAGGCATCAACGTCTCAGGGGATCTATTGTGGGCCAACACAGTAATGCAATCATAAAGAAGATATGCCAGTAGTTACATTTCTTGGACACGCTAGCAGATTTCTATAGATGGAGATCATTCTGGCTGGTTGCTTCACTGCCTGGTTTGGAGGTTCCAATGCGCAGGATCGAAAGATGCTGCAGAGAGTTTTGGACTCAGCCAGCTCCATCACAAGCACAGCTGCCCCTATCATCAAGAATATCTTCAAAAAGACGTGAATCAAAAAGGCGTCCATTATTAAAGATGCTTCTTGACTGGGAAAAGCCTTACTCTCATTGGTACCGTTGGGAAGGAGGCACAGGAGCCTGAGGACCCACGCTCAATGTTTTAGAAATAGCTTCATCCCCTGAATCCATAGACACTACGTTACTGTTCCTCTTTGGCCCTATTTATTGTGTGGATGCTCATGCCACCATTGGAGCAGTATGCTGCCCGGAAGGCCTTATAGTGAGGGACAAAAATCCATTTAAATTAGACTAGGGTCTACACTGATATATATTGAGTAACTAGAGTATTAGATAGAGCTGTGTGTCAAATGGTTGTTGTGATACATCTAGCATGGTAGTGTAGTGGATAGTATGAGTTGCTCTCACTCTCAGCTTCTACCGCCGGCTAGCAGTCTTGCAAAAATGGAGAACTGAATGCGTAAGTCACTCCCTGCCAGTATATAGCCTTTCCAACAACAAGCCTCGTATAGTGACTCCTCACCAGTGACACACGGAAACTGAACTCCTTTCAGACTCAGGCTGAACTACAGAGGACAGTGAAGAGATCTGGTCCCTGAACATGTAGCAGGCAGGCCCTCCAGCATGTGGACACGCCCTGGAGCTTGTGAACAGGATCCTCAGCTGTGGGTAACTAGTCCCACTGCCTTGTGGTCAGTAGATGCGGACAGAAAATCTGGAGTGGAGTCCCTAAAGTGGCTGGATGTCACTGACTTCAACAGCTTCGCAGCCAAGCTGGTGCCAAACGTA
Source organism: Hypanus sabinus (assembly GCF_030144855.1). Taxonomy (NCBI): domain Eukaryota; kingdom Metazoa; phylum Chordata; class Chondrichthyes; order Myliobatiformes; family Dasyatidae; genus Hypanus; species Hypanus sabinus. The sequence continues at coordinate 121,824,925 of NC_082714.1, read as the reverse complement.
TTGCTTAGGTTTCCTTTGGACTACAGCAGTGAGGCCGAGAGAGGGATCTTGATGACTCAGCTTCCCAGAACCTCCATACCTTCCACCCAGGCTTGCACCCTTGAGAGGTCATTCCAGTGCCACCATCAGTCCGTTGTCCTTCAAGACAGATAGATATCGTCATCATCATTATCAGAGGGAAGGTGAAATTAATAAGGTAGAGTGACGATTCAGATCGAAGTGAATCTAAGTGTGAGAAGCAGCTTAGATAAAATGTGGTTGCTTGGACTCAGAGAGGACAGAGCAACTAACAATAGCAGTAGAGCATTAATAACTATTAGCACAACAGGGAAAATAGGAAAATGGCTAAAATTAATTGTTAGAAATGAATGCAAGAAGAACTTGTAACAAGTTTGATGATTTAAATTGCACAAATGGTTTGAATAGTGGGTTTGACAGACCAACCATTATTGTCACAGAATTGTGCAGGCACCAGATTGGGAACTAAATATTCAAAGGTATTTGACTTTAGGATAGTTAGTAAAAAAACAATGGATGTTATGGAAGCCTTAATAGAAGAAAATACAGATCAGAGGGACTTAGTCCAGAAGATTCCAGTGTGAATTAGTAAGGGAGGAATTAAAGAATAATAAAAGAATAGGAAACACTGTGAAAGTAGATTATGAGATGCGTAAAAATAACTTGATGTTAGATAGAATATACAATTAAAAAAATGGAGGAACAAGTAACAGTGATAATTAACCCCGCATCCAATCCCTTCACTTGCAAAAATTCTCTCAGTTCATCCATCTCTGCAACATCTGTTCTCAGAATGAGGCTTTTCATTCCAGAAAATGATGTCCTCCTTTTTCAAAGAATGAGGTTTCCCTTCTTCTACCATTGATGCTGCCCTTATCTGCATGTCCTCCATTTCTCTCACTCCATCTTCCTGTGGCCATTACAGAAATAGTCTTCCCTTGTCCTTACCTTCCATCATTCTCCATGACTTTCACCATCTTCAACAGGATCCTACCAGTAAACACATCTTTCCCCCGAGCCCCACTCTCTGCTTTCTACAGGGATCACTTTCTGCAGAACTCCCTTGTCCACTTGCACCTCTCCGTTGATTTCCCTCCTGGCACTTACACTGCAAGAGGGATAAATACTGCACCTGTGAGTCTGTTGGGGTCATGAATTGTGTACAGTGTGGCCTTCTCCACATAGACTGAGGAGTCCTGATGAAGCGTCTCAGCCCAAAGCGTCAACTGTACTCTTTTCCATAGATACTGCCTGGCCTGTTGAGTTCCTCCAGCATTTTGTGTGTGTTGTATAGACTGGGGTACGGCTTTGTCCAGCAAAATCGCTCCGTTTGCCACAATAGGCCAGCCTTCCTGGTAGCTACCCATTTTAATTCTACTTCTCATTCCCATTCCAACATGTCAATCCATGGTATCCTCTACTGCCATGATCCAGCCATTCTCAGGTTGCAGGAACAGTCCCTCATATTCCATCTGGGTAGCCTCCAATCTGACAGCATGAAAATTGATTTCTCTAACTTTAGTAATTTGTCCCCTTTAGTAATTTAGTAATTTAGTAATTACTTTAGTAATTTCTCTCACTTCTCTTTTTCATTCCCGATTTTGGCTGCTCTTTTTTCTTCTCATCACCTGGCTATCACCTTTCTTTGGTGCTCATCCATCTTCCCTTTCTCCAATGGTCCACTGTCCTCTCCTATCAGGTTCCTTCTTCTTTAGCCCTTTACCTCGTCCACCTATCATCTCCTGGTTTCTCACTTGAAATCCCTCCCCCTCCACCAACCTAGCTTTCCCCTCACCTGGTACCACCTAACGCTTGCTAGCTTGTTTACCTTCCTCTCCCTCACCTTCTTATTCCGGCTTCCACCCCCTTCTTTTCCAGTCCTGATGAAAGGCCTCAACCTGAAAGGTCAGCTATTTATTCCCTTCCAGGATTTGAGTGTGTTACAATGCTAACTTTAACCTAAGTGACTTTAATCTTCCCAGAGTCTGGGCAAACTAAATTGGCAAAAGTAAAATGAAGTAAGTTAAAGTAAAAAGCAAGGAAGCAAGATAGGGACCAGGGCACTTTGGAGACATAGATTTGCAGCAGGGAAACAAGTCTGCTAACCCACTGAGTTTGTGCTTATCATCAACCACCCCCATTTTTATACAAATTCAAACTTTATCTATTTTATTCTGTCCACAATTTTTCCCTCAGCTGCCCACCCACCCCACCCCCAACCCCCAGGACTACCACTTACCAACACTCTAGGGATAATTCTGACCAATTAAATCCACTAACCTGCATATGATTTTGGGGTGTAGGAGGAAATCTGTGCACCTACAGCAAAGCCAGTGATCACATAAAATCTCCAGACTGCACCAGAGATCAGGATTGAATCTGGTTTGCTGAGGCAGAAGCTCCAGCAGCTGTACCACTGTGGTGCCCTCAAGTTACCCCTGATCTGGTATGAGACAGTTATTAAAAATATTATTTCCGGTTTAAGATGGCACTGGTGAAGCTCACTGACTACTTGCCATCAGCAAGCAAAACAAAAAAAAAATACTAACTGCTTTATTAATCACACTTTTTCTGGTAAATGATCACTGCAATCAATTGCCTGTAACTTTCCTTCAAGAGATGAGCTTTTGATCTGTCTCTACAACCAGGCATATTTGCAGTGTGAGCTGACGTCTCGAAGGTGCAAGATAGTTGTGGTGTGGCAGGTACAGACTGAATTGAGGCAGCTTGACACAGGCATGAGAGCAGGAAATGAGCCAATGTTTGCCGTAGCTGAAGTGGACATGGAGGCAGTTTGATGTGGCAGAACTGAGGCAAGGTGAGGGGAGGCGAGGCAAAGTCGAGAAATAGTCTGGGTCTAAGTGCAAGGAAAGACATGAGGTTTGGTTGACTTTAGCACCAGGCTGAAAGGTTGGGTATGGGCTGAGCTGAACAGGTGGGGCTAGAGCCTGAGAACATATTGAAATGACAGGGCCTGGGTACAAGAGAGAAGAATAGGTTTGGACAATCAAAGTGCCGAGCCAGATTGAAAAAGTCAACGTTTCAGGGCTGGAGGCAAGGGATGGGCTGGTTTCACTCGCTGCTCTGTGAAGTTGACTCTTCTCTGTGTTGAAATGAGGTTAGGACCTGCAACTAACTGGGTCGGCTGCTGCCAGTCACTGGACTCACTTTCATGAATTTCCGTTCTGAATATTATTTGCTTATTGCTTGCACAATTTGATTATATTCCTCTGCACAATGGATCTTCTTTTTTAAAATGGGTTCTATTCGGTTTCTTTGTTTTGTGACTGCCTGTAAGGAGATGAATCTCAAAGTTGTATGTAACATACACACTTTGATAATAACTGTACTTTGAACTTTGAACTGTGAAGAATGATCACCTTGGAAGCAAATTATGATAGGATTTTATATGATTTTTGAGAGTGATGTCCAAAATTAAAAGCTGAGTGAATTTCACAAACAAGAGATGTGAATTGGCTGAGGTAAATTAAGAAATTATCTAAAAAAGTATAATGGTAAATAAGCATATGAAATTGCAAACAAAAATACATAATTCTTACCGATCATCGCATCCTTCTGGAGTTTATTGTCCAGTGGCACTATGATGAAGTGTTTTGGGAGGATGGGCATGAAATATATCAACCTCTGCCTGAGGTGTGATTTGGATTCACTCCAATTTACTTACTGTCACCACACTGCAATGGCAGATACCATTTCGTTTTCTCTTCACTCAGCCCTGGAACATCTGGACAGTGAGGGTGCATACATTGGGATGCCCTTCATTAACTGTAGTTCTGCATTCAACATTATCATCCCCTCAAAACTAATCAATAAGCTCCAAGACCTAGGCCTTGATACCTCTTTGTGCAAATGGATCCTTGCTTTCCTCACTTGTAGACCCCAATCAGTTTAGAATGGCAACATCATCTTCCCCCCAATCACCATCTACACACATATGCTTATCCCCCTGCTCTATTCACTTTATAATTATGATTGTGAGGCTGAGTAGCGCTCCAATGCCATATTCAGCTCAGCACTGTTGTTGGCTGAAAAAAATCAGTTGGTGATGAATCAGCATGTAGGAGAGAAGTTGAGACTCTTGGTGAATGGTGCCGCATCATTAACATCTCACTCACTGTTAGCAAAACCAAAGAGCTGATTATCTACTGCAGGATGAAGAAGCTAGAGGTCCATGAGCCAGTTTTTATCAGGGGAATGAAGATGGATATGTTCAGTAACTTTAAATTTCTTGTTGTTATCACTTCAGAGGATCTGTCCTGGGATCAGTATGCTAGTGTCATTACAAAGAAGTCACGAGAGCACCTTCTTATATATCTATGCAGATTTGCCATGTCATCTAAAGTTTTGACGAACTTCTATAGACGCACAGTGGAGAGTCCTCTTTCAAGGACTCAACAATTCTTATCATCAATATTTATTTATTTATTTGTTTATTATTATTATTATTATTGCAGAGTTATTTGCAGTCTGTGTTTGTTTTGCATATTCATTGATTGTCACCCTTTCTGTTTAGTCTTTCAATGATTCCATTGTGTTTCTGGATCTTCTGTGATACGCCTGCGAGGAATTGAATCTTAGGGTAGCACATGGTGACAAATAATACTTTGATAACACAGTTTGAACTTTGAATACAGACTTTCTAGATGACAAAAAATTTAATTTTGTAACATGTGTGAAAGACTAAAAAGGTTTAGATTAAAACACGATTCCCAACAATAATAGTAAAATAGATAACAAATAAATATCATAATTTAATAGGCATGAAAAGAATAATGACAAAGCAGACTTCAGTAAGCTAATAATAAGCAAGACAAAGAGATCATTAGAGTTTAAGAGTGTGAAATAAGGAAGGATCCCGTCAACAGAAAAACAGAATATTATAATGAAGAAGTACAAAATGGCAGACATGATAAACAAATGTTCACCGTAGAAGACTTTTTTTGGAAATTGTGGTGATTACTGTCCTAATGAGTATGAAGAACATAAAGTGATTATCATTACCAGAGGTCGTATTGAAAATAACTGCTAACAAAGCAAAGTCAGGTGGATCAGATGAGCAATGTGCTCATATCTTAAACAGGGTACTGGATGTATTGGTTCTGATTGTTGAATTCACTAGAATCTAGAACAGTATTCAGGGATTGAAAGCAGGATGTGTTAGAAATTTCTGAGAGGGTATTTCCCAGTGTAGATCAGAAAGACTAGTAGATGCTGTATATTTGGTTTTTAGAAATAATTCTATTACATGACTTCTTGAGAATATCGGCGTGCAAAATTTAATACTGGGCCAAGTGATGGGTGAAATGTTACCTTGTCTGGTGTGTTCAGAAGAACACAGAGAGCTAAGTTAAATTTGCCATGGTTGCACAGGATATAATTGTGACTTGGACAAAAGCTATTTCTGATGAGGTTGGATCTGACCGGAATGATTCAAACATCGAGAAAATGGACTAAAGACTGTAAATAAGCAGTAAAAGTGTTAGTTTTGAGATAGCATTGTGGAAAACTGTACAAACTTCAAAGTTCAATGTTCAAAGTAAATTTTATTATCAAAGTACATATATCTCACCATATACAACCCTGAGGTTAATTTTTTTGTGAGCATACTCAATAAATCTAGAGAATAATCATTACAGAATCAATGGATGACTGCACAAGTAGGGTGTTCAACCAGAGTGTAGAAGATAACAAATTATGCAAATACAAAATGAAAAAATAATGATAAATAAATAAATAAGAATTAAATACCAAGAACATGAGATGAAGACCCCTTCAAAATGAGTGCTTCGGTTGTGGGAACATTTCAAAGATGGGGCAAGTGAAGTTGAGGGAAGTTATCTTCTTTGGTTCAAAAGCCTTACAGTTGAGAGATAATAACTATTCTAGAACCTAGTGGTGTGAATCCTTGGGCTCATGCACCTTCTTCCTGATGACAGCAGCAAGAGGAGAGCATGCCCTGGAGGGATGCAATCCCTGATGATGGATGCTGCTTTCCTGCGACAGTAATTCATTTAGTTGTGTTCAATGGTGGGGAAGGATTTACCTGTGATGGATTGGGATGTATCCATTACCTTATGCAGGATTTTCTGTTCAAAGTCATTCCGTACCAGACTGTGATACAGCCAGTCAATCTGCTCTCCACTTCACATCTATAGAATTTTGCCAATGTCATGCAGAATCTTTGCAAACTCCTAAGGAAGTAGAGGTGCTGTCATGCTACCTTCGTGATTGGTACTTATGTGCTGCGACCGGGACAGGTACTCCAAAAGATAACTCCTAGGAATTTAAAGTCGCTAACCCTCTCTATCTCTGATCCTCCAATGAGGACTGGCTCATGGACCTCTGATTTTCTTCTCTTGAAATTAATAATCTCCTCCTTGGCCTTACTGACATTGTGTAAGAGGTTGTTGTTGCGACACCATTCCATTCAGCCAGATTTTCAGTCTCCCTCCTGTATGCTGAATCATCAACACCTTTGATTTAGCCTATGACAGTGGTGTGATCTGCAAACTTGAACATGGTAATTGAGTTGTGCTTAGCCACTCAGTCTTGAGTGTAAAAAGAGTAGAGCAAAGAAATAAGCACACAGCCTTGTGGTGCATCCATGTGGGTAGAGATCATGGAGGAGATGGTGTTGCCAATCCAAACTGACTGGGATCTACAAGTGAGGAAATCGAGTATCCAATGCACAAGAGGGTATAGAAGCCAAGGTCTTGAAGCTTATTGATTAGTTTTGAGAGGATGATAGCATTGAATGCTATGTTGTATTCTGGATTGGACATGTTTGCTGTCCAATGTGTGATATCTGCTATGGACCTGTTGCGCCGGTAGGCAAATTTGTGCATATCTAAGTTGCCCTTCAGGCAGGAATTGATATGTTTCATTACCAACCTCTGAAAACACTTCATCGCAGTGGATCTAAGTGCTACTGGGCGAGTGTCATTGAGGCAGGTCACCACACTCTTCTTGGGCACAGGTATAATTTAAGCCTGTTGAAGTAGATGGGTACCACACACTGCCAAAGCAAAAGGTTAAATATTTTTGTGAACACTCCGGCCAGTTGATCAGCCCAGGTCTTGAGTACTTGCCTGGTACCCCAGCTGGTCTGGATGCTTTTCACATGTTCAGCCACCTGAAGGCTGCTTGTCCATCAGATTCAAAGACAAAAATCATAAGATTTTTGGGTGATGCGAAAGTTCGTGATAGTTCCTCCATGTTTTGACAGTCAAAGTGAGCATCAAAGCATTGAGCTCTTCTGTGACTGAAGTCCTGCTCGCTCCTGTGTTGATTGATTTCATTTTATAAGGGATGATAGTATTCAAGTCCTGCCACAACTGTCAAGCATTCTTCATTGATTCAAGTTTGTTCTGGAATTGCCATTTCACCTGTGAGATGGCTTTCCATAAATAGTACATGGACCTTTTGTAAGTTTCTTAGTCTCCAGACTTGAATGCCTCTGATCTGGCTCTCAGCAGATTTTGGATCTCATGGTTCATCCAGGGCTTCTGATTGGGGAAGTCTCTGAATGATTTTGTAGGGACACACTCTTCTACAGCTGTTTTAATAAACTCCATGGTGTATTCTCTCAGTTTCCCAGATAAGTTTTTGAATCAGCCCTGTACACTAATCAAAGCAATCCTCTTGACCACCTCTTTGTTGTCCTAATCTCAGGAGCTTTGCTCTTTAGCCTCTCCTGTATGCCAATAGGAGAAGGACAGCCAAATGATTTGATTTACTGAAATGCGGTCTGGGCATGGGATGGTAGGAATCCCTAGTCTTAGTATTATAGTGGTCAAATATGTTAGGATCTCTGGCGCTACAAGTTATATGCTAATGTTAATTGGGCAGTTTACTTCAAACAAGCTTGGTTAAAGTCTCCAACTATGATTTGAAATGTGTCCTGATGGACTGTTTCTTGTTTGGGTCGCAGATGTTTGATTATAGTTGGCCACTGGTGGGATGTGAACTGCAGTCAGAATTATGGAGGCATACGCCCTATGTAAATAGAATGGGCAGCATTTGACTGTTAGTTGTTCCAAGTTGGGGGATCATGAGTTTGACAATACTGTCACATTGGAGCACACTCCAAGTTTATCATGAAACACACACCTCTTCCTTTTGCCTTTCATGAATCAGCAAGTCAGTCCACTTTGTAAATCGAGAAGCCTTTGGATCTGATCACTTTATCTGGCATGCTTGGAGAAAGCCAAGACTCAGTCAAACATAGAATACAACAATTTTTCATTTCTCTCTCTTTGTGTTTCATCCTGGCTTCGACTACTCCCCTCCCCCCCCCCCCCCCACCCCACCTTGGTTTCCGGCCATGGCAATGAACCTTTGTCTACTTAAGAGTGCCCTATCTGCCTGGTCAGACAAGTCCTTCAGACAATCATGAGCTCATTAAGTTGATTTAAAAGTTCATTGCTTAGAGGGAAGTTAGTTGCTGCAGATTGCAGTGAGAGAAATTCTAAAGAGGTATATATAAAAATACGTTTACAACTATAGTCTGCAGCCCATAGAAAGTCATTGACGATCACCACACCACCTTGGTTGGCTTTGATGATTGGCCATTACTTATTTACAATTACATTAATGATCTAAATGAAAGGAACTTTGTTGGTAATACCAAGACCAAATTATGCTGCAATGATGGGTCTATGACAGATTCAACGATTATTCAGAAATGTGGCAGGTAGAGAATAAAATAAAAGCTAAACATCTGAGCAAATGGAGAAAAAAATGAGAGCTAAATAAATGTTGGGACCATGAATGATTTGGATGTCCTATGTGAAAATCACAGTCAACTTAGCAAGCAAGAGGAAACAAATAGTATCCAGATGGGGAGAGGATGTGGCTATCAGAGTGCAAGGGTAACAAAATCTTGCTGAGAATTTCATGAGAATCAGCAGTCAATAGGAAGAGTTGCAATGAAAAAAGACGGACAAAATCAAAAAGGGTAAATACTGGCCTTAAGGTGTTAATAATTAGCTTGCCATGTCTTCATTTCCTGGTCAGCAATTGTCGAGTATAGTTCTAAAAGAATTAGTCTGAACTTTAGAGTAGCCCATTAGTGAGGTCAAGTCTGAACTCTGCTGTGCTGTCTGTTCCAAAGGTGAGCATTTGCCATGGTTCTTTGGCTCTCCTGTTGTAAAATATGTTTGTAATCCTCAATAAAAACTGACAGCTATGGACTAATATGTAGAGAGTCTCCATTGGTCAAGGTCTGTTTACTCATAGGGAAATATAGTCAGACTCATCCACATTTGTAGCCTATTTGAGAAATTGATTTAATCTCATCACTGGACAACTAAAGAAAATAGATCTATACTTATTATCAAATCATGAGGAAAATACAGTTCTTTATTTCCTTATGGTTTTTCAGGGATTATTGGTTCTATTCCATGGAGTTTTAATGGACTATACTCCTCAGTAATCTGACAGTGAGTGCAATGAATTAAAACATTGATTTCCTGAGATTGAAAGTAACTACAATTTTATTCACTATTAATGTTCATTTTCTCTCTTCAGAAAGAATAACACTTTTCAAACAAAAATAAGTCACTCCAAAAATATAGGATTAAATATAAAAGCTCTCAAATATGCAAGGAACTGCTCAGGTACAAACCATCTCTAATAATCAGGACATAAACCTACTTTTTATGTACATTTTCCATTACACCTTCACATGTTAACACTATTTGGTCTCACTAACATTTCTTACAATTTCTACATATTATCAGCTATTTAACCATAACAAACACATGGTGAAACAGTCTCTAACACACTTCCTGTTTTCCTTTAGGATATGCATAGCCAGCTGAATAGAAAGGGACAGTTTTTATGACACGAGGAGAGGGATTATTGTAGTGGTCATCACAGGGCTCATTACTAAAGGTAGGGCTGACTTTACAAGTTGACAGTATTATCCTACTTTGCCTCCTTTCTCCCATTCCCTCATTCTTTTCTTATTCTCTGATCTTTTCTAAACAACTCTCCCCTTCTCAGATTGCCATGAACCGGACCCGAGCCAGGTGAAGTCAGAGGAGCAAAAAGAGAGTGCAGAACGAATATATGATTACTGCTTCTGGAGTACAGTGCATTGACTATTGTGTAGTATTGTGTGTCACACGTCAGATGCACAATCATGGAATCTCTTCCAACTGAGGCTTTTCTCTGAGGTGATACTTTCAATGTGCTATGAATGCAGCCAGCTGGGGAGAACATGCATTTCTGGCAAAGCAGTAACATCACTCAATCTGCTGCAAGAGAGAGTGAAATATATTCAGTTGCCCTTTACAATTATCTATGTATAAAGCACAATGTGACCATCAGAAACTTTTGGACTGAATTGGGTTTGATGATTTTGCTCACTATTTTGTGAATCTATGTTTCTGTTTTCTGCTGTCCACTTGCCAAAGTTTCTTCTGGGCTTCACCGAAGTCATTGAGTTATTCTGGCACTCACGAGAGCAAGGCAGGATTTCTATGCTGGGATGAGCACCACCAATAGATAGAAGGTTGGTATTGTCACAAGTTCCAAGGTACAGTGAAAACTTTGTCTTTCAAAACATTGACGTATATCAAAATTATTACAAGTGACCAAATGCAATGAGGAAGAACAGAGCACAACAATGAGAAGGCAGAATAAAGTGTAACAGCTACAGAGAAAGTGCAGTGCAGGTAACCAATAAAATGAAAGGTTGGAGGGGAAAATAGTGAGGTAGTACACGTGGATTCATTGTTCATTCAGTGACCTGATGGAAGAGTGGAAGAAGCTGTTCCCAAAATGTTCATGCTCCTGGACCTTGTTCTTGATGGTAGCAATGAGAAGAGGGCATGTTCTGGATAATGGGCATCCTCAATAATGGATACCGCCTTTTTGAGGCATTGACTTTTGAAGGTGTTCTTGATGCTAGTGCCCATGATGGAGCTGGCTGAGTTTGAATCTTTCTGCAGCTTTTTTTTGTCCTGTGCTGACAGTGATGTCACCAGTTAGAATGCTTTCCACTGTACATCTGTAAAAATTTGGTGACACTCCAAATCTCCTCAAACTCCTAATGAAATAAAGCTGCTATCAGGCCAATGTAATTGCATCAATATATCAGACCCAGGATAGATCCTTTGAGATGCTGACACCTAGGAACTTGAAACCACTCACTTTTTCCATTTCTAATCCCTTAATGAGAACTGGTATTTTTTCCTCTCAATTTCCCCTTCCTGAAATACACAATTAATTCTTTGGTGTTGCTGAAATTGAGTGCAAGGTTGTCGTAACACCACTCAAATCATCTGAGCTATCTCATCCTATACATCTCTTCATCACCATCTGAAATTCTGTTAACAGTTTCGTTATCAGTAAATTTAAAGATGACATTTGAACTGTACCTCATCACACACTCATGGGTGTAGAGAGAGTAGAACAGTGGGCTAAGCATGCATCCTTCTGGTGCCCTGGAGTAGATTGTCAATGAGGAGTTGTTATTTCCAATCTGCACTGACTGTGGTCTACCAATCCAGTCAAGGATCCAGTTGCAGAAGGAGGTCCAGAGGCACAGCTTTTGGAGCTTGTTGATTAGTAATGAAGGCATGATGGTGTTTAATGCTAAGCTGAAATCAATAAACAGCAGCCTAACATTGATATTGCTATTGCCCAGGGGATCCAAGGATGAGTGGAGAGTTAGTGATATTGCATCCGCTGTAGACGGATTGTAGTGATAGCCAAACTGCAGTGGGTCAAGGTCCTTGCTTAGAGAGGAGTTGATTCTGGCCACAACAAATCTCTCAAAGCACTTCATGACAGTAGATGTAAGTGCAACTGCGTGGCCATCATTGAGGAAGATCACACTGCTCTTCTTGGGCTTTGGTATGACTGTTGCTCTTTTGAAGCAGGTGGGAATCACTGCAGCAGTGAGAGTTTGAAGATATCCTTGAACACTCCCACCACTTGTTTGGTGTTTTTTTTTTGTAACTCCAAAACATAAAAACTAATAGCAGGAAAAAGACGGGAGCCCAAGAGATATGAGTCTTAGTTTGTTCTTTACATTAAGCAAGGCACGCATGAATCCTATGTTGGTGCGATGACATATGCCATATAAGTACTTTTACATATAAACCATAATGCATTTTGTAAACAACAAGGAAGGCTTAATCAAGTAATATGTAGACAATATTACTGAAATATTAAATACATAATACTCCTCCCTGCTTAGCTATAAATTCCAACTCAATATATAGAGTGCACTTCATCTTATACACACACACACGCACGCGCGTAGATACAGTATACTTTTCAGATATCCGCAGCATAGTAAATTTTAAATTGTCCCATTTTCAGTTTTGAAGATGAGTCCCTGAATATTGTTGAGTCCACTGATTCAAAACTGTCCCATTAGCGCTCCTCCATCTCCCTTGACCGTACCTTCTTGGTCCTCACCAATTGTGCTGTGGTCTTTAGCTTCTGCCTGTACACCTGAAGTGGAAGTACAGCCAGGAGATCAGAATTTTCGAAGTGTAGATCTGGTAAGTGCTCTTGATAGTGGTGTACCAGTGGTCTAATATGTTGGTTCCTCTGGTTCCGCAGGTGACATGTTGGTGGTAGATAGTCAGAGACTTCCTCAAGTTGGCCAGATTGAAATCTCCTGCAATGACTGAGAAAGCATCAGGGTGCACTGTTTGTGACTGATGATCTTGGTGCTCAACTCTTCCAGTGTCTGCCAGACATTGGCCTGGGTTGGAATGTACATGGCTACCAGAATCACAACAGAAAAATTGTAGTGCACAGATGTGGTGGCTCTGTCTCAAACCTGCTCATCCAATCTGGAATACCTAGTGGTCAAGTGTTGTCCATTTTATTTGCCGAGCCTGATTTCCGGGTAGCCATGTACATTCCAACCCTGACCAACATCAGCAACTGGAGGAACTGAGCCCCATGATCGGAAAGTCCACCCAATGCCTTCCCTATCATTGCAACATTTCCCGCTGTAACTTGCCTATTGCCAGAATCTCATGAATTCTCCAGTTGGCCTTGAATCATTTGGACGATACTGAACTGAAGCTCTGTTTATTGATATAAACACAAAATGCTGGCAGAACTCAGCAGGCCAGACAGCATCTATGGGAGGAGGTAGTGACGACGTTTCGGGCCGAAACCCTTCATCAGGAGTGAAGTAACATGGGATGGTCGAGGGGGGATAAGAAGTGGGGGGAGGGATGAAGTAGAGAGCTTGGAAGTGATAGGCTGAAGGGAAATGGGCTAGGGGAAGGTGGAAAATCCAACGTATAATCCTCCGTAACTTTAGCCACCTCCTACGGGACACCAACAACAACCAAATCTTCCCCTCCCCCCAACTCTCAGCTTTCCGCAGGGATCGCTCCCTATGCGACTCTCTTGCCCATTCATCCCCCCCATCCCTCCCCACCGACCTCCCTCCAGGCACTTATCCCTGCAAGCGGAAGAAGTGCTACACCTGCCCCCACACTTCTTCCCTCACCACCATCCTAGGCCCCAGGCAGTCCTTTCAGGTGCGGCACCACTTCACCTGCGAGTCAACTGGGGTGAGATACTGTATCCGGTGCTCCCGATGTGGCCATTTATATATTGGGGAGACCCGCCGCAGACTTGGAGACCATTTCGCTGAACACCGGCGCTCAGTCCTCCAGCAGTGGCGGGATCTCCCTGTGGCCACACACTTCAATTCTGCAGACCACTCCCACTCCGATATGTCTGTCCATGGCCTCCTCTACTGCCAAGATGAGGCCATGCGCAGGTGGATGGAGCAATACCTTATCTCCCTCCTAGGTAGTCTCCTACCTGCCGGCATGAACATTCAACTCACAGACTTCCGTTGATACTCCTGCCCCATCCCTATCTATAATTTTGGTCTGGTTCTCTTTCTCTCTCTTTTCCCCCCTCACTATAATCTCCTCCCAGTCCTACCTTTCTTTCTCTTTTATTTCCCATAATTCTCTGTTTATTGATTACAGCTCAGAGTTCAACACAGTCATACCCTCAATGCTAATCAACAAGTTTCAAAAGCAGGGCCTTTGTATCTCCTTTTGCAACTGGATCCTTGACTTCCACATTGGGATTGGAAATGACATCTCCTCCTCACTGACAACCAACACTGGTGCACCTCAAGGATACGTACTTACCCCACTGCTCTGCTTTCTCCACACCCATGACTGTGTGACCGGGCACAGCTCAAATACCATCTATAAATTTGCCAACGACACGGTTGTTGTTAGCAGAATTTCAGATGGTGATGTAGTGGCTTTTGAGTGTATCTGTTGACAGGCCAAATCCTAATAAACTATAGCCACTGTCTTGCCTTCTTTATAACTACATTGATATGTTGGGACCAGGTTAGATCCTCAGAGATCTTGATACCAAGGAACTTGAAGCTGTTCACTCTCTCCACTTCTGATCCCTCTATGAAGATCAGTATATGTTCCTTCGTCCTACCCTTCCTGAAGTCCCCAATCAGCTCTTTCGTCTTACTGATGTTGAGTGCCAGGTTGTTGCTGCAGCACCACTCCACTAGTTGGCATATCTCACTCCTGTATGCCCTCTCGTCACCACCTGAGATTCTACCAATAATGGTTGTACCATCAGCAAATTTATGGATGGTATTTGAGCTATGCCTAGTCACACAGTCTAGCCTCACAGTATATAGAGAGTAGAGCAGTGGGCTAAACACACACCCCTAAGGTGTGCCAATGTTGATAGTCAGCGAGGAGGATATGTTATCACCAATCCACACAGATTGTGGTCTTCCAGTTAGGAAGTTGAGGATCCAATTGCAGGGGTAGGTACAGAGGTCCAGGTTCTGCAACTCCTCAATCAGGATTGTGGGAATGATGGTATTATTTGCTGCACTACAGTCGATGAACGTCGGTGTTTGTGTTGTCCAGGTGGTCTAAAGCCATGTGGAGAGCCATTGAGATTGCATCTGCCATTGACTTATTGTGGCGATAGGCAAATTGCAATGGGTCCAGGTCCTTGCTGAGGCAGGCATTCAGTCTAGTCATGACCAACCTCTCAAAGCATGTCATCACTGTTGATGTGAGTGATACTGGGTGATAATCATTGAGGCAGCTCACATTATTCTTCTTAGGTACTGGTATAATTGTTGCCTTTTTGAAGCAAGTGGGAACTTCCCTCCTTAGCAGTGAGAGGTTGAAAATATCCTTGAATACTCCCACCAGTTGGTTGGCACAGGTTTACAGAGCCTTACCAGGTACTCCATCGGGGAATTCCGCCCTCCCACTGTTCCTCAAGAATCTTATATTTGTATCTGCTCTTACTTACTTTAAATTTGCACTGATGTTCAGCAAACCATTTGGGAATAATTTGAATGGTATTACAACACATCTCTGCAGCCCTTTCTAGTACCCTTTATGTCTTCCAACTAAATTTTCAGAAGGAGGGTAAATGTGAGTATTTCTAACCATGTTTAATGTGGCCTTTCATGCAATAAATAAACACAAGACCAGTTATTAGTGTATGGCAGCTGTGGATTAATGAGGAACATACTTCAGAAGGAAGCTCAAAGCCATCTTTAAGTAATGCAACATCCACACTGATTCCCAGTCATCTCTGGCCTATGAGCAATCAACTGGAACAGGAGCATTCAGGATAACATTGGGAACCTTAAGTTCATGCACCAAGGTTCTAAGTTCAAAGTTAAATTTTTATTAAAGTACGTACATGTCACCATACATATACTATCTTGAGATTTATTTTCCTGCAGGCATTCACAGTGGAACAAAGAAATGCAGTAGAATTAATGAAAACAAAGACTGACAATAAAAACTGCAAAAGAAACTGTGCAAATTCATTAAATAAATGAACAAATAAATCAATAGATAGATAGAAAGATAAGCTGATAGATAGATGATAGAGCATGAATTGTAGAGACCTTGAAAGTGAGAACATAGCTTGTGGGATCAGTTCACAAAAATACAACTGCAGATGCTGTGGATCAAAGAATACGTACATAACGCTGGAAGAACTCAGCAGGCAGCATCCGTGAGAAAAGAGTAGCCAACGTTTCGGGCCGAGACCTTTCATCTGTGGGCTGTGGGATCAGTTCATTGTTGAGGTGAGTGAAACTATCTATGCTGGTTCAAGTGTTTGATGGTTGAAGAGTAACTATTATCCCTGAACCTGGTGATGTGTGACTGAAGGCTCACGTATCTCATTCCCAATGGCACCTGTGAGAAGAGAGCATGACCTAGGTGGGTGGGTGGGGGTCCTGTGTGATGGATTCTGCTTTCCTGTCGCAGCACTCCCTGTAGACATACTCAGTGGTGGAGAGAGCTTTGCCTGTGATAGACTGAGCTGTATACACCTCTTTTTGTAGTCCAGGCCATGATGCAAACACTCAGGATACTCTCCAGTGTGCATCTATAGAAGTTTGTCAAACTTTCAGATGCCTTGATGAATCTACACAAACATCTAAAAAAAATTTAGAATCGTCGTCATGCCTTCTTTCCAATGGCACTTGTGTGCTGGTCCTGGGACAGATCATTTGATATGATAACATAAGGAAATTTAAAACTACTGCCCCTGTCCACTCTGATCCCTTAATAAGGACTTGCTCATGGACCACTGGTTTCTTCCTCCTGTAGTCAACAATCAGCTCTGTGGTTTTGCTGATGTTGAGTGGGAGGTAGCTGCTGTGGCACCATTCACCCAGGTTTTTGGTCTCCCTGTTATATGCATCAGGTAACACAAAAACTCTGCGAAGGTTGCAAAAGGAATGCATCAGCTCAGAAACACCACATGCCCATCCCTTTAACAACCTTCTGCCTCATTGGTATGAAAACTACCATTCCCACTTTGGCCTCATTAGCCAACTCAAAACTTTCAAAACTGGTATGTAAGCAAATAATCCTCAATTCAGATGTATTGCTTGGGGTTTTATTCTCTTCTTAAGACTGTAATATTATATATGTATTAGATCAGTGATGGACCATTTACCTTAGGGAAGTTTAAAGTTGAATATATAATACTGGTCCAAAGGTAACAATTACAAATGTAACAGTATTTAAGTTATAAATATATCTGTTAACTTCATTCTCTTGAAGCTGAATGATTTTTAACCCAAAAGGACATAAAATACATGTTTTTTTAGTATAATAATGCTGTTAAGCTCTCTGAAGCATTTAATATATATGTTATTTGTGACCTAGAGAAGATGAAATATCAAGCAGTTGACTATTAAAAACAGTGCATTTGTGTTATGGTTAGGAGTGTTTCCCTTCTCTCAAAGTATCAAATATATGGCTGCTTACAAATTGTGTTGCTGAATATCACAGTCCAAGTTATATTTCTTTAATTGTTGTTACTGACTTATTATCAGTGGTTTATAGCATTATATCCAATAATACATACTAATATTTCCATAATTGATTAATAGGTTGACACCAATTACAGTACATAATTGATTACAGCATACAGATCTGACGAATCAGCATTGTAAGGGAATCAAAGCTTGGTCTACAGAAGTTAGATAATATACCTCATAAAGACAGCTGTGGTTACAGGCTGTAGAAACCCTGAATCTTGAAAAGCTCTACAAATATTCAAGGCTGTCAAACAAAATTGAATCCATCAAGCCTTAATATTTCCTGTGTTGAAATCACCATTCTTGGCAACTCAGTTAAAGGGTCAATTCCTGATTCCCATCCAGCTAAAGTTACCTATAATCATAGATCTCTCTTAGCACACCCTACATTATTACTTTTAATCCATTCATGGTCAAACAGATATGAGCCTATTGTTCACCTTTGAGAAAGGCTTGATTTACTCTTTAATAATTGCACTGTTGCAGGAAATAGTGAGTTGTGCTCAATTGTACAAGATTTAAGTTTTTGAACAAATTGATTATAAACTTCTGTGAACTCATAGAAATATATTTTGTAATTTATGCCAGTCTGTGAAACTCAACTCCTTACGTAGGTTCTTTGTTACTGTATCGTGACAGCTTAGCATTTTGTGATTTTTTAAAAATCTAAAAGAAATTGCTGAGCCATTTTACTTGTATGTATAATTGGCTTTCAACTTGTAAATTGTACAAACTTAATGAGGGTTAATTGATTTTGCTGTCCCATCCCTTATTTCTAAGTCCATGCAATAACATGATAGCTCAGTATTTTTCCTTATGAACAGATGGACAAAACAGGCAAGAAAACTCCCAGGTTATAAACTGGCATGTGCTGAAATCGCTGGCATAAACTGACACAGAAACAAAGGCAAAACTGATTCAGTTGACTTTGGAATTCTAGATTGAAGAAATACTGGAAGTAAAGAAAAGTGACCAAATAATTTTATTCCAGGTGTCACAGACAAATTTCTTGGCTCATCTATTATAATGCTTTAAGTCTCAAGTCTCAAATTACCTTAATGTAAAATAAAGAATCCCAATCCATCTATGATCAATTAAGGCAAAACTATTTTCCAGTCAGTTTAATCCCATGCTTTCAAAATATCAACATTATAGGATCATATTCTAATAAAGTAAATGGAGGAAATTTCTTGCATATCCAGTTGATTTCCATGTCCAAGTTGTCACTACACTTTTTGAGTATATGCATTGTTCAGAAGTGGAAAATCAGAACTTATTCCTCTAACTAATAATATCATTAATGTTATCCCGCAGAGTTGCCTCATCTAAACCTATTGCTAAAGTTGCCTCTAAAAAACGATTAACTGATGGAATTTGCCATTTACAAGACTATACCATGGTACTTAAGTTCCAAAAACTGCTTACTTATATTCATTTGGTTCTTGGTAGACTACTATTCTTTAGGCACCATTATAGTCTTAATGTAAATATAGACTAAAAGCTAAATTCTGGCAGCAAGTTACTGCGATGGTTCTGGATATGTATTATGCAACTCTAGTAAAATAGAAATTCATCTGTGGCAACAAATTGTGTACAGAGAGGTGTGAAAAACTGGAATCACAGCAATCTCAAAGGAGATTCTGGAGGCTGATTATTTTGGTTGATTACTACATGTAGGTTGGAGGAACAACACCTTATATTCTGTTTGGGTAGCCTCCAACCTGATTGCATAACCATCAATTTCTCAAACTTTCGGTAATGCCCCACACCCCCACCTTCACCATTTCCCATCCCCTTTTCCCTCTCTTACCTTATCTCGTTGCCCACCCATCGTCTTCCTCTGGTGCTCCTTCCCTCTTTTCTTCCATGATTTTCTGTCTCTTTACTTCTCAGCTCTTTACTTCATCCCTCCCCCTTCAGGTTTCACCTATCACCTTTTGTTTCTCTCTCCCCTCCCCCCCCCTCCCCACCTTTTTAATCTACCCCTCAGCTTTTGGCCTGAAAAGCTGAATGTATTCTTTTCCATAGATACTGCCTGGCCTGCTGAGTTCCTCCAGCATTTTGTGTGTGTTGTTCAGATTTCCAATTTCTGCAGATTTTCTCGTTTGTGATTGGATTACTACATGAATTTGTTAGGATAATGTTTTAGTTTGTGCCATTTTTATTAGCATTGTGCAATGTTTAAGTAAGGAAGGCGTGGAGAGCTTTGATGCCAATTATTTAATGTTAATATCCACCTTAAACCCTTGGTCAATTAAACATTCTTTACTTGGCATAATCTTGCTAATATTTAAATTTGTTTTAATAAGCAGCCTTCTGAAAGAAAACACACACACACACACACACACACACACACACACATTTCTGTCTTAGACATCCTAGATCCTAGACATCACAGATGACACGAGTGAATCTGCAGATGCTAGAAATAAAAAAACACAAAATGCTGGCAGAACTCAGCAGGCCAGACAACATCTATGGGAGGAGGTAAAAACGACATTTCGGGCCAAGACCCTTCATCAGGAGAATCACAGATGAATTGGCTCTACTTCAGTTCTGTGTGTTCTGAGGTAGAAAATGCCCATTTGTGCATTAATTCTGTATGTTCTTGTCATTAGAGGTTTGAGACAGTTATTGTCATCCCAAATGCTTTTTTTTCTCCATTTTGACTCAACAGAGTATGAGGATGCCCAGGGGTTATATTTTTGCAAGTGGATTTGGAGAATATCCGTGAGGCAATGTTCCTGTGCTCCCAGAAATCTCACAATAGAGTTTGAAGTCGAATGCTTGTTTTGGAATTTTAGCACAAGGCTTATGGATGACATGACCCGCCAACAATCATGCTGTGGATATTGGCTTAGGAGAAGAGGCTGACAATGATTCCCTTCTAATTAGTTACTAAAATTTTGTAGAGGTACAGTTTCTTTAAAGAGGTTTTGAAATTTTCTCAAGCATGCAGAATTGCTGTTACTTGCTAGGCAATATTAGAATTGAAGTTGAAGAATACAGTTTCCTAGCTGGACAAAGGCTGCACTCATCACTAGAAATAATGTGATTTTTTTTGTCGCATTTGGCTGCCTTTGCTGGGAGCTGCCTTCTGAGATATGGAAACCATTCTGCCTTATTCAGGAAACACACTCAAACTGCTGGAGGAACTCAGAAGGATTTTAAGTTTTCCAGGATTTTGCTCTGGACCTTGTATTCTGGGGAGGCAATGATGCACTGTGGAGAACATTGGTAGAAGACTATGTTTCCTAGATATTCGGTATTAGGCCTATGCTTTACAGGTTTCACTGAAGAAGTGAATGGTTGACTTGAAGCCTGATCTCGTATTCAGAACCTGATTTTCAATTACTATAATGCTTCTTTACAAGGAAGTACCAAACGTTTTACCAGTTACGTTGCGATAATGCTTTTCTTAGTTAACTAAGCAATATTTTCAGAACTTTTGCATAAGTCCCTGTGAACAAAAACTCAGTTTAAAGGTTTGGGTATCAAAGATCTTCCACTTGCTGTGATTGAGAGAAATTTCAAATTGTGATTAATTCACTTTAGTAGGTAGTGTGATTTATTTCATAGGTAGGCTGTTTAGCAGCATGATTTAAAAAGCAGGGCCGAAAAAAAACTTGCAGAAGCCTGATTTATGCTGAATGTAATTTGCATCTGAAGTTCTACAACAGTTTCTGGTGCATAAACCAGCTTGATGCAAACACACACACACCCCCCATCCCTTTGAGCACAAACAACACAAAAAAAATTGCCTGCTGAATATATTGTTCTGTAAAAATTACTTAAACAGATAAGCAACTAGTTTACTATTTATTAAACTTAGAGCATATTTTCCTGGCAATCTTTTAAAAGGTGGAAAAACAGTACTGGCCTGGAATTTAATTGGTTTCTTTTAATAGCACATCTGCAGTTTGCTCTATTATTGTAGCAGCTAAACCCCAGGATATCATGGTGTAAATATTTCAATCTTCACAATAGAGAATGGAAATGCAAATTAGTTGTAAATATAGAGGCCTATGATCTGTAAATGAGTTAACACATTACGGAGTCTGCACATGATTTGCTGGCACTTCTGCACCGCTCCATTAGGTCCCCGCCAAAACAGTGAATACTTAATTACACGACGCTTTGCCCATCCCCTGTCCCAGTGTTGAAGTACCTGGAGATTGCTTATTTGGTGTATGGGATGCCTTTTCTCATACCTTTAAAGGATGATGCTGTTGACTTAGCATGTATTACTATAAATATTTCCAAATTTTCTCCTGTACACAAGTGTAAGGAGAAAGAAATAATTGTTACTCTGGATCTGATGCAGCACAAAAAACATATGATATAAATAACACAATACAAGTAATAAATGCACAATAAATATAAATACATAAGGTAGATTATTTATGTAGATTGATTGTATGTCCATAAAGTGATGCTAGGCTGTACATAAGGTGATTGGTGGGAAATAAAGTAATGGTTGAGTTAGTGGGTGGGGATGTTGATCTGTCTTACTTCTCGAGGAAAGTAATTGTCTTTGAGCCTGATGGTCCTGGTGTGGATGCTGCATAGTTTGTTCTCTGATGGGAGTGGGACTAACAGTCCATTAACAGGGTGTGTGGGATTCTACATAATGTTACTGGCCTTTTTCTGGCACCTTTCTGTATATACAGTATGTCCTTGATGATGGGTAGGTTGCTGCTAGTGCTGTATTAATTGTACCTCATTCACTAAAGGCAATTGGGATGGCAGCAGCTAGCAACTGGGTTTGTTCAAAGGGATTTGGTCTGTTTTCTTTTGCTGGCTTTGATTGTAAATCATTCTTCTTGCTGTGATCTCTGTTTTGAAAAGCTGACTATCATCTTCCTTTCCCTGTCTCTAGTACATTCCTGTTTCTTGCTTGTTCATACATTTACTTCCATGAACATTCAAATCACTTCTTTGCATTAACACCAACCCCTAAGTTACCCTGACGTCTGACCGACCACTTTAAATTCAATTACATTGACGCCTTTATAAATCACAAATTCATTGAAAATTTCATCAGTTCTTCACTCTGCATTTTATTACCTATTCATTAAAAAACTCAGCATGTAGTTTCTCCATTTTCTTCTATGCTGACTTTTTCAGTGGATTTCTCCCAGTTTTTCCTCCAGGCTGTGTGCCAAGATATTTTGTTTTATATAAAAGGGAAATCAGGAGACCAATATTTTATTAAATTAAGGTCTTACACAGGTATTTGATTCAGGAAAGTTGATAATCCATACTTGATGCTTTCATTTTCTTTGTTGTCCTTCCTCAAGTTGTTAACTCTATCTGACTCATTTTCCACTGGAAGCATATTGTTTTTCTGGGAAATTACTCATGTGTCTACCTTTCAGCAACTTGTCAGGAGGTGTTACCCGGAGATTAGGACTGAGATACCTGACTAACTGTTTTATCCCCATCTGTGATGTGTCCAGCTATTACAGCTGAGCTCAGCTCAAAAGAGTTAAATTAGCTCAGACCAAATATCATTGTTTAAATGTTCCTTTCACTGAGATGCATTTGCCAGCAGGGAATATACAAATATATAGGCATTGATATTTAAATGTTACTATTTTTAAGGAACCATAATTTTTAATGAGGAAAGATAGTTTCTAAATGTTTCGCTCAAATGATGTGATAATAGCCTACAAATGATGTGAAATTGAAGTGTTTTTATTTCAAATGCTGGAATTTGATATATCAAATTGGTAAATTCATTCTTTTCAGTTGTTTTGTACACACAGTTTAGATTTTAGCATATGAAAGAGAGATAATGGGTTTGGAGAATCCATGCTGGAATTGTATTTTTCCAGGGTTTCACCTTTAATAATTTATCTGTTCTCTGTTAAACCAATCGTGTTTTTTATCTCTCCATTTATTGACTTTGTGCTCTGTTTAATTTATTTTGACCTCTGCAAGGGAACAAAGGTAAAGACAAGCATTGTAAAAATGAGATTCACCCATATGATGAGAAAAAAGAATACTATGAATGAGTAGTAGGATGATGTTAAAAAAAGATACAGTAATAACAAAGAAGCTTCCAAAAAAATAAGCAAATTTGAAATTCTAGGAATGAACAGAGGCCAGGCCTTAGATTTCTAATCAGTACTGGAGATGAATACTTTTTTAAAAAAAGTTAATTCGTAACTGTCAATGTGAGGACACTTATTTGTGGCTAATGTTGATATCACAGTTTACATTTGCAGTGCAGAAAATTCTGTACAGTATTTCATATTGATTACAATCATATGCTTTTTTTTGTATCTACCAAATAGCACAGTGATTTATGAGTAACATAATTTCTATTATACAAGAATCTAAAATATAAAATACAAATGAAATCTTCCCTTTTTACTAAGTCTTCATATAAATTATGGCTACCATCAAAGTGAAAACATGTTTTGCAAAGGCTGATGATTCTGTAAGCTTACTGATAGCTGTATTGTTAGCTTTTGCTAGGTAAATTCAATTTTGTGAAAGAATCATCTGTATAAACAATGTGAAATAAATGGATTAAAAAATTCTTTGAATTCAGTAACTCAATGAGTACAATAATTTTAACTTGACTTTTGCAAATATTTGTTGTCTATATAATTATAATGAATATGATTATTAGGTCATTGGTATTAAAAGGTAGTTTAATATTTCCTAATATAATAATTTCAATAATTTTTACAAATTTCACAACATATGCCAGTGATAATAAACCTGATTCTGATTCTGATTAATTCTTGACAATTTAGGTTTGCAAGTTAGCCATTCAGTCCTATATTTTTTGACAACAGAGAACAGATAACTCTGAGGGAGCTATTACACTTTGAAAAGGAAAATAAAACTACACCAGTGCAAATCCTGACAGATTTTGGTGATCTATAATTCCTGTCCTGGAAGCTGACATCAAGTGGGAGAATCCTCATAAGGTGTCAGGCCCTGGCAGAGTACTGAAAACTTGTGCTGAACAACTGGCTCGAGAGTTTAAGGATATTGTAGCAGTGTGCTACATGCAGTGCTAAAATTACGACATGGAGTCGGTAACTGCAGTTGAAGGAAAAACTTTATTCGAAATCCTCAGCCTCACTTTTAAGCCTCCCTCAACCTGCCCCCCGTGGCGCAGAGGCTCCAAAGCTCTGTGCTCACAAACCCCCGTAGGCTTTCTAATTGTGAGCCGGTTCAGATGTGCCAGGAAATGTGTCGCCACATAACACCACCCCCCCAGAACCGGCGATTCATCCCCCAATGTCCACAGTCTGGGCCGGAACCTGCTTGGGAGGTCGGCCTCTGTGCCGAGGTGCCGGAAACTCGGCCGGTTGCGCCAGGTCCACATGGGCCGGTTTGAGTCGGTCCACCGTGAAAACCTCCTCTTTCCCCCCAACGTCAAGCACGAACGTGGACCCGTTGTTCCGGAGCACCATAAACGGCCCCTCGTATGGCCGCTGCAGCGGCCGATGCCCGCCCCTTCGTACAAACACAAACTTACAGTTCTGCAGGTCTTTGGGTACGCAGGTCGGGTTCCGCCCGTGCTGTGAAGTGGGTATGGGGGCCAGGTTACCGAGCTTCTCGCGTAGTCTGCCCAGGACTGCTGCGAGATCTTCCTCTTGCCCCCGTGGGGCTGGTAGGAACTCCCCGGGGACGACCAGGGACCAGGGTATACCAACTCGGCCGACGAGGCGTGCAGGTCATCCTTGGGTGCTGTGTGGATGCCGAGTAGGACCCAGGGAAGCTCTTCCGCCCAGTTGGCTCCTCGCAGGCGGGCCATGAGGGCTGACTTCAGGTGACGGTGGAAACGCTCCACTAGCCCGTTCGACTGTGGGTGGTAGGCAGTTGTGTGGTGCAGCTGAGTCCCCAAAAGGCTGGCCATAGCTGACCACAGGCTGGAGGTGAACTGGGCACCTCTGTCGGAGGTAATGTGGGCCGGTACACCAAAGCGAGATATCCAGGTGGTGATCAGGGCTCGGGCGCAAGATTCGGAGGTGGTGTCGGTGAGCGGGACCGCCTCTGGCCATCTTGTGAGCCGGTCCACAATAGTCAGGGGGTGCCGCGCTCCGCGCGACACTGGCAGGGGGCCCACAATATCCACATGAATGTGGTCGAAACGTCGGTGGGCGGGATGGAACTGCTGCGGTGGGTCTTTGGTGTGCCGCTGCACCTTGGCCGTCTGGCAGTGCATGCACGTTTTGGCCCATTCACTGACCTGTTTGCGGAGTCCGTGCCAAACGAACCTGCTGCAAACCATCCGGACGGTTGTCCTGATGGAGGGATGCGCCAAGTTATGAATGGAGTCGAAAACACTGCGCCGTCAGGCTGTCGGGACGACAGGACGGGGCTGGCCGGTGGCGACGTCACAGAGTAGGGTCCTCTCACCCGGGCCTACGGGGAGGTCCTGGAGCTGCAAACCGGAGACTGCGGTTCTGTAACTCAGAATCTCCTCATCTGCCTGCTGCGCCTCTGCCAGTGCCTCAAAGTCTACCCCTTGGGAAAGGGCATGAACGGTAGGGCGAGAGAGCGCATCCGCCACGACATTGTCCTTACCCGAGACGTGCCGGACATCCGTCGTGTATTCAGAGATGTAGGACAGGTGGCGTTGCTGGCGGGATGACCAGGGGTCGGACGCTTTCGTAAACGCAAAGGTAAGCGGTTTGTGGTCCGTGAACGCGGTGAAGGGCCGACCTTCTAGGAAGTACCTGAAATGCCGGATTGCCAGGTAGAGCGCCAACAGTTCACAGTCGAAAGCACTGTACTTGAGCTCGGGTGGCCGCAGGTGTTTGCTGAAAAATGCCAGGGGTTGCCAGCGACCTGCGATGAGTTGCTCCAGCACCCCACCGACTGCCTTGTTAGATACGTCCACTGTGAGGGCGGTAGGGGCGTCCATTCTGGGATGTACTAGCATTGCGGCATTCGCCAAAGCTTCCTTCGTTTGAACGAAAGTGGCGGTGGACTCCTCATCCCAGGTAATGTCCTTGCTCGGACCCGACATCAGGACGAACAGGGGGCGCATGATCCGGGCAGCTGAAGGGAGGAAGCGGTGGTAGAAATTGACCATACCTACGAATTCCTGAAGGCCTTTGATCGTGGTGGGTCGGGGGAAGTGGCGGACCGCATCTACCTTAGCGGGCAGAGGGGTTGCCCCATCTTTAGTAATCCTGTGGCCCAGGAAGTCAATGGTATCGAGTCCGAACTGGCATTTGGCGGGGTTGATTGTAAGACCGTACTCACTCAGTCGGGCGCAGAGTTGACGGAGGTGGGACAGATGCTCCTGACAACTGCTGCTGGCTATGAGGATGTCGTCCAAATAGATGAACATGAAGTCCAGGTCCCGTCCCACCGCGTCCATTAACCGCTGGAACGTCTGTGCGGCATTCTTCAGGCCGAACGGGGTGATGAGAGCCGTTTTGGGGACGTTGTCTGGATGCATCGGGATTTGATGGTACCCTCGGACGAGGTCTACCTTGGAGAAGATCCGTGCGCCGTGCAGGTTTGCTGCAAAGTCCTGAATGTGTGGCACAGGGTAGCGGTCCGGTGTGGTAGCCTCGTTCAGCCTGCGGTAGTCGCCGCACGGTCTCCAGCCTCCCGTCGCTTTGGGCACCCTGTGCAGGGGGGAGGCCCATGGGCTGTCGGACCGCCGGATGATCCCCAATTCCTCCATCCTCTGGAACTCCTCCTTCGCCAGTCGGAGCTTGTCCGGGGGAAGCCGCCGAGCGCGGGCGTGGAGGGGTGGTCCCTGGGTCGGGATGTGGTGCTGTACGCCGTGTCGGGGCATGGCCACTGTGAACTGCGGTGCCAGAACCGATGGGAAATCCGCCAGGATCCTGGTGAAGTCGTTGTCGGACAGCGTGATGGAGCCGAGGTGAGGGGCTGGCAACTGGGCTGCACCCAGGGATAACGTCTGAAAGGTCTCGGCGTGTACCAGTCTCTTCCTGGGCAGGTCGACCAGTAGGCTGTGAGCCCGCAAAAAATCCGCACCCAGAAGAATTTGGGCTACGGCGGCCGGTGTAAAGTCCCACGTGAACTGGCTGGAGCCGAACTGTAGCTGCACCTGACGGGTGCCATAGGTCCTTACTGTGCTGCCGTTCACGGCCCTCAGGGGGGGCCCCGGTGCCCTGCTGCGGGTGTCATAACTCGTCGGAGGTAAAACGCTGATCTCGGCACCAGTGTCGACCAAAAACCGGCGTCCCGACCTTCTGTCCCACACATACAGAAGGCTATCCCGATGGCCAGCCGCCGTAGCCATCAGCGGCGGCTGGCCCTGGCGTTTCCCGGGAACTTGCAGGGTGGGCGACAACGGCGGGCTTCTGCGCCCCTCCGCTGGTGGTAGAAGCACCAGTGTTCATTGGGCCGGGGGTTGGCGGGCTCTGCGGCTGGGCCTGGACTGGTTTGCTGCTGGGAGCGTGGCTGGGAGATCCGTGCGATGGACGCCCTGCTCACCTTTTTGGCGTTCCACAGCAAGTCTGCCCGGGCTGCCACCTTCCGGGGGTCACTGAAATCCGCGTCGGACAGCAGCAGGCGTACGTCCTTGGGCAGCTGCTCTAGGAATGCCTGCTCAAACATGAGGCAGGGTGTGTGTCCGTCGGCCAGAGACAACATCTCATTCATTAAAGCCGAAGGAGGTCTGTCGCCCAAGCCATCCAGGTGCAGTAAACGGGCAGCCCACTCGCGCCGTGAGAGTCCGAAAGTCCTGAGGAGCAGGGCTTTGAATTCCGTGTACTTGCCGTCTGCCAGGGGCGACTGTACGAACTCCGCGACCTGGGCCGCTGTGTCCTGGTCGAGAGAGCTCACCACGTAGTAGTAGCGGGTGTCTTCTGAGGCGATCTGGCGAATGTGGAATTGGGCTTCGGCTTGCTGGAACCATAGGTTTGGTCTCTGTGTCCAGAAACCCGGCAGTTTCAACGAAACCGCATGAACAGAGGCGGCGTCGGTCATTTCTGGTCCAAAAATCGTTTGGACTGTCGGGGTCACCAATTGTAGCAGTGTGCTACATGCAGCGCTAAAATTACGACATGGAGTCGGTAACTGCAGTCGAAGGAAAAACTTTATTCGAAATCCTCAGCCTCACTTTTAAGCCTCCCTCAACCTGCCCCCCGTGGCGCAGAGGCTCCAAAGCTCTGTGCTCACAAACCCCCGTAGGCTATCTAATTGTGAGCCGGTTTGGATGTGCCAGGAAATGGGTCGCCACAATATCTTCAATCTCTCACTGCTACAGTTGGAATTTCCCACCTGCTTCAAAAGGGGGTCAATCACACCAGTGTCCAAAATGAGTGGGGAGAGCTCCTTAACAACTATTGTCCAGTTGCACTCACATCTACTGTGGTGAAGATCTTTGAGAGGTTGATCATGGCCAGAATTAACTCCTGGCTGAGCAAGGACCTGGACCTGCTGCAATTTGGCTCCTGCCACCACAGGCCTACAGTAATGCAATCTCATTGGCTCGCCACTTAGCTTCGGACCACCTGGATAACAACAATACCTCCAACAGGCTCCTGTTTATCAATTCTAGTTTGGCATTCAACACAATCATCCCCTCAGTACTAATTAACAAGCTTCAGTACCTCTCCCTGTACTTCCCTATGCAACTGGATTCTTGACTTTCTCGTCAGGAGACCACAGTAAGTATGGATCAGTAATAAAATCTCCTCTTTTCTTATAATCAACACAGATTCACCTCAGGGGTATGTGCTTAGCCCACTGCTCTATTTTCTCTAAACTCACGACCGTGTGGCTAGGCTCAAATGCTGACTACAAATTTGACAATGTCACCACTGTTGTTGGCAGAAGCTTTGATGGCAAATAGGAGGCTTACAGGAGTGGGATCGATTGGCTGGCTGAGTGATGTTGTGCCAACAACACTTCACTCAACATCAGCAGCCCCAAGGAGTTGATGATGGACTTCAGGAAGGGGAAGTCGGGAGGACGCACGTCATTCCTCATCAGGAGGTCAGTAGCAGAAAGGTTCAGTGGCTTCACGTTCCTGAGTGTTAACATCTCATCGAATCTATCTTGAACCTAACATACTGATGGAAGAACGCAGAAAGCACACCAGTGGCTCTATTTCATTAGAAGCTTAAGGAGACTTGATATGTCATCAAATACTCTAGCAAATTACAACAGATGTATGGTGGCAAGCATTCTAACTGGTTGCTTTATTGCCCAGTATGGAGGCTTCATGCATAATATTTCAAGAGGCTCCAGAAGGTTGTAAATTCTGCCAACTCATGGCATAAGCCTTCTTACCATCGAGGACATCTACAGGTGGAGCCTGAAAATTATGGCATCCACCATTAAAAACCCTTAAAACCTGGGACATGCCCTCTTCTCTTTACTATCAGGAGCATGAAGACACACCCTCAAAGGATTAGGAACAGCTTCTTCCCCAAAACCAGATTACTGAATGGACCATAAACCCATGATCATTACCTCATTGTTCCTCTTTTGCACTGTTTATTTATTTATGTATTTGTTTAAAATTGTAATTTATAGTATTTTTATATCGTGTACTGTACTGCTGTCACAAAACAGCAAATTTTACCACGTATGTCAGTGATAATGAATCTGATTCTTATCTAATTGATTTTCTAGCTTGCTATAGCTACGTGTAAAAGTAGTGTTTCTGCTTCTGAATGAGCAGATGATAGGTTTAGAACCCTCTGAGGTAGTACACTGGGTGGCCACTTAACTGCACCAGCTCATTAATGCACATATCTAATCAGCCAATCATGTAGCAGCAACTCAATGCGTAAATGCATCTAGACATGGTCAAACGTTTCAGTTTTTGTTCAGACCAAACAACAGAATGGGGAACAAATGTGTTCTAAGTGACTTTGACCATGGAATGATTCTTGGTGCCCAATGAGGTGGTTTGAGTATCTCAGAAACTGCTGATCTCCTGGGATTTTCATGTAAAATAGTTTCTAGAGTTTACAGAGGATGATATGAGAAACAAAAAAAAAAATCCAGTGAGCAGCAGTTCTGAGGGTGAAAACCCTTTGTTACTGAGAGACGTCGGAGGAGAAGGGCCAGGCTGTCATGGTCCTGTCTGGCAATTCCCCATCTTGCTATTACCTCCTTAATTTGGCCTTAATCCCATTGTCTGATTTCCAATCACTCCCAGTTCCACTAATTCCAGTACGCCTGGTTCCCATTAGTGAACGTAGGATGAAACTTGGGTCTCACCGCCCTGCTTTGCCAGTTTGTTGGTTGACCACAGTGCGAGTAAACCTTGTTTCCTGATTCCTTAGGACTATCAGTTCTAAGCTCTGCAGCGTTTCCTGGATACTCTACATAAACCTTGTCTCTGTGTAAGGACTCTCCTGGATACTGGTTCCCTGTTCACAACGGTGTTAACGCCTCACGACTCTGCCTCTGCGCCTGTGTCCTGCACTTGGGTTCGTCCTCAGCCTCGTCCTTGCCACACAGGCTGGTTCAAGCTAACAGGACAGCAACAGATCTCAATATTTATTCTTTATTTATTTACTATGATTATTTTATTTCTTTTTTCTTTTTGTACTGTATTTGTATAGTTTATTGTTTTTTGCAAATTGGCTGCTTGTTTGTTTATGCATGGTTTTTCATTGCCTTTATAGTATCTCTTTGTATTTACTGTGAATGCTCACAAGAAAATTTCTCTCCTGGTCCACTTCCCTCTCCTATCAGATTCCTTCTTCAGGCACTACCTTTTTCACCTATCACCTCCCAGCCTCCCATTTCATCCCCTCTCCTCCAACCTCCTACCTTCCCGCTCACCTGGCTTCATCTATCCTCTTGTACTCCTTCCCAT